>NC_134455.1:177842619-179178642 GCF_047948215.1 Lycorma delicatula
GTTTATAAAAATAAACCTTTACATTGCATGACTCCCCTTTACATAAGGGTGTGCGAGCCGAACAGGACGTGGTAGCCATGAGAGTTTAATTGGTATTATATGCTAGCCTTTTGCCTTTTTTTCACTTGAGCTGTTCAGAAGAGGTTGTTTTGTTTTATTTTATAAATACAGCTATTGTTTTCAATTGATTTTTAAGTCCTTTTTTTGTAATTTTGTTATCTTTTTTTGTATGTATTTTTACTACTACTTCCTTTTAACTAGTAATGGTGATCTTCAATTTTTTAAATATGATCCTAGAATTTTTACGAGTATTTTTTGTTACTATTCAAGACCTTCTAGTTATTCATTCCGTGTCACTGATGTAAAAAGTCATCCCATTTCAAAGTCAGATTAGAAGAAGCATTCCTTTCGCACCACTGCTGACAAGATTTCGTTTTATTGTCTGTATCCCCTGATGTATCAGCAGTGATAAGAAATACTCGAATGTTGACAGTTAACTTATTTAAACAATCAAGTATTATTATATAGTATATAACATCTATAAATTTATTTATCAAACATACGATATTCAAACCATTATACTCTTATTTTTCACGTAATCGACCTAACGATTTCTCTGTCTTGTTCAATGGTTTAATTGTCTGTGATGCTTAACGTAGCCCTATTTTATTGTAACATTTGTTTCATTCTTGAATTTTGTTATATGTAAAATTCTTTTGGGTCAAACGTTCGTTAATAATTGTGGGTTCGCAATACTAGTCTAAGAAATAGTATTAAAAAAATTGGTACTATTAATTATTCAAATATGATAGTTATTGTTAAACATAAGTGACGTAAACCATTAAAGGTTTGTAAAAACTTAAAGTAGCTTTACGAGTGTTGTAGTTTAATATTAGCCGTGTATCACCCAAACAAAACAATGGTAGCAAATGTGAAGGCCGCTAGAACAGTTGCTACGAAAATTAGTATTTTTAATATTTTAATGTTTACTTATTGATTCAGTTTCGTTGCAGAGCTAAATTTCAGGAGATTCTTAGCCATGTCATTTCCAGAATGTACGACAAGGAGATAATTTTTTATTGCACATTGTGTGTGTTTTTTTTTTTTTAGCTACGATCTTAGTAGAATATTTTTTCTTAATTTTTATGGTAATGTGCTGAATTATCGAATACCAAGGAGTCAAGAATAATAATATTTCTGGCTTTCCATCCTTGTTACGGCGCTTCAACTTCAAAGAGAGTGACAAAAGGATAAAACATTTATTTTTCAAATTTAGCGGATCCCAATCCATTTAAGTGCAACAATGAAATTTCATGGGTAATATCCAGTACCGGATTAAGCCTCTACTGAGTAACAAACAAAATTTTAATTTAGGGCCTCATTTACACAAGTTGCGGACAACTATAAAATAAAACTGAAGGGTAGTCGGGAAATTCCCTTTTCGACATAAAAAACCACCGCCTTTTCATATTTTTACTTAATTTAAAAAAATATATATTCATTGTTTTTTTTAGTTTTTTTTTAATTTTAAAGCTATTACTTATTCTTTATCTTTTTAAAAAATACACCATGTTAACCTCCAAGGGAGGGCTATAGCCCCCTTGCATCCGTTAGTGGCAGTAATCCGATTTTATTACTTTTTCAATTATTATTATGGCATTTATTTGTATTATTGTTAAATAATTACGTAATATTCTGTATTATTAAAGATTAAACAAAAAAATATTTTTTTCCTGTACTGAAGCCGGGCCCTGCGAATTATAAACTCTAGACATTTTTCTTATTTGTCTATTGATTAATCCGGTCCTGGGTAATGTCCATTCTAATCATACATGAGTTATACGTTGTCTAACTTATTACAGTTTCCTCTTTAAAACCTCTCTAAGACAGATGATCCGGAGGATAAAGTTGCATCAATTGTGACCTTAAACCTCAGAACCATCGCGATAGAAACTTTAAATTCACCTCAGATAATAATTACAACATTAATTTATAGAAAACTGCATCTGAAAATTTTAAGGAAAGAAAGATTTCATAATTCTCTTATTTTTGACCATTTGTGGTAACAAGAATTCTAGTTTGGAGACTAAACTGAAAAAATAAAAAAAGAATTCAGTTATGAAAGTACCTTCAACAATATTTGAAAAAAATGTCTTTCTATTCTAATACCTTTTATTTTAATTAATTTTATTCCACTTTATTTTTCTATTTTAATTTACTTTTTTAATTTTATTTTCTATTTTAATCTAAGTTTTTATAATTATAAAAAGATAAAGTAATAAAATAATAGATTCAGTTATGGCTGAAGAAGAAAGTACCTCTAGTGCTTCAGGAGCTGCTGATTCTAATTTAGATCGAAGAGATCCTTGACCTTTTTTCTTCTTTCGTATTTCCAGTTTTTAAAGGGGTAAATTTGAAAACGTTCACGAAACAGTGGTAGCTACTTATTTTCAGAAAAGAAGAGAATCTATTTTTTCTCTTTTCTTAATTCTCCAGTCATTTTACTATTTTGATATTGTTCTTCATTCCTCGTTTTCTGCGTTACTCTTTTAAATTCAAAATATTTACAGCTTACATCAACAGTTATAGGTTTTATATATTTCAATGTTTACCTTCCTCTAAATTTTTACATTTTACATAATTGCAGTTGTCTTAATCACATGATTAAGATGTGATTATCATGTGATTGTCTTAATTACGCGTAAGATTTTTTTAATCACGTGAAATATGACGATTTGAAGAAAAGAAGTAGATGCTGCCACATTTTCCAGGCCTAAAAAATATTATTTTTAAATCAATAAGTAGTATTTCAAAAGAATATTTGAAAATTTGGTTTAAACATAGTAGTCATATATTATAGTGTTTCATAACATTAACCGTGAAAAACATTGATAATACTTTAATATATGTATCACTAACTAGAAAAATGATTAAAAATATTATTATTTGATAAATTAACAAATATTTACTTCAACCAACGTAACCAAAAACATTACATTTGACCCGTCGTAAGATACAAGATACCTCTAAAAGGGACTAGCTATTTTTAAGAATAAAAACATTCCACGGCAAGTTAAAAGCAAAATTGAAAAGAGAAGTTATGTTTAACCGTCGCATATTTAACCAAGCCAAATTTATTTAACCAAGCTTGGCATATTGGCATGCCAAGCTT
Organism: Lycorma delicatula; assembly: GCF_047948215.1. NCBI lineage: Eukaryota > Metazoa > Arthropoda > Insecta > Hemiptera > Fulgoridae > Lycorma > Lycorma delicatula. The sequence continues at coordinate 177,845,792 of NC_134455.1, forward strand.
ACCGAAATGACTGTCTAAATACCACGTATATAATTGACAACTGTCTCTGGAATTCACCGGAGGGACTATATAGCTAACTGATAAAAGATATTGGTTGTGTAATAAACACCATAACTTTCAGAGAAAATAGTGATTTATGTACCGTAAGTGTTTTATACGCGTACAAATAGAATGAAACCTTGTGAGATAATATAAATTAGTAAATAAATCTATCACTTCTCTCTAGTAGCAATAACATTAAAGTTTATGAATTGCTTCTATTTAGTAAGGAATTAATGTTTAACAAAGTAAATTATTAATTTAAATTAAACCGCTGTAAATTATATAGAGAAGTATTTGAGGATGGTAGTACAAAACAAAAAATAATACCACGCTTATGTTATACAAGAAATACATAAATTCTGAATACCGACATTACATAAAATAAAAAAACTGAATCATCAAGGATAAGTTACCGTATAAAATTAAAATTTCTCTATTGCAGGTCAATAAAACTGTGTATATACAAATTTTAAAAATATCTGAATTGGAACTACATCGCTTCTTTGTATGACTACTAAATTATATGCACACATTTTTTTTAAAAATTAAAAGTACTTAAAATTTTATTTCATAAATAACTTCTGATATTGTTTCATATGTACGTATATATATATATATATATATATATTATTGTTATTGAATAACAATGATTATTTATTGTATTTTTTTTTTACAATCAGAGGTTAATAATTAATTATAGATCAATATATTTAAATTAAAAAAAAAAAGTTAAAAAAAAAGAAAAGGAGGAGATGAAGTCTGATTTGAACCGATGTTCCTTGTAAGACCAAATATTTCATTAATTAAAATTTGGTTTGGCTATAATTCTGGAACCAATAAAAATAAGTACCACTTATGATATATTGTTGAAAATCTCTCAATGACGGATTATTACTGCAGTTAAGAAAAAGCCCAAAATCCAAAATTTTGGGATTTTGAGCTTTTTTGTACACTTTTGGTTCAGTCGATTGCAATCAAAAGTAGAGGTGCACAACTGGATGTTACAGCAGTTCTAAATCCAAAATTTCAACTTTCTACGGCTAATCGTTTTTGAGTTATGCGAAATACGTAAGTACGTGCAGACGTCACGCCGAAACAAATCAAAATGGATTCAGGAATGATCAAAATGGATATTTCCTTTGAAATCTGAAAACCGACATTTTGATCACAATAATTCCTTTACTTCGTACCAGGAAGTAAAATTATATAGTAACTTAAAAAAAAAGCTATTGGTACAAGTGAAACCCATTTAATCTCTTCCAGGCATGATAAACTCCATAAATTTCTTTCACAACAATAATTTGTAAGAAGTGCTTACATAATTATTTAATAAATGTGAACTTTATGTCTTTTTCTATTAATTTTTAACTTTCTGCTTTGATTTTATTTGTTTTGCCTATCTTAATCAGAACCACTCAATCGTGTTAGATCATAAAATAAAATACGAATAAAAAGCAGAGGATAAATAATCAGAGGATATAATAATTGTAAATAATCTTTAATTTTTCTTTTAAGTAAAATTCTAGAGAAGTATAAATATAATGATAAAATTTTATATTAAAACGAAGACACACCCAAACACTACATTTTTTAGCATTACCCAAATACAAAACAATTCAGAATCTAAGATAAACGTATACAGTTAATAAAATATATCCTTATATACACATAATAACATATTTTTAACTAGCGGGAGAATCAATTAGATTTTAATTTATTGAGTAAACAACCTATTTTTTACTCGGAAAGTATGTAAAAAAAATTTCATTAAAACGCAAGTAAAAGCAAATATTTGAATTCTTCATATTCACCTAATACAGGAAAGTTATATATTCTTACAGTGACGAGCAGCGCACGTTTTTTTTTTTTTTTTTTTTTTTATGATCTGTAACTTTTATAGCAATGCAGAGTTAGGACATAGTAGTAATGGATTTGACATGGTGTTTTATGGAAGGGAAGGGAGCGAGTTGTTAGCTGTTAGCAACAAGCCGTAAAGCCAATATCAGAACAAAATTGTAATTGGCGTATGACGGATACGTTTCGCCAACTAATTAATTAAATTTCCATTCAGTAACGCCATGATATGTACGTACGGGTGTATTGGAAATGAGTTATACGTTATAAATTTCTAACTTACTATATTCCTCTCCTTTCAATTCTCACACTGAACACATAATGCGTAATACATATATTATATTTATACAAATAAAGCTTAAGACGTGTTTTCTTTCTTTAGTCTTAAGTCTTTAGATTATTCAACCGTATTAATTACAAAAACTAAAAAAATGAAATTATATAAAAATTATAAAGCAAAACAAATTAAGCTATGTTCAAAAAATGCGTTGCTAAAACTATTTTATTTCAAATCTATAGACAAGGACGCGCGCGGACACTAACACACACAGACACAGGTGCACGCACGTGTGTAGACACACACATACACACATAACTGTACTGGCCATTCAGTCCAATTCATTTAAGTAAGGCTGTACAGTTTGGTCAGCAAAGTATGTCTATGTGTGTGCGTGTACCTGTGTGTACCTGTGTGTATGTCTGCCTTTATACATAAAATAGTTGCAGCTTTAGGCGAAACATTGCGTGAACGTAGCTTAAATTATACAATTTTTTTTGTTTGACTTATTTTTTTTTTTTATAGATTTCATTGTTTTTGTTTATTTTTTAAGTGAAGATCAATAGCCTAAATAAAGAAAATAATGAAAACGAATGTCTTGAGTTTTCCCCACCAAGACACAAACAAGCAAAATTTTATTTGTTCATTGGTTTTACTTTTCCAGTAGTGGAATAAATGGATATCGATAAAAATACCCTTCCCATAAAAAGTGAAGAATAGAAATTTTTCTATTTCTCAGATTTTTTAGGACACAGCTAATAATAAATATTCACAATCCTGAATATGCTTTATTCAGGATTATATTGCAACACTGGATGAGCTTTATCTTACCAGACCCACTTCAATAACTAAACATTTTTTTTAAATATTCACTACAACAATTAGACCTAGTGCATAAAAGTGAGACGAATGACTAGTGACCATGTGAGACGAAAACGACGGCAGGGTCCCTGGCAGAGTCAAGAAGAAACTAACAACCCGAAATACCATAAGAAGAACGAAGAGATTGCACTTTCAACTGTGGTGTTGTTTTTAGAGTTCCTTTGCACTAAACAGCTGCTTAGTTGAATCTTGTTGCAAGAAAGAAGGCAGAATGGAAAAGAAGGAGAAATCCGAGGTTTTCCCTCATCATCGACCCGTTACATCAATCCTTATTGATTAGCAGGTATCTGCCATAAGTGAACCACATAAACTTTCGCATAGAGTGTATAAGGAAACAGAACCTAGGATCCCGCAATATTAACTACTGCTAGTCATATTCGATATAAGCTCCAAAATGGATATCGTAGAATGGACTAAAAGTGAACTGCACCTAGAAGAGTAGGTATAAGCTCCAAAATGGATATCGTAGAATGGACTAAAAGTGAACTACACCTAGAAGAGTAATGTTAATGAGCATCATACTCCATAGGAAAATAAAATAATTTAAAAAGATCTACGATCTGAAAAGTTCGTAACACTATTCTTCCTCTTATCTATAACCTTGACGATTACCTGCCATCTACAAATATATATCAAATATTAACCAAAAAGATTTAGCGTTAAGAGAAAATTTTCCAGATTCTGCTACGCTAAATCAATCCCCCTGACACCCTTTCCAAAAATTATAAAATTTTGGTTATGAAGTATTTTGATTTTTTGTATTGCCTCCATTAAACTCTATATCTTCGGAAAGTTTAACCCAAAATAACGAAATATGGTGCGGTAATTTGTCTTATAGAGAAATAATTTCTGTCGAATATTGAAAAAAACGGATGTAAGATTGGAGAGAAATTATGGGAGTTTCTTGCTGAGAATTAAACATTATGAATGATTTTAGCTTAACTTTGATAAGGTAAAGGCTACCTACTATTATAATCATCATCATCATCATCATATTACTATCTTCCCTGAGACAGGTTTCTTTTTCATTCTTCTGTATCTTGTTAATTTTTGATTTTATTTCCCTTTAGATCGTCGGTAATTTTTGCTTCTTTCCAATCTCCTTTTTTCAACCACAATGATAATTTTAGTATTGTTTTAGTGAACCATTCTTTTTCACGACATGCCTCAACTATTAAACTTTCCTATCGTAGATTTTTCCAATTTAGCTTTTATTTTTGTTCGCTCTCCTCATTACTTCATTTTTCACACTGTGACAATTTAATTTTCTCCCAACCTTCTTTATACCTACATTTCAATTCCATCCCGTCTTTATCGTTTTTCTTTGCGTTCATATTTCACTTCCGTACAGTAGTACAATATAACACAATTTCCTGTTTTAGATAATATTCAAATATTATATATGAATTCCAATTATTAAGTGTTTACTTTCCCGTCTATCGCTATAACAAAGCTATAGCTTTAGAAAGGAAAGTATTGTAATCGGTCCAATTCTGGGGTATGCGGTTTCCACCGGATCTTTTTATGTTTTTTGACACCTAAGGAACCCAAAAAACCGGATGGAAATTTTCCGGATGTTCGTGTGTACGCGCGTGCGCGCGCGTGTTTGTTGTTGCACCCTAAATCACCGAATATCTTCAGAACTATTACACCGGTTTAGAACAAACTTGGTCAGATTATTTCTATATATGGGGCAATGATGTCATTAAATATTCAACTTAAAAGGTCAAGGGGGTGCGGCTGTAGAGCAAGGTCACTCAGTATCTCGAGATTTCGTCTAATTAAGATCTTATTTTTCTTAGACACAATTAAACAATTAAAAAATAATATTTCCCAAAAAGAAATTTGCAAAATCGCACCCCATCTCAAAAAATGTTCTAAAAAACTAGTGGCTGAGTGGGTATATTGTGCCCTTTCACGCCAAGGAGCGCTAGTGTAACACTGACATACAGCTACTATAGTCGTCCGCTATGTTTTGATGTCACAGGTGAGACCGGTAGAATTAAATAAATTAATAATATTTAAAGTACAAAAAAGTATTTGAAGTGGTCGCATGTACCGCCACACCCGCGCGAATGAAATACGGTATGCGCGTGCGCTTTAATCATTGAATTACACGAAAAATATTAAATATTTTAAATTAAGTTGTGTGTGTGTGCGTGCGTGTGTGTGTGTGCGTGCGTGCGTGTGTGTGTGTGTGTGTGTGTGTGTGTGTGTGTGTGTGTGTATGTGTGTGTGTGTGTGTAAGCTGTGCATCAGAAAAAAGCCGCGTGACGGGAAGGTCCTACAGGACCTACAACAATATTGTTAGTTTTTTTGTCTAGTAGTTGTTTATATATCTGATGATAAGATGAAATCCGTGTCTATGTCCGTCTTCCACTGGTACTACATAAACATTTTTTTAACAAAAATAAACCAATATTAAATTTTTTTTCATTTTGATTACATTTTCTCAAGAGATCTCCAACATAACATAGTTATTATTTCTGAACCGACTTCAAGAAAGAAGTCACTCGGTTTGATCCGTACATACATTTTTCTTTTATATATGTATTTATTTAAATTTTCTCCAAACTGATATGATCCTTTTTATTTTGTATAGAAAGTCTATATTCTATTTGACTCGGTCTAATTTTAAGTTTCTGTTTTTCAGATAACGTAATAGAAAGTTTTAATTAAAAATTTATATTGTTTAAATACCCGATTTTTCATTTTTTTTTTGTCTCTTACGTGTGTTATATGTTTCTAGCTGTATTCTGATACGTTAAAAATATTTTATTGTGATAATTCAAGAAAAATTTCTAGAAAATTATTTTAAAAAAGAATATCCAAAACAGCGTCAAGAGAACCTTAGCTCACACTATCTACCAGAATGTTATTGTCTTTTCTCTGCATTCCTTTTCTTTATTTTATCAGGACGCATCTTTCTCTTTTCTCTTTATTATGATTTTTTTATAATCCTGTAAATGATGAAAAAATTATTAATAAAATTAATTATTTTTAAATAAACACAACCATAAAAAACAGTAAAAATTATTAGTTACACTTTTTAATTTGATTTTGTTTACCTCCAATTTTTGAAGTTGATACAAAATGAAGATTAAGAAAATTGTTGGTAATCGTTTTTAATTAGGCGTCAGTTTCGAAAACTTGAAGAATGCAAAAAGTTTTTTTCGTTAACTCAATAATTTACATTAATTTTCGTTTTAATATAATCATTTTGTTTTACACTGAATATTGTTACTTTTTAATTGCATGGACCAGTTTATACATTTTGTTGCGAATGAAAAGATTAAAATTAGGGAGTTAACCTCACAGGAAAAGTCAAAAGCCAAGCGCTAAATTAAACTCGCATACTATGAGAAAAAACTTGAATAAAAATACACAGAAGAGCAGCATTTCATATAAATAATGGTTTGCTAGAGATATTGTACACACAGCTATCATATTAATATGCAAATTGTGTGAACACCTCAGTAGTCGGTGGCTCTGTGGGAGAGGTCACGCATGTGATTGCACGGCTGATGATTATCGATTGTATGAAGATGAGTGTGAGAGAGTGAAGTAAAAAAGAGAGACGGAATATTATACTGAGAATCAGGAGGGAGGGGATTGCAGCGTTGTGTTGCAGGTTTTGGTCTTCGTACAAAACTCTAGTCTCGTGTTGGGATTACGGCCAAAATATGCATTAAACAACAACACCTTTGCCTCCTCTATAGCTCGCTTGCTTAGAAATTTCATAAAACTTATTAATATGGACTGTAAGCCAATAATATAGGCCTTTTGCTTGCATGAGTGGATTTCCTATGCGTGATAATATGCATACCATAGGCCCACCCAAAACAAATAAAATACAACGCATCAATTACCAGATTATGAATCAGTACTAACGTAGCAAAACGTATGATCATGCTAAACCTTTACTCTAATATTAACATTTCAGCATATCAAATATTGTCTGAAATCATGCAACATAACAAATAATAGCATTTCACGAAAAAATTAGTGTTTCGAGTTTGCGAAACACTTCCTACCTTATACTCCATCTTCTTTCTTTACGTTTTCAAAGTTGTAATGTTATGTTTAACAATAATGAAAATAATTTTTTGGGGAAAAAAATGAGGCATTCATTTGTATGCCCCCATCAAAAGACTAAATAATGTCTCTCTCTTGCAAAGCATGTTCCCTCTGATTCCTACACGCTCTTTATAAGTAATTGTATTTAAATATTACGCAAAAATCCTTTCATACTAAACTCTTTTATATATAATTTTTATTTGAAGAAAATTATACATGGAATCCCATTTATACTATTTACTTCTAGTACGTAAACGTTCTTTGAGCACTATAACATGCTTGTTTCATTTCACGAAAAAACTAGTATTTCGAGTTTGCAAAACACTCCCTGCCGTATATACCATCTTCTTTCATTACGTTTTCAAAATTGTAATGTTATATTTAACAATAATGAAAATAATCGTTTTGGGAAAAACCCCAGAGTTCTTTATCAGGTGTAGTGAGATTAGGGCCTCTTGCTGCCCAAAGCAATGGAGCCGGTAACTCTTGTAATCTACGTCCGATCCAGCGATTCGGAAAAATTTCATTGAGGCATCTGCATACATTCGAAGCAAAATGAGCTGGAGCACCGTTTTGCTGAAACTTAAAGATGTCAACAATCTCTTTTAGCGTTAATTCTGGAAGCAACCACTTATCGATGATTTTCAGATAATTGTGTTGATTAACTGCGCCATCGAAAAAAGAACCAAGGAGTTGTTCAGCTGTCACCCCAATCCAAATCATAACGTGAGGCGGATGGTGTTCAATTTTCTCAAAAAAGCTAGGATTGTGTTTCACCAAGAAATAAAATATTCCGGGTACGAGAGATAAATCGCACAATCGTCTGAGAACATGACGTTATTTTTATCGTTTGCTCTCGGAAAGCGTTCAACCAAAAATTGACATCCATCAAGGTCATTGTTACTACACTTAGTATCTGTGGATGGACGAAAACATTTAACTTTCAAGTCTTCCGCATATGGCCTCGCATTATTGGTCTTGGAATGCCTAACTCTGCAGAACGTTTGCGCGTTTATTTCATCGGTAATCGTTGAATCGATGCCTCCACAGCGTACACGTCTAAGCTCAAATTCTCGGCCTTACAAAAGCCTTCATCTCCCATAACAGTAATGTTTGCCGTGATGTTTTCGATTTCGCAAAACGCACAAAGAATTCATTCATAATGTTCACTAATGTTTTAGCAGTGTATAAATGTTCAAGGATCCTAAAAAAATCTAAATCAACCTAAAAAACGCTCTTCGACATTGAACGATCCAGTCCTACCCGCCATGGATCTACACACGACAACGTCTAAGGTCATCCCACCACTAATGAACATACCCGATGATCCCCACCATGGCTTATTTTCCCCACCTTTTCCAGCAGCGGTAAGCGATATCAGTGATGAAGGTTGGCAGCAGTAGAGCACAATTAAGCTGTATTTATTACGGTGTAAAGGGACTTCCCGCCCATTCCGAATAGTAGCACATATTCTCGATAATGCAATTGCAGGAGTGATGCTTTGATCGGCCCTACACAATATGTCAAATTTAAATCTTAATAGATCAAGACGGTATAGTTATATTTCGTCATTCCTAATAAATCATGCCCAAAGATTTGTGATGAAACATAAATGTTGTAATCAATTAATTTTCATGGAGCTGTGTCTGTTTATTTTCTTACTTAATTAAACTGGAATAGTATTAGCAAGTAAATTAAGCTTTATTCATGCATTATAATCAGTATAATATCATAAACATACATTACAACATAAACTAGCATAATCTTTATAAAAACCGATCAATAAATCTGATTACCCCCACAACCACAATTTCCAATTCACGTTCATAAATAAAACATTATTTTAGCTACCATTTTATGACCTGAAATGTTCATTATTTTTCATGAAATGTTTCTTATTGTGACGCGTTGTTTAGGAAATACGATGATGATGGGTCACTATAAAATAAGTTGGTTTTATAATATTTCCCATAAATCTCCCTTTTTTCCGTCATCTATAGAAAGCTGTTATTTCGTATCAAATCAACACATCTAATTACCAATATAACTTCGTACTATTACTTTGCCAAAGCGTTACTAGAAATCAAACTTCTTTTATAAAATTAATCAGTACAGTCCATCAGTTTTATCCTCACTGCACAACAATGTAATTTTTAATAAATTAATTTGAATATTATAAAAATACTTTTTTTAGATATTTCAACAAATATCACACTATTATGAATTCTTTCAGAAATTCAAGCAGTAATATACAAGGTGATATTAAAGTATAAAAATGGTTTCATATTTCAAAACTAAGAGATCCTAGGAGATCGAAACAGGTGTGTATCTATAGTTACAAAATTACTACTTTATTGTGACATTACAATTTTTGTCCACCATCTTGGATCTACCATTTCGAATCAAATTCTTTTTTAAATAGGAAATTAGGCATGTAATACTAAATTTTAATGTAGAATTTTACGAGGAAAACGACGGTGAAAACTGTTCTCTCGATAAATGCCTTTGGTTTCTAGTGATAAGAAATCAATTTGCAAAATCGGAAAAATCGCGGGGCGTTTTCATCAGATAAAAAAACCTATAACCTTTTTTTATTTTTTACTAATCTCATAATAACGTCCAATAACAAACTTTAAAAAGTTAATATTGGAATTGATGATCCAAACACTAATAATAACAGCTTTCAATAATAGTGCTTTTAATAATAATAGTGCTTTTTTCTATTATTGTGAAGGCTGTTAATAATAATAAGAATAATAATAATTTGCAATACGTCTACAAATTAATTAAATAACAGTTAACTAATATTATTTATTTATTTTAATTACCACAATGTATCATTTAAAAATTTAGTTTAATGTTTTCAGTCCTAAATTACTTGATACAATAAATTTTTGGAGAAAATTTAAACAGTTTATAAAATGTATTACAAGTTTTACAATTGAAATTATTAACTTTTCTTTTTGGATTCTTACTTCACTTACAAGAACAGTATTCAGTTCATAATTACTCGTACTAATATTTTCATGTTAGTACAGTTCATCAGTTATTATGATAATCGTCAGATTATCTGCCCAATTTTAAAATTAACAAAGTATTGTCAATCAAACCATTAACTCTACCTTTTACTTTTATTTTACCAATAATTAATATCAGCTGATTCATTAATAAATAAGAAGATAGAAGAAGATGACAGGAGATGTTTGCATTAAACAAGGTGACAAAGAAAACAAATGATTCTGAACATTTGCCTTTGGACACTGGACAAGTGAACTGAAAGAATTGCTTGTCTCTAATATTCAACTATAGGGTTCAGTATATGTCAAATGGATGTACGCTTCTTCAGTATAAAAAACAGGAAAACCTTATTACCTATTGTTGCAATCTTCATAAATAAACAATCATTTTTCTGGCATATCCGCCTTTTTTTATATTGACTTTGCTATTACCAACCATTTTATTCCACCTTTCTAATTCAGCAGTACCAGTCTAAACCAATTCATTAAAAATCAAACCTTTGATTTATATTAGGGGTTTTTTACATCCTTGTACGAAGTAAAGAAAGTATTGTGATCGCGGAAAATTTCGGTTTTCAGATTTCAACGGAAATATCGATTGTGATCATCTCTGAATTCATTTTGACGAGTTTCGGCGTGACGTCTGTACGTACGTACGTATATATCTTGCATAAGTCAATAACGATTAGCCGTAGGATGTTAAAAGTTTGCATTTAGGACTGTTTTAACATCTAGTTGTGCGCCTTCCCTTTTGATTGCAATCGACTGAACCAGAAGTTCCAAAAAAGCCCAAAATCAAACAATTTTGGAATTTGGACTTTTTTCTTAAGTGTAGTAATAATGCCTCGTTGAGAGCTTTTCAATGATATATCATAAGTGGTACTTATTTTCATTGGTACCAGAATTATAGCCAAATTAAATTTTAATTAATGAAATATTTGGATCTTATAAAGGGGAATACACATCGATTCGAATCAAACTTAATTTCCTTTTTTTCTGTTAACTTTGTTTATTTATAATTTAAATAGATTGATTTATTAATACTTGTTAACTTCTGACTGTAAAAAAGGTTTTACGATAAATAACAATTCAATAATAACAATAAAAAAAGTGTATGAAAAAATATCAGAAGTTATTAATAAAATAAAATTTTTGTACGTTTCAATTTAAAAAAATATGTATATGTAATTTAATATGCGTACAAGGAAGTCATGTGGTATCCACATCAGATTTTTATACAGTCTAAAAGTCTATGTCTATTTTTATATGTTTATAAACAAAATATTGAGCAACTTTATATAATAAAATATATTATTTTAATGGTATTTTATTTATGATAGCAGAAGAATAAGAAAAACATTAAAAAAATTAAATGTTTTGTAATTTTCTAGTTCAGTTCAAGGAGTTTAGCTTTGTTGTAGGACAGCTACCTACTGGACGTAACTTTTTCTAGAAGAACAAAAAAGTTAAGCAAATATTGACCAAAGGAAAGAAAGTTTCTTAACTTTTCAATACTCCTAACAATCATCTTAAAAGAAAGAAAATTTTTAATTGTTCAGAAGAAATTTTTTAAAAATCAGCGTTGGGAAGATATGCAGATGATTTTACATGATCAAAACTGTTCTTATTATAAACAGATTGCAATAGAAAATTGAAAACTATATTAGCCAGAAGGTGGGTGTAAGACGTAAGTAACAAAGATTTTAAATGCTGCCAAATTAACGCGGATGACAATGTCAAATAAAAGAGAAAATTATCAGCGGATAAAAGAATGTATACAGACATTGAAAATCAAGAAAGGACGAAGCCTTATAATCAAAAAACATTAATCCCTTCTTGCTTATGTTAATCCCTCCTTTTGGTCCTAAATTCATTAATACAATAAATTTTGGAGATAATTTAAACAGTTTAAAACCTTTTAAAATTTATAAAATGTATTGTAAATTTTACACTGCAAAATTTTTAGATTGGTAATAAAAAAAAACGAATAATTGAATAAATTAGAGATAAATGTAAATGATATAAAATTTAGTAATATAAGCGAAAGACAAAATCAATTTTAATTTGTAATAATATTTTATCATTTTAAAAGTGAAAGTAATGTGAAGTGATTTCTCTTTCATGAATAAATCATATTTCATTAATCTTTATAAGAAAAAAAATCATAAACTTTACTTATGCATCGTTAAAAATTACAATTATTTTTTTTTTGCAATTATCGCGCATTTGATTTGCCTCCGTTCGATTGTACTTTAATAAATAATATCTTTTTTAAACGAATCATTACATATAAAGACAACTGGAAAAGAAAATTGCAAAGAAAAAGAATTTCCAGACGATTTAGCTAACTGAATGAAAGGCGCCTTCAATTCTTCATTGTGGGGGGAAAATACAGCATATATATATATATATATATACACACACACACACACACAGAGAGACTGTGTAGACAGACAACACAAATACACATTCACTTTTTTTATATTGAATGAGAAAGAATACCTTTTATTTGAAGATAAAAACGAAATTATGAAATTGTATTAATGTTTGCTTATCGTTGTTGAGGTAACTCTTTCGTAGGGAAAACCAATTTAGCCAAATTCAATCCTATAATAAAGTATGTATAGTATAACTTTTTTCTTTTTTTCGTTTTTTTTATTTCTCTTACCACGGACTGGTACTGCGCTGCATTCTGCAGCCACAGTGGGTGTCTTAGCCTCTAACCCCCAGGGGGATTCCATGAGATGCCGTGCCCCACAGATGATTTCCCCCACTGACCGGGAGTCGGTCCTTTTTATGTTGTCTCGCCTCTAACCGTTGCCCTACCGTAGTGGGCTCCAGCCGGGACTACAGTCTTTTGTTTCCCAGCAAGAGGGGTCCTCGGTCGCTCATCAAAGACGGCCACCTCAGCGCCTTCTCCCGAACAAGCCTTGCTCGGGAGTCGTCTTCTCCCGAGCAAGGCTACCCTCGAAGTCCCTACCTATCAAACGCCGTCCTGTTTCCTTTCATCCCGATCTTTAGTCTTAAAACTCCACGTAGTTAACTTCACAACCGACTAGTAGTATAACCAGTAAAAAGTATAATCTAATCCTATAGAAAGTTATTGTAAAACCTTATTTCATAATTTATTTCACTAATATTTATTAGTGAAACTGTTATCTGATTAAAATATTTATTTATTTAGTAATCACCAGTTACCTCTTGCTACTCTGTGAAGTGCTTCAGAGTTACTTTATTTCATTACCAGCGGTACACTAGGAGATAATGTGTTACTTACCTAGCTCAATCGCACTTATCCTACACCATCAATGAAGATCAGGTATCTGTTACGTCTGGATCGGCTGCGGAATAATCCATATTGAATTCCATTTCTATCATCTATCTTACTACATTGTTTTTAATTTTGTTCTTTAATGGTTTGACCAGTTTCACTCTGTTATCCAGTCCTTTCTATTCTGTGCCGATCTTTCTATTCTGTGATTCGGCACAGAATAGGAAGGACTACTTTTTCTTATTGTCTACTCTTACTGATTCTTCTAAAAATTACAAATAATTTTTTTATCTTTCATGTAACTCTAGTTTTATTAAAATATTAATTGTTCTACATATATATAATCAGTATCATTTGTAAGATCTGCAAATTCTATTATGCTTGCATTATTATTTTTTTCTTCATCTGAAATATAAAATTACTCCTGACGATTGAAATAACTTCGTTTTACATTTGTTTTATTTTTCTTCTAAAACTAAACTGGTCATCATAAATCTTCTGCTTCTCGTTTTACTCTTAGGTAAATTATTTTATTTATTAATTTCAAAATAAACTTATAGCCTAATAGTTTTCATATAAATAAATAGTTTTCAATAGTTCATAGTTTTCTAGTAGTTTTCATTATCTGTTCCTGTTTTCTTTTTATTTAAACAATAGTTTTTAAGTAATCTGTAAAAGCTATTCATTCTAAATTTTAACTTATTATTGTGTTTATAATTTATTAATACAAACTTAGCAACTCCTATAAAAAAAATAGGATTAACATCCCTTTATCGAAGTGATAACAAAGTATTATTTTTGTCTAATCAATACAATACTCTATTGTAAAGTAAGGACCTTATTAGGCTTTCGTTGCCATTTTAAATAAATTACGGACTACTTAAAATCTTTTCTTCAAATTATATAACTTAAAATTAACTTTTTTTATTTATTTTTTTTTTACATAAACAATATTACTCTGTAAATTAATTCTAATATTAATAATTACTTTTAATAAGTTGCTAAACATTAAAAACACATAAATTTCCTGCTTTTCCGTTTAATATGTACATAAATATTTCACAAATAATTTTCATAGTGTCTTCTGAACGGTTATTATATTATATTTCATTTATTTATTATCTTCAGATATTTAATCCAACATCTTACATTTATTTATTATTTTTAATTATTGATACTAACTGGTTTTTATTTATATGCTTGGACAATGTTCCGATCAATATTTTTAACCCGGTTTCTCTTGATTCATCCAGGCGTAAATTATTTCAGTTTCTTCTTTTAACTGCAGAATAGTAGCACAACTACACATTCCTGACTTAATTTATGCAGTTCATTGTTACTCATCTACAGGAGTCAAACGGGTTATTCAAAAACGTTCATAAACAAGAAAATTCTTTATTTCTTCTATTTCTCTCACACAATATAATACTCGTATAGCGGATAATGCAATATGTTAAAATCTAATTAATTACTCTGTTTAAATTTCTCATTCTACTTCCCGACTAAGAAATGAAACTTTTATAGTCTCTTTTAACTAGTCTTCAGTTCTAAAATATATTAAAAACAAGTAAAATATTTTAAATGTATGTGCTAAAACGTAAATCTGAAATGCATTTAGATTATTTTAATCATTAGAAGTCACAGTTTAAGAAGAAGGATTGTGACGCAAAATATTGATATCCTTTTTTTATGCATACAGAATATATCTTGAAGTTCTCCCGGGACTTTTACAACCTAGTTTACTTTGAAAATAATGGAAAATGTTAATATAAACATATGTCCTAAAACGCTTCTTTCGTGAGTTAAGGCTAGTAAAAGATTTTGTTCTGATATCAGCTAACCCGGTGAAATGAAGTCGTACTGAAATTTTTAGGACGTTAATTAAGGGATAAGATTAGTGATTTCTTATTAGTTTTGATTTGAAAAACCGAATAAAATAGGTCTCAAAACTGTACCTGCAGTACTTTATGAAAAGTTTGGGGTGAAAACCAATAAATTAGTCTAAAAAACCAGTTTTTTAAGTTTGACGAACAATAACTTTGTTAAGTGGGAATAAATACATAAAATTTTTAAACAAAACTTGTAAAGAATTTAATTTTGAACAAAACAATTTAAGATAAGTTATCGTTTTATCTCGGTCATATTTGTCATTTATATATTAATAACGTTGTTATATTAATAGAATTCAAAACTGGTCGTTTAGAAAATTTATTTGTGATCAAAGATAACATCTTCCTCTTGTTACATCATTATGTATTGTAATCATTATTCCTTCGTCAGTTTATATACATATGACCGTATTTGAGATGCAAGCTGGGGGTAAAATTACTGATTTTCCTACCGTATTTATAAGACTTCTTAATCTAATCGGCTACACAAGTTTGAAGTCAATTAAAATGCTACAGGTAGCCTAATTCCAAATAATAAATAATATTGGAAAACTATACACCATAAAAAGTGCCATAAATAAAATAGTCGATTTAAAAATTGTTAACAATATGTATGACCCATAAATCTGTACTAACTCTAAGATTTTATATTTACAGGTTTTTTTTTAATTTCACCATAGCAGAATATTAACGAGCTTTAAGCCCATATAATACATTGTCAAAAATGAGCAACATTAGCTCCTCTTCTTTCTTTTCTGTTTAGCCTCCGGAACCACCGTTAGGTATTACTTCGGAGGATTAATGAAGATGATATTATGAATTTGAATGAAGTGTATTCTTGTACAATTTCAGGTCCTCCATTCCTTAATATACTAGCTCCTCTTAGGGTTGAAGAAGTTAACTCATATATTTTGAATTTGAAACTACGGTCGAGTTATACACCATTTCAATTGCGTTGATGAGGAAAAATATCGGTGTAAGTAAAAAGACATCGCTCGATAATTTTAACTAAAGTATCCGATCTTTAAACTATTAGTATTCACTTGTTTACTTTCAGATTTCATTGCATTATAATAATGCAAAAACGTATTACATGCTTGTAATTTTTAAAAAATAAAAATTCTACAAATATGAATTGTATTATTAAAAATTTATTTTATAAGACTTAATAAAGCAAAACGACATTGTAAAATATTGCCAAATTTTAGCTATTTTTTTTTTTTTTAAATCAAGTTCCAAAGTTTATTCAAATAACAGTAAATAAATATATATTTAAATTCGTTACAAAATAATTTTTGCAAATTTATAATTTTAAGATAAAACTTCAAATTCATTTAATTATCTATCTACTGTATGACCAACATAACAGTTCATCTGAATCGCACAGCACTCGATCAACACCAATCTACAGTACAACTGTAGATGTTTCTCAAGCATCGTACCTAGCTCCGCTCAAATTTTCAACTTTAAATTGAGCGAAAATCAAAAACGGCTCAACCAACTTTCATATGATTAATATCAGATACGCTACTGCAGCATATCAGATTTCAAAGAAATCGATCTATTAGTTTTGGAGATTTCTAGCGACAAAATTTTATCCACAGGCCTATAAATAAATATATAAGGAAACCATAATTTAAGTAAATGCTATTTTCGTACTTCTCTTACCTCAAAACGTAAGATAATTCACCCACTACTCTCATCATGCGACCGAAAGTGATACGGTACTTCTCTTCGAAAAGTCGGTAAAAACAATAAGTTATCAACTGACACAAAACATATCTACGCTATACCTGTAACTATAAAATAAAATTATAACTTTTAAAAACAACTACTAACTATACATTACACAGCATAATTTTAAGCAGTGTAATAGAAAGTTTTGACTTCTATTATAACTACACCAATTAATGTTATGGTCTTAACTAATTAAATTCCTATCAATCATTTTGTTTTGGCACCCACACTATTCATTCCTCTTGTATAACAATGGTGAAGATTTATCTTTACAAAGATAGAGACAGTATCAACCTTTTTAATTAGTCATATAAATGCGTCTTCCGTCAAATAAAAGTCACCGTAGTATTAAAATGGAATATATATTTACAGTCATAGATATATCTTTTAAGTTGAACTCGGTTCTCGTTGTGCGGTCCTTTATGTGTCGTTATCACATACTGGAAACGAAAGAGTAAACAAAAACTTCAGTGATTATAAATAACTTAAACAAAGATTATTAAATAATGAACTTTGAAATTAGCTGTGAACAAATTTAGTTGTTGAATTACTGTTGACAATATCCAAAAATAAATTAAATCAAATTTTATTGATTGACATCCAGATACGTTTGTTTAGGTACACAACAACATTTGAAACACTCTGTATAATACTTTCTATATCACTAATAAGAAAGAAATTTTTTAAATGATCAAAAATTGTTGAAATTAAACGATTACAAAAAAAAAGTAATTTATGTTGGAGAAGAATACATAAACAAAATGGTATCACTTAGTGGATGAAATCGGAGACTTACTGCTGTTACATTCTGTAAATGATCTAGTTTATATGGTTCGTTTACTTTACTCGTACTCCAGTACACATTGTAATAATGGTTTAATATAAAAAATTAAAATATTTTTCTTCTGGTGAGGAAGAAATAAAATTTTTCATGTAATGAATTTTTGTAGTTTTTAAAAGTTGATATATATATAAACTTGATTTCTATATATAAATATAAGCAGCGTAAATAATGCCCATGTTTTAGATAGTAACATATTTATGTACATGGAATATACACTTTTTAAAAGGGACTCAGGGGAATATTTTTCTTTACCCGATACTACATCATAACCATAGAATAACAATGTAAGCCCAATATTTGTGACACAATGTAGAAAGCTTTAAAAGCATAACATTTCCATGAGTTAGCAAGCAGGGGGTGGCGCCACATGCAAATCTGCATTATAATATAAAAGGGCACATTCGGGAAAATTGGATAGCAAGTGAGTAGCTCTTTTAAATATACGTAAAATAGTAATAACGTTTCACTAATTTTTACAAAAGTAAGATAATTCTTATTAAACCAGATAGTTTAAGCCAACGTAGCATTTCCAGCAAAAATAAGTTGTCGATTTACATTGATTATTTCCTTTCGAATCCGTACTTTTTATTATCGTTACTCTTGCTCATTTCTTCCTTTTCTTCACATCTTACCCTGCTCTTTCTTGTTCAAGTTTTTTCTTTTCATTCTTCAATCCTCTATCTCTCTATCTTTATCTTTAACTCTTCCCGCTCTTTGCTCAATTCTCCTTCTTCCTCATTTTCTATTTTTTTATTTGTTCCTTATCCTTTCCTTTCTCATTTTCCTTCTGGTTTATCTTTCTCTTCATCACTATTTTCTTATTTTTCTTCTTCTCCTCGTTCTTTCTTTATATTTCTTTTTTCTCCTTTCCTTCTTCTTCCTGTTCACTTCTTCCTTTTGCCTGCCATGTTGGCTTAGAAGAAGCCATACGTATATTTACAAACTGATCAGCGTATAATACGTTCGTTTTTTTATTATAATATCAATTGTAACAGCAAAAATAAAATTAATGTAATTAAATAAATGTCTTCATCGTTTGAAGAAGCTAATAAAAAAAAATAAAGACCAAATCAAAAATGGAACAAATATAAATAAACACAAATAAAATTAATAATTTAATTTTTAAAGAGGCAAGAATGATATAAATAATACATAAAATATTTGTTTTATATAAACTTTAAAACCTAAATTTATTAACTTGTCATCTTACTATTAAACCACTTCTGATATGATGTACTAATTTAACCTCGCATCCCATTTAAAATGCTTATTTATTGTTCTCCCAAAACTATTTTCCCAAACGAATGAAACGTTATATTCTCCAGGGTTCTAAAAAATGAAAAATGTTTTCCTCTTCTTATGTATTATGTCCTTTTCCCTGGATAGTATATTACTGAAGAGTATTTCACCTATATCTCTAAACACAGTGTTAATAAAATGTCTGTTATTCTTATCATTCGGATTTATTCGCTGGGTTTCAGATAATTTTAAATCTGTGTAGAATATTAAAAATTGTAATTGGTTAAAGCAGTTATAATTTGTTAAGGTTTAATAGTTAAAATTTGTTAATTAATTAATTTCCTACAAGATGCAATTATTGCTTTTCATCGACAGAAAATAATTTAATCCATGGAAAAAATTAATCTAAGGATTTTGAAGTATAACAGATTTTTTAAAAAACATTCTCATGGCTCTTCTAAGCTTGATATTTTCCTTTATAATTTACAATACAATCTCTTTATCGGGAAGAGAAATAATAAATGTTTTTTTCCCAAAATTCAGAGTAATTTTGTAAGATTTTACTCGCAGAAAAAAGTGAAACAATATTAAGTGAATTTTTATTCTATACAGTTTAGGTCTAAGAGTAAAATGAAGAAATGTACCCTGTTAGCCTGTCAAAAAAGATACACGGTAAGAGTAGCGATGCGCTAGTGAAGAGGGTAAAATAAGAAAGGCTACCGCAATGAAATCCTCTCCGTCTCCGTTCTAAGCGAAGTATTCATCGATTTAATGTACGAGTGAGCGAGCTACTGAACTAGCGAGTGTGTTCATTGAAATTTATGAAACCGTTTGCCTCTTCTCCTCGTGTCATAACTTATCGTACCGATGACACTGAACCCGGCCCGTTCTCTGATGGTCGAGAAGGCCGACAACGATACGATACGCTTTATTGATAAATGACTTATAGAGTTCTTAAGTGCAGAGCACAATAACACACAAAATAATCTCACAATCCTCTTCTCCGACCGAATCCATAGCCGAGTCACTACACCATAATATATAACATCGACCCGTAATATACGGTATATCGTTTCTCACAACTTTCGGTTTCTTTTACCATAAAATTTTTAAAATTGTTTATTTTATTTCCTTCAATTTATTTTTATTATGTCTATTATTTTTTCCTAATTTCTGCAAGCACACTTAATCACATAATGCTTAGCCTGCGCCTGCATGTACATATCAAAACTCACTTTGCAAGGAATGGGTGTTCAAATCCAAACACCCGGGTTTATGGTTCCATGATTTTCTTGCATCGCTTTCAGATAATAATATTCGTCTTAGTAAAGAGGCAATGTATTAAAAAAGGTTTGCTTACATTTTTCTACACATTAACACGTATTATTTGTCTACAAAAACGTTTTGTACCGTTACTTCACAACTGAATAAAAAATTTGGTGGCTATCCCCCTGTGGTTCCAACCCTAAGTCTAATTTTATTCGATAGCGTAAACGATGGAGGGTTCTAATGTTTTTAAGTGCTAAATTCACTGCTTTAATAAAAAACGGTCTTTTGGGGGGCAAGGCCTTCCGTGTTGAGTCCGTGTAATTGTTTGTTGGTTCCAGTATATTCCTTTATATTGACTGGCATCAATGAATTTAAGTTTTATTTTAATGTGATCCATTGTTCGTTTGTAGATAATGTTACTTACCCATAGAGGCTTGAGTATTCCATTTTTATTCATTCTTTTTTTCAGTATTAAATTTCGTACAAAATTTTATTTATTGACAATTTAACAGAATTAATTTGGGACAAAATACATGTTCAATTTACCACTGACCTTTTCTTAATAGTTTAGTATTACAATATCTCTCCCGGTCTTTCGAATAGCTCGAACTCATGAAAACATAACACATATGGTACCAATAAAAGTTATTTTCTCTGTTTTTGATATAATAATGTTCATTATACAATCATTCCCTGTGATGAATGGAGTGAAGGTGTCCTTTTTAAGAAAATGTTACTTCCATTTCGGTGGACTAAGCGTACCGATTTGCAAAGATATGTTTCTCAACAAAGAAGGAATGGAAAACCAATTCGCTTATTCTTCTTTTCTAATCCTTGAATGATTTACTTGTTACATACTCTAGAGTATGTTTTGCAGATTAAGAGAGTGAATCTCAAACTGAATTATCTACAATTTATATGGTAATTATATTTAACATTTATATTCGATTATTCTGATCATTTATAGGTAAATTTTTATTTTATTTAATGTAATGCATTTATAAAGTTAAGGCGACTGGGACATTAAAAAATTCACTTTGGGAAATTTTCGCTTAAAGAGTTTTATATAGATCACATGGAAAACCTGGAAGTAGCAATTGATTTAAGTTTGGTATGGAAAGTGACGTATGAAAAAGTCAAATTGCAATATTTGATTAACTGAAAATAACATACCCTAGGATAGTTAACAAAATAGAATAGAATGTGTGTGGAAAGGTAAACTGAATGACGACCAGTTAACTTTCTTGAAGAGCTTGGATTCAAGGAAGGCGATTCTTGCCCTCAAGGCTAATCTTAGAATGCAGGTTTTAGAAGAATAAAGTCTCTTCCATGATATTTCTGGATCTGGATGTGTATATAATAAAGCAGAATGGAATTCAGCAATTGTAAGAGTAGTAGATGAAGAAAAGAAACCTCTAATCAAAAATGAATAAAACAAGAATGTACTAGTACCATTGCTTTTCAACATGTATACTCGTATGCAAGAACCAAAACAGGCATGAAGAAAAGGTTTGAGAATAGAATAACCAGCCAAGGTGAAAACAAAAAGCTATTAAGATTCCCTAATGACATTACCAGTTACCAAAGGTCGCATAGAAAAAATACTAAATGGCATAAATTTTTTCGTCGGAAAGAAATTTACTTTGAAAATAAATACGAATAACACAATGTAGTGAAATGTGATAAAAAAAGAATAATGGGGTATTAAATCTAAAAAGAAGAAAAAAACAATATACAAGAATTTTATTTTATGAGTAAAATAATAAAAGATGAACGAAGTAGTACAGATATAGAAGCAGATTAGCAGGATCAAGGATACTAGAAGAATCATTCAGGGAAGATCTGATTGTATATAACATACATCTGAGAATTAGACAAAAATTTCTAGAAATTATTGTGTTAACTAGCTCTTTCTGTTAATAAAGTTAGATAATAGGAAGAATATAAAGAAAAAAGGTTTAAGATATTTAAAATCTAGCATTACAGGATGTTGAAAATTAGGTGAGTAGATGAAATTCTAAATGAAGAGGTCTTAAGACAAATGGGAGAGAAGATTTCTGTTGGATAATCTTGTAGTGACTTTCAGGTATAGTTAATTTAATAATAGGCAGATATGTAGAAGGTAGAAAGTACTAATTATAGAGAAATTTAAACAATGAATTTTATAAAACAGTTAAATGACGGTGTAGGATGTAGCAAAAACGTAAAGAACAGTAGGAATGGAGAACAGCACCTAACCAATGAATTTTGTCCATCAACCGACTGATGACACAAAAAAAAAATCTTGATGGTTTTAATTTATGAACACTTTATTTTTCATCAATTTACACTAATTAGAAATATCAATTGAAATATTCTTTTCTTTTTTGTTTGGAATAGGCCTCTTTGGACAACGAGATTCAAATAATTCATTTTGGAAAGTTTTTTGTTCGTCCTTATTTATATCATAATCTTCCTGCGTTTCTCTTTCCTTTCTTCAGTTTAAGTTTCTCTGGTCTGATATTTTGTTTTTTTTTCTGAAATCGTGTGATTCTTAGTAATTTTTCTGAGAGGTGACCATTTTTTGATGTCTTAATCAGTTATTCGGAGTTGCGTAAAATCTTTCCTTATTTCTTGAAACCAGTTATTGTTGGATGTTTTTGTTACAGAGGTATATGAAAATTTTGTTTGTGAATTTGTTTGGGTCCTTTTTTTAGATTACATAAAATGGAATTCTTTTTTCTGATAGTCTGTCATTTTTTCAATGTTTGTTAAAAATCTTTGTTATGTCGTCTTCGGTACTGTTCATTTTCTTTGATTGATCCCCCAATATTTTCCTCAGTATTTCTCTTTCTGCCACTTCCAGTTTACTTATATCACTATGTCTGCTAGAGTTAAAAATTCTGTTGCGTAAAGGGCTTCAGGTCGAATTACTGTAATATGTCTTAATTTTGAATTGAAAGAAATAGATTTTTGTAGTACAGATGTTTGGTAGGCTACTCTCGTTTTGTTGATTCTTAGACTTACTACTTCTTTTATTGAAACATTATTTTCAGTTACTTCACCTAAATATTTGAATTTATCAACTTTTCTTATTTTCCCGTATTTTGTTTTAAGTTTTTTTCTTTGGGGCTGCCTTTAAATTGGATCATATATTCAGTCTTTCCAAAAGAGATTTACAGACATGATTTTTCAGCTTGTTCTTCGAGAATGTTTATTTACTGGGAGGTCGTTTCAACTGAGTTAGAAATGTTTTCTAGTTCATCCGCAACTGCTAAGCAGTCAATAGTCAACTTTTTTTTTTGTAGCCTAAGTCTTATGTTATCATTAAGGATGAATTCTTGTAGTTTCTTCCTCCAGTCTTTGATCACTTTTTCAAGGATGCAGTTGAAGAGAAGCTAAGACAGTCCTCACCCTTTAGTAGCCTTTTCTCTTTCTTTCTCCTCAAAATTTTACTGTAGAAAGAGTGTAAGTTATAAATTTGTTCTAGTTTTGTTGTCAAGGCCAAATTCTGAGGATATTGAAAAGTTATTCTCTGTCTATGGAATCATACCTTTCTTGAAATCAACAAACATTATGAGACGTATTTTTTAGCTCTTAATTTTAAATTGGTAATTATTGACTTTAAGTTGGTCCTTTCCTGAATCCACTTAAGTATTCACCAATTTGTCTGTCAAACAGTTTCTCGGCACTGATCAGTAGTGTTTTTAACAGAATTTTGTAGGTTACCGGTAGGAATTAAATTTATTTATAATTATTAACATCTGAAATAAAAATGTTAAAAAGATTTTCAAGCTAAATATTATTAATATTTGTATATAAAACTCACCAATAAAACTTTAAATTTTATGATTTTCTTTTCTAACTTGATTTTTTCCATTAACAAGAGTATTTTAATAAAGACCAACATTTGTTAAATTATTTGTATTTAAATAAATCAGCATTGTAAAAACAATTTCCAGAATTTAAATTGGATTTCCTGAATTTTTTATTGGGTACTTCATCATAGCAAACCAAGATTTCATAAAGTTTCCTCTTTTGTTAATTTTTTTCTTTGTTTAACTTTATTAACTGGAAAATTTTTTTTTAAATACGTTTTTATCTAAACAAAACGTTTTCAGATTTTCAGATAGATTTTAAAATTTACCACTTCAAAATATTGTTATAATATTACCTTTATTAAAGAAGACGTAAGCTTGTAATATTTTTAAAATTAAAACAGCCGAAAACTATTTTTTTTGTTTGAGATTAAATTTTCAACTACAATTTATAAATTATTTTACGATTAACTCACCTATGCTAATCTATATACCTTTTTCTAGTTGAATAGATCATTATATTGTAAGCCATTTATACGTATTTTTCTGTATTATTATAAAAACCAAACTGGACTATCTGGTGTTCCCCCTGATAGCTTTCGCCCAGAAGAGAACAAGTTCGCCTATTTTTTTTTTTTTTTTAATTAATTAAATTAAAATAATAAATAATAATTATAATTTAATAAATCAATTAATTTTTTTTTAGAATGAACATCCATTAAGTAAATCACATAAAAACTATTCCTATTAGATGAGTAAAAACACTTCAATAGAATATTTCAAAAATGTTCTCGAAAGTAGTTTAAAACTATTTTCCTTTGAATTTTCATTTATAATATCACTAACATTCATCCTTATAAACACGATATAAAGACACTGAAAAATACAATACTAAGTTTTATTGACCTGGATAAATTTATATATACATATATAAATAACTGTTTCTGGTAAATGATAAAACAACTAAGATCCTTGATAAAATAATGATCAATTTTATTACAGAAAGAAAAATTAAAATTTTATTTTTAACTCACTTTAATCCCAGTAAAATACCGAAAAAGTTCAGATTTTCTGTAGATTTCTTTCATTACGGCTTTCAAGTAGTACCCTCTTTTATAGCACAAAGTATGTATCGCGTACGTTTTCGTTTCCATAAGTAATGCAGTGCATAATCCATTGATGTTACCGACGAACATAAAGAAACAATTTTAGGTATAATCATAGTAGCACTTATTTGGAAATGCTATATAGAGAGTCTCTTGGGAAATCGAAGGGCGGGATCCTCCTTCCCTGAAGCAAATGCAAATAACATTCCAGTGGAAAACAAACAGACTTCTTCGCTCAATAGTTGTTTTACAAATGCTAACAAGGGGGAAAACTGATATGCGGAATGACTGGGAGGGTGGGGAGGTCAGATTCAGAACAGACCGACCACCGCGCGGTACAGACCGCGCGGTGGTCTATTAAATGTACATACCAGTAAAAGCTGCCACCCGCAGATTTCTGATTGAAACAACTTATTTATACACATCTCCTTTCAAGTTATCACCGGTTTACGTCTGTCTATATCGACTTCACTTTTACAGTGTTATTTGGAAGTTAGAATACAAAAGTCTGTAGCAAGTTTTAAAGCAAAGAAATTACCACCGTTATTTTAGAAACGATTTACCCGCTTTAATAAGGATTTATGAAATCAGATTTTTTATTATGTTTTCTTAATTAATAAATTCATAATTAATTATTCTTCAAAGCTTTTTAATTTACTATTCATATTTATTTGAATACTAATATTAGCGTACACAGTATTTAGGCTTTGCTGTATTTTTATCGAATTTAACAAAGTGAGGTAAACAAT
Organism: Lycorma delicatula; assembly: GCF_047948215.1. Lineage (NCBI taxonomy): Eukaryota > Metazoa > Arthropoda > Insecta > Hemiptera > Fulgoridae > Lycorma > Lycorma delicatula. The sequence continues at coordinate 177,871,842 of NC_134455.1, forward strand.
AAAATACAGTTATAATGATCTAATGAGCTTTACAAAAATTAAACTCAAAAACGGAATATTTATCATGATTGGTTCTGAAAGATTTAACCAGTACCAAAAATCTTACTGTATTAGGGATATCGTAAACACTGTTTCCATAGTCACCGTACATCATTGACTGATAACTCTCGAGAAGATATTTCCGTTACTTTCACCTTATTTTATTTTATAGATTATAATATACCATTCATTATTTTTTTTAATTTTCAATTTTTTTTTTATATTTCAACTTTTTTCATTAGTTACCAGGAAGGAAAACTATAAAAAAAAAATTTTATAGGAATACAACTTAAGATAAAGTAAATTAATAAAATAAAAAAAATGTATGATCCTGTAAAAATGAAGAACGATCTCGGAGACAAACATAAGTCTTGCAGGTGGAATAAAACGTGGAAAGTTCAAATAATTTGGAGTGTAACTTCTGACAAAGTAACTGAAAATTACAGGTGACGTCAGGAGTAGGTCGCATCAAGACATGAGGGAAGACCACAGATTCATTCCTTTATTAGCTGTAGTTATGCGATGAATCTTGTCTACTAGATAAGAAATCCTAAATAAAAATAGCATTCACCAATTTTAAACAGAAGATCTAATAAAACATTGTTACAGATGCTTCATTCCAAACAATTTCAAAGAACGTTGAAGATTTCATAACAGAAAATGCGTTTCCCCGTAATTGTTTAACAAACAGAAGAAGAACCAAATTTTAAAGTAAGACAAAACTGCACTTAAGTTAAATGCGTAAAATCGCTGCACATTAAAAGCAAAAAAAGTTACGATTTTTCAGAAAAATGTGTAAAATTATCTACTTTTAAGGATCTGACCATTGTATTTTTTTTTTAAAGTGGGAATTAAAAGGGAGTAATAAGGCTAAAACGGCCACCGTGGCGCAAGTAGTAGCGTCTCGGCCTTTCATCCGGAGGTCCCGAGTTCGAATCCCGGTCTGGCATGGCATTTTCACACGCTATCAAAAATTGTCATTCATCTCATCCTCTGAAGTACAAAATATCCGTCTTGTTCTAACCGCCTGATGTAATGGTTTTTTACTTCAATTCGGTTATTAGAAAACATTCAAATATTTACAAAAATCAAAACAAAAACATAAAATGTATTTACGAAGTAAACATATGTTACCATAATTTTTCTTTTAAATTAGTTCATCAAAATAATTTATCACTTTTGATATTTATAGACAAACTACTCATGCTGATATATATATATATATATATATATATATATATATATATATATATAAATATATATATATATATACATAAACTTAAATGTAATTTATTTAAGTTTATTTTCCTCTTGACTGGAAGAATTAAGTACAATACAAGACATATTTTACTTTTGGGTTAACCAGTCAACTATACAAAATTATAAACTAAACTACGTTTCACTTACAATTCTCTAAGGTTCCTCAGGTGACAATATATATTCATACACACATCATACAAAATTCTTTTAGATACACAATATGTATAATGTGTATTATCACCTGAAGAAGATTATAGAATTTTAGTAGTATAAAAACATGAGTTTTAAACTTCATTTTCTCAGCACTGGTCGGCCAGAATCTATTAGTCAAGTTAAGTTTAAACATCACGTTATGTTTTCAAGATTACCCTTTCTTTGTAATTAAATTTTCACAGTGAAAGAGTGCATTTACTGCAAAATAAGTAGCATAACCCGTGTTTGAGATGAAGCCCAAATTACAGAAAAGAACCGAGAAAGAAATTGAAGTTTAAACCTGACATGTGTTTCACGACTACATTAAATAATGATTTCTCAACGGTTTATTCGAATAGATTAAAGAACGGATACTTTCAATGATGACGTGTGTTCACGTTAAATTTACATATTGGAACAGTTGATTTACTGAAAAATTCATAGTAAAACATGTTTTAAGTACAAACAGCATGATTAATTTTAAATTTATGATGACGATGTAGGTCATCATTATTTTCATCGATATGGATGTTATATCATTGACCATTATTTAATGTATACAATGATCATTATTTACTGTTCAAACTTTAAAATCATCATTGGTTTTTATAATCTAACAGCTACTCAGTTAACGCTGTAAATTTATAACGATGTTCTGCATCAATAAGTAATCATTACTTTCAACGAAAGCGGCTGTTGTGGATTTTCAATTTTTTATAGTTGTGATAGCTAGTTATTAACAGCTGATGTTATTTTATTTATATTTTAATATAAAACGGGATTTCTCTGATATATTTTTCATTAAATAAAAGAAGGGCGTATCTCGAAAACGGCGTGTCCTAGGCCAATTCTGAAGCAATTTTGAAGGGCTTAATTGAAAGAGTACTTTACGATCACCCGGAACAGTAGGTCCTAGTCCCATGCGTCTAGCCGCCACCGTTCTCGAGATACTAGCTCGAGCAAAATTCGCATATGTCAATTCACCTCAAACCCACTTTTCACTATGAATGTTTCAAAAAATCTACTCCTTCATTTTGTAAATTTAAGAAAAACTATAATGAGGTTCTGCATCAATCGGTCACCAATACTTTCAATAAGATCAGGATGCAAACATCATTTTTCAATGATTCTTTATTGTATTATAACATACTATACACTGTCTATGACGTCAGGGGATTCCCCACAGCAGCTTTCAATAATTCATTAAATTAGTTATTTTTTGTTGGTTTAGATATATATTACAATAGCGTTGATCTTTGATCTCTACTTTAAAGACAACATTTTCACTGTTAATGATTCTTTAGTGTATGTCAGTTTAGGTCCCGCAGATTTGCAGGACCAAAATATTTCATATAAAGTAATTTTTTAACAAATAAATTAGATGTTTAAGATGTTTACATATGTTATCCATACTCAAAATAAAGCTTTCTAAAACGTTCAACGTTGCGTTCGATGAGCGTTCAATCGACAATTAAAAAATTATCGATACGGTTTCTATAGCGACCTTTATTTTTATATATATTATATATATTTTTATATGTATAATAACATCAGCTGTCAATCATTAGATATCACAACTATAAAAAATTTTAAATCCATAACTGTCGCTTTTGCTGAAATTAATGATTCCTGATTGATGCAGAACATCATTATAAAATTTTGACTCAACATAATATAATATTGTATAAACGTTATGTAGATGACACTATAGTTACATATATACATATATATAAATATAATGAAAATATTCAAAATTAACAAATATAATATTAAATTAATGTAATAAAATTGATAAATACATAAAATTTACTATGGAAAATAGAAAATAATAATTGTTTAAATTTTTTGGATATAAAAATACATTATAATAAAATAGATAACATAATAAAATTAGAAATACATGGTAAAGACATATTAAATAACACAATTATTAATTACCATTCTTTTCATCCATGCTCCCAAAATATGGCTGTTTTTAATTCACTGTTATATACAGCCATACCTCAAACTTGATTAAACTTCCTTAAATAAAGAACTAGAAATAATTAAAAACATTACTGTTGCTAACGGTTATAATTTCGATACTATAAACAAATTATATAATAAAATAAATAACAAAATTAATATCAATAACAATACAGAATTACTTCCTGATAAAGAGGATAAAATATACATAAAAAAATGAATATACACATTTTAGTCAAAAAGCTGAAAAACATATTTAAAAAATGGCTTAACATCTTCATATGTTACTAATAACAACTTAATTGAATATATTAATAATAATTATAATAAAAAATAATATGATAATGATTCCAAATTTGATAAACAGGGAGTGTACAGTCTTGTTTGTAATAATTGCGACTTGGTATATGTGGGTATGACCAATCGTAAATTTTCCGCATTTGCTAAAGAGCATATAAATAGCATTAAAAATAATAAATCAGAAAGCTCTAACTTTAGCAAACACAAAATGGAATACGGTAATACATACAATTAATAATTTCATGAAAATCTTAGATATTTATAATACTTCTAATTTGGAAAAATGTCATATATATTGTAATAATAAAAATTTAATTAATGAACAAAATTTTTTTAAAGACGATATATTATTTAAAAACATAAATATGAAGAAGTAATAATCAAATCTAATAATTATATCTTTGTTAACATTGTTCCGTTTGATGAAAAACAGCCGCGGTTGGAATTCAGGCTTCAGCTTCGGTTAAAGAATCATTTTTCCTTTGAAAATATTGTTGATAATAGTAAAAATAAACTTAAACGTATCATACTTAATACTGTTAGTTTACTATTTTGTAAAAAGAAAGTATTCATATAGCTTATTTTTTATATTATAGTATTTAGTTAAGGTATAATTTTCATCAATCTGTGCATCAATGTTATAGTTCCATTACTTCTGTGATATATGCAACAAATATTGATTATCATTCATCGTTTAATATGTATTATTTTATTCTATTTCAACTGTATGTAAAAAATAAATTATTTACAAATTCCACCAACAGTTCACAGTCTCACAAATCTGAAGGAACATATATAATAAAAGAATAATTATCTTGAAAAATGATGTTTGCACCGTGTTTCCGCTGAAAGTAATAATCAACGATTGATGCAGAACCTCATCATAGTTTTTCTTAAATTTACAAGATATGAAGGAGTAGATTTATTGAAAAATTCATAGTGAAGAGTAGGTTTGAGGTGAATTGACATATGAGAATTTCGCTCGCGCTAGCACCTCGAGAACGGTGGCCTCTAGACGCATGGGAGTAAGACCTATCGTTCCGGGTGATTGTAAAGTATTCTTTCAATTAAGCCTTTCAAAATTGCATCAGAATTGGCCTAGCACGCGCTGTTTTCGAGATACGCTCTTTTTTTATTTAATGAAAGGTATGTCTGAGAAATTCCGTTTCTTATGTATAATAAAATAAAATAACATCAGATATCTATAATTAGCTATCACAACTATAAAAAATTTTAAATCCATAACACTCGCTTTCGCTGTTAGTAATGATGACTGATGTGATGGAAAAATGACTTTATATGAAATATTTTGGTGGTCGGAATTCCGACTGCCTAAATTTAAATACATTAAAGAATCATTAATGTTGAAAAGTCGATCCACTGTAACCAATAATGTATTTGAATAAAAATAATTTTTGTTTATATATAGATTTAATGATCTTACACGATCAGATTTTAATGAAATTAATCCATCTAAAGATTTTTATATTCATATATAATGGTATTAATGTTCTATATTTAGATAATATATTAAATATATAGATTTATAACTTTATCACATAATTGCATTGTGATTGAAAAAAATAAATAAAATAAGATTTAGTTGAAATAACAAAACGTTTTACTTTATCCACAATGACTTTTTTAAAAAGTTGTTTATCGATTGAAACAAAAATAAACACTCTTTTGTTGATTACTTGGTCCGAGTATTTACAACCGACATCAAAACACATCTAATATAATAAGGTGAACAATTGTAATGATCGTATGGTATTTCTATTAACATTCACTACATGTAAAACAATTTTCACTCAATACCCCATGTAGCTGATGTAGCGGAATGGTTCCTTCAGAATGGACAGTTGGCCGCGTGCAGTAATGAAACGGTTCGAAACTCACTACTCAGTTGTTTTATTTTTTCATTCTTGAAGTATGCGAAATGTAGATAAGTAATAATTTCTTATAAACATACGTACCAATAATAATTTTAGTTGTTTCATCTTTATTGTCACTTTTAACCTCATAAAAAGCCGATCTTGGAATCTGAGGGTCGGCTTTTTTATTGTAAAATTCTACTAAGCTTTTGATTCTTTTGTTTATTACGATACCGTGCTTTAAATTGTTTCCCACCATTTTTACATAATTTTAGAATGTAATAAAAACCGTATTTGTATTGATAATTAGCTTAAAATCGGTGAAAATCATATACGAAAAGTTATCGTTTATTTTTTTGTAACATACATCGATTAATATGCTACTACGCATGCGTAGAAAAATTGTAATTTACATTAAGTAGAGATCAAAGATCACTGCTATTGTAATACCTATCTAAAGCAGTATATGTAAAAAAAAACTCATTATGAATGATTGACAGCTGCTACGGAGAATCCCCTGAAGTCATAAATAGTGTATAGTATGTTATAATACAATAAATAATCATTGAAAAATGATTTTTTTCACCCCGATTTTGCTGAAAATAATGATGACAAAATGAAGGAGTAGATTTATTGAAAAATTTATAATGAAAAATGGGTTAGAGGTGAATTGACATATGCGAATTTCGCTCGCGCTAGTATCTCGAGAACGGTGGCCGCTAGACGCATGGGACTAGGACCTACCGTTCCGGATGTTCGTAGTAATCCTTTAATGAAGCCTTTCAAAATTGCATCAGAATTGGCCTAGGACGCGCTGTTTTCGAGATACGCCTTTTTTTTTTATTTAATGGAAGATATATCTGAGAAATCCCGTTTCTGATTAAAATATAAATAAAATAACATCAGTTGTCAATAACTAGCTATCACAACTATAAAAAATTGAAAATCCACAACAGCCGCTTTCGTTGAAAGTAATGATGACTTACTGATGCAAAACATCATTATAAATTCAGAATTCGAGGAGTAAACATCGGGAGCGATTAGCGTGTTGGTGTTTGTTAAGTGGTTAAATGCAAAGTCTTATTTTCGCGGTAGTGATTGATGGTAATTGTATAATGAAACGGAACAATATTTTTAGGGAAACTTAACTTTGCGTTCGATGTGTATACATATCAACAGAGGATCTATACGCCGTCTATTATTCAAAATTTATTATCGGTTTATCATTCTTCATACATGGCTGTTTACGCCAACATCATGCCTAAATGTGGAGTTTGTAATAAAAATATAATCACTAAACATAGTAAAATAGCTTGCATTGACTGCAAGACATTACTTCATGCAAGCTGTAAAAATATGAGCAAAGATGACATTGAATTGTTGATATTCAATAATGAAATTTGGAGATGTGAACATTGCGCCTTAAGCAAAAGGAAAGATCTTCAACTAGAAACTGCTGTACAAAGAAACAACTTTACACTTGATGACGTGATGTCCGCTATAAATGAATTAAAGAGAGCCCAGAAACGTATGATAAGTGATATGAATGAATCGTCAGACCTCCTACACAAAAAGATTGATGATAACTCAAAAATAATTGGTTACCATACACAAAAATTAGAAGAGTATGTTCAAAAAATTGAGAATTTGACAGCTGAAAACCATAATCTCCGTCAACAAGTTAAACAGCTTGAGTTCAGACTTGAGGATGCGGAGCAATAGAGTCGTAAAAGTATGATAGAAATTCATGGTACCCCCAAAAAAGATGATGAAGATGTTGTTGATACAATTAAAAAAGTGGGAGACGTAATTGGTTTCCAAATTACGGAGAGATGATCGATGCTTGTCACAGATTGCCAGGGAAAAATAATATGTCCGACGGAATCATTGTCAAGTTCGTCAGAAGGCGGAATAAGGAAAATGTCATGAAGAAGAAACGAGATAAAAAATGTATCACTACGTTAAACATGGGATTTACAACTGATACTCCGGTGTACATAAATGAGTCGCTCTGTCCACGTCTATATGCGCTCGCTCGGCAGGCAAAAAGGTCTAAAGTTTACAAGTACATCTGGCTACGAGATGGGAAAATACTTGTGCGGAAGAATGAAAAAGACAAAGTTGTGCAGATTAGGAATGAAGATGACTTAGACAAATTACCGTAAGCATACTTATTTATGTTAAAATAAATTTTTATTTCTAATGTCTCTACCAATTTTAATAAAGTAATGAACTGTGAATTTAAAATTCTGTACCAAAACATTAGTAGTCTGCGAAAGAACTTTGATGAATTATTAGTTAATTTATCTAAATTTAAAAACATGCCAGATTTAAATGTTTTATCGGAAATTTGGATAATGTCAAATGAAGTATCTTTATACGAAATAAGAAATTATGATATGATAGCTAATTGCAATGAAGGTTATAAGATCAGGTGGAATAATTGTTTATATCAATTCTAAATTGAACTACCGAAGGGTTTCTTTATCTCTGTCTTAATCTGATGCAATTCTTATTGACCTAGTGCACAATGGTATTGAATATACAATACTTGCGCTATATAGGTTACATAGTAAGGATAAAAGGCACTTCTTAAATGAATTTAATGATGTCTGTCTAAAATTAATTCTAATAACTGCATAATAATTGGTGACTTAAACCTACTTTCCGAATCCCACTTAATAGACGAATATAAAACTATTTATAACTGCCATGGATTTGAATCATTAGTCAATGAATCCACACGACTTACAAGTGGAACATGCATTGATCACTTATTGTTAAGAATAGAAAATAAAAATAATTATGAAATAGTTTCAACTGTGAGTCATTTGCAGATAACAGATCATAGTCTTATAGGCGTCGGGATATTGCATATCTCTTATGTGACGCATTCCAGTACTATTAAAAATGAGAATGATAAGAATGCTATTAAAATTGATTATCATAAATTCATTTCTCTTATCGCTAAAGTAGACTGGCGGGATGTTTATATACATAACGATGCGTCAGCAGCTTTTGATATTTTCATAAGAAAATTTACTGAAATTATAAACGAATCTAAACTCAATTAGTCATACAGGGAAGCAATTAAAAAAATTAAAACCGTGGATAACAGATAAACTGTGTGAAATGATATCAATACGCAATTCATTATACAAAAAAAACAACAACGCACCCTAATAACGTACATTTAATCAAACATTATAAAACATATAGGAATAAACATAAAATTAAGATTTCATCGGCTACACAAAAATACTATGTTAACATGTTTGACAGATGTAAAGGAAATTCTAAAAAGGAGTGGGAAGTAATTAATTCCTTAACCGGTCAAAAAAGAAAAGATAAAGTTATTGAACTAAGTAATGCAAAAATAAAAATATCTCTGAACCATTTCAAGTAGCTAACATATTTAACGATTATTTCATAAATGTTGTAAGTGATTTACGTAAACAATTAAATGAAAGTTGTAACGATACAAATAATGATCTGGCAAATATAAAATGTGAAGCGTCATCAATGTTCGTTGAGCCTGTCCTTAATGCTGAGATTGAAAATATTATCAAAAATCTCAAAAACAATAAATCCCCTGGTATCGATGGAATAAGCTCAAAAATTGTTAAATTAGCGGTAGATCATATATCACATGTCTTAAACCTTTCTTGTAAATATAAGCCTCCAATCTGGAAAATTTCCGGACGCTTTAAAAAAAGCAGTAGTAATACCTGTTTTTAAAAAAGGAGATAAAAACTCTGTTACTCAACATAGACCAATATCTCTACTCTCTATCTTCTCTAAAATCTATGAGAAATGTATGAAGAACAGATTAATATCGTACCTCAATAAAACTTCTTTTTTTTAGTAAAAACCAATATGGATTCATGGCTGGGAGCAATACTGAAAAGGCGCTCTTAAATGTTACTACCCAAGTATTTCAGGGCATAAATGATAAAAAATGTGTGATTGGTCTATTTTTAGATATAACAAAAGCTTTTGACTGTGTAGACCAAAAGCTGTCTACGTATTCTGCGGATGAGTGGCATTAGAGGTGTTTCATTTGATTGGTTTGAGAGCTATCTGATCAACAGGCGACAGTGCGTGAGAATAAAAGGGTGTTTAAATAACTTTGCAGGGGTACAATATGGAGTCCCACAAGGATCCGTATTGGGAGCCATACTATTCATAATATATATAAATAGTGTCTGTTCGGCCCCGCTTAAAGGTAATGTATATGCGTTTGCAGATGATACTGCCTTGTGTTATGTCCGCTACACCTGGATAGAAGTGGCTGAGGACATGCAATCAGATTTGGACGCACTGTGGTTATGCTTTTCAAATCATTATATGAACTTGGGCGTTGAAAAACTTTGTATATCAACTTCTGCTTAAAGGGGAAAATAAAATTGCCACTTACAATAAAATATAAATGTAAAAAAGTGTGATAAATAAATCCGACTGTTTAGAATGTAGTGAGATCGAACAACGTGATATTTGTAAATACTTGGGCATTGTGTTAGATAGTAGTCTAACCTGGAAGAATCATATTGCGCTATTAAAGCAAAAACGTTTAAGCTATCTTAGGATATTTCATTCTTTAAAGAAACTATCCCCAAAAATAACCGTGAGAAAACTTTATTTTGCTATTGTACATAGTCGACTAGACTACTGCATCAGCTGTTGGGGAGGAACTTATGTTACAAATTTAGATACCATAACCAAAATCCAAAAAAGATTCGTTAGAATGATAAGTAAAAAAAGAACTACGGATCATTCTTTGCCAATATGTAGGGAATTGTTTATATTACCGCTACGTTATTTATATGTTTATAAAGTAATGAAAATTTTCTTTATCAGAAGTGGTCATAGAGATAGTATGATAACCGAGAACGAACTTAGAAGTAAAAGAAATGTATATGTCCCCAGAGCAAATAAAACGAGTTATATGAAGTTCTTTTCAAGTACTGCTCCTAGATTGTATAACATACTTCCTAATCATATAAAGACCAGTAGGAACCTAAACAGTTTCTTAAAGCTACTAAGACGATGGCTAATTAATATTGATGACGCTGAAAGTATGTTCCATGTAATTACATGATTTATGATTACATATATAATTAATTATAATGCTTTATACTATTGGTCTTAACGTAGTAATAGATTTTTTACATATATAACTTAACGGGTAGCACTGGATGAAAGGTTTATTAGTAAACATAAATATTTGACGACGATTGATCTTCTCTATACTTAACTGCAGAAAATATGAGTTTCCACAAGTGTAAATCATGAATTGAACCAAAACTAATCCTCCTATATAAGATAAAACTGTTTACTTTTTCCCTTACTCTAACTAAAAAGATTAATAGAAAAGGGATGGTGCCACAAAACGGGCAAGACCCTTGTAGACACCTAATCTTTCATCTTTTACAAATAATATAAATTAAGTATAATTAAGTTAAGTAACAAATATTAAATTGTATTATAAAACAATGTTAAATTAAGTATGATTAAGTTAAGTAATATTATAATTAGTATTAGGATTACTCCATTAATTATTAATTCTGTAAAAGTGAAAGAAATAAAAAAATATAAGAAGTGGATCTACGTAATGTATTATATAGAGCTACATAATATATCATTATTTACCGATGAGAAAAAAAAATTTACAGCGTTAACTGAGTAGCTGTTAGATTATAAAAACCAAAGATGATTTTAAAGTTTAAACCATAAATAATGATCATTGTATATATATAAAATAATCATCAATGATAAAAACCCATATCGCTGAAAGTAATGATGACCTACATTATCATAAATTTAAAATTAATAAATGCTGTTAGCCCTTAAAACATGTTTTACTATGAATTTTTCAGTAAATCAACTGTTTTAACATGTAAATTTAACGTGAACACACATTCATCATTGAAAGTAGCCGTTCTTTTATCTATTTGAATAAACCGAATAAAATTATTTAATGTAGTCGTGAAAGCAGGCCTCCGTGGCGCGAGTGGTAGCGTCTCGACCTTTCATCTGGAGGTCCCGGGTTCGAATCCCGGTCAGCTATGATATTTTCTCATACGCTACAAATCATTCATCTCATCCTCTGTAGCAATACCTAACGGTAGACCCAGAGGTTAAGCACACACAAAAAAAAATATAGTCATGAAACACACGTAAAGTTTAAACTTCAATTTCTTTGTTGTAATTTTGGACTCATCTCAAACCCGTGATTTACTATATATTTTGCAGTAAATGACTCTTTCACTGTGAACATTTAACTACAAAGAAAGGGTAATCTTGAGAAACATAGCGTGAGGTTTAAACTTCACTTGACTGACAGATACTGGCCGATCAGTCCTGAGAAAATGAAGTTTAAATCTCATGCTTTTATACTACTAGAATTCTCCAAGCTTCTTCAGGTGATAATACATATCATACTTACTCTATGTAAGAGAATTTTGTATGATGTGTGTATGAATGTGTATTTTCACCTGAGGAACGTTAGAGAATTCTAGATGAAACGTAGTGAATTTAGTTTATAAGTTTGTGTAGTTGATTGGTTAACCCAAAAGATTAATACAGATAATATGTTTAAGTAAAATATGTCTCGTTATTATATATATAGTGATTTATTATGGAAACACCTTGATACTGCATATTTGAGAAATATTTGGAGGGCAGAAAGAAATAGGGTTCTACATAGTTAAAAAAATCTGCATTACGGTGGGTTTTTAATTTTTGTCCGCCATCTTTGATCCGCCATATTAATTTAAACTTAATCTTTATAAATAGAAAGATGAACGTATGACACATGATTTCGATTTAAAATTTTACCAGAAAAACAATGGTGAAACCATTCTGTTAATGCCTTCGTTAACGAGTTATAAGCATTCAAAGCTGCAATGACGGAAAAATCGTGTTAACAATAAAACGAGGTAAAATGCGCTGCATAACTAATTTTATTGCATTGTACAATCATAATGCATACAATAATGAACTTTAAACAGTCCTATAATATTAATAATAATAAACACTAACTAATAATAAACAGCACAACAAATTAAACGACTATATCACCTGATATTTTTTAAATAAAAATTAACTTCCAACGTTAATATCAGTTGATATTTGTTACTTATCGTAAATTAAACAAATCAGCTGAAAATACTTCTTAAAAAATGTGTTACAAATTTAGTTGAATAAATCAGTCATTAATTCACAACGATGCAGTTTGCTACGTTATGTTGGTTATTTAGAGTGGATGTAGCTTCTAGCGGCTCGTCGGTATTTTTCCTTAGAAAAGTGTTTTTTTCTCAGTGTATTGCGTTGTGCGTGTGTGTACTTTTTCGTATGGATGTATTTGTGATGATGTGATGATGCAAATTGTTTCGTTATCTGCGGTATGTATTGCTAGCAATAGTAAACCAAATTAAAAAATTATTAAAACTATTTAAATTAACGAAAGTCGGTCTTCTTGTGCAGAACTGCGCAAGAGATTTTTATTTATGATTTTGTACTTTTTAATGCTTGTCTGGTAAAAAGTTTTCTAAGGTTTTCTTAACCCGTCCTGGCAAATAATGCAGTACCAGTAATAATGGTACCAGTACCTTTCGCAACGTAAAACATATAATCTATTATTATACACTGTTCTGAACAAAGTAATTAATTATTTAAATTTACATTTTATATTTATATATTTCTTCCCAACCTTTTTAAATAATATTTTAACCAATAAATGATGAATGTTAGCTGAAAAATTTAATGGATGAAAATTAGAAGATAAATCATTTTTTTTTTAAAGAAAATTTTTTATAATATCAGATGGTGTATGAAGTAAAACAACTTTTGTGAAATAACAACTTAGTATCATATTGGAAAAAAAAAACAAGTTGTGCTAAAACGCATAAAAGTTTATAGTTTGCTACAGGAAAAATATTCAGAAATTTTATCACTATCCTCTAATTTCTAGTAAAATTTATTTATAATGGCTATTTATTAATACAAAAATTTAATGACAATTTATGAATAGTCTTTTCTAATGAAAATCATTCCGAAGGGATGAAGAGAAGATGCTGATGCTTGTATCGAAATCAACTCAAGGTCAGAGCAAGATACAGTTAATCATTGGTTATAAGTAATATGTAACGTTATATTGAGGATAGTGAGTTATATTGAGAATAGTGTTTTTCTCTTGGCTAATATTAACCCTTTTTTTCAAATCCACTAATTTATAACAAATATAGATATAACAAAATTAAGTTAAAAAGATTATGACTGCAAGTAAATTGGTATTAAACGTTTTGTTATTTTTATCCGCAGTACACTATATGCTTGCTTGTAACAGGATATTATAAATAGTAGCCTAATAATAATGATCTCAATGGGGGTTCTATTCTATTTGTTTATATTAATTAATTAACGAACAGTATGAAAGTAAAATATTTTTTTTAACTTTAGAGAATTTATTATTCGTTATCTAAAGAGACAATCTTACATTTTATTATGAGATATTTTTATTTGTTAAGGACATCCACTGTAATATTATAACAAAAGATTAATACAATATAATAAAAAAAAGATATAAAACAAAAGACCACGACTAAAATTTTATTTTATTTTTCATCCTTTTAAATGTCTAATTTTTCTTTTATCTTCTGAATAGATTGTACGATTTAAAGAAAAATTTTTATTCCTTTTAATAAATATAATTATATTATTCTGAAGTTTTATATTTTAAGATAAAATAAAAAAACAAGTTTAGAAAAACTTAATTAATTGCATTTATATAATTTTTTTTTATCTTTTTAAAGGTGGATTATAGAAATTATATTTTGCTAGGTATAAGGATTTAAGCCTTATAAAAAAATAATGAGAACCGCACAAAAAATAAAAACAAAATAGAGTCATTCTATTTTTCATCCTCTTCTCTTCTCTCTCGTCTTATTCATCTCATGATCCCGTGTTCTTTACTTTTTTTATTTACTTTCTGTTATTCTTCTTCCACATTATGCCATTTTTACTCTTCGTCATTTTCTGACCCCCCCCCCCCCCAACAACTGTTTCACCTTCTCTTCACCATTTTCTTACTTTTCTACAGTTTCTTTTTCAAATGATGTCTTCTTTCCTTCTCCCGTTCTCCAAATTTCTCTCCTTTTCTCGTCTTGCTCCTTTTCATTCTCCATTTGTTCTTCTCATTTATCTCTTAATCCTAATTTTTTTTTGCTTCTTTTCCTTCTCATTTTCATTTTCAACATCTTACATTTTTTGCCTCTTCTCCTTTCTCTTTCTCATTTACATCTATCTTCTTTTATTTCTCTTACAAAGTAGACAACAGACATAATATAAAAGCGTGCTCGCGCGCACACACAGTACACAAAATAACACATCCTTACATTACTCATAATTTTGTAACGAAGATTTTAACATAATTGAATTAGAAAACGACAATATGTCGAAAAATAAAAATATCCAAAGTTGTCATTTATTAATTAAGCAATATTTTTCTACTTTGTGGTTAGATATAACGACCAGAATAATAAAATATTTTAAAATAAATACATTTTAGAATAAAACAACCATATAAATAATTAACAAACAGGAATTATAATTATGAAAGAGTTGAGTTAATATCATTATGTAATTAACTCATTAGCAAAGTAATTAAGTGAGAAAACAAAAGGAATATATCTAAATGTAAACAAACCATAATATTATTATGAGATAACATTTTCCATTATCTGTCGATCGGCTATACACAATACAACAATAAAGTAACGAAACAAAAGCGTTATGTGCACTGACACTTTAAACACTATTGCTTACACAACAAAAGAAGACTCAATTAAATTTACCGTAAGTAATTTTACATTATTATGTATTACTGCTTTAATTATATTATTTATTAATGTATTATAAAAATAATAACTACAACACCTAGAATTACATCTCTGCTGATGAATAATAATCGTAATATATTGTTTCATAATAACGGTAAAACACATCATCATATCAATTGGTGTCCTATAATACTAATGAAAGTTTTCTTTTTCTTTCAATAATTGGATATTGTCTACAAATAATGAAAGAAACGTACTTTTACTTGAATATTTTTAAGACGAATTTTTGCTTAAATTTTATGAGGAGCAGAAAACCTCCCTATCAACAAAAAAAGTCTAAATATATAATGTAACAGGATCAGTATAACGCACCAGAGTAATGGATTTCTTCCAATGAAGAAGAATTTTTTTTTTTTTTTTTTCATAAAGAAGTATCGGCCAGACACAAAATTATTACAGTAAGCAATTTAGCCAAACAACATCAAATAGAAATTTAGATAACAGTAATATAAAATAATTAAAATCAGACTTAAAAACTAAATAACAATATAATAAAACAAATAAAATGAACTGTTAAAACGCACAACGTCATAACGAAAAAATTCCGCATGCAATACAGCATAGTTGTAAAGTGCCTATGATATATGCTAAAGGCGAAATAAAACCACAATAGAATACAGTATTAAACATTTAAATTAAAACAATAAAATTATCATCTGCCACACGCAAAATGGGATAAATAGGCGCAACACTAGTAATAATCAAATATTAGAATATAAACGGACGGCCTTAAGAAGTAGTAAAACATTCGATAACATTCTCTCGTTTTTTTCTAAGATATTTCGGGTTTTAACCCCTAGTTTAAATTTCGGATGCGATAGCGCATCAGGCACACATTTTATAAGAATGTGGTGTATCGTTAGTTGTCAATCGCAGCAAAAATAAACGGGTGCATCGGTCTGAGTCAGGAGATACCCATAAGTGTGCCCTATTTGCAAACGGCAAATAATATCCTCCTCTCAATCGTTATCCCTGCAGCAGGAGCTCCACGGTATACAGTGATCTTAACCATTGCTGATGGTAGCATTCAATTCACCGAGTCACTCATCATGGACTACCCTCTTTAGAAAAAACACAAGATAATCAGAAACAACGCAATTAGCGAAAGGAGGCTGGAAACAAGTCTTTTGCCGCACTATCAGCGCTTTCACTGCCTGAAATTCCAATATGACTGGGGATCCAGCAGTAACTCACAGTTGTATTACGTTGAGTCATTTCAGAAATAACACTCTTTATCTCACGGACAAAGGGTATGTGGACTTATACTCCTGATACCTTTTATCGCCGTTAACTTAAGTCCAGTTACCCTTAATTGCCTATACCGACAAAGACTAAAGCAATAATTTACGAGACCGCCAAGAAGAGTAATAATACCGAGCAACAGTAAGAAGTGGAGGTAATTGTATATTTAGAACAACAAAAGGCATTGAGTTCTGATGCATAGCGAAGCAGTAGATCTCGGCTGTTCCTGATATCCGGTTATGATGCGGGTTCTTTAACCCGCATCATAAGATCGGATAATTGGGTTGAACTTTATAGCGCATTATGCGAGCTACATAGGAGAAAATCATTTGTTATTGTGTTTTGTAGCAGCCTCTCGGCAGTAGCTAAAGTCCTATAGCAACTTAAGTTGCAACATCATTTACAAATAACGAACACACAGTTTTTTAAACTATTTATGGCTACGGAAAGCTGCAGAATCCGGTAGGTGCGATAGCATACGCAATATCATATTATCATTTCCGCGGGAAGTGTCACGCGAATTATTGAAGGAATACTTTAGCTCATCAACAGAGAAAGTTATGAATAAATCACTTGGCGAGTTTCCAATCACAGACGGGATATTTTCTACCTTAACTTATACCTCATAAACTCAGGACAATAACTGAATAAGGAAAACTGAATAAATGTAGTCCTAAAATAACTTCAAAATTTCTAAACGTGTTCCCCACATCAATTTGAGTAGGGGCAAGGATGCCGTTGTTTTCCAATCCTATCGGCGTTAGTGATTGTCCTGATCCACTTAAGGCCCCACGTTTTCTCCATACAACAGATGATGGTGTTTTCCGAGAAATTATATCCACATAATTAGCAACTTCCGTTTAGCACACCGAAATACTCGACGGCATACAGCTCTCGCATTCTGTAAGGCGGAAAGCATTTCTGTCGTAGGCCTTGAGCGTACGTAAATCTCTGGGACGATCCTTTAGTGCACTCGAGCAGTCTTCATCCCACTAAGAACAGCAGGTTGCCTTGGATTTCCAATTGTTAGATTAATAAATTCATTTGCCCTATCGAGCATCAGGTGTGTAAACTTGGGTAGGTTGTGAATCGCGCTACCATTCTGAGGCAAATTACTATTAACGACTGAGATGACAACCGGTCTGTGATCGCTTCTAAGAAGGTTTTTGGAAACGTGGATACGGGTATTCTTTGGTAATTGAGTTTCAATTAACCGCACATCTCAGGAATGGTCGAGCTGAAACTGAAATAGAGTTTGTTCCACCGTGTTAATCCCAGAGAAAAACATACACTAGGGAATGACACGCTTACAAAATCTGAATAAATACTTGTAAAAAGAGCCATAACCAGTGACCATCTGTGTGGTATAAAAACCCACCTCGCCATGACCTCCTCTAGCCGACCACGCTTTCACATTATTAATAAGCCTCCTTGCCAGGTCGAGCAGATTCCTGTCCTCCATCTAGCCTTCCAATCATTCATGACGAATACGTCGACCTCTAATCTCTTCATCCCATTACATTTTAAGATGTTTTACTTTTAAAATATAATGGGATGAAGAGATTAGAGGTCGACGTATTCGTCATGAATGATTGGAAGGCTAGATGGAGGACAGGAATCTGCTCGACCTGGCAAGGAGGCTTATTAATAATGTGAAAGCGTGGTCGGCTAGAGGAAGTCATGGCGAGGTGGGTTTTTATACCACACAGATGGTCACTGGCCCTGGCGCTTTAGGAGTATTTATTCAGATTTTGTAGGCGTGTCATTACCTAATGTTTGCTCTTTTTGCGTGTGTTGCATGAAATGGTCTGCGGAATATACATGGTTTGTCTGGTTTGAATATTGATAACTTTGTTCAGCAGATATTGTCTGCGGAAAAAAGGTGAAGGGCGTTCAACGCGTTTGCTACGGCAGTAATACACGCTAAGAATGCAGAGGGCCGCTCAACGGGTTTAGGATAGGGCAAGGTGGACAGTCCCGGTCGTGAGGGCCGGCATGCCTGGATGTGTCGGTTCCAATGAGCGGCCGGTGACTCCATGGGTCCGTTAGGGTGACATTTAAACTAAAGTAGAATATAGATGTAGTCACCATTAAAGGTATAATGTAATAAGAGAAAGTGAATGTAATGTGAGAGAAATGAGTGAAGAGAAAGATGAGAGAAGAGAGGAAAGAGAAAGAAGTCCTGAGAACATGTTCTGAAAAGTCATAAACTGATGTGATAACGAAATAGAGTAGTAGGGCTAAGAAAAAGAAGATAAAAGAAAGATAAAGAGAATGAAGCCCTGAATACAGGTAAAGAATTGACCGGTGAGCGAAGGGGCGATAGGCAGCCCTCTGCGGAGCCGCCGTTTGTCCGCGCTTGCGTGGATGGGCGATGATGATTAGGCAGGGGTACTCTTGACCCCCGAGCTCAAAGGCACTCCCGGGGTCGCGTATTGCTTAACTGTGAATCCGACCTCGGATGAGGAGGAACGGTGAAATAGGAATTTTAGTCGGTAGGGTGCAGACACACACAGACTCCTAATATAAACATTTAGCCAAATCCCTGCAACTCCAACACTCCTCCACTTGTAGGAGGTACGTAAATGGTATTTCTCCGCTACACCTATTGTCGATGTGCAGTAACATTTGGAAGAAAATTAAAACTGACGTCTTGTTATGAATAGTAAACTACATTAGTATTTCTTTAGTCTGTTACTTCGTTAGAGAACATTTTACTCTACTCTACAGCAGTTAATATGAAAGTTATTTTAAATTAATTTTTTATTTTAAATCTTATTTTGTCTCAACAAATTGTTTATTATAATCTCTATAATTTTTTTTTTTACTAGGTTTTTTGACCACAGAAAAAATCGTAATTTAAATAATAACTGGAAAGAATCATTTTATTTTAATTACGAAGGGCATTTTAAAAAGTATTAACTTTTATTTTTTTAAATAATTTTTATCTTATTTAAATAAATATTATTTTTTTCGGTATTTAATGATCTTAGTAAACAGATGGTTTAATTTTTAATTAAATGAATTGCTACTTTGCTATAACTTTTAGTTCTTTAAGTTTTTGTTATACTTTACCTAATATCTTCTTAACTCTTTTTTTCGACTATTCATTTATACTACAATCAAATTATAATGAATAAGCTTGAAGGCCTGGACAGATAAGAGGAACACTTTTTATGAAATAACTGTGAAATTTTTATTGATTCCTAAAGGAAAAATCTTTTTAATATATGATTCAAATAGAATATATCTTTTTTTACTTCTTTATTAAGGAGGGCTTCTGTGATGGAGTAGTGGGAGCCTTAGCCTTTCATTTGTAAGGTTCCGGATTCAAATACCGGTCAAGCTTGGCATTTTACAAGGTATAAAATTTCAATACTATATTCCCATATCTAGCTTTGAATTCCTGTAATGTGTTAAACGTCTAAAATAAGTTGGACTTGGAAACTCGGGAGGGCATGGCATCTCAAATCTATTTGACATTTCGATTATCAAATCATTTAATTTGTATTACAGTGATCTAGGGAGTTCGGGGAGGGTAAATAGTCCTTTTTCTTTTTAATTAAGCTTTTTACTGGCTTTCAGAATTATAATACACTTTGGAAATAAATACTTTAAATATCGCTTTATTTCAGATTTTGTTGATTGCAAAAATTAGGGGGGCGCAAGCATTAAACTTTTCATTTGTATATGCAAGTGAACATATTTTGAAAACTTTATAGTAAGAGTTTCCCTCATGTTAACCCTTAACTGGTCGCGTCGGGTCTATATGACCCCAGACACTATTTTATATTTAAAGTTTAATGTTTGCTTCAATGGTATTAGGTTGGCAAGCCTGCTAATTTCCTATCGTAATCCGTTCTATTAGTCAGTATCCAGCTTCTCTTGGTTTGTGTATATAAGTAACAAAAATAAGCTGTTTGACCCGACGCGACCAGTTGTGTTATACTATTGCGAGAGATTTTCTTAAAAATTTAGGCCACATTTTAGTAAAAAATTTACTTGTTAAAAGGTATCTCACTCCGGGAAACTCAAAAAAACTTGAACAAAATAAAAATATATTTTGAAGAACACGACATTACTGTAGTTGATGTTCAACAACCAGTGGGCGAGATGTGAAAGTTAGAAGGAAACATAAACCCTGTCACCTTTGCCCAAGCACCAACAATAAATATAACAAAATATAACATTATGCGAAACATGGCACCATATTTTTAAAAATCACATTTCTTTCATTTGTAAAGATTGTGATTAATGTTAGTGTTGGAAATAAAGAATTTCTAACTCTGAAATAATAAATTTAAGAAAAAATGTATACAAATGTACTGTTCAGGACATCAATTTGACACCCAGGTAAATTGTACATTGTTTACTTGTAGATCGGCTCAGTTCAAATATTTTTATTTGAAAACATATTTACAGATGTGTTGTAAGTTTGTCTTCAGTAATCAATCGGGAATAATTATATTTTTACGCCAGCAAAGTTCAACTAAAATGAAGATCTTTATTTTTTTACAAGGTTTCGTAATTTCTGTTTTTCTTTGATTATTTTGTTTTAACAAGGAGATATTTCATTTTATTTGAATAAAAAATAGTTTCTTTTTTGGTGTTCATTTCTTTTTAATTCGAAGTATTATTAATTTAATTTACGAATGTTCGGGTCATAGTGATCCTACGCGACTAGTAATTTTATAAAAAGACCGTGACCAGTTAAGAGTTAATAAAGAGAGTGTAGAGGGTAGTCACTAGTACTCGTTTCTTACCTAATTTTGATTCTCGTTCCAACCGGGAAAAGTTGTTTTCAGTGGGCCTAGGATAATTTATTTTATTCCAAATATTATTTTTTATTATTCTGTTTATATATAATATTATTCTCACCAGCATGATCGATATTCACAAAGACTGACGGATTTTCAATGCAAATTAGGAGTATGATATTGCAATAATAAAATAAAATTATAAATCACAAATTTAATTATAATATATATATATATATATATATATATATATATATATATATATATATATATATATATATATATTGTTGTTTAGTTATGTTTAGTTATGTTTGTCATGTTTAGTTATATATATATATATATATATATATATATATATATATATAACTAAACATGTAATACATAACGTTCACAGAGTAATTCAATTCGTTCTGTTTTGTTACATTAATTAAATTTTGTGTATTTTGTAAAAGCGAATTACATTTCAGTTTTGAAATAGCAAAATTAGGTTAAACGTAATTTATATTATGCCGCATCTCTTTCTTCTAAGGATGTTTATAATACACGTTCATCCTCGGCCATGAAAATGCTTATAACCAAATAAATATTCCCCCTATTTTGTTGTCCCTTTTATAGTATATACACGTAATACATTCTACTTTTCCAATCATTTTCTATTTCTTTTAACCCCAATATTTATTTCATTCGTAATGTTCATAATTGGCAGTATAACGAGTAGGCTATTTGTGGAATTTATTTCAAACTATGTCGCTCATATATATCCATATCAGATTAGATTAATTCATTTTATCGCCATTTCATTTTGAATGGATCTGTATTTATTTACAGCATTATTATTATTATTCTCATATTATTACAAATCGATAGACCGGTCCTTTATCCGTACAGTTCATTTTTATATCACTTTTATAACTTGATATTACAAAGTTTTTTTCCTAAATGTGTTATAACTGGTGATCCAAAAAAAATCATTCGACCAGAATTTATTTATTTTTTTTATTTTTATTTTTTTTTTTTCAGGGATATCTAAGAAAATTAATTTCAGTCGTAGGTAACGATGAATTTTTTTAAGGGCGGTATTCATTCATTCCTTTAGTTAAAGGGTCGGTAACAATTTTTTTTTTTTTTTTGTTATCTATGGATCTAAAATTAGTTTTTTTAAAAACTAAACGAATTATAATTTTTTTAAATTGTCTGCAACGAATTCTTAAATACAGAAGCAATAATTATTTCGAAATGTGTTTCCTAAGATTCGTGTGCCGAATAAATCTAGTATGGTTTACTAGATCGTTTTTCACAAATGATGGTTTGGAAACCTAATCGCGGTTTTGGTCATCCTTCAGTGCGAACTGTCGAAGTTATTAACGACATTAAAGATGTATTCTTGGGATGTTATACGTCCTAGAAAATTGCTTTAACTATCTTGTTAGATCAAAATTCATAAAACAATTGTTTGAAGAGCAAAACTGCGGCATAAAATCAGTGCCGTTTAAGAACAAAGTAACAGATAAATCTGAACTGATTAATTACTGCAAATAACAACTTCAATCGTTTATTAAAAATATTCCCACGATATTATTGTTTATTCATTGATGAAACGTGATCCTTGAAGTGGGTACATTTCTGGACAAAAACGGAATTTGGAGCTATATAAATCCTCACATTTTTCAAAACATGATGTCATGCAATTTATGTTTTTGTGTGCCAATGAATCGGTCTAATAATTTTTTTTCTTCCTGATCCCTGTATCAACCCTTCATCTGAGCACCGCACGATACAGGGGGTGTCCTTTTAACTCAAACGACCCTTCCCATGGCAGGTAGGGACGCCGGTTGGATCTCTTTGCTTTCCTTGCCCACTCTAATAAGGGTACGCCGTTTCCGGCGTCCCCCACCGGTTCCGGATCGTTTCATATCTTGCCCACTCTAATGGAGGTATACCACTTCTGGCTTTCCCCACCGGTTTCGGGTCTTTTCTTAGCTTCCTTGTAATTTTCCACAATCGTAAAGGCCCACACAGCTGAAGGGATTCAGAGTCCCCCTACTTCATCACCACCACCCGTCCAGGCAAGCCTGAACGAACGGCAACTCCATAGAGAGCTGTCTTTCACCCCTAGCCTTCTGACCCTTACGTTGTATTACCCCACTAACAAACTTGGAGACAGCTTCAAAATGTTCGACTCCCGAAAGCATACATGTAATAATATTCTCCACCGTTATATTTTCTGTTACGTCTTCACACTTCCTCTGTCCATTAACCATTTCGGACATGAAAACATTACATGCTCCGGGCTATCCAGGTGTGCACAATAAGGCAGTTCTCGTCGTCAACATTTCTCCTCGCATGGAAATACACCTTAAAAACACCATGACCGGTCAGGAATTGGGTGAACCAGTAATTAAGCTCACCGAATCCCCTGCCGGTCCACTGATCGACATCCCTTATCAAAGGATAGATCCAACGTCCCTTCGTTGAGTTGTTCCACCTATTCTGCCAGTTGGTTATCATATCATTAAACGCCTCATCCATGTTTACACCCCTACTGACTTTATCCTCACTTCGGCCAGTTTTTGTACTGGAGGAACACCCAAAATGGCAAAACGCGCCTCAGATGATACCGAAGAATACGCAGTCGCGACGCTTAGAGCCATTCGTCTTTGGACTCCTTCAAGGGTATGTATATTTCTGTAATTAGTCGTAGCTCTCCTCCAAAAAGGTACAGCATATATCAAAATTGAATTTTGTAGATGAACATACAACCGTCTCTTGAACGCTCAACGACCAGACACATTCGCCAAAAGCTTCTGCCTTCGTACATGTCTCCCTCACATGCATCGAGAAATTTCTTCTTTAGTCTAGCCAAATTCCTAAGTACTTAATCTTAGATTCAGCTCGCACAGGATAGCCCAGAACCTGTGTGGGTATCTGCCGGTTTCTCCTTCTTCATGGGAATAAATCTGGTTTTCTCATGCGATAAGATTAGTCCCTTATCATTGATCTACCTGTTAACCATATCAATGGCAATATTCGCTCTTGGGAATTCTATGCGCTATCGATCAATGATTCGTGAATATTTGTTTGTAAGATTTTGACTATGAGATGTGGTCAAACAACAGGCCAAATTTCACACAGCTGCTGAAACAATTCAGTTATTGTGTCAAAAGTTTACCAAGTCGATAATTCCACGAAATGGTAATGTCAATTGGTCACCAAGATCGCGTGATTTGACTTACTTTCTCTGGATTTGACTTTTTTCTCTGGATTTATGTTAAGTCACAAATCTATAGCAACAAAACAAAATAAATTGATGAAACCAAATATTCGACAAGTTATTAGTGGAATTCAAGCTGATTTGTGTGAAAAATTCACACAAAATTCACCAAAATTTTGTAGATATATGTCAAGCAAAGTCGTGAGGCCATATCAATGATACTGTTTTTCGAACATGTTATTAGCTGGGAAATAAATAAAAAAATTTTGGTTAATATTAGACATTTTTTGTGTTATTGCAATTTTACATTTTTTCTTTGATAATGAAACACTCCACATATATATATATATATATATACACGCAGAGGACATGAATACATACAACACAATAATATCAATATGTCAATAAATACATTAATATATATATATATATATATATATATATATATATATATATATATATATATTACAGTCAAAGGCCGATTTACAGTCATTCTCAGGTTTGACTAGTCAAATCTGCAGATTGACTAAGCTTCGTAGTCAAAGCTGAAGACAGACTTTCTCCTTCGGCCTTTGGCTAAAATGCTTTTAAGCAATCCTTGGAGCAACGAAATCGACCAGACAAAGTTGAAAACTCATCAGACAATCAGCTTTGTCATTAAATACTTAGCTGACAATGTGTTTTTTTATCTTAATTTCACATGTTTTATTGTTGAATC
This sequence comes from Lycorma delicatula, assembly GCF_047948215.1. Taxonomy (NCBI): domain Eukaryota; kingdom Metazoa; phylum Arthropoda; class Insecta; order Hemiptera; family Fulgoridae; genus Lycorma; species Lycorma delicatula. The sequence goes on from NC_134455.1 coordinate 177,897,299, forward strand.
AATAATGTTTTTTTACTTCATATATCTCCTGGTATAAAATGAAAAGAATAAATGTAAAAATCGGCCTGACTGTAACAAATACAACAAACTAAATTCTGCCTTTAAAATTCCTAATAAAATGTAATCGACCGATTAAAGCTCGCCTTTATGTGAGCCAATAGAGGAAAATTTCGGGCACATTCACTCTACATTATTTCTGGTGGCAGATATAAGAGTGAACGTTATATTTTTTAAAAAAACGCCTGATTATTTTTTACTAGGAATGTGACATTTCTTTTTAATTCAAATATATTTTCATGAGCTCTCCAATTTTTCCAGTCTAATATACTGTTTCAAAATATTTGTAATTGCTCGGATATTTGTTTTTTTGAAAAAATGCAACAAAAATGAAATTTATTATTGAATAAAGTGAATTTATTATATTCGTATTATTACATTAATAGAGTTTGGAGACAATGGGACAAATTACAATAGACGCTTCACTTTCTTTCACTTTGAAAGAAAGTGAATACTTTCTTTCAAAGTGTAATAACAAAGGCAATATATTTATTAGCTTTATTATAGGGTCCATTTTTTCAGAATGAAGTGCTAATAAATATATTGTTCAGATTTGGAAAACCCTGCACATTAATAAAAGCACTTACTTTTCCCATGAACCTTGCTAAGAATGGTAACCATGTCTTTCTTACATTGCAATCCAAATAGGTGTTGGGTCTAATTAAGACGCACAAATATACCCTTTCTTGAAGAATAAGTAATAAAGTAATAAATTTTAGTCCCTATTAAGAAACATCTCAAAACTACTAACAATAGATTCAAACTGTATAAAATATTGTGCATTCGTGCACCACGTTTAGGTTTCGTTGAAAGTTCTGACCGATCGTAGAGCGTTTACAAATGTCATATCCCGGAGTTTGCTCATTTATTATAAACAAAATGACTGACAGTGAATGTTCTAAGGATGGCAACGGTGTGGATAAAGTTAATCTTAAAGAAAAATTCATGGCGAAAATCGCAGATTTAAACAAAAGTGACCGTTCTTTCCATATTGAAAATAAGTAAAAATATGAAGAACTAATTCGTGAAGTGTTATCCGCTAAAACAGCTGAAAAGAAAACCGCTAGGGATTATAGACGTTTGAAACGTTTTGATGTTGTGCAAATGGAGACGATAAAAAATTGATGAAGCCACTGTCAGACAAGCAAACTATTTTGTATTACGTTACAGACGATGAATTGTTCGATGTAATTGATAGTGCACATCGCGAGTGCGGTCACGGAGGCAGAGATAGAATGGTCAAAGCGTTGAGCACTAAATATGCCAATGTAACAAAAGAGTGCATAAATTATTACCTGAATTTGTGTGAGTCGTGCCAAAAGAAGAAAAGTCATCCTAGAAAAGGACTGGTTGTAAAGCCATTACTGTTCAAAGAAATTCATGCACGCGGACAAGTTGATCTCATCGACATGCAGACTTGTCCCGATGGTGAATACAAATATATTCTAAATTAGCAAGATCATTTGTCGAATTTGTTGATTTTACGTCCATTACGTACAAAGAGAACAGCAGAAGTAGCTCACACACTTACCGATATTTTCTGCATTTTGGGAGCACCATCTGTACTTCAGTCTGACAATGGCCGAAAATTTGCTAACCGAGTTATTGAGGAACTAAAAGACATGTGGCCAGATTGATCCATCGTACATGGCAAGCCTCGTCACTCACAAAGTCAAGGAAGCATCGAACTAGTTAACCAAGATGTACAGAAAATTCTTTTCACTTGGATGGAAGATAATAAAAGTAATCATTGGAGTGAGGGTCTCAGTATTTGCCAGCTGCAAAAAAATAGTGCCTATCACACCGGAATACGACAAACTCCGTTTGAAGTTATGTTTGGTGAGTAATAAGACATTTTCAAATTAAAAAATATTATTTATTCGCTATTATTTGCTGTAATTATTAATAAAACATAACAATAAAATAAAAATATTATTTTTAATATTATAAAAAAACGTATCTATAACTGCGAGCAGTTATATTTCTGTCGGGGGAAACTTTAAACTTTTTTTAAAAGAGAATTAAATAACTTTATTACTGTTGTTATTTTTTTAATTAATATTAAATTAATAATTATTAATAATTAAATATTACTTAAAAATGAATAATTATTATAATTAATCGCTCGAGGTGGGTGTGGAGAAACAAATCGCAAGCGAGAGCAATAGAAAAATTACAATTTCCCTAATAATATAATTTCAGTATTTTTAATACGAAATATTTATGAATTATTAATATTTATTCGATTATGGTTCTGCAGGAAGAAAAGCTCATGTTGGAATACAGACATTATAGGATTCTATTAAAAAAGTTCTGCAAACTGAAGAAGATTTAGATAACGCACTTGAATCAGTAAAACAGCATAACACAGAATCTGACTGTGAAACCTCATCGGCAGAAGATACAGTGGATAATGTAAACGAACATTCCTTGAAGAATAAAAATCAAGAAGTTGCAGGAGCATCATCAAAAGAGCAAGCTTCCGAATCTTCGTCTGTGTCAGATGAGAATTTGAACGTGAGTACACAAAAAAAAACCGTGGATTATTTTAACCGACTTTTCGACTTTTCCATTTTTTTTTTTTTTAATTTTATTTGCAGAAAAATTTAATTTGCAGAAAACGATTAACCAGTTTCGTTTTTTTAGTGTATGGTTTGCTGCATTTGTCAAAAGGAGAGCTCTGAAGCACACACTTGTAAAAAATATGGGCAAAATGTTCATATCATCTGTTCCGATAGCACACTCACTTCTGATGAAGGATACGGAAGTGAAGTCATTTGCATTCGATGTGCAAAAAAGTACAAATAAATATAAACAAGGAAAGAGCTCTCGATGGACTTGAAGCTCAGGATGCTGTGATGAAGCAAACATCTCAAAATAAATTTCCTACGGTTGAGGTTGGAAAAACCGTCACTATTCCTACCCCGAGTGTCGACAGGGGTAAAGGAGATGCTCGAAACGTCCTCGGTGTAGTTTTAGAGAAAACAGAAGGTTTTTATAAGCTGGGTACAAAACGAGGAACTATCAACACACTTTTGGCAAGGAACCAATTCCAGGAATGCAAAGAGACTATCATTAATATTAGTGATGTGCCTGATATTAAATTATCATTAAGAGAAACAAGTACTAAGGATTCAATGTTCGGAGGTCAGGGATTCATAAAATGTAATTGCAATAATATATTCAATTCTAAAATGTGCAAATGCAAAAGATTAAACGTTTTGTGGAACTCAAAATGTCATAAAGCGACTACTTGTAACAATAAGTAGAGTTCAGCGTCCTAACTATTGACAGTTTGCCTTTCAGTTGATATCCAAAATTAGTTTGTTATTACTTAGAAATATATAAGTCGATTGTACTAACACAGAAACAAAATTTTCTTCGAATAAATGAGGTACTAACAATTTTTTACATTTATTTTTTTCATTTTATACCAGGAGATCTATGAAATAAAAATACATTATTGATTCAACTATAAAACATATGAAATTAAGACAAAGAAACACATTGTCAGCTAAGTATTTAATGACAAAGCTGACTGTCTGATGAGTTTTCAACTTTGACTGGTCGATTTCGTTGCTCCTAGGATTGCCTAAAAGCATTTTAGCCAAAGGCCGAAAGAGAAAGTCTGTTTTCAGCTTTGACTACGAAGCTTAGTCAGTCTGCAGATTTGACTAGTCAAACCTGGGAATGACTGTAAATCGGCCTTTGACTGTAACATATATATATATAATGTTAATTATATTGGCATTCATGTTACTCCTTATTACTTTCCCTTTCTGTTTTATTCTATCTTTAACCTCAATGTAATTACCATATCTTCGTCCTACTTCCTCCGTAATATACATTAAATATTCCATTTTTTGTCTTCCTCAAATTAACTCTACTTGTAAATATTAATATTTGTCACCTATTTAATTTGCCACAATTTTCTTTCCGATCCTATTTGTTGTAAGATCTGTTTTATCTGTTTTCTTAAAATTTATTCTTCCGTTCTAATTTTCAATACCTTCCGTCAATAATTCAGAAACCTTCCTGAATCACATCTTTTCCTTTCTAATTTTTAATTTTTATCGTCCATGTTACATTATCATAAAGGGCTACAATCATCAATATTATTTTCAAGAATTTCTTGAAATTTTATATTTGATAGTGACAGATTTATTTTTTTACATGAAGCAGAGATTTCTTTTTTTCACATTTTTGGTACCTGTTTGGGTTTTGTTTATACATTACCCATCTGTGTAATTTTATTATCATTATAAACTAGTGATGTAATTTTGTTAAAATAAAAAAAATTGTTATTATCTATTCCCACGTTAGATTGCGGGAATTTAATAACAAATTCCGGAACTTCTAGGAGGTACTATTGTGTTCCGCAATCTTAATATTTAATTTCTCACAGTCCTTCTATATGTTCCATTTCATTACTTTTGTTTTACTGTTGTTTGTTTAAAAAATAACAATAAATAATAATAAAACCTCTTTCCCGTCTATATATTTAGCATATTCAGTGATTCTTCCAATTCATTTTTAATTTCTACAAAAAAAAATCTTATCATTGGTGGATCCAAATATTTAAGTTTTTCTCCTGTGTATTTACTCTACTCTCAAATTCGTCTTTAAATTCCTGCAATGGTACTTTTGTAGACAAAATTAAAATCTATAAGAACAAATAACTTCCTTATCTCCCTCCTATGAATTTCGAACTCGAATTTATTAATTGTTAAATGATCTATACAACTTATAATTATGTTATAATCGAATAATAGTAATTAATTATTTATTTATTTAATTTTTTAACAAAAATTCTTAATGAAAAAATTGAAAACATAACTCAAAATCTTAAACAACTTTTATAGATAACAGTTTCACTTTTTCAAGGGATTCCTCCTGCTCTCAAACAACTTCTTTAAGAGTTATATAAAATCAATATTCTACCAATCTTTACTTTTTTTTAAACGTAATAATATTTATTGTTCCTACAAATTAGTGCTGGTCATATTCATCACACATCACTACATTACCAACCGTGTGAAGCCGGTTATGCAGCTAACAAATCGGTATTTGCAACATTTTATAAATTAAATAAGTGGAGTATAAAACATTTTACGCGGGATACGTATGTACAGTATACAGGTAGACATTTTCTTTTCATTATAAAAAAATAATACGTTAAGTACGCTTTTAAATGAAAATAACTGCTTCAGTTATTAAACAGCACTTTAATTCGAGTGTGCCATTAAGAAAAACAATTTGTTACGTAAATAAAATCGTTCGGTTTTTTTTTAAAATAGAAGTATGAACAGACTAAGAGTGCTCGACATCAAAGAGATTTGTAAAAAGAGAATATTTATAATTTGCATGTTTAAAAACGGACGAATAAATATTAGTCAAAACTTATTTTCTTGAGTTCCTTTCTAAAAAAAAACTTCCTTTCTTTTCTTCTTAAAGATATGCTTTTAAACTTACCAAAAATATTGAATCGATGTTAGATCTAAAGGTTTTTTCTAAGTTCAATACGTTGAGGGATTTCTTTGAAATGCAATCTTTACAAGAAAGCAATCTACGACGAAAGATGGCTAAGCTTGTTAAAGTTTAGTCAGAAAGTTTTAGGAATCTGAACTCAAAGAGAAAATCTCGTAAAGAGAGATTTTTGGAAGTGTACGGTAACATCAAGATTGGCTGTTGAGGAGGAGAAATTTAAGACGATTGAAACTCGTTCAATTGCCATTTGTCGCTTCTTTACAGGTCGAAAACACTTCTTTAGATCTCAAATCCATTTTGAATATAAGTAATATAGGTAAACTATATATATATATATATATATATTTTTTTTTTTTTTTTTCATTAAATATATTAGTAAAAACTCAACTTTATTGAATAGTAAGAAATTTTATTCATTTTTTTCAAATCAAATTGATTTTCTTTTTCTTTTATCAGCCTACTACTAACTTGTAAAAATAATTTTTATTTTTGTATATAAAAAGATATAGATAGACAAAATTACATATTAGTTTGTTCCTCTCATTACCAAAAAAAAAAAAACCATTAATCACGTACAGAAATAGGATAATTATGACAGTTTTGTAAAAAGCTATTACAAAATGTCGAAAGCAGCGTATAACTTAATTATATTTTTGTTTTTTTATAAAATTAATTATAAATTAAATAAATAGTTAATTATTTAGTAATTTTGTTGGCTGTAGGAATATTTATTAAATTAAGGAAGAGATGTTGTTTATTTCATTTATAATTAATTCGTTTATTATTTGAAAATTCGTTTTAATATTCTTATATGAAGGACATCAATTATTATTATGGACATATTTTTTACTCATTTTGGACATTTTATTTTTCTAAAAACTTGTAGTTTGCAATTATCATTAAAATTTGTTTTTATAACAACTGATTATGATGTTTGAAAAAACAATTTTTTTTAACCTCACGAAAAAGAAGGTAAAATATAAAAATTTAAATTAAAATGCTTAATTTTTTCTAGTACTGATATATAGATGTGCAATGAGGAAAAGGGAAATTTTTAAATTTGCATGGTAGCCTTGGCGGTTCCTAGAGAATACAGAAACCAGCTTATGCCATATTGCTGTTTAGTTGAGATGGATCATTCCCTGTCAATGGATATGTTTTTGCTATCAAAGGATTAAACAAAAAATAAAGTAATATAAAGGTCCACTTACAGAATTTCATCGTCACTTTAATCTAGGACGTCAATAAAATGTACCGTTATCATATGAAATTAACACATTAATAAGGAATTTTGAAGAAACAGGTTCAACTCTGCAAAAAAATTTCAGATGGTCTGCGAATCGCACTCTTACTCCAGACTATGTCAGCAGTGTTCAAACATCTGTCATAAGAAGTCCGTATCATTCAATCAGTCGTCAAGTAGTATCTCTACAATTGCATTCTTTTGAGTATTCTAAGAATATTGTGGTAGGATCTATATTGTCATCCGTACAATTTTTAAATCGTTCATAAACTCTAAACTAACAATCAACTTGCCTAACGATAATTCTGTGAATCGATGCTAACAAAGAAAAAATAAGACAACAAGTTCTTTAATAACCTATGGATGTCAAGCAAAGCCTACTTTCAGCTCAACGGATTTCTTGATAAAAACAGTTTTCGATATTCTTTATAGCTGGTGCGACCTTATCAGTTACACCAGCTTCAACTAACACAGCAAGAAGGTAAGCCTTTTGTGAGCTCATCTTATGGAGTGAAAACCTATAATTTTGTCTTTTTAGTGGCCTTGCGACTACTGTCAGATCATCTCAGTACGCCCCCGTGTTATAAATGGTGCAAAACCTACAATCATTTTTATAAATGATTGTAAACGCCTATTTTCAACTACTAGAAAAATTCACATCACACACAAAGCACGAATATGTCAGTTGTTAACAGCCGTTTTTAATTTTAGAAACGGCTCGTTACATGATGTCCAAGTTCCCCTGACTATTCAGAAATCCGTTTCTTCTTTTGTGGTGGAGGTGCAGATGTACTGCAGTTGATCGCTATGAATTGAATTCATTGAGTTGACCTCCAATGAATAAAACTTTTGTGTTTCGTTGTGACAAATTGTAGAAAGTCAACTACTACTACAGAACTTGTACTGTAGTATACTATAGTGCATGTAAAATCTAAAGGCTGGTCCTCCCTACAAGCTGCCTCTCTACTTCCCTCCTCTACAACACTCCTATAACTCAGGATGCGGAATACGAGCTACTGATTACGTTAAAAGCAAGACCTTAAAACGATACAAACTTGTATTTATTATTATTTTTATTTTTCTTAATTGTTGTAATTCTACCGTATTCGTTTATTTTTTGCTATTTATATAAATTTGTGGTTTAATTATTAATTATTTATTTCATGTGTTATTTATTTATTCTACTGTAATTATTTATTTATTTGAGCTACTATATAAATTATTTTGTATGAAATCATTTTATGTTTTACGTTTATAAAATATAGTACGAATTAACGTTTTAATTAATATTACGTTTATTATAATACGAACTTAATATCTCTGTAGTATTCATAATTTTTAAAAAAATAAATTTAATATTGATTATAATTATATTACTTTTACTCATGTTTCTTTAACATTTTATTTACTTACGTATTTTTTTCTACAATTTAATATCTTTGTTTTGTAGTTTTTTAGGCCTATATAGCTCAAAAGAATATTAGTTATTGGTGCATATCTGCTATTTAGAAATAATTTTCGTAAATAATTACACAACGTCAAAGAAAATCATAACATTGCAAACTATAATAAATAAACAACTCATTTCATATGCTTTTGTATTACGACATTGTTACTGTTTATTTAAAGCAAAACCTTAGTTTAACATATTTTACAGAAATATGTATTTTCAAGAAATAAATAAATTACTTCATATATGCGGACATCTTGAACAAAATAATTTTATTCGTAATAAAAATTACTAGAACATATTTCGTCAATATAATAATGACGTCATAATTAGATACGGTGCAAGTAATTGCAAATCAATTGATGTGATTTTTGGAATACACTTTTTTGGCAGCCGGTGTGAAGAGAAGTCGCTGAGTGATGTTATGAGCAGGGATGCCATAGCGTACTCTACAGACCCGCCTTCAGATATTACATACACTATAAAATTGTATACAATTAAAAGTGCTCCAAGCGGCAAAATAATGCAACACAAAATAGAAAATAAAATCAATCATTGCAGATGGACAAGTTATCAGCATAATTGTGTTTGTATTATTGTTTTATTGAAGAAGAAAAGAAAATTGTACATTTTTTTATTGAAATATATTTCGTTTTACACAAAATTATTCAGAATTAATACTTTTTTCTACTTTTCTGCAATTTTAGTAATTTTCTCACAAAAAAAGTGGAAGTTATTTCCATTATTGGAGGGATTATTCAAAAAGTACTCATTGGATATTTGAACGAATGGCTTTTTACCTCTTCACGAAAACATTATATCTGAAATTATAAACATAGACCTGTAGAGCAAATGTAATACATTATTGTTCTGTCTTTGAAACTAAAAAAGTGGGAAAATTTTGTGACTGGTCGCAACTTGTTAAGAAGCATTTCTGCACCTACGTTTAATAGAACTTTCTCACTATTTTAATCAAAGGTATGCCTCTTGTACAATTTACTGAATCATAAAAGTTCTAGGTAGTTTAAGATGGTTCCTTTTGGTATTCAGGAGATATAACATTAAACTAATATAAACAACGTGATTCTAAATTGTACGGCACTCTCTTAGAGATGATTCTGTAGCCCAAAATAAAAAAAAGGTTCATATAAACATAGGCAAAAAACGGTTCGTTAGCGAGTTTCAGCTCGCGAAACATTTAGCCCTGTTTTCTGCCGCCTCTGTGAAATTAAATCTTACTAAAATTCTGTGGATACAAATCGAGGGTTAAATTTGGCGCTTCCTTATAAATTTTTATCTAAGAAATTGAATAAAAGTGATCCCAGACATCTATCTCACTTAGGTTTTAAGACAAATAGGGTAAAACACGAAAACATTTTGTCGAAAAATACACTTTTTTAGCTTTGGAATAAAACAACTGTGTTAGTTTACAATAAATAAATTAAAATTTGTAATTAACTTCATGACACCTTAATTCTGAGAAATTTGATTTAAATAACGTCTATTAAACATAAATTTAAGAAGTTCAACTTAATAAAAAACAAAACACAAAAACTGGATCGGAAAAGCGGTACAACATTAAACAGAACATAATTTGCATACAAATGCTAAAAATTATAAAACTAAATTTGAAAGAAATGCTTCTAAACAAATTAATTTTTTTTCATAGCTTCTCAATAACTAACAGCTGACCAACAATTAAATTTAGTGTCCACCATTTGAATATTCATTTGAGCGGTGTTTGTGTTGTTATTGTTCTGTCAGTATATATATATATATATATATATATTGTTCCGTTCCTAGTTTGCGCTCTGGTGACTACTCAAGTGTCTCGAGACAGAACGGTGAGGAGCCACGACCTCGCCCGAAATGAGCTGATCGCTTGTTCGAGTTCTCCTCACAGTCGAGCCACGTGCGTATTTCAAATTCAACTTCTAATAAAGTTATGTTCATAAAATTTTGTTTATGAATTTCATCAGGTTCATCTGTTCTCCAGGTGTGGAGAACATAACTACATATATATATATATATATATATTTTTATGTTTTTAGAGCTAGTATTGACTGTATTCCGATAAAATAACTGAAACCATATTCTTCTAGGATAGTTGAATTTATTTTTGTCACATTAGATACATTTAAAACATACAACACAAGCCACATTAGGCTAATCAATGAATGACCACACCAGACGGAATTATACACTAGAATGTTATTAATAAAAAACATAAGTCCCATTAGACTGTAGAATAATAAATTGCACTAGTCACATTAGACTACGAATTGCATGACCACCCCAGACGGGATTCTTTACTAGAATGAATGTATGAGCTTGACTCACAACCCAGTGCTAGTAGAAACCAACTTGTATCTCGAGACATGCTGGTGAGGATCCACGAACTCACCCGAAATGAGCTGATCGCTTGCTCGAGTTCTCCTCACAGTCGAGCCACGTGCGTATTTCAAATTCAACTTCTTAAAAGAAATGACGACTTGAACGTGAATTAAATTGACAGCTTTTTGTTTATAATTTTAACATTTAAATAATTATTAATTATTCATAATTTTTAGTTATACTTATTTATGAACAAATTATTTACAATTATTTTTTAATAAAAAAAAAGTATTTTATTAATTATAAATGTATTGTTTCCATTATTTTTATCCTACTTATTTTATTATTTCATTAACCCTTTCACCCAATACATTTTTCTGATAGTCCATTTTCGACGAAAATTTGTACCAATAGATTTTTTGATTTTACAAATCTTAAATAAGTTTTTCAAAATTCAAAATGGTGGGCAAAAAAAAAGAAAAAATGCATTGTTTTTTGTGAAATCCTTATATTAGGGTTTTTCAAGTCGTATATTACGAATTTTATATTTGTTTTTCAAAATTCAAAATGGCGGACAAAAATCAATAAAACTTTGTTATTTATTTCATTAATAATTATTAATCTATTAGGACGTTGAAAAGTTCTCGTTTCCCAGCATTAAATCCTAATTAAAAACAGCGGAAACTTTTTCGGCCTAATAGAATTACGAATTTTTTTTAACATATTAATAAATCGAAATTAAAGCACTCGTTTCATCAATTCTTTAAATTTATATTTGTCAGAAAAATAATTATTTAAACCATTTAATTAAAAAAATATACAAAATTCGTATATAACCATGTAATTGAATACTTAGACGACATATTTTTATCTAAAAATGTGTCATTAAATCAATAAACATAAGATTTTAATATGTGGAAAAAATATCGTCAAAATTTAAAATCTTATTATCGTTTACCATCACTTAGTGTAAGTGTTGGTGATTAACAAAATCTATACTCTTATTGATTCTAAAGTACTGAAGTACAAAAGATTCAACTGGTTATATCAAAAAGTACCCATTCTAGTCTTTTGCAAAATAAAAGTTAACTCATCTTCTTAGGGATTTTGGGTACCATCTTATGGACGATATTAATACGTTGATATAATTTATTTTACTGTTGTACAAATTTTTATCTTCTATATATATATATATATATATATATATATATAAATATGCGAGCAATATTATGAATCATGCTAACTCATCTGACCTGACGTGCGAGGAGTCATAAATTGCATTCATGTCTTTTATCTTAGTTCTCTTCGTCGGACGAAGTCCCTCTTTAGCTGCAAATTAATAGGTCAATAGACAGGTATAGAGGGAATCTTTTGTTTGACATTGTGTAAATTAATAGAATGTTGAAAATGGAATCGGTTACTGAATCATACATTTGAAGTTGGAGATTATTTCCTTTTGTGAAAATTGTACCTACTATTATTATGAGGGGCAGTAGCAAAGAATCGTATCATACAAACAATAAAGAGTAATTTAAGAAAAGTGGCTTTTAAACATGATGAGGTTTTAAACATGAGATTTAAATGTCTTACCTTTTCTTACTGCTTTCAGTTTAAATCGTTCAAATACAATAAATCGTCACACTTGGGAAAATTGGGTACTTATAAGATTTTATATTTGATTTCAGAGAATGTTGATTTATAGTTACTATCATAAATAATTTTCCCTACCAAATGGAATCCAGCCAATGAAATTAGTTTAAACTTTGAGATGAACAATCAGTCACACGATCTGTCAGTCAGACGAGCTCCGATCTAGAAACTGTTCTGATCTATCAGATTTTCTAAGTGTCGATAATCGTGGTTATTTTACATACCCTTACCGAAGAACATTGTTCTTTTTCACTCAACAATAATATACAGATATATACAAAAACAATTACAAATATTTTAATTTATTAAAATATATTTAATGTGTTCTTGTTTATATTGTTTCTTATTTTTTTACATTTCATTTAGTTTATTCGACGGGTTAAAAATTTGTTCTTGTACATTAAGCAAGAAAACTTTTACGGCGAATAAAAATTTATTGAGGCAGATGCAATTCCATGAAAATGAAGACAAACAATTCAAATGTAGTTATTGTGATTACTTTACGTCGCGACAGGATAACTTAAGAAGACATAATTTTTCTAAACATTCAGAAACAAACGTGTCAACTGAATCAAGTGGTAGTGAAATTTCTTGTGTACTATGCAGTGTATATTCGTGTACTTCACGCAGTGACATGTTCCAACATTATAAATCGGAGCATGATATTATTATAGCTGATAAAGAGTGTTTATCATTTGAAAGTGAAGAACAATCTAATGAGTAGAAATCGAATGTCGAACGAAGTGATAAAAATCATTTTGTGCGCAACTGAAAAAAAAAATTGTCGCTGATGGTAAGTCTAAATTGAGATTTGCATGTTTTCGCGATGGGACATTTAAATCAAAAAGTGCAACGGGTCATCGGCATGAAAACATTTTGTGAAGTAACATAATAAATGGTTACTGTCCATCTAGATTTAACGTAACAACTTTTCCTTCTGGTGAAATAAGGGTTGAATATTTTAAAACGCATGTTGTTCATACAAATGATCTTGGGCGTATGAGATTATCAAAACATGAAAAGGATGAAATTGCGAAAAAATCAGCATGAAAATACCTTTTGAGACTATCTTGGACTCTGTAAGATCGTCTATTTCAACCGATGAATTGGAACGGCGCGACTTACTAACTACAAAAGATCTGCATAATATAGCCAGAGATTATCATTTAATAGCCGAAGGTATGAGGCATGCAAATGATAGTACGAGCGTGCATGCTTGGGTTCAAGAAATGCAAGAAACTAACAATAATACTGTCATTTTTTATAAGCCACAAGGCTCGATTTCCGAAGAGTTTCCTCAGTTGAAAGACGATTTTGTTTTAATTTTAATGAATGGTACTCAGCAAGAAATGCTAGAACAATTTGCCAAAAAGTGTGTTTGCGTAGATAGTAAGCATGGATTAAATTCATACAGTTTTGAATTGACGACTTTGCTTGTCCAAAACAAGCAAAGTTGTTAATAATAATTTGCTTAATTTGCAATAATAATAATAATTTGGTTATAATAATTGCGATTAATTCAATGTCTGAAAACAGAATTAATTTTTCTATCAGTGACGATTGTGAATCTAATTTGTAATTGTTATATTATCCTTATCAAAATTGTAAGCCTAATTTTTAATTCATATATAATTTTAACGGCAGTGATAAAAATTATGGTGGACAACTATTATATTTATTAATTATTATTTTTTCAATATTAATATTTAATTTTTATATATTCTTTCAGAGAGTGGATTAGGCATACAGGGGAACCACTATAAAAAAACGCCCCGTATTATCTACTTCATTCAAGTGGTGGGGAAACGATAATAAAAAAGTTAATTTTGACGATATTTCTTTCAACATACATTGTAATCGAAACAATTTTTTTTTTTCAAAAATCTTTTGACAAACGTAACTGATCTCTCAAAAATCATATTTTATGTTTTAATTTTTAATTTGATAAAATTTTTTTAAATAAAAAATGTTGTTCTCAAAATATGTCGTCTAAGTATTCAATTACGTGATTATATACGAATTTTGTATATTTTTTAAATTAAATGGTTTAAATAATTATTTTTCTGACAAAAATAAATTTAAAGAATTGATGAAACGAGTGGTTTAATTTCGATTGATTAATATGTTAAAAAAAAAATTCGTAATTCTATTAGGCCGAAAAAGTTTTCGCTGTTTTTAATTAGGATTTAATGCTGGGAAACGAGAACTTTCCAACGTCCTAATTGGTTAATAATTATTAATGAAATAAATAACAAAGTTTTATTGATTTTTGCCCGCCATTTCGAATTTTGAAAAACTAATTTAAGATTCGTAAAAGCGAATCAAAAAATCTATTGGTACAAATTTTCGTCGAAAATGGACTATCAGAAAAATGTATTGGGTGAAAGGGTTAATGAAATAATAAAATAAGTAGGATAAAAATAATGGAAACAATACATTTATAATTAATAAAATACTTTTTTTTATTAAAAAATAATTGTAAATAATTTGTTCATAAATAAGTATAACTAAAAATTATGAATAATTAATAATTATTTAAATGTTAAAATTATAAACAAAAAGCTGTCAATTTAATTCACGTTCAAGTCGTAATTTCTTTATTAGAAGTTGAATTTGAAATACGCACGTGGCTCGACTGTGAGGAGAACTCGAGCAAGCGATCAGCTCATTTCGGGTGAGTTCGTGGATCCTCACCAGCATGTCTCGAGATACAAGTTGGTGTCTACTAGCACTGGGTTGTGAGTCAAGCTCATACATTCATTCAAGTAAAGAATCCCGTCTGGGGTGGTCATGCAATTCGTAGTCTAATGTGACTAGTGCAATTTATTATTCTACAGTTTAATGGGACTTATGTTGTTTATTAATAACATTCTAGTGTATAATTCCGTCTGGTGTGGTCATTCATTGATTAGCCTAATATGGCTTGTGTTGTATGTTTTAAATGTATCTAATGTGACAAAAATAAATTCAACTATCCTAGAAGAATATGGTTTCAGTTATTTTATTGGAATACAGTCAATACTAGCTCTAAAAACATAACTACATATATATATATATATATATATATATATATATATATATATGTAGTTATGTTCTCCACACCTGGAGAACAGATGAACCTGATGAAATTCAGTTTTCCAATTATTAAAAAATAGTTAATAAAAAAAGTAAATAGAAAAGATTTTTTATTAACTAAAACAGAGGAACTAATCAAAGTTCCATCCTTTTAATCTTATACATTAGTGTCAACATTTAATCAATGAATTATATATTTTTGAAATAAACTTGGTCCTGATTTTTATTTAACTCGATGAGATGGTTCAGATCATTCGTAGTGGGACAAAAAGCCATGTCTTTAGATTCCCCAAGACCAAGAATTTCATGGCTTTAAACCACATAAACCTGATAACTATTAAACTCTTACTCAGTATCTTATTTACCCATTAAAGGCTTGATTAAGGAAATTTCTAACTTAGAAGCACAATGAAGAGATTTCCCACCTTACTCCCATACATCAAGATGGCCACTGTCAAACACGGGGTTGAGAAAGAACAAAAAAATTATGTAATATCTCAGTGAAGTCGTCTGTTGTTTCTTAAGAAATGTGACCTTATTTCTTAAAAAGAAATAAGGTCCCAACTCTCCTTTTTATGATTCCAAACCAAACATAAACTCCAGATTGACCAAATTACTTCTCCTATTTATGTGAGGATTTTCATCAGACCAATAAATACTGTATGACTGTTTACTAGTACACACGTTCAAATCAGATCATATTATAGAGCTAAAAAAATGAGGATCTGCTTCACAGCAAGGAATAAATAAATTTCTCAAAAAATTCTATTCTTTTTTTCAAAATTATTTTCATGAAGTAATCTTGGACTATAGCACTTAAATGTTTATTCTTTTAGAAATATTTATCCCTTGGTAAACTGGTTTAGGAACTTCCATCCTAACAAAAGCCTTTTTGACTGACGATAAGGACTTATTACTATTTTCTCCTAATAAATAATTTACTTTTTTAAGACCTGATCATGAAGTATTTCCAACACCTCCAGTATTTTCAAATTTTATCTTCAGCTTACCCAGGTATTGAAGGGACGGTAATAACGAGATCCAGCATGGAAGTTTTCTTGGATATTATTTTTTCACCAATAACAAAACATCCTTTTTTGTTTAAAGTAATTAAACTCTATTCTTCTCAATATAGATACAAAAATGCACTGAACAACAATTTAATAATAATTATTATAGTTCATTATTATTAACTACAAAAACAGATTTCCCCAGCTGTTACAGAATGTTAAAGAATTTCAAGTCTCATATTGAAGAAACTTAACTTTTGGCCCCCATGTATATATATATATATATATATATATATATGTGTGTGTGTGTGTGTGTGTGTGTGTGTATTTGAAAATCATTCTTATACAAATTTTTATGTTTTAAGATGGTGCAACTGATGCTTCTGATTTTTGTGAATTTTGTCTACGTTATAAATTGTGACGAGATAGATAACATGATTATTTTCATTAATAAAGTACAAACATACTGGAAGGTAATATTATTATTTTATAATGTTTCGTTGTTTAACTTTTAAATATAATAAAACTTAGTAATAATTTTTATTTTTAAGTGAGGTTATAATAAATATATTACCTATTCTTGGTTATAATATTTTAACCAGCTGTAATAATTTTATCTCAATATGTAATATAATTAAATATAATTGGTTATAATAATATACTAATTTTTTTTTAATTAAAAAGTAAATTTTGAGCATGTGTATGTGTGTATATATATATATATATATATATATATGTGTGTGTGTGTGTGTGTGTGTGTGTATGTGTGTTCTTATTTTATAATTATTGGTTAGAATTCGTTCAGAACGATTTAAACTACGAAATTTCGAAATGAGACTTCGGAATTTTTACCCTTGATTCATTAAACAAGATTGCTGAGGTTTCCAGATCAATCAAAAATTGAATGGATCCACAATCCGAAATTAAAACTTTATTATTTATATCCACGCTTCGTTTTCTAAAAACACCAGTTTTGTTTCTAAAAGTTCTCGTAACTGACCTGCAAAGTAAAGAAATTGCAGAAATCCATCTGCTTAAGGTCGTTTAACTTCAGTACTTGATGAAAAACTTCGTGGCAATGTATAGCGATGCTGAGTTGTGAAGAATATATATGGTAATTATGTGCGTAATATTTTTTTCTGAATTTTGGATAGGATTATCCTTCCGAAAGTTAAAGGTAATTTTACAGAAATCAAAATTATAACAGTAAACGAATTTTAATAAATCCTCTCACGCGGCGGTGAGAAGCATAGACTAAAAACAAACCTTATAACATAATGGTTAAAATACCTGTAATCTGGACCTCACTTTAACTTTCAAAAACCGTATGAAATATTTTACAAGTTAACTTTAATTTAAAAGCTAATTAAGAATTTTTTTCCTTATTACTTCAATATACGTTTATTAAGTTTTGTAATCATATCAAGATTCAAAACAAAAGATTCACGCTTACAATCAAACCAAAATATCATATTTTATTATAAAAGAATAAATATTTTATTTTTATCCTAATCTATCAATGCATACAAATGATAGATGATAAAACTTTAGGTAATAATGTCAAAATAACGTGATCAATGATTCATAGATTCTCATTTTTTTTAATTTAAAAAAATGTTTTTTGTTTTAATTTGTTCATTTGTAACATCAGTACAATCTGTTTTTTTTTTTTTTTTTTTTTTTTTTTTTTAGTATCAGCTAAACTCAGCTAATTTAATGAATTACTTTTAAAATATCCTGAAAAATTATTCGCCGCGCCTACATTTAATTAAATAAATTTCAAAATAGTTTCCCACATTCGACCTGTTCTTACTATCACGTATTTCTTTTAAGTTTATATCGGTGTTTTATATTTTGGTTATGAACGGTCGGTATTTGATGGATAAATAAAATGAAAAATATGATTAATGGTTCTGCGGAAGAAGTCAGAACTTCTCAGTCGGCTTCCCTTCGAGCCATCCGTGACAACATGGTTCCCCTGTTCTATTCAGTTATTCTAAAAGAGCATTAAGGAAAATAATGCGATCTTCTGTTTTAACAATTTTTAAAAAAAGGGTCATTTTGTTTCTCTTTCTATTCTTTCAAAAACCTTCAATACAGTATATATCTTAGCATGAAATCAACTTACAAGGGATCCGGCCTTGGAATCAAGAGTCAACAAATTTAACTGCTTCATTATTTCTTCCAAATTCAAATGGAGGTGAAAAAGAAAGTAAACAGTTATTCAAATATTATTCACTTTTTTAAAGCAGCAGATAAAATCTAAGAAAAGCTTCTTTTTTTTTTAATAATTCGGAAAAACAAAAATGTTTCTTCAGATATGCTAATTACACTTCGGCAAAACCCTAGCAGATAATGGTTTCTAAAGCTTGAAAAATGAAGTTATTGAAAAAAATATATATATACATATATATATATATATACACCAGTTTACAAGTATTCGTAACCATGAAGAAACGTGATTTACAGTTCTTAACATAGTTTTTAATGAAATTTGTTCTTAAAGATATCTGTTTAATACAAAAAGTAGCAGAATGCAAACACTTAGAACACACTTTTAATATGAAAAATAAAAAATGTCTTTGCCACGTACAAAATTACGATCAAAGTGACTAACTAAATGAACGGTTATATCACATAATCCATTTGCAACTATGAAAATTATTTTTAAAGTTAAATTTTTAGCACGTCTATAATAAAAATTTATCCGATCAATAAATTTTTAAGAAATTAAGATTCATATTTTAGAAGTAGTAAAATAATATCTGTTAGAAAATTAGGATCAAATTTAAGATTACTTTCATATAATATTTTCTTATTTTTTTATTAAAATTTCTAATCTGCCTGAAATCATTGATTTTGTGCAAAAAGTGATAAAATGGGACAAAATTTTTAGGCGATTAAAAATCTATTTTTTCCTTTTTTATATGTTAACAGAAAAATAAATTTTTTTATGATTCTTACAGTATTAATTAGTCACAGCACAAATGATAAGTTTTAATTAAGTCGTAGTACGAGATCATGCTTACCAAAAAATCATTCTTAGAAATCTAGAGTCTATACATAATTAGATTTGAATTTCGCTACTTTATTTTTTAATATCATTACTGTTTCAAATCTATAGGATGTTTTTCAGATGAAGTGCAACAGTGCAAAAAAAAATGTTTAATTATAAATTCACATGCCGGATTTATATCATGTAAATTGATATAATGTTTTCAAAGAGGGATTTTCTTGTAATCTGTATAATATTCTCACACCGTGACGGATTTACCATAAAGCAAAACATGCCGCTGCTTGAGGCCTCACTTTGACAGGGGCCTCGAAGTAAAAAATGTTGAAAAATAAAAGTAAAATTAACAAAAAATAAAGTATGTATTTATAATACTTTATGTATTACTTTTATAACTTATGTATAATTGTAATTGCTATCTTCAATTATGTAAAAGCTTCATTTGTATTTATAGCATAGATTATAATGACAGTATATTTTTAAATTGGTTTGTCATGCAAACCATTTTTTCCCGCGCGTCATTTCCATGTGTAACAAAAAGAAGGCGCCTTGGTCAAACGTTTTGTTCGCTTTGTCTAAACCGGCAGAGATTCTTGAAGCATCTTGTTTCGTTGCTTGAGTCAAAGATACAAGGTATGTATTCGAATCATACTATTTAAAAATTCAAACGAAAAATTAATGTCAATAAAATTCATTAAAAAATGTATCAGGTTATGTCTGATTATTTATGTTATCATAACCTTTATGTTTATCAAATGAAATTTTGTAGGATAATAGGCAATTGGAACTTCCGGGGAGCCTTATAGGTGGGAGGGGGGCCTCAAAAATATCGATTTGCTTGGGGCCTCGTCCAAGGTAAATCCGGCACTGTTCTCACACACTGTAATTTTCAAATTTTAAGGAAAAGAGTTTCGTAAAATATAACCTGTTTTCAAAATTTTTCAGCTTAAATTACTTTTAAGTTGACGGTTTTTACACTACTCCTACTCTCTTATACCGATTTTTAACTCATAACAATTTTTTTTCTCAATTTTATTGAAGATAACATCTTTTTTCTCAGTTTAATCCAAGAAATTAAATTCTAATCACGTCTTAATATTATTCTATAAATAATTAATAACGAAATGATGTTCAAATTTATTTCAATCTTTTTTTTCATGATAATTTCGGCTGAAATATAAATTACAAAGCAATTTGGTTATTTATCCGTAAAATATCTTGAATTAGCATTTCGTTATATAATAATAATATGAACTGGAGTTATTGAAAAATAACTGCAAATTACATAAAATCACAACAAAAAAATAACATTTTTTATCCGCATAAATTTAGACTAATTTCTTGTATAACTTCGTAATGCTGTTTATTTTTAATATCATATCCAGTTGTTCAATGTTCTGTATCTAAACTTGTAAAGGTGTTTTTTTATTTTTCAGAAATAATTATTCTTGTCTAAAGTTCAGTTATCGACTGTAATAAAAATATTAAAAAACATTACTACATCGAGATTTCGATAACGTGAAAAAATATTTCTCTTCAACTTTAAATTCCATAATTTTGACTGGATGAAAATAATGTGACCGAACGTGAAAATAAGAATTATCAAATTTTTATAAAACACACAATTAACTGAAGCACCATCCAAAAGTTTTCATTGTTTACATCTATAAATAAAATAAACGGGCTACTCAGCGTGTGTGCGAACTTAACGGAGCATTATACTACCACTTTACCTGTAATAACCCGTGTGAGAGTGAATACGAGCGATTAAGTGACTAAAGTGCAGGTCATAACCCTTGAGAGTTCACGTATGACACCGCATTTTCCGTTTAAATCAATTTATTTTTATCCACTATTTAATTTATTTAGTCTCCGTCATTACCGCATTTATTTTCTTTTTCTTTTATTATTACTATGTTCATTATGATTAATTTTTTCATCTTAATTTAGATGTCGTGGTAGATATTATTATTCAGATTCTGAAATCAATCTCATTCTAGATTAGTTTAGCCTAAAAACATTTGTAAAATAAGGAAAATGTTAGATAATTTTTCCCTACAATTAATGTGAGCCATCCGTCTATACCACCTAAAACTCATAAAATCCCTGATTCTGATGTCGAGTGCGATTGCAATAATAATTTTTGTAAAAATTAAATTAAATGACAAAAATGTAATACAATGACTGTTGAAGAAGATTTCAAATCGAATATGAAGTGATGAAGAACAATTGAATTTTATAGGGAATAGGCTGAAAAGAATTTTAATTGTTATAACACAATTATATGTTTATTAGAATGAAGGTTTCTTGTTTGTTTTCAAGTATTCTTTACATATTCATTTACATTTTTAATGCGTTAAAAGTTTTCGTACAAAATATTTTTTTTTGGGGGGAATTGAAGACATCGACTTCTGTGATCATTAGCACTTGTCCCAAACTAAAACATTCCCACACTGCTCGAAAAATAGCAACAAAATCAAATGACTAGTCCAGTCAAACAGATCATCCAGAAAACCGACTTGTCATAGAAATTAAAATCCCAAAAGAACACAAGATGTATAGATAAAAAAATATAATCCATTTCTAAAAAAATGTTGTAAATCTATCAAAACAGGTGTAAATTTCCTAAAACCTCATCCTTAAATTGAATTTGACAAAACTTAGAAAACTAACTTTTATAATATCTGTCGCCTAGGTTTTACCGTAGTCCAACCTTTTTTAGTCCAACCTCCACCTCTGATGAGAGAGTGTCTGAGATCTCGAAATCACTATCCATTTCCGAAATCATGGAGGTTGTTTTGCGACCGGCATCGGATGATACCGGCTCAAGTGGAGCGGGGAGTACTGCAAACCGCATCCAAATCTAGGCTGGATGCATTCCTCCCTGAAGTTTTTGGGAGCGACTAAAGTGCTCCCCCTCTCTTTTCGAGTCATCTGTGCTTTCGAGGGCTCCATTGCTACTCGGTGAACATTTCTTTTTCTAATATCATTAATTCATCATCTTCCTGAAATATCTGAATAGGAATTTGCTCTATATGAATTTTGACCAGCGGTCCATAAGTTCAAGCTTCTTCTGTTTTTTAGCTTCACTTTCATTTATCTTGGTTGGTCGAAGGATAATTCCTAGGTCGAACGGAACTCTTTTCTTTCGAGACATCAGCCTTTTATTGTATCGATTTTGGTCTACTTTCTCTATATGGTCGACTTTTAAAATTTTCATTATTATAATTCAGAGATGGTGCTATTTTAGAGATGACGCGTCTTGGTTTAAAGATAGCTGCAGAGTCGCAGCAACCTGTGCATAGATGTAACCTTTGGCGATCTGCTTGGCACAATTTTCCTAACTTCAAAGTAGCTGACGTTTTGTATGATTTTTTACTCCTGAGCAGCTAATTCTTCCGGAAACTCAGCTTTGCTGAGCAACTACGGAGAACTGCCGACAAAGCTGCGAGAGCCATAACCGCACTTAGCTGGCTCATGGCAAATGTCGGCTGATCCAAGACAAGCAGACTGCGACTCCTCATGTCCCCGGTGCATTCGTCTTGTTTTACGAGGCGGAAGTGTGGGCCCAGGTATTAAGATTCGGAAGAAACCGGAAGTGGCTCCCGCAGGTCTAATGCACCGTGGCCTTCCGAGTCGCTTCCACGTATCAGAAGGTTTTCAAGCCGTACTAGTGGTCGCCAGCGTCATACCCATTGTTTTTACGGCAAAGGAAGGCCAGGTAGCCCCCAGGAAGCGAAGACCGGCAGACCATCGCCAAAGAAGAACGGACTCGCATGGCAAGAAACCTGGTCCACGAAACGAAAGGACGATGGACCGCAAGGCTTATCCTTCTGGTCAGAGCATGGACAGGGCGGCGACATGGAGAGGTGGAGTACAATGGCACCAGTTTTTAACGGGTCACCAGTACTTTCTCGCTTATCTCCATGTCATAGGGAAAGCGCCTCCCCTAACTGCCTCTATTGCTCCGGTATCCGGGACGACGCCGAGGACACCTTTATTAAATGTGCTCGGTGGGCGGCAGATCGAGGACACCAGAGGCGGATCTCAGAGCACTGAGCCTCTAAACGTGGTTGCGTTGATGCTCCGTGACCTGAGCAGCTGGGAGTGAATGGCTCGTTTCGTGGACAGCATTCTCAGGACCAAGAAGGACAGCCTGGATAGTTGTGAAAATTAAGTAGTGGCCTTCTCAGGCTAGAATAGGAGGAGGATTCTCAGTCTAGGATACGATAGGAGTCTGAAGTAATGTGTTAAACGGTTCCGGGTCGAGTCCAGGTAGGAAGGGGGTGGTGGTTTTAATCGGTAGTCTGCTGATGACGGTTGGATAATACCCCCAGTGGGAGCCCGGCACTTCGTGAGTAAATGCATTTTAACTCCTTCTCCACCCCCAAAAAAATGTTATTAATCTTTATCCTACATATATTTAGTAATTCGATTTGCTTAAGTAAAATAAATATTTTTAGAAGTAATGAAACCGAAAATTCATAGTGCGGTGTTGACACCGCTAAGCGAGTATTCTTGTAATGTTAAGAATAATGGTATCAGTGAGTAAGATAAAGACATCAAATGAATGAATTAATAACTGTTTTCGTTTATTTTCGGTAATAACAATTATAAACATCATACTGATGAGTAATTTTTGTGCAGAGAGAAGGGCTTGGCAACTATATGTTATTCACAATAAAAATTCATTTAACCATAGTCTACAACCAACTGTATAATCTGAACAGTTGCTGTTTTTAAAGGACCTCTCACGTGTAGGAAATATCTGCTTTATTTTTTCTCTTAGAAAAATTAATTGATAAATAGGATCTTTTTGGCAACAGTGATGCAAAAAAGGTTAGCACTTTTTCTTTCAGATGGATGCAACAATTATAGATTGTTGTGGTTCTACTCTTTTTATATTATAGACCTGTACAAGAAAGAGCGCGTGCTCGAGAGAGATAGAGTGTGAGAGAGAGTGTGTGTATGTGCGCGCAAGAGAGAGACTTTCTCCTCTCTCTCTCTCTCTCTCTCTCTCTCTCTCTCTGTGTGTGTGTGTGTGTGTGTTTGTGTGTATGTGTGTGTGTGGGCGCGTGCGCGCGCGCGTTACAATTTGAATGTAATTTTTATTTTATGCACTATATTCTTCACCGTAAGAAAACGTGATAAGATTTTAAGTATGGGTAGCTGGTCAAGCAGTGCTGCCACCACAAGAAAATAAATTTCCTTTTCTTTGTCTCCCTCCTACTCGTCCCTCCATTCAAGTGTTACGCATCTCCCCGTTCTGTACTCATTTAATTTCCCATCATAATTTCTTATAACAAATAACTTGTCAGTTTGTTATTAGGAGACAAAAAAGTAAATGATGTCTATTCATTATGCTAAATCAAGAACTTTTTTTTTCACTACTATTAAAGTCTTACAGATTTATTGAAGGCTTTTAAATAAAATTTTCCGATAAATTCCATAAAATATATCTTTCCTACATTTCTTGAACAAAGAGATCTCGGCAACCACATTTTCTATATTCCAACCATCGGTTATAAATTTCCAGTTATATTATTGAGCCGGCCTCCGTGGTGCGAGTGATAGTGTCTCGGCCTTTCATCCGGAGGTTCCGGGTTCGAATTCCGGTCAGGCATGACATTTCCACACGCTATAAAATTGTCATATCATCTCATCCTCTGAAGCAATACCAAACGGTGGTCCCGGAGGCTAAAAAAATAAATAAAATTTAAAAAAATTATTGAGATAAAGACACGTATCCTTAAACGACTTATATTCACACATTATGAATTCTTGATTACTTCCAACAACAGAATTATATCACACCTTTAATATTCTTTTAACTTTTATTTTTTTAAAGGAAACGTAATATAAAAGCATCATTTCCTTTCAGTTGCACTTCAAATAAAGTTAGAATTTGTTCCTATATTTAAGTTTCTAAATTTAACTAAAACAGTCTCAATGACATTAACTTTATAAGTACTAGTTTATATATAATTTAAGTTCTAGTTTTGATATTTAAATTCCTTAGGAATTTATAAGAAATAGATTGGCAAGATATAATATAAGAAGGGGTTTCACCCCTTCTTACTCACTTTAGGGTGAATGAAAAAAATCCTTAACTCGAAGATTTTTTAGCAAAGACTTAGAAAGGCAGCTTGTAAGCTTTATCAAGCATACAAAATTAGCTTACCTCATTCAGGGGAATATACCTACCACTTTTAAGTCTCCAACTCTACCGACCTAGTATCCTTTTTAAATTATCTTTTTAGGATTGTTAACCAAAATAATTTTTCTTACTTTTTCTAGTTAATCCTTTGAGAATATTTACAAAAATGTCAGCTTTCTCGATATTAGCAAAATAATAACTAATGGATAAATCATTAAAGACCATTCACCTTTTAAAGTAAGTAAAAACGAATTTAAAATAACAATATGTATACATAACACTAGAAGGAATACCCAGTTTAACCGGGGTAGTGATCATTTGCTGACCGTAGAAGCTGTAAATATTGTTTCCAGAGAATAAAAAGGTTGTTATTAAATTTATCAGCCCAAATAGGTACAAAATACCAGTTTTGTAACTTTTATTATACATTACAGGAACTATCTGAAAATTATTAGATCGAGAAATAATGTTCTCCCATAAATATTTTGTCAAAAAAATCCCTATCGGTATGTCGGAAGGCGGAGGTAGATTTCACCGGTGCTAATAAGAGGGTAAAAAAATGTCCACCTTTAAGTTAAGAAAAACTTTAAATTTACTCAATACGACAATGGTTATATATGAAAAAATGTTCACATGTTTAGCATACGACAAGCTCCATGTTACAATTCCAGCAACATTTTGGTTATCCCTTACCGTAAGGGTTGGTCATATCAAAAATTGCTTCAGACAAACATTTTAGGTAATGTTTAGAGGACTAACGACCACTTTAAACTGATTCGATACTGTGCCTATTAAAGAAGATATGATTTTTGTTGTCTTCAAAAATCCCAATTTTTCCACCCCCTGGGCCCAATGGTTGGTGATATCAAAAAGCTTTACTTAGATAAGTTTTAGATCCTTATCCAAAGAATAGTAGAAACTTTAAAAGAATTCGATATTTTACTTAATAAGAAGGTTATAGCGATATTTTTTTTTTAAATCCACCCATTTCTACCTCCATGGTCCGATTTTGGCTGTTAACGAACTCCATCGAGACTTGAAGTCGAGTTATTTTTAAGAAAGAATTTGATAGTGATTGGCGCAAAATTACAGCAGTTATCGTGTCCACAAGAAAGTGAAATATATATATATATATATATATGTATAAAAAAACTTTTGAGCTGACAGTGGTATTCGGGTCTGAGGGATGTGAAACGCAAAGATATGTCGAAATTTTCCGGAAATCAAATCACAGAACCCATTACAATAGGTATCTTTCTTATGAAATCAACCTAAAAGTATAACATATTGTATATTTCAATCATTTTTCATAATTAACTTTTTTTTTGGTTTGCTTGGCATTTATCCTGTCACCACCCATTCGGTCGCCCTAAAGCATACGACCAAATGTCTGTGCCACAAAGGGCTACTGAGCCTCGAAACAGTTTAACGACCAGTATCCTAAATAGCTCCTTGAGCTTATCTAATAGCGTAACTCTAACTTGGCTGATTACACAGCCTTTATACTTAATGTGGGGGTTCCGACTGTACGATAATTTGTCTGCACCCTTGAGAAGCATGTACTTTGTCTTAGGCACAGAAATTCTTAAATTTTGCATGTCCATCCAGTCCTCTGCGGTTGACAAAGGCGACTGCGCTCGATCTTCTAGCTACAGTCGTGAGTTACCACAAACTAATAGAAGACAGTCATCGGCAAAAGCATGGACCGTGACCCCTTTTGGGAATGTCAATCCCAGAAATCCGTCAAAGACCAGGTTCCACAGCAAGGGACTGAGAATGCAACCCTGCGGGCTTCCCCTGGTGACGAATGTTTCCACAACTAGGTGCGCATCTTTAAACAGAGTTGTGCGGTTAGACAAGTAGCCACGTACTACGGCCTGTAGGGCTACGGGAACACTGCGGTGTTCCACCTCATAAAAGACAGACCTCCATCACAAGGAAGAAAATGCTGCCTTTATGTGAATAAAGATTGCCAAAACATATTTAGGCGCTTTCCACCTTGGCAAAATCATTTAAGATGCAATCCTCGGTGCCAACCCCTTTCATGAAGCCATACTGGCCTCGATTTAGAAAACGGGTTTCCTCAATGCTTTCCCAGAGCTGTTCCAGAACCAGCCTTTCAAGCAACTTGCCGATTACTGACAAGAGGATGATGGGCTGATAACCGCCGACCTCACTAGGATTCTTTCCTTTTTAAGAGGTTTTAAGAGCACCCTCACTAAAGCCACTTTCCAACAAGTTGGGAAGCAGCTCCTATCCTGAGAACAGCCTGCCAAGCGACTCTCTTATGACAGACAGCAGATGATAGAAAATATTCGGGTCAAGTTGGTCAATCCCGGTGCCTTTCTCAGTGCCATTCGAGAAACAACTCGGTCTGTGGATCTACGGGATCCACAGACCACACGCCAGGGAATGGTGTCTCACCCGCCCTGACACCGACTTCTGCTTCACACTCCGGAACATCTGGAAACAAAGTACCCAAAGTTGTGGTCTCGACCACCAAACCCGCATCGAACACTGGAAAGCACGTGCAATGGCTTTGGCCGGTAAAATGAATTCGCGAGCTGTCAGGGGTTGCGCTGCAACTCGGGCATGGAGCCTTGCCAAAACTTGAGTTTGGGTTTCTTGATGGGATGAACATACACGTTACGGGCGCGCCAGTAGATCCGCAGTCGCTCAGCGCGCACGTCGTCCACGATAATCCCCGTTAGTGGGCGACTCTGGTATCTATTCGGACCTAACTCTTGCGCGCAGCACACTAAGAAATTGATAATTAACTTATTATTAACTGGGAGCAAGAAAGCCTCTATCACTTCCAATCC
Source organism: Lycorma delicatula (assembly GCF_047948215.1). Taxonomy (NCBI): domain Eukaryota; kingdom Metazoa; phylum Arthropoda; class Insecta; order Hemiptera; family Fulgoridae; genus Lycorma; species Lycorma delicatula. Next base: position 177,925,597 of record NC_134455.1, read on the forward strand.
TTTTTTTCTGAAAATAAAGCACATTTCTTAAAATAACTGTTCAGCCAATTTTTTTTTTTTTAAGTTATCATTTTTTCTTCCAAGAAACGTTTCCTTCAGTTCCTTTATTACTTCTTTGTACACAAATCCCAATATAGAGGACATACTTCCAAAAACGGGGACATACTAAATCCCTGTCTCACTCCCTCCTGAATGAGAGCTTAAATCATTTTCTTCTCTTATAACTTGTATCATTTTCATAAAGGTTTTATAAGATTTTTTCTCTACATTTAACTCAATTTTTCCTTTAAAATTTTAAATATTTTAAATTACGAAACACATTAGAAATATACTGTGCTTTTAAGAAATAAGATTAATGTGTATTATGAATTAAAAATAAATGATAAAGGTCAATGCAAGGATTAGAAAAAGCAAGGAAGGAAATATAGTGGGTAATACGGGCTGGGCAAAAGGAATGAAAGAGAGAACAGACTTATAGAGTTTTATACGAAGTATAATTTAGTAATTGCCAACACCCAGTTTAAAAATCATAATAGAAAAATATACAAATGGAAAACCCAAGGTAATACCGCAAGGTATCAGATAGATTTTATCATGGTTAAGCAAAGATTTAGGAATCAACTCGTCGACTGCAAAACTTACCCTGGAGCAGACATTGATTGTGACCATAATTTAGTGATAATGAAATGTAGATTGGCGTTTAAAAACCTGAAGAAAAGTTGTCAGATGAATCGGTGGAATTCAGAGATGTTTGCGGAAGAGAAGGTAAAGAAAATTTTTAAGGAAGACATCGCAAGGAGTCTGAGTAAAAAAGATAAGGTACAAAATGTAGAACAATGGGAGAATGTTAAAAAGAAAATTATTAAATCAGCAGAAGTGGAGAGAGAGATGAACATTGGTAAAATAGACGGAGCATACAGGAAAGTTAAGGAAAATTTTGTGGTACATAAAGTAAAATCTAATAATGTGTTAAACAAAGATGGTACACCGATTTATAAAACGAAAAAAAGGTTATCGATAGGTGGAATATATTAAAGAGTTATATGTAGGAAATGAATTAGAAAATGGTGTTATAGAGGAAGAAGAAGCAGTCAAAGAGGATGAAAAGGGAGATACAATACTGAAATCTGTATTTAAGAGAGCATTAAAAGATTTGAATGGCAGAAAGGTTTCTTGTATAGACGGGATACCTGCAGAATTACTGAGCAGTGCAGATGAGGAAGCGATTGATATATATACTGGTGTGTAATATTTATGAACAAGGGGAAGTTCCGTCAGACTTCAAAAATAGCGTTATAGCCATGGTACCAAAGAAAGCAGGAGTAGATAAACATGAAGAACAATTAGTTTAACTAGCCATGCATCAAAAATCTTAACTAGAATTCTGTACAGAAGAATTGAGAGGAGAGTGAAACAAGTGTTAGGAGAAGACCAATTTAGTTTCAGAAAAAGTATAGGGACAAGAGAAGCAATTTTAGGGATCAGATTAATAGTAGAAGGAAGATTAAAGATAACAAACCAACATACTTGGCATTTATAGACCTAAAAAAGGCATTCGATAACGTAGACTGGAATAAGATGTTCAGCATTTTAAAAACTAGAGTTCAAATACAGAGATAGAAGAACGATTGTTAAGATTTACAGGAACCATACAGCAACAGTAATAATTGAAGAACATAAGGAAGAAGCGGTTGTAAGATAGGAAGTCCGACAAGGATGTTCCCTATCCACGTTACTTTTTAATCTTTACATAGAACTAGCAATTAATGATGTTAAAGAACAAATTAGAACTGGAGTAACAGTACAAGGTGAAAAGATAAAGATGCTACGATTTGTAATGATATAGTAATTCTAGCCGAGAGTAAAAAGGATTTAGAAGAAACAATGAACGGCATAGATGAAGTCCTACGCAGGAACTACCGCATGAAAATAAACAAGAACAAAACGAAAGTAATGAAATGTACCAGAAATAACAAAGATGGACCCCTGAATATTAAAATAGGAAGAGAAATGATTATGGAGGTTGAAGAATTTTGTTATTTGGGAAGTAGAATTGGGAAGTGACGAAGCAGAAGCGATATAAAATGCCGAATAGCACAGGCGAAACGAGCTTTTCAATCAGAAATATAATTTGTTTACATAAAAAATTAATTTAAACGTCAGGAAAAGATTTTTGAAAATATAAGTTTGGAGCATAGCTTTATAGGGAAGTGAAACTTGGACGATCCAAGTACCTGAGAAGAAAAGATTAGAAGCTTTTGAAATCTGGTGCTATAGGAGAATATTAAAAATCAGATGGGTGGATAGTGACAAACGAAGAGGTGTTGCGGCAAATCGATGAAAAAAGCATTTGGAAAAATATAGTTAAAAGAAGAGACAGACTTATTAGCCACATATTAAGGCATCCTGGAATAGTCGCTTTAATATTGGAGGGACAGGTAAAAGGAAAAAATTGTGCAGGCAGACAACGTTTGCTATATGTAAAACAAATTGTTAGGGATGTAGGACGTAGGGGGTATACCGAAATGAAATGACTAGTACTAGATAGGGAATCTTGGAGATCTGCATCAAGCCAGTCAAATGACTGAAGACAAAAAAAAAGAAGGTCACGTGCGTTTATTTTGTTTGTAAGTATGAATTCAAAGTTTTTGTTTATTTTATTATTACTTTTGTCTTATCTGTGGTCATTTTATGTATTATTTTATCATTAGTTTTAATATGTTATTTTTAAATAAAAATTCTCACTTAGTTGTAAACTTTTACTTCTTGTACATTCCTCTTGTGTTTAAGCTTAGTTATTTATCGAATAAACTCAATCGACGCATTTAAAAGTAAAGAACATTTTCGCACTTTCTTTGTAAGGAGATTCCAAAAAGATAAAATAAATAAAGAAATTGAGCATTTTTTAAAATAATTCATTAATTGCTAACTAAAAATAATACAGTAAATTTCTCTAAAATCATAGATTTTGTTCATTTATATTATGAATTAATGTTTTTAACTTTTTTATGTTAAAAGTATTATTGTAGATATTTTACGAAAGAAAATTAGATGAATCCCGCCCGCCTTCACACATTCAAGTTGAAAGCTCCCGCAGCGAGACTGGGACGGTTCCTTGTTTAAAGGATACAATCTACAATCTACTCACCCCCATCGTTTGTTGATAACTTATTAAGAAGAGTCGAGAGAGAAGACCCTCAAATTGCTTACTGCTAATTACAAACGCTCGCTTTCCAACGACGACGACATTTTACTTACAATAAAGTGAGAAATAAGAAAGCACATTTCTTATCTTATTTTCGACCAGTTCACACTTTATTATTTTTTTTTTTAATTTTCAATAGTATGAGTAGTACACAGTTTTAATTTTGTGTAAATTGATTTGTTACGTAATATAATTTGTTTCTTTTTATAAGTTCGTTTAAAACGTTATTATGAACTCAAAACGTCTGGACATCCTATTGCAAATTATATCTAAATCGGTTAACATAGAAATTTGTAATGCGACAACCAAATACAAATACAGCAAATTTATTTATCAAGTACCCCAACTTTTCTTCCACTGGGGAAACAATAATTAATACTATTCAAATATATTACGATTTTAATATTTTAATTTTCTGAAAAAATATTTCTTAACACAATTTGTATATTATTTTCCCGTCTATATAGCAGCTATAGCTGCTAAGAAGGGAGAGTATGGTGATCGGTCAAAATTGGGCATAGCCGGTTTTCACCGAATCTTGACGAACTGACCTCTAAGGACCCCAGAAAACCGAAAAATGGCATCGAAATTTCCACGACAAATTGTGTATAGGTATGTATGTATGTTGGCGTGTAAATCACCTTATATCTCCAGAACTACATCACCGATTTTCACCAACTTGGCTCTAATATTTCTCTAGTAGGAGCATTAATGCTATTAAATTTTCAGTTCAAAAGGTCAGAGGGTGGAGGATACAGGGAGGAAAACGAAATCGTTTCCATATTTTGCATACTTATAGGTTATATTTAAATAAATAACCTATAAATATAGGTTATATATTTTTTTTTATTAATTTTGTCAATATTAATAAAGTAAACAACTTTTATAAAAACGTTTTGCTAAATTTTACCCCCACCCCTAAATTTTTTTTTTTGGTTTGGCCTATAAATCACTTTTTATCTCCAGAACTACTAGACCGATTTTGACCAAACTTGGTCAGATTACTTCTATATATAGGGCATTCAAATTTTCAATTCAAAAGGTCAGGGAGTGGGAGATACAGAGGGAAAAACGAAATCGTCTCCAGATTTTGCATAATTAAGATTATATATTATTTTATCATTTTGTGAATATTAATAAAGTAAATAACTTTTGTAAAAAAAAATGTTTTGCTAAATTTCACACACCCACAGAAATGGTTTTAATTTTGAACAGTTATAGAAGGCAGTACAAGGGATGATTTTCGTTGCATTTTTAAAAATATTTTTGTGAACAAATATAAAAAAAAACTTCTTTCGTGTAAAGGTTTTTGGCTAAATTAAACTTCTACTCCAAAAAATAGTAATAACTCTGAAACGCTGTAAAAGGCAATAAGTACAGTGGGCCTTTTTCGTTGCAGTTTTTTCTATTAGCATCTCGTTGGATCCACAAATTTGTTCCCCATCAAAGTGGAGTCTTAATCCAGCCGCCCCCCCTACATTCCCCACATCGCACAGCAACAGGTCTACTATTGTAGTCATCTGATATGTTGTGACGTCACAGGTGAGCGGTAAAATGAAATAAATAAATAATATTTAAAGTGGTCAGTAGTACCGCCATCCGCGCGAATGAAATACGATATGCGCGCGCGCTTTAGTTAAAATCATTGAATTAAGTAAACAAAAAATACTGTATTTAAATAAAATTATAAAAATTTTAATTAAGTTGTGAGTGTATGTGTGTGTGTGTGTAAGCCGTGCATCAGAAAAAAGCCGCATGACGAAAACACACTACAACTGTATTGTCAGCGTTTTTCCATACCGAAAATAAATAAATGTTTTACACAGTGCATAATAATGCAGTATGTAATTCACTTCAAAAATGGGAAGAGGAAACGATGGGAGAAAACTACTTAAGGCCATTAAAGAAGGCAAAAAGGAAAATGAAAACGGTGAGGAAAGCCGGATGAGAATATTAATAAATAATGCTATACTAAAACCAGAAGAGGAAAAAATAAGCTATTATGAGGGTAGTGAGCCGAGAAACCACAGGTAACAACAGAAATGCTAAAGAAAATGAAACAATGAGATATAAGAATTAGACAGGAGAAAATGAAAGAACAATGTATTGGAGACTAAACAATGAGTTAAGAAAGAAAACACAAAAAGCTGTGGAAAGTTGGTTAAAGGAAGAATCAACAGACTTTGAGGATCCAGAAAAGAGAGAGTTCGATATGATGTATAGGAAGATAAAGAGGATTGCATGGGATAAATGGAAAGGGAATGATAAAATGAGAGAAATTAAGGATAAGGATGTTAATATGTTACGAACAGAAAGAAGTAAGTAAATGGTATAAGGAATGTGTGGAGAACCGCTATAAGATAAGAGAAAAACCTGAGGAACTAAATATAAAAAAAGAAAAGGGTGGGCGGTAGCTGAAGAGGATAGAGGACCATTGATATTTAATATGATGTACAGAAAGCAATTAAAGAAATGAATAATGAAAAATCGACTTGCATAGCTAACTTCCAATAAAATTTTATAAATATAGTATATTTTATAAATATAGAGTACTTAGAGAAGGAAGGAATGAAAGAAATAATAGAATTGTATAACAGTTTGCGGATATATGTTTGTATCAACTTTTTCCATATTTTAACCTCTAGAATCAGTTCCAAAATTATTTTCCTTTCCTCCTGAATCACTCTGTACATCAATTTAAAGGTTCTTGCAAAACTTAAAAAAATGCAATTTATTAATTTTTACAACTTCGTAAATTGAAAGCTACTTATTATTCTTTATAAAGCTACTTTTTTTTAATTTTATTTATTTTTTTTTTTAAGTTTTAGGGGCATCGATTGCTGTGGTCATTAACCTCTTTCACATCAAAAGAAAAAAATTAATTAAAAAATTAAAAGTAAACTTAAACCGTGATATTTCACACGAAGCTAAACACTGTCACTTAAATCTTGATTATGCATGAAATCAAATAAAGAAATACGATCACGAAAAATCTTGATTCTTGAACGTACTGATTGATATCGTTTAGTTTACTTCCTTTCAGTCATCCTTTCTTGAGTTTTTTCTCCATCCTCCTTACAGCTTCTACTTCAGATGACAATGTGTCTGAAGCCTCGGACATGGCATCTTCCTCCCTTTCAGATACCAACGCTGTTCTGCGACTGACATCTGGTGATGATAATTTAGAAGGAGAGGTCAGATTGGATGTTACTGATTCCAAACTCGATTCAATCTTTAATGATATACTTGGACCAGCCGAAGCACTCGTACTTTCCTTTGATGTTCTCTGAGCTTTTAGAACTTCCGTAGTTGCGTGTTCTATAGTGTCTAGGTCTGGTACTTTCTCCATTGTTACTTGCACCTCCATCGGACTACTTTCACGCTTTTTCTGTGCCCTTGCCACACCCTCCCTCACCCTATGACTGGTCGAAGGAGTGATGGTTTTGGTCTTTTCAAATATTCCTTTTTCCTTTTGCCCAATATCAATTGGTGGTGCCATGATTGCGGGTTTTGTTGTTTGTTTCCGTTCAGAGGGTTCGATCCCAACGACCATATGCGTATGAGTTTTCACAGGAATAATTACTTCCTTTCGCCGACTAGATTCAATTTTTGTTTCGATGATTCTTTCTATCATAGTCGCGAGGCTTAGTGCAAGCGTGAAAAACAGCTGCTCCACGTTAACTTTGGATGACGGAGGGGCAGCAGCTGCTTCATCATATTTCGTTGTTGGTCGAGGTGTTCTACTACTAACGATTTTCCTCGCTTCAGGGTACTTGACTTCCTGAATCACCGTCTCCAATTTGTATACAGGGCAGTTTCTTGAGACAATGAGACAGTTATGATGTCCTTTGTAGTTAATGCAAACTGGAAGATCTTTACACGGACCGCCTTTATGAGTTTCAAATCCGCACACACAGATTTCTTGTCTTATACATCTGACAGCAGTGTGTCCGAGACGTTGGCATTTAAAACATCGCATAGGTTGCATGATAAATGCGCGCAAATCTAGACAATGAATTACAGTACGTACTCTTTCAGCCAAATTAGGCTATTAAAGGTCAACACATGTGAGGCTGAAGGAAGAACTTCACCATTGAATCGCTCCTTAACTAGACAACTCCTCTATTATTTCCTCTTCCGTGCAATTAAGAAGGTCACGGCAAACAACGACTCCTTTCGATGAGTTAAATGTACTGTGTGGTTGAACAGACACAGGGAACTCACCGATCTTCTTTATAGCTTGAACCTTTAAGCTTTGATTCTCGTTCACGGTTTCGAAGTACAAACCGTTAAAAGTCTTGCGAATCTCCTTAACAGGATCACCACACAATTTGTTAAGAATGGACTAAATATCTGAAAGTTTCCATTCTTTCTCGTTATCACTAGATGCCTAAGTTTCGGCGCATTGCTGCTGAACATAGCTTTTCAACAATAAATCGTACTTATTAACAATAAATCGTACTTCTATTTTTTTAGGAAATCGACATGCTCGTATTACTTCAGTCTCACATTGACTCAGTCACTTTATTGTCATTTATTACTTTATTATCATTATACTCAGTCACATCATTGACTTGCAAAAATTACACCTTTAATTCTTCTTCTGCGCCAACATATTTGCCAACTGCTCAGAATAAACAACCTGACACTGGAGTTTTTCGTCTATCGCACTGTTTATTTTTCACTTTTTTTATTTCATTTAGGTACCCACCGATCATTCTTGTTCACTGCTTACTCTTTTGGTGAATCCATTCATGTTTCTCTAAAACTATCGTTAATAGAATCTGAATTGAGTGTTATAAATCATATTTATAACACTCAATTCAGTGTTATAAATGAACACTGAAATGTTTCAATTCAGTGTTATAAATGAACACTGAAATGCTGTTATAAATATGATTTATAACAATCTTGCCGACTTTCAAGCAATAGTTAAACATTTGATCACACTTATTCAACAAGCAACTTGATATGCTTGCCCTGAAAACTTAACTGCTCTGGTTTTATCCGGTCCCTTATTCTTAAAAAGAAGAAAGCATGTAAGGCATCAAGACGAACTACTCATAAAACAAACCGAAATAGGCTTAACAAAATTGGATTGAATGAATAAATAATCCGATCAAGTTCGACTTTTTTCATATGCTATACATTTCATCTTCTTGGTAACTGTAATTGGGTGACATTCTGTTATTAGCTGTAAATATAAGTACATAATAATTCTGAAAGGTAAGACAGAGACAAAATAGTTTTTTACAGTTTTACATGTTTCCAAATGTTCATTAATTTCTACCATCTAGACAGTATCAAGTAGTCAAGTTATTTGTAAACACTATAAGCAAGCAGAAATATTAGTAGTTTTGTGTACGTGTATGTGTTTGTATGATGCGTGCGCGCGTATATGCGTGTGCATGCCTCATTATCCATGTATTTATAATAGTTTACAGCTTTTGTATGAACTTGCGTTCTATTATATTAAACAAGATATGAATTGTGTAGTTCAATTGTATTTACTTGTAGGGTACGCAAGAGTGGAAAGATAGATATGTAACCCCAAAATAGAACCCATTAGATCAGAGAAAGAAGGTGTGTTTTTGTGTGTGTGTGTGTGTGTGTGTGTGTGTGTTTGCGCGCTCGCGCGTGTGCAGATTTTTAGTTGTTTGTGTGTGACTAGGTCGGAAATTATTTGTGGCTGACTACGATAAACGTAGATTAGATTAGATGGAGACACCCTCACTTGCATTCACACTCACTCCAATAATGATATACACGTTCATAGGGAGACGAATTCATCCAACCAGAAGCAGATTTCGCGTGTTACTACAGAAATAGTATAATACTATGAAAAAGTTCATATCGTTCAATAAATACAGTTTTTCCAAATAAATAAAATATTATTTATTATATTCATTTATCTGTTTATTTATTTTTGTAAAAACAAGAATTACAACAAAAATAGAATGTAGGAAAAACATCGTAAGCAATAAATAACAAATATAGATCATACGCGATGGAAGACACACACAAAAAAAGTACGAGAAAACTTGGCTTTTCTTGAGTTTTTTAATAAATGTTCAAAATGAAAATTAGGGCAAGCAATAAAACCTTTTCTCCTCGTGTATAAATCAAATCTATTCTACCACAGCCTACCTTTTATTAAAAATAATATAAGCTAACCGAAATATATATAGATAAATCACAACTAAGGCTGTGTATATAATGTTTTAAAAACAAAGATACTTGACAGTTAAACAGTTTCATAATACAAATATTTTTATTATTTTTGTTTATATGTAATATTAACCTGAAGCCTTCTCCTCCTCGTGGAATTAATTTTTTCTCTCATTTCTTTGTGAGTCTTCTGCTTTCATAAAATCTCCTCCACAGCTTTATTTTCATGCATTAAAATTACCTTCTTGGGTTTTAAAAGCAGTGGAAACAAATTTAGTACTTAATTACTTTTTTACTCGGCTAGGTCGGAGAACATGTTCTGAACTGAACAAAACACTATGTCACCGGTGACTTCTTCAGGACTTTTATTCGTGAAATCAAATGAAAATTTCTCATTAACTTGCAGATCATTAGTTCTCTTACTTCTCTAAAAACCTGAAATTGGACATAATTATTCCTAACTGAATGTTTAGGAAAAGTAAAAAAAAAAATTTTTAATTAAAAAATCCTGAGAGGTTAAATCGAAAAAAAGACTAAATATGTCCTGATGCCTATCAGGAAATTTTAAACCTATTACAAGGGGATGTTCCCCTTGGTATTAAACAATACCATAATTTTCCTCGTTCACCGAAAAGATAATAGAAACGGATGCTGACCAATTTTAAAAACTCGGAACGTCTTCAGTTGAAAGGCAACATTGAAGAATCTATTAGGAATATTATTCCAACTAAAGAAATTTCCTCAAAAATCAATTTATAAAAAAACGATTAAAGGAGACTAAAATTTTATTAAAATGAATGAATAACTTATAAAGTTGTCTATCAACATCTTTCGAGAGAAATTTATCATTATAGGGTGTGATTGTAATAGGCAATTAATAAAACCACGATGTAGTTAAAACGAAATAGAAATAGAAATTTTTTTTAATAGTATGTGATCAACAGCCTATAGTCACGAAACAGTCGTGTTTTATTTTTTTACCCGTACTTGGTGTAGATCTTGGTATCTTTTATTTTTTATTTTATCTTATTTCATCTTCAGTTCAAACCTACAATTTGTTCTAGTATAATGACACTTAATGATGAGAATCTGTTCTCGAATCGTTATGTTAAACTCAAATGAAAAAAAAACACCATACGAATTTAAATCAAGGTATTTGTAGATTTTTCAATTCAAGTATTTATTTAAATTACTTTAGCATTCTAGTCTCCAATTACTGTCATCTTTTACATATTTGATGAAATCTATTTCTGTATGTATTCTTTCTATCTTCTACTGAAGAGTTTATCATTTAATTTTACATAATATTTATAGGCTTGGGCTTTGGATTTACACTGATTACTAGTAAAATAATTTTGTCACTTTATTATTGCGCTGCTTGTCAGGGCCGGCCTGAAGCCACGGTTGGCGCTGTAAAATTTTGAGGGCGGCATTTCGATTTTGAATATGGGTTTCCATCATCGTTTACTTCTGATTTTTATTTTTTCTAATAATATATACTGGCGTAGTCGAAAGTAACAAAAACTGATCGCGAACTTAATATTCGAATACGGACTTAATATCTCTGGAGCGAGTCTAAATAAATGACTGGTACCACAAAAAAGAATTATCGCAAAAATAATCAAATGAAAAAAACTCATTAATAATCAAGTTTGTTGTTTTAGCTAATTGGTCATAGCTTGACAATAACGGTAAAAAATAAGATGTAAGCGACTGATGTGTTGTTTTATTTTCAAATTGCCATCATTATAGATGTCCATACTTCAAACACAGTTTATTTTTGAACCATAATAGTACATTAACTTTTTAAAACAATTATTTTTAGATAATTAAATCCTGTGCAATTTTATATTGTCTGTCAAAAATAGACATAAATTATGAGTGTGCGTGATTATTAGTCAAAATAGATCAACTCATAGATTCATTCACCAATTAGTTTATTACATTTCTATTTATTTTAGGAAACAATGTTAATCATATTGACCAATTTTCGTTTTTATTATGAAGAGCCAAAATATACAGTAACGACACTCCTGTCGAAATATTTTGATGTTGAAGTGTGGATTTTCCACTTTACTATAGGACTGTCGGTGTTGTATGTAATAGTACTACCTTAAACCTCAGCAGTGTAGATGTGTTTTTAATTGCCCAAACCAAGTTATTAGTTATATGTAACTTTACATTTGAATATCTTCAGCACTAATTAAATAATATCTATTACAAATCCCGTTGCTGTACTGACTGTCGTGGTTATCTTTTGTAAAGGTTTAATAAATAATTAAGAAGCTTAATTCGGAAGAATTTTGAAAAATACTCTTCTTCTGAAATGAATCCTAGGTGCCAGGATTTCTCGAATAATAATAAATTTTGTGACGTAGAGCAAAATTTATGGTCATAAACGATAAAAGCTTTCTAGAGCTGTTTTCAAGAAGCAGCAAGAAAATAGACAGAAAAATTAACAAAAGTTATCGAGTTCTCTTGACAAACCTAAAGAAAAATGAAGAAACTGTAGGTGAAGATTAGGTAGACTAAGAAAACGCAATAACAAGTATTAAATATAATGAGTCACTATTTAGTATAGAAAATAATTATGAGGAAGAAATTTCAACTGAATGTGATTTTGAAGAGCAAAAGAAATCTGAGAGTAAAATATTAAATAATGAATCAGATTCAGGAAAATGGCCAGCGATGAATTACGGATCAGTATTGTTAATAAAGGGTCCACTAAAATAGACAACATTTCAATACCCTGTCTATGATTCTCGTCGTAGATTTATTACATTTGCAAATATAAAAGATTGAAAAATGGAGATTTTTCAATGTTTTATATCGGAGTCAATGGAGTCATCGGAGATTTTTCAATCCTGGGTAATACATTTTTCAGTGAAGAATGCTGTGTTTTTTTACTGGTGTAAACTATTTATTAACTGTAACGTTCTTTTGAATGTTACAATTATTATTGAAGAATCATCTGGTTTTAACAATTTGCGTAATTTACATTAGTATTTAAAAGATCATGAAAACTCCAAAAAACCACATGGCATCATTAACAAAATGGACTGAACTGATTCATTGTTGCTCATTGAATTTAGTATATATTAAATATCAGTGATGCATGAAAAAAATCAAAGGAATTTATTTCATTTTTGGGAAATCCCAACCCCTGTAGGGGAAGACACCCGCCTTGTGACGATTCCGGTCGCCACCACCCCATAGCCCTGACGGGCTTTAACAAGAGTCGTCTTTTGCCCTCTAGCTTTTTACATATCACAGTAATAAGCCAGGCCTCTTTACGATGCCACCGATGTGACATTGTAAAGAGGGTATCGTAAATGTGGTACCGAGCCACCGATATGCCTCGGTGACATTTGCATCATTGAGTTAATGACTCACCCTTCGCCTTCGCTGTAGGTTTCTTTCGAGCAATCTTGACTGTCCTACTTCGTTACCCTATGAACTAGCTAACCGAGTTCGCGGAAGCACGAACGCCGCGCCTAGTTCTATACTTTAATAGAGCCAAATTGTGTAATTGTCTCATAAATTGGAAGCAATTTAATAAATAACACACCACCAGAAATGTTTGCAACAACGAGATTTATACCTAGTTCCCTTAGTGAACTCAAGTTATAGTTCATACCTCTGACTTGGTTTAATTATGGAATCCAGTCTGGTCTACCAGGGAGAGGCGGACAGACCTCTTACTCCCACTCAGCTCCATTCCAGAGTCCAGCGTGACATTTACTTCACTTAAACTACCATCGTCGAGATGGCGTTACACCTCACGGCTGCATAGTTATCCTTACCCTTGGCAGTGCAGTCGTCGTTCCGCCGACAGCAAACATTATATTAATAATTACTACTACTTATTCTGATCATCCGTGTCTCGAAAGGAATTGAGTTGTGTACCGATTGGGGGAAACCCACCTAATTGCTCGCAGCTCCCTAACATTTCGAAATATTCCATGCGTGTATCGACCAGTAGAAGAAACGTTCACCTAACTTGCCAAGAGTCAAAAGCTTGGTCTCGCATACGCCCAGAAGTAAAAAGGCCTTCCTTCTTAGATACATACCGCTTGCTACGTTCCTTAGCTAGAATTTATTGACATTGTAGCTTGTATTCTAGAATGTACATATTCGAATGTATAATATATTCGATCACAGAAACTGCCTCTCTCGAGATAGTTTTCTAGCCTTCGACAACAGCTAACTATAGAAGACGCTGGACTCACAATAAAATGTCCCTATAACAGTGGAATTGTAAGCAATGACCCCAGACGGGCGCAGCGTATAACATTATGGCCTCGTAGACACCTTTGTAAAGAATACGGTACGATAATTCAACCCCCAATCGGGATGGATTACTCTACGATCACCAAAGAATTCATCTATAGTCTTCCTTGCGACAAACTAAAGGCGCTCCCTGAATTGAAGCCTCTCATCAAGGATGAGATCACTATTTAAAATAAAAAAAACGGAAAGCTGTCCATCACGACCCGCGAGTGACGGGTCGCGTCAAGACGACCTTTAACAAACATCATAGTGGTTTTCTTCGCACTGAAAACCATCTTTGCTGAAGACTCTACAACTGTAGTACCTTACACGCCTGAGTTGCTCTGATTTATATCTCAGCATGCGAGTTACCCTCGACCAGCAGCAACCCATCGTCGGCATAAGCCACGATGTGGCAGCCATGGGCATCCCAAACTCAACGACCCAGACGAGGGGATTTAAAACACTGCCCTGTGGACAACCTTTTGACAGGGTCTTTACTACTTCCGAGCCGCCGTCACGAAGGGCGACGGTTCTGTTGCTGAAATAGTTTGAGAGAATCATTTTGGGGACAGTTCAAACAGTTTATAATTAATTAAATGATTCAACATGTCGAGCCCACTGGGTTTGACACTGAAAACCAATCAGCCCACAAAAACAAAACAAGGAGAGGTAGACAGACCAACAAGACCTAGTGGTCTAGTGGTAAACTCGTCATTGCAAATCAGCTGATTTCGAAGTCGACAGTTCTAAGGTTCAAATTCTAGAAAAGGTTATATTATCCTTATAATCCTTATAATCCTTATATATCCTTATAATCATTATATTTTATAAGGATTTGAGTACTAAATTGTGGATACTGGTGTTCTTTAGTGGTTGGGTTTCAATTACCCACACATCTCAGGAATGGTTGACCTGAGACTGTACAAGAGTACTCTTCATTTACAATCATACATATCATCCTCTGAAGTAATACCTTACGGTGGTTCCGGAGGCTAAACAGAAGAATAAAAAATTCAACACGTTGATGGGCAATCTTTTTAAAGTTTTTTCAAAGATACTTAACGCTTAAACTATTGAGCCCAACCAGATGGAAAAGCAGAATTGATCAATTAGACCTTTTATATATTCAGTTGGAGAAATTTATGACAGTTCATTCAAAGTAAGTGAAAATATTTCATTTTATGCTGTTTCTTGTCCAGAAACAAAATCCTTAGACAAATAAAAATAATAATTTTAATTTCGCTTGCATCACTGTAATTTGGAATGGTATTTTAAATAGAATAAATGTAGCCAGCAAAGCATATCTACTGATATCTCAAATGAAAAATGCATTAAAAAAAAACAGATTATTTTAAGAATATTCGTTCAGACGATGGATGAAGAAACAGGTACGCTTGCAGAAAATTTAAATAAACAGCCAAAATTTCAAACACATCAAATTCAGACCAAGAAAAATTAAAAACCAATTTAATTATGAATCTGAAGATAATGTTGTCATTAATAGGAGAAATTAAAAATAGAATGTTTCTTTTACATATTGGACATTGTTCACAAATTACTAGAAGAAAGATTTTGTCAATAAAATAAACGTACTGTTTAATTCGAAATTTTATATGACAGCACAAATTTAAACCAAAGCTTTATGAAACAACAACTTCTCCAACACTGCCAAGATTTGAATTTAGCTTTGAGTAATAAATTTGTGGTATTGAACTCTACAATGCCTAGCTTTATTGGACCTTCTCACACCGAACATGCACCACTAGAAATACTGGAATTTATTTATTTTAAAGAATAATTTAGCGTAATATTAATTCAGCGTAATTAATATTGCTGTGTCTCTGAGAATTCCTTTTTTGTCAGTAGCAATGGGAGAGAGGTTTCTACTAATTAAAAATAATAAAAAATTACTTCAGAAGCACAATTTCTTAAATTCGGTTGTCAGGAGAGTCAAATAGTTAAAACTCAATTTTGTACAGCTGTTGAAAGATTTTTGCATCAAAGAAAGCTTGGAGATATTTTTAAAGTTTTTATTTTTTAAATATATATTTAGACTTTATTCTTAAATAATATATGTGTACTGCTTTTTTCAAAACAAAAATGTGGAATCCACTTTATTTTATTTTCATCTCCAACATCGTTTGTTTCATATTAATTTAGATAAAGATTTTCAAATTTTAATAATCTGACATCAGTTCCAAAATATGGGCCTGCCACAAAAAGTTTACTTGGAGGAGCAAATAAGCTCAAGCCGCCTCTGTTCTTTGTAATAACCAACCATTTGTACTGTTTATTATTAATTTTTTTTTTTTTTTATCTACGCACTTTTCTTTATATTTCCGTTTTACGATTTTTATTATCCTATAAATTCCTGACTAAAAATATTTTCATCTTCTTTAGTAATTTCTACATCTAATTTTAATCTATGCATTTCTTGTTTTTAATTGTCTATACTACAATAATTATATGAAAATTAAATTTTCTACACTACAACCAATTTTATGCTTCTAAAATTCCATTTAATTTCCAATTAAGATTACTGGTTTTCATAGTTTTTGATGACCTCTTGAGTAGTCCTCTTTCCCTGGAGATTCAATTTGGATCTACTTATCTTTTGAATACTTTTCCTAAAAGGATACACCATCATTTTCATTTCCTAAAATAAATTGAGTAAAGGTATGAGGAAAAACATTTCCTGAGAAAATACAGCTGTATTTTCTAAACTGTAACTAGTTTTCCATTACTTTCAGCTGTGCAGTACTCAAAGATTAAAATAGGTTAGCTTCAAGTTATTATGTTTAGTCCGTATCAATAATCAATTAATTAGTAATATTAACAACTATTGAAAGGGCTGCTGTTACTTTTAAGAATTATCCTTTGTGACATGCAGTCTTTTGCACAAGGATATACCAGCTTACATCCAAACAGCAAATACTCAGTGACAAAATCCTTATTACTTTTGTGACATCTTTTATTTGTCCCCCTTAGAAGTACATTGCCACACCTCAGATGCTACCACTTTCTATCCACAACTACTTATTCAGATTATTTCTTATTTATAGCTAACCATTTTACTAATAGTCTTTCCTCAATCTGCAATCCATGAAGCATCCTGATGTCATCAGCAATTAAATCCACGAGCCAAGGATGAATTAAAATCCATTTAGTACTTATTTAATCAACGGTTTAATGAAACTCTTCACATGATATGTCCCAACTAGTTAGTTTTCTTATGCTGAATTTTTCTGAATAGCCTCATTTGCTCTCCTCAAAAATATTGTTTTCATTTCTTATTCATTTTTCATTATCCAGTTTCTTCCATATCCACGTACCAAATGACTACAGCCATTGTTTTTGCCTGTTTCTTAGCATATATGTTTTAATACAATAAAAATTAATTTAAAAACATGAAACATACATTAATCATTCAAAATATCAATTAGAATTTTCATGAAAAACTTCCTCATAGAATCACTTGCATATTTTCTACAAATCAAAGTATAAAAAAAAAGGAAAAAAGTAAAAGTTTACAATTTTATTCTAAATTATTAATCTATTGAATGAATTTATTGTAATTATATTTATTTGATTCGTTTTTAAGTACTGTATTACATATTTTTTAGTATTATTTATTATGAAGTTAGGCAGAAAAGAGCGCAGGATTATATGCTGTAAGAAATTTAGTTTCTATTAATAACGATTTAAGTGTTCCAATTTGGATTGAAGAAAATAAAAGAGACATTCTACCAGATAACTTTGACGCTCGTCTAAAATGGTTCTACTGTAAAAGTATATCAAGAATATGGAATCAAGGTGCCTGTAGTTCTTGTTGGGTAAGTTAACTACTTAAATTATATATTAAAATAGCACTAATTCTATAAATGGGAAAAACCAGTATCAAATGAATAATGTGAATAACACATTTTTAAGTTACCACAATAATATCCAGTTATAATTCCTTTTATAACTGAAGAATAAAAGTAAACAATAATTAATAAGTAAATTGCATAATCACCTTAATTCAAGAACTAACCATAATAAATTACCATTTTCTAGAGTTTTTCTTCCCCTTCTTCATCTCACACCTCTTTTTCTTCATTTTCTTCTTCACCACATTCTCTTTTCCCTTTAATTCTTCCACCTTATTCTTCTTTTGTTTCTTTTTCTTTTCTTTTTTTATTTTACCTATAATCCCTCTTCATCCTTCTTACACTGCTTCTCTATCTCTTTTCCTCTCCTGCTCTTCAATCTTTCTACATTCCTTTTCCTTGTTCTTTTTCTTCTTCTCCTCCCCCTTCTTTTTCCTCTATTTCTTCATTTTTTTTGCATCCTCTTCTCCTATCTCTTCTCCTTCTAGCTTGCATTTCTTCTTTATGGCTACCTAACTCAAGACATCAAGTAAACTTTCCATTTACTACAATATTCCATTAATTTTATGACTGTATAATATGTTCTTTGGTGGAAGATTTATGTTTGCTGCTTTCTATGTTTGTTAATCACAAATCTATCAATGGCTAATTAAAACCTCTGTATTTATTTTATTTTATAAACTTGTTTCAAGCCATTAGAAGAGACTCAGCCACCTTTGGTTTGTACCTCAACATGATAACTCTCTATCAAACAGCATTGCTATAGGCCTGAAAACAAATTAATAAACTATTTAAGCTCTATTTTAGTCTAGCCTTTAATGTAGCTATTGTAGTATTTTTATTTTTAGGATTATGGTAGTTTAATAACCTCAGTAGTCCCATGATGTTAAATTTTTGTTAATCAGTCAATTTATTTACTGGTATAATAATCAGTTTATTTTTTATTGGAGAGACGTAAATTAGTGACCTCTTTTACAGGTTGTAAAAGTCCAATTTTTCAGATATTTTTGCACTTCATTTCTCAACCTACTTTTACTATCATAAATTCAGTCACAAAATATACAACTATGACATCCACCCGTTCTCAACCCATAACTTCATCCTTTCAAGGAAGATTTACAAAATAGACCTGAGATAAACTTTCAAAGAATTTTGGAGTTATCTGGTTTGAATTTCAGTCTTTTACCTTGATAAAGATGGAAAATATATGTATACTTGAAAATACAATTTTAATCCTACTTAACTCTCATATGGGTGATATTAGAAAAATTTTAGGGAACTTACAATACATTTTACTCCTGAATGTTACTGGAATAAACATTTATGATCACTTCCATGTTTTAAGTTCATTTTTTATAGATGCATTTGTTTTTAAAAATCAGTTACACTTTTTTAAACTTCCTACAAGCAATGAAGAAAATGTACCCTTAGCAGTATTTTACTGCTAAAATGTCAGCCAGTTTTTTAATTCCAAACTTTTCAAGAGTTGTCACACTTTTCAATAATTAATGTTTACTTTTTGTAATCACAAATAATTATGAAAAATATCATCTAGAAAGCTAAGATTGGCATAATTTCTCTAATAGTAAAATTAGTGATAAGTGGTCGCTGAGTGTTTTCACATTTATAATGAATATGCATAGATTACACTTAGAGAAAACATTAAATCTTTTTTTTTTTGGTATAAGGAACAAAATGCTTGATGCCAACAGAAATTTTCATGTTGAATTCAAATATCCAAATAGATTTTCTCCCCCCCCCCCCACCACTGTTTTTGTGATAACTTTCAATAATAAAAGTAACTCTTTGAAAGAAATTTCTTAACTCTTTGTAAGAATTTCATGCTTTCAGGGCACTACTCACCTTACCTAAAGTGTGATAGTTACTGGTTTCCTTTTGTATTCAGTATCTGGAACATCCTCTTTAGCATCCAACTATAATCTTTGAGCATTCTTGCACTCCACTGTCACTACCTGTATTCCATGATTGAGATTTGCTGGTGGAAGAGTTCCCGATACTAGTCACTGACAGGTCTGAATAGCAGAAATGAATTTTTAGGGACACATTACAACTCATATGTTTGTATGACATAATAAATAATTAACCCAAAATGTCACTTTAGTTGAGGAATTTGATTTAAAATTTTTTACAAAACTTTTACACAATTTTATATCAACTTGGCCTAAGAGTCTAACTGTTAAATTGAATTAATCGTAGGTTAAATTAAGTTCTTACATGGTAACCCATAGAAATTCCTTTCTTAATTTTAGTGTTCCTAACACAAAAAACTTTTCTTTCAAAATGATACTGAACACATTTTAACATTTTATCCATTACCTTCGTAACATTTTTGAAAAGCTGTAATTTTTTATGGAGTGGAGGTATAAAAATCATTTCCAATGTAACAAGTAAGGCATTTATAAAATCCTTTTGTCTGGGCGTAAGTGTTTCATGCTTTGGCCATTCCTTCTTGATATAATAATTTTTGTCCCTGCTGTCCTTTTTGCAGTAACAAAATTTAATGTAGCTGAGCTGGAAATCCATTAATAACACAATAACTTTTAAATTGTAACTATAGTCCAATGGTACTCATTTTACTGAATTTTTTCTAACAGGATTTTTCATATTATCATATGTTGCGTTCATGTTAGTTGCACAAAAGGAAATTTAGAGAAAACATTAAATCTTTTTTAATGTTTTTTAATCTTTTTTAATGTTGGCATTGTGCAAAAGGACAGCCTTTAAACTAATTTTCAAAGAATCAATGAACAGTTTCCATTCTGTAGAGTTATGTTCATGACCAAGTAAATCAATGACATTGTAAATATTGTTATAGTAAATTAAACTACTTCCTTCAGAATATACATTTTATAACCCTACCTGACAATTATAAAAGGAACACACTTCAACATCAGTGTGGAGAAGGTTTCAGCCTTTTATCCTAGATTTGAACTTTGACAAGTTCAAATTCCAAACAAGGGATTCATCTTTAGTTATAAGATGAGACTCACAGGAAGAGTATTGTGGTTCAAAAGTAGGATCATCTTGCTCTTGAAACCACAGTATGTGCATTCACAGCAAATTTTTAAGCAATTCTGGTATGTTAGTTGTATGACTCAGAAGATTGCTCCATGCTGACATGTCAGAGACAGAAAAATAAACTATCAAGCATAAATAACTATTGCCTTAATAATGTTATTTTTATATCCCACCCTTTGTTAACAATCATTTAAAATATTATTTTATGAACATAAGTTATCACTAGAAAAACATAATATATAGAATTCTACAAAAGCAATACTTCAAAAATGTTATCACTCAAAAACTGTAGGTGATGGAAAATGTCTGATTATATTTTGAATTCAGCATGAAAGTACATTAGGAACAATAAAACTTACAAGTACTAAAAACTGAGTTTCTTATTGTTATTTATCACCACAACGTGATACTTAACATACAAAATTCAAAAAAATATGTATTTTGTTTTTTTTTTACTCAACCTGATTTTTTCTTTGTTTTCATATTTTATTTTTTTTTTTTTTTTTTTTTTTATCTTTTGTCACAGAATGTAGTTTAGTTTAGTATCAATGTACAGTAATACAATGATTTTAAAGATTAATTTTTGTCAATAAATTTTGTTATTAATTTTATTGGTCACTGTAAAATAAATTAATCTAAATTTGAAAAAAGTATTGTTAAAATATTTCAATAACATAAAATATTTAGTTATTATTTATTAATTGAAGTCTGTTGATTTCCATGGCTGAGTGTTAACAACTAATGACAGGAAAATTGTGGGTTTAAATCCAGCTCAGGCTTGGTATTTTTCACAGTCAATTATCATTAGAAATTGTAATTATGTTTAAGTGTCTGCAGTAGACGCAGTAAATCAATAAATAAATAATATACTGTAAAAATCATTATAGTAATTTTTTTTAAACTTCTAATAAACATGAAGATGTAATCTTTAAAAAATTAAAATATATATAAGAAGAAAATAAATGGTTGGTCATAAATCTTCCATTTAAACAGAAAGATTTAAAAGTTTTCTTCATATATTCAGTAAACAGTTATTTAAAAGTTATTTTCAAACCATTTAAAAGAAGTAAATCAACTAAACTGAAAAAATATCAGGAAAGGTTATTCACAGTGTTTTCTAACTTTGAAAAACATGTCTTACATCTACTGGGTATGAAAAGATTAATATAAATAAATTATAGTTTAAAAAATGTTTATAATAAAATAGCCTCAAAAAATTAGAGAAAAATTATTTTGTTAAAAATATGTGATTAACTTCACTACAGTGGTGTTAAACTGCATTTGTTAAGAAATGTTATATTAAGAAGAATTATAGGTATAATCTTACAATTTTTATAACAACATCATTCCCTAAAAGATCACATAGGATCAAATTTAAGTATTCAGCATGAAAACAGATGTTGTATTTGAAGAATATTTATACCTTAAGAATACGTTGATAAAAAATTGAGTTTTACACCATATTAAATATTATTTTCTCTGCTACATTATTAATGACAGTTTTAGTTCATTTGAAGAACATGTACAGTAATACATATTTTGCAAAAAAAAAGTAATGTAAATTGTAATAAATGATAAAACTAATAATAATAAATTAACAAATATAACTACTGTTTTTTCCAGTTTTCATAATTGTGAAGTTTCAATTTTTATTACTTTACTGAGAATTATGATAAATAATTTGAAAATACATATAAAAAAAGATTTCTATGTCATTTAAATATTTTTAACAATTTTCCCCTGGTTGATTTCAGTATGACAGTCATTTAAAAAATAATAGCTGTTCTCACTCTCAGTAAAGACGGCAATATTTAGCACTAAATTATGTATTTTAACATCATAATTATTATTGTCAGCCAAATAATGGCTGACAATTTTGACCAAATATCAGAAAGGAGTTATTGCTTTTTCACAGTGGTTTTTACAGCCTAACAGCAGTGCTGATACCAAACAACAAAAAATAAAAAAATAAATAGTTAAATGACAGATCAAATTGTCTTTTATGACAGTAGGTGACATAACCAAACATTTTATAGGCAACCTAATTGCAGTGACCACACTGATATATATACATTTACATGAATAGATAGAAAACATATTTACTCCTAGAAAAAGTTTCTATCTATTATACAAATACATATGCAAACATTATATACCAAGTGATCCATTTAAATTGAGGCACATCTGTATTTGAAAAACTACACATTTTAGGAAAAAATGTTTTCTATTAAAGATAAATTCACAACCTATCTTGTCCTTGATAAGGTCAAATAAAGGTTACTTCAAGGTTAACTTAATTTTTTTAAATAGGAAGCTATATTTTTTTATTGCAGAATCAAATTTTTTGCAAAAAAAACAATTAAAATTTAATTTCCGACCGTTTTTTTCTAAAGTTTTTTTAGTAATTTTTTAGTAGGGTAAGAAAATAAAATTTTAAATAAAAAACAATCAATTAAAGAATTAACGTAAATAATATTCATTTACGTTTTAATAGTTTTTTGTTTTTTTTATAGTACATATCGGTATGGTAATAGCCTACGTATTGCATGTATTGGATCTTCCCCTAAGATCCAAATATTTCATTAATTAAAATTTTATTTGGTTATACTCTGGAACCAATGAAAATAAGTACCACTTATGATACAAGTACATTGTTGAAAAGCTCTCAATGAGGGCTTATTACTGCAGTTAAGAAAAAGTCCAAAATCCAATTTTTTTTGGATTTTGGGCTTCATTGGACACTTTTGAATCAGTCGATTGCAATTAAAAGGGAGGTGCACAACTAGATGTTACAACATTCCGAAATCCAAACTTTCAACATCCTACAGCTATTCATTTTTGAGTTATGCAAAATACATTCGTCCATACAGACATATGTACGTATAGATATCAAGCCGAAACCAGTCAAAATGGATTCAGGGATGTTCAAAATAGATATTTCCTTTCAAATCTGAAAACCAAAATTTTTTCCGATCACAGTACTTTCTTTACTTCATACAAGGAAGTAAAATGTTTGCTGTGTTTACATGCCCAACTTCTTTTTCTTCTTCTTCATTATTGTTACCATCAATTGTTTTTTTATTTAAAATTTAATTTTCTTTTATTTAACATCAGCTAGGGATGTAACTCGTCAGCTGGGCCAGACCTAATGATACTAAAAACACCAATTCATAGGCCTACAGTATTTTTCAAGATGAATAACTAAAAAGCTATCAATTTTAGAAAAAAAAAGTATGAAATGAAATTTTAAACCTTTTTTTTCAAAAATTTGATTCTGCAACAAAAAATAATAGGTTCCTATTTTAAAAAAATTAAGTTGACGTTGAAATTACCTTTATTTGACCTTATCAAGGACAACATAGGTTGTGAAGGTAATACCCTGTTAAAATGGAAAAAAAAATGTATAGTTTTTGAGATATAGATGTGTCTCAATTAAAATGGACCACCCAGTATACCAACAGAATCACCTCTCAGAAACAGAAAACACATAAAATAATGTTAACCAAAAGTGTAAATTTTACATGCAACTTGTAAATCCAAAATGTCAATACTCCAGAAATCTAGAATAATATGAAAGGTACCTCTGACTTTAATCTAGAAAGACCTGGGTTTGAATCTCACTAAGGATTTGGCATTTTCATACGTTAAAAAAATTATTTCTCATCATAACAAAAGTAAAAGAAGTTATGGTAGTTGTGATTGGTCATAGGCCTATAGATATCTGTGAAAGAATAAATTAATTAACAAATACAACAAAGTAATAATACTCATATTACTCAATTACAAATTTAAATTAATTCTTAAACATTTTTTAAGAAAGGCATCAACAACAGCACATTTAGTAATCCTATTAAAGAAAAAACTGCTAATTAACTTTAAAAAAAAATCCTTTGGAATAAAAAATTCAGTATTCTGAAAGGGAACCATTAAATATTTAATCATTTTTAATGTTATC
This sequence comes from Lycorma delicatula, assembly GCF_047948215.1. Classification (NCBI taxonomy): domain Eukaryota; kingdom Metazoa; phylum Arthropoda; class Insecta; order Hemiptera; family Fulgoridae; genus Lycorma; species Lycorma delicatula. The sequence continues at coordinate 177,950,105 of NC_134455.1, forward strand.
AAGTTTTGTCATGCTGTACAATGAAATTATTTATTATTGCTGTACAATAAATATTATTTATTTATAAATATATAGATAAAAATATTTTTTTATTTATATATTTATTTTTGTCAGGCATTATCAGTGGCTAATATGATATCAGACAGAATTTGTATCCAATCAGATGGTATATTAGAAATTGATATATCTGTAGAACAGTTACTTTCTTGCTGTACAAATTGCAGTATTCTTCCTGGGTGTTATGGAGGGGACCCTCAAGCTGCATTATGGTATTTTTACAATGAAGGACTTGTAACTGGAGGACCATATGATTCTAATAAGGTAAGTACTTTTGTTTACAAATTTCTCTTTATACATGTACATATGTATTCAAATTAGGAGGGATTAGATTGTCTAGCTTTACCCAGCATATAGATAGAAGCTTTATACAGTCACTAGGTAGGAAAAATACTACCTGGATAACTGTGAAGACAGAACAGCTATCCTCAACCAAGCAGCATAATTGTTGAGGATCCCAGCATCCTTTGCATGGATACTGTGAGTAATGGCAAAGGCGTGAAAAGTGCCACAATGAGAAACAGACAAAAAGTTGAGGGAAAAGAATGGATAAAAAACAGGAATGATTTATTTACCCACTGCAAAACTACAAAATGAGACAAAAGTTCTTCCCAGAAGAGTCCACCAATAACCTCCTTCAAGCAATGATCATCAATTTTTACAATCTAGCAGGAGTCTTTTACAGCCTAGGAGGAGCTAATTATTGGATATAAATTTTTATATTTAGCAGCCAAAATGGTACAACATATTTTGACTGCATTTACCAGCCACTCTGTAACAGTCTCAGACTTCTAAAAGAAAAACCCGCACTTAGAGAACACTAAAGAGAATAAATACCAAAACTATATTTAAAGAGAAGCAGAAATATAGATTAAGCACCAAATCATTTCCTTATTTCACCCTTTTTTTCAGTAGTACCCTTCTACAATGATTATTTTAAGCTGCAATGAACATTTCAATAACAATTACACTACAGTAAAACACAGATATTGAAAGAAGACACAGAAAGAAAATCATTACACCATTGACCTAGTTGTTTGACTATTTAAGTTTTAATGTATGTGTTGTCTGTCTGTGAGTGTGTCCATCCCCCTTAGCTAATAATGTGTTCAGATAACAGGCACCAGAATGTACCAATCACTAGCGGAAAATCCCAAATCGTTAGTACCTGTCCACATGGTGTCAGGTGTATACTTGTTATATTATTATATATTTATTACTTGTACTTGTTATTATTTATACCTGTAATATATATTTTTTTATTTATGTGATTGTTTTTCTTCATAAAATAATGAACTATAACCAAAAATTAGGCACTGGAATGTACAGATCACTAGCAGAAAATCCCAATTCATTGGTGCATGTCTCATGATGGTCAGTTGTATACTTGTTAAATAATAAAAAATCTGATGTGGACACCACATGACTTCCTTTTACACCTATTAAATTATATAAACCCTTTTTTTTAATGAAAATTACATAAAATTTTATTTCATTAATAACTCTAATATTTTTTTATTTTTATTTTTTTTATTGTTAATTTGAATTATTATTTATTGTAAAAATCTTTTTTTCAATCAGAGTTTATTAATTATTAATAAATTAATATATTTAGATTAAAAAAAGAGAGATGAAGTCGAATTTGAACCGATGTGCCCTTGTAAGTTCCAAATATTTCATTAATTAAAAATTTATTTGTCTACAACTCTAGAACCAATGAAAATAAGTACTACTTATGATATATCGCTGAAAAGCTCTTAATGAGGGCTTATTACTGCAGTTAAGAAAACATCCAAAATCCATATTCTTTGGATTTTGGACTTTTTTGGATACTTTTGGTTCAGTAGATTGCAATCAAAAGGGAAGGTCCACAACTAGATGTTACAACAGTCCTAAATCTAACATTTCAACATCCTACGGCTAATCGTTTTTGAGTTATACGAGATACATACGCACATACGTACGTACGTACAGACGTTACGCCGAAACTAGTCAATACGGATTCAGATATGATCAAAATGGATATTTCCGTTGATATCTGAATACCGAAATTTTTCGCGATCACAATACTTCCTTTACTTCGTACAAGGGAATAATAAGACCGGTTAAGTATGGTGAAAGTCCCGTGTGTTTTTGATTGAAAATAAATCGATTAACGAAGTGGATTACTTGGTCGATTCCTTTTTTCTGTAGACTCCATTTTTATACGAAATATGTTGTTTGTATCCTACAATGAATTCTACAGGATGAATTCAGTTAAATACGAAACGCTATTAAGAACACGCTATTAATGAACAAGAAAATAGGGAGGAGAGTGGAGTATTTCAAGACGCATAGCGATAGAGTCATTGTAATAAGGATAAATTCAAAACCTAAACCGACAACGATTGTTAACGTCTATATGCCTACAAGCGCCCATGATGATGATGAGGTAGAATGTGTATACGAAGAGATTGATGAAGCAATTAAACACGTAAAAGGAGATGAAAATTTAATAATAGTTGGAGATTGGAATGCAAGCATTGGAAAAGGCAAGGAAGGAAATATAGTGGGTGAATACGGGCTGGGCAAAAGGAATGAAAGAGGGGACCGACTTATAGAATTTTGCACAAAGTATAATTTAGTAATTGCCAACACCCAATTTAAAAATCATAATAGAAGAATATACACTTGGAAAAAGCCAGGCGATACTGGAAGGTATCAGATAGATTATATCATGGTTAAGCAAAGATTTAGAAATCAACTCGTTGACTGCAAAACTTACCCTGGAGCAGACATTGATAGCGATCATAATTTGGTGATAATGAAATGTAGATTGGGGTTTAAAAACCTGAAGAAAAGGTGTCAGATGAATCGGTGGAATTTAGAGAAGCTTGAGGAAGAGGAGGTAAAGAAGATTTTTGAGGAGGACATCGCAAGAGGTCTGAGTAAAAAAGATAAGGTAGAAAATGTAGAAGAAGAATGGGAGAATGTTAAAAAGGAAATTCTTAAATCAGCAGAAGCAAACTTAGGCGGAATAAAGAGAACCGGTAGAAAACCTTGGGTTTCAGACGATATATTGCAGCTGATGGATGAACGTAGAAAATATAAGAATGCTAGTGATGAAGAAAGTAAAAGGAACTATCGGAAATTAAGAAATGCTATAAACAGGAAGTGCAAACTGGTGAAAGAAGAGTGGATTAAAGAAAAGTGTTCAGAAGTGGAAAGAGAAATGAACATTGGTAAAATAGACGGAGCATACAGGAAAGTTAAGGAAAATTTTGGGGTACATAAATTAAAATCTAATAATGTGTTAAACAAAGATGGTACACCAATATATAATACGAAAGGTAAAGTCGATAGATGGGTGGAATATATTGAAGAGTTATACGGAGGAAATGAATTAGAAAATGGTGTTATAGAGGAAGAAGAGGAAGTTGAGGAGGATGAAATGGGAGAAACAATACTGAGATCTGAATTTAAGAGAGCATTAAAAGATTTAAATGGCAGAAAGGCTCCTGGAATAGACGGAATACCTGTAGAATTACTGCGCAGTGCAGGTGAGGAAGCGATTGATAGATTATACAAACTGGTGTGTAATATTTATGAAAATGGGGAATTTCCATCAGACTTCAAAAAAAGTGTTATAGTTATGATACCAAAGAAAGCAGGGGCAGATAAATGTGAAGAATACAGAACAATTAGTTTAACTAGTCATGCATCAAAAATCTTAACTAGAATTTTATACAGAAGAATTGAGAGGAGAGTGGAAGAAGTGTTAGGAGAAGACCAATTTGGTTTCAGGAAAAGTATAGGGACAAGGGAAGCAATTTTAGGCCTCAGATTAATAGTAGAAGGAAGATTAAAGAAAAACAAACCAACATACTTGGCGTTTATAGACCTAGAAAAGGCTTTCGATAACGTAGACTGGAATAAAATGTTCAGCATTTTAAAAAAATTAGGGTTCAAATACAGAGATAGAAGAACAATTGCTAACATGTACAGGAACCAAACAGCAACAATAACAATTGAAGAACATAAGAAAGAAGCCCTAATAAGAAAGGGAGTCCGACAAGGATGTTCCCTATCTCCGTTACTTTTTAATCTTTACATGGAACTAGCAGTTAATGATGTTAAAGAACAATTTAGATTCGGAGTAACAGTACAAGGTGAAAAGATAAAGATGCTACGATTTGCTGATGATATAGTAATTCTAGCCGAGAGTAAAAAGGATTTAGAAGAAACAATGAACGGCATAGATGAAGTCCTACGCAAGAACTATCTCATGAAAATAAACAAGAAGAAAACAAAAGTAATGAAATGTAGTAGAAATAACAAAGATGGACCGCTGAATGTGAAAATAGGAGGAGAAAAGATTATGGAGGTAGAAGAATTTTGTTATTTGGGAAGTAAAATTACTAAAGATGGACGAAGCAGGAGCGATATAAAATGCCGAATAGCACAAGCTAAACTAGCCTTCAGTAAGAAATATAATTTGTTTACATCAAAAATTAATTTAAATGTCAGGAAAAGATTTTTGAAAGTGTATGTTTGGAGTGTCGCTTTATATGGAAGTGAAACTTGGACAATCGGAGTATCTGAGAAGAAAAGATTAGAAGCTTTTGAAATGTGGTGCTATAGGAGAATGTTAAAAATCAGATGGGTGGATAAAGTGACAAATGAAGAGGTATTGCGGCAAATAGATGAAGAAAGAAGCATTTGGAAAAATATAGTTAAAAGAAGAGACAGACTTATAGGCCACATACTAAGGCATCCTGGAATAGTCGCTTTAATATTAGAAGGACAGGTAGAAGGAAAAAATTGTGTAGGCAGGCCACGTTTGGAGTATGTAAAACAAATTGTTGGGGATGTAGGATGTAGAGGGTATACTGAAATGAAACGACTAGCACTAGATAGGGAATCTTGGAGAGCTGCATCAAACCAGTCAAATGACTGAAGACAAAAAAAAAAAAATTAAGAACACTGTATAAAAATAAATTGTGGTACATTTTTTCATCACATCTCTTTCGTTGATATCTAATATATACGAGGGTAAGTCAATTATTATCCGCAATTTAGTTATACTTTTGTTTTTGTTGGTAGTACTGTCGTGTTGCGTAGATGACGCATGCCTGGTATAATTGTTGTTATGTCTTTGCAGTTTGATGCTGCTAGGTTAGTTCCATTATCGCTGCCCTGCCGTTAACCATGGCTGCTCCGCTTTCTGTTTGCACCAAAGAGCAACGTTCAGAGTGATCCGTTTTCTGTGGTCAGAAGTTGTATCAGGGGCCGAAATTCATCGAAAACTTTCGGTACAGTACGGGAACAGTGTGTTGCCGCAACGGAGTGTCTACGAATGGATTGAAAAATTCAAAACTGGTCGCACAAGTGTTACGCACGACGAAGGAGCCGGACGACCGTTTACCGCCACAAATGAGGAAAACATTGAGCTTGTACGTGACATGGTTTTCTTAGACAGACGAGTAACTATTGATGAAGTGGCACATCGTCTGCAAATTAGTCACGGTTCTGCCTACGAAATCATCCACAACAGACTTGGGTTTCATAAAGTCTGTGCAAGATGGGTCCGAAAACAACTCACTCAATTGCATGAACAAAACGCGCTTGGACATCTGCCAAAATCATTTTGATTGCTATGGTAACAAACGGGACATCTTCTTAGACAGAATCATCACTGGTGACGAAATATGGATCGATCATTACGAGCCAGTGAGTAAACGGCAGAGTATGGAATGGAAACATCCAAATTCGCCCTGCAAAAAGTTCAAGACCCAACCATCCGCAGAAAAACTGATGTTTACGGTTTTTGGAACTCACAAGGCCCAGTACTGGAACATTATGTGGAAAGGGGCACGACAATAAACGGTGCGCGTTACAGTGAGATGCTTACTGCCAAGCTGAAGCCTGCAATTCGAAGCAAACGCCGGGGACTGCTGTCGAAAGGTGTTGTGTTGTTGCACTACAATGCCCGTACACATACTGCTGCCCACACTGCTGAAACGCTCCAGAAACTCAACTTTTAAGTACTGGTTCATCCTTGGTATAGTCCTGATCTTGCCCTTCTGACTACTACTTGTTTGGTCCACTCAAAGAGGCATTAAGGGGCCGTCGATTTACCTCGGACGAAACAGTGAAAGAAGCGGTGCATTCCTGGCTCGCAGCTCAACCGAAAACCTTCTTTTATAAGGGCATCAGGAAGCTTTTGCAACGATGGACCAAGTGAGTTGAAATGCAAGGGGATTATGTTGAAAAATTATGAACATGTAAGTCTTCTATTTGTATCGCAATAAAATTTAAAACTACATTGCGGATAATAATTGACTTACCCTCGTAAATGGTTTGCAAAAAAACATTAGCTCAATATAAATATGTTTAGACGTAGAGCTGTATATAGAAAATAATATTTTATATTGAAATGTAAAAGAAACTTCATCTAGTAGGAAAATGATCGAACGAAATTTAAGCTTGACAATGTATTTTGATTTCATTATCTGCATTGAGTTGAAGATATAATTGTCGATAGCGTTCCACGTAGATAAAGTTATACTTGCTCCTTAATAATCATTTTTGTAAAAAAAAAGATCACTAATCTCTATACATAAAAAAGGAGTTTTTTAAAGATTTTTTCAAGATTAAGTATTTTTTGTATACCATAGGTATACAAAAAATCTAATTCGGCAAAGAGTTTCTATTTATTACAAGAGTGGTTTTTATGGTTTTTTACACTCTCAATTATCCGGTTATCCGGACACTATCTTATTCCGAAATTCAGTTAAATCTCCGGAGTGGTACAAGCAATTTTAAAATTCAAACAGCGTATTTGCTAACATTAAAATTATGAAATAGAAATAAGAAATCGAAATGAATAATTTAAGTACCTCAGAAACAAATAGTAAAAATCTTTTAATTACAGTAATTTTTCGTAACGCGCAGTTAATGTGAGGCACGCAAAAATGAATCGTGTCTTGAAAAACTTTTCAAGACTAGAAAAAAAAACGCAAATTTGGCAGTACCTCATGGGTTGTGTGGAAAACAGTCACAATTGTTTTTTTTAAATTTTAGTGAATTTTATAACTAAAGTTATGTATTTTTACACGATTACGATAAATAAATCAGTTTTGAAAAACTAAATCTCCTTTTACGCACCAAACAGCAGAACGAAGCGATAACTTCCTGTGAAGCCCGGCGAAACCGAGCTGAGCAGCTAGTAATTACTCTAAAATTTTGCTGAAACTGTTTATTTAATGGATCCTTAATTTTCAAGTTAATCACAAAATAATTATCTCTAAAAGAATTCGTTTCTGTAAAGAACAAGCAACGCAAAAAATTTAAATGTAATTGGTTATTTTTATTCATCAATGTAAAACAAAAGAACAACTGCAGAGAATTTTGTGATCGTTAAAAAAACTGCTACATTTTACATTTTTTTGTTAAAATCAATAGTACTGGAGACATTTTAAAAGAATCGCTTTTTATCCTTATTTCACACCCTTCTAACGTGCTATAACCATCTTATTCTGCAGGAATCACATTTAAGGTGCAAGAAATTATTTTATAAGATGCTTTATCATATTTTAATTTAATTCAAAATATAGCCAATACCATTTATGTATTCTAAATGTAAAACAAATAATAAAGTTTGTAGACATGTTTCCATTACATACGGAGAGTCGTCATATTGATTAATAATGATATGAAACTGTTTAAATATATAAAATCTTTAACATAAAATGCAATACATTTAGAATACCACTGTGCAGTGTGTTTGAACACCAACAAGTATAATTTTTTTATTCAGTTGTTTGATCTCATTAATTCTCTTAATATATCATATTATCTATCTTAAATTATTTTATGATATTAATATATATAATATATGATATGATATTAATATATATTTATGATAATAAATATAAATTATTTATTTTATGATATTAATATATCATAAAATCTATCAGTATGAACAAGAGGCTTTTACTTCCAGAACTTGAAAAGGAGGAAAGTTGAAGTTCAAATTCATATTGCGGTCCTACTTTCTTTGAAAAAATAGTTTACACCATACTAAAATTCTTATCAAGTTTAATAATTAACTAACTGAAAAGGACATGAATTGCACTTGGTTCCAACAAATTAGCACCACATACTAAGTATCTGACAAGTTTATCACTACCAGTTGATGTATTTATAGATTAGACTATCTTGAAGAAGGCCTTCTAGTTCTCTGATCACCAGATTTGACCTAACATCAGGGCCAACATCAGAGATGCTGTTGCATTTAGGCAGTGTTTCTAAGTACACCCACCCCTTTACTCACACTACTCTTCCCACTACCATCCTTGAACACTAGACTAAAATCGTATACTTTTATTTCCCATGTTTTGAATATTGAACATTACTCAACCGGTCCAAAGTCTATCTGCATTACATTTATATTCATTTATGAGAAATAAAACATTTCCATTTGAAATTAATATAAACTAAATGAATTGTATAGCTAAGAAAGGATATATTTGAATTTAAAAGCAATAGATGAACTGAGTAAGGAAGATTTGAGATAAGTCTGTAGGCTTTCCTTTTGATGATATCTGCCTTATAGTTCAAGACACTGAAAATTTCCAGTGTTAACTGTTTTTATACAGTTTATAATAGTAACAGAAGCATACTTATTATTATATTAAACTGCATTCTCATCTTTTTTTTTTTTTTTGTTGATCAATAGGAAATTGTATTTTAGAATCTGTGATTTTAAAACCTCATCTTGTGCCACATTGGCACATGTTTAAAAGATTTGTTTTAAAGCCAGCCCAGAGTCACAGAATTCTATGAAAATTACCTAAGTAAATTGTATTACAACTGACCACAGAGGTTCCAACAATTGAAATCTCAGACAGCCATATCCATATAGCACATTTTAAAAAATAAACTTACTAAATAATTTGAAACTAAGTGATCTTCTGCAAAACGTCACATACATCTTTTCACGAGTTGCAAAAAAATTGAATTGCTAAACAAAATAGGTTAAGAATATAAGTAAATAATTCTGTTCTTATCTATATATAACAATACATTACATAGTCACATCAGGAATGGCTTCATATGCTATTTCATGGATAAAAAAAAACTGTTCTTGTAATTTCCTGGATGGATCAAGAGAAATCATGATAAAATCTTGATCAGAGCAACAGCATAAAACAAGTACTTAATTATAGAATAAAAAAAAAGTAGAACTAATTAAAGTTCAAACTCATAATTTACAATACAATTACATAAAATTATAGTAAATTAAATAAGTGAAGATAATAATAGATGAATAGAATAATGTTAAAATAAATATTAATTCAAAAAGGCTTAATAAAAATTATTTGAACACCTTTGCATGTTCAAAGGTGAAGTAAATTCAGATATTTTTTTTATTTTGTAATTGGTATTATTTAAAAACCTATCACAAATATGGTAAATTTTTTTTTGTAAAAAAAAATCTTTTAATTTTTTTTAAATTAGTTTGTTGGCAAGATCTTTTAAACTGGTCAGTAATTTATTAAAAATTATTATAGAAGCATAATAAGACCTCTTTCTTGTAAGTAGAAATATTGTGTTGACCTGCATGAATTCTATTTTTCTGTCGGTTTGATAGCGGAGAATATTGTTATTCTTTAAGAATAAGAGACTTTTATAAGTAATAGCTGGATATTCATTAGTAACCTTTACAGGAAATTGTTAATTTTTAATTCACTAAATATCAATCAACATAATTCATAATTTTTCCTATTATAGAACCAACAATATTCTATTGATGAGTTTTTAATATTACTAATTACATAAGTCACAGTTTTTTGAATACTTATTTTAATTATTTAAATATTTTATAAAAAAGTTAGCAATTACACCTTTCTTATTTCATAAAATTATTTTTATATATTAATGACATTGGTGATTTTTATATGATTATAACTTTGGTGGTTGAGGTTCAATTAACCTCACATCTCAGGAATGGTTGGCCTGAGTTTGCACAAGACTAGACCTCATTTACATGTCATTCATATCTCACGGCATCTTCATCTCATGAGCTGGGGTTAGTTGGGGGGGGGGGGGGTAAACCTTACTGTTCACTAATTGAACAGATTACAATATAAACATTAGGAAAATAAGAAAATAAAAAGTATATCAATGAAAAAATCATACTTCTCTTTAATATTTTTAATTTGTACCAAGAATGTTGCCCTGATGAAGGATTTTTCAGTTTATCCTGGTACTTCCAGACATATATTGAAGCATTTCTTTTTATTATCCGTGGAATAGCAAACATTCCAATTCTAATGTGCTTTCTACAGTGTGTGATTATGTTGTGATCTGAATAAAATACACATTTATTTAATGTTTTATTAACTTCATTTGTCTTTCATTTATTTTATTTTTTGTAAGAAATGGAAAAAATTATAATAAACAATATATGTAAAATCTTCTCAACTTATTTAATTTTTGTGTAGAAATGAACTGAAATATTTTGTTTTAATCATTAAATTAAATCTTTATTAGGGTTGTCAACCGTATTCATTGCCTCCATGCAAAGTGACATCAGAAGGAACACTGCCACCATGTCCTGAATTTGGTTACGATACTCCACCATGTTACTATAATTGCACTAATCCAAGTTATCAAAAATTGTATTCTGAGGATTTTTATACAGGTTTGATACCATTCTTATAAGCTTAAGTTTGATAGCATAGATTATTTTTCTTAGACAAAACTAAAACATTATTTACTAAGGTAACCTAACTTATCTTATATGTTTTTATGTTGGAATTCCATCTATTTTCTCGTATAATCTTTGCTTTCACTATACTCTATATAGAACTTATGAAATAGATGAGTTTCACTTTCTTCTTTTTATCAACACCCCTCTTCAATGATCAACATAGGGAGAAATATATTTAAAGTTGAAAAATTATTTAACACTGTGTATATTTTTAATTATTCATATGACGTTTAACTAGTATTACTTTTTATTCTATATTAACTCTTTACAAGTCAGACAACTTCCAATTTAACCACCTCAATATTGAGTATTGTTTTTTTTATTCTATAATTAAATGTGTATTTTATGATGTTGCTCTGATCAAGGCTTTACAATGGTTTCACTTAGGAAACCATAATAAAATTCAGATACTTGGACCTGGATACAAGAAGATCCATCCAGAAAAAATTCCTTCCTTTAGATTAAACTTTTTAAAATTTATATGCTCAGAAGGTATTTTAGTAAAAAATTTCAAGCAATTAGTTTAAAGAAAATAAAAATTGTGTACAACTTTTATAGAAAATTTTCTAAAATTTTAAACATAGTTCCTGTCTCCACATTGCATTTTTTCTAATTTACATTCTGTGGATTAATTTTGGTAAAATATTTCAGAGAGACAAGAAGTAAAGCAAATCTAATCTGAAACAAATTTCATGAAAATACTTTTTTTGGAATTTGACTGAAAATTCCCTTGCAATCAATAAATAAGAACTGGTACCCACACTAATAACAGGTAGTTCAGCTTGTTCAGTATAATTTATTTCTGATAAATAAGATTTATAGAGCATTTAAATGGATCACATTGCTTGTTATAAATTTACCCTATTTAAAATGCATATATATTTACTATAAAAGAATGGAAAATTTTTTTAGGTTTCCCTTGAAAATATAGTATAAAGTAAACCTAGTAGTTAAATTTTTAAATGAAATTCAAGCTTAGTTATTATTTTTCATAATTTTACTACTACTGTTTCGATTTATGGAATGTACCTACGTAATGCATACTGATGTCATATGGTATACTGTTGCCATATTGGAAGCTTATAAAGAAAACCTTCTGAAATCATGGTTCACTTAAATTTTAACACTTAAAATTCTAGATTAATGAACAGAAAATTTGCCAACTTGTAAAGAGAAATTTGATATCTATCAAAAATCATCAGAATTCTTATGATTTTATTTTTGATGATTTATTAATCACACAGATTTGAAGCATAGTTAAACATTCTAAATCTGACCCATTCAGGTTTATAGTTTAACTATACTTTGAAGAAATCAGTATCTATGAAAGGTGAAGTATCTATTATGCTACTACATCACAGATAAGTAATAATTTTTTGCATATTTAATGTATATCATAATGATCTAAATTGAAGATGATTATAGAAGTAAGATTATCAAATTTATTCTATGAGAACCTACAAAGAGAGTAGTAAAACAATTTACAGTTCAGTTGGATACTTTCACATACCACACGATTGTGAGAATGAATGAGACTGTTCCTTTCAGAAACCTGGACATGTTGATTGGCTTATTAATTTCTGTAGGAAAGATAATATTTGTTAATTTAATTTATTATATTAATTAGTAATATGTTGCTTGTTTCCATTCTATTTGAAAAATTCCCTGATGTTCTGAGGGTTTTTGGTTGGATGAGTGTCCATTATCTAGAGGGAGCGTAGAAACTATCCTGTGAGGAGTTTTTTGTGCGATACAATAATTTTTCCAATGGTAGATAGTCTTTTCCCACTATTCATCCTTTTTCTTATCCTTCATCCATTCTTCCTCAACTGAATGGATGAAGGAACAAACTATGCTAGATCCACGCTGAGAATTCCTGGATTACACAGCCAGTGCATCATTCAAGTGGATTGATTGCCTGTAAAGCAAGATGGTGGCTGTACATTGAACCTAATGATTGAACTGTGTAACTGGTGAATATAATCTTCTTAATCCCTTCTTAAATATAAATGAAATTCCCATTAACTGTCTCAGCTATCAGTTTCAACTTTTTGCAACCATCAAATAGGATACAGAGTCTCCGCAGATAAGCCCATTAGCCACCTCATTAAAGAAACAACTGCCCAAAATACAGTAGGTTTTAATGTTGTACTAGATGGCCAGTGTGTCAATGATTCAATCCTCTTGATACCTATTCAGGAAAATTTAGTAACAAAAAAAGAATGTATGGGTGGTGGGAGTGGACTATCAACTTAAAAGGTTATGCCTTCATGAGATTGGGGTAGCTTATTCTTCAGTTTAAGACCAATTATTTTGATACTTTATTGTTCAGTTGTTAAGTTTTTTTTTTTTTTATATATATTTTAATATAGTAGTATTGATTTTGAAGTTCAATGAAAATAAATACAAAAAAATGTTATTTTATTATTATAAGTATAATTTTGGGTGGAAGTCAAAATAAATTACATAGTATTGTGATAAAACTGTCTGAATAGAAGAATGATTTAAGAATTTTTAAATTAAAAATATGGTAATGATGTAACAAATTTTCAGCTGACTTTCCACCATATCAAGTAAGAGCAGATGAAGAAGAAATAAAAAATGAAATATACAAGAACGGCCCGACAGTTGCTATCTTCAAACCATATATTGATTTTATCTACTATAAAACTGGTGAGTGAGCAGTCAACACTCTCTCATTTATATTTAATATTGTAGTTTATCTTGTCTGCTGCAGTTTTACAATGTACTCACAACAGAATACATTATATTGTACACACAAGTGGACTCTTGATTGCTATATTCAATTGAACTACCACAACTTAACATACAATTTCAAATTTTATTAAACCAATTCAAAATTTTATACTCTGATGTAAAAATCAAATACTATTCATTTATTTAGAAAAGAAATCAAAATATTATATATATATATATATATATATATATATATATATATATAATATTTTAAGAGTGTATATATATATATATATATATATATATACACTCTTAAAATATTTTTCTCTTATTCATTTTTTTTTTTTTTTTTTGTTTAAGGTGATTGATTAGATAACATTTTCCATTACTTTATAATCTACCACTAAAAAAACCATTTTATCTTAATACATGGTCCATCAAACAAATTCATCACTTAAAAAGATTTTGCCACAAATTTCTCTCTTCTTTTCAGCTTCAGATGGAGTCATTTAAAACTTTATCAATTCTCATAATTTTCAATATCCACCTGTTTCTCCACATTTCAATGACCTCTCTACTTTTTCCTTTCTGTTTTCCCTTTTGTATTACCATAAAGATCTGCATTTGTTAAAGCAGATCTTTATGGTAAAATAACATATATTTTTAAGAATTTCTAATTTTTTTCATCTACAAGTGTTAAACCTAAATGTAAATCTAATTCTTAGCACTACATATGATATTAATAGGTTACTTTTTTCTTAAAAGCTCTCATTGCTTGTCATAGATTTTTTTTTGTGGCTGCATTTCCTTATTACCCTTTCTATTTTATTAATAACAAAATTCTTCCATTTCTGGTACATTGTGTTGCTTAATATTTAATCTCATTATTCTCCTTTATATCACATTTGATTGCCAATGTTTTATATTTATTTCTTTTCTGGTAATAAATCAAATAATTATGAGAAAACTAAATCTGTTAAACAAATTTTTACCAGTTTATCATTCTGGACTTCTCCTTTGCTGAAGCTAAATAAACAAATTAGGAAGATTATCAGTTTTCTAGTGAAACCTGAACTCTATTAGGCTTCATTCGACTTCATTCGGTATGGGAATCTGTATATGTAAAAAAACACTCAGTCTGTGTAATTTTCTGAGTCTTTCAGGCAAAGGTGATCAGGAAGAGTTCAGGCAAAGAGAAGATGTGTAAATTTTAAATCTAATACCTACTGTAAATACATGTAAAATGTTGTTATCAATATTAACATATATATGAGATATTAATATTTTATTAAAGTTATTTGCTTATTTATTATAAGAAGTTCAATTTTGAAAACAAATTTTTTTTCTGTGGTTTACAAAAATTGCTTTTAAGGAGTCAAAAGCAGATACAAAAATAATAAAATATAATTTATTACAATTTAAAAAAAGTTATAATAATAAGAGCTGTTTTTTTTTAAATTCATTTTGTTACGTTGCAATTTTAAGAAATTATTAAATATTTCATTTAACCAATTTTCGTATCTTTTAATGCTTTAATAGAATTTGATAAAGGAATTTTAGACTGTTTCATATTTGTCTATTAGAATAATTTCATATTTGACTTTTATATATACAGAGTGTATCAGGAAGTTTCGCGAGACTTTTATAAACTATTTTACGCGTAAAAACAATGGAAAAAGTTCATATCAATGGAAAAAGTTCAACAGACAGTCGGGGAACTGTCTTGTATAAATGACTTTATAAAGTTCGCACCTTTATTCGTAATTGTCTGCTCAAAGCAGAATAATGAGTACTGTAGACGTGTGGATCGTTTGAGTATTCACTGAATATCCCTGAGAAGACTACAACATATTGTTTTACCGATTGTATGATGCAATACTCCATTGTCTAATTGTTTAATCGATTATGTAAGCAGTTGACATAGCTCAGAATGAGGCAATACAAGTGGATATAACAAACATTCATATGAAAAGAAAAAAAAAGAAGAATAGCATTGAAAATTAAAAAATTGTTTACTGGTAGGCCTTTCGGGGAGATTTCACTCGTTAATAAAGAAATCTCAACTCATCGAGGTTTACCTCAAAGATGGTGTGAAAAAAAAAAAGTTTATAAAAGTGTATGCAACAATATCGGTTTCATTCTTATTCAGTTTTCGTCATGGAAGGAGTAATTGAATTTCACGGTTTCCTCGATGGTAGTGACGATTTTATCTTAAAGTAATTGGCAATAGTGGACTGTTACTCCTTTACGATTCTTTTCTTCCGTCCACCTTACGCAAAATCTATTCTCAAACTGAGTTATCGTCGAATGGCAAATTGGTTTAAGTACAACTGTCAAGTACAGACTGGAATTATGGAGACGCTGTATACACTGAAGAAACGATGAAAATAATTTCCTTACGTTTTTCCAAGAAATACACAAAGGAACGAAAAAAGGCTAAATTTCTTTATAGGTCCCACGACGACGTTCGGAAGATACCGGAATTCGCTCCGAAACCCGGTTTCACAAATGTAAACATCTATCCTCTCCACAAAAGCGGGAAATGTGCACGGGCTTATTTGCAAACCACAATAAGTTTAAAGGGGAAGTGATGACTAGGAGAAGGAAGAAAGACAATGATGGGGAAATGACGCGGGAAGTACTATACTACGTTCGAACATCGATCTGATCCGCAATTTACCAAATCAGATAATGTTTCAATTTCTGATAACTCATCTCTGCTATCGCCATTTGCGTTAATAACGACATTTTCAATGGCATTATAAAATAAAAGTTCTCGAGCAAATAAGCTGTTTTTATTTTCTTGACATGATCTCACCTTGATTTCCATTCGGCATTAGTAATTGAATTTACTTGTTCTTCAATTAATGCATCATCTAATTTAAAATTAACATTATTTTTCACTACACACTTTTAAAACCACCCAACTATTTTCAATCTGACCTAATTCCGGAGAATAAGGAGGCAATCTCAAAACACTGTGACCTTTCTCAGCTAAAACTTAATCGATTTTAAATAATATAATAAACTGCACGACTAATGCAGTAATATTAATCTGTACAGTTTTGGTTTCAACATTGTAATCATAAATGACACGTTATTTTGTATAAGCCAGTAGATCATGTCTGCTTTGTGTGTATTCGAATTTGGAGCGCGGTTCAGATGCACCTTAAGGTACAAAATATTACCTATGACGATAAGTTAGAGGTAAAATTGGGAATTAACTATATTTTACCCACCGCTCGTAATTAACGGAATTCATATCGTCATAATAATCTTCTGTGTTGGTACCAGATTTAAATATAAGAAGGGCATTCTTGAGAAAACCATCTTCGGAACCGGCATGAACAATGCAAGCCGCTTGCCTTTAAAAATCGGAGCAGAAAGGTTGCGGTCAGAGCCGTTACTCTAAGGTATTGATTTGTTATGACTGGCTTGTACATATAATTCATCCATGTAAATTATAGGTCTATTTTGGTAACGGTACTCTTTAATAGGTTTTAAGAAACACAGTCTCATTTCCCGATTTTATAATTTTTCTATTATCTATAGTTTTATTTCCATTTGAACCCTACGTCTTTGATAATGCGCCATAAAGACCAAAAACTTCCTTGAAATTAGATTTTCTTTTTTACGACTAATAGTAGCGATCGAAGAATAATGTATGTATGTATTTTTTTTTATCTTGTTTTTATTTCTTTAAAGATTTATTATTTGATAACTTTTTAATAATTTGATACCATTTTGTACATATCAAATATTTTAACTTTTTAATAATCTGTTTTGTTAAATATCTAGTATTAATACTTTTTATATTTAATAAGCTTATACGAGGTGCGACAATAAAGTAATGAGACTGATGTGAAAAAAATGTTGTTTACCGTTTTAGTCATGTTTAGTGTTGTCTCCTTCAAAGTAGTTCCCCTCTGATTGCACACACTTATTCCAGCGCTTCTGCCATTGATGGTAACATTTCTGGAACACATCTTCTGTAATATCCTCCAAGACCCACATCACAGCTTTTTGGACATCTTGTGTTGTTTGAAAATGGTGTCCCTTGACCGCCATTTTGACTCTTGGAAATAGAAAAAAGTCGCACGGAGCGATATCTGGTGAATAAGGTGGCTGTGGTAGTATTGAAATTTGTTTTGAGGTTAAAAATTGCTGTGCTGACAGAGCAGTATGGGATGGCGCATTATCCTGATGCAGAATCCAATTATCAGCAATGTTGGCACGGACAAGAAGAACTCGTTTACGAAGTCTTTTTAAAATTTCTTTGTAGAAATATTGGTTAACTGTTTGTCCAGGAGCACCCACTCTTTATGAACACTTCCCTTGGAATCGAAGAAGCACACAAGCATGCATTTCACTTTTGACTTTGACATACGAGCTTTTTTTGGTCTGGGTGATCCCTTTGAGCACCATTGCGAACTTTGACGTTTTGTCTCTGGATCGTATTGAAAAAACCAACCTTCATCATCAGTGATAACATGGCTCAACAAATCTGGATTGATTTCCGTTTGCTCTAACAGATAGGCTGCCACATTTTTCCGTGTTTCTCGCTGTTGTGTGAGATTTTTGGGGACCATTTTTGCACAAATCTTTCTCATACCAAGATCTTCAGTTAATATTAGACGAACCGTTTCTCGATTGATGTTGAGTTCTTCTGCAATCATTTTTACGGATAATCTTCGATCAGATCGTACGATTTCACGCACCCTGGTCAAGTTGACATCTGTCCGTGAGGTTGATGGTCATCCACTGCGGTCTTCATCTTCAACATTCGTTCTGCCTTCACTAAAAATTTTATGCCACCGAAAAACTTGAGCTCTTGACATAACCTCCTCTCCAAAAGCCTTCTGCTTACCATAAGTTGTCGTCGCGTTTTCACCCAATTTAACGCAAAAAGAAATGGCATACCGTTGCGCGATATTTTGCGGTTTCATTTCTGTGACGAGAGACACAAACACGTGTTCACTTATTACAGCACAACTCACGACTGAGCAGTTGCATCAATGTGCCGCTTGGACTAGAAGTAGCTTATAGACCAAGGTCAAAGATGGTGTGCCTACGCAAGCTGCAGGGTTCCCACATCTTGCAAAGAAAAATCAGTCTCATTACTTTATTATCGCATCTCGTACATATACATAAATGTGCTGAATAGAAAGAAAAAAATGGTAACCTATATCCATTCAATGAAATAAATTAATTCATTACTTTTAGATACTTTTAAAGATGGAAGTCGAGAGTTCCAACATTCAAGTCCTAATAAAGGCAGTTACTTTTATAAGGATTTTTACTAGATCGTGAATAACGGTGTTTTTTGGTGGTTGGGTTTCAATTAACCACACATCTCAGGAATGGTCGAACTGAGACTGTACAAAACTACACTTCATTTACACTCATACATATCATCTTCATTCATCCTATGACGTAATTCCTGGAGGCTAAACAAGAAAAGAAAGAAAGGTACTTTTAACGACACTTCCTGCTGGAAAGTGGGTGGTAGAATATTCTGCTAGTGTTTCAACTGTTTGTTAGAAAAAAGTGACTAAATGAAAAATAACAGACATTTGAAGTTGTTTTCTGAATTTGTTTATCTGTAGAGGGATAATTTATTCTTTGATGGTTAGTGTTTTCTCTGGCTAGGTATGTCCGTTGCATTTCAGTCATGCATGCAGTGTTAGATATATCAGGATAAATGGCTAATCAAATTGGCCAAACATATCCCATCAAGACAAACAATTTTTTTTTTATTTTAATTTTTAAAATACTCTATTTCTTCTTGTTGTAGTAATCAATCCTAGGATGGTTTGCAGCAGTCTTCCTCCTCCAAGCATTTCAATCATGTGCTAATGCCTTTGTTTACATGTATGTTTTACATCCAAAATCTTGTGTGGTTTGTTCAATGTACCCTACTCTTAGTCTACCTCTTGCATTCTTTCCTTCAACTATGCCCTTTATTATGGTATGCAAGAAACTGTTATGCCATGTATATAACTCTATTTTAAACTACAATTAAAGTTACATCAATTAAAAATAAAGTATTTCATATAATAATAATTGTTCATTTACATTAACTATTGGTAAAGAAACAGAAATTTGCAACGAAACATTTAATCGGAATAGATGAGAATATAATATTGTATGATTCTATAATAGGAAATTTATAAATAAATAATTTTACCTGAAGATGTTGTAAATTAACTTTCCCTTGTATAATCTTAATACTAATAAAAAATAAAGAAAATTTATATAATAATAAATCTGATAAAAGAATAAAAAAAATTGAAAGTAAATGAGATGTAAACAAGATTAGGATATAAAAGGAAGCTCTAGAAATACATTTTTTTGTCATGCCAAACAATCTGACTATAATCGCAAATAATTTTGAAGCAACAAAAATTCATATAGAAACGTTAAAAGAAATCATAGAAAAAACATAAACTACAAATTTCCTATAAAAAACAGAATGTATGACGAATATTAAAAATAAAGTGAAATCTTTAGAAAAACTAACCGTGGTGAAATTAAAATAGTTAAATGTCTTGGAGAAATAACACTCTGGAAAGATCCAACTTAGCCTATCACAAGCCTAACAAAAAATATATATTACAAAAAATCCCTTTCTTTTAAAAACAATATTTACACACTACAGACAACCAGAATGCTGTAGAAACAATGTTTCCTGTAGAAACAATGATGGTAGTCAAAGAACTAAGAGTGGGAAAGATAATAAAAAAGAAAAAAAATTTGAGAAAGTTTTTAGAACCTAAACATAAAAATAATCAAAATATTTCATTTGATCTTAAATTTATCAGAACATTTAAAAAATTAAAAACTAAGAAAAAGAAAATTAGTCTTTCTTTTATGGACAATTAAAATAAATGGAGAATAAAAAGTTAACAAAAAGTCTTCATTATAACTTTAATTAAAAACTAGAAATTTCTGGTTTCAAGAGACCGGAAAATGTTCTAAAGGAATTAAATGTTAAAGAAGAAGAAATTCTGGACCAAAATACTTTCAGAAATAAAATAAAAAATTTCAACAGTTTTCAAAAAACCAAGAGGAAAAGAATTTTTCTTAAGCAAGGCAGAGTTAGTCAAAGGATGAAAGAGTGCTGGCAGAAAAGTAAACAAAACGTAAAGTTGTTTTCTGATGTGTTTTATAGATGGTCCAAAAAAAAACACAACATTGATGATGTTTGAAATATCTTTTGCAACTGTGCTTTTAATGCTAACTTCTCTATTATTGGTACATGAGAAATGCCATGCCTGAACAAGAACTGAACCTAGAACTTTCTATAAGAAAGATGAAAACATTAACAATTATAACAAATTTATTATAGCAGTCATAAATACTAAACTTTAATGTTTAATGGAAACGTATTATGTTTACGTATCTTAATAAAAGTTAAAATATATTTAATAAAAAGAATGCAAAATAATATAAATTTAAATAGATATAAAAAATCAAGTGTGAATACGTGTATGCATGCACATGGGTTTCATGATTATAAACAAAATTTAAAGTATAAAAACAGCTGCGGCCCTTAAACGATGATTAGGCTCACTAATTTATTAATAAGATTTTATGTAAAGTATATACACAATATTAAAGGTACATTAGATCAAGCATGATATAATTAATACTATTATAATATTTTACACAATAAATAAATATTACAAATTACCTCTTTACACAATTTTAAAAAATCTCTAAGAAAATAAAAAAACTTGAACATTATTAATTTATTCCATATTTGTATACCTTTTATGTACCATCATAACAAAAATTATATGTAAGGAAAATTCAAAAAATGAAGTTAAAGTTTTAATCAAATTAGTTTTATAAAAAGATTATGGCTTGGTAGTAGTAAAGTATTGTTACTCAAAAAAATATTATACAAAAATTTTAAATATTTATTTTTATCAAAATTCTTCATAAGTATATAATAGGAATAATATAATTTTTAAATAAAAAATTGTATAATAATAAATTAATTAATTAATTGTATAATTATTTAAATTTTTGTTTTGTAAAACAAATCCAAAGATTAATTTAGTTTAATTTTTTATTATATTTACACCATACTGGACTAAAAATTATATTTTCAATGGGAAAATATGGTTTAATGCAGCTCATGCCCTAAACTTATTTTAACTAATTATACTTCAGCAACTTATGCGATTATTTAAATTCTTATTCACTTGCAATATATAACAAAACCCTGTTAATGAAAAATATATTTTTATATTTACTCTTTAGAAAGCTCTAAAAAACTAGAAAAAAATAATAGGAAATATTTTAACCTCCTTCCTTTTTTTAAAAGGAAAGGTTAAATTTCCTTCTTTTTTGGTGTTTTTTCTTCTATTTATAAGCTCAATATCCATTAGAACAAAAATTTTTTGAGAATCAAAATAATATTTGAAATGACTTCCTAGTAATTTTTTTTTTAAATTTCTAATCAGGAAAGGGACCCACCCTTTTTAAAAAATAAAACTATTGTTTATAATTAACTCTCTATAACAATTCATTTTAGTGACAAATTCCAAGTGATGAAAATAAAAGAGAAGAAAAGTTATAACTATTCTCAGGGATTCCTTTTACCCATATTGTAGCTGCAGTTATATATATATATATTTTTTTTAAATTATTTATTTAGCAAGGACTTACTGTGGTAAAAGAATAAGGAGGCCAGATTTTTTTGTTTATTTTGATTTTGAGTTTACTGAGTAATAAATAAGAATGGTATTCAGAAAAAAAATTGGGTAATTTTATTTGTA
Source organism: Lycorma delicatula (assembly GCF_047948215.1). NCBI lineage: Eukaryota > Metazoa > Arthropoda > Insecta > Hemiptera > Fulgoridae > Lycorma > Lycorma delicatula. The sequence goes on from NC_134455.1 coordinate 177,972,401, forward strand.
TTTTTATAATCTTAAAAGCCACATACTAGTAAAAATTTCATAAAATCTAACACTAACAATATTCAGTACAGTAGTATGCCTCCATACCCGTTCATTCAATTTTTTGAAAGTTTAATATAATCAGGCCTACTAAGATATAATCAACCAATCAACTTTCTTTCATTATTATAAGGTGAACTGTTATATATGTATATTTTAAATGTTATTTTACATAGCAAAATAATATATACATCTGTACATGTAGAATTTTATAAATGAGATTTATTTATTTCTTATAAAGATAATTTCAAGATATTAAGAAGTATAAAAAAATGAAATGGTACTATTTCTTTACTGATAGAATCAATATTCTCTTTATTATATAATCATGCAGCCAGGAAAGGAAAGTTTATTTCTTTTCACATATACAAATAAATACTTTTATTATAATACATAAAATACAGACTCATCATGTTTTAAAATTAATATCAATGTTGATAGCAGATTTATTTTATTGTTTTATTCACAAGTTTTCAAATATACTGTCTAAAAAAATGTTAAGCATATATATCTAATTTAAACAGAGAAGTAGCTTTAAGTTGTTGAAATATTCTTTGTTGGTGAGATTACAAACTTCAGCCAGCACAGCAGAGTGAGTTAGCAAATAATGTTGTATTTAAACAGAATAGACAAGCTGAGAAAACCCAAGGGAGATAAGTGAACTGTTGTGCTTGTTAGTGCAGAGTGCAGACATCTTCTGTATGAAGTAAGTTATGCCCAGTGGAATAGTGAAGTATGCAACATCCCATGTTTTGTTTTATTAACAAACATTTAACTTAATATATTATGAACTTCTTGCTGTGTAAGAAAATTGTCGATAACTTAGTCTGATCGTAATCCACAAACAGTTATCATTTTGCAAAACTGTAAATTCAATTCAAAAGGCTAAAGCTGAACAAAATATTGAATGTTCCCAACATGAGTGAAGACGTTAAAATTTAATCTTTCTCTAATGGTAAATTTTATAATTACTATTGAAATTTGGGTATATTTATTTTGTTATCTATGTATTAATTATTTCCCCAAAAAACAAAAAATTCAAGAAAAATTTAATAGACAGTTAAATTGTCAATTTAATAAATTGTTTGTTAAATTATCCCCTCTCTCATCTGAAACTAAGAAGGAAGCTGTGTCCATGTAACTTCTACACCACTTTGTTTATGTATTTCTACTTTAAAATGTTAACAGTTTAAAACTATGAACATTTACTTTCCTTCGTCTTTTTTCTTTTTTTTTAGAAGAAAAAGGGGAGCATTTTTTTAATAATTTCTTTAACCATTATACTAATAATTTTTAAAAGGTTCTCTGGAAGTTTTTCTCTAAATATTACCTGAGTTTAGATAGTAACATTTGTAAAATATAATTAGCCCTCACCCTTGAATCCAAGATACAAGTTGTTTTCTCCCAAAACCATTTTAGTTGTATTTATTTCTAGTGTAACACTATAAAAGTTTTAAAAGCCCAATATTTAGAAATATATTTTTGGTTTGTATGCTGGGATAGCAATGGAAGAGATTTAAAATAAAAGCTTCCTAGTGAAGTGTTTACCAGAATAGTCCTAAATAGATTAAAATAGAACTATTTTACTCCCTTGTCAAATTTTTACAAAAATGATATATTACTAATGTCCCAAACTCTTGAGTACTAACAAATATGTCATAATTATATTAATATCCATTACACAGATATTAAGCAAGAATACACACTGAAGTTTGGCCTAATTTCTTATGCATTTTTGGGCTCAGGGTAATTCAGAACATCAAAGTAAAAATTACCAAAATTTCAGGTATCCAAAATGTTGATCACTCCTATATTTTTCTAGCAAATAAATCACTCAATTAAAAAGGTCTAAGCTTTCATGACTAATTTTTTAGAAAACCAGAATTAAAAACTGTTTTAATCCAATCAGTTCAAATAGTGAAATGTTGGAAAAACCAGCAAAGACTTCCCAGCTTTGCTAGGAAAGTACTGTTTAATTGCTACAAATATTGATAGGATAAGTTTTACTGCCCTTCTTGCTCTGTTGATAAAAGTGTATTAGTACCCTAACGAGATATTAAATTATGTTTAAAAATTAGTAAAATTTTGACAAAGTAAAACTTATCCTGATATCATTTATCATAGAAAAACTTTTTACTCGTATATACTCAATACGTATATATTGCACTTGCTTCAAATAATTGTTTTACTCGCCCTCTGATGAAATAATAGCAATATAAAAACATTTAATTACAGTACCACCTTATCAACCATCCATGAGAATGAATCAATTAAGTAATCTGAAACCATCATACTTAGTCCAAAACAGTGAATATTTCTGTTCAAGTTGAATAAATAAAATTTCAACTAATCAGAATACTTAATTTTTTTTTAACTAATCATATGAATGAAAACATGGATTAACCGAAATAAAACAAATTTAGTTCAATTGTAAAAAGTAATTAAGTTGGCCTGTCAAAGAACTGAATAGTGTTCATACCATATTCAATGAATCAGAAGAGCATGGTTTCTGGCAAATCATAGAAAAGTATACATATAAACTTTTAAATAACAGCAAGTTTTCATCAACAATATGGAATTAGTTATACCATAACTAAAGCATACCCTTACATAAGGATTAATTTAATTTTCAAAATCATATAACACCACACACACACTCACACACACACAACACAACACACACACACACACACACACACACACACACACACACACACACAGAGAGAGAGAGAGAGAGAGAGAGAGAGAGAGAGAGAGAGAGAGAGAGAGAGAGAGAGACAATTGCACCTAGTTTTTACTTGCATTTTTGGACTCTGGTAATCTTAAAATGTCAAGAAATTCATAAGACCAAGATCCAAAATTTTTATTCTAGCACTTTCCTTAATAATGAAAAAGATATATAAAAATTAATTAAAATCAACTAATATTATTTTAACTTCAATTAAGTATTTTTTGTCATTTAACTGTTCATCACCCAAATTCCCATTTATATTTAATTAATAAATGGGATTTTAGGTTAAATTGATAAACCTCTCTCCAAATAGATCCCCTATTTAATATTTAATTTCTCTTATTCTCCTTCATGTCACATTCACCATTGTTTTACTCCTCCTATTTATCTTCTAATAAATTTCTCTTCTAATCACAAATCATATCACACAGAATTTCTTCATATTTTGTTTCTGCAAAAAGAACATAATCAGTGAAATGGAACATTAATTTTAAATTCTTTTTCCTTAAATAGTTGCTATGATTTAAAATTTATCCAACAATTCCTGTACTATTTTCTATGTCCAAGTTGAAAGTAATGAAGTTAGACTAAAACTTATTTCACTGTTTTCTGAATCACAGTTTGTTATCTTTGATCTAATGTATTGTAATAACTTCTTCATGATTTTATACAGATTGTATATATTAACATCTTCTTTCTCGATATTTCATACCGTTTCTTTTTATTTTAAACACCGTTTCATTCAATCCACCTTATCAAATGCCTCTCTGATATAACTGTCATGTAGGTAGCTTTATTCTTTTTAAGCTGCCCTTCTCAGATTAGCCTGAAAAAACATCTATCCTTGTATCCATGTTTTTTTTTTTTGTTTTTAAAGCAGTGTTGATCCTCCACTACAGTTTCCACCGCAAATTCCATTTACCTATAAATTACCCGATTGAAAATTTTTATTGGACGAGATGTTGCACTGATAGTCCAGTAGTTCTCATACTTATCTGCCCCTGCCTTCTTTGTTATTGTAACAATTACTTTTTTTTTAAATCTATGAGTAATTCTCAAGAAATATAAACCACACACACTAATCTGTGTAGTCTAATCAGTCATCAGAATACCTTTTACGTATTTTAATGTATGTACAGAGTGTCAAACGGATCCCACTGGGTTGGTCTAGTGGTGAACTCATCGTTGTAAATCAGCTGATTTCAAAGTCAAGAGGTCTAAGATTCAAATCCTAATAAAGGCAGTTACTTTTATATGGATTTGAATATTATAACATGGATACCAGTGTTCTTTGGTGTCAGGTTTCAATTAACCACACATCTTAGGAATGGTCGACCTGTACAAGATTCATTTACATTCATACTTATCATCTTCTGAATTAATACCTAAAGTAGTTCCAGAGGCTAAACAGAAGTGTCAGATGAAGAAACGGACAAATTTTCAGGGCATGTTCTACTGATAAAAATGATGAAAAACGTTAAACATAGGTCTGGAAATGTTTTGTTATCAAGTTACGACTAACGAAATATTTCAGTTCTTCTAGTAAAAAGAAGCCCTACTGTAATTGTTGGGACCCAATTTAAACAGTAAAGTTGGTGGTTTCTTATGTAATTTGAGCTCAGAAATAGGATAAAACAGGTCCCAGAACTGTAACTCCAGTATTTTTTAAGATATCCCATGTAAGACACAACAGCTTCATCCACAAAAGTCAGTGTTGAAAAACAAGTTTTTTTTTAGGTTTGTACTTCAATAGCTTTCTTAAATGACCAATAAGTGTGAAAGATTTAGTAAAAAATTCTATGTAGAATTTAAACTCTGAGAAAATTAATGTAAATACAGACAATGAAAAGTAAATAAAAAGCTTTTATTATCAAATTTTTATTGAAGCAAAACAGACAAAAAATAGATAGAAAATCGTATTATTCTTTGTGTAACTAATAAACATTATTCTTAATGCAGCAAATCAAAAAAAAACATGAAATGATAAATGGTAACAGAATAACAAACTTCAATTACAGTAATTGTTTGAAATTCTCTCCTTCACAATGTACACAACACTCTGCCCGATGTAAAATATTTCTAGTGGCTTTCCGTATCATCTCAGGATCGTTTTGTATTTTAATGATTAGCTCTTCTTTAGAATTAACTTTTTGTTGGTATATTATTGTTTCCATTTAGTCCCAAATTAAATATTCTAGTGGTGAAATCTTTCACTAGCTGTAACTTGAAAACAAAGCATTTATATGAATTACCTTCAGAACTATATTTATATGAATTTTTTTTCACCAGTAGAACAAGTTCTGAAAGTTTCTTCTTTGGACACTGTATAATGCAGCCATCTCATTGGATAAAGTAGCAGCACAGTACAAAAGTGGTGGTGAAAAAGAGAGAAAGAACAAAGTAGAAAAATTTATATTTAAATATTTATTAACTACTCTGCTGCTAGAATGTCTTTGATATAATATTTATTAATCATTAATAAGTTTAACTTTTCCACACCAATTTTTGTATAATAATAAGTGCTCAACTTCACAAACAATATTACCAGAATCAATTTAATCCAATCAGATGATTTGTATATATTTGTACTGTAGCTTTTTCCAAAGAAAAAAAAGAAAAATTCTGATAATATTAGGATGCAAAATTTCAAAATGAATAGTTTATATTTTCAACCAAAACAGATTAAAAAAAAATATCAGAACAATTCTGTTTATATTTCTACTGGATGCTGCATCATATAAAGTAAACGTTTCTTTCTGAATTATTTTAAAAGGGATATAGAACAAAACTTATGTGCCAAGAATCTAATAAAGAAAAAAATCCAGTGAATAATTTTATGTGACTGGAATAAAACTCTTTTAATTGTTGGTTGAGTAGTAAATAATTTGAATTCAATAAAAACTATATAGTGGAATTTTTGCTTAGACACCATGTATATTTAGAATTGCAGCATGTATTATAATATCATTATTTTTAGAAAATAATAATCAAACTACATACTGATTACTAAATTGTTTTCAGTGTACAGAGATGTGAAAAAAGCAGTCATTTCATTTTATCTAATTTACAATAAAAATTCTTTTTATTCCTACCAACAAGTATTGCAAAAGAAAAAAGTTCCACTCAATTAATAAATAATCAATCAAGCACATTGATAAGTGAAATAATATTTAAAGAAAAAAAATATTTTATAACCTTCATAAAAATACATATATAAACATTGTAAATCATGTTTGACAAAAACACGGTACATTTAAAAAACAGTGATAACAAAAACACATAGAAACATTTCAGGTATGCAGTATTAGTATTATAGCAAAAAGTAGCTAATTCTTGTATAGGTCGGTTTGAAAGAGTTAATTCAATTAATTTTATCTCATATATTACAAACTAAACATGAAACAAAAAAGTGTCCAGATTTCATTTACATGTATGTTTCATTAAAAATGGATACTGGACTAGGAAATATTGTGAATTAAATAATTTGCAGCTGATCCCCTCACTTCTCATTTCCTTAAAAAGTTTTAAGTCTTATTTTAGCTATCCCAGACTTTATCTAAGGCTGAGAATTCAATGAACGAATATTTTTTTTTTTTTTTTTTTGTTGCTCATTTAGAACAATCTGAACAAACATTGGTTGATTAAATAATTGTTCATAAATTATAATTTTAAGTAAACAGCTACTATTTTTTTTAAAGATTTATAATTTTACATTTTAAATTTTCAAACATATTTAATTTGATCTTTTTTTTTTCAGGAATTTATCACTCAACAAATGACACCAATCCTGTAATGTGGCATTCAGTTAAATTAATTGGTTGGGGGACTGAAAATGATGTTCCATATTGGTTAGTTGTAAATTCATGGGGATCAGAATGGGGAGAAAATGGAACTTTCAGAATTTTAAGAGGCTTTAACGAATGCAGTTTTGAAAATCATATCATTACTATCATCCCCAAAATTAATGCATTACTTTAAAAATAAATTTCTCATTTTCATTTAATATAAAAAATATGTATAAAATAATCATTTTAATAAAACAGAGGACTGTTTTATAAACATATTCCTATTAACACATTACTATTGCACTCACAGCAATTTAAAGATTTAAGCCTTCAGTTGAAAATGTAGAATATAGTGCACCTCAGAAGTACTGTCGCTCCTTTGCTTTTTTTAATATTATATAAAAGGTCATCCTTAAATATCATACCACTTATTGTTAACCCCAACTGCTGCCATTCAATCTATATCAGATAATAATCACATTGGGCAACAAAATTTCATTTTTTGTTTGCTAAAAGAATCTTAATAGTTGAAAACATATAGTATTTTTTGATTGATTTCAAATATATAAATGGTTTCTTTGTATCAGGCATAGTCTTTTATAATCACCATTTTTTCTTGTGAGAAAAGGCATTGTGATGGTAGTATAACAATATTACACATGCAATTTCTACATGCCTAAAATCTACTTCTTTTAGATTTTCTGATGAAGATTACTGTAGGCACATCTGTATTCAGATTTCATCATTTTAGGTTCCACTTTCCCTGGTAGCATATTTCCTGGTGAAAACATTCTCCATGTTCATCACTCACACCTCCAAGATTAATAGGGATAAATCCAGATGAGAATTTAAGAAGTGGATTTTTAGTGTTTATTATATTAGTGAATATAATATAAAATATAATATAACATTCAAGTGCTTTATAGTTTTTAAGAAGCTCAGTTATAAGTTCTTTGTAGTTATCAGCCTTATGATTTTCAAGGAAGTTTTTTTAGAATCTCTTTAGAAAATTTCCTCACAGTCATTCAAACTGTCCTCAAATTCAATATCATTGATTCGTTTTCTTATTTGTGGTCCAACAAATATACCTTCCTTTATCTAAGTATCACTTATATCAGAAAACTTGTTTTTTAGAAAATGAAATCCAGGTCCACCACAATCCATTGCTTTAACAATTTTTTTCATTAAATTGAGTTTAATGTGTAGTGACAGAAGATAATCTTATCCAGGTTTAACTACTGCTGGACTCACAACATTCTTCTCTCCTACAGTCAATGTTTCTCTTTTTAACAATTTTTTTAAACATAATAATTTTTTCTTCTCTGTCTCACTCACACAAGAAGCAACAAAATTTAATACATCCATGTTGTAAAATTAACAACAGTGTTATCTACTTTCAGGTCTCCACTATGCTACAAATGTTTCTCATACTGAATCGTATCAAACACAAGTTTCATATTTTTGTATGACTCCTTCTTGTGAGCTTCATGAGCTAAAGAGATTGATGGGATATTATTTCCAACATGAAGGACTGTTTAAGTAACACTGGTCAACAATAATTTTTGACCAACCAGCATGATACATGCTGAATGATTAATGCAGCTGTGTAGCATTTCTATTAAAAAGTTCACTGCAATACACTCATAAAAACCTTTTACATACCTTTAAACATTTTACACCCATATTAATGCGGTATGTATGCTGATTTTACAGTATATATGCTGACTTACTACCACTAAATGTTACACACATGAGAGCTCACACTTGACTGATGTAGTTGAGATACTGCCAAAACAGCATTCTCTAAAATGCATTCGACTAAACTAGAGAATGTTGTGTTTTGCCAGTTCCAAAATACATGCATTAGATGGTTCTGAACTATTTAACTTTAAATATGCTTCTCTTCTTTAAAACATTACAACGTTCTTCTCAGATAAATGTACCATTCCTAATCACATGAACTGTATTCCCATAATGGAAAATTCTATTGTCTATAATGGAAAATTTTTAATTAAATTAATTTCATTTACAACTAGATCAACCCACGCAATTTCACAGAAAACCATCTTAATCAATTAAGGTGTTTTATTTAATCTAATCAGTTAAGATGATTAGCTAAGTTTGTCATGTAGACCAATTTATAGTAAATTGAAAGTTAACATTTCCACTGACTTATGATTACAAATGTGTAACTTTTGATAAAAAAAATCATTTGTAAAGATTAGTATCATCTACTTGTCAAACAGATTTTTTTTTATATTATGCACTTTGGCCTGTGAGAAAGCAGCTTATAACACATTTCAGTTAGAATTTTTTATAAATTACTTAATGATCTAAAAGGTTTTTAAGTCAATTTATTTAAAATTAAGTTTTAAAAATCCATTTTTATTGAGAAAATGTTACTTTCCTAACAAGTTATTAAATAATACTAATTGGATTAATCAGAATTTTCTACATGTTGACTGCATACTACAACTCAAAAGTCCACTACATTTCTGAAAGCCTACATATAGATATTCTTTTTAAAACTAGTTTAAAAAAAAGAATTTTTAAAACTTCCTATAAACAATATCTGAACCAGTCCCTTCAGTTTACATAGATATGGTGAACACATCTTTTAAATAAAAACATCCTTTAATTGTATTATAAGCAGTTCATATATTAGAACTTTTGATGTAATAGTTTTATAGTGTATATATATATATAAAATATATATCAATTTATTTAAATTAATCTTTTTATAATCCATAATTTCTCTGTACGTTAAATTTTAACTATACATATATATTGAATTTTTTTTTTATAGTCAATCTGCCATGTACAGAATTAAAGAAACATTCTTATCTTTCTTTTTTTACTTTATATCCTTTATATTAGAGTGCTTTAAGCCCATCCTCAGTAATATTTTCCGAGTTATCTTCATTAACATTTACACTTTGGTTGCTTTTTAAAACTTTGGTTATTAAGTAAAATTTAAGAAATTTTAAACATTTCCAGGACATACATATGTTCAGTCAAATTTTTTTTTAAATATAAAAATGTCTACTAAAATTTACTAAAAATTACAATTAAAATGTTTTATTAAAATTTATCAAAATTTGTTTAAAATTTCTTTCAATATGTTGTTTTATAAAATGTTAATACAGTACTCTTACATTCTGTATTAACTAATAGTAGTTATTTGTGTAAATGTTAATGAAGATACTGTGGATGGGCTTACCCCTGAAAGTGCTCTGATGTAAAGGAAATAAAGTAAAAAAAAAAAGGTAAGAATGTTCTTTAATTCTGTACTTGGCGGATTGGCTGAAATTTTTTTTTTCAATATATATATATAGTTAAAAGAAAAATATATATATATATATAAACACCCAACAAATTATTTTTGATGACTGTAATTTTAACCCATTGTTCAAAATAATGTGTTTTGTAGTGTATTTAGAATTCACCACTGAGTATGAATTTAGAATTCATACTGACAGGGTGGTGAGTTATCACGTTGAATAATTACTAATGCCAATCTAATCCAATAATAGCATCCTGCCTTCCATTTGAAAGGTTCAAATTTCAATCAGATCTTTTTTCATACACTATAAAATTATTTGTACCATTTAAATGATAACAATATCATATTAGATAACAATTGAGACCTTCATACCTAAATGACGGATAATGTTTACATTTTTTTACCTTTTGACAATCAATTTTTATAATCATAATTTTTGATTTTAAAGTTCAAGTTAGTATAATTAATGATATGTGAAGTAAATAATTACAATTATAACACATTTATGTTCCTGAGTGTGGATTACTAATTCAAAAGCGCTCAAACATACTTAAAGAGAACTACTACTATTAATAAACATACTATTAATTGAAGATTTATTGTACATAAATTTAAGATAGACTTTTTATAAGTAAAATCCACAAAAGCAGGTCTTTCTTTTTTAATAAAACAAAGAAATAAATGTAATTAAAAGACTAGAAAATTATTTAATATAAATTGTAAGCATGAACAAGTAGGAAGTTTACGAATACGCTTAACCACGCGCAAGTGAGTGTTCAGCACGAACGGTTCAAATCCAGTGCTTTTTCGTCTCCTGTGTGCCCCAAACGCTAGCGCGTGGTAATGTTTTTCAACGTTTTATATTTAAACACATATATAAATACTGATAATTACTACTAGTCGACAAGGCAAGGTGCAACTCGCAAAGTTTACGAACTACTGCTGTGTAGTCACGTTCCAATGGTTGGTATAGTGGTGAATGTGTCTTCCCAAATCAGCTGATTTGGAAGTTGAGAGTTCCAGCGTTCAAGTCCTAGTAAAGTCAGTTATTTGAATACTAGATCGTGGATACCCGTGTTCTTTGGTGGTTAGGTTTCAATTAACCACACATCTCAGGAATGGTCGAACTGAGACTGGACAAGATTACACTCATACATATCATCCTTTCCTTTCTTTTTCCTGTTTAGCCTCCGGTAACTACCGTTTAGATAATTCTTCAGAGGATGAATGAGGATGATATGTATTAGTGTAAATGAAGTGTAGTCTTGTACATTCTCAGTTCGACCATTCCTGAGATGTGTGGTTAATTGCATACATATCATCCTGTGAAGTATTAACTGAACGGTAATTACCGGAGGCTAAACAGGAAAAAGAAGAAGTGGTAGTAGTAGTTAACTGCGGCTTCTGCTGTGAGATTAGATTGCTGTTTTAAACATTGTCTGTGTTTACGAACGCAGGCGCGCATCATGATAGTATTACATTCTATTATTTATTATGCTTTATTTAAATTAATTTCAAATTAATGAATTAATTGATGTTATTTTAATTCAATGCTTAATAATACATCAGTTATTCTTCTGCTTAATTATGGCTATCTTTGCATAAATAATGAATTTTATCTATTGCCCTGTTATTTTGTAATAAAAGCAATTGTTTTCTTAGTCAATGTACTTTAAACACAAGCATGATGAAAATATATCGTACTAAAAAAATTATATACAAGTAAATAAAATATAGATTTCTTACATCAATTGTTTTTATGTACAATAATAGAGACGCGTGAGTCATAGAATTATGAGTAAAAGTTTAAAATAGGCTTGTAATTATAAGCATTCCGTAATTTGAGTTATTATCAATAGACTTTGAAATTGCAACAGTTGTTACTTAGTGGTGTATCTAAGTAGTTATGTTAAGATGTCAAGTGAACGCGGGAAACCTCTTCGCAGTCAAGCGCATTGTTTCGCGTTTAGTGTTATTAAGTTCATAGGCAAGGAAAAAATGGATTATTAGTGCCTCTTGTGAAAGCGACGGAAAGTACTTGTAGAACGTTAAACTTAAGCTGGTTTACAGTAATTGACATCAGAAAAATCGGATACAAAGCAGAGACTAGTGGTTCTCAAATTCAAACGCCAAAGAAAAAAAGAAATAATATACTTCTCATAAAAAAATATGAAATAGATGATTTCGACAGGTGTGTTAGTTGAAGAAATTTTTTTAAATATTTCGAATTCTATAAGGAAATACCTACTTTACGAAAATTACACATCTTTTGTCACGAGAAACTGAATTTCACCGCTACTAGGGAAACATTAAGGAAAATTATAAATTCTACGGGTTTTCAATTCAGGAAGTTAAAAACAATAACTGATTTTGTTTGAACGAGATGATGAAATCGCAAAACGTGCATTTCTTTCTTAGGTATCAGTAAACGTGCAACTTCTGAGCAAAAGAGACCGGTCGTATACTTAAATGAAACTTGGGTGCATACACATTGTACGGTAAAAAAAGTGCTGGCAAAATGACCATGTACCAAGTATTTTTGTTAATAGTAGTGTCGGTGACCGTTTAATTGTGGCTCATGCGGGTAGGAACTTGGGATTCATAGATCGTACTTTTTTAATGTACGATTCCAAGAGTAAAACAAAAGATTATCGTAAAAAGAAGAAGGTTGAAAATTTTTTAATTATTCTGAAAAGTAAGTTATCCCAGGATTACCGAAAAATTGTATTTTAATCATACATAACGCAACTTACCACAATAAACAAAAAAAATAAACCTCCGTCATCCATTTCATTGAAAAAAGATATTTAAGAATGGCTCCAACAAAATAAAATTAACTACAACCCAGATTTTAAAAAAATAAACTGTAGAAATTGTCAAACTACTCAGAACCACATTATGAATTAGATGAAATTATAAATAACCAAGGAATTATCACCTTACCAGCTAGACTTTAACCTAATCAAATTTATTAGGAATCTAGTTAAAAAAATTTGAGACCACAATATGTCCCACATGTCATTACCAGAACTGAGAACCATTATATTAGATGCAATTTTGTCAATTACTGTAGAAGTCTGGAAAAGATCAGTATCGAAAGTTCAGGAGATAATGAATTCTTACTGAAAAACAGATGCGTTAATGGAAGATGATGAGATATCAGGTAGTGAAGACGAATTGGAAATTAATTCCGGTAGAATTGAAACTCAGTGAAGCTCAGAAATCGAGGGTTGATGGCCTATCACAGAAATTAGTTCTACGAAAACTGCAGACGAAGCTGGTTAAGGACTTATTAAGGTAGTATTGATTGTTTAATTATTTAGTAAATTGATACAAAAATATTATTTTATTTTTTATTCAGCAGCTATATCCAACTTGTTGTGATTCCATAGGCCTGTATGTCCAGATTATTACTATCAGCTTTGAATATACCAATGTGGGAAGTTGGCTGTTACCACCATCGAGTCAGAGGGCGATAAACAACTCCCATTAAAGCCCAACAGGGCTAGGAACGGAACGTCACTAGGCGGATATCTTCCCCTACGGGGTTGGGATGTTACCACCATCGGGTCGTCCCGTGCGAATTGGAAACTCTCGCCAGCTTTACAAGAGTAAAGTCGGAGGGAAGTGGGGAAATAAAATATCCACCGTGGAAAAAAACTATCCCTCCAAGATTATTCTTCCCTTGGGAGGATTTAATGGAGTAGATGGCAATGTCCCAGCCATCAACCTGGGTAGGGATTGAAACCCTACCCGGCTAAAGATTTCATAGAGTTAAAAAGACCACACCATGTCGAAAGATATGGTGATCAGGTTCCCTTATCCCAGTTATCCTTCCAACCTAAATTTCCCACATTGGTAGGGTCATGAATGGTCAACGACCCCGAAGGCAGAAGAGGATTTCCCAATGGCAGACGGGGCGGAAGAGCCTAGAGCAGCACGCTTTTAGGCAGGAAGGTAGCAGTCCTACCATCAAGCTTAACCTGCGCAGTGTTCGTAACACGGCCAGGGGATATTAACTTAATCAAATTACGGCAAGCACATACAAGCTTCAGAGAAAAGTACAGAATCAATGATAAATAATCAGAAACGTCGTAAAAATATCAAATTTGAAATAACGGATATACTATACTTAGGTGTATGGAATGTCAGGGGAATAACTGATAAAACTGATTTATTGGATGGAGCTCTACTAGAAAACAGAATAGATATAGCACTAATAACAGAAACAAAAAAGAAAATGGTATGTAGTAATGACTAGAGACCGGATGATATGGAACATAAAAAGCTTGAAATATGCATGCAGGTATGCATGAAAAAGGTCAAAACGTATCGATAAATTCGATAATTATCAATTATTTAACATTTTGTTACTTTTGTAAACGTAAACAACCAGGCACTGTTCCAAATGTTCGTTAGTAAGATTGTGCCTTCGATCACTCAAAATATTTTTATAAGTGGAAAAAGATCGTTCCATATCCATTGAGGTAAATGGGCAGTATCTGAATTTGGGTGCTACGTTAGCATTTATTTTTTCTGCCAAAGGAACACCCGTCCCATTAATAAAACTATCAATTTGACAAAAGTTCAAAGCCTGGGTTATCGTTCAAAATGTTTTCAAATTTTTCTTTAAGTTTACACGGGAATATCTCTGGTAATACGGAGTTCATTTGGCGGATTTTATTCATTAACTGAATAGATTTAGTCAACGCAAACTTTGTGTTTTTAATACGGCAGGTATGTGGGGAAATGAGTGCTAATCACAGCTATATTTGTCTATACTAAAATCGTTAAATGCTTTCTTGAACTGACAAACTGCCATAGTCTCTGCACTACTGAAGTTGTTTATTACACCTTTGATGCCCTCAAAATGTTCATTGAAAAACAATTCAGCTTCAATTCACGTTTCCCATCGAGTTACCACTGGTTCGGGAGGTAAAGGCATATTTGACAGTTTTTCTTTATACTCGTTATTGCGAGCAGGTGCCTTAAAAAACATTCTTTGTAGATGAAATCATTTTATTTACATTCCGAAACGTGGATCGTACTTCTTCAGCGAGTCAATGTACTAGAACGGTATCGTCCGTTCTTGTCTCGCGTGAGTATGTGTTTTACTTGACCTCATAATAATATTATCCTACCAAAGATATAGACGCGCGGCTGCTAACTGTGCTCTATGAGCCGTGCAGCTAATAGGTTTGGTCTGCTACAACGTAAGATTTCATTTATTAACTAGGTACCTTATCAAAAAATATTGTAAATACGGCGAAAATATGCATCATCACTGGATTTTAGGGAACATATGCAATAACTAGTGAGAAAGGGCTTAATATATAAATGCATATAATCTGGTCTCTTATGATAAGCTGCAGAATACATTAGACAATGTAATAAAAAGGGCTATGTAATTATAGGAAGAGACCTTAACACTCATTTAGGAAATATACCATTGGAAGAGATAGTTGGTTTGAATGGCGAGGGAAGAGCAAATCATAATGAAAAACAATTAACAGACTTGCAGGGTTTAATAATATGAGAATAATGAATTCATACTTTAAGTACAACAGAATTCATAAAACAGCATGGGCAGCTAGAGATCAAAAATTTGTAATATAATACTTAATTGCAAATGAAAATATTGCAGACACAAGAGTTTTTAAAGGAGCTGAAGTAGGAATAGATCACTATCTTTTAAGAGCAGAAATTAATATCAAAACTTTGAATTTTCATTGCCAAATTTTTTGAAATTCCTGGGAAGAGGTTTCCACTCATATTTTAATTTATAAAAAATTCCATCTGACCTGTATCTTATAGATCTGATATCAGTTACGTTTGAATTTCCTGTGCTGTGCTTAATAGATGATACTTAATTTAATCCTGAGTTGGAAGAACCTTGATCTAAATAAAAGTCATGGTAAGGCAAACCACAAACTCTGGCAGTTTTGCAGGTATCAATATACTATGCTGGTATGTAGATATCTTGTTCTTTAACCTTCTCTCAGAACATGAGTACATACTGTCACACTCCATTTGAGAGTGACCTTTCTTTATTTTGAATAATGTGACCTTTATTTTTGAATAATTACAATATTAAGCTTTTGACTCAATTGAAACAAAGCATTAGATAATCTCGAATTTCAATTCTGATAGGTACAACCATCACTAAATAAGATGACTGTTTCATCTGATTTTACACTAATATTTTGAGAAATAAAATTGCAAATAACAGAAGAAAATTCTTGGGCGATACCACCTTCTGATTCATGCCATAAGTAGCAATAACCGTCCTTTCTTTTATTGTTACAAAATGTAAAATTATGGACACAGAGTTTCAGTTTGTAATAAAGAGCTGAAACTTTTTGGTGCCAAAAGCACTTTTAAACACATATTCCCAAGCCATTGGGAACACTAAATCCATTGTGGACACATAAACCCCAGCACCACTCAAATTATCTTGTTCTTTCTCTTTTCTAGCGTCCTTTTTATTTTTTATGTGGTTTTTATAATCCTTTTTAGTTGTGTTTCCTAATTTATAACTAGCACACAGATCACACTGATCCTTTCTTGACAGATACACATCAAACCTAAGCTTTTTCAACATTTGTCCAAACATTTTGAATCTCAAAGGTGTTCTTTCTTGTGACTGGCACACTTCTTTATGATATTTGAACAATTCCATCTTTGAGTTCCAAACTGTTTCAAAGTATAGTTTCCCAGTATCATGACAGCAATAATGGGATTCCATTTTGGGCAAGTCTTTCAAAAACTCTTCCAGATGATTCTTTTGTTCTATACATTTCTTATCAGACAAAAGACGACTTCTTTTAAAATTTTCAGACAAAAAGACGGTTCATCAACCTGATCATGCTCAACCCTCAGCTCTAAGTGAGAATTATTGCTGTTTGTTCTTCGAGAAACTTCATCCCATTTATTTTTTTTATCTTTTGTCAGGAATATATCTACTAAAATGACAACATCATTTTCTTTCCATTCCAGTCAAGATTTTTCCAAAATCGTTTGAAAATTATTTTTCTATCATGTTCCCCAATACTTGCACATTACAGTTTTGTATTTCCTAAACTAAATTTACAGTTGCAAGATTTTTTCAGTTTTCTTGGTTCTTTTTCTTGACTATACACCTATTTTCCTGAAACATTATATTTTTTTTAAACGTTTATAATTAAGTCCTTTCTCTCAACTACTTTTATGTATATTTCTTTTCAAAGTACAGAATTCTGCAATTCTTCCAGCGTTTCTGAACCATCTTCAAGGTCCAACATTTCAATATTATTTACAGGTGGATGATCTGAATTTCTTTGATATTTGAGCTAAACTTTCAATTTCTATATGTTTTCTAATTGATTTGTAATTGATATTTCAAAACAATACTTATCTTTAAACTTGTTATCGGAGAAAGTGACATTATTTTTTGCATAAGTATGATCAAAGACAGTTGTAGAAATATTTAAAACTTCAAATTTCTATATTGCATTCATTGGTCAATACAGGAATGTTTAAGCAGGTCAAAGTTTTATTACAATCATTATTAGTAACAGTGACATAAGCTAAATAAGCAGTAAATTATCATTTGATTCAGTTAATATTTCATCTACCGCACTGTTACTTGGGTCAGTCACATTAGCTGAAATATCTAGAAAATTTTCCCTATCCACACCAATGCAAACAGGCATGTTACTTATATCTAAATTTTCAATGTTTTCTATTACTCTTATTCCATTTTGTACAAAATTTTCTTCCGTCATTTTTTTTTTTTTGCTATTTAAACTATTATTTTATCGGCCACTCACATTTAATGGATGATCCATCCTGTAACGGAAGAACATAATTAACTGATAATTAATTTTTAAGATACAAAAGAAGGAAAAAACAATTTTACAGGATATAAATACTGTAAAAAACCCGCATGTATTGTAAAATAGTAAGTTTTTAAATCAGTGCCTGTAACTACAGATTTCAAATTATTTGATAGTACTTGTGAAACTGGCTGATGAACAATTTGTGAGAACTTTAAAATTTATTACTTTAGATTATGAAACTGTAACTACAATTATTACTTTTTTTATATATTTTCAGCAATAAAATAAAGATTCAGAAAAAAACATTGAAAATTCTTTAGTTTATAAGAGACAATCAAGACAACACTCAAACCCTGCTACATCTAAACACATTTACAGTACACTACTTTAATGAAAAAATATAATTAAATAAAGCAAAATACTTTTTAATAATGTTATATATTTGTTTGAGCTTGTTTAATGATACCAAAATAAACTGTAAGAATAATCAAATTTCTTAATTAGGAAAAACACTAGCCATGTAAAAAACAGTATACCATATACCAGACTAAGCAATATTATACAATCTTATAAAAGATGGTAGGACATAGCAGTTTTTGAACTTCCCATAGAATGCACTTATAGAGCTTAGAAACAAAGAGAAAGGAACCAAAAGATGCAAAAATCTCATTTTCAATAAAATTCAGCCTTAGCAGGTTCTGATTGCCAACCAATGATACACCGTTTTTTTTTTAATGCAAAGAAATGAATTTTGTAGCGTATGAAAAATACAAATCTGACTGACAAATTCTGGATTTGAATCCAGAATCTTTGGGATGAAAGTCAGAGATGCTACCATATTTTGTTCACCATCTTTTTGTTTAACATAAATTATTAAACACTATGAGTTCTTATTTGTTTTTTTTAATTGAAGTACAGATCAAATGGAATTCTAAACATAAAAAAAAGTTAAAAAATAAATCTAGTTACTGTCTTAAGAAAGCTGCTTCACTTAGAGATGAAAAGTTTGAAACATTATATTAAAATGTTATAAATATGTAACTCTACTTATTCTCTGTTACCAGAAACGATAAAATTTTTTCTGGAAAAAACAAGTGAGCAAAACAATGTTTGTGAGATACAGTGCAAGGAAGAAAAAATAGAGATGGTAAGAGGTGTGGTAACTGGAAACAGTTTTTTCGGAAAATAATTTTTTTTTTCAAATATGTCAACATTTTAAAAACATACACATGTTTACAATTAAAAATTACAAAACATAATTGCTAATTTTTTTTTATGAAACTACATCTGACATTTGTAACGTAGGCAAATACATTAGTAATAAAAGTTTATTTGTATGTATGCATGAATCACTGTAAAAAGCATTTTATTATATTAATGTATAAAAAATTAAAATATACATAAGTTATTTTTTTTATAGTAAGCATATTCTTTATTTTGTTACTAATACTATCTTGTTTTTAAACATCTAAATGCTTAAATATTATTCAGTTTTTTAAGTAGAATAATACTAAGCAACTATTATTTTACGACATGAAGTGTGCATTGCTTTTCATTCTTTTGTAGAGATAAATAATAGTTGAAATAATAAAATGAAACACTGTGATAGGAAATTTTCTATCTTACCTACTTATCTTAATACAAATGTTCAAAGTTACACTTTTTTTGTCCAAAATGTGTAATTTTGTTATGAAAATTTTCTGCAATTTCAGGCAAATATAACAGGCAGCGAATGGTGAAAATGAATTTTCTTTAAGTTTTGAGGTATGAGGCATACAATAATACAATTTACCTCATATATTTGTTTATAGGCCTATATATAGAATTTTGTGGCTTGAAAATCTCCAAAATTACTGCACCAATTTCATTGAAATTTAGATATGCTGTTGTAGTGTAGCTGAAGTTGTGCATGTGAAAATTTGATGAAGATTGGTTGAGTTCTTGAGAGATGCTCAATTTAAATTAAAGAAATCTGAGCAGGGCAAGTTAGAAAATATGTAACTTCATATCACATATTTTCAAATAACAAGTCAGTCTTCTTGCACAAGAATTTTTTAAAGAATAAATAACAAAATGAACTATTATTAATCAAAATTGAATATTACTTTCACTAAACAAAAAAAAAAAAAAAATTGAAATATTAGTAAAAATTTAGAATGTAAGTAAGAAAAATGTTTATTTAATGATTGGTGCTTATTGGAACTGTACGCTTCAAAATTAATAACAGGTACATAGGAATGAAGTAGATAACTATCTCTTGCTACCTCTCCTTGAAGCCAATATGGATGAGATTATTCTTCCAGTCTTGAATGTGTTAAAACTGCAAGACCCAAATGTACATTTACCGTGGTAATGGAAACTCAATTGTTCAAGACATACTAAGTTCAAAATTAAACTGTTGAAAGTCTATACTTTTCAATAGATAAAATAATTTCCAAAATTATTCTATTTCTCAACATTTTGAAATATGACAGTAGAAATCAAGGCACATATTCTTATTACTTTCAGTTTCAACAAAACACTTTATTGATATATATGCATTTTTAAGCATGTGAATACATTTAAAAATATTATACTAGGGCAGTCCAGAAAGTAATTTACATTTGTGCCTAGCATGGAGATGGGTGGGAATAGAGCCGTCATCTTGGCGTCAAAACATTTCTACACTCAGTACACATCAAGCTGTTATAGTGTGTGGACTGTGATTTTTTCTACTTTGTTCGTTGTGAATTATTGAAATGTGCGCTTCAATAGAAAATCCCGTGAGTTGTGTTCAGTGATTAGGTTTTTACTGACAAAAAACCTCAAATCAACTAAAATTAATCGGCAACTTTGTGAGGTGTATGGAGATGGAATAATGAATGAAGGTGGAGTGAAATTGGTACATTCAGTTTAAAAATAGCCGCACCAATGTTCATGATGAGGACCGCAGTAGTCAGCCTTGCCTTGTGACTAATGAACTGACGATTAAATCAACGATAAAATTCATGAAAATCGCTGCATTATGATTACAAAACTCTTGCTTCATTTTTCCCAAATTTCACGAAGTTTAATGCATGAAATTGTATCAGGGAAGCTTGGTTATCACAAGTTTTATGCAAGATGGATGCCAAAAATCGGGCAGCAGATTTCTACAGAGAAGGAATTGAAAAGCTTGTGCATCATTATGATAGTGCCCTCAATTTAAATGGTGACTATGTAGAAAAATAGTTTATGATTGTCCGTTTCAAAGGTATATAAAATTTCTTTTTTTTCTTTGGTTGGTTTTTTATTTCAAAACATAAGTTACTTTCTGGACAGCCCTTGTATAAGTTGTTAATGGTAAAAATTGACCCACAGTTTTGTGCCTGCATCATAATAATTACATTTTTTTACTTAAGAAATGTGTGATGAATCATAAAAAAGGAGGCACTGTACTTATATTACATAAATTTAATGAGAGCTAAAATATAATTCAGTTTCTGACAAGCTAAGATGAAAATGACTCAAATTGTAACTTGGATATTACTTTTACATGCATTTCAGTTTTTTATAAATAGTAAGAATTTATCTACTAACAGAAGATAAATGTATGATGTAAATTAACACTTGGAACAAAGTAATCCAGTGAAAAAATATAAATTAATATTTTAGGACAGATGTTTCTCTTACTAACATGAAATCTCCTATTATGAACTATAATTTATTTTTATAAAATTTAATATTCTGAAATTTAAGTTAAACAACTGCTAAATATGCTGTACAAAATGTAAGTAAGTTTTTTTATATTTAATTTTGGTAATTTTTCAATTTAACTGAAAAATAAAACAATATTTTGTTAGTGCATATTTTTATTTACTCAATACTACTATATTGATATATCAGTTTATTAACCATTAATAAAAATTAGCTTTAAATTATGTAATACTAACTGATATTCATATCTAAAATCTTCAAAGCTAATTCAAATTCTGCAAAATTCAATACAGACCTACAAGTACAAAATTGTCAAAGAATACTATTTCTGCCACTTCTAAGATTAATATTGGAAGGACAGGTAGAAGGAAAAAATTGTGTAGGCAAGCCACGTTTGGAATATGTAAAACAAATTGTTAGGGATGTAGGATGTAGAGGGTATACTGAAATGAAACGACTAGCACTAGATAGGGAATCTTGGAGAGCTGCATCAAACCAGTCAAATGACTGAAGACAAAAAAAAAACTAAGATTATAAATGTGTTATTACTTCAACTACCCATTTTATAGTCTTAAAAAGTTCACTCTACTCCGTAGTTAATCTACCCCCACAAGCTAAAATAGGTTTTTATGATTTTTTTTTACAGTTCAGATAAACCTGTTATTTTTTGAGGCTACACCAACATAAGGAATAATTTCACAATAAATTAAAAAAAAAACAACAATTAAAAAATATAAAAGAGAATAATCTTAAAACGTTAAGGATGAACTTAAAAAATTAAAATTTAATGTTATCTTTCAACAAAAATTATTATCTTTATCATAACAAATGGTAACATGTCTTAACTGAAATATTTTTAAACTGAATCTTATCATCTATATTATCTATATTAAAATGATATATATTATATATATATGTACTTAATAAAAATAAATAGCAAATATTTAAACTGTAAATATTTTATTTATGTCCTCTTTTAAATTTAAACACAGAAGGTATTACAATGAACATCTTTAAAGAAGATATGAAATCTTTAAAGATGGTAATTACGGACTCTTGCTATTATCTACAGCAATATAGATATTTATGTTAACAATAACATTTTTTTTTTTTATTTATCAGGTTATTAAAAATAAACAATATTCTCTTTCATATTCCAAAAATTTGATATTTATTTTGAAGTTATACCTCTGAAGATGAAGGACCAACCAAAAACGCATTAAAATACCATCCACTAGTATCAAACTCAGTGCTGATTGCACATTGTTCCTCCAAATAATTTTAATAAATTGGACCCTACAAACCACTTTACTGGCTGATTCTTACGTTCTGCATTTTTTTTTGAACTCAGATATTTCCATTCATTCCACACTCTGACTTTTGAATTCTGGCTCAAAATGTTGAATTCAAGTTTCAGCAAAAGTTATTAATCTAAATATGCTTTATCTTCCACTAAAAACCGTTTTAAATGTGAATTCAGGTGTCTTTTGATTTCAAGTAAACTTATCTCAAACCCCACCTAAAACAAGTGGTTTTCAATGATTCAATTTATCATGGATAATGTAATGGGCAGTGCCATTACACACTGCACAACAAATTTCAGCAGTTTTCCAAAACTTTATGCACCTGTTCTTGTGAACAATTAATGTAATTTTGTAAAGTGTCAGTCAAAACTTCTGCTACAATAAAAATTGGTGACAATTGTTTGGCCCAATTTAAACCACTCAATTCCAATTAAAAAATTTTGTAAATAATAAAGAAAAACATCCATCTGACAAAGTTATATCAACTTAATTCATTCACATTCAACATAAAAAACTACACACAATTTAAAAACAAGCTGCGATATAATTAAAATTACACCTCTTTGACTTGTATAATTTAATAAGAAAAGCATTTATAACTTGCTCTATTCACCTACTGGCCATCGAACAAAAAATACCTGAAATAGATTTGAATGCATACAAAGCAGGAAGGAGCCATTTTGCCAACACAGCTCCAAGTATACCAGAGAACAGATTAAGATTGAAAAAGACTTTCTGAAATAAGTACGTTCAATTAACATTCTTCCATAATTCACATTTTTTCAATGTTCCCTTTATCTTAACAAAATAGATTATACTATATTTGAACATTCTCTGCTCTTACATAAAGAAAATAAAAAGGACTATTTTTTAACAACACGCTGTTATGAAGGAAAACTATAATTTTATTTTTAATCTTAGTACAAAATAATTCAAAAATTGAAAAATTATTACAATATCTTCATTTTCAAAAAAAGGGGAAAATAAAATAAAAGAAGTTCAGTTTTTATTGATCTGATACATTCAATAATAAATTATGAAAGAAAAATATATACATTAATCACAACTGACAGAATACAACATTTTTTTAAAAAGGTAAAATACCGACTAAAATGATATATAACACACCGATAACAAAATGATTGCACTGATTTAGCAAAAGCAGAAAAAATTCAAAACAAAAAAATATTATAAAATATAATACAGTCAATCCAATTATAATTTTTTTTTAGAAAAATGAACTTCAATTCTATAATTATTAACTGATTATTGTAAATTTTCCATTAAACATGGTCGGTGGTTTATTTTTAAAAAAATATGACATTAATTTTCTCAGCTGTGATTTTGAGAACTCAATTAATATTTGTTTATTATAAACAAATACAGCTGTAGTAGTATATCATCAAGATTTAAAAAGGACATGTTTAAAAAAATATTATATTTTAAACATAATAACATATATATTTAAAAAAAGAACATTAACTAACTATTGTTTTTAAAAAATGTAAACTTTCTTTGATGAAAGATATACATTATGTAATTAAATAAAATAACCATTTGAAAGACAATATTTTTTATATCTTATAAATAATGCAATTTTTTAAACACATTTTTATTGAAAACTTTTTTTCTTATTAAAGGTACTCAGTAATTCTGTTTAAATAAATCTTCAGTTATAACATCATTTCTTTCTTTTCTTTTTTAACATAGTTTTAGTGTTTAACACAAAGTAATATACAGAGCTTACACAAATTATAATTATTATTATCTTAAAGACTCAGTCATTACAATATTTTTATACAACTGAAAGATTTTGTACAATTACACCATAACAATATTTAAATGACTGGCTGATGCCAACAAATTCTTCCATTAAGACATCCGGATACTAAGAGACAATGTTTTGGAGAGAACTTAGTGCTTACCACAATATCTCTATGACAAACATTAGTGCCCAGTTCATATAACTTAACGGCTTCGCCTTTAGGGACGCAAGTTGAAAGTTCAGAACACTCAGGAGAAAACGAAAGAAATCGTACACCATAACCAAATGGAGAACATATTAAGCGGCCATCAGCTGAAAAACATAGTTCTTTAATAAAACCCTTTCCTACATTAGGTTCTTCAATAAAATGTGTAAGACGAGGGATGTTTTGATGGATACGATGATTTTTTGGCACTTTTACACAAGTCGTAGGACGCACCATGACATGTGGCATTCTATTACGACTTGAACCCAGAATTACAACAGTTCTTCCTGCCATATGAGCGAGTGTTGCTTCATATTCTGATAATGGGCGTCGAGTATTTCTATCTCTTTGCTGGGTAGTTCCAGGTTCAGCATCTTGATTTCGTTCACGAGTTCCATCGCGTCTTCTTGGGGACCGCCTGTACCTAGAACCAAGATTTTTATTAATTGCTTCCTGAGAAAAATAATAATAACAAAAATAATACACAGAACAGTCGTTACATTTATAACTGACAAATTGAGGTCTTCTGTTCACCAAATGTAATAATAATAGTATTAGAGGTAACATTGTAAAACAGTGTTTCTCAACCTGTGGGACGCACCCACATAGGGGGGGAGCAGGATAACACTAAATGGGGGCGCAAGCACATCTAAAAAAATTGATTAATTTACTGAAAGGAAAACAAAACAAAATACATTCTGACATAATAAATAATAAAATGCACATTTACATTGATATAATACACTTATAAATACGACTGTATCAATACTGCATAAAGTATTTAATAATTAAATCAATATTAAATAAAAAGCTAATTTAATAGTTGTCAGTGACTCCCTTGGGCCTGCCTTATAGAGCAAATATTTTTGAAGGAGGGTTTAATATTAGAAATCGACACTCTTGAGTTTTTTTCTATACTTACCTGAGATCTATATTTTGTCTTCAAAGCAGTCACCACAGAAAATCAGTTTCACAAAAGTAGGATGTTGAAAATGGTAATAGTAAACAAAATGCTCTTGCTTTCAGTGCAAAAAACTCATCATCCACTCATGCCCAAAATTCAAAGAGTGATTTATTACTAAATTGTCTTTTGAATTCACCACTTGCTGTGAAGTTTATGAAGATTTTTTCTTTGACAGCTGAGAGCCCTTCAGGAGTATTTTGAAATGAATCCCTAACCCACTCGTAACTTGCTACCAAGTTTTCATCAGCAAGAAAATACTTATTAAAATTCTTTGCCAGCATGGCTAAATGAATTTCAATGGTTTACAAAAACAACTTTCACGTGTTGTTCTTCAGCCTTGTAAGTTTCAACACATTCATCCACATTTGCAAACATTTCTAGGTTTCTTGCTTTAAATTTCTGCTCCACAATTCCAATTTTCTATAAAAAGCTTTAACTTTATCACTCAAATCCAACATATGAGTGTTTGCTCCTTGGAGTTGAAGATTCAAGGTATTTAATTTCTCTAATATGCTGACCAAGTAGTTCAATTCCATCACAAATAAACAGTTTTGAAACTTCTTGGCTTCCGGTTGGTTTTCCTCTTTTAGAAAAATTGTGATTTCATCTCTTAATTCATAAACATACTGAAAGAATTTCCCATGTAATAACCAACTTACCTCACAATAAAATAGTAATGCGGAATGTACTGCACCCATGGCTTTACAAAGTGCAGAAAAGATTCTTGATTTTAGGGGTCTCATTTTTATATAATTTACTATAGTTACAACCATCATTAACACAATATTCAGACCAACTCATTTCTTTGGAACTAAGAGCTTCTATGTGGATGATGTAATGTGTCCCAGACACACTGTGGAGATTTTTGTTTCACAAGTGCTTGTGTACTTTTCAACCTTCCAGACATTGAAGGAGCATAATCAGTGCATATTCTGATCAATTTTTCTACTCTATGCCTCATTTAAGATAGAAAGTAATGCAAGTACTGTTGCTTTGAGTTCTACTGGTTTGCAGAAAAGTAGTTCTTCTACTGCTGATATATCATCACAAATTGAACACAGGAAATGAAATGAGCACCTTTATTGCTATCTGTTGCCTCATGAAGCTGAATTGAAAACAATTTGTCACGCAACTTCCTGAAAAGCTGATGCTGTCATCTTCAGCTATATCACCAATTCGACGGGCAACAATATCAGTTGATAGAGGTATGGACTGCAATTGTTTGGCAAAGTTATCTCCAAACATAGTTTCTACAATCTCAATTGCAGCTTGCAAAATAAGCTCTTCACCAATGGTGTGAGGCTTTTTACATTTGGCTACTTTATATTAAACTTTGTTAAGAGGCAAGTGAAGCTTTTTAATTCACAAAGTTATTTTTTAAAAAATGATGTTTGCTTTTCATATGATTTTAATTTTGATTTGAAGAATTCTCGGGTTATGTTAACATACTATGAAGTGTTTCAAGCACTTTTTGGCTTCTATACATTTATAAAAAATAAACCAATAGCGCTTAGAGAAACCTTACAGATCAAAACTTGTTTATAAACAAATATTTAATACAAACATGGACACAAAAATTAGAAACACTTTTTGTTGTAAAATAATATGTATGACATAAACAACAATTAAAAATTTACAGAATAAAACAAATTTTTAGGTAAAGAAATAATAATTATAAATAACGAGTCAGGAAATAATTATGTTCAATTTCACAAAAACCATTATATAAAACTAAAGAAATTTAAATAAATACACTTCTTCAAATATCATACAAGAAAAATTATGTACAAGTAATAAATGCAAATATAAATTTAATGATAAACATTGCACAGAAAATAAATGCATTTCAGGATTATAACATTTTTGTAAAATAAGAATATAATATTTATGCAATTTATGGAATATAGTATTTAAAGAATAAAAATCGCACATGTGAGGTAGAAACTATTTTATTAATAAGCAATAATAGCATATTTAAAAGCAATAATATTAATGAAACTTAGGATATAATAGGCTGTGAAAATTGTAATAACTTTTAAACTGATGTAACAGATTTAGCTATTGCTATCATGAAATTATTGTGCAATCAGTTGGTCAAAGAAGAAAAATCATTATTCTGACTAACAATGTGTGGAGGGATTGATAATATAACAACCAGTCAAAAAGATAATTATTCTAATCAATCCTGTGTGTCAACAACTCAATCAATGAGGAGTTTCCCATTACTGCAGACAGACAGAAAAACTATAAAATACATATCTGCATGGCCAGGCAAGAACATCATTAACAGAGAGCCAAATGACATCAGAAGAAGGCACTTGATGCAGATGAGCTGAACTACTGCATCACAACTGACCACCCAATCAGGATCCAGATCTTGCTGCTCAGATAGTGAGCTAAGACATATATTCTAAGAATTACTTCAAGGATTAAATTTGTAGGGGTTGGCTTGACCAGCCTATATATCAAATGATTCTTTCAGTGCAAAACATTAAGCTAGATGTCATCAAGCATAATTCAAGCTTTTCAGGGTCACCAATATTTAAGGTCCCTCTTGTCACTAGTATAGGTTTACAGAATATACAAAACTATTACTGATAAATTGAATCTTCATAAAACACATTTTATAAAATAACCATAAATTTAATCAGGTGAAAGTTTTTTTAGATACACCAAATAAGGGAATTAATATTACAAATTTGGAAAAATATCATTTATGTATATTCTAAATTATAAATTGACAAATTGATATTTAAAATAAATTTTATATAGACAACTATTTCATAGAATTAATAAATAAATAAATTTTATTAAATAGTCATTGTCAAATAATTTTGTACAGCATTTAATGGAGAAGTTTCAGTTTGCAAAGAAATATTTCACAGGCTAAAGTTTAAAGTGTTTATATACAAGTGTTTATACAATAGTTTAAAGAGTTTATATTTTTGTTTTTGTTGGTAAGAAGTAGATTTTCATTATTATAAATATCTTTAAACATTTAAGTTTATTTCAATATGTTAGTGAAATGTTTTGTACACAATCAATTGATATGCTCAGTTGCAGTACACTTTATGTTATATAGTCCCCGAAAATTTGGTAAGTACAATCCACTGATCAAGAAGGCTAAAAAGAAATTTGTGATAATCTGATCTCAAAAATCTAAATGATTTAAAACTAAGGATATGAAAAATAAAAAATTGAATGATCATTTTACTAAATCCTAAAAACATAATTCATCTGCGTTAGCCTACCAATATTATAAAATGGTAAAAAAATGCTGAAAAGAAGAAAATTGCAATAACTTGAGATCTAATTAATCTGTATTAATTATAGATAAAAAATACTATTATTTTTCTTTTCTTTCCCGAAAGTTCAACAATCAATGACAAAAACAGATTAGAAAAAAAATTAACATTTAAATATATTTATGAGCTGAGTTTTACCTGTTGAGAATATTTTTTCATCTTTGTTAATTACTGGTTTCAACATGGTAACCTTTCTTTCTTTAAAAAAAAAAAAAAAATTGCTAATTTGACACTAATAGAAAATTTCTTTATGCACAGGACTACTTTCCTAATTTTAGCAAGACTATTATTGTGCATTCAAGATTTCATAATTTCAATTAATAATGTGAAAGAAAAAGGGTTGACAAAGAACTTTCCTCTACAGTCCTCCTAGCAATATAAGCCATCCATTACAAAAAAAAATATGCAGTGTTCACAGTGCTCCACAGCAAATCAAAAGTATAGATAACTGCAATATCTGAGCTGTGTTCTTTACAAAAGTGTATCAAGTGAAGTTTTTTTTTGCAAAACTAAAATTCTTTTTCCTTCATAATTATTTTTTAATCCTCTTGTTAACTAAAATTATTTAATTATAACTTCAAATATTAGTTACCATAATTTTATGTTATGTCAAATGTTATCACTATATAACACATGTATTATTATAGAATACTGAAACTGCATTACAACAAAAACAAATTAAAAATGGAATACTTTTTACGTTTAATTTCCCATAAGTTTTCTTCAAATAAAAACTCTCACTAATAACACAGAAAGCATAATTATTCCACATAACTGAAAAAAAAAAAAAATAGAACTAAAAAGAATGTTATAAATTATAAAACAAAATTTTTTTCCTTCAAGAGGTTCAAATGATATTACTCTTGAAACATAAAACTTCTTTTATAATGAATTCACCAGTGGAATAACAAATAACACTTTTATGGAATCATATATCATTCTGCAGAAAGGTATATAAGATACTAATACGAGTATTATCACCTGATTACAATGGAAGTAACAGCTCGTGGAGCTTCTGTATCATCTCCATTTGACTGTTCTTCATCCCTATCCCTTTCTCTAGAGGAATCATCACTATCTGTATCGGCTCTCCGTCTACGTTCTCTCCTTTCCCTTCTCTCCCCAAACACCTCTCTAGCTTCTGGAAGTCCACTTGACATTCTCACTATCCTCATACGTGTCTCCATATCCAGATTTGATGCCATTTCTACACCATTTTGCCTTCTTTCAGCTTCTGCTCTTTCTCTCTCTCTTTGTGATCTAAAAAATATAATTAAGAAAAAATCAAATCAACAAATCATAACTGGGAAATTTGGAAAAGAAAATCAAGATGTAATAAGAAAATTAGAGGTTATAGGTTACAGGTTTATGGCCAAATAAATAATGGAATTCAGGAGTATTATGTACAAAGGAGAGAGAGAGAAAGAGAGAGAGAGAGAGAGAAATAAAGGTTAAACAAGTAGCATGCAAGACCAAGGTTTAGATAAGGAGAAAGGAAAATGAAAAGGAAGATATAAATAGATTATAACTATAAAAGAAATCAAAGATTTAATCAAGCAAGAGAAGAAAAAATAATAAAATAAATTTGTAGTAAATAAGTTAAACATGTGAAAACTTGTGTTAAGACCAAACCAATTCAACAGTCACAATATATACTTTCAGTTCCTACATCATCTCAGCATTCTTTTCTGTGTCTTTTTAAGCAATAAGGAAATTTAATAAAACAAACCAAGCATTACGCAAATAAAATCAAACTGTTCTTTATATGTACAGTCCAGCTTTTTATTTTTATGACTGCTCAATACTCAACATGGATCTATGTATTATCTATACTTAATATATCACATTTTACCTAGTTTACTTAACAACATTGAGTTAAGCAACCAACATTATATACATTGAATATTAAATATTCAAATATTGTATTAATTATTAAAATCAATCAATTTTTGTTTAAATTTCTTAAGTTAATTAATTCATTTCTTCAAAGCATATAGCTTGGTTGATGAAATATGAGGTCTATAAATTAAGTAACGAGACTGGTTCAGAAAAACGTTTTATTTACAATCCAATTATTTATGGACTCTTATCACCTTCGAAAAAGTTCCCTTGGGAAGCCACGCAACACTTCAAGTGGTTTTCCCACTCTTCATAAAAGTGTAGGCACTCAGAAACCAGAATATCCTTCAGATGGTCTATTACATTTTTTATGATTTCTACTGTTTCAAAATGGTTTCCTTTGAGGTGTTTTTTAAAGTCGGGAACAGGAAAAAGTCGCACGGACTTAAGTCAGGTGAATAAGGTGGTTGAGGAACACAGGAATGTTTTTCTTTGCCAAAAACTCATTAATTGAGAATGCAGTGTGACAAGGTGCATTACCATGATGTAGCATCCAGTTGTCTTTGATGGCTGGTCACACGCGAGCAGCTCTTTTCCTCAGTCTTTTCAAGAATTTCTCTGTAAACATATTGATTTACAGTCTGTCCTGTATGCCAAAACTCCTTATGAGCAATTCCATTACTATCAACAAAACAAATTAGCATGATTCAGATTTTTGATTTACCCATTTTTGCTTTTTTGGGACATGGTGAGTTTGAAGTGTGCCACTCCTTGCTCTGGCATTTTGTTTTTGGGTCGTACTCAAATAAACAAGATTCATCACCAGTAATAACATTTTTTTTTAGAAAATCATGATCAGTTTCAATTCGCCCTAGATCACGGCACACTTTACCCTGTTGTTTTCCTGTTCAACAGTGAGGTATTTTGGGACCAATTTTGCAAACTATTTTCATTCCAATTCTTTTGTCAAAATTTGATGGACTGTGGTGTGGTTCAAATTTATTTGTCTGTAATCATTCTGACAGTTAGTTGCCAGTCGTACTGTATCAAGTCTCTGAATCGCTCAACACTGTCATCACTTTTTGACGTTAACAATCTTCCAGAGTTTGGATCGTCTGCAACGGATTCCTGGCCATCTGAAAATGCTTTAAACCACCTAAAAACTTGGGCTCGTAACAGAGTGTCATCTCCATATGCTCTTTTCAATTTTGAAAAACTTTTAGTAACATTCTCACAGAGTTTAACTTGAATGCACAACATTGCTCATAATTAGTATCATTCAATTTTGTAATGCACAACAAAAACTCGTTTCATGTAAAATTTGTTTACGTCTCATGTGCCAACAATATATTAAAAATATTAATAACTCATATAAATCAGCTGTTCATATAACCATATGTTTACTAGTAACTTAACAGTGTTGCCACTTTGGCTGCCAAAAAAAACTAGTCTCATTACTTTACAGACCTCATAGTACCTTCACTTTGGATTTCTTCTCGTTATTGATTTTAAATGTGAAAGTCTTTCCATTTCTACTCTTCTTTTTACTAACAGGTTTTTTGTTTGTTTTATTTAGTTGTTCACATAAATTTTAAATCATTTAAAGTCCTTCCTACATTTTTTAGCCCACCAGACCTATCAAAATCACTTTAAATTTACCATATTATTTCTTTAAGGGAAGGGCAATTTTTTCAGTCAGGTTAAAACTCATATACGATTGTTCTAGTTTATTTGTCAAAATCATCCAGTGAAATTAGTTTTCTTTCTTCAACAATGTTTGTCTAGTGTTAAACTGTGATAATTCACCAACCTGTTTTTTGGTTTTTAATTGCATCTTAGTAGTCACAAAGAAAATTAGGCAATTTTACATGTAAAATTAAAATTTTATTTAAAATATGAAAAAAGGAATTATTTATTAAGAAATATTTCATCGTAATACATAGAAACACTAACAGATAAACAATAAAAATACAACACAGAAATAAAAATTCACCAAATGTAAATTATTTTCATAGTTCTCTAACTCGATTCCTACATAATCATCATTATTTTTCACTTTTATCTTTATTAATTTCTCTAAACAAAATAATGGTATCAGTCTACTGTAGTGTGCATAATAAACAATATTTACGTTTAAGATAAATTAGTTCAAAATACAATTAAAAAATATTTTTATTTTTTAATCATAAAGAAAATATACAGAAGAGAGGCAACAATACATAGCAGTAACTACAGAGAGAACAGTAACAAGAGAGTAACAGTATATAAAATACAATAACAACAAAGTAAAGTGAATTACAATTAAAATTATAGCAAATTAGAAGAAAATATAAAACAAAGTTATCTTCAAAACAAAACAAAAAATTTTAAACATTGTCTCTAAAGCAATATACAGAAATAGATATGAAACATAATTTAATAGCTTCAACAATTTTTACTCTTTAAATTCTCTTCTCAGTTTACATAGAACAACAACAAAATTTTTTAAACCCAAAAAAACTTGTCTTGTCAAAGACCAATTGTAACATAGACCTCATATAAACATGATTTATTTTTTAGCAGATGACTCACAGTATTACCGTAAAGATGCCTCATATATCAACTAATTCTATGGAATTGATCAGGTGAGTTCTACAGAAAAAAACATTAAAATTGCTTGGAAGCATTATAATTTACACAATATTTGTTCATGAACATATAGAAACAATTTCAGAATACTTTACTGGTGAAAATAGAGAAAAATCATGTAAATATACAACAGGAAACACTTTGTTAAGTTGCAGCTAATGAAAAATTTAGCTCAGATTTATTCTAACAAATCTAATAAACTAAAGCTAAAAAAATCTAATAAATTGATAAATAATCTAATAAATTGATATTTTTGAAGTACAGCTGTAATGGGGCCAAAATAATTTTTTATGCTTTTGGATGAGAAAGATTTTAAAAATGGGTTCCAGAATCTCAAATAATTTCTAGAATTTTTGTAAAAACAAAATCACATTTTTAAATTCGTTGCCGCAAATTAAAATTTTTTATCTGCCAATAAACAAATAAAACTATCACAAAATTTATACATAATTTCTTTTAGAAAAAACAGATAAAAGTAGAATCAATGGAAAAATATAAGTTAAGAAATGTGACTTATATAAAACAAACCAGACATAAATCTGCAGAAAAGTTTCATAATTTTAAACCAAAAATCTTTAATATAGCAAAAAACTTTAGAAAAAAATGAATTAATCAAAATAGTAATTAAAAAACAAAACATATTTGAACCTATATATTTAAATAAACTTTATTTATTTCACCAGCAGAACTTCTGAAAAATGTTATATATTTAAATAAACTTTATTTATTTCACCAGCAGAACTTCTGAAAAACTTTCCTAAACTTATTTTTTGATATGACAACTGTTTTTTCTAACACAGTTATACAAAACTCTAAATTTTGAAACACTAATAGTAAAAGTTTGAATGAAATTCAAAGAACCACAATTAAATACCTAATGCAACTCAAAGTGAAATGATGAAAACAGAAAAATAAATAAAAATGTTAAAACCCGCTTTTCTATAAAAACTGAAAATCTAAAAAAATAAAAATTTAAACATCATACTAAAAATTAAAAATAATATTTCCACAAAGGACTACTGAAAAATTAAGTTTAGCATATGAAATAACTCAATGCAGAGGAAAAAACGTTCCAAACAATAGATTACCCAGTAAATATAAGATAATTTTGTTTTCAACAAAATAATATGTATAAAGTTGTCTATTTTTCCAAGAGCACAATTAAAAGCATGGGGCGTGATTCACCTTAACCTATTTTGCACCTTAACTTTAGTTCATCCAAAGAGATTTACTAGATATTATGTATGTATTGAAGGTATCACTTCCATTTTGCATCAAAACCTTTGTCATACGTAAAGAATTGATATAGATATTCAATAAGAAAGTGTGCCCCTTGCTTTTCATTTTGGTCTTGTGAAAATAGACACATTTATACATATTGTTTTGTTGAAAACAAAATTACCTTGTATTTATGTTTACTGGGTAATACACTATTTGGATCATTTTTTTTCTCGAATTGAACTGAATTATTTTATATGCTAAACTAAATTTTTCAGTAGTGCTTAATATTTGAAAATATTTTTTTTTTTTACTTTTTAGTAAGATGTTCAAATGTAAAAGTTTTTATAAAAAACCATGTTTTTAATTTTTTTTTATTTTACACTTTTTAGTCAAAGTAAATGACAGTAGTAAAATGACAGTAGTAGTAAAGACAGAGCTAGTATTTTCTGAAATGAAACGACTAGCACAAGATAGGGAATCTTGGAGAGCTGCATCAAACCAGTCAAATGACTGAAGACAAAAAAAAAAATTAGTAAAGAAACTTTTATATTAATTTTACATATTATATAATTTCAATGTTTTTCGTATAAATTCATTTTTTTATGATTATAAAATAAAAATTAAACAAATATTATCAAATTTTGAAAAATTAATTTCTATTATATACTTAAATACCCACTAATTAATCAAATTTCATTTTATAATTAAACTTAATTATTTATCCCAATACATAGACTAATCAAATTATATTTAAATTTATAAAGTATTTTATTCTGATATTTCTCATATGGTCCA
This sequence comes from Lycorma delicatula, assembly GCF_047948215.1. Taxonomy (NCBI): domain Eukaryota; kingdom Metazoa; phylum Arthropoda; class Insecta; order Hemiptera; family Fulgoridae; genus Lycorma; species Lycorma delicatula. The sequence continues at coordinate 178,007,757 of NC_134455.1, forward strand.
TTTCCTCTAAAGCGTCCTTGTTACAAGGTTTCTTACCAGATAATTTTGAATTATCCAATTCTTCAATTCAAAATCCATCAAGGGATCTTCTTTTTTTCTGTTTAGCATCCGGAACCACGTAAAGTATTACTTCAAAGTATGAATGAGGATAATATGTATGAGTCTAAGTGAAGTGTAGTCTTGTACAGTCTCAGGTCGACCATTTCTGAGATGTGCAGTTAATTGAAACTAACCACCAAGGAACACTGGTATCTATGATCCAGTATTCAAATCTGGATAAAAGTAACTGCCTTTACTAGGATTGGAACGCTGGAACTCTTGACTTCCAAATCAGCTGATTTGCGAAGATGCGTTCACCACTAGACCAACCCAGTGGGTCCCATCAAGGGATCTAACTCTACTGAGGCTAACATATGATTGCCCTTCAGCAAAGGGGTTTTTCTGAAATAGACAATAGCGTAGCCTACAGTACTTCCTTGCATTTTGTGCACTGTTGATCCCCATGACAGAATCAAATGTAGCATCCATCATTCAAAAATTCCATAGCTGTACATAGCAGGAAACTGAATGGCTTTCAGATTATATGAATGCCATCTCTTCCAAACTCAAAAAAATATTTTTAAAACATTATTTTCAGTAGACATTACTTTTAGACTTAAAAATTATTTTCAAGTCTAAAAACATTAAGCGCTAGCATTCACTTTCAAATCGAGCCTTGTGCTCTACAGTTGACTCGGCTGCACAAATTTGCGAATAAGGCTGACGTCTAAGCACTAATCGAACCTCTCGCTCTTTTGGTGTTTTGTTAGCTTAATGCTTTAAATAGCAATAGTGTCATCTTTTTGAACTAACATTGCACTGTTGACTTATTTCTATTGAACAAAATGGCGATTGACACTGGTTTTGTGAATTTGTATGATGGGAAGAATTAAATTTTTTTTATTATTACTGCCATCAAAACACAAATATAATTTTAAATAAATCATTCGTATATAGAGTATAAATCGTTCAAATGAATGAATCTTTCAAACAAATGAATCGTTCATGCACAGCTACCTACTGCGCATGTGTACTACACCGTGGCACGAAAATGTCAACCATGAAACAAAACTGAGTTAAAGAAAAGCATGTAAAAGTAAATATCCCTGAGACCATTACAAAACATCTTCAATGGAAATGTTTTCATTTCATCACTTGTCTGGTGGCTTACTGCAGAAAAGTTAATTTTATTAAAAATATAACTGAAATTAATGATTTTATTAGAGAATCATTGACAGCATATAAAAGAATGTATAGAAAATTTAGCAAATACAACAAAACATTATATCAGAATAATAGAGAAGGGTTATATAAAGCAAGGACAAAATCTGCTTATTGCCGATTTGTATGAAACCACAAAAAAAAATATTTTTAACAATCACAACACTATCTTATTAATCACATCAATGAAATTGCCCCCTCATTCTCAAAAATAATAATAAAAACTAAACCCTTCAAAATGCATTTAGAAATTTATTTGTAAAGAAATTAATTGCAATTTAGAATGGGTAAGCTTCATTTTTTAATAATGATAGATGATCAATAAGTGATTTTAATTTTATTAAAAGATCGATGTGAGAACCTCTTTCATAAGATTACATTATACAGTTTCCCCTCCCTTAAATTATATAAGGGGATAACTACTCAATTATTGAAGCTTCACGCTATCCCTATCTTTGCTGACATAATCGTATCCAACTCTGAATAAGAGGCATACATTAAATCTGGAGGGCAATCTAAGTTGAAGGTTTCATTGGTATAATAATTTTTCCAGAAGTCTATTTTCTAATGGTCTTCAGCACATTTTATTAATTTTAACTGTTCGATATCAGTTTGATGTTTATTATTGAACACAAATGCTATTATTTATGTGTAGCTAGGAATGTAACCTTTTTTTATTCTAATTAGGTGTTCTAAATCTGGTGTTAACAGATACTTTTGTTTTGATTATATAACTTTTAAATGTACTACTTTTTAGTCGATTTGAAATATATTGTTAAGTATGAATTAATTGTTTGTAAGTAGTAATGTATGTATTGTTAAATGATTAGGTTAATCTTTTTTTTTAAAGTAGAGTGTGTATGTATGTATGTATGTATGTGTGTGTGTGTGCGTGCGCGCACACGTATTTATATAAAATGAATATCTCCAAAACTGGTAGATTAATACTAGTAGATCATTTTCATAGAAATTTAGATATGCTGTAATAAAGCATCTGGGAATGATAAAGATTGAATGAATCATCCTTGGGTAACACTCAATAGTTAGAAAAATATTGAAAATTTTATACACTTTTTTGCTGCACTTCATTTATTTCATTTGAAAGTGAGATTCGATTTTCCAATTCTTCAATAAAGTGGGCAATTACACAACTGCATTGTGGACACCAAATTGCATCACATTTTTTTCCTGGTGTCCATATCAGCATTTTATATTAGTTTATATATTAATTTTGTTTCTCATTGCTCAAGTAGTTATGTGGTGTAAGTGGGAATGTGTGACGTGACAATCATGGACATATAGGTTTGAAACTGACTTCATACACTTATATATTCTTTAAACTTTTTTTTTTAAATTTAAATATATTGATTTATTAATAATTATTAACAACTGTAAAAATTTTTGAATTAAAATGAAGAATATAATAAAATTTTATTTTACTAACAACTTCTGATTTTTTTTATTGTTATTATTGAATTATTATTTATTGTAATTTTTTTTACAATCAGAGATTAATAATTATTAATAAACCAATATATTTAAATTAAAAAAAAAAAAACAGATTTGAAACATGTGCCTCTCCCTTGTAAGATCAAAATATTTCATTAATTAAAATTTTATTTGGCTATAATTCTAGAACCAATGAAAATAAGTACCACTTGCTATATATTGTTAAAATGCTCTTAATGAGGACTTATTACTATAGTTAAGAAAAATTCCAAAATCCTTTTTTTTGGCTTTTTTTGACACTTTTGGTCCAGACAATTGCAATCAAAAGAGAAAGGTGCACAACTAGATGTTACAACAGTCCTAAATCCAAAATACATGTACATACATGTGTATGAACAGATGTCATGCCAAAACTATTCAAAATGGATTTAGGGACGGTCAAAATAGATATTTCCATTGAAATCTGAAAACCAACATTTTTCGCAATAACTTCCTTTACTTCATGCAAGGAAGTAAAAAAGTGAAAATTTTGGATTTTTTTAAATTTAAATTCAAGGATCAAAGTTTAAAGTTTACAAGTTCTTCAGTTTTTATTTATTTTTTTTTACTAAAAGCAAACAGTTAATAAATCTTTTTTTTCAGTATTTTTGTATTCTGTTTTCAGTTCTATTCTTTAGCTATTTCGTGTAACAGAACTGATTTAAAATTTACCAGTATATATTTTTCACGTATTTTAAAGATCCTATCAAATATTGTTCTGATTTTGTTTAATTAGTCAAAATCTTTTTCTAAAAAATTATTTTCCTTTTATTCTATGTGAGGTCTTCTTTCAAGCCTGCACATATAACAATGTTCAACATTAAAAGAGACCCCTTTCTTTAATAAGAGTTGAAAGTTAGATATGACACTTTTTCAGTTTATAAAAAAAAATAGCAAAAAAGTAGTACATTGTCTATTTTGTTTTAACTTCTTTATACAGAATGTTTCTAAAATGTTACGCTGGCTATACTTTTACAGATTCTACTTGCAAAACTAAACAAAAAATATCCTCAGGAAAAATGACAATTTCCCTTCGTTCTCCCCCTGTCCGTCTTTTGTTTTTTTATATAAAAATTTATATCTCAAGTTTGGATATACGAATCAGATTAATATTTGGTAAGCGTCTCGGTAATAAAGTTTTATAATTAGCAAGAAATCAGAACTTAAACACCTTTGCAAATTACAAAATTGCAGCCATGTATATTTTTCAATCTGTTATATCTCCATAAATATTAGTTTTATCAAAATTTATGTTATTCACTAAAATATTAAGCCTTTTATTTTGAACAAAATGACATTTTATTTTTGAAAATCAGTTAACAAATAGCCGAGTTATAGTAGATAATTGATGTTGTAATTATGTGTCTGTTTTCATGTCCACTTTACGTTCAATTTGATGAAATTTTGTTTTTATTTATTGTTAATTCTAATATTGTAAATTAGTATCAAATTAAGTAATAATTTTCTCACAATAATAGACCTAATAATTATGACACAAAATGACAACATCAATTTTCTCCCATAACTCTACTATTTAACCGATTTAAAAGAATAAAATGTCACTTTGTTCAAAATATAAGGGTTAATATTTTAGCAAACATAAATTTTGATAAAACTAATATTTATAGAGAAATAACAGATTGAAAAATAAACATAGTCGTCAGTTTGTAATTTGTGAAGGTATTTAAGTCCTGATTTTTTGCTAATTTGAATACTTTATTACCAAGACGCTTACCAAATACTAATGTGATTCATCTATCTGAACTTGAGATATACATTATTAAATAAAAATAACAAAACGGCAGACAGGGGGAGAACGAAGGAGAGATTGCCATTTTTCCTAGATATTTTTTGTTTAATTTTACAAGTAGAATCCAAAAAAATATAGCTAGCCTACCATTTAGAAACACTGCAACTTATTTTATATATTATAATATCATGATGAATTGTAACACACTTAATGAATTAAGATGATTATTTAATATATACCTTTTGAAAATCCAAAAATACTGAAATTGTTATTTCTCTACCAACAAAACTTTAATTTACACTTACCTGACTTCTCTAATAGCAACCAAAGCTTCCCAAACATCAGTAGATGTCAATGGCGGTATATCACCACGAGAAGAAATCGGAAATCCCCTAAAAAATGAACTCGATCCCGATGCTGATTGAGCACGTCTATTAGCACGTTCTCTTTCTTGCTCCCTTTCCCTCTGACTAGGTATTTGTATACTAATTTCCTCCCCTGGATTAACAACTACTGCTGGTGTTGACTGCTGTTCTGTTTCAATAAAACAATCTCTATCTTCACTTGAACCATTGCTAAAAGAACATAAACAAATAAAATAATTAATACTTTGTAGTCATAAAAATTGATTCAAAAAGCATTAAATTAATGTCACCTTCCCAAGTCCTTACACTGGATGGAGATCGGCAGCTAAATTTAAGGAATGTACCAATAAAATTTATAATTATCTAGCTGGAAAATAGGTTAACTACATATTTATATTTATTTCCATTTTTTTACCGTCTTTTGTTTATATAACATGATTTAAAATAAAATAAAAAATTAATTTCTTTCAAGTAAAATAATAAATTTTCTAAATACAGTAACACTGTTTGACAACCATCAAAAAACTTAAAAAAATTGCAGAAAAATTGGCCCCAATAAAAACCCATAAAAAACATCAATGGTGGATCAGTGAATGCAAATAATCAGCAAAGAAGAGACATCAAGCATGGCTATTACACCAATCCCAAAAATCAGAAACATCGTACCAAGATCTAGTAAAACAAAGAAAAGAAACCACCTGAACCCTAAGGAAAATAAAAGACAGCACCATAAAGAAAAACTCAAATCAACAGAAGAGTTCATCAAAATGTAGTTGAGAGACTACCACAAAACCTTCAAACAACAACTCCAAAAATACAAACCTCGAACACCCTATTAGGAAGGATGAAAAGCATAATCTGGTTCATAAATAAAGACAATGCGGAAATCCTAGCTGAATATTTCAACAAACTCCTAAATTGCATAGAACCGCCAGAACTCCTAAACTTCAACACCATCACCACAATAACAACACCACCAGAAAATCCCACAATATAATAGGTCTTATACTGCACTGGGTGAAATAAAGAATTACAAATTGGCAGAAGATCAAACCTTTGCAGAGATCAGGAAATATGCAGGATGATCAACAAAAATCAGCCTTCATCAACAGCTTGTCAATATTTGGATCAAAGAAGACTACCAAAACACTGAACAACACCCCTCATCCACCCATTACACAAAAAAGCAGACAACACAGTCCATAACAACTACAGAAAAAAATTCTCACTGCTAGACACAACATTTAAAATTCTTTTAAGAATCATCCTCAACAGAATCAGTTTACAACTCGAGAAAGAACTAGGAGAATAAAAACATGGAGGAACCTCCATAGTATTGGAGAATACCAGGGAGGTTCCAGACCCTGGGGACCTGTCCAGACTAGATCATGAATTTATTTATATAATAGTTTCCGCTTACCAACAATCTTTAATAGTTTGTTTGAGCGCTTTCAGATTAGTAATCCATCCTCAGGAACATTGATATGTTATAATTATAATTATATACTTCACATATCATTAATTATACTAACTTGAATTTTAAAAACAAAAATTATAAACATAACAATTGATCGTCAAAAGATAAAATAATGCCAACATTATCCGTCATGTCAGTATGAAGGTCTCAATTTTTACGTTTAAATTATATTTTTTTACATTTACATTTAATTTTTGTTAAGTTTAATTCCTATTTTTGTATTTTTGATCATGAGTATCAAGCTAATAATAGATTACAGCAGAAAAAGAAGCAGAGATATGGTAATAACATTTGTACACTTTAAGAAAGCATACGATTGCATCCACAGAGAATCCCTACTAAAACTTTTTAGACAGCTCGGATTTCATACCAAATTAATAAACATAATAAAACTGATCCTCAAAAACACCAAGCCAAAACTGAAATTTAGAGGTGAACTCTTGGAACCATCGAGATCGAAACAGGACTGCATCAAGACCCTCATCGCTACTATTCATCTACACTCTGGAAAAGGTAATGAAGGAATGGCTCAAAAAATGCCCCCAAAAATAAAAATTGGCAAAAAATCAAAACAAACTGCCTTGGTCTTGAAGACAACTTGGCGTGGCTAGCAAATAATATTGACAAAGCTAAAACACAGATATTGCAAAAATAAGGCGCTAAACACAGTTATAAAACTGGAAGCCACATATGCAGCAGAAACACTCTTCCACTTGAATGAATGTACAATCAAAGCCCGACAGACTTCAGAAAACTAAAAGAAGAATTGGAAGAACCTGCATCAACAAAAAGTATCAGAAAGACAGGCAGTAGTAAACTATGCCCCAAAGTCGTGTACACAAAATTAGAACCCATCACTGACACCATGCATAAGAGGATAGACGCTTCATGAGGATGCAAGATTTGAGACGTCTGAAACAGCTGGTATAGTACAATCTCGTCTTGAAAAACACCAACACATGATGCAGATAGATCAGAGAAATAAGAGGATCTAAAGAAATTCGCCTTACACCACAAGACACCATAGACAAGAAAAAATTAAGGCCAAAAGCACTCACTTCACTCTCACAAGAAAGAAACTCACGACATGAACATTTTCAACACCACAAACGGCATGGAGATCGGAATGCATGAAAAACTACTATGAGGACTGTAAGACCCAAACAGTCCCTTTGAAAATACTTAGATAATGGACTGACTTAAGTGATCCTATGCAGTCATAAAAGATAAATAACTGTTTGACAACAGAATCTGGTTTCTCCAGAATTCCATCAACAATACAGTTTTTCCCTGAACCTATGAATTTTAATAAAAATTAAATGTTTCCTCTTTAATAATGAAACCTAGCTAAAGTAGAAACAGAGAAAATATACTGTTAACAGAGAGTTATTTTTTTTTTTGACTGTCTAATTTTTTGCCTAATCTATACTTAAATAAATATATTTATATGGTAGACTCCTATGTTTGTTTAATACATAAAAATTTTGTTTTATTGAATATCATATTGCAAACTTTTTCATATATTTATTTCACACAGTTAAGGGAAATTTGTAATGTATTACTTTAGCGAGATACCATGTTATATATTATATAAATGTCAAAGATTTTAAAACCAAATTATACTCTGTAAAATTAATTCAAAGGCAGATACTGATTCTGGCCACAATTTATTTACGGCAAAGTTTAAGAAACTAAAAGAAAAAATTAAGATACAGATAGAATAATGTTAAGTAAAAATTGAAACAAATCGCATTTAAAAATTACTGCTAATTTAGATTCAGTTAAAATAAATAAATACATTTCTGTTGTAAATTGTCTTACCTGCTTCTGTTTTTTTTTGTACGGTAACGATTACATTTATTCTTCTCCAGTCTCATAAACTCAACATAATAAACTATTGAAACCTAGTCAGTCTTGCTCCTATACAAAATAATAATTCTGATGGCACATTATCTATCCCTATTGGCTTATTATAGTAAATAAAGCAATAGAAAAGCCAAGAACATGCAGAAAAGTAAAAGTTGAAAAAATTTACAGAAAAAGTTTGTAAAACAAAATCTGGATTACAGAGATCCATTAAAATTGATCGATAAAGATATAAATAATAAAAGTTCTAAAGATTGTAAAAGAAGGAAATGGTTAGAAGGCTTAGAAATAAACTAATGTTGCTTGCAAAACAGCAAAAATAATTAATGAAAAAAAAGCATATGAAAAGTCATTGTCAAGGACAGAAAATAAATGTTAACAGTTAGTTGAAATATAACTCCGCAGAGGAGAAAAATTATCAGAGATATAATTTATATATTTAAAAATTCATAATCTGAAGTAAATTAAGGACAAGACACAGCTTCAGGTTATGACTGTTTTTTACATAAACCTTGATAACAAAACCTAGAATAAACAAAAACTCAAGATGTTTCAGGTATAATGTATTCAGGATTGCCTTATGACACTCTGGAATGACAACTAATCATAAGAAAATTTCCTACACCCAAAAGAAATAATTTCAAAAGCTGAATAAAACTTTATCCTAAAGCAGGCCAACAAATATTGCTTAGATGTATTTCTTTAATTTTCCTATGTACATCTTTGTATATCAATTATTACATAAAAAAATTTTCTTTTTTTTTACTTGTTATATGTATTTATTTATTTACTTTTACCAACTACAGGTTAATACTCAACACTTCTGCCTATGAGAGATGAATTTTGCAGTGTGTGAAAAATGTCAAGCCTAATGAGATTCCAACCCACACTTCCTGAATAAAAAGCAGAAACACTACCATTTTACTAAAAATAAATATATGGGTATATCTAAACTTTATTTACTTTAATAATTTAGAAAAGTTCACATAATCTGCTTAAGTTAGAATACACAAACATTTAAAAACAATAACATATAAAATTCAAATGTTCCTTGCCCATATCACAAAACTAGTGTGATATCATTTACAGTTTGCCAAAGTTATATTACAGGGTACATAATTATAATAATTAGTTGGAAATATCATTCAGTACAACAGTAAACTATACGTGACTTTGGACTTAAAAAATTATATTATAATGGGGCTTTTGATTAAAAAAAAAAAAAAAACAGATTTTTTTTGGAATTTTCTATACTTTTAACTTGTATATGTTCAAATAAAAATAAAATTTTAATCTATAACTCAATAATTAATTTTTTTTGGCTTCTGTAATTTTCATTATGAATTTTTTTTTTTGGGGGGGGGAGTTATAAAACACTTTCACGTTATAATCACCCAGGTCAAAATATACAGAAAGCTCCTTCTCAGATATTAAATTATTAATAAAATAGGGTTAAAACTATGATGAAAGCTACGATAATAATAGGAATAAAATTAAAAAAAGTAAAAGAAATGCAACAATTAGGATAATATATGTAGTAATACAAATAACAAAATAATATCAAAATTTACGACAGGTTAAATCTTATTATTAAGTATATTAATTCTTCTTGGAAAAACAGTACCTGGTCCTAGTACATTTTTATCATTTCCTAGGTCACGCCATATATCCCTCGGCAATTTAATTTGCAATGTAAGACCGCATAACATATGTAGTCCACAAGGATATGGTGCACAGTCAAGTGGTAGTCGCATTGGATGCACTGTGTGCACTTTCTGCTGACATCAGGAACCCATGAGTAGTTCTGATATGTCATAATCGCAATTGGCAAAAACCACTTCCTCTCAAGAGAATTTTTCTGCTTGTAGAGTCCCATGATAACACCATCCATATCTTTGATGTGTCGGAATTTATTATCCACTGTAACAGTTCAGTCACCTTGCTATATTCTTCGAAGTGTATATTTAATGGAATTAATAAAATCAGTAGTTGGAACTTAAATGATGAACGATGGTTAGCTACATCCATCTTTAATAGCAGAATCCGAATTCATTACCCAGGATCCCCACATGACAAAAGGATTCAGCAGAAATTCACCTGTGTGTTGTAACGATTTAATTCAGATTGTATTGTGGATTTCAGTGACAATAGGATGTCTGGAATACAAATCCTCTAAACCTTGTAGAGCACTATGCAAATTGCTACAGAAGGATGTGATATTTTGATTTAATGATATTCAAGACCATTTTAATGGCAAACTGTACAGCATTGTAGATATTTGTAACGCTAGCTAGACCAAACACATAAGTTCTGTCATTTACAACAAAAGCGCATCAAATGGTATCATTCTGCTTAACCCATCTGTGTATACTACTGCATCAGGGTTTATCTGATAGAAAATGTTTGCTAAAAGACAAGAGGAGTTAATTTTTTATTATACACGGTGAGGTCGTAATTAAAATTAATGGGGTCGAGTCTCCAAAGAGGGTTACATATAGGGGTAGGTGGGTCAAAATACAAAAAGTATATTAAACACCAGGTATGGACACCCACTGGTGCTGTATTACATGGATGATTTTTATACTGTTGAAAATGAGAATTTGCAAAACAGGTGATTTGGTTGTCCTTTAAAACGAGCAGAACAAGATGCCAGCAGCTGTTCCCACCTATCTCAAAGTAATGGCTCACCACAGTCAACAAGTATGCTTGTGACAGAGCTTGATCTAAACAGTGGCAAGACGAAGAAAGGAGTGGTATACAGTATCCAACATCTTAAGCATGGTTGATACAGTGAAAAGTAGATGATACAACCGTAATCTAAATGGGATCGAACTACAGAATAATAAAAACATAACATTCATGATCAGTCAGCTCCCTATTTGGTATTGCTAAGGACTCATAGCATATCTAGAATTTTTAAACATCTCACCTTTAACTGTTTAATGTGTTTGGCCCACACAAGATGACTGTCAAAAAATAAACCTAGAAATTTAACATGAGGAGAGATTGCAATTGGCTCTCAATTGAGCAGGACTTGTGGAGTGAAATCGTCTCATAGACAAGAAAAGACTGCACATTCTGTTTTCTCCTGTGAGAACATGACGCCTGTGACTTTGAACTAGTTTCAAGGTGAGATATAGTTCTGTAGTAGGACCTTAGCTGTTGCTGTTGAACGAGTCAAGATATACATATACATATATATATATATATATATATACATATATATATATATATATATATATATAGCAAAATCATCAACAAATAAAGAACATGAAACAGGTGGTTGCAAACATTTAGTAATATTGTTGATGGCCATAATAAACATGGTAGCACTTAATACACTTCCTTGAAGCATTCTCCATTCACGAAGGTTAAGCTACTGGACTCAGAATCTTCAACACAAACACAGAATCAACAGCCATTTAGGAAACTTCTAATAAAGGGCAAGCATATTACTCATGATTCCCTACTCTTTAAGGGTATTTAGGATACTTCATCTCTAGGCTGTATTGTACAGCCTCCTGATGTCAAAGAAAATAGCGACAAGTTGCTGGTGGAATAGAAAGGCATTTTGGATAGCTGTTATCATAGAAACCAGTGATACCAATTGATCAATGGAAGATCATCCTTGGCGGAAGCCACACTGTTCTGGAGATATCAGAGCGTGCTTCTCTAAATACCAAGTAAGCCTTCAGTTCACCATTCTCTCCATCACTTTATAAAAAACCCCTCAAGGAGATAGGTCAGTAGTCTGAGGTTTGTCTGAGATCAGTTGTCACTACCAGGTTTAAGGATTGGTACAACAAATGTTTCCAACTAATGAGTGGGAAGACTTGCTCAAAGAACAAACCATTAAATATACGCAGTAGGAGATTAAGGGCCCATTTGGTAAGGTTTGAAAGCATACTGGGATAGATGTTAACAGGTCCAAGAGAGGTGTGACATGAGTTTTTTAATGCATGCGACAACTCGCTGAATGTAAAGGTAGCATTTAATTCACTGATCAATCACCAATTTTTAACGGTAATATTTCCATTCATATCTTATAATTCATTAGTAAATGATGAAGTTAGGGCCATCAAACGAAAACAATCAGCTAGGTGATTCTTGTGACTGCAGAAGATGATGTAAGGCATTCTCCTTCATGAATAAGGCCAAGGATAGATTGTTTGTGGGATGCACAAATTGCATGAAGTTTTCTCCACAAAGCAGATATGGGAGTAGTACGTGAGGTGATATCTACGTAATTCCTCCATTACTTTCTCCTAGCTTCTATGAATATGTGATGACATTCCACTCTAGCTCTACAATATAAACTGAGATGTTCATTTGTAGGTCTTCAGTTAAATTTACACAGTGCCTGCCATCGTTTCGTAAACGTATTTTGGCAATCATCATTCCACCAGGGAATGGAGGGATTGGATTTCCTGATGTTTGTGGAATGGATCTACTAGCATTCCCAACTACCAAGGAGGTAAAAGAGATTAGTTGATGTAGGGTATCAGCACTATCATTATATTGTGATGGAAAGGCTTTATGGAAAGATAACTTTTCTAATTTGCTCTTTCAACAATCCATCCTTTGTTCACCACACAGTCGGCACAAAAACCAATGATAATTGGTTTATGGTTGCTGCTGTGTAAAGTCATCACAAACAAATTAATATGAGGGAGTAAACTTGGTGAGAATAAAGAGATTTCAATGTTGGACAAAGTACCAGTCGATGGCAATATAAACATGCATGATCTGTCATTCAATAGACAGAGGTTCAAGTCCTGTCTCACTCTGTTAAAGATATTTCCTCAAGGGGAACAGATTGTTCAGTCCCATGAAATATGGTGAGCATTAAAGTCGCCTACGATTAATGATGAAGATGGTATTTGGACAAGGAAATTTTGTATATCTAGGGCATCCAACCGTGAGTTTGGAAGAGGTATAGATAGCAGATGTGTAATTTGAATAGGACACAGATCTCTATGGCAACTGCAGATGTGGTATTCTTGTACCTGATACCTCATCCTGGATGAAGATGGCAACCCCACCACTTTCTCGACAATCAACAAGACAGTCATATCTCTCACAGAATTACCCTCTGAGAGTTAGAAGGTGCATTTCCTGGAAGCACATTACTATCAATATCCTAACATCTTCAATCCGGAATGAAGACCTCAAATGTTCCTTGGATAATGATCATAAATGTAAGTAACTATAGATATATACAGATATGGATTTACAGATATATAAAAATTATTTATAGACGATTCTGACTTTCTTTTGTACATAACAATATGTACAGATTATCTGTCGAATATTATTCAGTTTTTCTCTCTTGTGTTTATAACGTTTACAAAGTACTTTGCTTCTTCGGGCACTTCATCCTCTACCATATAAACCATAAAGAGACCTCAAGATGATTGTGGGGATTTGGAAGCCTGGGAGCCAGAGATACCATACCATGTGTTGATTTTTTGATAATTTCCTTAAAGAGATCTTGATAGTTTGCTGCGTAGGTGGTGTAGCAGGGATTTTATTTGGCAGTGTAATGATTAAAGTAGTTTTTGGTAAATCACTGTCAGCCTTTCCAGTAATAATACCTTTTTTCTTGCATGTACTCTTAGCTCTGAAGTAGTGTTTTGAGCAAGGCAACTTGTTCAGACAAAATCTGAAAATGCTGTTTTAATTCACTGCAGGTTCCACAGTTTATTATCTGAATTTGCTGGGGCTTGGCTTGATGTAGCAGCAGCAAAAGAGACATCTGGTTTAACTAGCTTTCAGGAGTTCAGTGTCTTTATGTATTCTTTTTTAATGCACCCAGAAACGATAGTTTCTGCTCAGTACAAATTTTGGAGAATTATTTTTCTTGTTTAAAAATTAGGATACCTCTCGAGCGAGCAGAATACATACAATCCTCTGCAGTTAATACATATTTCTTCCTCCTGAGTCACTATTTTTGTGGCCTTCTTCTGCACATCTAGCACATACTGCGGTGTTCGGGCAAGAAGTTGTGGTGTGGCCATACCTCTGACACTGGAAACATCCTCATTGATCAGGAATGGAAAGCTTATGAAGGGAGCCACCTTCCAGACTATTCCATAGAACTACACAACTGACATTTGTGTAATTGGTAATAATTCACCATTTAAATTATTATTTACCTTAGGACAATTATTGTCATCAGAGAAAGCTGATCGAGGTCTTTTCACAAGACTAGAAAAGACTAGTATTGGTGATTTTTCAGATGGACCACCAATCATTATGGGGTTTATCAGTGGAATACTAATTTTGGTCACACGAGTAATGGGGAAGTGTAGGACGACCTCTTCAGAGCCCACGTATAGAGTGGCTAGAGAGCTAAATACAACTGCTTCGCCCAGATGCTCAGAGGACATTGTTCACGACTCACTATGTAGAGCCATCCACCCTTCGACACTATAGTTTCCACCTTGGGTTACGGTTGCGTTTCATAAGGTGTTGCAACACCACCAAGTATAAATGTAATAAGAAACAGTGTAAGATGTTGTGTAGTTGTGTATGGGTATATTTGTAATTAGTGTAGTGTCCTTGGTGTGGTGTGGTGTATGTGTATAGTGTAAAGTGATTTGCAGCTCTGTGTATAATGAAAAGACAAGCTGCAGAGGCTAGGGCTATGGGGATGCCAACCCCCCAAAGTCTTAAAGAATAAGATTCCCTATTGGGATTTCAGTTGAAATCAAAATAATCACTTTACGGCAAGATAATGATGAATTATTTCATAATTTTTGAACAGGAATATTTTTATAAATGTTGTAAATCATGGTGGCAGCCACATGTTAGAATATCTGATGACAAACTTTCCATTGCTTTGGTTATACATCAGTGTAAAAAGTGTGTTTGAGAAAGTTTGTATGAATGTTCTTTTTTGCTCTCAAAAATGGCTAGAGTTTCTGCAAAATGGTCAAAGAAATGTCAATTCATTGGAAATCAGTATACATGTAATAAAAGTGTAAAAACAAACATGCTAATAGTGTAATTGTCAGTAATGAAGTTAGGAATGATGAATATAAAAGTAGCCCTAGTTCTAGTTCATACCTAATGATGATCATCCACAACATATGTTGTGTCCATCTGGTCCTGACACTTGGTGTGGCTAACAAAAAAACAAATGTTGCAAGACAGCAGTAAGCAATACACTCATAAAAATGTTTTACCTGAATTCATTGATTGTTATAAAATCAATCTACAAAAACTTAGCAGAGTGAGAATTGCTAAAAAAAAATACCTTCCAGGCAAAACGAATACAAATGAATTTCTAAATGTGCTGATGTGAAACCAATGCCCCAAGACAAAATTTTCTTCAAAAGATTTACTGGAAATAAGTGTTTGGGAAGCAGTTGCATACTGTAAATGATGGTTACGTATCAATGAAAAGTACTATTGAACAACTGGAAATAACTGCAAGAGGATATTATGAAAAAATTATAAACATATATGACGCATAATAGACAAATCATTAACAATGAGTATCATAATAAATTTAATGTAAAATGAAAGAGAAAGTTGAAAGAGTTATTGCTAAGAGTAAAGAAGATAAGCTACAAGAAAATGAGGACCAGTTGTATAGATATGGTCAGTTTTAGTAATTTTATTTGTGATGAGTAGTGGAAACTGACACATTAGAATGTATTTTTTTATATTTTCTGTAAACAGTTTTTTTTTATTTTTAAAGAACATTATCTGAAGTTATACTGAACTAATTTGCTTGAAATTTGTTGTATACATATAAAACGATTGTAAAAATTAGTTGAATCTCTAGCATCACTGGAATAACTGATAAGGTTTATGTGAAAATGTTTTTTTATGTTTGATTATATATTTTTTTCTTTTTTTCACTTTTATAATAATAAATTTATAAATATGTAATAATACCTAGAATTTTAGGTTCAGAATGTCTAAAGATATACTCCAAACATGATAATAAGTCATTCAACAGTGTAAGATGAATAATTTTAACAAGAATGTTACTTTTTTTTTGAAGACAAGAAATTTTAGCAAACTTATAAAATTAAAATAACAAAAAAGTATTTGTTACAGTGAAGAAACAATTACATGTAAATGAAAGCAATATTAAGGTTAATATATATGGTAGAAGTTTGAAAATGGTACAGTCACTATATGAGAAAATATTGTAATTTTCATATTTCTCCCAGTCTGTGGTCAATCAACAGACTGGGAGCTTAATGCTTAAATAAAGCATTGATTACATACAACAATGCCACTGTGACACAATTGCATATTGAGCCAGGAGTAGTACAAATTATTTCAGTAAAAGAGACAAGTTAATGCAGATGTAGATCCAGTTTTTTGTAGACAAAGGTTGTTTCAAACCATTTTCACTCATTAATAATATTAAGAAACCCAAAAATTGATACAATCATTAGACAAACAAAGTTTTTCGACTGCGACGAAGTAATTATCAGAATTTTAGCACCAAACATATTAATTTTAGATATATAAATTAATACTGACCCTTCATCATCAGATAATTCACTGTCAGCGTCACAATCACTTAGTTCCCTGTCTTGAATATCATGTACACAAGTCCATTCTGAAACCTCATGATGACTGATGTTACGACTTAATGCACACCATCCATGTGGATGAACCTAAAAACAAATAATAAAACCAACCATAAAAAGACTAGATACCTCAACTTAAATTTAAGTTATACATAATAGTATAATATACATAAGTATAATTCAAATAAGTCATGTTAATTAAAAATCCTCACAAAAAAAATTTATAAAACATACAAATTTTTTACACAATAAACAAATGTTCTTCCTTACTTGTAATGAAGAAACAACTTCAGCATCATCACCTTGAGGAAAGTCAGTAACAAATTCAAGTCTATTAGTTTTCCGTTTATGAGAAAAAAGATGAGTATAACTAGCAGCAACTGGAATTGTTGAACGGCTCACTTGCATCAGTCTGTAAACATTCGGCTAAAACAAAAACAAAATAATAAGTAAACAAGCAAATGAAAACACTTTTTAAATAAACAAAAAATTATACATCTACATATTTAAATTACTCTTCATTGTTAGTTTAAATTTGCACAACAAAAATCTTTTCAATATACACTAATTTTTCATTTAAAATATTTACCACTGGGTGATCCCACCTTCAAAAAAAAGATAGATTTTTTGGTATTTTTTTGGTCAAGCTATACTTCACAAAAAAATAAATAAGGCATTCCATCACTAGTAAAATGTTTTTATTCCTCATTCATATAATGCATTTCAGAAAAATATTTCAAGTGAAATATTTTGTTATAAAAAATTTCATACAGAAGTTCCTCTATCTTAGGGAACAGCTTTGATTTATAGACTCTAGATGACTTTTATTAAAGTTCTCAGGGAAAGAAGTTTTAGGAAAAAAAATTTTTTTTTCATAAAAAAAGTTTTTTTTGTAATTTTTGTAATTTTTTTTTTGTAATGTAGATTCAAAATCCAATTCTTTATCCAATTAATAAACAAAATCTGGTACCCAGAAAAAACAAAGTAGTTCAGCTTGTGTAATATAAAAGTAGTACTAGAGTTCCTTTGAAAATAAAGGCAGTTTTATCACAATTCAATTTTTTTTTTACTAAAAGTATATATCTTAGCCTCTTTTTCTATACAATTACAGTCAACATTGAGGCATTTGTCATAGTATTCCACATTCTTAAAAATATCCTCCTCATACTACTCCTTTGCTGCAAATCAATTTCACCATTGCTCAACCACATCTTTCAAATCATCATCACTCATAAACCGCTTACTACTTAGAAATTCCTTCAATTTTTAAGATGAAGGATATTATTCAGAACTAAGACCAGATTACACAGCAGATGACTGAATGAATATAGTCTATCAAATGTTTACAATAAAATGTGGTATCAAAACTGCATAAAAATCACATGTAACAACAAAGTGCTCTTCATCAGCTAACCCACCACTGACTTTTTATAATAGATAGCAATTTCCATAGTAGACGTCAGGATATTAAATTAATCAACACAGGACACCTAACTGATCCCAAAATATTATACCCAGCAATTTATGTATAGAGACATTTTGTATGTTTTGCTGACAATTTTATAGTTTTTTTCAGTGACTAACTTACAAAAAATGTAACTTTCTTTTTAAGATAGCACTCAAAAAACTACAGATTCAGCTTGTATTGACAGGCTTGTTTAGTTTAACACTTCTTAAGTAGTACACCAAAAAAACACAAATTAACTAGTTAAATTGAAAAAATTTCTCTGTATTGGTAATTTAAACTAAAAGGTGGATCAGAGTCCAAACCAGCCGCAATATTTAGTATTACCACTTTTTATTTTTTCAAAATATTGTTTTGGATCTTTCAGGTACTCAAAAAAAGAAATGGAATACTGTGTTTTTATCACACTTCCTACTCTGATTTGATAATATAGAAGCATACATGATGTCAATAATATATTTGTGCAACTTTAATCAAGCACAAAAAAGTGTAATAACAAATAGTAATTTACTTAAAAACTTCTTTAAATATGGAACTTATAGATTTATTTAATACTGGAAGGTTATGTATAGCATTTCTGTATCCTGCCACCTGATGATGTTTTCAGATATTTGCCATGCCATAAATTCACTAGAGAAAGCTCAACACATGAAATACTTTATGGGAATTTAAAACCAGCAAGATCTTGGCCAAGAGTTTTGAGATCTAAATCATGTATTAAAATTAAATAGCCACTAGACCTTAGCTGTTAGGTCTATTACCTGTAATTAACAGGTTACGACTTATGTATAAAGCCCAGGAAAGTATACTTAAAAAATGATAATGATTAAAATATTTCTGGAGTAGCAGCAATTTGAAAAGTTTTACAAAGATGTTTGACGTTGTTTCCTTACAAGCTGCAAAAATTACAGAAAGCAATGAAGTAACCCATATACAGTTTATTACCAACATGCTAAGCAGAAATAAAAATTTAAAGTTTTTTTTTTGAGATGAGGCAACCTTTCTTATCAGTTGAGAAAGCTCTATACTATCCAGTTAAGATGTTAAGGAACATCCCAAAAATTAATATATGATTCAGTTTCTTTCAAAAACCAACTCTGAAAGAGCTGACAATTACCTTGATGCACTGAGAACTATGCCTTCCTGCAATTAAAAATCTCTAACCAGATATTTTTTTCAAACAAGACTTTTTAAAACAAGCTGCTTCATTCAGCTAATTTTCTTCAGCAAGCACTTAACAATTAGTTCCCTGATCGCTAGACTCATCATAATGGGCTCATCCATCAGCCGCTAAGATCAGAAGACAATAATGACCTTCTGAAATCTTCTTTTAGGGGCAAAAATTCAAACTGCAATTCAAGAAATCAATGCAGATGTATATCAACTGTGCCTGGCTAGAATTAGATTACCAATTAGACAATCTGTGTATAACAAAAAGCTCCCATATTGATTGTAATTAAAGTTGATGAAAATATTATGGGCATTATGGTACATGTTTGCATCTTATTAACATCAAGTTTAAGAAATTTTTGTCTTCTCACTAATATTGATGAAAATTTTCAGACACTCACTCCTGTTTGCTTTTTCTTTCTTCTTCAGACACATCAGTATTCACATCTTTCTTCTTCAGACAGAAACACATCAAAAACAGATTTTTTAGTACCTAAATTTTTACCTAATTTTTGTTTCAAAAAGTGAATGTCTAAGACTACATACTTCTGCCAAAAAAAAAGGAAAAAAAATTCAGCATAGTTACTGTACTAGAGTGAAATATGAAATATTTTTATGATGGTTTATAGAAAAACTCTTTAAATCATACAAAACAAAGTTAAAGTAACTTTTAATTTATTCAAGTTGTTGTAACATAACAAATGAAAATATAAATTGTAGGCAATATCCCTTTCTCTCTTAATTTGTTTTTTTATCATTTTATTTCTGTTTTGATTCTATCTCAATAATATTTTAACCTTCAATGATGAAATATAAGGTCAATAAAGAGGTCTTATTCTTCAATAAAAATAGAGGTAAAATAATTCTTTATTTCTATTAACATTTTTAACTCCTAAACCCACAGATTAGCTTTAAAACTTTAAGTTTGCTTTTTCTTATAAAGTTGTATACTTGCCCATTACGTGAATAAATTTCTAACTTTGACATTTCTGAAGACTGTCAATCATTATACAAGATAAAGAAATAAAGAGATAATGATTTATTCAATCAATACTTTCCCACATTATAAATATTTCTGTAGTTGAATTTTAGGTGTTATTTTTATCATTATTTATTTTAATTAAGATTTTATTTAACTTATAAGTTATCAAATTTTCAAACCTCAAATTTTAATAATTACTAAACCAATTTTCACCAATCATTCTTCATTTTCTTTAGAATTTTACTGAAGATTAATTTGACCAGTTAATTTTGTTCTAGGTCAAATTTTAACTTTTCAAAATCTTTTAATCAAGAGAGATCAGACTTAAAATTTCACACTTCGCTAACTTATTATTTTTTCTTACATTTTATCTCACAAAAAAGTTTCACTCAGGAAAACTTCACTTGGACTTTGAGTTCACAGAACAATGAAATAACTCACTCTGAATTGATAATGAACTATCTATCACCTGCAGAAGAGCTAGTTCAAATTTCTTTACTTTCTGGATAACCCTCATATATGTTTATTTAAATACAACATAGAATTTAAAGACCAGGCTGAATTCCATTAAACAGCAAAAAGCCTCCTATAAATTTGCTAGATATCAAAATCTTTTTCTTAAATGAAACATTAACCAAAACACACACTCAAAAAAGTTTTATAATTATTATACCTTAAAACCAGCAAGGTCTTGACCGAGAGTTTTGAGATCTAAATCATGTATTAAAATTAAATAGCCACCAGTAGTACAGATTATCATTTTCGATGCATCTGGATTTAAGCGTGTTCTCATCAGCCCATTAGTGTGAAATACTTCATTATATACAAAACCATTCTCAGTGTAACTGAAAAAGAATAAATCAAACCATATGTGATAAAATTAGTAATACAATTTAAAACATTAAGTAGTTTGAAATTTTTTTTTTTAAAAAAGCACATAGTTTTTACACAAAATGCAAGTAATGATGGATTTAAAAATGTATTATTTATTTAGATGATAATACACCTTTTTAATTTCATACTTATTTTAACTAACACAAAAAAGGTGGATGTTCTCAATTTAGCCTAAACATGCTTTTTATGTATGCTTAAGCCTTACTCTTTATCTAATACCGAGTTTAATAATACATTTTGGATTTTGTAGGGAAAGTTCCTATGATAGTACCCGTGTAAGTTTTTTTTTAAAGAAAATTTTTTAACAAAAAAATTATGTAGACAATTTGAAGGTATTTTTCTAATTGTCATAACATTTGCTTAATATAAGACTGTTATAGCCACAATTAAATGAAGAGTAGAGGATATCATTCTGATATTCAAGTATTTTTTTTTTAAATCTATGTATTATTTTGTAAATATATATATAATCTTACATTCCAAAGAGCCTTAGTTCATGATCATTAAAAGTCTAACCATTTCTCTCCATTCCTTTTCTAATATTTGTCAAGACACAGGCTTCTCATTTTTACATTGCTCAAGAATGGTTTTTTTTTTTGTTAAAGAAGTTATTTTTGTAGACCCACCAATATTTAAAACAAAAAAATAAATTAAGAAATAATTAATAAACTCAACAAAAAAAAATATATATTTTGCCGAGTTTTTAAAGTGAAACTAGTAGTTTCACTTTGTTGGTTATGATATTGCTGGTGTTCTTGAATCACTTTCCTTTCCAGGAAGCAACTTAGACATTACATTGTGCGATTCACAGCATTTTTTTATCAAAATGGATCAATGAACTGGCACATTGTCATGTAAAAGTCATGTTTGTTCTATTTTCAGGTCATTTCTTTCACTTGAGTGTACCCTAGCAGGCAACAAAGAATACAGATATTGACTATTAATACTACTAAAATGAATTTAGCAACAACACTACAAAAATAAAAAAGCTGTAATAACATTACTATTCCTTTGCTCCTGCACAAATGAAAAATTCTATGCCTGAGGAAATAATGCTGATTTCTATTATGAAAACTGATATTTTGTCCAAGACCTTAAAAAAGATACCATATCTATCTCTTGTGATTGTAGTGATCAAAAAATTTAGTTTTGTCATAGACAGTGACAGGTCTATTGCCAGAGTTGTTTGTGTTTTTCCTTCATCTGCTGTCACATTTTTGGAACCTACCTGTTAACAAATACACTGTATTTTCAGACCCTAATAGTAACACATGAATCACTTATACTTGTATTATCATCAACATTTCACTATATGCTTTTACAAGGGACTGCAATTTTTTGAAATAGAAGTAAACAGCAAAATTTGACATATTTCAGAAGCTCAGAGACAACTTGAGTTGTCAACTTATTTCAGAGATATTAAAACTGTATATGTGTGATGCATAATGACACATATTCAACAAGTACTTAGGGGCTGCTATTGTTGGAAGTGAAACAAGAACTCAACACTACACATGGTTTGACGTAATAAATGCTATCATCTCATGAAGCAATAATTTCTATTTCAAACAGAAGTCAGCAACCCAGGAATTGTATCTACATTATTTTTAATTCTCAGTTTTTATAATAATGTCAGTAAATTTCTAACTAAACCCTGATTCATAAGTGACTACAGTGTTATAAGTTTTTTATCCAAGTCTTTCATTTAAGTTTTATATCGCAGAAAAATAATTTCCCAATTTAAATAAAATTAAGATGAAAATATTTAAACTAAACTTTCATAAAAATTTAACATGAAATTGCACACCTAATTGTAACAAATATCTAAGATTTGTGAAAGAAATTCTATGGGGTATTCTATTTTAATTAAACAAATTTTCAAAAATTTTATTGCATCACTATTTTTGATTTTGATGATATTTGATATATGATAACTACCCACCTTTTAGTGGCCAAAAAATATTTTTTTATATTTAAAAAAAATATTCTTTCTTGAGTAATTTCTTTTTTTTTTAACCCACCATCAGGTAAAAACAGCCATTTTCGTAATTTTTTCTATGAATAGCATTCTTATTTTACATCATACAGAGGGTCGAAAAGGGCTTCTTGGAAAGAGTAAAGGTGGAACTTCATCTTAATGTACTCAAAATTCATTTTGTTACATAACCAAATCCTGTAATGTTTACTGAAGCTACATTTACAAATTGTAATTTTTTCAAATTTTGGGCCCAAAATAAATAATGAAAGGCTTAGGTAACAGGTCTGTTTTTTACCTTTTAACTCTTAGGTACTTGTAGTACTTATAAAAAAAATCCCTTTCAGCACACTGGAAGACAGAGGTAGATTCACCAATGCTAAGTAGGGAATAAAAAAAAATTTCTGGCTTAAAGTTAAGAAAAAATTTACTCAATACGACAATGGTTGCATGTGAAAAAAGTTTCACATGTATAGCATATGACAAGCCCCATCTTCATACAATTCCAGCAACATTTTGGTCATATCTAAAATTGTTTCAGACAAACATTTTAGGTAATGTTTAGAGGACTAACAAACACTTTAAACTGATTCGATAGTGTGACTATTAAGGGAGGTATGATTTTTTTGTGTTCGAAACCCCATTTTTTCCACCCCCCTGGGCCAATGGTTGGTGATATCAAAACATTTACATATATAAGTTTTAGCCTCTTATACAAAGAACGGTAGGAACTTTAAACGAATTGGATATTTTACTTAATAGGAAAGTTATGGTGATATTTTTGTTTTAAAAAAAGCCCTCCCATTTCCACCCCCATGGTTCAATTTTGCCCATTAACAAACTCGATCGAGATTTTGGGTCATTATATTTTATGAATCAATTTGAAAGTGATTGGCAAAAAATTACGGCAGTTATCTTGTCCACAAGAAGGTGAAATATATATATATATATATATATATAAATGTATATATAAACTTTTGAGCTGATGGTGGTTTGGGGTCTGGGGGGTGAAACACGAAGATATGTTGAAATTTTCCGTAAGTTGAATCATGGTACCCATTACAATAGGTAACTATCTTATGAAATCTATCTAAAATTGTACTGTTACGGAGTGTCCTTCATTAAAAAATTTTTAACGAAAATCATTATATATTTTTTCAGATAATAATGTAGGCCTACTAGACAAAATATTTTGATATGTCTATAATGAGCTTATAATCTAGATAGTTTGTTACTTAAAGTATGACTCATACACACACAACTCATATTTAAACACAAACATGCATGGACATGAATGTTGCGTAATCCTGAATAAAAACACTGCAGAATGCTCAGTTACTGTTTTGATTTTAATGTGATATTTTGTGTTGTTGCTAGTGTTAATACTGTGGTTAGGTAATGTAGACTTGTTTATAAAGTAATTTTATTAGCAGTGAACTTCTCTTTTATGCGATATCTTTTATTTTAATTTTATTAATTAGAGACATTTTTATTTTAGCTGTAGAGAAACTGAGATAAGACAAAGTGAAGTGCAACTGGTAGTTTTATACTAACTGTATTGTTATTTTAAGAACCCTTGCATTTTATAAAAACGGATTATGGAGTGATCAATTGGCATTCACACTGAAACAGTAAGTCAGAAATTGATTTACAATATATCTTCAATATTGCATGATATTTAAAGTTTAGTGAACAGCAAATAACATTGATATTTTTAAGAAGTGGATGTACTGAAACAAAAAATATTTGTACTTTTCATAACACCGAATATTTATACAAATATTTTCATATTAATGGGAAAAGTTGCTCTGACCCATTTAGTTGTCACACTAAACCAGTTAAGAAATCTCTTTGAGAAATATTTTTTACACTTTCAACAAGGAATCCAAATTTAAAATTAATTCCAGGCAGAGCACTGTGTTCAAAATAACACAACAAATTACAAAAACCACAAGATGATGCAGAAAGTGAACCGGAATGTCAGCACTTAGCATTTCCCCCAGTTAAGGTTCAAAAATTATCAAGCAACACAAAGGAACCAATTTAAAAAAAATAAAATTTCAAAAATAGCCGAGTCAGTTATCAGTAAATTAAATGATTCCTTTGATTTAAACATTTCTACAGAAGAAATCAGTTTAGTACCACAAAATTATGCTGATTTAGGTAGGGAATAAGAAGTAATCATTAAAATAAAGGTAAAATGAAAACAGTTACAACTGAGGAAAAAATTAATAATTTAAATTTATTACAAGCAGCTGGAGCATTCAAAAAATTCAAAATGAGTTTAGTGTTAGTCAGTATTTAGCCCGTCAATCCAAACAATTAGTTAAAACAAATGGAATATTGCCACAAATCGGCAAAAAGAAACCCAACCCAGTCACGTAATTGATGAAAATTTTATTTTTTATCACAGCTGAATGATGCCAGGCAAAAAGGATTGTGTCCTCTAAGACAAGCTGGGAGAAAATAAATATTTTAAAAACTTATCTTTTGCACTTAAAAGAATTATGTGCAGCCTTAAAAGAAAAACACAATTTAAAAATTGGTTTTTCAAAATTTTCTGATTTAAGACCTAAATTTTGTGTTCTGGCTGGTGGGACAGGTTCTCTCTCTCCCTCTCACTCTCTTTCTTTCTATGTGTCTGTGTTTGTGTGTGGTCTGTATCTGAACCGGTGTGTGTGTGTATATGTGTGTGTCATCCACCAAAAAGTAAAACTCATGTTATCTGCTCTAAAAATGAAATTTTACTAAAAATGCTCCTTTCAACCATGATATGTGATATAAAAAATGAAACATGAATGCTGTCACTCTGTTAAAAAGTGTCCAGACACTACTGAAGTGCTCAGATTACTGCAAGAGAGCTGGGATGATTTTGATTCTGAAATTATCTTCAAACAGCGGGTTTCTGTTAACCGTTATGAACTAACTACTGAAATTCTTCCATTTCTAGAGTATTTAGATAAACTTGCTGAAAATTTAAATAATCTAAAAGGCATCATTTTGTTCCAATGAAACAGGCTAATTTCCTCAACATTAAGAAGGAAAACTTGTTGGAGGGTGAATGTATTGTAATGGAAGACCTCTCAAAAATTTTCCTTTTGTGATAAGGATGAAATCCAGTCATATCATTGGTCAAAAACATATGCCACAGTACATCCATTTCTGATATATTTTAAAAAAGAAGCAAAATTATAAAACCAAAGCTATTCTGTGGTTAGTGAGTACTTGAAGCACAACACTAGGTTGTTCTTATGCTTCCAAAAGCAAGTTATAAAAAAAGTAAAAACATTATTACCACAAGTTAAACAATTTTTTTTATTTTTCTGATGGCTCCTCAGCCCAGTATAAAAACAAAAAAATTTCATAAATTTGTGCTACCATTAAGATTTTAAAATCGCACCTGAATGGCATTTTTTGCTTCATGGAAAAGGACCATGTGATAGTATTGGTGGAACTGTAAAAAGGACTATGACTAAAGCAAGCCTTCAAAGGACAGTCAACAATCAAATTGTTAAACTTTCTGAAATGAACAATTATTGCAGACAATATTAGTAATATAACACTTTTTTTCTGCTCTAATAAAGATGTTCAAGAGACTGAAGAATACATCAGTTCTTATTATCAGGTAATCAACAGTCCCAGAAACAAGAATCTTTCACAAATATGTTCCAACAGGTCAAAAATATATTCTGAAAGTCCAGATGACCTCTGAATCAGAAACATTTACATTAGTACACAAGGGCATTAGTGTTTCTGACTGCTTATAGGTTTACCAGTCAAAATGTAAAGAATATGTCTGCTGCGTATATGATTGAAATTGGTGGCGAGTACATGAAAATGAAGAGGAATATAGAATACACTTTTTCCATCTGCAGGGTTCTGGTACTTCATTTATTTACTTCATTGAAAAATAATCAAACATGGGTTCAACTGGAAAATATTTTAATGATTCTCATACCTTCAGAGCTTTTTCTATAAACTACTGGAATAGGAAACATTACACCACAAGATGAATGAGGACTTATCTATCAGTTCTACTCAATAAAAAATGGCAGGAGCACTAAGTTAAGTTCGTTATCAAAAAGTACAAGATTTATTCATAACTTCCATTAGCAGTAATAAAATAAGGTAAAAGTGAATTGAACAACTTGTTAGTATACTTGAACTGTTGAACTGTCATTTTGTAATTTTTATTTATCACTTCTGTAATTGACTACTTATCATTTTGAAATTGACTATTTATTAATTATCAATTTAATCATTCTAATGAGTTTAGTTGTAATTTTTATAATCTGAATACGTTGAATACGGAAAATCTAAATTTTTGAATACGTTGTTTACGGTTAGAAGAAACAGTGTTTTTTGGGGTTTGTTGGCTTCATTACCCGTCAACTTCTTTGAGAAACAAAATAAATTTTATATGGTTTTAAAGTCCATAAAGCACTTACTACTGTAAACATTACAGATTTTTTCCACATCCCACGTGTAGTTTTTGGGCCCCAAAAATGAGACATTTTCAAAATCTTACGATTTGGCAACCATTTGTTTTTAATGAAGGACACTCAGTAACAGAAAAATGATAAATTAAAGTCAGATCATTAAACATAAGATGATGATAATAATAATAATAAGTTGAAATGTAATTATTACCTGTTAATATCCCACGTATATATTTTACCATCAAAGCCAGAAGTTACAAGTAAACTATCACTTTGAGAAAATTCAATATTTTTACCAAAAATATTTTTTGGCCACTACAAGGTGGGTAATTATCATATACCAAATATTATCAAAATGAAAAATATTGATGCACTGATCATTTTTTGAATTAAAGTGGAATATCCTCAAAAACATAATTCAAAAATTTTCCATTTGTTTAAAATAAAGCTTAATAACCCATAAAGTAATACCATTAGAAATGAAATTTTAACTTTAAAAATAAATTTCACATTCTTCTTTGCTGATATGCAAAAATAAAAAAATATGAAGAAATAAAAAAAATGAGCAAGAGCTAAAATCTTCACAATAACCCAACCCAAAGAATTCATCCAACATTTAAATAATGGTGTAAAAGAAAAAATTATAGAAAAATAATAAATTAAAGTCAGATCATTAAACATAAGATGATGATAATAATAATAAGTTGAAATGTAATTATTACCTGTTAATATCCCACGTATATATTTTACCATCAAAGCCAGAAGTTACAAGTAAACTATCACTTTGAGAAAATTCAATATTTTTAACCCAATTGGAATGGCCAAGAAGTGTTCTAATACGATTCTTTAAATGGCGTGCATCCCATAATGCTACTGTACTGTCATCACTACATGTCGCAAAAACTCTTGAATCTAAAAATCTGAAACAGAAATTTCAATAGTAACAATTAAACATCTCCTACTGAGTTGAAGTAGTATGCAAAAGACAGTTTCACAACAAAAGGTAATGCATTAATAAATTTATCATTTTACCTGCCCTAACATTTCTTTTTATCATAGTTTATCTAAAGCATCTAACATATGAAACACCAATCAGAATTACTTTCTTTGTGAATAATAACGTCCATTTTACAGAAATTCAAGTCACTTGTGTGGCAGAATATCATGCATTTTAGTAACTTTTGCATTTCTATATATATTAATGTATTTGGCTCTTTGAAGAAGGCAACAGGAAACCACACTTCACTACTCACTTTCCCTAATAGCAACAGCTTTCATTTTCCTGAGTGACTTGTGACTCAGGTCAGATATAACCATTATGCACATAACATTTAACAAACATAATGATTAAATAAAAAATGTTAAATAAAACTAAAGATTTAGTTTTTTTCTAATGACTAGATTCTTAAATTGGCTAAAAATAAATGTTTTATACAGGTTTTCATAAATTCCTTATACTTAACAATTCCCATTGTATTCAGTTAAATAAAACATGTGGCATGGTATCAATCAGTTTGAAATTATGGTACTTATTTCTTTTAAGATAATGCAGAAGTCAAGACTGTAAATCCCAAAGTATAACTACAGTATTGCAAATACAGCAACTTACAAATCAAGAATGATGAAGACTGTTCCAAAGAATCATTTACTTTACAACAAGAAGCCGCTAGTGTTGTAAGTAAATCTCACCAGCCCATTATATAAAAAGATATTATAAATTATTATTACTTTGTCAAGTAAATATAGTATGTAATCAACATTATCATCAAAAGTAATTTCTAATATATTTATCACTGGCTAGTGAATGCATCTTCTTCACAAAAAGACTATGATGTTACAGCATAGTGAGCTGTTGATTTAAAGTTTTTAAATGAATTTCTGTTATCATTAACCTGAAATAATCAATTTTCAGAAATACTTTAAATAATGAAATTCTTGAATTTCTGTTAGAAAACAAATCACTACTGCCAAAAAAAATGATTTTAAAATGGTAATTGAAGAGGAAAAAACCACTTAATTTTCAAAGCATCCCTAATACGATATTAATCACTGGAATGAACTAAAAATCGATGAAAGTAAAGGTAGAAGGCCATACACGTAAACAAGTTTTACTGAGTAGTTTCATCAAAATTACACAGCTTAGAATTGGAAATATCAATCAATAATAAATGTATAAGATTTATTATTAACATGTTTTCCTAAAAATGTAAGCATTGTTTGTTTGTATTTTAAACAAGTCCTTAATAAAATAATGTAAAACACAATAAGCATTAGTCACAACTGTTAATTATAGAATTATTACAGCTCAAACTAAATTTAATTAGCCCAACTATAACTATTCCAGGTTTTAATAACATGAATATAATGTATTTGGATATCATAAGAAAGAATCATTTGCTTCCAGATGCTCTGTCATGGTACATCCATAATTTATGAATCAGACTTCTAGATCTCCTGTTAACAGTTCATCAATTTTAAATCAACAACCTGCTGCTGCTCAAAAAGAAATAAAATGACTGTCATGTTGGAGTGACTTCGGATACTTTTTTTATCACATCAAATTGGTCAATCCAGATGTGCTTTTGTTTGCATTTTATAAAAATACATCCATATATTATCAACTGCTTCACAATTTTCCCAAAAGTGTTTAATTTTAATTTATTTGATCCACAGATCACACTCTTGAATGACAAATGTGTTTCTTCTTTCTTTATATTACCAGGAGTTAAGCATAACAGTTAAACATGTCCACAATGCAAGTCTGACTAATGTTTCAGTTAAAATTAAGCTATGTATAAAGTTCCACTCCTGACAATTCCCAATCACCAATGATTTTTCATTTAACAGCAACTTCTTTTTCACCCTTCCTGAAAAACCAACTGCAATAATTGTTATTCAACTAATTAGCAACAATTAATAAATTACTCATAAAAATATGTATATACATAATAATAGTTCATATATTATTGCTCATAACTTCCCTACAACCATAACCTTCTTTCAATATTGGATAAGTCTTAATAAAAGTTTTTTCATCTAAAACACAAATATTATATTCTAAATCCTTATATTTCTCACAAAAAAATTTTTTTTTCAAATTTATGCAAGGTGAAATTAAGCATAAAATCTTCATCAGTATTGGTAGATAGCATGCAAGAGTTGCTTAAAAACTTTAATACACAATACCAAAAACCCTTTTTTTTGTACCTTGCCATCCCAATCAAATTTTTTTTCTTTTCTTTTTTTTTGAAAAGGTCTTGTGTTTCTTCTAGTAAATTATATATTACTTTATACATGTAACAAAACAAAATACAATAAAAAGGATAGAATCATGACTTAGGTCTTTTAAAAACACAATAATTTTATACAATTTTTAAAAGACTACTACTGCTTTATTAATTCAAATTAGCTAAAAATAAAAGTTGATTTACTTTTTCTTTTTTTATTTGCCAACCAACCTTCATTAAAAAGTTTATTAAAAGATTATTAAACAAAGATATTGTTAAAAAGATTATTTTAATTTTAAAAAAGATTAACACTAACAGAGAAAATTAAAGTTCCATTTTTATTAAAAGAAAACAATATTTCTAAATACTGTACACCACAATTCATGTACAATCACCATCTTGCGAGTGCTACTGTTAAATTCATAAGAGCTGATAGAAATGTAAGCTAACTATAATATGGAAAAATGAAAAAGAAAGCTTGTCTTTGAAGATCTTACAAATTAAATTACCTAACTTAAAATTTAGGTTTTGTACCATTACTCTTGGGTTTACTCAAGAACTTTTTGCATTATTGTTGCAACTTGAAATTTATTTAAGAAAGCCTACAGAAATAATGGCAAATTAACTTATAATGTATCCTGTTTTTTCAAAATTCCAATTTCAATGTTCCATTAACATTGTTAAGATTGTATAACAAAGTTGTGTTTAAGAAAAAGTTTTATTTATCATTAAAAAAACAACCAAATAAACTGACTGACAAAAAGGTTTAAAAACCTTTAAAAGGTTTCTTCCTGATAAAAAGGTTTCTTGTGTCTCCTTAAAGTTGGGATTTTTTTTACTGAACTATGAGTTTTACCAACACTATTGTGGAATGTAAATAGTTTCATATTTTCAATTAACACGATGGAAAAACAATACAAAAAAAGACCCTAAACTTGATATGAAACAAACACTCTAACAATGATCTGAGACTGGTTGCAGTCTTAAATTAATTCTGTCCTTCCCAACCTTTTTTCATTCCATTATTGAGTGAAATTGTGAAACAATGAATGTACCATTACTAGAAGTTAAAGCAAATACAGGATCACAAGTACAAGTAAAAATAACTCCCCAATTTTAAATGTAAATAAAATAGACATTACAACAAGATTATAAAAATATTAGATATATTCTGAAAGAACATTTTTTGCCAATTAGTTTTACATACCTTTTATTAATTTTTTAAAAATTATGTTGTTTATACGCTGACCTTCATTAACTATACAGGTCTTTAACCACTCCCTGAAATTTCACATTACTTTACTTGTCATTTCCCGTGGTATGGCAGTAAGTTTTTGATGACTAGCAGATTTTAAATGACCGAGGGTTCTTGACTTCTATTTAAAGATTTCAGCCTTTAGATGTCCCCAGAGAAAAAAATTACATGCTGCAAGATCAGGTAACTGTGCAGGCCATGGGATGTTTCCTTGTGAAATAAGACGTATGGGAAAAATTTCTCTGATTATTTCTGAGGAAATTCATTGATTGTCTTGCTGTGTGAGCAGTGGCCCATCTTGTTGAAACCATAAATTTTCGGCTCAATTTCAGAGTTCATTAAGTCTTGGTAGCAAAAAAAGTCACATAACATTTTTACACATTTGGAAGTTACTGTAACTTGCCATTTACCAAATTACCTTGCCTTTCTTCCTCAAAAAAGTATGGCCTTATTACTCCAAATTAAGCAACTCTGCACAAACTGCAACGGGCTCAGAGTGCAGAGGACATTTGTAAGAATGAAACTGTAAGTCATGAAAAATTTTGTTTACAGTCCAACCAGAAATCTGTTATGCGGCAGGGTGTTTAAGAGCTGAGCGACATGGAGATTATGTAACTGCTTGTCTCACTCCGTCAATATTTTCAGGTGTTCAAACGCTTTGAGGCCAACATGGTGGTTTCTTTCTCTGATCTGAACCGGTAACTTTAAAATTGGACATCCATAACTGAATTGTCTTCTTATTGGGTACGTAGCATGTCATCCTAGCCAAAAGTATGAATGAAATAATCACTGCATGTTGACACAGAATCACCAATTTTAAAATACATTTCAATAACAGAAGCACGAAGGTCACCATTCCACGCTATGGTTGTAACTGAAATGGCTAGACATCCACTACAAAATGGCATATCGAAACCATGCCATGTACTATTAGAACTCCACCAGCAGCAGTGGGAAATTGGGGAGTTATTTCTGCTGGACCCTGTAATTCAGTACATAAAAAAAATTCTAAATTTTAACAAGAGCTAAACAGCAATTTTTTGTAAAAATGCAATACTGAAATCAATTGCTGGAAAAATTTGTTAAAAACTTAACAGATAAAATTCTGTTTCAGCATGTTAATTACCAATTGTTCAAATAATCTCATAACAAAATTACAAAACATAGAAATTGGATTAACAGGAGAGCAAATAAAAACACAGTACTTTTTATATATAATTTGCATAACTCTACCGGGTTTCTTCAAATAACTACAACTTAAAACAATACCATGAAAACAGCAAGCTTAATGTGACATAAGACAAAAAATGACAATATTTCATAAAAACATGAGAAGACCTCAAAAAGATTTACAAGATATAAAAATATGATCTCAGGGGCTAGAATAAGAACAGCCTTCTAAAACTACTAATAAGAAAAATATAAAATAATATTTAAGTAAGGTAAAAAAAATTTCTTACTTCTAGACCATCTAATAGATATGTTCTTTCAACTGTTTATCCATTTGCACAGTCACCAGCGCATAGAATCCCAAAAATAAAAAATGATCATTCCCTTTTGAGGAAATACATTACCTTTCATTGTGAGTTAACAGACTTGGCTTTCTTAATGGCAGAAGTGAAGCAAGTTTTTACAACTTAAAAGTTTGTTTCAACTTAGGCTGGTAAAGATGAATCTACAA
This sequence comes from Lycorma delicatula, assembly GCF_047948215.1. Classification (NCBI taxonomy): domain Eukaryota; kingdom Metazoa; phylum Arthropoda; class Insecta; order Hemiptera; family Fulgoridae; genus Lycorma; species Lycorma delicatula. The sequence goes on from NC_134455.1 coordinate 178,041,606, forward strand.
CATCTTGTCTACTGTTACCAAAACCTCGTGCTGAGATGATTATCAGGCCAAAACAGACCATATTTTAATAAATAAGCCTTTTAACTAATAAGATTGACAAATAGCCTCACAATATTTAATAAAAATAATTTAAACATGTAAGTTACAAAAAGAATACCAACCTAACACAATTTACACAATCCTCATGAGCGTTATCAACAGCATGAACCAACTGACGAGAAAGTGGATCAAACATAAGTATGCTCTTTTTTTCACAAGCAGCAACAAGTAATGATCTGCAATAAAAAGAAATTAATAATAATAGAAAAGAAATGTAAATATTTTTAAAGATATCACAAATAAAATCTGATTATACATTTTTGTGTAGCTGCAATGTTACATATATTGTTTTAATTATTACTGCAAAATTTTAGAAAGTACCAGAACAAGTTAAATAAGTATTAAGAGCGCAGTGGACACTTATGAATTTTCATTTGCATCAAATGCTTATGAACTGCATCAAATACTCTGAGTGTAGTTAATGCTATACATAGTTTCAATTTTGATCACAATGTTAAGTTTATAGACTACAACCCAATCCTAGTTAAGTTCATAATTCAAATGCAAACTCAATTTCAGAGATAAATTAAAATTTACCTGAGCGCAAGCTGAACCCATCAACAGATGGCAATTTCCTATCACAAGGAAAAGCAACATGTTGCAGTATATAACAACTAGTTCAAAAATCACAAAACCCAGACTTTTATAATGTACCTCTTAGCAGTAGGAATAGGTAAGGAAAATTATTAGCAGGCATTTGGTAGCACTGAATCTGTTTCTTGATGTAGCATGTATTCTTTTAATTAAACAGTCAATCGTACTTGTTTTGTTAAATGTTGGTAATGTAAATATAAGTTTTCACTACAGCAATGAATTTTTATTTTGGAATACAATCAGGGAACACATAAAAATTATTACAGGATACATTTTATGATCTGCTGCATACACAAAAAAGTAAATAAAACTTTTGCTTGATTGGATTCATGAAAATGGCGGAGTAAGAATAATACTCCACCTCCACTCAACTCATTTTTCAGTACTAACAAGTGATGCTGTTAACATTAAAAAAAACTATTGCACTCATCTAGGAAATCACTGTATAAACTAATTTTTCATGTCACAATTCTAAAATAATAGTTTTAAAGCAACACATTCTTCCAAAATCAGTAATCAAAAACTTAACTAACTGAAGCTAAGTGGATTAATAAATCACTTCAATTGTTCATTGTAACATGCAGTAACATAATGCTTACTTTAGTAATAAAGCATAGTTCTATCTAAGCTGCTACATTAATGAACAGAATAATCAAATTTAGGACAATAAAAATTCATACAGAAATGATGAATTTTTGTATACTGTATTTTTGTATACACTGTAACTTACCATTATAAAGTGAAAAATTGGTATTGATTTCCCATTTCACAGAAGAAAATTATTTACCTATTTTATTAACAACACAATAAATAAATATATTTACCAAAACATGACAACTCAATTAATAACTTTTTGAAGCCTGAAGATAAATATTGCATCTACAACAACATGGTTCTGAAATACATACATATAGCACTTGAACATATGAATATTTTGATGAACTTCATCTAATTTCAAAATAATTACGGGCCTGTAAGTCTTCTGATCTCCACCATATTTTTTCTCGAGGACTTGCACTATATAGCAACTCTCATACTAGTGAAGAATTTACAACCATTACAAAATGAAATTAAAGACTTACAATTTACAGTACAAAAAGCATCCAAAAACAAGTTTAAAAAAGTGAAATTTATCTAGAAATAGATGGTGAACACTTTCAAAAATTATTATAAAAAATTTGCTACAAAAATTAATTTTTTTTTTAAATAGAATAAAATTTGTTAAATTAAATAAAGGTTTAATTATTTATAAATTAAATTTTGTATTCCGTGGTATTTGAGCAGGCTGATGAAAAAACATCACTGATCAATAATGTGCTACTCCCAACTTGACTAAAAATACCATGATCTCCTGAAAAGAATAGCACCTGAAAAGAAAAATAGCAGGTATATACAGAAATTTTGTAGTATTACAGACCATATTTGAACTCTTTTAGGAAAAAAGTCAAATAAAATATTATTTGACCATTAAGTCAACCAGGATAATGATGATTATCTACTCATTACTACCCACCCTCTTTCCTCATTTTTGATCCCCTTTTCCCTGGTCTGTTATGAAAGTTTTGCCAGAAATACACTAAATCTATACTCATCGGACATGGTATTTATAAAGTTACTGCTTCCTTATGTGATTTGGTGGAAACAGAATGCCTCTCACCTCTCTAAGAAGCCCATTTCCTACTTGATAGCATACAAAAAAAATAACATCAAACATTTTTATTGAATAAAGCAAGGCCTTGTAACATATTTTGCGTACATGGTAAATTCCTTTAGTCCTTAGTAATTCCAAATATAATTTTGTGCTAGCAGATTTAAAAATTTCAACATAAAATAATACATAGTTAAAAATGAAGAGGCACTACTTTCCTTTAGAAGGATGGACCAGTAAATTGTACACTTTTAAATGGATACCATAACTATATTTAATTACCTAGATGAGACAAAACTATTAGCAGTCCTTTAAACGCTAGCATTCAACAGCATACCCTTAAAAAAGATTTCACTATATTGTAGTAACAATATCATATGTTGACACTTTAATACTTTTATTTTTGTTTTTCAGAATAAAAAAGGCAAATATTAAGTACAGAACTTGAAATTTCTTTAAAGACTTACTACCTTTAGAAAAATTCTAAAACACAGGTAAGTATTGCATTTTTTGGCAAAAAAAATTTTTTTTCACTACAATAATTAATTAAGTCGGTGAAGGGAAAATGTCCCTAGTTCTGTTTTCAATAATAATTAAAAAAATAAATTTATGTGAATTTTCAATTTGTTAATATCAAACTGGTGTTAATGCAACATATTCAAGCAACATACATGCATATGTATATATATAAGCAACATATTCAGCAATATTAGTTACCAGACTAACTAATAAAGCTAGGGCTGATATTCATAAGGATCAGTAATGAATGAACAATTCTGTTGCTCTGTGTTATTTACATTATGCGTTACGTTGTAAATCTTAGTTGGCTTACCTGTTAGTTAATTCATCATATTTACTAACAGAGTTTACACTAGCTATAAAAGTGACATAGATCTAAGTTTGCCATGAATAAAATATTTTTCTAAGACCTCTCTAAAATATGAACACCTCCTACAGGAGACATTTTCTCTTTCTGTAATTTGTTTAGAGATTTCACTGCATTTGTTAGATATGAAGTACCTTTTAAAAATGTTTTACTTGAACAACATTAATAAAAAGTAAGCCGTACAGACAAGATATTTTCACTAACTAAATATAATAAAATAGACACTAAACTGACCCCTGCATTCGGACAAACAACAAGGGATATAATGTTAAATAAAATTAAAACGAAAACAAAAAACTACCACCTTTACCCCAAATTAAAAACACCAAGTCACTTGTGTAAGTAAACTCAAATTAATTGTTTTACAATAAAATGTCTCATGCATCAAAAACTTATTAGAACAGCTTATAGATAGTTAGATCACATAAGGGAAGCTCTATTAAAAAGAAAATCAGTTCAGTTTAAGAATGAATATGAGTACAAGGAAGGTCTTTCAGGCAAAATTTACAGGCAGAAGAATAAATCAATACTTGTCGATTATCTTGATGCCACCAGATTTATTAGTACCGATCTCAATACTAATAAATCCTGTTTAATTTTTTTTAAAGTAGAATACAAAAACACGTCGAAAATTTTAAGAAAATCAGATATCAGTGATAAGTAGATGATAAAAAGTAGGCTCTTATTCTAAAAGTACGGATGTAGTCTGCAGTTGTAGCTTTTTAACCTGCACATAACAGACATGACACAGGAATTAATGGAAACATTTGGAAGAATAAAATTCTCCAAGTGAAAATAAATATAAGATTTACTGATAACATTATTATTTTTTTAGAAACAAGGATTAGAAGCAAGAAACAAAAAAAAATGGTTTTAATACTAGGAAATTCAATTGGAGAATAAATAAAACTAAACCAAAGGTGTTAGTTAAAAAGTGTCAGGAAAGGGATAATGAAGACTTAACCCTGTGTAAAAGATCATAACAGAGTAGAAGTTAGTTATCTAGGAAATAATGGGTGAAGAAGAAAACAGCCACCATCAAAATCGTATTGGCACAAGAACAATCATGGAAAAAAGAGTTTGCTAATATCAAATATAGACCCAAAAACAATAAAAGAAATCCTTGAAAATATTTCTGTAGAGTGTGATGCTTTATAGTAACAATATGCAGATAGTAAAAAATACAGAATATAAAAAAAAAATAAATTATTATTATTATTATTATAAATTTTTAGAGGTGTAATATAAGTTTTATAATTACTTCTAAAAAGTTATCAGATAGATCTTTTTTGGGACAACAATCCTTGTCTAGTATTAAGTGAATGTATATGTTATGGAGTAATAAATGTACATATATTAAAAATAATTATTTTAAGATACTGCTGATGCCAGTCAGATTAGTTTAACATAAAGCCTAATTCTAGTTTTAAATCAAAATTACTAAGTAAATTCTTCAACAAATGTAACCTGCAAGGTCATTTCAAGAGAGGTTATGGTCACTCATTATGCCAAACAATTTTATTAAGAATAAAATTTCTGAATTGATAAGCTTCATTATATAAACCTTTTTCCTGTTTGTTAATTTAATTTTTATGTTAAAGTTGGGTTTATTTTAATCTACTAGCAAAACACATTGATAAATGGATAGCAAAAGTGATAACTGTACATAAAACTACAAAAATCCATATTTAATACATTTACATAAGATTATATTCAATCTTTTATATTATCTGCAAAGAAGTTTACTTGATTTTTTTTAACTATTGATGTGATTTTTAAAGTGCATTTAGAACACAGCAGGACCTAATAATGAGGCTGAAATACTTCAACTAACTCATAAAATTATATAAACTATAATAACCTATGTAACGTTCCAGAATTACTAATCCAAAATTAAAAATTGAGTTTGAAATATAATTTCAGTTCATTACACTAGTCACGTTTCTGAGTAGACTATAGTTTAATTTATTTTTTTTTTTTTAAATAATAAATAACACTACTTTCAGAAACTGTTAATAATTTATTTTAAATGGGATATATAGAATGTGGACATCTATCAATTTACAGTTTTACAGTGGCAAACTAAGTTCTCTTTGTGGTATTTTAACTTTATACAAATGTGTAGAAAGTAAGCCTTCTAAAAGCAAACTAACCTAACATTCATAAGAATGATAACATGATGATTGATAACAGGACATATAAATGTCCTGTTATCAATTATTAAAATGTTCTTGCCCACAAAATTGCCAGACACATCGACAAAACCATCAGGCAATACTTAACCAAAATTCAAAAATTTATTTAATGAAAACAGTAGACATCATAAACAAGAAAAAAACCATCAATGTACTTAACACAAGCACAAAAAGTATCCACTTCAAAAAAAAAAGCATTATAACAAAATTACTTAAAATTTCCAAAACATATTACATACAACTAATGACCACCACTAGGGCTCCACTGCTTCCAGCATCCTAGAGAAATCAATTTTATAGGATTCTCATAAAAAAATATACCGACAAGTATGGATAAATCTAACCTTTTATATCAAAGCAACATATGAATACAAATAGTTTTTGTACATTAAATAAATATATCATAAATTAAACTTAAAGCTGGAATAGAAATAGTAGAAAGCTCAATGTTGAAAAAAAAGAATTAAGTGTACTTAGCACACCCAGATAAGAAAACTAAAACCAAATACATAGCGTACATAAACAAATACAACAAAACACTGAAGGACTCTCATAAACAAGATAAATTAGAATGAAATTTAATAAAGAATATATAGCATTTTAAGTATAAACATAATTTCAGAAAAAAGTTCATAAATTTAAAAAATTTGGTAGAATGTAGCTTTCAGAACATTTCAGAAATACATACACTAAATTGCTCTAATTGCACAAACTTCTATGTTGGACAAAAAAGATTCAGTTTCATATAAAGTTATAATGAACACTTGAAAGCATTCCACAGCAACACAATTAAGAAATGCCAACTTCATACAAACATATCATTAATATATGCATATTATCTAAAATACAAAAAATTGACAGTCTTTTAACAGGAATACTAAATGAACTCCACTCAATACCACATCTTAAACACTATTCTTCCATCCTTAAAAAACTGCTATCAAAAAATTGTTTCTGCAGAAATCAACATTTAAAATATCAGTGTCACTGCTGAACACATAAAGAAATCAAATATCGCATTTGCAAAAAACTTACCAACTTTATCAAATATTCACCACTGTGAATATTTGTATATATTGTATTGAGGAGTAATTACTCCAAAATTTTTGACAACAGAAGTTTACTACTACGACATCATGTTGACTTTTTTAAAAAGCACAAAACAAGACTGATAACTTACAAACATTCACAAGGTGCTTAATTCAAAGTCACACCAAATCTCTCATCGACTACATCAAACAAATGATAATGAAAGGAGCCTTAATCAGAAAAATACTGGTTAACAGCAACTAAAACAAAACCACTCTGGCTAATTAACTCTGACAAAACCACTAATTAAAAACATAACAGTAAACTTAAATAGAACACAAAGATGCCCAGTTTTTTTATGAAAAAACAAATAATACCTGTTGTAACATTTTTAAAAAACAAGCCATAACATAGTAGTCAACATTGGGATTAGGATATTGAAAAAACCTACTCTACCAATCATAATTCAAAATAAGTAAGAACTACAACCAAAATGTATACTGATAAGCAAAATCATTAAATACAGATTCATAAAATCATGACATGTTTAGGAAAATCATATGGTTGAAAAAACTGAAAAAAACAAAGTTCTTTCATTTTTTTTAAGTTAAGAAAAATTTACAACAATGTATTCATATAAAATAACAAATTCAGAAAAAATTTCTTACCCGTCTGGAGAAAATTCCAAATTGAAAATGCCCCCTGGAACTCCACTCCGAATGCTTTCACTATGATCCCAAGAAGTACAAGGCAATATAGTCGTGTATAAACCTTTCATGAATCTATCTTGCGATCCTAATTTAGGCTTCAGGCCGATCTCTCTTTGCCTCAGCCAAGTATTATTAAACACACCAGAATTATATTTAACCTTGTCCATCATGTTTCAACTGATGTTTTCCAAAAAAATATTCCCAAAAATTCACACTATAGGTTAGGAAATAAAGGTTAAAGTATCTGGCATATCATATCCCTTTAAATAGAAAGACTTGGAATGTGTTTTACAGATCATACGACGATTTCGATCTGTAAATTACAAAAATCTACAGTAATATGTAATTGTAAATATAGACGAAAGCGTATATCAACTAAAACACACAGTAAACGTCGCATACACTGTCATCACCACCCATAATTTTTCTCAGCTGACTTTATTTGTCAAATTTTATTCAGATTCACAAAACATTTTCTCACGTACAAAACCTTGCTTAAATAAATTATTACTTAAAAAAATACTTAGCGTTAAAAACTTAAAAAAATGAAAATGAATCCAACAATAATTTTAACCTACGGTTCAATGAACTTAATTTAAGCGCGGCAATTTTAATGGTAAATAAGTAAGTCGGAAATTACTTTTCAGTAGCACAGAAATTATTGAGTATTAAGTCGTTATTGGAGTATTGAGTTAGTTTAAAATATTAATAGGGGATAAAGGAAATAATGAAAGAATTAAAGTTTTTTCCAAAAACCAATGAAATTTAAACTATTTGCAAAAAAGTATAAGATGTAAAATAGTTATAGAATGCAACGAAACGAAAACTAACCTGAAAGAAAATCTTTATTCTATAATTAATAAGTGTAAGAGTTTTAATGTTATTTCATAATTATTTAAATACGCAACTAAAAGTCGTATAGTAAAGATTCTTAATATAGCTTAAACACGAATTTCACGAACAGCTGCTTAGTGCTGCATTCTATCAATTGTCGAACACACTATTTTCAAAACCACCGTAGTTTTAAATGTAGTTTTAACACTCATTAAATTCATTTTCAACCAACAAGATAATCTTAATTTTTACATCCTTAATAATCGAAATGAGTCACGAAATAATATGCGTCCGATTTTATATATATATTTCAACTGAGTTTCATTTTCCCAAGTCAAGAAAATAAGGAAGGTAGTACAGGAAAAATGCGGTAAAAAAAGTAGCTAAATTGATGGAAATTCACTAACATGTTAAAAATATTTGTATTTGATGAAACGGTTTCCCCTGCAATAATTCGGTGTATTTTTAGACCTAGAAGATGGTGATTTTATGTGATAGCTATAAGGTTTCTCACAAACGAAATTTATAAAACCTAACCTTAAAAAGGCTCTTAAGATGTTTCTTATCTCCCATTAGTTGAAAAATTTACTCTTCTCTGTAAGCACTTCAACATTTTTAGATCGTTGAACTATATCATTTCCCCTATGCGAAACAGTTGCAATATTCCCATCCTTCAGCTTTTCGTAAAATGGAAAAACTAAAGCTCCCTCACGGCTGATATCTCCCTTTTTAAGTTCATTAAATTTAGCTTCGATTGCTGAAACGTGAAAACAACTATTAGGGAACTTATCAGAACTTACTTATCAGGGAATTTGCTGTTTAACTTTGTATACTGAAGTGAAGAGACAGAAGAGCATTCCCTAATGAACAGCTCTAGCTCGGAGACTTCCATATTTGATTTAAATCTACTGACAAACAGAGCGTTTCTTCTTAGATTGATGACCACAGTGTCCATACCAGTAGCACGAGTACCTGTAATTCTCGCCTTCTTTGAAGAGGAGTTCTTTGTGGAAGGTTTCGTAGGGATGTGAAGGTTATTAACTACTTTTTCCTTGGGCTCTTGAGCCTCCCCAACTTTTCTCTTCTTCATCCCAGAAGCTACCATGGCTCACGTAAATGCCATCGCCTGCACATCACAAATCACCTGATTTTCATCGGGAGATGCTGAATGCTACACACACGAAGGTTGAGCCACATTTTCTGCAACAGAAAAATCAATATTAATTTTAATGCGCTTGTACAACTCTTAAATAATTTCTCTAAGCTGAGCGTTTTCCCCCTTGAGCAAACACATTTCACGATTCATAATGTCAATTATGTTAACCAATACATACATTGACGTCAAGTTTAGAAATAATATCCGTAGCCTTATCAAGCTTAATATTTAAAGGTATGTCTGCAACTTAATGTAAATAAAATTAGTTTTCTTTACAGCATCCTCAGCTACCTGGCTGCTTCCGGATCTAGTACGAGTAGCAATTTTACTTATAAGCATTCTATCGTTATTTTTATTAACCATGAAGCACGGGTCACACATATATTCACTAAGACCGTTATCAATCATAAATAGCAGATCTGCTTCCGTCAAACTAGCACAAGGTATGTGAAAGGCTAATTCACAAATTTTGCATAAAATTCTGGCCTGCTTTCAAAAAATACCATTTTTGCAGGATCCGTATTTCTTAGGCACCATATTTACAATAAGTACCTAATGTACGTCATTACAGCTATTATTATTATTACTAGTAGATAAATAAAAAGTTAAAAAACAAGTAGAATATATATTAAACATAAAACACGAAGAATGAACTCATCAGCAAATGCTTCATCAAAATTAAAACTTTCAGCGCAAGGCATACGTCATGAAAACAATAAATAATTACAATAATAACAATAATAAACTCGCGCATAAAATGGCGGACGTTAACAAGCCTGGGTAACCTACAACCTTCTAACCGATTGTTTTCAATACTGACTAATAAATAATAGTAATATCTGATAACTTATATTATACCAATTGTTATAATGTATTACGTTAATAATCCCCTGAATTAAATTCATCTCCACGTCCAGATCAGTAACATCTACGATCCACGTCCAGGGGGGAGGGGGGAGGGCAATACCTTTGTACTTGTCTAAGACTTGTACAAAACTACAAGCCGTTTAACGGAGCTATGGTGAAAAGTCTGTTCTGGACGAGTGTGGTTATGGGAGTATAGATCATGGTCGTTCTTCATTTCGAGACTGCATGTTTGCCGTGCGCGGTAACCTGTGTCGCTAGAAAGGGGGATCCTGGTGCTTGAGTGAAACCTCACCGTCGGTGTGGAAAACCACGCTTGGATGTAGCAACACAGCGCTTTGGTCCCTGCTTTGGCTAAACAGAGGACCGATCAATCGGCTTGTATAGTACTGAACCTTCCGCTTGCGGGAGGAACGAGTAGACAGGTGAGATTCCGAGATACCTTGACAGGACTAGTCTCCTGTTTGGGGTGGAATGGGATCTATATCTCCCCAGTAGCCCTGAGGTCCGGATGGGTGTCTCAAATGTGTGGCAACGTGGTGGGTGGAGAGCTAGGGGGGAAAAATTTTTTTAAAACATCTTTGTTTTAAAAAATGGATTCTACAAACCCAAATCCTCATCTGGCAACCCCAGACAACCTTGAGGGCAAACGCCCTCGTTCTGAAGTCTCTCCCCTTCGATTTCATCGTCGAAGAAGAAAAGTGTAGATTTACGACTTGCGCCGAAAGTTCAGTCAAGAGGAACTCCTCGACCAAAATATCTAGTAATTAAAAGAAATGACGGAAAAGAAACCTATTTTTCAAAATTAAGTCCCTTCGTCATAGCTAAAGAACTAGTGACAAAATCTGGCGGACTAGATAAGGACGCTAAAAAGACACAAGCTGGATTATTCATTGAAGCGTTGAACGACGTACACTCAGCACAATCATTAGAAATAAAACAACTGGCAAACCTTGATGTTATTGTCAATGCTCACGGCCCACTTAACTACTCCAAAGAAGTAGTAGTCTACCGTGACTTACTTAATTGTAGTGAAGAGGAGATTGTTAGCGAAATGGTATCGCAAGGCGTCATCGCATGTAGGCGATTAATCATGAGGAGGAATGGAGAAGTCTTGCCCTCTTCCTCTCATGTCGTGACCTTTAATAAACTATTGTTGCCAGAAAAATTAGAGCCGGAATCCATCGGTTGGATGTGCGCGCTTATATCCCGCCGCCGATGAAATGTTTCAAATGCCAACGTTTTTGTCATATCTCCGACAGATGCAATCGCGAAGAGACTTGCGCATGCGGCGAAAAAATCCATGAAAATGAACTCTGTAAGGAAATCCCTTCATGTGTGAATTGAGGCGGACATCATTCAGCAAGATCTAGAAATTGTCCTGCTTTCAAAATAGAAATCGCGATACAAGGGACTAAAGTTCTTAGAAAACTTAATTATCTTGAAGCGAGGAAAATAATTAACGCTCAAACGCCTGGAAAGAAATCTTTTGCGCAGACAGCTGCGCCTTTTCTTTTCCTGTTTAGCCTCCGGTAACTACCGTTTAGATAATACTTCAGAGGATGAATGAGGATGATATGTATGAGTGTAAATGAAGTGTAGTCTTGTACATTCTCAGTTCGATCCATTCCTGAGATGTATGGTTAATTGAAACCCAACCACCAAAGAACACCGGTATCCACGATCTAGTACTCAAATCCGTGTAAAAATAACTGGCTTTACTAGGACTTGAACGCTGGAATTCTCGCCTTCCAAATCAGCTGATTTGGGAAGACGCGTTCACCACTAGACCAACCCGGTGGGTTAGACAGCTGCGCCTAACACACATACATCTTCACCACAGCCAACTGAAAGCTTAATAAAGCAATTGACACACAATTGACACTGTAGCTCCAACTACAGTTTTATACAAATATATAGAAAAAGAATTCTCTACAGTTAAACGGGTGCAGCCAACTAGTAGGACAACAGTCAAACGTCAACGCCAGTTTAAACAAACTATCGAGGTCGTAAATAAAGAGGATTACTGAGGTTAAGCGCAACGATAAACAGCAATCCAATGCTGATAACAAAGGCACAACGAGTTTTTCAAACATCAAACGTCCTCTGGGACCTCAAGATCTCCCTCAAGGGAATCAAACACCAAAAGAACAGAGACCGCAGAAGAACGATACCTCTGTTCACGTGGTTTTAGGGAAACTGGAAACGACTGAAGGCGCGACGATGGGACCTTCCCCGCCGTTGCCGCCGGTAGCTCACGCATCCTCGACCGGTTGCTGAAACCAGCAAATCCCGGTCTAACACAGAGTGCAACTCTGCCAAACCCTGAGACTGCTATAGTCTCAGATCAGGAGGGTGACTGCAGCTCTGTGGGATCACAAACCCAAGTTTTACTACGGTTACGAAAAAGAAGAAAGGATGGTCAAAAGGTAAATCAAGCCCATAAAAGAAATGGAAAATATTATTCAATGGAATATTAATGGTTCTGTTTCACATTTGTCTGAGCTTTGACTACTTATAAATGAGCACAACCCTACATACGTGCGTTATCAAGAAACACACTTTAAGCCAGAACATGATTTCAATCTACGTAGATATAATGTAATACGTACAGATGTTGAACCTGATCGGCGAGCAAGTGGTGGTATTGCCACACTTGTACGTTCACATTTGCCTTTTCGACAAATACAATTAAATACTGTGTTACAAGCTGTCGTCCCTATACGTCTACTATCTCCGGTTGATATCTCAATCTGTAACATCTATCTGCTAGACGGAAACTGTAACATCGATATTTTGCAAAGCTTACATGACCAACTGCCTGAACCAATAATTTTAGTAAGGAATTTAAACGCGCATTACCTACTTTGGGGTTCAAAAGACCCCAAAGATTAAAAAACAGAGGGCGCAACGTCGAAGAATTTATATAAAAACACCAAGCTAATCATGTTAAACAAAGGTACAGGAACCTTTTTCAGTATACGAAACAGTGAAACTTCAGCGATAGATCTGTCGTTTTGCAGTCTCTACAGTCCGGCTTTGTCACTGTCCTTGGATTGGAGCGTTGATAAACACCTTCAAGGAAGCGACCACTTTCCAATTATAATTAAAACAAATATACGCCAAAAAGCACCAAATTTTATTCGACGATGGTGTCTTAGACGTGCCGATTGGACTGGCTACACAAACAACATCGTTGCTAGGTCATAACGACGATGATAAAGACATAAAAGTAGCAACTCAAGCAATTTTAAATTCAGCGGAGAAAAAGCTTTCTAAAGCCATCGCAAGTTCGATGAAACCCACAGTACCAAGGTGGAGCGTCGAAATAAGTATAGGGATTAGCAAGAAAAAGAACACTTTTAATTTATTCAAAAGACGTCCAAGCCCAGTGAATCTTATAAAAAAACACCTTCCCTTCGCCAGACGTACCATATTATGAGCGAAAAAAGCAATCTGGGAGGCATATGTATCCTCCATCGATAGCAGAACACCTGTTACGCAAGTATGGAAGAAGGTTAAGGCTATAGCTGGCCGATCCGACAGCCGTTCAATATTCGCGCTTGAACATGCCGGTGTCGTCGTAATCAATCAAAAAGCTATAGTTAAATTATAGGCCGATCAGTTCGAAACTATAAGTAGCAATGAAAACCATCACATCGATTTCATTCGTATCTTAAGAGAACAAGTAATATTAAACTTTGTTACGGAAAACGATTTTTTTTACAACTTACCGTTTTCATTCGTCGAATTCAATCATGTTCTAATAAACTCCAGTGATACTTCACGTGGATACGATGATACTCTACATGCATTCGTCAAAAATCTTAAAGACGATGATAAAGCGCGGATATTGCATATACTTAATAGAATATGGACCTCAGCCTCATATCCACAAATGTGGAAAGAAGTGGTCATACCGCGTTTGAAACAAAAAAAGGATCCTTTAGATGTCAAGAGTTACAGACCGATATCTCTAATATCGTGTATCGGCAAACTCTTAGATAAAATGCTTAATGCTCGTTTAGTACGTTTATTAGAAAGGAAGCAACTTCTTCCATCGTATCAAACCGGCTATACAAAGCGTCATTATACGACTGATAATATGATAATTCTTGAGAACGCTAAACGGAATGCTTTTATTAACAAGAATCACTTCGTAGGCGTATTTTTCGACTTTGAAAAAGCATTTGGCATAACCTGAAGGCATGGAATTTTAAAACAAATGTATGAATGGGGTCAACGTGGAAATCTTCCTATGATTATCGCCAGCTATTTATTTCAGCGAACTATAAAAGTATGCGTCGGCAACACCTACTCGACAAGTAGGCAATTACAAAATGAAATTCCACAGAGAACACCCTTTAGCGTTAACCTGTTTACAATTGCCGTCAATAGGATTCTACAAGCAATACCAGTGGACAGTGGTAAATGTATGTATATTGACGATCTGGCGATCTTCTTTGCCGTCACGAAAACTGCAACTGTCCGGTACAAGTTGCAACGAGCAATCAGTCACATTGTTGATACGGCTGAAAGATCTGGCTTCAGGTTCTCAACCGAAGAGTCATGCGCCGTACATTTCTGTCGTTTTAGAGGAGTATACCCTAATGCACGACTAACAATAAACGGTATTGAAGTTCCATATAAAGAAGAAGTCAAGTTTTTGGGACTAATCTTCGATTCAGGCTTTACGTGGCGTCCTCATGTACGTCAATCAGCAGCGAAATGTAAACGAACATTCAACATAATGAAATGAAATGTATGTCGAATATCAATTGGGGATCGGATCGAGAAGTTCTTCTATATACCGTATTGATACAATCAAGAATCGACTTTGGCTGTGTTGTTTATTCCTCGACTCGAAAGAGCTGTCTAAAAGCCTTGGACGTCGTACAAAACGCCGGTGATATAGGATATATATCCAGTGATATAGGACTGGAGCGTTTCGCACCAATTCCATTGAGAGCCTTATATGTAAATCAGGATTGTCTGCACTACGTTTTCGAAGAGACATCCTATTACTGCGCTATGCGGTCAATGTCACATCATCATCGCACCATGTAAATGGACCAGCGTTTACAAGATATCCTTTCTAAGAAGCTTACAAACGGCGTCAGACTTATAACAGGCCAGCCGGAATCTGAACTCGAGAATTGATGGATAAGTACGACATTGTGCTTCCCAAAGTTGTTGAATCAACGGTGTGTGAATCACCACCGTGGCTACTTCCGTCGACCCTTTGTTGAGTGGATTTAGCATCTTTTAAGCAACGTAATTCTCGGGAAATAATTCATCGTTTTCGAGAGATTGTGAGCGAACACGACCAGAAGCTGGTTTTATACACGGATGGGGCTTTAAGCTGATGCACGGGGTTGGCAGTACCTTCCATTGTGCGGGCGTTAGTCATTCGTGGTCCTTGCCGGCTGTTGCATTTGTTTAAACTGCGGAGTTGAATACCATTTGGAAAGCTCTGAGGAACTGTGAGCACTATCATGTAACATCCTTTTTGATATGCAGCGACTCAATAAGTGGTCTTCAGGCACTGCAGGATGCGTGCTCAACGGATCCCTTGGTGAAAGTGATACTTGCACTGCTCCAAGTGCTAAGCAAGAAGGGGCAACTGGATACACTGATGTGGATCTCGGGACTTTCCGGCATTGCTGAAAACAAGGCTGCGGATTAGGCAGCTCGTGTGGCTGCTGACGCGCCTGAGCCCGAGGAAATTCCCGTCAGACCTGGCGATGTTAAGTGTCACATATCTGCTTGTATCAGACGTGAATGGTACAGAGTTTGGAAAAGGTTAAAAACGAAACTCAACGGCGTGAAGGACTCTCCTTGCAACTGGACCAACCCCTCTACGATCAAGAGGAGAGAACAAGTTGTCATAACAAAGCTGCGAATAGGACATACGAACTTAACGTAGAGTTATATGTTAACTGGCAACAATCAACCGGTTTATAAGGAGTGTCAAGAACCATTGACGGTCAAACATTTACTGAAAGCTAGCATCGTACATGAAAATCTGCGTCGTCAATTTAATATAGAAGATGGAATAAAGAAACTTTTGAGAAAGAAGAATGTGCTGTTAGAGATCTGCTGTCTTTTCTTTATGCAGCGGGTGTTTTTTACTGTATTTAAATTTAATTTTAGAAGATATTTCTTCCGGATATAAGTTTTTATGTCCAGTGAGGAAACTGACTTATTCATTTATTTTTTTTTTATGTCGGTTTTGTACTGAATGGGACCTTTTACATCCCGTGCAGTTGTGGAGCTTTTATCAAGGATTAAGTGTGTTTAATAACATGTATCGGTACTCGTAAGCTTTAAATATTGGTCATATATACTATGTTACCAACTTTGCGATGTTATACGTTCTTCTTGCGCTGTTCTTTCAAGCTGATAGGAATCTTTACACCCTTATCAGCAGTGTGTTATCTTTTATTTATAGTTTTATTTTAAGAGTTGTCACGGTCTAATGACCTTATTAGTCGATGCCCGATAACTACAAAAAAATATAATAATAATAATAATTAGATTGTTGCCATGATCTATAGTTTTATTTTTTCATTTCGTTTCATTCCAAATTGTAGCAAAAGTATACTTTACAGTTTGTGCTCATTATCTCTAATCATTCAATATTTCTTCTAATACCAGATTAAATATTCTCCACACACATAATGAAATTCATTTCAATCAAACATAGGGAATCATAGGACTGAATTATTAGTTCTTTTTATTGTATTCATTTGATGTACTTACCAATGATCCTTTTTTTTTGTTTTTTTTTATGAAAATAAACTTTTATAATTTACTTTCGGGACGTATTTTACAAAAAAGATAAAAGGTTGGTCAAAAGTCGTGAACATTTTTAAAAATTTATTCACCCTAATCAATTTTTTTTAAATTTCATCGGATGAAAAAATTGCCAAATTTCCTTGGAAGATCTCTTTTGTAACATAAACGGGAGTTCAATAGAGCTTTTTTGTTTAATAGCATGTCAGAAAAAAATTTCACCCAATGAAAATTAAATCGAACAAGATTTTAAACGATTATTATAAGAATATTTTGAAAATTTCAAACGGGCATATAAAGCAATTCCGTCATACAATTTTTGGTGATTTATTCTCTGGGCTATATTTTACTAAAATATTTCAGGAATGAGAATTAAAGAAATAAAATTTTTAATGATCTTTGTAGTAAAACTTTTAGAATTTCGACTGATAAGTAAGGGTTCTGCTTGAATAAACCATAAAATAGGCTTAGATAAAATCTGGGATCCGAAGGAACATCGTAATTAGCTTAATTATTAAGTTATGAAAATTAATATTAAAAAGCAGAAACATAAAAATAACAATTTACAAATTTAAAATTGATTACACAATGATATTTTCCAAACCCCGAATATATATCGAATTTTACATACATTCACTAGTACAATAAATCACTTCACAATCATTAACTTTCAAAAACTTAAAACTATCACGATTATTAAAAAAGTTACAACTTTCTAACACGGTGACACAAATATTAAATGCTACAATTATTAAAAATTTTTTTCTGACACTATGTTTATCATCATGAATCTTAAAGCACGGGTTGTCGTTATTCAATCAGCCAGAAAAACTAATATTATTTAGATTTTTAAATATCGAATTGTTGAAATAGTAGTGATTCCTAATTAAAAACAACTTACCAATTCTTTCAAGCTGTAGAAGTTTATTTATTTTATTTAACACAAGTTAATTTCTTATGAATTTTCCAGAAGTCTCCAGATATCCCACTTAGCTTTCTGGATTCGGGGCCCGTAGACTGCCGCATCCCTTATTCGTGACGTGTGAGTGAGGTACAGTCTTGTTCAGACTCAGGTCGACCATACCTGAGATGTGTGGTTAACTGAAACCCAGCCATCAAAGAACACCTACATCAACGATCTAGTATTCAAATCCGAATAAAAGCAACTAATTTTTTTATTAGGATTCCAACTTGAGAACTCTCGACTTTGCAATCAGCTGATTTACGACGATGAGTTTTACCACTACACTAATCCGGCGGATTGGTTTTTTAATTAACTGATGAGTTAGTTTATTTATTTTACTTTTGTTTTTTAATTTTATTTATTTACGGAAGACCAAAAGACATATTTCCTTACAAAAAACCGTTTACTATAGAATTGAAACAAGTGAGAAATCTGTATGTTGACTAAAATTAGAAAAAAAGCAGATAAACAATTATTCCCCAAAATGGACCGATTAAAAAAATGTACATAATAAAATTTCCAGCTAATTCTCTAACAACTCGAGAACAGTTTATCGAATTTCAACAAATAAAATATAAAATGAGAATAATTCTATTTTCTAAATTTCATTAGCGGGAACCATGTAGTTGCACCATCTCTAGAAGTTATCACCCAGAACATTTAGTTTTTACTCTCTATTCCTAATGTGTACGAGAATGTTGCAATCCGTTCAACTTTGTGAATAATAAGCAGCCCCAATTGTAGATGAAGTGTAGTCTTGTACAGACTCAGGCCGATTATTTCTGAGATATGTGGTTTATTGAACCCTAAGTATCCACCGGTATAACCATCCAGCGGTATAACGGTATATTCAAGTCCGTATAAAAGTAATTTACTTTTACTAGGATTTGAACCTCAGAATCTTCGACCTCGAAAACAAGCGAATAGGTTTAACACCTATATTCGACCTCGAATTAGGTATTAAACAGTTGATTTGTGACGACAATTTTGTCCCTAATTCAAACACGGGTTAAGACATACCGCACGAAAAATGACGAGACGCTTTATCTTTTACTACCTGCTCGACGATGGCAGAATCGGATTGATTTTCGCTTAAAACCACTCAAATTTAAAAAGTTAAAATTCGAGGTAAAAGAACCATTCTGCCCAGCAGTTACTTTTAAGCGAACATTGTTTTATAAACATACACAAACAGAGACACAGTAATTTATTGACCTAATGAAACGAAATCTTGTTTTATCTCACCCTTTTGCGCTTCATCTGTTTGTATTTTTCTAACGCAATTACGGGTAAACTCATCTCCAATAGTTTTTTTATGAAATCTAGAGTAAAGTTTCTTTGTTATAAGACGAAACGACGTGTACGTATTTTGATAAAAATTTCCTGCGATCTTATTTAGACTGAGAAAGACTACGGAGGGAATGTTTCTATCGTCACGCCACTGCTGCACAGATGAACACGTGATCTCCATTCAATCCCGACGTCGCGCGTCACCTATCATTGTCTCTCAGCGGCTGCATATTAGATACTTTAGTTTTTCTCGTTTTAATCCATCTTTAAACCTAATTTTTATTTTTGAGACCATTCTTCTACTACTACTGAACAGCACCGATTGTATGGGTTTTGGACTGGGTAAGATTCTTCTTGTACTGGGTTTTAGCTACTCTTAGTGCTACAAGATTAGATGCTTCAAGTGTACTTTTATTAGTACGGTTTAATTTATAGATAGAAGCTTGTTGATTTCTCAAAGTATGTAATTTTCTTTCGAAAAATTTCAATGGTTTTTTTTTAATGAACGGATGTTTAGTTTGCAAAAGTCGAATTAATTTTGATGGCTTCATGCTTTCATCAGAAAGGACTTGAAAGCAAACAACGCACTGTGGCATTCCATCCAATGAGGTAAAATCATAATTTAAACAACTGTCATTATTATTATTTTTACAACTGTGTACATTATTGTCTTTTTACCAGTCGATTCGCTGGATGTAGATAGCTTACTTCGTTTTTTCACAAATTATCCATTTTGTCTAAGAATCTAACTGGAAAATAAAAATAGTTACACTGTTTGACCACACACTAAGAAACCCAACCTCCATTATTACTATTTTCAATGAAACTATACTTTTAAAAACTTAAATAAAGACATCAGACGCACGCTTCGTATTCGAAAATAAAGTTACGTTCTGCCATCCTTTATATCTCTTTTATACTGCTGAGAGCATGACGAGTTCAAAAGTATCATATGCATATTCGAACATGACGCTCTCACAGCGAATATTACCCAAGAAGACCAAATTACAAGGAGCAGTATAGATCAAGTTGTAACCCGTAAATTGCTCATTTGTACACTTCATATATGCATGTTCATACCCTATCTACAGTAGAGAAATAATTTTAACTAGGTTTAATTGGGTTGTGGTTGGGGGGTCGCGAAATTTCATTATATATATTTTTTACCTTTTGGGGATCGTAGAGCTAAAACGGTTGAGAATCATTGGTATAGAGGATAAAAGGGGATGAGATGAAAAATAACCTTAGACGTAAGTTATTAAGATGTGAAATGGAGAAAACAGTTCAAGGATATAGAAGAAAAGCGATGACTTTGATATCATCCGAAGCACTGAAAGCCCCAAGGAATTTTGCAGTATCTAGAATCACCAGCGTAGTCTGCCGAAGATTTACTACAACAATTCTAGTCCCTTGTGATTAAGCCTGAAAATAAATAATTTTTTTTTTTAATTCAGAGGAAGGAAATCAAATTTCAAACAATATTGTTTGGAATATAACTTTTTTCGAATTGATAATGGAGATTTTTCCACCGTATTTTTAGTAAAACTATTTTTTCTAATTTAGTAACTGAAAATGAATTTCAGAAAAAATTTAAAGAGAAGAAATATAAACTAAATAAAGTTTTTAATAAACGTCATAAAAATCTTTTGCCAGTTTTTGTGATTCACTCAATAAGGAAACCTTTTAGTAAAAAATTGTAGGCGAATGACGAGAACTTATATGACAAAATTAAAACATATTTCATATGATATACTTTTTCAAATTATGATGGAGAGCCCTTTTTAAGTAATAGACAAGAACTAGTATATAGAACGATATATATTTAACGCTTGAAAGGGACTGAAATCTGACCGAAAGAATGAAAATGAGCAATTAAGAAGAAAAGTAAGTAAGAAAAATAATGCAGAAAAGAAATCTGTTTCTATGAAATATACCAGTAGATTTAAAAACTAGAAAGAGATTTTTGAACATATTTTTGTGGAGTGTAACAGTTTATGGTAGCAAATTGTGGACAACATGAAAAATAGTAAGAAATAAATTCCTTTGTGAAGAGCCTTTGTGAAAATTAAACATGAATATGTTGAAAATTAGGTGGGTTAATGAAATTTAAGATTAAAAGCTTCTAAAATTAAAAAGGGATGAGAAAAGTTTATGGTAAAAGATCAAGAAAAGTTGATGGATCATTTATTAAAATACGCAAGATTAGTTTAGTGAGGAATGATATAAGGAAGTATAAAACTGTTGACATAGATAAGAGTGGAATATATGAAATAAATAACTTAGGATGTAGAGTTTAGTAAACATGTTGAGGTTAAATTAGCACAAAACAAAAGGAATGAAGAATAGCAGCACAAAAATACCAACTGAAAAAATAAACAATGATGGTTTTTTTCTGATTTATCTGTACCAATTCCCAAAAAGTTTGGTTTTTCGGGAGAGTTTTTTTTTATTAATTATTAAAAATGTATTTTATTTTATAAACAGTCTTCAAAAAAGAAGAAATATCTATTTAACCCAACGTTTTTTTATTTTTTTTTTATAAATAAAATATATATACATATATTTATAATGTCTTCGCCAAACGATGGACCGGTTACGATGACTGCTTTTATATTTTAAACGTAGTTCCCTCTTTACACAAAGTATTTGAGCATTTTTCCTTTTATACATTTATATATATCAAACATATCTGTATATCTGTAATAAATATACTTTGCATTTCTTTTTTGTAGGTATATTTACATAACAAAAAAAGCCTAATAACGTAAAATAAAAAATAACGTTTTAATTAAAATATGTTTAAATTATTTTAAAAAAGGGTCAGCTCTTAATCTATTAGTATTTCATTTTTAAAACTTAATAAATAATTTAAATAAATAAAAAAAGTGAAAAAGTCAGGTTGTGAAACCGGAAAACATCCCTCTTGACCTGATGTTTACGTAATCTTTAATTAACAAACAAATTATTTAGATAAATGTAGAACTTAAAACAATCATACTACTAAAAACAGTTTTTTTATACAGATACGTCGGCTCAGAGTAAATTATATTTGACTTAACACCGTATAGGTTTGTTACGTTGAGGTCGCTGCGTATTGCGGTATAACTCTATTGCCGGAGGCACAGCACGCGTCCTCTTGGTTGTAACGTAGAACTCCACGACGTAGTGGAGTGGGGCCTTTGCGGCCGTCCGTCCCCCATATGTTTTGTGGGGCTTCTCGCTGTGCTGTGGTGGCACGGGCCGCACTGCCCGATAGTCTGCGGGCGGGTTGATCAGCCTTTATACGGTATCCGCTAAAGTTAATTAACAGATATATTCACAGCAATGTGACGTCATACAACAACAAAACTCGACTCGACTCTGTTACTTACAATCGACTACTCTAGCCTTTCAACACAGGTTCATATGACCACTGCGATTAAATTATATTTCGTTATTAAACTACCTCTTTGCGATTATATTTACTAAATCATAATTTATAATAATAAAAACAAGTGTCATTTTTATCCGGTCTCTTCCGGATACTTCTGTTTACACCCCGCCAGGACTTCTTCCAATTCTGATATGAAATCGATTTTTAAAAGAAGTGTCCAAAGTGAAATCCTTAGTCAAAAAAAGCAAAATAAATGTATATCACAAACATTTTTTTTTTAAATTTATGTATTTTAATTTATGTCCTAAAATAAACTTTTTTCTGAAAAAATAGTAAAGCGTATTCTAAAATGTCTTATAAATTTCAATAACATGAACAGGTGTGGAAATTACAGATCAAAAATCTTTAATTTGCCTGTTATGATCCGTTTAAAAGTTATTGCTCGAGGAAAGCATTCCTGCTCTAACTCGACCTACCGGTCGTATGTAACTCGACCTGTTCGGTGTTCGTATGTTTGTGATACAGTAACTATCAAATACGTTTTCTGTTTTTTTTTTTACACTATTCAATAAGGTTGTTTACTATTAAGATGGAGGGCGTTTGATTAACAATTTTTCATAAAAACTTTCCTTTCAAAGTAGCTCTACAATTTTTCTTAGATCGGATAATGGAAAGATAAGATGTAGGAGAATTTTCCATGACCAACATACTGACCTCTTCCACACCTGGCGTCATCCACAATTTCCATGTCTATCAGCGGCTAAGCATTGGATTTATGACTTTATACGTTTTACTCTATCTTTAAAAAAAACCGTTTTCTTTGAGATTGTTTTCCTATTATTGTACATCATACATTTTTCAGTCTAGAATAAATTACTTAATCTTCGTTGGTTTTCGTTAAGCTTGTTTTTTATTGTTTCTCCCCTCAAACACATTATTTACAAAAAAAAGTATCAGGATATAGCGGAAATAAAATAACTTCTCTGTATATTTCAGCCAGTGATGTCCTGTGTCCCAAGAAACAGTGCTTACGATATTTTTTACTGCAGTAAGATAAGTTTTGGAAATGTTTGAGCTTTCTACCATCAAATCCAGTTGATAATTCCATTCCTTACTTTAATTTTCAGTTTATAAAGTCAGTTTCGTTGTAATTTTCAATTAATTAAGTTCAGTACAAAATGAGCTAGGTTTACTGTTCACAGAACTACTGGTGGTTGGTATTTCCATATCAACATAATATTATTAGATGTATGAGTGTCCCTTTAAAAACCGTTGATTGTTCTCTGTGGGATTTTTCAATTTATGACGGAAAAACATATTTTGCTATAACATATACAAGGTCGTTTTAAATCAACTTTCCTAGTTGGGCCTATAAAATCACTCTACCTACTAGTCAGTTGTAGTACAGTTAGTTTTTGTACCTGTATTGGAAATAATGTGTTTTTACACAAGCAAGAATGACTTTTTATGGTTCAGTTTAGATGAAAAAGTAGTAAGACTATTGCTGCTACCCATGAAGAATTCCAAATTAGATTATTTTAATTTTTCATTACCGACCTGTCAACATTTGCATAAACTGAACATAAAGTTTCAAATTACTGGAGGCTTTAATGATCTTATACGATTTGGTAGGCCTAGAACTAGTTGCATTTTAAAAGGTAAACTGCAACTATTTTTGAGACATTAATCAAAGTTTAACCAAACGACGTTTGAATCAAATCATCAATGATTTTGATGACTTTAAAAAATATATGAAGAATTTATTCAACCAGATCCTCATATTTCAAGTTCTGAGATGTAATCTGATGACGTATGCTTCAAATTAATGGTCTAGTAAACCGTCATAATTGCGTTTATTGTTGTGATGAAAATCTTTGCGTAATTAAGGAGAAGGAACTTAATATACATTGAATTCATATCTTGAGATAGTGCAAGATGTTGTTATTCCCGAGCTATTAAACTACTCTGATTTTACTATGTTGGGTGGCCAATGGCAAACACAGAAATACACCAAAGTGTTATATTTGGTACCAAGACAAGTACCTCCTCATTACGCTCTTCGTTACAGACTACCTCGATTAAAATCTTCCTGAACGGGTAGGCCGCCAAGGAATAATTAAATGGCCACCAACTTCGAATGATTTGACGCCTTCGAGTTTTCGTTCTGAGGATCATCAAAGCAAGGAATTTTATTAAATATCCTAATGATCTGAACCGCTCCAAGCTGTGAATTAGACTTACAACAAATGACCTGAACCACTTTATTTTATAAATCGGGTCAAACCTTTATTGAAAAAAAGATGAATTCCTAGCAATTCAGTGGTTTAATGCTGCTACGTATGCATAAAGACAAAAGGATGACATCGTGAATGATTTCTCTGATGTACATTTAACATGACTTAGTAAAAAACCTTTTTTTATTGTTTTAAGGATTACAAAGTACCTTTTTTCTTAAAAATGTTGGCAAGTTTGTATGACTTGTTACTTTCTCAGGTAACTATGTATTTTTTCTGGATTTATTGTATCATATTATTCATGTCCGGTTGGTTGGCCAATAACCTGATGTTTTCTTCAACCATTTTTTTTTTAATTTCAGCAGTAAAACGAATTCCTAAATTATTTTTATTACTTCATGATACTTTGTACGTATTCTGCTATAAATATGGTTTTTTTATCAAAAAGCAAGCAGCCACTACAATTAGCATAGGATGTTTAAAGGATAAACCTCGCCTATCATTGAAATAAAGAAGGAATGTGCAAGAATTCTACAAAATCGTAAACTATTTAACAATTTTCCCCCTCACTGGATGAAAACTCTTATGTTAATCAAAAGTTCTAATTAAATAAATGAAAAGGAACCGAGTAAGAAGAGAAGGAGCACTTAAACCACTGAGTATTTTAATCATGTCCCACCCCTAACGATGAATACTTTTGGGAAACGTATTCATCCATTTTAACTGAAAGGATACTTGAGATTTACAGGAACTGATACTCTCTCTGTGTGGAATAATTCCGAACCTAAATCCCAGGAGGAATAATTCTCTTCCTTAATTCCCAGTTATTTTTTAAGTCCAAAAATATTAAAATGCAGTTAAAAATGTTTCTTTCGATGTATAATTTCATTTACGTACTTGTTTAATTGTGTTATTTTTTACCGGGTTGTTCCTGAATCACACCTAGTTATTGAAAAGTAGGATGAAATAAACCGAACATCAATAGGCAATGACGAATGATTTAATTATTACCTGAAACATATTTTTAATTCATATTACACATGAACAATTCCGACGTTAAATTTCACATTAAGCACAAATTCGTGACGTTATTTTTATTCATAATAATTTCCGATGGGTTATACAGGAATTAAAATAAAACATAACTTTCTTATTTTAAGGATTGTAGGAAAACTTTCAATAAAGCCTTAAAATACTGGGAAGTCGTTTTTCTTACTTTTGAATTTCCTTTTCGTCGGATGTTATTGGAGGTCGGATTCTCGGATTTCAGATTTCTCCTTAATAAAGCAATAAATTTATATAATTTTTAACATTCAATTTATTTACTAGAATTATTTAAGATTTTTTTTAATAGCGTCGTAACGGGAACAACTTAACCGACTTTAAGAAAAAAAGAAGATTCTCAACTCGACTCGTATATATTGGAAAAAAGCTGAGAACAAATTTTTATTCTTTCCTGGCATGGTTAGTTATTAATTGTTACATGGGGGGGGGGGGGAGGTTAACGATACTTGAAACAAATTTTTTAAATTAAAAAAATCGATATATTTTAGTTTTCTGCTCTCCCACCCCTCAAAATCATCTCCCTATAAAATTATTTGATTGTCTTCGTTTACTTTGTTAAATGGAAGAAATTTTTTTTAAATCCTCTGAAAAATGTACAACTAAAAAAGTTACTTAAATTCCTTTTTTTGGGAGGACGTAAATCATGATGAAAGTTTACGAAATTTTACTATTGAAGTTTAAATAAGCTAGAATAAAGTTTTGAAACATAAAAAAAAACCGATATTTTTACATTTTTATCGGCTTCCCCATTCTCAATATTACCCTCAAAATATATTTTGGGGGCCATTTGCGCTACTATTTGCTTAGGAAGATATAAAAAAATACGGTTGAAAATTGCAGTAAATAAAAAGATAGCTTTGTTTCGATTTTTGGGAAAGGGGAAGAATCAGGAAGCAATTTCTTTTTTTAAACAAGGTAACCATGTACGCATGTACTGAATTTAATGTAAAGTGGGATTATTTTTGCAAAAGTTTGAGAAAATTGACCCTAAAAAAACATATTTATATATGTATAAACATCACCGCCACTTTGTTTATTTTCTGGGGTTCGTGGATCATAAAACGTCAAGAAGTGAAAAAAAAAACCATACCCAGTTTTTGACAACTACCATACTTTCCTTCTTGCAGCATAGTTCTAGACTTCAGGCCTATGTGCCAGGAGATTAAAAATTTAAGTCATGATTTCATCAAATGAATCGAACTCGGCGATTTTTTATTTTTATTTTGGGCAGAAGTTTCTCCAGAGGTTATTTTTTAAAAGTGTTCTGAATAAATGATGGATTTATTTAAACGAAAAATTACATGTTTATATGAATGATTCGTTCGATCTGTCAAGATTGCTTAAAATTTGATCTTTGTAGCGTATTGATTTTATAGCCTTCAAAATATTTTCGCACTAAAAATTAATCTGCAAACTTTAGTAAAATTAATGTACGTTCATGATTTCTAGAGAACAATTTCTCTACTTCCTTACTCAGTATTAGGTTCTTATTTTTATGTAAACTTAGGTAACGCTTTTGCACTTCTTGTGAACAGTTTTTTTTTCAAACAAGCAGAATTTGTAAACATATTCATATTGTAAATAAAATTCTAAAATATACCAAATAAATAAAATAAAACTAACTTAATAAAGATGCTATAAAATTTAAAAAATAATTATTATAATAATCTTTGTAATGATTCTTTCAATTGCGATTTTTTTTTTTTTTAAATGCAAAAAATAATAATTTGTAAGCTGTTGAAAGTTTTTTGTTTTTTTTTTAATTTGACGTCGATTTCTTGATTTCTTAAGTTGATATTAAAATAACAATTGAAAAGTTATTTTCTTTTCTTTTAATGTTTGTAACTTTTGTAGTCTTTTACATTATTGTTCTTAAAAAAATTAATTTTATCATTAACGTTTATCATCGTATTCGGAGGATAAATTTCTTTTAAATTTAAAAAAAAGTTATTTTATTTATATATCCCAAAATATTCCCACTCTGTTAATAACTTATGTAATGAAAAAAAAAATTGAAATAATAAATCAAGTGAAACGTTAGACAAATTAATAAATCTCATTTTTAATTGTATGTTAAATTATTTTTTTTTATATTTCAATATAGTTTTTTATTTTTTTCTATAAGAAAAAAACCTACTACAAAGATTTAATAAAGTCCAGTACCCTACAAACTATGGCATCCGGCAATATCATCCAACATTTATTCAGAAATTAAATAGAGCAACAGCCCTAATATACGAGCTGCTGCGCTATTTCTGCATAATTGAATACGCACACAAAATTATGTAAGACTTATTATTGTACAAACTCAGTCTCTCAAATAGTAGAGAAAACAAAAATTCAGGAGGGTTATTACTTTTAAAGATAGAAACATACGTCCCCCTATAGTATATTGTAACAACTAGTAGAGTAAAATATAATATTAAAAAATAAGTTGTGCATCATGGAAAGTGAGTAATTGAAAGTATAAATGGTGCGGGAAGGGTGAAGAAAGATCATTCGTAGTCGGCGTCCTATAAAAGCTTATCTAAAAGCTACGTTCATCGGGGACGGTGGTTGTTTGAAATCTGCCATCTAATTTTTGGTCGGGGTGTATGAAAGCGCTAGTCCGGCCCATAAGCTGGCGGTGAACCACCGCTTTGCACTTTTATATCGCCCTAATCCATGACACGTGTTCTGCAGGTGGCGTAACATCATATTGTTCCCAGATCATTAGCTAATGAATATCCTCCGTACGCAACGCTTGTATTATTGTTGAACTTATCTATTTAGGTATATGTGTATATGTGTGTGTCTATTTTTTCGATTTTATATCGGTAGGCGTGTGCGTATGTGTTAGTTCTCTTACTCAATAGGCTAATGGAAATTGGACACTGTTCTCTAATCTGATGTGCTGTCCGATGACAGCACAGCCCAGCCTAGTAATAGTAACATTAGAAGAACTGTGATCGGCGGACTTGAATCTTATACCGTATCAATATTATCTTTTACAAATACTATTATTACATACCGTACGAAAGAATATACACTTCATTAATTTTATATTAACTTTCATAATAAAATATAACCTTATACTTAAGTTTATATTAAGTTATACTTCAATATTTGATTCTTTTAAATAAATATGTCAGTTATAACTGTAAGTTTTTAATCGACAAAGTTAAAAAATATTTTTGGCTTTAAGATAATAATTACGAAAATTATTTTCAAACTCGCTTGTGATTGTAAAGCATTTTGTACGTATTCGTGTAAATGTTTATTTCTATATTTATGTAAACGTAAATATGTTTTAATTTATTTTTACATCCTCCTGCTGATGGCTTTAAAGCCGAAAGCCTTAAATTGTAGTTAAAAGATAGATTTTTTATTATTAATTATATTTTTATACTTTATCAACTGATTTAGTTGACAACAGCTATGTGAATAAAATATTACAATAAAAATATTATTTTAAACTTATTTTAAAATGAGTTTTTTCATAAGTTTTATAAGTTACATTACACACCAGCTGAATTACCCTCCGAGTAGCTTACATGTTCTTACCTACTTTATAAAATGGAGCCCATAATCAAAATTACAACAAAACTTCAAATGAAATTTTTTTTTTTTTAAATTTGATTTCCTTTAGTTCCCCAAATTTTTTATTAAAATGCAGAAAAAACTTTTACCGCAAAATGGGGAAATGCTTTGGATGAAATTTTAAAACAGATTTCCTTGAAAGTTATTTAATTTTTTTTAATTTTTACGGTTCGTAATTTTTTATAACGTTCTCTTCTATACAGTCATTGGATATAATATTTGGTCAAAAGGATGACCAACTTTTTTTACTTCTTTTACTTTTCAAGAAAGGTTTCATAATGGAACCACCAATGTTTTGTCTTTTTTATAGTTTATTCTGAATAAGTAAGTGTACCAAAAGTTAATTTATCTATATATATAAAAATGAATGTTTGCCTGTCTGTATGTCTCTTATGCCTTCCTAAACCGTTCATCCGATAGCGATTAAACTTTGGGGAATGGTTGGACGCATGCCAGGGAAGATTTCTGAATTAGTTTAGACCCGCTAGGTGGCGCTGGCGTCGAGATATTTCGAAAAATTGTATTTATGGTCCGATTTGCCTCATATTGAATGCATGTTACTTACATGGAAAGAATTATCTCTTCAAAAAATAAACCCGCTAGATGGCGCTGGAGTTGAAATATTTACAAAAAATTATATTTATGGACGATTTGGTTCGTATTCAGAATATGAATATTAGTTGCGTGAAAAGAAATATTTTTGCAAAAACTATGCCCGCTAGGTAGGGCCGGTGTCAAGGATATTTACGAAATAAACAAAGAAATATACAAACAGACTTTTTATTCTATGTATACATATATAAAAGGCATGTTCGTATGTGTCCGCTAAAGACCAAAAAAACTAATGGAACGATTTACTCGCGGGCAAAAGGGGAAAATGGAAAACGGGAAAAAGGTGGAAAAAAAGGAGAAAACGGGAAAGGGTAAAAAGGAAACTGGGAGAGGGATGAGGGAGAAGCTGGAAAGGAAAAAGAGGAAGGAGAATAAGTGAAAGGTAAAATTTGTGAAGTTCAGTTTTTTAATATTTTTATCAAATTTTCAATTGTGTTCATTTAAACTCTCCCACTCTATATATATATATATATATATATATATATATAGAGAGAGAGAGAGAGAGAGAGAGAGAGAGAGAGAGAGTGAGAGGGCATTGCGGGGTCTCCTAGTATAATATAAATATACTAAAAGTAAATGTATTAATATCCTAAACGTTCATTAAATATATTTGTAAAGGAAATAAATCAATTTAACGGTTCCTGAGTTTTAAGCTAACAGCGATACAAAGAAATAAGTACATAAGACATTCTGATTTTTTAATACAGAATATTATAAAGATTTCATATTACAAAATTGAGTGTAACTAGACGATAAAAACAAACACAGACGTATAAAATTATAAAAATTATATTTCATACAAAGTTTTAAAAGTAAAAGACACGTGTCTTTTTATTTTTTTATTTATTAATTGCGTGACCGCAATAAAGGATACGTTTTTTTAACTTTTATTAAGTTCTTCAGAATTGAATTTCACCAATAAAATAAAAATTACTATTACTGGTAAAATCAAAATAATATTGATGGAATTATTATTGTGGTGATTATCATCCATCTATTGATTTTTGTAACTTATCTGATGAGCGAGTTGTTTCATGGGAAAAGATGTAACAAGCCTAGCACATTAGTAGGGAGAGAAGTCATGTCTCACTGACAGAGCTACTCAGCATAACGAACTCATGTAAATGCAGGTAATTCAGCCCTATAATCGACTTTCATTCGTTTTATCCCAGATACCGGTGGCTGTACAAAGAGCTACAAGATTGATTATTTCAAAAAGCTACTCTGCCTGGTGACGGTGTTATTCAAGTATTTTTTACACGTCGTAATCTTGAGAGATTGGGATGTATTGTGAAAAAACATAGGTTTATGACGAGAGGGAAATATTGAATATGTTATGCATTCTTTAAATTTACCTACTCTTTCAGTCTGGGATGTTGCGATTTTCAACTTTTCCATCTCATGTCTTATTAAATTATTATGAATTAACAGCAGAGTTAAAAAATCCATTGGCCTTTTAATTTTTTAATTCTTTAAATTTTTTTAATTAACAGATTCTTATAAGAAATAGATTTTTTATTTTAAAATATCACCGGGTAGTATATGCATTTGTATTTTAATACGAAAACGAAATAAAACTATGAAAATGAAATAAAATAATTGATCAGTGAAAAAATATTAGACCGTTATTGAGAATAAACCAAAGACTAGCTGGTTTAGAAGTAGACAGTAAATTGACCGTTACACGATAAATTAGCCAATTAGTTTAGTGAAACAAACAAGCATAATCACGAGTCGTATTTATTTTAAAGCGTTATAACATAAATTATAAAGAATATTTCAGAATTAAATGTTTTTTTGTTAAAAATATCAGTTAACAAAAATCTTTTACAAGAATGAATGACAGTGAACAAACAAATCTTCTGTTTTTGTTATTGTAGTACAAATTGGGTGTTTTAATTTGTAACTGAAGAAAAGAGGAAAGGGGAGTTCACATCCACGCTGATGTGCTCTCTTAAACCGGGGCAGTGACATTTGATACCCGACAACCACTTGTGAGGTCAGCAACTCGCAGACCCGCTGTGTTATTCAGTGACCCACCTCCCATTTAATGAAAATAACTATCTCTTCACTTATATTATTATTATTAACAAAACATTTCTTATAAAGTAATAATTATATAAAAAAGAACTATAAATACAGTAACCTCTTACTACTTTAAAAATAATTGATTTTAAGAGTTCTGCTAATGCCGTTAATTTGAAAATAAATTAAAAATAGCGGAATATATTTTTTACAGAATAATAATTGTATTCATTATCTTCAAGTTTTATCATTTTTACAAAACAAATTAATTTGAAGCTTGTTGTTTATAGCGATATTGATTTGTATTCCATATTATAATTCACGTTAAGAAACGCATCCGCAGATCAAAAACTACAAATTAATTTTGTTCTTTAGTCTTTAAAATTCAAAAACGTTTACGTTAATTTTGACCTGCAAAAAAATGTAATTATGAAAAAATTTAATGAAAAAAATTAATGTTAATTATGAAAAAAATGTAAATAAAAAAGTAGATATATAAGAACAATGAAAAGTTTATAAAATCGGAA
This sequence comes from Lycorma delicatula, assembly GCF_047948215.1. Lineage (NCBI taxonomy): Eukaryota > Metazoa > Arthropoda > Insecta > Hemiptera > Fulgoridae > Lycorma > Lycorma delicatula. Next base: position 178,074,085 of record NC_134455.1, read on the forward strand.
TGGTGTGGGATGCTTTTATTTTTTTTTTACAGACTTTTCAAAGAAAAGTACGGTAATTACTTTCGGTTTTATGGTGGTAGTGGGAGGGTGAAATTGGATTTTCTTTACGTTTTGAGGTATGAGGCGTACGACAATACTTAAATTGTTGTATATTTATATAATATATATATATATTATAAATATTTAGCCGTAAAAGTTTATGGTTCAAAAATTTTCAAAACTATTAAATCAATTTCATTGAAATTTAGAGACGCTGTAGTAGTTAATCTGAGGTTAGTACATGTAAAAATTCAGTTACGCTCAATGTAAGGTCGAAAAAATTTGAACGGGGCAATTAGAAGCGTGGTTCGTTATGGTAGTGCAAGTTGGAACGTTGACGTTTCTTTATATCCGGTAGCTGTTGTTAGCAATATTATTATTTTTATTTACTTTTTTATTTTAATCTATTGTAGTACATTTTTGACGTGTAACTATTTTTTATTGATCTAGTTTTTTTTTTGTAAAATTTTAGATTAGAATGAGTTGATACTTTTTCAAAAGGAAACAAAATAAAATATCAAAAAGTCGAATTCTTGCCCAGAACTGCGCAAGTTTTTTTTTAACGGTGTTATTTAAAATTGAATTTCTATCAATACCAATTTTTATAATCTAAAAAACATTCACGAGCAAAATCCTAATGACGCTCAACCGCCTTGTATATAGCGTTCCTTGAATCGATTTTTTTTTTTTTTTAATTTTATAAATCGATTCGCTTATACGGAAGTTACCAAACTAAATTTCATGACTTTAGTTTGAACGTAAAAATATAAAGCCAAATAGAACGCACATTATGATCATACATACATTGTAATGGTTGATTCCGAGTTGGGATTACTTTTATCTACAGAAATACTTTTCTCAGTTTTATATTGTAATAAACAAGAAAGTAAAGCTTAAAATAAATATTAAAACCAGAAAAAGAAAATTCTTTTAAAACTCATTAAAAGGCCCATTAGAGAAACATATTAGAAGAATCATTAGAATCTCATTAGAGTTTCTAAAAAAATTAGATTATTAAAAAAGATTAAAACGATTGTTTAAAAAACAATCTAATGGGTATGTTTTACTTCATAAATGCATAATTTCGTGCTTTTTCGTTCTTCCTTCACGTCTTTAAATTTTATTGCAAGAATTTTCTTAACAAGAAAAAATCTACAATCCAATTTAATACCGAGCTATTAGCTTAGTTTCCGACAGTTTAGTTAACTTTCTTGACTATAAAATAAGTTCAAATTGGAATAAATTATACAAACAAAGCCTATAGAAGAAGAATTTCTGTTCCGTTACATTTTTGGATATAAACCAGATATTCAGCACAGTACGGTAGGAACGATTTCAAAAAATAAACAAACAACTATCTTATCAGTTTTCTTAGGTCTTTGAATTTTTTATTATTTCTTGAACAAGTTTTTCATGGTAAAATTTCCAAACGAGGTAACAAAGCTGTACCTTACTCACGCCATAGTGAAGAGCATCAATGTTTAACTGTTCATCCATATCTAGACCTAGCTACGTTACAGACATAATTATGACACCATCGTTTGTACACGATACCTCGATACAAGTTACATACACGACTTACCGATTACAGATTCACAATTTTTACAAGAAAATAAATGGTGAATGACAAACGAAAATTAAATCATTACCACCTCTTTACGGGTGACAATGTTTCGTTGAGAAATATATTCCTATATTTCTTGTAAGTGTTATGACCCCCCCCCCCCCATATCAGACTTGACAATTAAAACATAAGTTTCAACTATTCTGTTGCACTTAAGGAAGAATATCAAAACTTTTTCCTTCACAACAAAATTCTGATTTATAAAATTTTTATCAAATAGGTTTTTATACGCTGAAATACAACTGCAGGAAACAACAAGCAAATTAAAATTCAGTTTTTTAAATGGTTTCCATCTAAATTGCTTCGGACAATCGCAAGGAACATTTCTAATTCGATTATTCATCGAGTCTTACACATCCCAATCTAGATTTTATTTTACTTTTACCGAAAGATATTTGTAGACTTTCTGCAACATACTCGTAATGATTAAACTTAGAACTACTAACTGCTACTTAAAATGCAATATATCTGTTACACGGTGAGATGCCACCTAGAATGTGACAAAGACACCCGACAGATCTGTTTTAAAGGAAAATGAAAGATAAGATGATGTATCTTTTTTTTAAAGGAAACAAAAAATACATCGTTTACAAAATAGATTACAAAAAAAATAACACAACGTAGAACGGTTGCAAGAATGCCAGTGGGTATTCCCTTCAACAAAACTCCTCATTTTTTTAACTGCTATTATTACTTACAAAGAACAAATTAAAGAAACAAAAAATACAAATTATTAAATTAATCTGAATAATTAATTCTACTGATAATAAAATAAATATTATATCAAATAGGTAGATTGACATATTCGAATTCGTGTATACGAATATATGCATTTAGTAACTTTTAAGAAGTTAAGAAATATGAAAAAAAGTCGCATGAACAATTATTTAAAATAACTATTTCATAATGATAGAAGTAAAAGATTGACGCTTTAATAAAATATTAAATTAAAAATGTTATATTTACTAAAAAATAATAATACAGTTTTTCCAATCTGATACAATATTAACCAACATATTATTTTAATAAATATCAATATTAATTTATAATTTGATCTCATTTATCGTGATTGTAATTTAATACAATTTAATTTTAAGGCTTCATCGTCAACGCTTCTATTCAAATCCGGAATATGTTTTTTTTGTTTTTTTTTTTTTATAAACGTCATGAAGTTTCAGTTATGAAAATTCTGTGGTAAAACTAAAATTTATAAAATGATAGTCTATGCTAGCAGCAATGATTTTATTTCATTGTCGGCTACTTACAATCGATCGTCAATACGAGTTTTCTAGATATACTAAAATACTGGCTTCTTATCTTTTATTAAAATATTTAATAAAGTTAGGCATTTATAGAAATGCCTAATGCTTAATGGGATGATATAAAACGTAGACTACATTAATGCGTCTCACTTTATATCAATCAATGAATTATCGAATACGATCATCGATACTTATTTATTACATGATATTAATAGCAATTTCAAAAAAGGAAGAAACCATATTGTTAATGAAAAATTACTAATTTTCTGTAATTTTCACCGACAATCTTCATAGATCTCCAAAAACGGTTATAAAAAACACAAAATAACTGAAAACTACAACATCAATAATAAACATTAATAATTTTTGGCACATCAAAGTTTTATAGTGTTTTTACTTGCGTATGCGAAGTAAAAACACTATTATTGTATTGTAGTCGCCAAAAATTTTGGTTTTCAGATTTCAACGGAAATATCCACTTTGACCATCCCTGAATCCATTTTGACTAGTTTCGACGTGACGTCTGTACGTACGTGTGTATCTCGTATAACTCAAAAACGATTAGCTGTAAGATGTTGAAATTTTGGATTTGGGACTGTTGTAACATCTAGTTGTGCACCAACCCTTTTGGTTACAATTGACTGGACCAAAAGTGTCCAAAAAACACCAAAATTCAAAAATATTTGGATTTGAACTTTTTCTTAACTGCAATAATAAGTCCTCATTGAGAGCTTTTTAACGATATATCATAAATGGTACGTATTTTCATTGGTTCTAAAGTTATAATCAAATAAACCTTTAATTAATGAAATATTTGGATCTCACAAGGGGAAAGCACATCGGTTCGAATCAGACTCCATCTCCTTTTTTTTAGTTTTTTTTTAAATTTAAATATAGTGATTTATTAATAATTATAAACCCCTCCTTGTAAAAAAACGTTTTACGATAAATAATAATTTAATAATAATAAAAAAAATTAGAAAAAATATCAAAACTTATTGATAAAATAAATTTTTTTGTGGTTTTCATTTAAAAAAAAATGTGTATATGTAATTTAATAGGCGTACAAGGAAGTCATGTGGTGTCCACATCAGATTTTTTTATATGTAACTTTTTAAGCTGAATTCAAAAATTTCATCAAAATTTTCGATTACCCTCAGTTTTTGTACGTTAACATTTTTGAAGTATTTATTTTACGTATTGTTTTAGGGATAACTTATATACATAAAAGAATATTTTAAATAATTTCTAACAGAGGGTGAGATACAAACATAACATTATGAAGGAAATAGCTGTATGTGCATAAATGAATCATCATTGTATATATTCATTTATTGAAGGTTCTGACATACCAGCACAGAACGGTTTTCTGTATCATTCAATTATCACACCAGTATTGTTTAAACGTTCGCTATACATTCACATACTGTGGTTTAATTATATTTTATGATTTACAGTTACTGTGTCAAGTGTGTTTTAGTAAATAAATATGAAAAGAAAGTGTGTAAATAAGCTGGATAATTTCTGTGGCATCTTGGGGGGGGATTCGACTTTTGAAGAACCGCCCCAAAGTTTGACTCCAGTAGTTAAAAAATGGTATGAACTATATTTTGGCTGTAAAGATGGGGATCAAGATATGAACTGGGTTCCTCACGTCTGCAGTTTGACCTGTGCAAAACATCAAACTGGGCTTATAGCCCAGTTTTCAGACAACTGCGTGACCGACAAACTGGGCTAGAGGTTTTCGGCACAAACTTTGCCACACTAATGATGTGGCCTGAACCACAAGACCATTTGTCGGGCTTTATTTCTATATTACAAAGACAAAGGAATAATTAGTAAACCCAGACATTTAGTGCAGGCTCCAACTTACTAGATGCTGTAAGGTCAGTGACTCGTGGTGAGAATTTATCTTTACCCGTCCTCCGACAAATCTAACTTCAAAAGATGAATCGGAATATGAAGTAACCACAGAAATTCGACATGAGGGCCAAGATGATCCTAGTTTTAAAGTAAAATCCTCTTCTCGTGAGTCATCTCAAATCTTAAGGTTAGTTAAACGATTTTGTTCGTTTGAACTTTTCGAAGAAACAAGTCGAACTTATTGAATCTAGGCTGAAAGGCTGGAATCTTCTCCATACTGACACTAAAGTGTGTTTCTTTTGTATTCATCAGGAAAAGTTTCAAGATTTATATTTTAAAGAAATTATTTTAGTGTACTGTAAAATTATTTGTGCAGTCATGAATACACTTTATCATGAACACAACTCCACAGAATGGATACTGTTGATAGATTATTCGAGAACAAGTTTAAAAGCTGTCCTTTTTCACGATGGCAACAAATTTCCTTCTTTATCGTTACCTTATGGAACATGAAAGAAACATATGAGAATGTGAAAATCTGTTAGGAAAAATTCATACATCTACCGTTGGAATATACTCGTATTATGCGATTTAAAAGGTATTGCGTAATTAAGGATTTGCAGCTCGGCTACACTGAACTTTGTTGCTTTATTTTGAGAATGAGACGTCAAGGCCCAGACAGATCATTATTTCAGGATGGAATGGCCGAGTGTGAAGCACTTTTACCTGGAAAGAAAAGGTTTGCACATCCCCCACTAGTTAACTCAGAAATGATTTTCTAACTCCTCTCCATATAAAATTAGTGGTTTTTAAGACTTCGTTAAAGCGATGAATAAAAATGGTGCTGGATATCATTATTTGAAAGGAATGCTTTCGTGATACTGAAGCTATAATAAAGGATGGCATTTTTTTTGGGGGGGGGGTTATAGATAAGATCTTTGATTACAGATGCATTATTTGAAGACTATTAAACGAAGTCGAAAAGTCAGGGCGGAGGTTATTGGTGGAGGTTTTGTCTAAAACATTTAGGAAATCATAAATTCCCCAACTATCGTAACATTTTTGGGCGAATTATTAGATCCTGCCCACATAGGGAAAGACCCCCTTCATGTGACGGTTACGGTTCACCACACCACCCTCTCCGTACCTAGCCTTTATGGGTTTTACCGGAGGTCATCTTCAATACCTCGGTTATGATATCTTCTAGTCTTAATCTCAGCCAGAATGCCACCGATGTAAATGTTGCTTGTGGCATTCACATCGGTGTAATACTAGAACTTTAATGAACAAAGCATATCTCAAGTTTAAGTAAGACTGAAAAACTAACAAGTGAAGGAACTAAACTACCTACCCGGAATAGGTTGATTGAGTGAATTATTACAGTATACAAACATATGGGGTGTAATGTGTTCCTACAAATTCACTCCTTGGATTCACACATGGATTTCTTTCCGGACAATCCGTCCATCACTGATGAGCACGTTCAACGCTCCCAACAGCAAATCTCAGCCGTGGAAAAAAGGTAACAGCGATAGTGGAGAGGAGAATGAATTAACTTCTGACGAAATTCGGGAAATTGAACATCATGGTAACGCTTTGTAGCAGGCCAGATGGGATGAAGCAGAGGGCAGACGTTATACGCATGGTCTCTTTCCTCATGTTGCTAGTTTGCAGGGCGCCTCTTGGGTACACCCGAATAAGTACGTGACGCAATTTCTTTCTGAGAATGGCGCTTTCCGGGATAGGCTGCAGAGTATCGATCTGGTTGACTCAGGAATATGTCAGCAGTGCGGAAAATTGTACGTTATGTTCTGTACGTTTGTTCAAAGTATGAGTTGATACGCACGAAGACTATCTGTCGGCTCGACATTATCGGGTCGGCGCTGGATCTCCGTGTCAATTGACGAAACCAGGCCGAATTGATAATAGTTGGGAATTTTATACACTGTTTGGCAAAAAAATGGATTGCCGAGGGCAATTAGGGTGCCGCTTGGGCTTCCCCACGTTCTTCTTTTGTTTGTTTTTTAGAAGCTAAATTTTTGTTGTTGGTTTGTTTAATTATAATTGCGTGTTGAACTCACTTCTTTTACCTTCGGGTAGGTAGTGGATTTCAGTTCCTTTACTTATTTTGTTTATTCAGTCTTGTTTCATACTAACGTAAGATGTGTTTTTTCTTAGTTTTGTTGTTTTTTAGAAATAATAGTTCATCGATGGGAATGTCAGATGTGGCATTCGCACCGGTGGCATCCTGACTGAGACAAGAACAAGGCTGAGAGATGCCTTTTGCCGAGGTTTTGAAGATGACCTCCGGTAAAACCCATCAAGGCTAGGTACGGAGGAGGTGGCGTGACAACCGCAGCTGTCACATGGTGGGTATCTTTCCCTTCGAGGTCAGTATGCTTGCAGTTTATTGATGGACGCTAAAGAGGAATGTTCCAGATGCCAAACACAAAAGTAAAACAACAACCACATTTAAAGTAAGTTGAAGTGTGCCCTGTATGCGTGTAAATTTTTAAATTTCTTGCACAGCTTACCTAGTTACAAAAAAAAACGGTGAGTGATGAATACAGCATGAATAGTTCTATTAAAACCACTTATTTTATGTAAAAAAAAAATAATAATTTTGTTCTCAGTGTAAGTGATGAACCCAGACCTCCAACAGAAAAACCTGCAGTAGGGTTTGCGTGATCCCTTTCTAGTTCAGATGGATACTTTTACACGTCATACAAACACAAAGATAAAAGATATGGTCCTTTAGGAGGTCAAAGGCCCTACTTTTGGTCGTCTATTCAAACTTTGAAGAGAAAAGCAATATTTTTTGCAGAGTATATATAAGCTATGCGATGCAAATTCTCCATTCAGTAGTTTGTTACTTTCATGTGGGTAGAAATATCCAGAGATCCCGAGAGATTGTAAAATGGATTGCATCCTCTGTAAGGTGTGAGGAATTTCTTCTGGATAATGCTGATTATTTCATACTGCGGCCTTTTTGCGAATAGCTTCTCCTTTCTTATCATCCTTCTTTTTCCTTATTCTTTATGAGTATTCTCCGTTTTGTATTCAGTGAGCGTAGTTGAGAATCCTAGAAACCAACTGTTTGGTGGTTGCATAATAAATTTTACAGCTAAACTTCCCGTAAAATCTGGACTTCCAAATCCTAAATATAAAAACCCAGGAGTGACCTCAAATCAAGGCAAAAATCCCTTCAAATATGAAATACTTGAAAATCCCTCGGATTGAGGACGCCCATCCCGCATAGGTTAGTCGACGGTTTGCCTCGACAAGTTCAAATGCTTATTTCAACAATTCATTTTTCGTCCGCATTCTAAAGAGCTATCCAATAATATGCTTAGACTTCCTGGAGAAAACCTTTTCTCTATTTCCAGAAATTTGCGGCGTACAGAAGTATTCGACAGAACTATAGTTCTTTCTGGCAGAATATCTGGCTAAACTATCTATAGACAGTTCGCTCCAGACAGACAGTTTGCCCCATAAACAGACGCTCCAATCGGTAGCTCAATTATTTACTCTTACAGATTATTCAACTGTTACCAGGACCGGCCCTAGGCGGTAGGCCAGGTAGGCGACTGCCTACGGCGGCAAAGTTTAATATTATTATTGTACTAGTTTTGTTTATAAAGTATATTTAAATTATCTCTAAAAATAGTAGGTACTAGGATTAGTTTGTAAGTTCTTTTGTCGTTAGCTCGTTAAAAATGTAAATTTTGTTTTTCAATAAAACAATTTTCCGTAAATCTATATTAGTATTATTGTCTTAATTCAATTATTTGTTATCTTTCTGGTTAATATGATTCTTTTATAATTCTGTGGTTTTTTTTAAATTTTAAGTTTTTTGAAGCTTGAGGGCGGCGTTTTTTGGGTTTACCTACGGCGGAAAAAACGCTACGACTGGCTCTGCTGTTTACGTTACCCGAAAAGTGATTCAGTCCCGACGTAAAATAGTCTAAAAGGCTTTTTGTATATTTTTATTTATTTGATTATTGTAATTCTTTAGAAGAGAGATTCCTTAGGTTCTAATTCTGTAGGATTTAGCCTGTTGATTTAGTTCCTGCTTTCGGTAACTAATGTACATCAAAGGTGTGCTCAAAGAAGTGCTTTCTTTCAGAATATATCACAATCCAAGAAAACATCCCTCATATATATGTTATATTGTCATTGTTAAAGATGCCAATCATATTGGATTTTCTTTAAAAAAAATGCTCATAATTTCAATACAAACGTCGGCTATGATGTGGCTGAAATTTTGTTGAGAAACGGTAGGAAATAGAGAATTTAGCTCCTTTCTCTGTGATAAAGCTGGAATCAATTTTTACCCTTATGATATACTTATTATTGTATTTTAGGACTACTATTAAAAAAAAAATTTGACTATTTTTTTAAACTACTAAAAAATCATAAAATTCTTATAATCCTGTGTTGGGAATGTGTTTACAGAAATTAATGAAAAAAAGTCAATAGGTTAAAAAAAAAATAAAAACTTGAATAATTTGCTTATGTATGTTAGATGCTGTAGCCAAAACTGTTAAAGGTAATCTGACATATGAGGTATAAGTCACGGTTCAAACTGGCATAACGGTTCTTAAAAAAGAGCATCCCGTGCCAAGTTTTTTAAAGGAGAGTGAAGCGGTTTCCTGTTGCCTTATTTAACGTATTGGTAGCCACTTTTGATTGTAGACATGCCAAGCCCACACCCATCATATGTAGGATATAACCTCCATTATATGCAGGATATAATACTGGTATAACGGATCTGAGTAACGGATTCCTGCTAATTAAGAAGAAAGTAGTAGAAAATTTAATGGGACAAATCCAGAAAGAGGCTAAAAGAAACCCTTTTAGTAAAGCTAACAGTTCCCTTTAACAATCATCCTTTGTAATACTGCCCGCTGATACACCTAAATAGATGTTGTTCAATGAAACGGGGTTACCGGACTAGGGTAGGAATCCCATGGGAAAATGTGACGGCGGACGATCGAGTTGAGTCCGGTCCTGCAGGTAAAGAGGATAGGAATATAAATACCCCGGGGAAGACCAGTTGACAGTCAGTCTGCGAGAGAAAGTTCTAACGAGGAGTTATTATGTGAGTTTGAAGCGAAAGTATTCTGCGAGGAAGTTAGTGAAGGAGGAAATTTATAGTGCTTACGCATTCGACGCGATTAAGGTAACGTCACAAGTAATTTCAGTGTGAACAGTACATGAAAACAAGAAATGATTCGGTGAGTTACTGTTAGATTATAAGTGAAAGAGATATGTACTGAATTTAATTCATAAATTGGTAGGGTAGTTTTATTTGCGAGCATCAAAGGTATTTGCAGTAAAGGAACATTACATTTGTCTTATCTGTTGTACTATTGTTGTTAATATAAGACCAGTAATCAAAAGTGTTAAGATTAGCGGTCGTGCTAATGTATTTTGTCGATCGGACCGAATTCTTTCCGGTTTTGAATATTTAACTACCTGTAAATAAATCCTGACGATTACTTTAAATTCTGTTTTGTAAGTAATCACTGTTTATTATTATTATTATTATTATTGTTGTTGTTGTTGTTGTTGTTGTTGTTGTTGTTGTATGGTTGTGATTACTATGATTATTATTTGTTTATTATTATTGTTTGCTGTTGTCGTTATTATAATTATTCTGATTATTATTGAGAGTCGTTTATTATTGTCGATAATTATTATTATTATTATGATGATTATTATTTGTTTATTATTATTGTCTGCTGTTGTCGTTATTATAATTATTCTGATTATTATTGCGAGTCGTTTATTATTGTCGATAATTATTATTATTTTTTTTTTTTTTTGAGGTTTTTAGGGGCATCGACTACTTTGGTCATTAGCCCCATCCCACTTCAAAAAATAAAAAATAAAAAAGGGTTCAATATTTCACATTTTCATGTGTCAATAAAAATGATCAAAATTTTACTTTTCCTTATAATTTCTGATCCAATAAAATTACTTTCTAGGCTTTCCTTTCGGCCATCCTTTTTTACACCGTTTTTCCATTCTGCGAACGGCCTCAACTTCCGACGACAGTGTGTCTGAGGCTTCGGACATGGCATCGTCTTCTCTTTCTGACGCCAATGACGTTCGCCGGCTTACATCAGGTGATGAAAGCTTCAATGGTGCTGTGAGCATCGTTGCAATTGAATCTAAACTTGCAACCGATGCACTTTCGGCGGCTGATGAACTTGATTCAATGTCTAAGGCTGTGCTTGGGCCGGCTGATACAGATGCTCTCGCCACAGTTGTTCTCTGAGCTTTTGGGGCCTCTGTACGTACAGTTTTATTATCGTCTGTGTCTGATGCTTTTTCGATAGTTACTTGCACCTCCATTTTGGTTGACGCAGATTTTTCCTGTACTCTTGTCACAGTATCCTTAGCCATATGACTCGTCATCGGGGTGATCTTTTGATCTTTGTCGGATAAATCAAGATTTTTCTTCATTACGTTTATTGATGGAGATATAATCGAAGATTTTGCCGGTTTTTTAAACTGCGCTGGTACGGGTCTTATGTCAGCGACGTCAGTCCGGGAATGAGCCTTCTCATGTTTACTTTGTTGTGTCTGATGAGTCGACTCGATCTTGGAATCAATGATTCTTTCTATCATTGTCGCGAGACTTGGTGCCATCGTATTAAGCAACTGCTCCACGTTGATTTTAGGTGTGGGGGGAGCAGCAGCTGCTTCTGCGTATGTAGTCGATGGTCTAGGTGTACGTAAGTTTACAATCTTCTTCGCTTCAGGGTAGCTGACTTTTTGAAGCGTTTTAACTTCCTGAATGGCTGTTTCTGATTTGTATACTGGGCAGTTCCTAGATCGACAGTTAATGGTGCCCTTTACAATTAATGCAGACTGGAGGGTCTTTACATGGATCACCCTCATGTATCTTCATTCCGCATATACAAATTTCCTGCGCTTCACATCTAGCTGCAGTGTGTCCGAAACGTTGACACCTAAAACATCTCATCGGCTGCGGAATAAATGCCCGTACATCAAGCCGATGGATGCCAGCTCGTACCTTTTCAGGAAGATTTGGCCTATTCAATGTCAAAACATGAGAGGCCGAAGGAAGAATCTCACCATTTCGTCTCATAGTAAGTCTGCGACAATGTGTCACTCCTTGACTAGACATTTCCTGCACTATTTCTTCTTCAGTACAGTTCTCGGCAGAAGATCTCGGCAAACAACAACTCCTCTGGATGAATTAAGTGTACTATGCGGTTGGACAGTAACCGCAAATTCACCGATCTTCTTCAACGCCTGGACTTTCTGGCTTTGCATGTCGTTGATAGTTTCGACATGTAATCCATTAAACGTCTTACGGATTTCCTTGACAGGACCACCAGCACAATTTGTAATCTCTCAAGCAATTAAGAATTAAGAATTTTGGAAGTTACCATTCTCTTTCGTAATGACCAAAAATCTTGGTTTGGGAACATTATTTCCAAACAAAGCTCTTCTTAAATCTTTACTGATTTTATCAGCATCTTTTCTCATGTTATCACTCTCCTTACTTTTTTCCTCTTCGCTTGTGGCGAATCGGCGGTTTCTAAACGAGGGTGTTTACGTGCACCGTCTGCCACGTTTGATTGTTCAATATTCATGAACAGTGGATCCCTTCTGTAGCAAGGCTAGCCGCCGGGGTACACCCCCACTCCAGGGCTACTAATCTTGGAGGTCCGATCCGGTACTCCGGTGGAACCGGCATATGTCCTGGCAGAGAGCGGATGCGCAGTCTCTGCACTGACTCCAGGCTCCTACTCACCGAAGCTTTCAGAGCTCCCATGCACCGACATACATGGGCACCATTGCTACATGCTTGCCATCGCAGGGGGCATGTGGACAACGGAAGGGTCTCCGTTACACCTGCAATAACATTGACCCTGGCCGCCACATCGCCAGCTCTAAGAGTGGTATGAATCCATTTCCAAAATCGTTTATTATTCCATTTTCTGCAGGTAGCCAAAAATCCAGTCCGTTTAGTGACCTGAAGTTGGAACCAGGTCAAACTTAACAAAGCATAACCGAGGAATTTACTCGGAACCCCGTTAGCCAGCTATTTGTAATGTACGAAGGTACACCTGTTGCCGCCCTGGACGTGGAACGTAGATGTTGTGTTCCGGACGTGGGGATTGTCTACCTCAGGGCTTATTATTATTATTATTATTATTTTATTATTATTATTATTATTATTATTATTATTATTATTATTATTATTATTATTATCCCACACTTATACTATTTTACTTTATAGCTTTTTTTACTTTTTTTTAGCTTTTTTACTTTTGCCGGTGACATCCCCTAAACTCGAAGTAATTTATACCAACGAGATTAGGCTTGCTATTGTTGACTAAGTGCCTTCCGGGCAACATGGCAGGTGTCAATTATCACGCTCCTTTGCATTAGCGCGTGGGTCTTTCACTGGATCTTTAGTTTTTCAAGACTGTTGTGCAAAGCAGATGATATTATTCCCTCCCCAGATATAATTATTGGGATTATATAAACTTCTTTTTTATTTCACATTTCTTTAATTTCAAAAGCAAGATCTGTATATTTCTGCAGCTTTTCATTGTGTTTAGTGTTGATGTTGTTACTTGATGGGATGGATACGTCTATTAGGTAAGTTACTTTTTCCAGTTCATCAACTACTACTAAATCTGGCTTATTACAGTTGATGGGGTTTGCCGCTACAATTCCCTGGTTCCAGAAAATTTTTGCGTTGTTCTCCAAAAAGGAGGTGGCTCATAAATATAGTAGGGTCCTTTGTGAAACTCTAACTTGTATCTATTGCAGAGTGCTATGTGTACAATTTTTGTCACGTTGTTGTGCCTCCTGGTGTACTCCTTCGGAGCTAGAATCGGACAGCCAGTGATTATATGGTCTATTGTTTCATTGTGTTGCATACATAGCCTACATTTGTCGTTGATATTTTCTTTAAGAATAACTCTCTTATAATTTCTCGTTGCTACTACTTGATCCTGTGTGCTACATATAAACCCCTCCGTCTCAGAATGTAACTTTTCTTGCACAAGCCAATTATTTGAAACCGCTTTGTCGACTTCTTCCTGCTCTGGACGGTCCCTATCTCCCATCTCCCATGCAGCTCTTTTCTTCCCCAACCTAGAATTTTATCTGCATTGTTCTCTTTCATGTGTTCTACGTTGCTAGTCCTGTTGGCTAGGTTTAATGGCGTATAGTTTTGGTCTGCCGCTACGATGGCTTGATAGAAGGGGTGTTGCTTGCTATGGAAGTAATCCCTTAAGTTTTCGCTCTGGCCGCAGCATAGATTTATAATATCGAGTACTCCTCTTCCACCTTCCTTTCTCGGGAGCGTGAATCTTTCTTTTGACGAGTGGATGTGATGGGACTTTTCTTGGTAGAACATTTTTCTAGTGAGTCTGTTCAACTCGTCTAACTCTGCTTCACTGTATTTTATTATACCTAACGCATACATGAGTACTGGTACTGCATATGTATTCACTGCTTTCACTTTATTTCCCCCATTAAGTTCCGATTTTAAAATTAATTTTAATCTCTTTTCATACGTTTTCTTAAGTTTTTTCTTAATGGTTTTGTGCTCCAATTTGATCGTTTGATCGCATCCTAGGTGCTTGTACATGTCCTCCTCTTTCATTGCTTCTATGCTACCCTTGGCCTGCAGGTCGTAATTCTGCGCCTGATGGAACTTTCCCTTCACAATGGCGTTTACCTTGCACTTACTTATTCCTAGCTCCATTTTAATGTCTTCGCTGAACATTTCGACAAGTTTGAGCAGTTGCTGCAGCTGATGTTCAGTCCCTCTATAAATCTTTAAATCGTCCATATAGAATAGGTGTGCCAGTTTGTAATCTCCTGCTCGCGATTTTATATTGTAACCGTATCTTGCCTCCTTTAGTATGCTTGAGAGCGGGTTGATAACCATACAGAACTAGAGCGGGCTCAGGGCGTCCTCTTGAAATATTCCTCTACTTACATTTATGGGTCCTATTTGTATTTTTCTTGTTCCATTGTTTGCAATTAGTATTGTGCTGCACGCACTCATTGCATGCCTCAAGAACCTAATCGTCTTTTCATCAACTTGATAAGTTTCTAAGATCTTCGTCAGCCGCGAGTGCGGCACAGTATCGAATGCCTTTCTATAGTCTATATAGGCCATCCACAGATTTCTTTTAGTGTATCGGGCTTGTTGCGTGGTTATCGTATCTATGATTATTTGTTCTTTGCTCCCCCTCGCGGCTTATGCACATCCCTTCTGATCCAAATGGAGGACTTTGTTGGTTTCCAGGTGCTTGTATATTTTGTTGGCAATAATTGCTGTCAATAATTTATACGTTGTCTGAAGGCATGTTATGGGTCTATATTGAGCTGGGTCTTTCGTGTTATTACTTTTAGGTGAAAGGAATGTCTTTTGCCTAAAAGACATTAATGACAATAATAAACATTAACGACAATGTTTATTATTGTTGTTGTTGATTTGTCTTATTTTATTTATGTTCTTAAACTAATAAATTGTAATTATATAAACATTTTCAATTGTCAATCTCTCAATATCCTCATTGAGCCGCAAACACGTGACAATATGGTCTGCTCTGCCTACGTCACAGGGAATTAACTAAATGTTTGTACATCATTAATCTCAAAGAAAACAACAGTTGCTAGGGTCTCTTGTTCTTCAGATGCTTGTATCAGAGTCATAAGAATGACTGAGACGATAGAGTAAAGTAACCAATTAATGTACCCTTTCACTGGGAAACAACGTATTAGACATTTTCTCAACTTAATAAGGGATTTATTTTACTAAATATATAAAATTTGACCTTATAGAAATTGTGTACTTTTTAAAATTCTTCTATAGTATTACATATGTAAAATAATTTTATTTTTGTATAAGTTAAAAAAAAAAATCGAATAAAATTTTCCTACCAATCCCACTTAAAATAAAACATCCTCTCAAAATTTTCCTATCCTGTACCCAATTTAAAAAAAATTAAACTATAGAATCAATTTTCTAATAAAGAAGCTATTGTACGCAAATGTACAGAATTTGTCACCGTAGATTATATTATTTTTGGAACAAAAGATCTCAAAACATTAAAAATATAAAAATCCCGAAAAAAGGGTTTTTTTGACAGACCAAAAAAGAATTTCCTCTGCATTATATCTAATAACCAGTAAAGTAAAGAATGTATTTATTTTACTACCAACTATAAAAAAAATTAAGTTACCATATTTGATGAAGTAAATAAACTAAACGCTGTTGTTTCAGTGTTATCGGAGTTCGATGTTATGAAAATAGCGGTAAGAAATCAGATCTAGTAAAGGATCACTTGATTTGTTTTTACGCCGTGCGGGATATCTCATCGCTATTTCAGCTGTCTGCATCGTGTACACTTTACATACACACATTGCTCTTTCTAAATTATGGTTGACACAGCTGTTATATATTATCAAAATTGTCAGAGCTATGATTCATAATCAAAATAAAGAAATTTATCCTTCAAAAATTGTTGCGATTTCTTTTATGCAGTTTAGTTGTTTCTTTATCAAATGTTTTTATTGAAATTCATCACAGGAAAAAACAGACCACTATTTTTCAGAACGGTACTATTTTTAGGCAACTATTTTTCGGGACTGAAAATTTAAGCTAACATTCATCTTTCGTCTTCTAAAATTAAACAATAATTTTTTTTTTTGCTCAATAACAATTATAATTACAATCGGCTCTCCTGCGGAGCCATAAATAAGTTTCCTGACAAAATCACGTGATAAGAAGGTCCTTAAGGAACCCCCAAAATAAATAATACTCAATAAACAGTTGTAAGCAACTTAAAGTCATATATGGAATTTCAAGCTCAGTCATAAATCACAAACTAATAATTTCAGAACCATATAGTCCACAAAACAAACATTAATAACAAATAAAAAAGAAAAAGAAAGAGAAGTAACACGAAATTAGACACGACACCACTAAACTTGACGGTGTTAGATTCCAAACTGTTACGCAGACCCTAATTTGAGTACATGGGTTTGTTTCAACCGTCGGGCGTCTCTGCTGTTATCGAGTAGATTAATTGCAAAGTGGTTTACATAATTCTCAAACCTCTGCAGGTATTTGACATTGCGCTGTCATGCAGTCTCACGAACCGATGGGAGCTCCAGATAATCCTGAATCTCATCATTCCGCGTGAACCACGGAGCTTCGGCAATTACCCTCGCTATTTTGTTGTGAAATCGTTGTATAGTTTCCACATTACTAGTACTAGCCGTTCCCCACAATTCCACACCGTACGTCCAGATTGAACGCAGGATAGTCTTGTAAATTAAGATCTTGTTTGATAACGTGAGGCCTGAGTTCCTCCGTAGCAGCCACTGAAGTTCCCTGTACTTTGGGTTTATCTGTTTCCTCTTCATCCTCACGTGACACTTCCAGGTCAAACGCCGATCCAGGTGAAGTCCCAGATACCGCACAATCTCCGTTTGCAGGATCAAAACACCATTGAAGTACACACCAAGACTGTCACCCCTCTGCATGGCAAATGTGACGTGCCTCGACTTACCCTGATCCTCCACTTTTTCTGCCATAAACACACACGATCCAGCGCCATTTGTAGGGTCTGCGAGGTTAGGGCAGAGTTTTCGTTAACGGCCAGGATAGCAGTGTCATCAGCGAACGTGGCGACGATGCAATCATCCAGGACTGGAATGTTCACAGTGAATATGGAATACAACACAGGGCCATTTGTCCCTTTGTAGCCTTCCATAAAGAGCATCCGTTCCCATTCAGATGAGAAAGATTTGCTATGTACTCCTTGAATGTACACAGTGGATAGCCTAATAGGCACCAACCAGTCTGTAAATTCAACCGTGGTTGCCTAAACCTGGTCAGTGCAGAAGCCCGGAAGTTGATGATGCCGCAGGGAACTCCGAATCAGAATCGCGGTTCCTCCATGGGCTCTCCCATCTGGGTGATTCGTCACATACACAGAATAACCGTGAAGCCTGAGGTAGTCCCGGTCAGTAAAGTGAGTTTCCGATATCAAAATGACGTCCAGCAAATTTGAAACTCCCATAACTCCTAGCTCCGCACGCCTAGAAAGTAGGCCGTTAATGTTCCATGCAGCGATTCGTAATAATCTGGACATCAACAGATTTTGGAGAGCACCTGAGTGAGCAATGCTATCAGACTCCCAATCTGTTGAACCAGAAGTCTATATACGATGAAAGCCTGTCCAGCTTATCCACACTGTCCTCACTAGCACGCCCAGCTGCCGCAGCGTACGTTTTACGGAGAGATTCAGGCTCCGCTTTAACTGTGCTCGGCACCTCACGACCCAAAGAAGCGAAGTTCTTATCGTCAACCGCTGGGCCGGCCACCTTGAAGCTAGCGGGTTCGATTCTCAGAGCAAGTTGCGAGTTCCAATTCCCCTTTCGCCTACGCTTCCTCTTCAATGTCTCTTGATATACTCTACAGCCTCGGTAATTTGCCGGATGGTCGGACTGACACAAGGCGCAGGTTGCAGGAGTGAAGGTTGCAGGTGACAGTCAGCTGTTCGATGGCTCTCCCCACATTTCACGCAGCGGAAAGGCCTCATACAATTGTTCTTAGTGTGCCCATATTGCTGACACCTCATGCATTGCACGAAACCTGTAGGCTTCCGTGGCGTCTCGAATGACACCCTGCAATTGGCAACATACTCCAATTCAAAAGAGTGGTGCAGGTTTCTGATTACAACACGAAAGGCTCGTTGATCTTTCCTTGAGAAAGTATGGCCTACCAGACCATGCTCTCGAACAACATGTATAATCTTTTTGTACGCCTCGATGTCTGTAGAGATTATTCTCAGCTGCTTACCTCCAACCAGTCGAATGCTGTAATCACTCTTGCACACGGCCGCTTCCAGCAGCTCATACAACTTCAGCACGTCGTTTATTCCGTAAAGAACAATCGGAGAAGGATTGACCGGCTCAGGTTGGTTCACAACTTCCGTATCCTCTAGTGGAAGGCCATTAAACTTATTCAATAGTGGTAAGTCGCCATTGCTAGGACTACGACTCACTGTTTTCCTCCTTGGCACAGGTATCGTCCTCCACTGACTAGTAGTAGGCTCGGACTCCATGGTTACACTCTCGTTATCGTTCGACTCACCTGAAAGATTGTTCGCCAAGTCGTCTCTAATAAGCTTTCTGCGCGCAGCCCTCCTCGGGTCCCTATCCAATGACGGTAGCGGACCACGTTTCCTGGACGGTACACGGCAACCTACAATATCAGATGACCCCTTGTCTACCATATCTGCCGAAGGCAGCTGATCCATATCGTGCAAGAACTAAGCGTACATAAGCATAAACTTGAAACATAAAAAGTAAACAAACCATGAACACTCCTTAGCAACAGAGAGGCGGAACGAATGAACCTCCAAGATTATATGAAAGAAAAATAATACTAATAAAACTAACACCTAATAATAATTAACTTCCATAACACAACCACAATTATAAAACAACGAACACAAACAAATAATTAAATAAATAAAAACAATTTACTAATAGCGCTGTTTTCTCATATAACATCATAAAACCTATTTTTATAAAATGTCCGGTATATGCGTTAGATACAATTACCAAAACGTCTGAAGCTTTTAAAAGATTAGAATGCAAATAATTGTAAAGAATTATACAATGCTTTGCAATTAAGGATTTTAAAGAATCGAACCGATTTTACTAGTTACATAATTCGAGGCGTGAAGTACGTCATTCCTGAAATCGGTGCAGCCATTTCTGAGTTAAGCCGTCAATTTTGATAATGTATATAACTTCACCACAGCAGTTGACCTTATAGAGAAAATATTTTTGAAGTACTCAACTGGTGCCTTTTGACCGTATGCGCTTACTTGCTTCTCAAGGCCGAGTCAGATTGTAAAGCAATAAAATCGTATGCCCCCCTTCTTTCAAGAAATGATCCTTTATGAACACTGCTTGTACTTAATAGGGAAAAGTAGTAAAAAATGTTGAATCTCGTTTACTTTTTTTAATATGATTTCAATCTCTTTTTCCACATTCGTTTTCCTTGTATAAGTACCTTAAAAACATTTCTTATAATTGTTTTCCTGATCCTGTCGAAAATGAAGAAAAATAATATTTTAGAAGATGTTATGTTCTTTAATTTAAAAATATTTACTAACCTTTGTTTCTTTATAATGTGCATTCTTTACAAAATCAATGAAAAACAACAAAAAAATTGTCGTCTAATGATCGGGATAGATCGGACTTATCTCTTAATATTTTATATTAAATCATATCTATGATTTAAATAAATTAAAATAGCAAATTTCCATTTTAATCTAATCGACTGCTCGTGTCTTAACGCTCGACAAACATACACTTCCATATTTCAGTAACCCGATTAGGATATAAGAACCGTGTCAAATGAATCAAAGAGTCAATATATACAAAATTATTTTTTCGTTGAATTGTGCAACCTGAGAGATAGAAACGTATTTTATTTCACACCACAATATTTTCATTTAATAACTTCTTATGAAAATGTTAAATTATACGATATATTTTATTCATTAAATGGATTAATTAATCTTATATCGTATCGTTCATTAAAAGCTTTGAAAAATATTTTCTATTTAGTACAGCAAAGTCAGAATCGATTAATACGTATAAAAGTTAATATTTTATGATCGGTTCCCGTGAATGATATAGCGGGAAGTTACAGAAGGGTTGTTTTGTAACACGGGTAACAGGACGAGTGAGTCGGAGGAAGTTTGGTTTCCTTGTCTGTCGAAAAGCTCGTATTACGAGGACACGGACATCCATATGGTATTCTGTTGTCTCTTCCTTCCGTCGTATCCCAACAGGACAGGACAATGGGTTATATTAGAGCCGCTGTTATGTAAGCTGATTAGCACCACCTCATATAACTCTACCTGCCACCCTCTTCTCACAACCGTCCACCGACTATATCCCCAGAATGTAAGTAATCCCTTCCCCCACCCACACCTGGATCCTGTTTAGCTACTGGTTAACAAATAGTCGATATTCTCAGTTAATTAGTCTATATCATTATTGTAGAATATTTTTATTTTGAATTTTTCATCTTTGATAATACATAATCACTGACAGGGGAAATCTAAAGAACGTTTTTCGAGCGAAAGTTGTTTAAAATATTACACTTAATATTTTCCCTCTGTATTCTTGCAAATCTCCGGAGAGTAGATATAATTAAAAGTGTTCTCGAAAAGTGGAGAAAGAAAACTACCGTTTAAAAAAAATATAAATAAATAAAAAGAATTTAAAATTCTACTCGCATATAATTCCAATTGTGCTTTTATCACTTAAAATACATTTTATACGTTCTAGGCTAGTAAATCAAGTATAGTTTTTCTATAAGATAATGGAACTCTTTATATGTCGAAATTAAAAATCTTATCTGGACACCACATGACTTCCTTATACGTCTATTAAATTACATATACACATTTTTTCTGCACTTCATTTAAACTTATTTCATTTGAAAGTGAGATTCGATCCTCTAATTCTTTAATAAAGGGGACAGCTATACAATTCCATCACATTTTTTTTGTGGTATCCGCATCAAAATTTTACATTAGTTTATATATTAATTTTCTTTCACATCGCTCGTTTTATCGTTTGTGATATCGCACGTGGTGTAAGTGAGAACGTGTCGGATCCGTAACCAAGCACACACAGTTCGAATCCAACTTCATATACATATTCTTTTTTTAATTTTTTTTAAAATTATAATATATTGATTTAGTAACAATTATTAACCTTTGTAAACATTTTTGAATTAAATTGAAAAGTACATAAAATTTTATTTCATTAATAACTTCTGATTTTTTCCCTTTTTTTTATTGTTATTATTGAACTATTTATTGTAAACGTTTTTTACAGTCAAAGGTTAATAATTATTAATAAATAAATACATTTAAATTAAAAATATATATATGTATATGAAGTCAGATTCGAACCGATGTCTCTTCCCCTTGTAAGATCAAAATATTTCATTAATTAAAATTTTATTAATAAATGCTATAACTCTGGAACAAATGAAAATAAGTACGACTTATATCGTTGAAAAGCTCTCAACGAGGGCTTATTACTGCAGTTAAGAAAAAGTCCAAAATCCATTTTTTTGGATTTTGGGCTTTTCTGGACATTTTTGGTCCTGATTATATATTATATTGGTCCAGGTACATCATCATCATATGGTTACATTGCAACCATCACCGAAATAATTCATCAATTCAATTGGCGGATGTATATTGCCGATACTATCAAAATAATCTACATTTTTATCATTTTTTTTTAAACAAACCCAAAGCGTGCCGGGTCCATTTGAACAGTCTAAATTAACTATAGCGCGTTCGTTTATTCTAATTTTTTTTGGGGGGAATCCCGCATAAAAACGCCTCTAAATTGTGTAATTTTCAATTATTTTGCATATCTAATGAACTCGTAATCATATAAAGCACGTTTCGGTATTGAATCTATTTATTTATTTTTTCTTAATACTACTGCCTTTCTTTAATTTTAATCTCCCGCCAGATTTTTGATTTTTTCAATCTACCGGCAAATTTAGATTTAATTTTCATTGCATTAGTTACAGCGTAAGCTGCTGCTCTTTCTGTTAAACTGCTATCCGGTACCAATACGCTATCCCAACCTTATTCTGCTAAAACTTTATCGGCCACCGATCTAGTTTTGATATCTGAATTTTTTTAGTAAACTATATCGTGTAATTTACAAGCATCATCCAATTTATTGATACCCCTATTACCGCGTTTTAATCTTTTATTTAATTTTGCACCCGGTCCTCAACTGGTAATAAATCTACGGCCTTATGATTACCAAACCAATAATACCACGTGCTTTTTTTATTATTTTTCTTCAAATGCATTATTGATATAGAAGCGCAGTTTCTAAAAAAATAAATAAGATATTCATCAATTATTAGAATCATTTAGCCCCCGCAAATTTTCGGGACCGAAACATTTCATATAAAGTAACAAAATACAATAAATTTATTGATGAAACAGATTATGTTGCAGTATCTTTCATTGGTTGGCCAGCCGATGAAAATAAATTAATTTTTCTAAAATGGTATTACTACTAATTAAAATATTTCGAATCCCTTAAACTTTTTTCATATTGA
The DNA here is from genome assembly GCF_047948215.1 of Lycorma delicatula. Lineage (NCBI taxonomy): Eukaryota > Metazoa > Arthropoda > Insecta > Hemiptera > Fulgoridae > Lycorma > Lycorma delicatula. Next base: position 178,097,081 of record NC_134455.1, read on the forward strand.
TTTCGTGTTCTCTGATCGATTGTGATATCAATAATTTGACATCATCTATTAATTTTTTCTAATTTTCTATCGAATGCTATCATTATAGTTTGTATATCAAAAATTGTGTATGTTATTTCTTTTATATGTTCTTTTCTAACATCATCTACAGTTTGAGTCAATCTTTCTTGACCGACAAACTGTTCACTGAGACTAGATGTACATTCGTTAAACACATTTTTAACCCGCTGAAAATTAATAGATTTATCATCATTAATTGGATCAGATATATTACATAATCTATGATTTTTCACTTAATAATACCCGTCATTGAAAAACCGATCCCTGGTGGACCCCTAATAATTTTTTTTTTTCTAGAGCCTAATTTTAGACGTTCTATAATATAAAAAATAAAAATTAAAACAAATACTTTATTCAAATTCGTTCTACAATTCGTTAACTATGGACATAATTTCATTTGAAACAGCTGTTTCCGTCATCACATTCACCCATTAAAGTGTACAATCTATCGACCAATTCGTTTGGATCATCCCAGCATAGGTAAATTAAATTTAATTACGCATGTAATAAACCGCTACCACTAAATAATAATGATGGTGTTTTATATGGGGAAATTGATCCAACAGATTTTTTTGGATGAAAACGTTTTCCAATTATTTAATTGTATTGTCGCTGAATGGCTTCAACGGCATATAGCACTTACTAACCTTATGGTGGCCCTGAAAAGGGCCGTTTTTGTCGTCGAATGGCTTCTACGGTTCGTATTTCATAACCTTGTGGTGGTTCTGAAAAAGGGTCGTTTTTTGCGTTAGCTCTGAGAAGAGCAGTTGGGGTCGGAAGCTGGTCTACGGGGAGGTCGGGGAGTTGCAGCTCGTCCATTGAAATCCGACCGAGCTTTCCCTCAGCGGCAGTTGGGTCCCCACTACAGCGTGACAGTGGTGGCCCCCAGAGCCCCGCAGTGTCGGGTCGGCGTCGGTCGTTTTTCGTCGGCACGGCCGAGGCGGTTCTCCCCGAGCGACCCCACGCTGAGCCGGTTCCTGCGGCTGAGTCCGCCGGCCAGGGAACTTCTTCTGTCTTCTTGGTCTTCTCCAGGTGGTGGTCGACGATGAATTCCAAATTCATTCTCGTGTACGCTCTTTTATTGGAGCCTGAGAGTGGTGGGGCTGCAGCTCCGCTATGGTGGGAGAACTGCGCGGTGGGATAGATATTAAATTAGACATATATGTGGTAATAATATATAAAAGATTTGTTTTTTTCTACTATAACAGCCTCTGTTAAGTGTGCACCAGTTTCTTTCAACATTCCATCATAGGTTACTAAATATGTTTTATGAACTTCTTTACGCCTGGATGTTTATAAATTAACAACTCTAAAATACCCGGTGTAGAAAAATAAATTGGATTTCCCATGTAAATTCTATCACCTTCAAATTCAATTTTTTTTATTATCCAGAGTGATTGTATTAGTGTTTTTATCATATTTTATACCATATACATTATCTACTTTTGGACCTATTTTTAATCTTTCTAAATAGATTTTATAACTGCTTTGTAATTTGTTTCTTCCGTCTCAGAAACTTGTGTAAATGAACTATCAGAACATCACAATGTCTGAATATTTTGTAAATTTAAAGTGTTTTTCTCCTTCATGTGCAGTTTGAGTTTGTTCAATTAAAGTGGTTTTTTTACAGATGGTTATATAATTGTTGAATGTTTTATATCATTATCTGAATCTTTTAAATCTTCTGCCAACAAATTACAAGTTTCTTGATGACTTTATAATTGAACAGATAATCTATCGCCCAATTCATGACCTACTTTAGCAATATCAATTTCTGTATCAGTCGGCAATTGTATTGGCGCTTCTGTTTTATCGAGCTTTTCTTTAATTTCTTGAATGGGTACAATTATCAGTTTAAAGTGTTTAGCAAATAAAGCATCTTCTTCGGCCAAACCCATAAACCTGCATAAGCTGCATTTTTACGTTTAACAGATTTATTCAATTTACCGATTTCGAGTAATTGTTGCTCTTTTTTAAACATGAATATAATTTTTTTTAAATGTAATATGGAAACGATTAGTTTATTAATGTTAAAATAATAATTGTCGTATCGGTGTAGTGATATGTAGCGATCATATAGCCTTTACGTATCGATGTGCAGCGGTTAATCAACAATTAAATGATTGAAAATTTATCGATAATATTTCTATAACGGCCCTTATTTCTATAGGAATCTTTATCGACAACTAGAAAACTATAATGGCTTTTGTTACAAACGATTGCATAAAGGTTTAAAATTTTAAAATCATCAAACGACATATCGATATTTACGTGTTCTTTATAAATTCATTGTAAATTTAATTCGTCCTGTCTGAAAAAAATTAAAAAATTGCAATTATCATGTATCAACTGTTTTGTAATTTTAGAATATGTTTGCGCCAAATAAAAACTGTAGTGGCTTACCTGCTGTGGCGGTGCCAAAGGCCCATCCTCTAGTAAATGGGCTGAGAAAAGAGTTCTCATAAGGAATAGCAGCGGAGAAAGCTGAGAGAACCCCCCATGACTCTCTCCAGAGTAATGGCGAATACTCTAGGTCCTCGACAAAAGAAAATAGTGCTGCTTGCGAGAGTGATAACCTCCATCACTTATGCGTGCCCGGTGTGGGGTGATGCCCTGTCTGCGGACAGGAATAGGAGCACACTCAATAAAGTCCAGCGGCGTATCGCATTGCGTGTGGCGGCAGGCTACAGAACGCCGTCGACTGAAGCTACGTTTGTGGAATCCAGAATCCCTTCGTTAGAGCTGAAGATAGGGGAGCTCTTGGTGAGAAGGAGGGGTACTCCAAAGACGGTTGCATGGTACGCCTTGTTGGACTGATGGCAAGAAAGGTGGGATCGAGCGGCAGGTGGCCGCTACACCTACAACTGATTCCTGATATCAAGACGTGGATTAACAGGAAACACGGTGAGGTGGATGTTTGGACAACCCAGTTCTTAATCGGACATGGATCGTTCAATTCCTATTGGGCGAAAATTAGGAGATTTGATGCATGTCAATATTGTGGAGCAATAGGCACACTCGCGCATGTGATATTTCACCGCATCCGATCGGAGGAGGAGAGTCGGCTCTGCTGCAACATCACCGGGCCACTCGACGAGGGATGAATTGTGGGGCGGATACTCCTCTCTGATCCCGGTTGGAATGCTGTATCTAAGATGGGTTGCAACATTCTAAAAGTGAATGTGAAAATTTTAATTAATGAAATATTTAGATCTTGCATGAGGAAGGCACATCGGCGAGAATCCAACTTCATTTCTTTTTTCTTTTTTTTTAATTTAAATATATTGATTTATTAATAGTTATTCACCTGTGATTGTAAAAATATTTTTACAATAAATAATAATTCAATAATAACAAAAAAGATACGAAAAAAATGTAATAAAAAATATATGTAATTTAATAGGCGTACAAGGAAGTCATATAGTCTCCACATCAGATTTCTTCTTCTAAACTAATTAAAATATGTACGCATCATTTTATAAGGAGATTAACTAAAACTTAATGTCTTAATAAATGATCCGCTGACCCAGTTTGCCTCATTATAAAATTCTGACATAAATATTTCTTTTCACATATTTTTCTTAAGATATTTCATACATAATCAACCCATTCAATTTTTAAATCCTCTTGTAACACAACATTTCAACAGCTTATACTTTCTCCCCAACTCTTTTGCCATTGTCCACGTTTCAGAAACATCAACCACTATAATCGATAAAATCAGTTTGAAGTACTTCTTTCTAATTCTTAAGTAGAAAGTCAAATACTGCATAACAAAATTTTTAAAAAGCAACAGTGAAATAGAGTTAAGTCAGTATTTAATAATAACAGACTTTTTTTTTTGTATGAAAGTTCTCATTATCTGTGACAGTCCGTTTTTGATCGCCGCTTACTTCTTTTTTCTTCTTATTACCTAAATAATAAACTCTCCAATTTTTGTTATATTATACATTTTTTTACCAGTTTGCAATTTAAATAATTTTATTTCTGCCTTATTTATTTTTATTTACCTTTAACTAATTATACCTACTTATTTATGACAAAAAGTTTTTTTTTACACTAGCAGCATTAACATGATAAAGAATACTCGAATACAAACAACCTTTTATTTCATAAGGCGATAAAAATTTGAATTACTTTTTTATTCTAATTTTAATACCAAATACGGAAAAAAAGAAGCGGTGTATATTTACAAGTAGTAAAGGTCAAAATTATTCAAGGAAACGCGGTGATTATATTCATTCTAAGCAGCAAGGCAGACAAGTTTTTGTCTATTATTGATAAAATTCACAACAGTGATACATTTCGTGATCGCAGGGCTTATTATGAGCACAATAAAAAAATAAGGGCGTTTTTGAAAAGTATTATTTGCTCAAGTATTTAACCCGACAGGTAGGCCCAGCAGGGTTCAAATGAATTGTTTTGAGTTAAAAGGGGAGGGACATGATGTATCATATGATATAATAACTTGGGTTAATGGTTGGAAAGGGGTTTCGGGGGAGGAGGATTCTATGTTGAATGTTTGACTGCGATTGTTTCCAGTATGTGGTCGTCCACGTGGACACTTCACCTGTGTTTACTTTCCTCATCCCATCGGCTTCCACTCGGATGAACTGAGCGCACACCTTCCATCTGATTACAAATACTTGTGTGGAACAAGGGTGAACTGTCACTCTTTATTTAATATTATAAACCTTCTTTTATTTATTTTTTTATAACTTTATTTTGGATATTAGAAGACATAGCAAATGGTTTTATCAACTTCTTCTAAATTACTGAAATTTTCAATCATTTACATACACACCTAAACAGATAGATTTACATTCAGCACATGTATATATTAATAAAATACACCGATTAAAAAACAAACGATAAATTTTTTTAATATTAAAAATATTTACGGTAGGGAATTTTTTTAAATTTCAGTACTCCAGAATATTTGTAACGATTGGGACATATATTTTTCGCTGTTAAATACGGTTTTCACTAGTTTCCCGATCCATCCTTGGAGGGTAAAACTACACTGGTCTACAAATTGGAAAAGATTTTTCGAAACAGAAATTCCATTAGGTGAATTTTATTATTATCTTTTGCGCGCTAAATACAAAAAATGAAGTCAGTTCTTCTTCATTACCACCACATTTTTGTTATTATTTAGAAATTGGTAAATTTGAAATTTTGAAAGCGACCAAGTTTATAAGTCTAATAAATTTAGTAATGGGTTATATATATTTTCTGTACTCATGGTTTAATCTGCTTATTACATTAAAAAAACCTTGTAGAATATAATTATAACAGATAAAACGTATCTAAAATTTTTAATAACTGGAGTATTGAACTAATAAATCACTTCTTCCTTTTGTATACAGTAGGTTCCTCCTTTTGTAGAAACCAACAATAGTCACTAATTATAGGTTCGTCCAATCTATCTTGGTAACTGCTTCATTAGCAGTATAACCTGGAGAAAGCCTGCTCATCACTCACAGCACCCAAATTTGATGAGAAAAAATCAATTTGGGGATGCAAAAAATGGATTTTTAATGAAATCCAGCAGCCTACATTTTCATAGTTCAACAAAAGACTTTATACTAAAAGATCACTATTTTCTGCTTTGTGATTTCTAAAACAACCACGGACTACATCCTTAAATGACTTAAATGCTGCTAGATACGTTATATAACTTTGTTAAAATGTTTATGATTGAGTAATTTCCTAATTTGAAGGCCAATGAATATTCTTTAATTTGGCTTCACTTTATTTAGGAAACACTTTTCTTAATTAATTAAATCCTTCTTCTTCTTTAATCAGCACTTTAACAAAATTTTTCATCAACGCCAATTTTATGTGAAAATATGCCAAAAAAACATGCTGAGGATTGACTAAAGGATATACTTAATATTTATTTTTGTCCAGGAGTGAAAATGTCTCTTTTTGGCCACTCTAATTACATAATATTCACTTGTTGCACGACTTTCTCACAAATATAAAGAATAGCTGTGTTTTATAAAGCCACCTTCCAAACCGATAATAAGACCAATAACTCTGAGGTCGCCGTAGATGTGTCATAAATGAGCATCGTAATTGGTGGTTTCAAAATTAATGACATACCTTCATATGTCTCTTTTATTCCAACAGTATGCCCTATGGTATAAAAGGGATTCTTACTTTGAATTAACACTGCTTTTAGATTTATTCTTGACGAATCAATGAATAACCGCCAATTACCATCACTATAAGCAATACGCAATACCTAATAGATCAAACATTAAATTGTTGTAATGTTTTCTACATTACAACAAGAAAACAGCAGATCTTTCATAGTGAAATAATTAACCAATTATTCCTCTTTCTAAAATATGAAATTCTGGTACTCTTAGTCAATAAATTTTACTCGTTCAAAATGAACCAGGAATTTCTGCTTGCTATTTTTATAAATTCAACTCGCGAACCAAATCGTTAAGTATCACATGAAAATGTGATGAAGTTCACTATTTGATTTTTCTGGTATAAAATCATCGTTTCTTGAAGCTTCTGCCGGCACAGTATTTTCAGATAAACTTTCTTCAGAATCTGAAATCTGCCACGAAGCTGGAACTGTCGGAATAGGTAAATCATCTGCATGAGTAATTGGTCTTATAGCCGATGTAATATTTGGATATACAATATAACTTTTATTTATCGAAGAAAAATTTGTGAAATTTGTTAAACACAATTTTTTTTTAATATAAGGAATTAATTTTTCTTACTACTAAAAAAAAGAAATAAAAAGACCATGTCTACGTGTCAAATAAAATTATATAACAGATGAAACCAGGAAATTCAAATTAAATTGAATAGTAAACAGTGCTTTTTATTGGAATTTTAACGTAACATAATTAAAAGAATACTGAAAAGTCAGTTTACCATAAACTGTCTGAAGAATAAATTTAACAATATTTTAAAGTCTTAATAAAGAAATTAAAATTCTAATTATTAGCATTTGCTCATTTTTTATTCTCAGAAAATAAATACATTTAATGTTTACATGACATTTTTTACTACAATAATTTTATAAGTAAATGTTCCCTTCAGCTATGGTGGACTTTGCAAAAGCATCACTCACTCACTCTTTCTCTCTCGCTCTCTCTCAAACACTCTTCATTTTGATATGACCACCTCCTTCTAGTACTTTCTACCACATGTATTGTCTATTTTCTTCACTTCGCAAAAGACTATCATTATGAAAAAAAAGTAATATTTTAATTGTTCCTAACAATATTTTAAAGTCTTAATAAAGAAATTAAAATTCTAATTATTAGCATTTGCTCATTTTTTATTCTCAGAAAATAAATACATTTAATGTTTACATGACATTTTTTACTACAATAATTTTATAAGTAAATGTTCCCTTCAGCTATGGTGGACTTTGCAAAAGCATCACTCACTCACTCTTTCTCTCTCGCTCTCTCTCAAACACTCTTCATTTTGATATGACCACCTCCTTCTAGTACTTTCTACCACATGTATTGTCTATTTTCTTCACTTCGCAAAAGACTATCATTATGAAAAAAAAGTAATATTTTAATTGTTCCTAATTTATATTATTTAAACACGTAATATAAATTACAACTAAGATATTATCACAGTTTAATAAATTTATATAAAAATAGATATAAAAAAAACATTTTTTTAAATTAAAAACAATCAATCAAAGGCTATCACAGATTCATAAATATTCAACTATTAATACATCTGCCCCGTAATAATACCGTAAACCGTGGTAAACTGTTTGAAAAAATCCACTGGTCCATATTCATGAGTTCCGAATCGTGATATGAATACTTTTCTAATGAAGGAATATTTTTGAAATGTCTTTCCTTAAAAAAAAAATACATAGCATACCTGGTCATGTGAGTTAACTCGTCAGTTGTTTAACAACTGATTTTCGAAGTCAAGGGTTCTGAAGTTCAAATCATACTAAAGGTTAACTGCGTTTTTATAAATTTGAATACTAGATAGTGGATACCGGTGCACTTTGGTGGTTGGGATTAAATTAAGCGCCGTCTAAGGAATGGTCGACCTGAGTCTAATATTACACCTCATTTCAATGAGATAAGAATGATATCATTCTTATCTCATTGGGTTGTGGGGGGGGTATAAAAATTGATAAATTAATTAAATTTATCGTCAGATATGGTGGCGGTTTATCAATCCATTTTATTTCAAAAACTTTTATTACTATTTTTCTAATGATATTTTTGTTTTATGATAACCTATTAAGAAAACCGCGTGAGAAAAACTATCACAACCTCATTTAAATTAGGTTCGGTCCCATTTAAACCGAGTTTTAAAAGCCTACCCAACCCGTCATTGGATTTTTAAAAAATTCAATGGAACAAATAGCATTATTGCAAAATTCTACCACAAAAGATTTCATGATTATAGTTTAAATCGTTCTTCAGATGTATAGGTCAACACGAAGATATACCGAGTACTCTAATTACAAATTTATGTTTTTGGATAGAAGGCAAAAACATTAAAAAACCTTATCGGTTCATTTTTTTAAAATTAGTAATCCACTCTATATTACAAATTGAACTATCTGCTGGTTCTTCAAGGCGCCATACAACAAATATAATCTACAACATAACACTCAATCAAAATTCGAAATAATTATGTTATAAGAAAATTGTCTCAAATTTTATTTACTCCAAATCTTATCTACTCAATTTTTTAAAAATTCATCCGCAGAATAAATTGCTTATAAATGGTGACATAACGAATCCCATTTAAAAATTCAAAAAGGTTTTTATGATGTTAAACGTAATTATTATATTTGAGAAATTTTTTACCAACTTTTCGAAGAAAAGTACTGTATTAGTTCAATCGCATTGTAGTAATAAAGGGTTGAAAATGAATTCTTTTTATGTTTTGAGATACGAGGAATACGAAAATACCATTCACTTTAATTGAGGTTTCTTATATATTTATAGGTTTCTAATATATTTATATTTATATATGTAAAAACTTTTTTTGGGGTCGAAAATAATAAAAACTACTTGATCAATTTCATTGAAATTTATATATGCTGTAGTAGTATATTTTAAGTTGTGTATGTAAAAATATTATGACGATTGGTTGAGTAGTTCTTGACTTACGTACAATTTAAGATAAAAAAAAGTTGAGCGGGGCTAGTTAAACGCTTGGTTCGTGATACTGCGAGTCGGAACGTTGATGTTTATTTCTGATACCTATTGTTAACAATATTAAACCAAATTAAAAAAATATTTAAATATTAAAATCAAATTAAAACAACGAAAAGTCGATCTTCTTGCGTAGAACTATGCAAGAATTCTTTTCCTGTAAGGTAAATAAATACCAAACATGTATTTTTTGTTACTAAGAGGTGACCTACGGATAAATATTTCAGATAAAAACATAGCAATCATCGCTATGATTTCAAAATAGGGTTAAGTCCTTCTGTAATACCCAGAAAACTCAAATTTGAAGCAAAAGTTCTTTTACTTTAACTTTTTCGGGAAACAAAGAAAACATGAAAATAATCATAAGATTTTTATGTTTACTTTGACAGTAATAGATTTAACCGGGTAAATTTGTACTCGAAATAATTCGAAAAATTAAATAAATACTTCGGTAAAACAATCATTCTGATCGATCCAGCGATTCTTGAGTTTTAAATCGATTTTGGTACATACATACATATATTTACACGGACATTACAGTTTACACATAAAGATAACAGCAGAAGAATTTAAAAACATAAACGTAATGTACATATTAGCTTAGTTATCACTATTATTAGTGATGTTGGAAAATATTAGAAGTATAAATATTTTTCTTTTTTTAGATGGTTCGCTAAAAATTGGATATTAACATATTATTTAACATTCAATTTTCCTATATGACAGACATTTCTATTTACTTAAACCCCAACTTTTATTGGTATTTTAGAATAAAACACATATTTATAGCGATCTTTTCCAGCTGGTTATTACTACTTCCCGGCTATAATAATACAGAAAAATGCAGTGAGAAAACGTACTTTAGCGGATCAAAATTTTGAATGCCCGGTTTTTGTATTTATTGGCGAGTTGAGGTCACTCGAATTTATATTGCTTTTATTATGCCATCCTCTAAGCATACGTTTGTGTGCGAGAGTGTGTATGTGTGCGCGTGTGTGTACGTGTGGGCGTGGTCTGAGTCTCTTTTGTATAATATCTTGTATTAAGAACTTTAGTACCATGACTCCTGTATTTGAGCGATATTGTTGCTATTATATCTTTATGAAATCAGACAAGAAGCGTAATTCTCTTTTAACCTGCGACTATTACCTCGAGGTAGGTGCTTTTTTGTGAAAACTTGGGCATTAACTAGTATTTTATTAAACATCTATTTTTACCGTACTATATATTTAATAACTGAGTAGATTTAATCATAAGATCACTATCTTTTATTTTCTTTGATTATTTAATAACTAGGTATATAATTCATTTTTTTCGCGGTAAAACAAGTCTATAAAACCCTTAAGGAAAAACATCGAGTAAAAAAAAATTGTATCTTATCATGAAAAAATTTCCTTAACTAAATTTCATTCGAGTCGCACACACTACGCATTAAATATAAAAATTTATCTGTCGGTTACGATAACTTTTACCTGAAAGCGTAAAGGAAGATTCAGTTACGTTTATATTTTTCTTCATTTTAATGAGAAAAGTTCCAGAGTGTTGTTCGGAAGTTCACAGTCTGAAACACCCGATGAAACACGTCCAAGAAAATCCTACTTTTCTGCATCATCTTGATAATTACTCGGGATTACGGACCCTACAGTTAGTGGCCCGATGTTTTTCTTGTACGTTTTTCTTGCTATTATGTTTTCTTACGTAATTACATTAATAATAACACTGGACAACAAAATTTTCGTTTTTTGTTACAATAATGTTAATAATTGAATCTTATAATATTTTGAAGCTGATTTCAAAAATATAAATGGTTTATTTCTATCAGACATAGTGTTTTTGTAAAAAAAGCATTGTAAAGGTAGTATAACAACATTGTATATGTAATTTCTACACGCCTAAAATCTGTTTCTTTTAGATTTTCCGGTGTAGTTTTCAGTCTTTTTTGTAGTTGGCAGTCTTTTCTGTTTGCTAGATTTTCTGGTACATCAGTACCAGAAATTTCCACAGATTCCAGCAATAGTCAGACAGTATTCTTGGGTTCTATTTTCCCTTAAATGGTGTTTTCATGGTGGATATTTCCAAGTTAAAGCGTTTTTCATGTTCGTCACTCAAAGCTCCAAGATTCGTAGGGAAAAAATCCCGATGAGAATCTAAAGTGGATCTTTGGAGACAAATTATATCCAAGTGCAATATAATTTTTGAGAAAGTTATAAGTTTTTTGTACTTTTCTGCCTTATGATTTCCAAGGAAGTTGTTAAGAACCTTTTTAAACGATTTCTACGCAACAACACAGTCATTCAAAATGTCTTCAAATTCATGATAGCATTCATTAGTTTTCTTATTTGCGGTCCAACAAATATACCTTCCTTTTTCTTAGCGACACTTATATTAGGGAACTTGTTTTTTAAAAAGTGGAATCCTGTTCCATCATGATACATTGCTTTAACGAAATTTTTCATTAAACCTGAATTAAAAATATTAAAAAAAGTAAATAATAATTATACTCCTTATAAAATAATAAAAATATAAACCCCAAATTTTTCATTATCCTTAATGTGTAGTGGCAGAAGAATAACCTTTTCAGATTTTACTAGTGGTTTTCTTGTAATGTTCTTCTTCCTGTAGTCAGTGGTTCTCTTTCTGGCCATGAGATAAAGAAATTGATGGGATATTATTTCCAGCATGAAGAAGGACTGCTTACAAACTACACTTTGAGGAGTCTATAAAAAGACGCATTGATCAGGAAGGTGTATATGCCCCAAAATTTCTAGTAAATATTCCACATTATTACAGTAAACAAAGTCCTCTTACTGAAGAAGAAACGTTAAAATTCACGCTGCCTGACATGCAAAGAACTTATTTTAATAATTTTATATAAAAGATTTCATAATTTCAATCTTGATGCGAGAATCTTTACCTATATTCTTGGATAAAGTTAGATAACGATCACTTAATTATGAGTGATTACTTAAGTGTAGTTCGGTATTTATATTTTGTAATTCGATAAATTTGTTACATTTCTCTATGAGAATTATGAGTTATATTTTTTCTCTGAGACTTTGATGTTACCTCACTACGCGCAGAAACTATGTATGGTTAATGCAACAGCGTGGCATATTTATTAAAACGTTCACGGCAATACGCTCACGAACACTTATTACAAAACTTAAACACTTTATACAAATATTAATATAGGTAGTATATAGACTGAATTTATAGGGGAAAAAAATCACAAATTGATACGAAAAGTATGAATAACTGCACCACTAAATCTTAACACAAGAGAACTTGCTCTTGATCTAGTTCAGATTTTTCTTAGCCACCATGATACATTAAATATTGTTTACAGTGTTACATCCAACACTGAGTCACCAAAACAAAATTCATGGACGCTGCACAATGTATGACTAATTCCGTGTGAATAACGGGTGACAAAATTATATTTAGAAAAAATATGATATGAATCATATGTGTATCATTTGTGATCGTTTTAATTAATATGTAGATAATAATAATAGTACTTATTTTTCATGTTTATTTATCAAATAAGTTATAGTTTATTTAGTAAATTAACTGCCGCAATAATTAAAATAAGTAAATAAATTATATATTGTACTTACATTGTTCATGCATACGTACTTGCTGGAAAATAAGAAGGGCAATTACAAAAAATCTGACTTCATATTCAGAATAAAAACTCAAAAATACATAAGATTCAACAAATATTTACCATAAAACTTTGTTGACTACTGATAATACAGTTTTACCAACAGGTGCCAAAAGAGGTAAAATTAGCAGAATTGGTATGGGTAATTAAATCCTCCCTCAATCATCAAGAATTTAAATAATGAGATATTTGAACCAATTTACTCTCAGATACAAGTAAAGTACAAATTTGACCAGAAGTGTTAATTTCTCAAGCACTCTACGCCCCTCATCTCCACAAAAAGTAATAAAAAATAAAATTTGCTTATTTCTCATATTGAAGTCATTAGGAATATCTCTCTGTTAAATTTAGCTTTTTAGCTATTTGGAAAGTGATAGAATTAGCACTGAGCAAATGATTGAAGCTCAGTGATAATTACTTACCGTTGAGATATCGAGATTGTTTAAAAAAAAAAATGGGTTCTCCTTCCGTAGACTATTAAAGAAAAAATAAAACTACACAGAGTTCGATTCCATGACCGCTAGCTCCTTTCGATTAACAAAAGTCCAAATACTGCAATTTCGAACAGAACTTTCTTGAGATATTTTTTATCATCAATGACTATGGTTTCAAAATAGTTGCCTTTTCCGGGCTCTCCTAGTCTTATTCAGTGATACAAACAACTTAATATTTTAATAATAGAACTTTTCGTTTTAAGGAAGTATTCTGTTCCCGTGAGCCAATAAAAATCTCAATAATGCCGTTGAGTTAGTGTGTCCTTGCCACCATACTTATAGTAAACCCCTTGACTCCATTAACATTGACCGAGAAATGTTTTATCTCACACTAGCGACAAAATTATTAAAAAATTCAGATCAAACGTACCATAAATTTTACAATAGATGATGAAAATTACCTGTATCCTGAACGAAGTTTCTAAAACTTTTCATTACATTTGCAGGCAATTTTCCTAATGTATTAGAAATGTTATCAGTAATATTTAAAATATCACTTTTAATTTTAGTTTTCACCAAGATGATAAATATTGTTTTGAAAAAAATACATTTAAAAAAATATATCTTCGAAACAACAAAACATCTGAGCAAGAAGTAAAGATTTTTGCAGCCTAAAGTATTTAAGACCAAGAATAACCAAAATATTCTGGTAATATGGCGGCTATCGTTTTATAGAACTAATTTTTTTTTTAACATATAATTCTCATATATTTTAAAGCGAGTAGTGGAATGGTTCATGATTAATAAAGTGAAATAACTTTTTCTTTTAGAAGTCTGAGATAACTTTTTTAATAACCACCGATATATTGCACGGGAAAACTAATCGTCTTCAAGATTAGGTAATTCAAAGTGACAAGATAAATCTTATGATTTAGAACATTACAAATTGGCAAAACTGACTGAACACTTTTTTATTCCATGCGGTGAAATATAACAAATGACTGAAAAAGAATCTCAAAAGACAAAAACGTCAAAAACCGTACATCCCAAATGCGTGTTAGACGGTACCGAGGACAACGTCTGTTGGCTAATAGACAAGAAATAATTCGAAATGAGCTAGAAAGTAAATCTTTTCATAACGACCTTCATGTTTGTTCAGGTTACATAATTAAAAATGTATACTGTAAAAACGCATGTATAAAGAAATAAATTAATTTTAAATTTACAGAGTTCACTTGAATTGCCGTAGATTATTATTAAATGGGTCCATTGCAGGGCCCACATTAGAGATGACGCCAACCGTTGCTTCAGATATTAGGCTCTGGCCACAGGAGTGTTAATTGTCGCGGCCCCAATCCGGCAAATTTGTGTTTTAACTGTGGCGGTAGGGAGCATAAGATCGGCACATGTAAGGAGTCAAAGAAGAGCCTAGATTGCGGCAATGAAGGATATCGCAACAGAGGCTTGAAGTGCGGCATCGCCAGGAATGGTTAAATTTATGCTCTCCAACGCAAACAGAGGTGCCCTCTCTCACGACATTGCAGGGGAATTGGCAAGAAGATACGGTGCCGATGTTCTGATCACCACAGAGCCTAAAAGGTACGACTTAGTCAGGAGTGGATGGTACTCGGATGTAAGAGGCGATGTCGCCATTCAAAACGTTAGAGGAAGACTGGGTATGCATCAGCTAGTTAGGAGTAGTGCCATCGCTGCGATTGAGCTGGCCAAGTCAGTGGTTATAGGAGCGAGCATACATTACTCCAAATTGCGACCTTATCGAATACGAGGGTTTTATAAACCACTTACAGGAGGTCATTACCAGGTCTGCCAAGAAGGACATCGTGATGGGTGATCTCAACTGTAAAGCTGTGGCAGCAGACAGTTCACATACTAATCGGAGAGGGGAGTTTCTGACCGAATAAGTGTATTCTACTGGTCTTTACTGTATCAACGATCCCAACTTTCAAAGCTAGAGGTCACGCGACTGTGCTTGACCTCACCATTTTGGATGGTGCTTGGGACCTTGAAACATACTCCTAGAGAGTGTTGGAGGACGAAACATCTAGCGACCATTACACTACGTTCATTGAAATCAGAGGTTCCTCTTCTATTTTCCTCTTTGTATGGGTTCCGACCCTACGACTGACTAACCTGCAGACGAATATTGTGGTCTCGAATGTCGTACTACGAATCAGGGATGGTATCCGGCTCACCCCGAAAATCCTCCAGGACTTTATAAAATAGAACATGGCCCGACTTCCGACTAGAAATCAGCAACACAGATTGGCTTACTGTGAACTCTCGTAATTTTACAGTTGCGTCGGGACCTCCAACGTCATAGTAGACCATGCAAAGACTCAGGCGGAATGGCAGAGAAGGTTATGAAACAGCGGCCCAACGTTTTGTGGACTGCAGACAAAAGCTTTGTTACGAAATAAAAAAGTCCAAACGCCAGAAATGGCTTTAATTGTGCGAGGACTTGGACATCTATCCGTAGGCGTATCAGATCATGATGAAAAGGTTTGGGAGACGCCTGCCCGTCCTTGTGGATGAACAAGGTAATGGAGAAATATTACGACTATTCCCCTGTGTTGAACATAGATCCACTGACGTCGCAGACTGGGAAAGGAGACGGTTTACTCGGGATGAAGTGACCTCTGCAGTCCTCAGACTGGGGAACATAGTAGAAGCCCCGGACCTGATGGGATCCCGACCTCCGTATTGAAGGGCTTGATCCGCCATAGGAGATGGTGGATGTCATTAATAAAGGATTGGAGACTGATACCTTCTCTAGCTGTTGGAAGGAGTCGCGGATGCTTTTTCTTCCTAAGAACAAAGAGATAGGATTGACTACTGAGTATTGTCCGCTTTGCCTCTTAAATAATATGAGCAAGGCCGTAGAGAGTTTGTTGGCTGATTGCATAGTGGGCGAATTCAACGCCGGTGCTGGCATCCAGCCGAACCAGTTCGGCTTCTAGAGGAGCCGGTCCACGATACAGGCTGTTTCGAAGGTAATTAATTGGGCAGCTGTGACTAGACAGGGGACCTGGAGGACAAGGTGGATGCCGCTGCTCACGTTGCTTGATGGACGGAGTGCTTTTGGATCACTGCCCTGTGATATTATCATGACTGTCCTTAAGGAAAAGTATATTAGTGAGTACCTTCGAAGGCAGATCTGGCAGTACCCCTTCAAACGATGGATTATTGCAGACACGCAGGGTGGCGGGCTACGCTTTCAGGCATTTGGAGAAGTCCCGCAGGGGTCCGTTTTGGGGCTCCTACTTTGGGTCATAGCTTCGACGGAGTGCTTCACCTACGCTTGCCTGTGGGGGCGGAATCTATAGCCTACGCAGACGACATCACGAGTCTTGTTGATGGCAAAACGGAGGGTGAGCTCGAAAGTACCTCCCGGGGCTGCGAAGTGCTTAATTGCTGGGCCGGCCACGGGAGGAGGATTGGTAAGATATGAGGTTTGGTCGGTAGGGCGCAGGCACACACACGCTCTCTTAATAACATCTAGCGGAATCTGTTAGCGAGTCCGAACGCTGCTCGTAAATGGAGTTCCTGAGAATCACCTGAATAAAAAATAAGAAAAAAAAGATTATTATTAAAGATAATAACTGTTAATTCGAATTCAAATTTTTTAATATAAAGTCTTTTATTTATTTTAATCTATTTAAGTATACAATTTTTTTTTTTAAATAGAACTTCTACCATATATTTTTTTTTTTTTAATTATGTAATTAATCTACGTAAAACCAATAAAGAAAAATGTTTCATATAATTTATACATATTAAAAGTTTAATGAAATTTGATTTCAAAAAATTCATAAATTACTCTTGTAAATACTAAAAGATCTGTTACAACAAAAATTTTCAAAATTTTTCGATGAAATAAGCCAATACACTGTGTACTACATTTTAACTCGCTTATTCAATTCTTAAGATCATTCTGTAACAATAAAAATATCGATCAATAACACATAAAATATACTATCTTTAAAAAAGGCAAGTAGCTATGATTTTTATAAGAAATTATTTCTTGTACAAAAAAATTTCGTCTATATGTTTGTAAATAGTAGTTATATATCAAATTTAAACAACTTGTAGGCTCGGTATAGTGAGACCAGAGTGAGTGGAGCCTATTACATCGCAAATATTTTGATGTAACATATTACCACCAGTATTGTTGTGATGTCGATGTATAGCTGGAACTCGCATACCGAAGAGTGGTTGTCCTGTCCGTCTGGGTGTTCCGATGATGACAGAAATGGTGTTGACGTGCGTAGGGAAGAGTGGTCTACTTCCGTTACCACGACGGCAGGTAACGCTCGCTGTAACACGAGCCGGGCAGGACACTAGTCGACCGGCACTAAGTTGACGTGAAGTAGTCAACCCCGCGATTGTCGACGACAAGGTTGCTAACCCCTCCTCAAAAGTAACAAAACCTTTTCCTTATCGATAAGAATCATATTATAGAATCGTTGCCATCATTTTTTTTTAGATTTTCGACTTCATAACATTAAGCTTTAAGCTTCTCTATTAACATTATGCATAAAACTATTTAATATTCAAGGTAGATTAACTTGTAAAATGTATCATTATTAATAATATATCAACTTTTAGTTGCGCAAGTCAAAAAATTTACAGCAGAGTTGTGAGAAGTTTTGCTATTATAAAAAATAGGGTCGAAGTACTGGTAGAAACAATGACACTGATAAATTCAAAAACGCCCCCATATTTCTAAAATTTGATAATTCATAAACTACTCTGACTTTTGATTATTTCAATCGACAGACAAAATTAATTCAAATTATGTTTCTCTAAATGAATTTTTTTATGAGGATGAGAAAAGAATTCATCATCAGTAATTAAAAAATCTAATGCGGACACAACATGACTTCCTTGTACGCCTATAAAATTACATATACGCATTTTTTTTTTTTTTAAATGAAAATACATAAAATTTTATTTCATTAATAACTTCCGATATTTTTTAAAAACTTTTTTAATTATTTTTTTTATTTTTTTTTATTATTGGATTATTTATCTTAAACATTTTTTTTTTATAATAAGAGGTAACAAATTAATATATTTAAATTAAAAAAAAAAGTTAAAAAAAAGGAGGTGAAATCTGATTCATTCCGATATGCCTTCCGAAATATCCAAATATTTTATTAATTAAGATTTCATTTGGATATAACTCTGGAATTAATGAAATTAAGTACCACTTGTGATATATCGTTAAAAAGCTCTCAATGAGGGCTTGTTATTACAGTTAAGAAAAAGTCCAAAATCCGAATTTATTGGGACACTTTTGGTTCAGATTCAGTCGATTGCAATCAAAAGGTGAAGTCCACAACTAGATGTTACAACAGTCCTAAACCCAAAATTTCAACATCCTACTGCTAATCGTTTTTGAGTTATGCGAGATATATACGTACGTACAGATGTCACGCCGAAACTAGTCATAATAGATTCATTGATGGTCAAAATGGATATTTCCGTTGAAATCTGAAAACCGAAATTTTTAGAATACTTCCTTTACTTGTACAAGGAAGTAAAAAATCTTTTAACCGAAAATTCACATCCGAATTAACAAAACTTGAGTACAAACAGAAAATTTCTCCCACTTTGTAACAGTGTATTGCTGACTGATAAACAATAATTACATACTTTATAAACTGTATTATTTTAATAATCATAAGATTAAAAAAAATCAGTTATATGGAAACAGTTTTATTATAATAACACTCAGATAATTTTTAACTGCTGTACCATTTTCAGAAAAAAAATTATAATAATATCATTGTCCTAATCAAATTCTATTCCCGCATTAAACGTGTTATTTATTTTTATCCGTATTCAGTACAAGAAGGAAGTTCTTCTCAACTCGATTTGAGCAATTTTTTACTTCCTTGTACGAAGTAAAGAAAATATTGGGATCCCGAAAAATTTCGGTTTTCAAATTTCAACGAAAATATCCATTTTGACCATCCCTGAATCCATTTTGACTAGTTTCGTTGTAACGTCTATACGTACGTACGAATGTATCTCACATAACTCAAAAACGTTAGCCGTAGAATGTTGAAATTTTGGATTTAGACTGTTGTTAACATCTAGTTGTGCACCTCCCCTTTTGATTGCAATCGACTGAACCAAAAGTGTAGAAAAAAGTGCAAAAATCCAAAAACTTCGGATTTTGGACTTTTACTTAACTGCAGTAACTAGCCCTCATTGAGAGCTTTTTAACGATATATCAGAAGCAGTATTTATTTTTGATTGGTTATAGTCAAATAAAATGTTAATTCATGAAATATCTGGATCTTACAAGGGAAAGGCACATTGGTTCAGATTTTATTTCCTTTTTTTTAACTTCCCTTTTTTTAATTTAAGTATATTGATTTATTAATAATTATTAACCACTGATTGCAAAAAATTTTACGATGAATAAAATTTTATGTACTTTTCATTTTAAAAAAATGTATATATGGAATTTATTAGGCGTAAAAGAAAGTCATGTGGTGTCCTCATCTGATTTTTTTTATTTGTGTCCAAGCCTTGCTCTTCACCTCTTTAGTAAATGAACTGATTTAATCAAACTTTATCAAAAAATTCGAGCTCCATAAATTAGTAAAAGGTTTATAGGTTTATTAGTAAAGGTTAAAGGTTTATTAGTAAAAGTTTATAGGTTTTACGCTTAAGAAATACAAATGTG
Source organism: Lycorma delicatula (assembly GCF_047948215.1). Lineage (NCBI taxonomy): Eukaryota > Metazoa > Arthropoda > Insecta > Hemiptera > Fulgoridae > Lycorma > Lycorma delicatula. The sequence goes on from NC_134455.1 coordinate 178,117,139, forward strand.
AAATTATTTATTTATTAATTTTTTTTTATGAGTATTGTGTGTTTAATCTGCTTCAAAAAAGGAGATTACTTATTCCTTTCGTATATGTTTTTAAAAAGTATAATTAAACTTAACTTTCAAAAAATGGACAGAGTCGATGATTTTTATTTTCCTGGTATCATAGCTTTGCTGCAAGAAGGAAAGTATAGTAATCAATAAATAATTGGGTATGTGCATTTACTAAAGATTCATGACCAAAGGACTCCAAAAAAAAAATAATAATGTGGGGGTAATGTTTTTTCTTACTTGCATTAGCGTGTTTGAAGCTTAATAACTTTTGACTGGTAGAACCATTTTGATAAAATTTTATGCAGAGACTATGGACAATTTGTTGGTAAAAGTTTGGTATATTATCTTCAGGAGGTGGGTTGAGGAGATTTTGGTGGTCAATTTTCTCAAACTTTTGCAAACATAACCCCACTTTTTACTAATCTCAGTACATACGTGCACGCTTATCTTAACTTTGTTAAAAAACGTTTGTCCCAAAATCCCTCTTTCCTCTTTTTTTCTTTTTTGAAAAAATGGAAAAAACTATCTTTTTATATATTGCATATTTTTTAACTGAATCTTTTTAATGTCTTCCTAGGCATAGTAATAGTGCAAGCGACCCCAAAAAAAAACAATGGGGGGCATAAAATACAGTCGTTGAATCTTTCAAGTTTTTTTGGTTTTATCTAAATTTTTAGTAGTATTAAAATTTAAATAATAAACTTTTAATAATAATATTACAATAAAATTTTATCATAATTCACTCCCCACCGCCAAAAACGTATTACTAACTTTATTGGTAACTTTTTATTGGTTGTACATTTTTGAACGAATTTTTTTTTAGTTTCTTCCATTTAACTTAGTAAACGTAAAAAATCAAAAAAGTTCCTTAGAAGACTATTTTTGAGGTGAGGAACAGAAAAAATAAAGATTTTTTTTTTTTTTTAATTTTTAAAACTGTTTTTCATTTACTTAAGCATAAAGTGATAATTTTACAACAAAAGTTCAAGATAAATTACCCCCACCACAAAAAAGAAATCTTGGGTAACTTTTTTTGTTATAATTATTTTTCCATTATATAAAAATAAGTAACCATTGCCAGGGAATGGTTTTGTTGTCAGATTTTTTTTAATACATACAGAAATATTGTTTTTTTTTCTGTTACGTTAGCATTATTTATTATTTGTTTAGTGTTGTTTATCAATATTACTGTTATTTTTCCCTCTTTAATTTTATATATATAAATGCGAAAATTTGTAACGGGTTCTGTGTTTGTCCGTTTATAACAGCATCATGCAAGAACCAATCTGACCGATTGCTTTCAAATTTTCATGATACTTTCGTGTTATCCCAAGGAAGGTTTTAAACTATAGATTGAGGTCCTAACCCCTTGAGGGTGAATTTGTGAAATTTTCCTCGACAAAGGTCTGTATATTTCAGTTACTTTAGTTATTACCCTTCCGTATTTTATAATTTAGTTCCTTTTTCACGTATTTGTAAAGTCCGAATACTTTATTATTCTCAACCCTGAGAATAACGAACAAAGCGGAAGTCGAAGTTACTTCAACAACCGTTTATCATACTTTTCTCTTTGTATTTAGCACGCAGAAATAAAAATATATTCAAATAATAAATTCTGTAAACGTAATGGCTGCAGGCGACCTAACATAAGACACAAATCTGTTAAAGTCGACGTAACCATACCGGTTAAGATTTACAAACACTCCGTGCCAGGCTTACCCAAGAAAGGTGTAAAGTGAAGTGATTTCCCGTTTATTGTCTTCTTGACTGTACTAAATATAGCTTACACATCGCAATGCCAAACCCACCACCATGCAGGGGGTATTCAGTACTACGACTCACACTTTCACACTGTTCACTACAGAGACTGAAGACTGAGAGGTGGAAGCGTGATGTCACGCTTGTACAATGGATCCTTTACACCAGCCACGACCATAAGAAAGACCGGGATAAAGAATGTACAGAGAGAATTAAAATACTCTTATTTCTTATAAGACAATTCGTTATATATCTTCCTCCAACTCAGCAGAGAAAGAGGTAGGAAAAACCTTTAAGTTTCTCTACCGAGATCTAAAGATACGTTTTATCATTATCCTATCTTAAGCAAGATTAACTTGTACATGTATTTTATTTTTTAATCAGATAATAAATAAATAACAGGAGAATAATCAAAATTGTTATATTAATAATAATTTTATCATGACCGGTAGAGAAATAAAATTTTATGCTCTAAGCAAATAACTAACGATATCATCACGAACTAGATTTTTACTTATAATTTCTTAAATTCTGTAAAACAATTTGATAATTTTTCCATAATGAATGTTCGTTTAGTTAACAGAAAAAATTTTCATTCAACTGCTTGCAAAAAGTCTAAAAAAAAAGCTATAATCATGCAATTTTCAGAAAAAAAATTGACGTAATATTTTTGTTTGTTTTACAGTTTTTAAATCGTTTTCCATAAAGTATAACCTATATTTAATTAATTCTCTAAAAAATTTAATAATGATACTATTAAAAATGACTTTTTTCAATTTTATTTTGCACGTACCAACAGTGAATTCGCTTCTCGTTTACACAACTACAAAGAGAATCCTTTTATTATTTAAAGAAATAATTTTGATTACAGATCTGCTTTAGGCAAATTGGGGTATTCCAAATCCCAAATGAGTCTCTGTAGAATGTATTATAGGGGAAAAAGGAGGGTTTAGTTTTAAAACTTTTGCAGCGCAACCTGTCAGTTTGATATCGGTCATAAGGCAGAAACGTAAAAAAATTAAAAATAAATAGTACAGCAAGAGACAAGCGAAACGTTGAACTTAGACGAGACTAAGAAAGTTCATCAATTTGCCGGGAACCAAATCAAGCTTGCTAAGAACCGTAAAGAGCAATCAAAAGAAGATGGTAACGATTCATCATACATTTCCAGATTAATAAGTTAAATACTGCCAAGTTAACGTAAATTTTTCAGCAAATTCTTATTTTTAAAAATATCCAAGAAATATATTTTACATCCAATTTAAATGAAATTTTAGCCACGTGTTTGTTCAACTACTTTTCAACCCGATATGTAATAAATTAAATCCGGGTGTAATTTAGGATGGCTACATTCTAAAACGGCATTGCTATTCAGCTATCTCAAGTCAATCTTACCAAATAAAACGAAATAAATGTTCTCATTGTCTTTTTCACTGAACCGAATACGCTATACAATAAATATTATTTGAATGTACTCTACACTACCCGAAAATGGATAAGCAACCCGGATGCTTTATATATCATGGACACATAATACAAATCAATAATATATCTCTTTTAATGGAGATGCGATGTAATATACGTATACACTGAACCTACACATTAAATCAATTATATAAAAATGTTACCACACATAATCATAATTCCTTTTATCGATCTAAATAAATTTTTAAATAAACGAAAATATAACCGCAGATGAAAAAATAAGGAACAAACACTACAGCGCTTTCGGTATTATGACATCATCAGCAGAAAGTTAAACAATATATGTACCGGATCATTTCCATTCACGGGCAAAATTTCTAAAACTACTTGAAAAGTACAACTCTCATCCCATTCAACCGCACAATCCCCAGCGCGAACTACCTTCTGCACTTCTAATCATCCCTCAAGTAATTTTATCCCCGCTCTTCAGTTATAATTTTTTTTTAACAAAATCGTATTTTATGGCAATGCAATTGTACACATGATTGATTCCCACTCGGTTGAATTTATTTGGCGACAACAATAGAAGACTGCTGATAATTTTGATAGATAATACTCGTACATAATTTATTTTTAATTAATCACTCCTCCATAAATTTATAAATCTAATAGAATTTTCAATTATTTATTTAATATTATTGATATTTTATATATTTATCCTAATTAAATTAATCAGGTAGATATAAACATTTAAAATCGTAAGTTAAAGTACTATATTTAAAAGTAAAATGTTATTGTTTGAAAAATAAAAAAGGATTAATAAAACTAAAAACAAAATAAAAAAATTAAGTTAGTTGTTGCTTGCGTATTAGCTTGAACTAATTCTAAAATCATATATAATTCTAAGCAAAGCCGAGCTTACACTTAACTGAAACGCCCCGATTTATTTATTTATCTTCTCAACTTATCGAATATAATAATATACGTTATTATCGTTATTAATCATTTAAATTATTTTTGATTACCTAATCTTGAACAATTGTTTAGTAACTCTACATCATTTTTTTTTTCTCCTGACCATGTCGCTCTACCAAAAGCGCTGGACTGTTTCGTAATGCGATTAGTATTGGTTGTTTTATTTTTACTTTTATTTTAAGCCTAAATGTATTACACATTAAATAATTTATATTAATTACGTTAAATTTTGTTAGTAAATAAATGTTCGTTATTAAAGAGTAGGCTACAAAAGTACTATCAAAAGAAGTGAAGAAACTTCTTTTGATAGTCTAGTTAACGGTAATACAAATAAATTTACCTTATTTTTTTTTAATCGGGAGGTATCCACGAGTAATACAAACACAGACTTACATGTCTGTTAAATATGTGTAATATGTGTTAAATATGTATGAGTAAGTGAACGCGCGAATGTGCGTGTGTTAAGTTTGGAGGGGGCGTCAGCTGTCCAACAACAGTAACATCCGATCCCAGTGATCGATTCAACTCGTCTTTTAGCATTTAGTCCATCAGTGCTCCCCAACCAGCGATGTCGGATCGGCAAAACATAAACATTCTTAAATCAGCGTTATCATCAGGTTAGTTAGTTTACTCTAATTATTCGACGTTAATTTTAATTAAATAATAAAATTACGTAAATTAAATTATCATCTAACCTTGACAGTTGACAGCTATTTCATAATGATTTATACAAATTCAAATGCTATAGAATAAATATTATATTTTACTCCCACGAAAAATATAAAAAAATAAATATTTAAAACATAAATATTAATATAAAACATAAAACATAAATATTTAAAACTTATTTTTTATATTGATTTAATTGTAACTAATTTTAATCAAAAATATATACCAGCATTTATATATGAATGATTTTATTAATTTTTTAAAAGTTGTAATTTTTCTGCAAACCTGTTAAATTTGTGTAATAACGTTATTTATCAAAGGTATTTATCTTATTTTTTCATTTCCATCTTTATATGTTCCATTATTTATTTGTTTAACGATGCCTTTTTGAAGTATTCTTTCATCTTCAGACGAGATCTAACGATTAAAACTAATCACTAACAAAAAAAAAAAATAATAATAAATACAAAAATTAAATAGTATAGAAAATATACAATTTTAAAAGTATTATTTACTTATTTCAATTTTATATACGATTAAAAATGGATCGTTTCATAAAACCCTACAAAATGTTTTTAAATATGATTTTTGAAAAAATCGTGTAATATAATAAAAAATCAAATTTAAAATACAATAATTTTTAAGAGTATGAAATTATAATTTTTTTCAATAACTGTAATTTTTTTCTTCAAAAGATTCACTTTTATTAAATGTTAATATCAGAAAAATTACGCAATAGACAGTTTTCTTTTTTTATATAAATGAATTTTTTTACTGGATAGGGAAAAATAATCACTTTCAATCGGTTTAAACATAGTGTATTGGAAAAATGTTGTTCAAAACATTGGCTTCTTCAAAAACATGTTTCAATAAAAAAACTATCCCACTGGATTTTAACTAACTTGAATACCACACAACAAATATTAACAAATTTTTTCGAACTTTAAATGTGTTCTCTTGTGTTTTTTCTAATAAAATTAATATTTTATATCTCTAAAAAAAACCTGATTTTTCGTCAATTTAACAGTGAATTTGACGATAACGTCTCAAATATTTTGGCGATATTTTAGGAGAGGTATAAAATAAACAAATAAAACTTTAATTTACAATCTCAACTAGTCAAATATTTTGCTGGACTATTTTACTATGCAATATTTGAAAGTTTAACTTTTCTTAAACGTCTGAAAATAACAATGACAATGATTATAATTTTTGTTATAAAATACATCAGAATATTAACGTTTTTTATATCATCAAAAAATTAAATCTTTCAAAAAATATGGTCAAAATTATTATTTTTTAGAATTTAGCAGTTATATAGTTATATAAAAATAAAACTATGCAAGCAGTAAAATCGGATTTATTTAGAGTTTCTGTGTTATGCATTTTGTATTTTTTTTTAAATAACTGGAAATATTTTTTGAAATATATTATGTACTTATTATGTAATAAACTGACGTAATATAGGTAAATTTACGTATAAACACATTTAATTTTTTTATGAAATAAAAAATAACATATTTTTAATGTAAGCATTAATATTTATAAAACAAAAAATGTTATGTCTATAAACAAAATGTACATTTCACTAATAAATATAATTTTAAGAAAACATTATAAGATATTGCGTAATAAAATATGAAAGTACGTTTCTACTTATGCAGAAAAAATTAAATTTAAGTCTGCTTATTATTAATCCTGAGCGACTTAAGTTTTTTCTTTTTCCTGTTTTCTTAAAAGAGAAAGAAATCTGAAACTCTTTTTTAATATATTTTTTGGGAGATTTAATTTTTTCCTAGTAGTAGTACCCTCTTTTAAACAGACTACTAATAACCTATAAACAGGATGTCCACGGAACGTAATAAATAACGTCGAAGGTCCTCGTCCCTCATCCCTTTGGGGCTACTTCGCCCGATTTCTGGGAAAGATTTCTAGAAATCTCGAAATCTTCGATTTCATTTCAAAAGCTTCGCCCGATTTCATTTAAGCGATTGGTCATAAAATATTACCAAACAAAATCTAAGACAGTTACACGCTCGCCTTCTTCATACAACTTTGATCTAAATAAAGTCAAACTTTTTAACTTTCCCGACATTACATGCATATCTTCATGACCGAAAACAACTTTGCTCTGAATGATCCCTCATACCTAACTACTATAAATAAATCAACTCTCAAAAACTATCAGATCTCAGCTCGATGGACCAACTCAGGGCTCTTACTACAGTGTAGATTGGGAAACCGAACAAAACAGAAGGTGACATATTTTTATCGGCTTAAACAAGATTTTTAATAAACATTAGATAGAAACGATCTGACGTAAATTTCAAATAATGACAAATTTTTTATATGAATTTTATTCAAAAGCCATGTCAAATATGCATAAATATCGTTATAAAATAGCGGCCCTGGTCAGTAACCTACATTCTTGAAGCAGTAAATAATATCTGAATGTCACTAGTGGTTCTGAGTTTGGGCTTATCAAGACCCAGCTAACTTCAGCAATTTTCTTAATATTGTAGACACACCTACCGAATGTCATTAGTGAAATGAGTTCTAAAAAATAAATTATTTAATAAAAAGAAAAATTTAACGATTCTAAACTGTATGACAAAAGAAAGTAAAAGAAAACTATTTTTTTCTGTTTATGAAGAATTAACTAAATTAATAAATTTTAGGAAATAAGAAATAAAATAAAATTAATAAAATTGCTAATAAAACACTAAAAAATCTGAGATTTTGCGATCTAATTTCAATTAGAAAATAACATTTTATTTTTTACATTGTTTTTTGTAAAACGTTAGATATCATTTATCTACAATTTCAGTACCAAAAAGTAAAAATAACAACTTTGTAATTTTATTAAGGGCAGTGAAATTTCCAGTAACTCCTTAAAATTTTTGAAGTTCTCAGTTTCGAATTTTTTTTTATATGATCGAAGATCAGTGTCTCAGATTTTTGGAGTTCCCCGCAATAAAGCTCTAAACTATAGCTCTTTTCTTTTCAGAATACGATGAACTATGAGATTAGTAAGTAATAAATTACGAGGTTTGCTCCAGACTATTTAAGCTAAACATCGAACTGAAATCCAGGTGTTCGATTTTTTACCAGCATCTGTTGATAAAGATCGATCAGCTCCTTACTGACTGACAGTCATAATACCCCGATTGTAATACCTAAGGATGTAAGTTATTTTTAAAGAATTAGAAATCTATGATGTATCATTTGCTAATGTCTATATATTCAATATCTAACATTAATTTTTTCAAAAAATAGATTTTCTTGAAAATATTTATAAAATATTCACTTAGAGGATTGTCCAGGCTACCTATATCGGTTGGTTACGTAGTTGAATTAAAAGAGTAAACCGAAATATATGTAATAATAATAATTATTATTATTATAAATATATATATTCAGATATTTTTTGAAATAAAGAAGTATTGTAACATATAATAAATACAGTAATTTTTGTATAGTAATATTTTGAGTACCTGACTATATCAGGTTCTGCCAGAAATACAATACCTTCTAATTAAATTTATAAAATAAACTAAATAGTTTTATTTTGATATTTTATTTATCGAAGTCAAGTAAATTGTCCTCGGGTAATTAAATATTTAACAGAAAATTTTATTGTTTTACAATTTTCGTAGGTAGGTAAAGTCGTTATTTTTTATAATAAAATCAATTTAATGTAAAAATCAAACTGTATAATCTTTTTAGAAGGTATGCTTGTTTTTAATCTGAAACACCGCTCATTTATTACACTAAATAATGATTTTTTAGATTACTGTGAGAAATATTGAACCATAAAATTTAGATTATCATAAAATTATCAAATAAATCCGTAACTGGTTCAATAATATGATTTTTGCACAGTAATTAATATTTGTAAGTTTTTCAAATTTTCAGTAAATTATGATATACCCATTATAAATAGCATAGAGAAAAATGTTTAATATCTTGCCGACAAAAACTGAAAAATAATTCCTTTTTAACTGAATATTCCCTCAAATCAGATTTATTTATTTATTGTATTTTTTCCAGTTATTGCTTCAAACCACAGTTTCTTAATAAGTAAATTTATATTTAACTACGTCTTTACGTTTATTTTTTTTATCTTTAATTTTTATTTCTTCTATTACATTTATTTCGTTTGATTTATTTTTTTATATAACTTAAAAATTATAGTTCTGTAATATCCTAACGGAAGCCCATTTGAAATGTTTCAAATAGATTTGTTTTCGATTTAGAAAAACTGGCGTTTACCACTAGACATTCTTTATTTTTTTACTCATAAAATCCATGATTTTATTTTCATAATTTAGATATATCGTGAAAATCTGAACACCTGTTCGAAGTTTTCTTTTTTTATTTAACCTCCGGGACCACCGTTAGGTACTGCTTCAGAGAATGAGATGAATGATTTGTAGCGTGTGTGAAAATATCATGCCTGACCGGGATTCCAACCCGGGACTTCCGGATGAAAGGCCGAGACGCTACCAATAATAGCGAGACCAATAATAGCATTACGGAATATCTACTTTTTTAATGTTTTTAGGGCTATACCAAATGCCTAATGATCAGTCAGTTAAATTTAAACACACTTTTATTCATGAATCTTCATTTTAAAATCCAGGAGCGTCTTAGATTCAACAGTAATTATTAAACATCTTCAAAAGTTTTGAAATTTCTTCAGAAATTAAGAAAATGTTAGTTATCACAATTACGAGTAAATCTGTATTACATACAGCCATAATCCTAAATATATTTGTTTTCGGAATATAACTTTAATATAAACAAGTTCTCCCAGCGATCACGAAACATAAGGCAAAAATCGCCAAATGAAACAAATTTAATTAGATACGAAGTCATTTTATTAGGGCACTGAAATTTCCAGTAGCTTCTTAACATTTTGGGAAGTCCTCAGTTTCAAATTTCTTTTGGTATGATCGAAGATCAATATCTCAGATGAAACAGGCACACTTATATTTAATAGATTATTTAAATAACTTTCATCAAATTAGGACATACACTTAATGAAGAGGATAGAAAAAAATGTTTAATACCTTATTTTATGTTTCAAATATATATATTTGAGTTGTTTTTTTTACTGATGTGTATTTTTATTCATAGCGTAGTTTTCCAATATTTTTCATGTAACCTACACGGAAGAATTTTTTTTAAATATTACGTTGTATAAGTAAAATATTTAAAGATAATTATGTTTTATTTTCGTCATCATTCATTATTCCTAGTGAATTTTTATTCCGTAGCTATATGTAGCCAAATTTCATTAAGATATTTTATTTCTACTTTTGAAAATTCTCCATGAAAATTAGTCGGAAAACTTAAAATAAAATAATATCCGTCCTGCTGTATTCCAGACAGCCTTCGTTGTTATCTAATTTGCTATCATTTCTGTGCATTATTTTTCCTATTTTTACACATATCGCAACTTTCTTGGTGTTTCTTAAGAACGATTGAATTTCATACTTACACATTTATTTTTTATCTTAACCTTATTTTACACAAAAATAAACCTTAAAAACGTAAAATAAAACTAACTTTTTAAACAAAGATATTGTACGTTGTTAGGGTTGTATAAAATCAGAATTAATTTCTTATTTTAAAAAAAATATTAATTCCTGTCCCAAAAAAGGGAAAAGTTTTGAAATTAAAAAATGTAGTTAGCTGTTTAGCAAACTTTAAAGTAGTAAAAAAATCAACGATTAAAAATTTAGTAATCCGATAAGAACTTACTCAGTAAAATCAAAACGTATCGAGTAGGCTAGAAGAAACACGTGATTAATTTAGAGTCTAAATAAAAATATCTTCCATTGTTAGATAGTTAAATAAATGAAATATCGCTTAATTACGTGGTAAATTCTAAAGATAAAAAAATATATGCATCAAAACCACTAATTACAAAAAAACAAATAGTAACTCATATATGTTGTACACTTCCGATGAAATCGATGTGTCATCTTAGATCATATGGAAAAACCACATTAAAAAATAAATAAATAAGAAAACAAAAATTGTTCATGGGTAACAGAATTTTTTTTTTTATGTTCAAGCACAAAAGTACGCCGGTGGTCTTTTTAACTTGGCCTTAAACAAAAGCATATTTATAAATAACAACTGTAATCCGATAATAAAATGGATTAGTTTGATTTGAGGAGACGATTACAACCACTTTCCTTGTATCTAATACAGTTTAAGGATTCACACAAAAAGATTGAAACATGGTTTAGTAACACCGATTTAGCTTACGTCACCATAAAGCGAAATACAAAAAGATATCGACTAAGAAAATTTTATTTAATTACTTTAAATTTTACTTTCCGAAAAAACAAAACGAAGAATAAATAAAAATACACTTTTTTGATTATTTTTAACCTTACAGTTTTTGTTCGTTTGAAACGCACAATAACTATTTTAAAAATATACGTAATAAATAAAAAACTGCATTATAAAGAGCAGTCTGAAAAAGCACCTCAAACGTCAATCTGTTTTGGAATATTAAACAGAATAAAATCTTCAATACCTGTAGAATTTTAATTTCTGCTACCGTGTTGAAGATTAAGAATAAATTCCTCTTCCTCCTCAGACAGCTTCATTTATGAAATTATATTAAAAATAATTTCAAGTTAATAGTTTAAGTTAATGTAAAAACTTAAAATGTTTCCTTTTAGTGGTGGATGGTTTATTAATCCTAATACTACTGTTATGCTTAAAAGTTTTATAAAGTTATATTTCTAATGGTATTGCGATTGATTAAACAAATCTAAACCCCTATTTAAAACGAAGATCTTTCGACGCTTCACCTTTCTTTTTATGTGTTTGTGAGTTTCAGCCAAAAGCATTTTCCAGTTTCATGAAATTGCTCTCAGATTTCTTTCTACGTATTAGGCTGTTTGTATATCGAATTTTCATAGAATTTTCTTTTTGAAATTGACAGCTGGTACCTATCTGAAACATTGGATTGATGGAGAGATCATGGTAAAGATCTCTTCACTACTGTGCGATTCCCATCATATATGACGCGACCTATTCCCGACGTCATTTAACATTTCCGGTCTGTCACAGCGGCTACGCTGTACATCTTTCACGTTTTACATCTTATTTAAAATTTTTATATCTGAGCACATTCTTCTGCATCTCCACAGCATGGTGTTTCTCGGACACCTTATTTATAAAATCATTGAAAAAATAAACAAAAAATAATTCTAAAAAACAAAAAGAATTAGTTTTGACTAAAAGTACCGCTTCAACAGTCATCAGTCAGTGACTTTTGGTGTACATGGAAAACATTGCTTACGTCATTGCTAATGCACTAGATTATTTCTGGCGCTATTTGAGCTATTGTTAAACTTAATTCAACAATTTAAGCGATTGTAAAACTTACCGTAATCGGTCACGATCTACAATTGCATTTTGCATTTTACTTTAATTTCATTTTTTTAATGTGATTTATTTTTATAGCTCAATTGTTTAAATTGAATATAAAATGAGCGAAAGAGGGTTGCTGCTTACAAAGGTAGTTAATATTACTTTTTAAACAAATAATAAAATACATTAGTGAAATTTTCGTGCACACCTATATCCTTTTGAAATAGCATTTCTAAATATCTACCAGCCCCATCAATGATTTTTTTCAAATATTTAATGGAATAATTCCCCTCAATATTTAACATATTACAATAAATTTTATGATTTTAAATTAAACCGTTCATAAGATACAAAATCAAATAGAATCCAACACATTAAATACTAGAAAGATTTCGTTATGTGGATTTTAGTATTTTCATTTAGGGGTCCCAAACTTTTAACAAATACAAAAATTCGGTATGTTTCCTTTTCAATCGACAGGAATATATTCCTTCTTACACATTATTATATCTCTGATAGTAAAAAAGAATGAATTAAAAATAAATTGGTAACATCTAAAAATAAAAAATAAAAAATACTCTTATTTAATCAGTTACACCACATAAAATAATCATAACTACACCAACGGAAGAGGGTCTTCTTGTGTTACATCAGTAAACCGGTTCTTGTGTGTTGGTGTGTGTCTATATGACACCTTTCCAAAAAAAAAATACTTGTTTTAAACAAAACAAAAATCCGACATACCATACTTTACTACTACATATTTTTAAAAAAAGTTCTATAATAAATAAATAATTCATAAAATATAGATCAATTTCCTATTTTCATTTAAAATTAAAATTATTTTTTTAAAAATAAAACAAGATTTTTTTTAATTTAATTTTACACCTGTAAGTTTAAAAATTTTTTAAAGTATTAAATACTAAAATGAAAATATAATGAATATATGTATATAAAAGATCTCTGTAGGTCTATAGAAGAGATATATAATATGCACATCCTCCCTATACTAAAAATTGTAAGAAAAATGCTGAAAACATGAGAATTTCAAAAACTCGAGACCTATTTGATATACTGGTACAGTCGGTGACTTAAAACAATCGAAGAATCAAGATTCAGGTAATGACGCCTCACCCAAAATTTTTCCTTAACTCTGAATCGAGATATTAGCAAACGTTGGTTCTCTCTATATTATAACACAGCCAGTCGCTCGCATATACAGTAACTGCGGCAGTGGATATGTTGGTTGTGCCGCCGCACCCTTTAAAAAATAAAAATTCAAAAAAACTCGAAAATGGGTTTTAGATATTTACCTGATGAGTATTTGCAAGCCCAAATCTGTTAAATATCTCGTTTAGTATAGACGGGAATGGGGAAATTTGTATCATTATTCAAAATATTTTTAACTTTCTTCAGTCCTATCGAGATCGAATTTCAGAAAATCTATAAATTGGTTTTTATGTAGTCACATGAAGATTATATATACTACAAATCAAGTTTATATTCATTCGTCATCAAAAATTAAAAAAAAATTATCGGGTTTCAAATACCTTTGTATATTATCAAAGAGCGGTCATGTTTATTTTTAAATCCATTATATTTCCATAAATATTAGTTTCATCAAAATTTATGTTATTTTTTAAAATATTAAGCCTTTTATTTTAAACAAAATGACATTTTATTTTTGAAAATCGGTTAACAAATAGCCGAGTTGATAAAAAATTGATGTAATTTTGTGTCTGTTTTCATGTCCTCCACTTTACGTTCAATTTGATTAAATATTAATTGTTTTTATTTACTGTTAATTCTAGTATTGTAAATTAGTATCAAATTAAGTGATAATTTTCTCACAATAATAAACCTAATAATTATGATAAAAAATTACATCAATTTTCTGCCGTAATTAGACTATTATAATTTACGAAGGTATTTAAGTCCTGATTTTTTTCCCAATTTTAAAACTTTATTATCAAGACGCTTATCAAATATTTATACGATTCGTCAATCCGAACTTGAGATAAAGATTTTTAAATAAAAATAACAAAATGGCGGACGGGAGAGAACGAAGGAGAAATTCCATTTTTTCAAAGGATATTTTTTGTTTACATTTACAAATAGATTCCGAAAACGTATAGCCAGCCCATCGTTATAGAAACATTCTGTATATAGTATATGTTGAATATTCGTATGTAAAATATTATTACATGTATATGTTAGTATATTAAAATTTTATACATGTGCTTCATAAAATTAAATAGCAACTATCAATATTTTTTTTTAACCACGGTTAGGCATTGCTTCAGAGGAAGAGATTAATGACAAGTAGCATGTAAAAATGCTACTTGTCACTTATGCTAATTGAAGCCGGAACCTCCGGATGAGCGTATACAGAAGAAGTAATGGAAAATCTATTAATTATTTATTTACTATTATTCTAAATCGTAAATTTTATTTACTATTATTCTAATTTATTTACTATTAATCTAAATTTATTATTTATTTTGAAGAATGAAAAAACTTTAAAAAAATGTCTATGAACCACTCACCTGTTTGTCTTACACAAATATTTTTTAATAAAATAAAGTTAAGGAAATAATAAAAAAATTCAATTAAAAAAAAACCAGTACTAAAATTAAATAACTAATATTTTTGTTTTTTTTATATATTTACAAGTCAGTATGAAATTAAACATCATTCATAAAAAACAAATAATATTTAATTTAGCTCCATACTCGGCGATAACTTAAATTTAAAGGTAATTTTTTTTCTAATGTGTAGGCCTATGTGCAATCTATTCAATTAGTGAACAATAAGCAACTTCCTCACGGCTTAATGAGATGAGGATGATATGTATCACATGTAAATGAGGTATAAAAGATAAATTGATAAACCTCATTTTATGATGTTTTGAACATCAGAATGGCTTTAGAATTTGTATCATTACGTCATATTAATACAATATTATAATGACGCTAAAATAAAGAAAAATATTTTCGAATCATTAATGTAATTTTTCTTTTAAATAACTTTCCACTTGGGTTATCAGAAATAATGTTACAACCGGTCTACCAGAAATACTCTCTTGAGACAATAATAAAAAAATCATTGTAATCGATCCATTTAATTAAGAATAAGTCTTTAACATATATTTAAAAAATACAGTTAACATGAATTAGGTACGGTAATTTTTTCTTCCAAAATCCAAAGAAATTTGGATTTCGGACGTTTTCTTAACTGCAGTAATAAGCCCTCATAGAGAGATTTTCAACGATATATCATAAGTGGTGCTTATTTTCATTAGTTAATGAAACATTTGGATATTTAGGAGGCATATTCGGTTCGAATCAGACTTAATTTACTTTTTTTTTTTTTATTTAAATATATTGATTTATTAATAATTATTATTAACCACTGATTATAAAAAAATGTTCACGATAAATAATAATCCAACAATAAAAAATAAATAAAAAAATGTTAGAAGTTATTAACGAAATAAAATTTTATGTACTTTTCATTATAAAAAAAATATTTACATGTATAATTTAATAGGCGTACAAGGAAGTCATGTGTTTTCTACACAGATTTCTTTTAAGTCGATTACAAATATATTATTACATTTTTAAAATATTGTAATAAATAGATAATTTCATATTATGTTTAATTTAGTTCGTTGTTAATTTTGTTCAGAATATGCAAAAAACCTGTTGGTAAAATCCCACCATAATTTATATATCTTGAATTTATTTATTAAGTTCGGTTAATAAAACTGCTAGATGACGGGAAAAACGGAAAAATTAAAGTGCAGTCGAATAGTAAATTAGTTTATACGGTTTTCATTATTAGAAAAGATATTTTATATATTTACATGTTACTAATTCTGGGAAAATTAAGCTTAAATGAAGCTCATGAATGGGCCAATACAAAACATATTATTAAGCCTGTATTAAAATATATTATTATTAAGGTTGTAACATAAAATCGTGAATATTAAAAACTAAAATTATATTGGTCCTTTCTGAAAAATTCATGCTACTATTATAGAACTGACCTTATAACGACTGACCTTATTATCAAATATTGTTTTCAAAAATTCGATCGAATTTTTGAAAACAATATTTGTAAAACAAATATACTTGTAATACAAGTATTAAACAAGGTGTGATTACTTTTATGAAACTGTATTTTTAAATCATTTTATAAAGATTAGCAGCGATTATGTAATTTATGATGCGCTGCTGCATGGGAAAAGTAAAACCTGTTAACACCAGTCAGGGAATGGAAAAATATTACGGTAAATCAAAATGATATTTTTATATACAAAGGAATTTATTTCAGTTTATTAGTTTAAAATAGTAAATTAATTTTTAGAAGGTCGAAAATTATGTTCCTAAAGATTTGCGATTGAAATGTGGACAGTGCTAAAAAAAAAATTTGTAAGATATCACTGTAGGAAAAATGCATCGAAAATAAAGACGATGGGGAAGAGCCACAATGCCGAAATTTTTTTACTGTGGATTGCGTAAAGTGGAATTTGGGGTTACTGGATCGTTACCTTAGTGACGAGACCAGTTTCACCTGAATAGCTACATGAAGAATTAAAATACAGTATTTACTCTGATAATAATTTATGTCATTTTTTAAGAAAATTCTTTTTTTTTAAATTCGAGGTAAGTAAATTACGGAAATTTTTTTCTGCTTTTTTTTGCGAGGATACTCTACAAAATGATAACGAAAGAAAAGTTTTACTTTCGAATACTATTGTGCACGTAAACATCTCGATGTACAAAATCAAATTAAAATATTTAAACTGACAACTCTGATTTGATATTAAGAATTAATATTGTTATTTTTAACGACGATTTTATTCCATTCCACACTGGGAAGAGTGTATTTACTGGGCGAGTGAACCTAGTAAATAAACAAAATTTCAAATTATTTTCGTTCTTATAAAAGTTTTAATATTGTAATCAACAAATAACACAGTTATCGTTCTCGAAAGATTCAGTTTCAAATTCATTTTTGTTCATCGGCCAACACATATCATCATTAATTCCCTGTGATAGTTTGAAACCCATAATTTCAATGTCCTTTTTGTCTTTTGCGATCCTTTTTACGACTGTTGTACTCGTGGTACATGGAAGGTGCTATATTTGGTAAGCATTGACAATTTGTAGCGGCCTAAATTATTGTGATCGAATTTGAATTTATGTAATACTAACATTTGAACGCTCAAATGGTAATCTCTGACAAAGAGACTTCTCAACGAAAAGATATTTTGTTTCTGAAATTTTATAACCCATTCTCTGCTCTCTTTTAAAGTCTGTTGAGAGAATATTTAAAGATTCAGCTATTTCTGAAGCTTGCCTTCAGCTTTTTACGGGCAACAACACAGTTATCAAATATTATGTGATTCTTAAATGTACCTTACAAGAACCTTTTCTCGCTTAGGATTTTTCCATCTTTATTCGGTAAGTGTAAAATCCTTTGATACTATCGGCATTAATATCGCATTTTGTTTACGTAGTTAACTAATATGTCCCTCCTTTACTCAAAAAACTTTTCCAATAGTACGATTGCCATTTCCTTTGAGTTATGTCTAGCAGTGACTTAAAACGCCGCTTTAATAATTCGAAGATATTTATTTAAAAGGACTAAAATTTTCACGTAAGAGGCTTAAAAAATGATCGACCGGATGAATTTTAACTAACTTTAAACATAAGTAAAACGAAAGTCTACATTGCGATTCTCAGGTGGAAATAACATTGCTAACAGCGTGAATAGAATCTCTATTAACGACGAAATCTTGCTGTACATCATCCAAAATTTCTGGATATTCGACAAATTCTCATGAAATGATCGAATTGATTCCGTTTTTAAATCAAACCGTACTGTATTGTATTAAGCGTGTTAATAAAACCCTAGTCATTAAATACGCACTAGAAAAAAGGCTGGCCTACGACCCGCCACGAAAACTTTACATGGTTTATGTTATGACACATGATTTTGTTAAACCAAATTTTTACAAACGATCTATCTAAAATTATATTTTAGTTTTGGGGATAAAGAAGATTAGAGTTGTGTTAAAAAATCATAACTCAAGAAACAGCTAAAGAAGTATAAATCTTTCGAACGAATGAATCGTTTGTTTCTTTCAAGTTTGATGATATATCTCATCGCTTGATAAGTAATTTATTTTTTGGTAAAATTTAAAATGGTGATTAATTGTTCGACTAATCGTAACTAAACCTACGATTAGACGAAAACGAACGAAAATATTGGTTTCAGCCTGATAGCACAACTTGGATTACTGTTATGAGATGATATCTATGTTACCAGAAAACTTTGGTCACGCTTGTGGTCAAAATACTTTTGGCGCCAAAGATCTTTAAATCTTACTCAGATTTTTCTTTCAAGTATATTTAAAAAATGTATTTTCATATCAATCCTCAAATATTTGACGAACTGAAAACTAATATTAAAAATGATATTTTAAATATCATTGTACACACTTTCTAACACATTAGGAAAGTAATGCAATCAAATTTGTAAGAAACTGCATCCATGTCAGATCATTTTCGCCCTGAATTGTAAAATGTATGACTTTTTTGATCTGATTTTTTTCTGAAGTATTATGTTAAAGTAAAAAATATAGTTCATGTAAAAGTTATCAAAATTCATGTTGCGACTATACTGAAATACACACACACACACACACACACACACACACACACACATATATATATATATATATATATATATATATACATACATACATTTAAAGGGTGTTTATTTATTTGCAATGGAATACAATAAACTCCAAGGAAACTGGCTTTAAAATGTACCAATGGAATACAATACGTTGTTACATCAACAGGAATAAAGAACGCAAGAAAAGAACAACTCGAAGAAAGAAGACTTCAATGACAGAAAACAGATATGACGTTGATGTTCATCAACGTGTATAGAAGAGATAAAGAAATTAAGGTAACCTTTAGAGATGAGTTATTACTCAAAGAAGGTAAAAATGAATATATTAATACTAGATCTTTCAACTGAGAATAAAAATCGCTTAACAGAAATGTAAAACGGTAGGATTCGTTGATTTAAATTTAACAAGGAAATAATTTATAAAAGGGAACGATGTAGACAAATTTTCCTCATATTGTTATAGAGGTTGAAATTAGAACTGATCTTAATGATTCTTTGGTAGGTACGAGTATTTCATTAAACTTCTACTTTTGAGCTATTATCTTACACAAATTCTTTTGTTTCAATGACTGTTTACTTCTGTACGTTCCCATTATTTTGATCTGTCTATTTTGTATTTATACAGAATTATGCCTGAACAATATAAGTGGAACCAAGGAAACTTTGAGAATGACAAATAGAAACTGATATGAAATTGGGAGAATGAGCTAGATGTAACAACTTATGTAATTTAAATCAATTGCATATTAAGCAAATGAAATATTTTCCAATTGTGGTCTTGAAAAATTTACTTGTGGTTACCACAGTTACTTAATACGGTTTACTTAACAACAAAGAATTTCGGGTTATACTCGCTCATGCACTTCAAAAGAAAAGTATTAAGACAAAGTGGGAAAATATTATTTTTAAAATTTAATTTCATATGCACTAGCCGGATGCATTTTTGGAAAAAATAAATAAAAGGACTAAAATTTCAACCAGCTATTTTAGGAAGATTCATTTTTATTTTGGAAGGGAAATGGTCTTACCACTTTTTTGATATAACTGTTTTAGCTGGGGATGAATTTTAACGAAATTATAAAGCAAATAAAATTATAAACAACCTTCACACAAACATTTTTGTGTGTATTAGTGCAGAATAAAAATAGAAAACATATTTACTGCTTTTCTGTGTAGTCTCCCTGAAGTTCTACTTACTTTTCGCAACGTGTGGGGAGCTTGTAGGTCCCTTCTTCATAAAAAGAATGAGGACATGTCACGAGCCAATTGCGCAAGAACTCCTCCAGTTCGTTGTCGCTCTGGAATCAATGTCCTCCCAGCGCTTCCTTCAATGGCCCTAACAAAAATAAATCGCAGGGAAGTAAAATCTGGACTGTACGAGGATATTCTAAAGTTTCCCCGGTAAATATCGTACAGTTTATTCCAATAAACCTGGCGTTTTCGTGAAAAAAAATCACATCTCTGATTGGCTGACGGCGACTTTTGTTCCTGTTTGTACTTGACACTTTGACCAAGAACTAACAGTTGTATGCAAAATTCACAGTGTGATATTCATGGAGAAAATCGACGAGCAATAGACTTTAGACGGTTGCTTGGACATTTCCAGCTTACGGACCCGTTTTCGCCTTTACAGGATAAAGACCCCTTACTGCTACACTACTCTACACTCAACATTGGCTGGAAACCGGTAAAGAAATTAGTTAGAAACAAAAGTCTAAAAAATTATCCGTTATAAACAGAAATTAGATGGCAGGGAAACTTATTTATCAAGAAAGATGCAGTCAATCCTGGGAGCTTTTCTCACTTAGGATGACAAATATTTTAAGTATGACATGGTAAAATAACGCATATAATAGTTTAAAATATAAAACTGACTTCTAGCATACCTTAAACGTAACAAATGATACTTTTCAATTCTTTTTTTTAATCTTAGCTTTGAAAAATCAGTGCAAAGTGAAAAATAACAACCAGAAATTTAATAATCGTTAACTCAGCGTTGAAATTAAAAAATTACTTAATAATTTTTTAACTTCAATTTTTTTTTTTAATTTTGTTTGTTAAAAAATTTCATTAAAGGTGGTATTTCTATTAGATATAATTTGTTTTGTTTTATTTTTTTAGTTTAATTTAAATTTTTTAGATTTGTTTTTATTTAAGGCAAGGATAATTTTGAAATAACTGTTAAATATAATAAGAAACGCATTAACGATAAGTTTTCATCTTAACAATAATACGAAAAACAATGCAGAAACAGTGTAAACAGAATGCTACTGATCAAGAGCTAAGGTGTTAGCAATAAGTATTAATTTTTTAACCTTTGGTTTTCCAACTATATTTTTTCGCACAAAATAATTAAGTATCAGAATGATATCAAATTTTTCCCCGAAATGGTAAAACAATCAAGTAGTAAGTGATTATGAAAACAAGATTTTCATGAAATCGTTCATATAAGAGCAATGTAATTTCTTGTTTAAAAATTGTCTGCTTATTTTATCTTACAAAACTAGATTTTAATAGAACCAGAATAGTAACTTTCTGTGCGAAAGCATATCAAAATTTAGATAAGAGTAAGGCTTAAACAATATTTTTTTTAAATTTAATTAGATACAAATCAAACTGAAGACGTTTTACTTTCCCGAGAAGCAATATAGCAGAGCTATAGCTGTAGAAGGGAAGGTATCGCAATCGGTCCAATTTGGGTAAATGCGGTTTTCACCGGATCTTTACGTTTTGTTACCTAAGGAACCCAAAAAACCCGATGAAAATTTTCCGGATGTCGGTATGTACGTATGTTTGTTCTGCGTTAGGTGTCGCACCCTAAATCACCTTACATCTCCAGAACTACTAGACCAATTTTGACCAAACTTGGTCAGATTACTTCTATGTATGGGTCATTCTTACCATTAAATGTTCAATTTAAAAGGTCAAGGAGGTGAGGCTGTAGAGCAAGGTTATCCTTAGTATCTCGAGATTTCGCCTAATTAAGGTTTTTTTCTTAGGCTCATTGTTAAGAATTAAAACATAATATTTCCAAAACATTTTTTTGCAAAATCGCATCCCCACTAGTAAATAAACTACTGACTAAGTGGGTATAGTGTGTCATTAGTACCCCCATTCATCACAAGGAGCGCTAATGTAGCATTGACGTACAGCTGCTGTAGTCGTCTGCTGTTGTAACATCACAGGTGAATGGTAGAATTAAATAAATGAATAATATTTAGTGTAAAATGGTATTTAAAGTGGCCGCTAATACCGCCATACACGCGCGAATGAAATAGTGATGCGCTGGCGTTTTAGTTAGAATAATTGAATTAAACAATAAAAAATATTATATTTAAATAAAATGATAAGTATTTTTAATTAATTTGTGTGTGAATATGTGTATAAGCCGTGAATCTGAAAAAAGCCTCGTGACGGGAAGGTCCCACAACAACTGTGTTGTCATCTTTTTTTCCTGAAGTCAATGAAAAACTAAAATTGTACATCTTTCGATAACGTTCAATATAAAAGAAGGTTATTTCTACAATCATTTGATCTACGGAAAATGTGTATTTTATTTATAAATACGGTAATTTACTTTGACTGTGGTTAATAAAGAAACAAAATACGCCATTTGTGGTACAATTTTTGGAGTACAGAAATGACAAAATAAAACCCAAAAATAATTTTATGTACGTATGATAAGTCCATAAATCTAATCGTTGTAAGCTACTTGACGTGAGCCACAAATGACATTCCAGAAAATAACACGAAAACTAAACATTCGATGTCAGGCTTACCAGGGAAAGTAAGGATTGAAATGTTTTTCCGTTACCTTCCTCACTGAGAATATGAAAGATACTGCTGCATATTAAAACTCCCCGCTCAATGAAATCCAAGTGCTTTATCTATCATAGTGTGAAGAAACAAATTAATGTGCCTAATTCTACGCAGAAAAATTTTCTCAATCATTTTATACATTGTCTCTACTCAGTAATGAAGGACAACTTTGCAAGAATAAAAAAATGTAGATGACATTTATCAAGAAAAGGGATTCTTTAAATTTTTTTTTAAATACTGAAATATTTGACGCACAAAAATACATTTAAACATTTTGATAATAAGAATTTGTTCGCAAATATTTAAAACGTGTACGCAAATGTACATCCAACCCGTACTTTTGTAATGTATGTTGATATGCTTTCCTCTACTAATTACAGGAACTAAAAACAGCAATAATTTGACTGTGTATAAAATTATATAGTTATAGTATAGTAGTATAAAGAAACAAAATACGCCATTTGTGGTATAGTTTTTGGAGTACAGAAATGACAAAATAAAACCCAAAAATAATTTTATAATTAACAATATTAGAAAGTGAAAATGAAAGTTCAGTTTGACGAATGCGATAAAATAGTCGGATATATAATATTTAAAATCTATCGTGTAACTAATACAAAGTAAAGTGTGTCGGTTAGGAAAGCTTTGTAATAAGACGTAGATTATAATCTTCATTGTTATTGAAACTACCAGCGGTTTGTGCTGTACGATGTTAGGGGAGGCCATACATAGAGAGAGGAGAGTTTAACAATTACAATGATATTGACCAATCAGACATATATAACTGTGTTACTATGGTTACAAACCACGCCTCTCCCCTCATACTCCCTTTTATTTAATTGATTCCTTCCTATGTTCCCTCATGTTGTGTGTAACCTACGTCTCGCACTAAAGCAAACAATTATTACTATATTATTTTTTCTACCTTGTTTAGCCAAATCATTTTTATTTATTTTGTTCTATATAAATTAAAATACTGAAAATCAATAAATAAATAAACTGATTAAATACGGCTCTATTGTAAATTTACAAAATAAAAAATCTTTGACTAATCTGGTTTACCCAAAATAAACCGACATTCCTTTGTTATCCGGCTACAGTTTTTATCTGTTTCTTGGAAAGGATTCCTTCTAAAGATTTAAAATAACAGTTAGAATTATTTTTAATTTTTTTTGTTTCAATTCTTGTCCCCCAGAAAACGTTTATTAAAATATATATCACCAGCCAGTAGATCACTATAGTCTCAAAAAAATTACTATAAAAAAATTACTATAGTCACAAGATGGGGGAAAGAACACAGTTTAAAATTCCAAAACGTTTCTACGAAAACTGTTAAAAATTTGATCGTGTTATTTCATGTCTTAAAATGTGATGCTAAATCGCACCCTCCACAATTAAATCAAAAAAAATTTATTTTTTCCGAATGGAAAGTGAAACCTTCAAAATGAAGAGAAAGCACTCTAAGAAGATTATTAAAGGTTTTTCTGGTCTATTGACATTTATTTGCTAAAATTCTTCCAAAACGAAAATAATATTTTTTTTAATGTAATGAAAAAATAGTGAAGGATTAGTTTTTTGCCCTATTATTTTTTTCTGGGTAAATTGCATTGTGGGAGATTGAACAACACAATTCTTAATGCTCCGTAAAAAATGTTTCTTCCACGCATTTGTAATCTGATTAACAGAAAAACGAACGCGAACAAAACAATAAGCTAACATGATAATGGAAAAATGTTAATATTAGGTATTTGTTCCTTTTAAGAAAATGAGAAGAAAAACCAAATTGGTAATTTAAAGACATACATTAATTATATATTTAGCATATAGGTAGCACTTGCTGTGATGAATTACGCCACTACGCCTATTTATGAAAAAAAGAAAGTCTTACAGTTTTCTTGTAATCTAAACTCCTAAATATTTCCGAAAGCGAACAAATAAAAATTTTTATTTAACATAATACTTGAAAAGTTTTCTGGTTGGTAAGTTCTTTTTGTAACAAAATACCTACCTATAAAATATCCGATACGAAACTGTAATACCTATTGTATCTTTGATAACTCAAGAACAATTTACCAACTTTTAATAAATGAAACACCAAAATAACATTCAATTTATTTTAGCGCGTGTATAAACGTAACTCTTTAACTAATAATAATCATCTAATGATGGAATTATCTTGATAATTTTTCAAAAGTCAGTGGATAAGGTGGTAAAAAGAATATCCAGTAGTTCTCGAGTATTACAGCAATATCGGTACATAAATACAAACATAAAACATTCTGATTTTAAAAGATTCATTTAAATGAAAAGAGAACTTTTATAGGTTAACTTTTCATTGTTTTAGAAATCATCATGCTTACCTCTATGTTTAAACTGATACCGATGCATAAAATATGGAAAATTTGAATGATTTTTTACCGCTGCTAATTATTGAACGTACAGAAATATTGGACGGGAAAATTGATTTATTAATCCCGTTATAATTTTATTAAGTTTATTAATCTCATTATAATTAGTTCAACATGACGAGAATGTGTCTTATTTACATTTTTTTTTTCTTTAGCGCTATAAGATTTTGACTAAATTTCATTCTGTTACACGATTCCAAACTGCAAAATTGAAAAATAACTAAAATTTCTTAGCTCATTTAAAAAAAGTCAGACATTCAAAATATCAGTTATTTAATAAGTAATTTAATTGTTTCACATTATTCGTTGATAGTCAGGTGTCGTTTTCCTTATATAAATTAAAATTAAACTTCCTAGAAGACGTTTTGTAAATGAGGTAACATTTTTTGTCTTTTGTACATAAAATAAAACAATTCTCATATTACTAAGATCTAATTACAAATTTATCAAGAAAACACCACACGTAGTCGAAAAGTGCATTTTAAGTCGAGAGCTTGTCACATTTTACAGCGTTATTTTCATTCTGTGATAATATGATGATAAAATCGCATTCAACAAACAGTTTATTCCGACAGACTAGTTCAAATACTTTAGTTAGATAGTTTAGATAGATAGTTAGTTCGTAGTTCCCGAGCTTGAAGTTTATAAAAAACTGTAACTTTTTTTTATTTTTAAGATTGAAAAATCTGTTACTTAGCTGGTTAAGAAATTAAGTTGAAAATTTCATTGTTTCATATTTATCACAGGTTAGTGAAAAAAGTAATCTCCACAAACGAAAGTGAAAATAACGGTAAAAGTTGGAAAGTTTTGTGTGTTTGTTACTAAGAATATTTACATTTTTTCATATCTTTGCTATTTCATACAAGGTTGAACCGAATAATTATACTGTATCTGTTTAATTTATGTTTGTTTGGAATAACGAACGAGCAATCGAATCTTTTTTACTTTTCCATCCAGATAGCGCCGTAGCAGAGCTACAGCTCTACAAGGGAAAGTACTGTAATCGGTCCAATTTGGGCATACGAGGTTTTCATCGGATTTTGACTTTTGACACATAAGGAACCCAAAAAACCGAATGGAAATGTTTTTACGTTATATTAATTATTTATTTATAAACTGACCTTATTAAAAGCACAGTGACTTCTAAACTTTTATTGGTTTAATTTTTTACTTATCTGTGTACAAAAATGTTACACAAATGATCGATGAGCTAGTCTGTTATGAAAAGAGAACAAGCTTCACTTGTGGAAATAAACCGATCAGCGATGGAGTTTCATTCGTAACTAATTTACTATTGTAGTACTAAAAGTTTATAAATTATTTGATAAGTATTTATTCCAAACTATCTTGAGTTGTCATGGAGAATTGTGTAAAATACCAAGTTTATGAAATTAATGTTACTGTTTACCTAGTTTCCTTTGTAATTACTTGTAAAAGCCCGCTATTTCATGTGTAAAGTATCTTTTAAATAGCCGTCCTCGGTAGATATTTAAAATAACAGTAAATATAAAACAAAAACATAAGGAGGAGCTCAAGGGTAGTGGATGAAATATAAGGGTAGTAAATATGGAGAAAGTAGAGTTAATTACAACCTGCAAAAGAATCAGGTATAAGTGAATATATAAGTAGCGGAAGATACAGAAACGGATAAGACAAAAATTAAGTCTATTTACTTTAAAACTTACATTAAATAAAAAACGTAATAAAAAATTTTAAGATTAATTTAAGATTGTTGTAAGAATCAAAGGAAAGAAAAAAGTAATAATTTACTAAGAAATTAATTATAAACAAATATAATTCGCATGGTTCGAATCCCGCTCAAACTTGGCTCTATTCATGAGATAAAAATATGTCTATCATAAAAAAAAAGTAGAACATCTTTCCCGTTAACCCGTTAACTGAATGTAGGCCTTCAGTTGACGGAAAGAGAATAAATACAATACTGATACAATAAATAAATACAATATAAAAATTTTGTCAGGCCATAACAGTCTTAATAAATAATATTTTGTGAAAATTATTTATTTTCAAATTTTTTGTTCGATCAATAACTTATAAGTAGTAGGGGATTCATTCATACAATATGGCAGTAATTAACAGTGGAAATAGAGGGTTGTTGTATTAGTATTTCTGGCCGCGAGGGGAATATTTTTTCTTCTATCCGCATAATTTTTTTTCAATTGCAAATACAGTTTTTATTATAATTAATTATATCATTATTTTAACCAAAAGTTCTTTGTCACACTATTACATTTAAAAGAAAAACCATAATAAAATAAAGTTGTGATCCGGTTTTGATAATTATTTCAGGTTCATATACAAGAGAAATAATTCCTTGTAATTCATCAACTGGTTCACAATTGGTGGATTCTGTTTCAATAATATCAAAATTTATACTATCACCGACAGTGCTGTCTACACAAGATTTCAATTATAGCAAAGAACCTTATTTTTACACATATCTTGGAATCTAATATAAATAACTCATACTGTTGAACTTCTTTATTATATTACTCCCACGGTGTTTCCTGTATTGTGCCAGATAACATGACATTTCATTGTTGCCCAGATATGTTCAGTCGAATTCAGTTTAGAATGACTTTTTTAGTCTTTGTTGCGTTTTATTATGCCAAATAACTCCAGTCTTGATATGGATGTTGCACGTGATCGACCAGTTCTGCATCTCCATTTTTGTTGAATCAATTTATGCAACGTTATCGAGCAGGACTGTAGATAGAAACGGTGATGTTAAAACATAGATGATTGATTTACCACATAAGCTCTAAGATTTTGCGAGGAATTCTGAAATGGAAAGTATGTAGCTAATGAAAAATATTATGAGTTACCGGAATTCGAACCTAGGACTTTTTGGATTAAAGGCTAAGACGCTATCACTCCGCCACGAATGTCGGCTAATACGATCGACTAATGTTAAAATTTATGACAACTAATAATGAACACACGGAGAGAGAAATTTTGTTTTCTGTAAAGAAAAAAATATAGAAAAATACTACATATGATGATTCATACGAAATAATTAACACAAATGTTAACAGTAAATAGCTGCTGTAACACTGCTTAAAAGATTATTTCAGTAAAGGACAAAAGAAAATTTGCCATTTTGACCCATTTATTTGAGAAACTGATTTTAAATTAAAAACTGTAATCAACACGATTACAAATTCTACTGCGTAAAAATAATAAATTAATGAATTAATAATAAGTGATAAATTGACTACGGATAACGTTTACATAACCAATGTATTTCATGCAGTTTCGGGATCAGTCCCGTGGTTTTCATTTCGGTCATTCGGGTGACAGGTTAACGTATTCCATACCAAAGTAATGTTTTTAAGATTATTTTGCGGTTAAGATTATTTTTTATGCTGCCACTACACTCAGTAAATCAAGTGTCAGATGTTTTTTTGTGACAATTTGGTCCCCAACAGTCAAACTTCAAGGCCAGTATTGAATCCGTGCTAGAAAATTACGTTGACGCAGACTACTTTCCTTTCTGAAATATGAAAAACATCCTTTTCTTTACCGAGCTTCCGACATAACCCTTCGGACAACAGAGGTCTTGAAAGCTATTATCAGCACTTAAAAAGTTTATATTTTAAATAAATTCTAAAGAAAACTTACTCGGAATGTAATTAGAAACTAATATTAAAACGAATATGCTACTCTAAAGACGGAAAAAAGGTACATCGCACTCAGAATGCTATAATGCTGAAAGTCCTATCAAGATACAAAGGGAAGAATATTACTTCAAATTTCTACCTAAAATCATTTGACTGCGGCGTTGCCAAATGAGAAATTTTTTACGCTTATGGTTTTGATTTTACCCAATCACGCTTCTATTCCATAGATTTGTGGTTTTGAATCTACGTAAAATTAAGATTCTCGTTTATATTCTATAATCGATTATTTATTATTTCAAATACCTGTAAGTTTGAGTAACCTAGATAATTTACTGTTAGTTTTTCTATTACGCAGTTACGTAAATTCAGGAAATAATTTTTTACGTGTATAAATGCTAGCAATAAAACGTAATGATGTGAAAGATAAACATCCCTGAGTCAAAAAAACTTGAAGAGCTGAATTGGATTACAAAACCAAATGTTTTGCACATTGCCCGTAACTTCATACTCAGTCTTGTTTATAAAAAGAACAAATAACCATTGAAATATTGAATATCTAAACATTAAAATAATTTATTAGTCATTTTTTTGTACAAGTGTAATAAATGTTTTTTATTTGGTTAAGTTGTAATGATAATTTTTCGTACTGACAATAATTATATTATAATATTGTGAAACGACTTGGAAATCGATTAGGAAATTTACTGAAGCCAAAGAAATATTCAACCGATGGCAACATTCTTAATACCAATGGTATTTATTTGAATATTATTATAAAAACATGTCAGATTAATAAAATTCGGCTTAATAGTCTAAAATGTCATTATTTTTCTGTTAACCATTAAAGTCAAAATTACGAATGAATAAATTGGAAAATGTACAAATTAAATTATCAACATAAATGTTTGATTAAACGACTATCAACTCATTGTCATTCATGTACGTGTCTTCTTGCCTCAAAATAGTTAACGATCTCTTCTCTGTAAAAAAGAAAAAAATAATCTATGGATAGAATGTCTCTTGGAATAAGCAGTTCTTTCTTTAATCCAGCAGTTCTTTCTAAATTTATTTTCCAGATCATTTCTTTATATAATTAGAGAGATCATTACAAAAAATTTATTACAGAATATAGGAAGCTTTTCTAAAACAGTTTATTTTTATCGGTTGAAGAGAAGACTTTTGTATTTCTTGTGTTGTAATGACTGTAATCAAATACCGTACGGAAAGAATTTTTTTTAAATTTATATTATAAAGTTTTGAATTAAAATGAAAGCAACCATCGGCAAGTCATTAGATTTAAATAAATTTTTACTCTATTCTCAAAGTCTCTAAACAAAGACTTTCTGTAGTAGTCTTTTGGGCTGTGTAAATAATTTTAAACGTCCTGAACATTCTATTTCTTATCTTGTGGTTCTTAGAATAGGCGCTGCAACCTCCGTCGTAAAAAATTCATGCTACAGCCACCTTTAAGAACTCTTAAACAAAATGCAGCCGAAATTAATCTTTTTAGAAATTTATTCATTAGATTATGCCAAAATAAAACTTCATTTCCACTCCAACTGATTTAAAGACTAATGTTCAGGCTTAAAATTTCTTCTGTTTCACTTTTTTTATTTTCATCTTCCTCTTTAAATTTTAATTTTATGCCTTTGTAAAATTAATACAAAACCATAGTAGATAAACTAGTTCGTCAGATCGATTAGTAAAGTAAAGATGTTAATTCTGCCATTTGTTTATTGAAACCATTAATTTTAAATGTAACGTTGTAAGAGTATTTTTTTAATTCTTATTTCATTCCAGAGCGAATATAGATTATCCTCATATAATACGAACTAAAGACGTCTAAACATAATATTCTTTTGATGAAAAGCTAAAACTGAGTCAAAAGAAATACTGAATGACCTGGATTTACGGCTAATAGAAAAGACAGTTTGAAAATAAAACTATGTATTTCAGTATTAAAATAAAAGATGATTAAATATGAAAGAAAGGAAGAGAACGGGATGTGAATTACCAGAAGTAAATTTTTTTACTTAGGAAATAAAATTACAAAGAATGCCGATTAAATAAAATAATAAAAGCAGACCGATACCGACAAGGAAAGCTTTCGTACGTAAAATAAGTTGTCTATTATTAAATATAATTCAATTCAGGAACTAGAAAGAATTTTTTTTTTAATATTTGTGTTTATCAGCCATTCTTGCGGTAGTAAAACTTGCTGATAGGGAAACCAAAAAAGAAAGTAGAATCTTTTGAAATTTGGTGCTGCGTTATGATACTAAAAATCAGATGCACTGTTCAGTGCGTAAAGGAGTTTTAAAATGAATCGGGAACTGAGATAACTTTAGCAGAATATTGTAAAATAGGATCTAAGTTAATGGTCTGTATATCTGCAAATCCAAATTTACTAAATTTGGTAATTTAGGGTTTTGTAAAAAAGTAAAAAGTAGAAGAGGATTAACACTAATTATGTGACAGACAACCGAGTATGTAGATGTAGTAAATATGTAGAGGTTAACAGAGCGTTATTAAGATATTTAATAAAAAATATTTTTAATTTTTATTGATATGCATTATTAAGATTTATTCTGTAATACACAACTGTAAGTGTACTATTGTGAATCGTAAAATATTTGTTTTGGAATTGATCTCTGACAAATGTAATTTTAAAAAAATACATTTAATTTATAGCATACAAACATGCACGCAATCTCAAACAAAACATTATATTTACCTAAATACTACAAAAAAAAAAGTTATATATATGTTGTCCTTTCCGTAATCGATGTTCCTTTTTGTCTCCTTTTTGGAATGAAAAAGTTTCTCAAAATTCAATCCCCTCATTACTGCTGTGAATTCCTTCACTGGATTAAGGTAAATAGAGGTCAACGACGAAAGCTATATAAGATAGGTTTCGTAGGTTTCTTAATTAGATTCACATTAGTAAATCTACTTAAAGTAAGAAAATGACGCTAATCACATACAATTACAACAGCACTATTAATTCAATAACAAACTCACACGTAAATATTTAGCCTTCATGATGGTAGAGTCTAGGATTCTCGTTAATATAAGTTGTTACACGTCAGAAAGCTAAGAAATCAGATTTCGTTTAGAAAGCTCAGTTGACTTTCGTTGCGGATTGCTGGATGGTATTGGGAGGCACGAGCAGTATCACACACCATTTGTGAGTGCATTATATGGCGAACGCGTCTGCATCGCATACAGTGTTTGAAATCATAGTGCTAGTACCAGTGAAAATTGTCGGTCAAGGGGCTGCCCGTGAAATTACAGAAGAATTGGAAATTAGTAAAACTTTATATCAGCTGACATCGACCTAAAAACTAAACATTATGGCAAAATTTGTGTTATAACAATGTTTCCTTTTTCTGAACTTTTGAAGTGAGATGACTATAGAAAGGTTTTTAAGTGTCATAGCCGGTGATGAGACGTGTACAATTATGACATAAAAACTAGAGCACAGTCACTGTAGAAGTGCGAAAATCATCAACTGTCAGAAAATAATTCGAAAAGTAATCACTCCAATGCAAGGTCACATATTACTTACATATTTCTGATGTTCAGCAGTCAATAAAGTGTTATTTAACAGCAATATAAAGTATGCGGTAGGCATATGGAAGAAACAGTTGGATACATGAGACAACAATTAATGGGCGCTTTACTTACACTGTTCCTTTTAATGGCTTTTTGTGAAAAAAAGAAACACTGAAATGTTATTTCTCAAGTCTTCTGTTCTTCAAGATTTTGTCATGCAGACTTTTTTAAATCAAAATCAGCCTTTAAAGACCATCATTTAAAAAACCATCCTAGAGATTAAACAAAATCGCTATGACATCTATGATCTGTTGCACACACTTTCCAGGAAACGTACAACTTACGATAGTAAAAATAAGTATCCCAGGAGAATTGCATAAGAGTGCAGAGAAGTACTCCTTTAAAGGAGATAAACCAGAATAACATGTTAATTATTAAATAATTTTTTTTTTTAAATTTGGTTTCTATATAGACAGCCCTCGCATAGAGTAAAAACATTAGATCTCAGCAATATAAAATGAGAGTTAAAGATTAATACTGAACGTAGACGAAAATAGTATTAAAATAGGATAATTGCTAATGATTAAAAAACCGATTTTTAACGTTATTTATAAAATTTGTGAGTAGGTAATGAAACAAAACCAAGACAAAAGTGAATATAAATCTCTTTTTCTGATTAAAAAACATACAAAATATCTTAATTAACTACTGTGGTCAATAGAGTAAATGAACGTGAAAATAACTTTACGGTCCTCAGTAATTTACACACACACACATATATATATATATATACTAATTAATTTACAAATGTACAACTAAATCTTATTTATTTATAAAATTTATTTTTTTAATAATGTTTAATCAGTAATATAGTAACTGCCTGACATCACTTTTATTGGCTTACTGGTAGATAATTACACCAATTAAGATAAACTCCGAAGGAGATGATAAACTCACCGGGCAAAAATAACACGGAAGATTTTTTTGCCCAGGGAAAAACAACCAAAGAAGAAAATTATGAAAGACTTTTTAACTTTCTGAAACTGTCTTACTGTAAACAGAGTCCTAAAAGAAATTCCATAGGGAAGGATTTAACTTTAATTAACATCAAGAAGGAACTAAACCGAAGGAAAAAAATCGTAAAATCTTACAGCATCAGGAGGAACAAATATCAAAAGGTATTTATAAAATAAACAGTATTTAATTGAAAAATAAAGAATCGGAAATAGTGGAGGCCATATGATATTGGCGGGGTATGAAAAAGTGCAGTAGGGTGGAGGCCCTCATCTCGACAATTCTTTTTTTACGAGTATATGGTTATTATTTAACAATTTAAAACTATGTAAAAAATTAACTAATGTATCTGAATATCCCTTTTTTAACTGCTATGTAAAATTATTTGTACAACGATAAAGAACCATTAGCTTAACAAAATGTTCAAAATCATTGATTTTTATTATTTATTCTAGAATTAGTTCTGGTGTGTCGTTGAATAGTCATTTTAAAAATATAATTAATAGTATATCTATACATTCATTTAATTTTGAAATGTAAACAAATTTTTTACAAATAAAAGCATTAAAAAAGTATCGGCAACATCCACTTTTCATAAAAGTAACATCTTTTAAATGACCGTTTTGTTGTGTGCATTGATAAGTCTTTTGCATAGTTCACTCACATTCTTTGCAGCATCTCCATAGGAATTTAATTAATTTTTAATCAAGTTCCATTTTCCCCCATTTGACAATTTTTAAGCCGCTCAACGTCCTAATCTGTTGTTAGATCTTGATTGAGGGAATTCGAAGGAAAGCATGAATTAGAAAGCAGTATTATAAAAAAGTTGTTGGTGATGTTTTATAGCAAATATTGTTAATACAAAAAACATGGACAGGAGGAACGCACAATTAATGATGACATGAGTGCAACAAACCGATCGGCTTCTTGCCGCTTACACCTGTTGTGATACCTCATCCATCCACTGAATTATTAGCAATATATACTTCATACATCCGATATAATATACTACCAATCTATATGTACACATTCTAAACCATCTTTATAAAAACCAAACATTATATCTTACAAGACTGAAGACTAACTTTCGTATGCCTGAACTATGTTATGTATAAAATGTTCTTAATTTCATCATAACTATCAACTAGACATAGTATTTTTTCAAGCAGTAATCATTTATTTTGTTGTTACTAACTCCACCCGCGTTTAATAAAATTTCTTTTTAAAATTATTTAATTAATGCTTTGTACAATTTGTCACAGTACATTTACTTCATAAAAAAATCTGATGTAGACACCATACAACTTCCTTGTACGCCTATTAAATTACATATATTTTTTATTTCATATTTTTTTGTTCTTATTGAATTATTATTTGCTATAAAATATTTTTACCATCAGAGGTTAATAATTATTAATAAATCAATTCGAACCGATATGCCTTCCCCTTCTAAGATCCAAATATTTCATTAATTAAAACTTCATTTAGCTATAACTCTGGAACCAATGAAAATAACTACTACTTATGATATATCGCTGAAAACCTCTCAATGAGAGCTTATACTACAGTTAAGATCCAAAATCCAATTTTTTTTTTTGGATTTTGAGCTTTTTGGGACACTTTTGGTTCAGTCGATTGCAATCAAAAAGGGAATTGTCCAACTAGATGTTACAACAGTCCTAAATCCAAAATCTCAACATCCTACGGCTAATCGTTTTTCAGTTATGCGAGATACATACGTACGTACATACGCATATACATACACACGTTCGTACAGATGTTACGCCGAAACTAGTCAAAATTAATTCAGGGATGGTCAAAATGGATATTTCCATTGAAATCTGAAAACCAAAATTTTTCGCGATCACAATATTTCCTTTACTTCGTACAAAGAAGTAAAAAAGCTGGAAAATATTGCATGACTTTCCCGGAATTAATAATAAAAATTAAAAGAGTTAAAGCCAAAAGAAAAAACTTTTTTTTAGAGGTGGAAGATAAAGTTTAAGAAAAACTTTCCTAAAAATATTAATCTTAATAAAATATATTAATATATATATTAATAAAATAAAATTAATCTTATATTAAATATTAATCCTATATAGGTTAATCGTAACAAATTTACTTAAGTAAAGTTTTCTATAAATCTAATACTTCTTCAATTAAGAAAAAATAAAGAAATTAAAAATAAATAAATAATTTAATTAAATAAATAAAAAAATTAAGAAAAATAAAATTTTCAAAAACCTTTCTTCATATTAGATCCGGGTCTATAATTTTTTTTTAAATTGTAGCCATTTCTTGATATACCTACATGTGAAGTATATACTTTCAAAACAATTTGTAAAAAATATTTAAATCGAAGGGTAACAGAGAAAAAGAACAAAAAAACAAATATATCACTTTTAAGAGGTAGGGGTTGATCTTTTTATAATTGTTTTTTAATTATTATTTTATGCATTGTAGGTAACAAATTTGCTAAAATAAATTTTTCTCTAAAATTCCTCTAAAGAAAATCGAAATCTGTTTTTTCATGATATCCTCCTGCCCCCTTAACGAATTTTGAAAAGGTTTTTTATGATGAATACCCTTATATAAAAATATTTGAACCAAATTTGAAGAAAACCGGTTGGTCAATCCTGATTTATAAGGCCAAAAGCAGTGCAATACACATACTTGCATACTCATGTTCTTTTGGTCTAGATGAACTAGTTGGATCCTAAAACGTAAAGATTTGAAATAAAACCCGATACACCATTTATGACATGTCATCACACTTTCCCCTT
The DNA here is from genome assembly GCF_047948215.1 of Lycorma delicatula. NCBI lineage: Eukaryota > Metazoa > Arthropoda > Insecta > Hemiptera > Fulgoridae > Lycorma > Lycorma delicatula. The sequence continues at coordinate 178,153,340 of NC_134455.1, forward strand.
TAATACAGCTATTCCAGATATATTCTCCGGGAAAATAAAAGGATTGGAGAGTGTGGCATCACACACGTCAAATAATTGACGATAAAAATAGTGTTTACTACCATCAGTATTACTAAAACATTACGTAAAAATAAAAATTCTTTCAATTGACTAAATACCAGTAACAATTTTTTTTTATGAGAAAGTCTTCCCGATTTAGATTATCTTAGTTCTACTAATACAATAATTTTCTTCTATTCCTATAATCTTCATATAAAATTCTTTAGAAATTAAACACTTTAATACTGAAATTAAAAATGAGAAACTTGTACATATCGTAAGAACTCAGGAACTCATTTTACGTTGCCCCGGTCTGACGAGTCGGATAAAATTTTAATTTTCTATTATAATGCATTTTAATAATCAGAAGTCTCTATTTTTAATCAGAAGTCCTTTCCATCCATAAAAATGTTATCCGCGATGACGTAACACCTCAGCTACAACTTTCGTGACGTTCTTCTTAACTCATAAAACTTAGTCTATTTCTTTAATTTTCAGAGTTGGACGTCGAGAAGGAAGAAATGGCTCGCCCTTGCCTGAAACGAGTCGCCGAACTGCACTTAACGTAATATCTTTCACTCATTCACATATCCTCTCAAACATTGAGAGCATCATATGTGTTTCACACAAGTTTCTGCTATTTGGGAGTACCATTTGTGCACGCGCGTGAAGATATGGTAATTTTGCGACCTGTAAAAGGTAATAACGGCTTGTTGCTAATTTTTAAGACGAAGGAAAGTTCTTTCTCAACATTTTTCATTTAAGCAAAAAAGCGGTTGTAACTCGTAATTAATTTCTTTGATTAATAAAAATATATCCGTTTATAGTAGTTGAATGCATTCGTTTAAGTGAAAGAATGTGTGAGCCCCTGAGAAGCAAAGATGTATCCTCTGTTGTAACAATCTACCCTCCCGTTTTGAATGACAACGGAATACCAAGATAATTTGTTACAAATAAGTAGCGAGACCGGTTTTTTTAACTCCCCCCACCTTATAAGAGAAGAAGGGGTTTAAATTTACTTTTTTAAATACAGATTATAACTATTAACTTAACTCTTTATAATAATATTGCATATTATGACAACAAAAAATCAGTAAAAGCATAAAATAATAATAATAAAAATCCCTTTCGACACGCCGGAAGGCGGGGAGGTAGATTTCACCGGTGCTAAGGTGGGGATAAAAAAGATTTCCACCTTAAAATTAAGAAAAACTTCAAATTTACTCAATACGCCAACTGCTGCATGTGAAATAAGTTTTACATCTTACAATTCCAGCAACATTTTGGTCATCCCTTGCATTAAGGGTTGGTCATATCAAAAATTGTTTCAGACAAAAGTTTTAGGTGTTTAGAGAATTAACGACCACTTTAAACCGATTCGATACTGTGTCTTTTAAGGGAAGTATGTTATTTTTGTCCTCATAATCCCATTTTTTCCACCCCGTGCGCCAATGGTTGATGATATCAAAAAGCTTTACTTACATAAGTTTAGCCCCTTATCCAAAGATTAGTAGGATTTTTAAACGAATTCGATATTTTACTTAATGAGAAAGTTACAGCGATATTTTGTTTTTTCGACAAAGCCCACCCATTTACACCCCCATGGTCCGATTTTGCCCATTAACGAACTCGACCGAAATTTTGGCTCGTTATATTTTATATATCAATTTGAAAGTGATTGGCGTAAAATTACAACAGTTATCGTGTCCACAAGAAAGTGAAATATATATATATAAATGTATGTATAAATTTTTGAACTGACAGTGGTTTTGGTGTCTGGTGGATGTAAAACGTGAAGATATGTCGAAATTTTCCGGAAGTCGAATCATGGTAACCATTACAATATGTAGCTTTCTTATGAAATCTACCTAAAAGAACGTAAACTCCGTAAGTTTAATAGATATTTATTTTATAGTTAACTAATAAAAACGTATAAATTAAAAAAATACATTATATCTGATTAGTATTATAATTATTCTTTACTGACGTATTTCTTATTGCATTTCTCTTCCTATATGATGTCTCGTCAAGAGTGTAAATAAATTATACATAACAGATAATATATACTTCACTTTAAACATTTCAAACATTCATGTAAAGAATTAAGATTTTTAAAATTTAATTTTTCTCATTTAAAAAAAGTGTTTTAACTTACCAATTCAGATATATTTAGTCATAGCATCATCTCATTCTGTTAAATGCGCTATCAGATTTAAATATACCTGGATGAAATAAAATGATTTTTTGTCTTTTTTTTACCAAATATCTTTAAAGAAAACATTGAATTTAAAGATTGATTAATTGGCAGTCTTTATGAGAAAGTGAAGATTATTATACAGTCGAACAGGAAGGTCTATTTTCAAAAATAGCAGTCTAAGAACCGAAATATCTAAATTATTTACGAGTTACCTCCCATTCATTACCTCTGCGACCGGAGAAAAATCACATATTGGGAACTACACCCGAGTTACACAGAATTCTAATTTCTTTCGATGAGAAAAAATACTGGTGTAAAATAATTATCTATCAGTTAATTCTAAAACAAAAACGTCAAGATCCGGTGAAAACGGCATATGCTCAAATTGGACCGATTACAATACTTTCCCTTCTACAACTACAACTCTGCTGTAGAGCTAGACGGAAAAGTAAAAGCGTTTAATCGCATTTTGCACATTTCTATATGATACTGAAGTCTACCTACAGAGTTTTCGTGAAATAATTCAGTAACCTTGCAGTTATACCAATTGGAAAAACTATAAATGAGATATTTTCACTGGGTCTATAATTCTTATAATAGTGGCAATAGTAAATATTTTAAGAAAATGTTTTAATATCTCGCAATAATGCTATTAGTTTTCAGTGTTTTAAACTTCATGTTATGTTACGTTAAAACTAATCATTTCACCAATGGATAATTTTTATAGATTTTCAGGTTTTTATACAACATTTATGGTAGAAAATGTAATCCGTTTTAAGCAGTAAAATAAGTAGATAAATTTGTAGTGATTTTTAACTGAAAAACTTTAAACTGGAAAACAGAATAAATTTTAAACTGTACGCAAATGCCTAGAATACACTAACAGTTTGCAAACTTTTTTGTTGTTATTTATTGCATACAAAATATATTCACGTAAATTAATATAAAAGAAAAATGTGTTTCCTGAAAAATTAGAGTAAATCCTTGTTTTACTCGAAAATTTAGTACATCTGAAAGATTTTTGTAAAAATTACAAACATTTTTAAATCACTTTTCTTTGGCTTAAATAATTATTTAATAATAGCATTTAAAATATTGTACAACTATTTAAACTTCTATTTTACTATACTATTTTACTATACATTCATCAAAACTAGAGAGTTTAAAAATGTTTACGAATATATACGCCACTATTTTTAGTGTCAACTAAAGAAGAGTAATGTCGTCAACATACAGAAAATCTTGAGGGCTTTTTTGCAATCAATAAAATTGAAACAATTACTGATAATTACGATTAGAAATTTACACTTTTTGCGAATTTAGAAAAAAATATCAAACATTTTTGTGTTAAAATAATTTCTGAACACTGTATGACATTTATATGTTGTATGCCATTTTTCAAATAAATAAACACATTTTATATTTGTACGACTTGTTTATCATTTATAAATGTTTTTTAAATTTTAAGAAAAATATACTCTGAAAAACATTCATAGTATATTTTTTAAAACAAGCTGCTGAAAATGTCCACCTCTGTCCATCGGACTGTTGCAGAGGCACCGAAAAATTGTACTTTACAAAGATTCCAAATTATCCTAAAATTTGTTTACCCGAAAAACTTCCGGTCCTTTTAAATTCCGATAAATTAATTTCTAGTATTAACCAACACCGAACTTATAAACTCTTGTAGTTATCTTCTTTACATTTTTCATATATTGCGTTTACGTGGTTTTTTGTGTGAAAATTATTATGAAAATCCATATTTAAGTGAATTTCACCGTGGAACACGTCACGAATTCAAGAAATTTCCAGAATTTAAAACCTTTATAAAATTTGTGTACTTGTATATACCCTATGTACTTTCTCCTCGCTTTGTAAACTGACTGATCATTTACCAATGTTTTATTTTACTACACTTTGAGAATGGGTTTTGGTATAAATTTATTCAGATACTATATTAGTGGGAAAGCTTAAACCCGAGTGAGTATCATGTTTATAGCGTCATTTTTCGTGTAGTATTATTCTGATTCGATTCATGTTCTTTAATATAGCTACATTCTCCTACAATTGAAATTAAGAAAATTGAATGCGTTTTCTTTTCATACTTCATTTATCAAAATCGTGTAAATCTTTCTCAAAATATCAGTGATAAAACAGAAAGTTTTTGTTGCAGAATTTTCGTAGGTTGACAAAAATGGTTTTATTTGTATACTTTAATAAAATTACTTCTCTAAACTATTGCTCTGGTTTTGATTTTCATTTAAGCGTCTTACAGCTGAAGTAAAACTCAATTATTTCAATTTGTCCCCCATTAGCATGTTTTATACCCGAGTACATACGTAGGAGGAGTGATAATGTGTAATGTAAAATATTGTGTATGTTTTTTCTCGTCTGCAGCATCACAGATCCAACTAATTACAGCCAACGTTCGGATAGTTACAGGTCTTCGATCCTAAAGTAACATAGACTATCTTAAATTGTCTTAACCAAAAAGGGAGGGGCGCTACACTGAGGGATAAAATTAAAAGTTACACTATTTTCAAATTTTAATGATGATATTCGGTAAAACGATAAAAAAGAAACATATTTTACGTCTTGTGATTTTTTTCGATAAATTCATCCTTCTCTAAATATAAGTTAAAAATAAGCTCAGTAAAAGGAAATGCGAAAGCATCGCAGCTAGCAAACATGCGCTACACGCATGTAGAGCGTCATTCATTAATATTCAAATTTCTATTTAAGTGGAATAACATCTCTAAAAAACTAAAAAACTTATACCAGTATTTTATGTAGATGGTAGTATATTGAATGGAACAGTTAAGGAAATAACAAAAAAGCGCTAAATAATATAATTATTAAAAACAAAAAAACCCGACTACTAATTGTACACATCTATCTAGAATAATTATGAAAAACGAACAAAATATTGTTAAACAAGTTATTCTTTCTTTTCTGACAGGTATTTTTTTCAGGATACATTAAGTTAGTCAGCGATATGAAATTTAATATTACTGTTACATTTTATGTTGCAGTCGGGTGCCTGTTTAGGCTGAATGAGATGGTGACTTTAATGTCCTCCACATTGTTAACAGGCACCCGAATACAACGTAAAATGTAGAAGCAATATTAAATTTCACATCGCTGACTTATTGTATCCTGAAAAAATGTTAAAAACTTTTCTTAATGTTAAGAAAAAAAAGAAAAATTTGATTAACGATTTTTAGTTCGTTTTTCATAATTATTCTACGTAGATGTGTACAATTAGTAGTCGGGTTTTTTGTTTCGTGCAAGGAAGTATTGTGATCGGGAAAAATTTCGGTTTTCAAATTTCGAAGGAAATATACATTTTGACCATCCATGAAATCATTTTGACTAATTTTGGCATGACGTCTGTACGTACGTATGTATCTCGCGTAACTCAAAAACTATTAGCCGTAGGATGTTGAAATTTTGAATTTAGGAATGCTGTAAAATCTAGTTGTGCACCACCCTTTTTGATTACAATCGACTGAACCAAAAGTGTCCAAAAAAAGCCCAAAATCCTAAAAATTTAGATTTTGGTTTTTTTTAACTGCAGTAGTAAGCCCTCATTGAGAGCTTTTCAACGATATATCATAAGTGGTACTTATTTTCATTAGTTCCAGAGTTATAGCCAAATGAAATTTTAATTAATGAAATATTTGGATATTTAGGAGGCATATCGGCTCGAATCAGATTTCACCTCCTTTTTTTAACTTTTTTTTTTAATTTAAATATATCAATTTATTAATAATTATTATTAACCTCTCATTGTAAAAAAAATTTACGATGAATAATAATTCAATAATAACAAAAAAAAGAAAAAATATACAAGTTTTTAATGAAATAAGATTTTATGTACTTTTCATTTTAAAAAAAATGTGTAAATGTAATTTCATAAGCGTGCGAGGTAGTCATGTGGTGTCCGCATCATATTTTTTAATAATTATTTTATTTCAAACAGAGATATTCAGCCCATTACGTCAATTTCTGTTTTTTTTCAATTCGCATGGACTTCACATGAACATCTGGTTTAACGAAACTTATACAAGCAGAACTTATTTTAAACGAATGTAACAGTTTACTTGATTTTAATGTCAGGTGTCCATTATGACTTCAATTGAAATATTTACTAGGAAAATGCATCATGTAGATTGAACAAAGACTTTCCACATTCACTCTCTTAGGATGTACTTCACCGAAATAATAATAATAATACGGTAAAAAGTTAAGAATACAACTTTATTTTATAAGTTGACGCGCTCAGTATGCATCTACAGTAAACATTTAATCGGACGAATACAGTTAGAAGTTTTTCTTTAAAGTTTTTTCATTCATTTTGAACAGTTAACGAAGGTTTCACTTCCTTTAACGAAACCTATTTTCATGATTTGTAACTGAAGATTCATTATAGAAAAACGTTTCAAGAAATGAAAACGAAAGAAAATAGAAAACTTGATAATTTTCATAGAAATATTTCCTTCCTTTTTCTTGTTTAGCCTCCGGGAATTACCGTCAGGTATTACTTCAGAGGATGAATGAGGATGATATGTACAATATAAGTGAACTGCAGTCTTGTACAGTCTCAGGTCGACCATTTCTGAGATGTATGGTTAATTGAAACCCAACCACTAAAGTAACTACTCTACCTATAAAAGTAACTGCCTTTAGTAGGACTTGAATGCTGGAACTCTCGACTTCCAAATTATAGAAACATTTGGAATTTCAAACGTTCCAACTTTCGGGAATAGTTTTTTCTGTTTTCTCACTGGAGATTTATTATAGTAAAAACTTTCGAGAAGACAATAAATAAAATAAATAAGATTTAGAATAATTTTCGTGTCAAGTTTTCTTCAAATTTTCATCGGCTGTACCTTGTTAGATGGTAGGAAAGAGCTTGTGTACTCAATGGAACACAGACTAATTCAGGTTACGCACCGGCTTGGTCTAGTGGTGAACGCGTCTTCCCAAATAAGCTGATTTGGAAGTCGAGAGTTTCAGCGTTCAAGTCCTAGTAAAGTCAGTTATTTTTACGCGGATTTGAATACTAGATGGTGGATACCGGTGGTGTTCTTTGCTGATTGGGTTTCAATTAACCACACAACTCAGGAATGGTCGAACTGAGACTGTAAAAGATATACTTCACTTACAATCATACATATCATCCTCATTCATCCTCTGAAATATTATTTGAAAAGTAATTACCGGAGGTTAAACAGGAAAAAGAAAAGAAAGACTAATTCAGGTTGTACAGAATACATTAATTTACCGACATCTAAATATTTCTTAGTATGTTTTTCTTCCACTAGATTATTCGATGCTCTGAGTAAAACACTTATGGTCAGAAAAAACCAGTAACGTTTGGTTATCGTTTCTTAAATAGAGTATAGTAAAGTGGTTGTCAAGTAGCATATTCGTAATGATTGTAGGCTACTCTGCTAAAGTCATAAGTCACTGACAAAGGCAGAATGTTAAGCAACAGTTTATTGTACCAATTTCTATTGTATTGCATTAAAAATATTATACTACCAATAAGTATGATGCTATATAATATATTAGAGTTCTTTTTAACACTATAATAATGTTATGGGCAATAGAAAAATATCTAAACTGCTTATAACAAATTTTAATAGCCTGAAATAATGCTTTCACTTAAAGAGGAGTCACCAATTTATCGATTGGGGATTTTAACCCACATACGAGAAAACCGGTTTGGTCGGCCATAAAAATGCGTTTTAATTATTTATAATAAGTTAAGTTTTAAAACCCTTTCCCTCTTCTACATATTCTATAGTTAATGAACCCTCAATTTTCTCTTTTACACCCATAATTCCAAAGGTTTCTCTTCTATCCCCATTCTTATGAAACATTTAAACAAGTGACAAACCGAAAACATATTACTCATTGTCTAATCACGCTAATAACACTACAATTCCATGTGGAAGTGCTTCTGTGATTATCACGATGCTTACCTTACAGCATAATGTAACAAATTTCTGAATAGCTAAAAAAAATTGAAGATTAAAACAAAACAAGCTATCGATTCTCGATACTCATCTCTCTCTATATTAAAGTAACATTTTGATCTTAAAGTCTGACTCGGTAAATATTATTTGGCCGTTTTACTTGACCGGAGGCTAATCTGTGCACTACATATTATCAACGAAACTACAGCAGAGAAAAAACTTCTTTAGCTTTTTTACCGTTACCTAGAAAGATTATAAAAATATTTTTCTAAACTCGATCTGGATATGTGGGTGCTAAATATATGGGAAAGCTAATAATATTCCCCATACCCATTCGGTTCAATTTAAGATTCTATAAGTTACAGCATCAAAGTCTACGAAAGGATGCTGTTCTGTAACACCATACGTAACTCAACAACTACTTTTAATAACCAAACACTATTCTCAGTTTTTGTTATTAAAAGGATGCTGTGTAATTCATTTCCTAGTCGCTCAAATCAAGTATTTTTATACAATTCATAATGATTTTATTTATAATTGTATTATTGTACATACAATTAGATATAGAATAAAAAGAAAAAAAATTGTTTGCCTGGTTTATAATAAGGGTCGGTTAAATAATCGTCGGTTAGGCAAGATTCTACACTGTACTATTTTTTCTTGTAAAATTGTTTTAAATTCTTATTATTACACGTGGTTGTATTGATGAATACAACCCCGGCTACATTTACTGTACGTTTAATACTTTTTATTGCTTTTGTTTAAATGTACGATATTATAATATCGAGTATGTATGTATTGTATTTGTTTTGTGGGCGGTGTTACAGGTTCGGCTTCGGCGGCGGGGACAGCGACATCCTGATGGAGGGGTGGGGCACTGTCGCGGGAGGCTGCGGCCTAGAGCCTTGCCAGTCGATCTGGCCAGGAGGTCCGGACGACATGGGCTCCTTCTCGCTTTTGGACCTCGACCCGCTCTCCTCATTGTTTCCCACCACTTACAAGTCAGTATTAAAGATACCAGCTACAAATAATTACTGATAAATGTTATCGCATATATTTTATCATTATTTTCTTGTAATTAATGGACTAAAAATGATTAATTATAATTATTTTAATTGCATTATGTTTAACTCTAAATTTATTAAAAAAAAATATTAGGAATACTTTTTGAACAAGAGGAAACTGCATTAATTATTTCCGTATCGCCAAATTTAATACCTATTCAGTTATTGTGGCATATTAGTATGTAACTCTAATTATTCTAATACAGTTTAACCGATACCCTGAAAAATTGAGATTCTTTTTTCCGTTTTTTTTTTTGTTAATAATAACAACAAAAAGTAAAAGCTACGAGCAAATGGTAATTAAAATAAGATATAAAAACGCTCAATAACCGTTTTCCAAAAATAAATTAATGAAGTAAATTCTAAACTAAACAAGCATTTTGCTTTTTAAACAACCATCATCAGTAGTCACAATAAAAGTTAATGTAGATATAAATCAACATTTTAAATAATTGAAAAGAAATTGGAATATTAAGAAGTGCTCAACAAAAAACAAATTTTGTTGTAAATTTTAAGTAACATTTTTTTGTAAACTGTTTTAAACGCTTTATTGTTTTTTTAATTTATTTCAGTAAACATTTAGCATGACAATAAATTTTTAAAATCTTTTCTTTATTAATAAAAGAATATAAAAAAATATGTAGAAAAAACATAAGAAATGCTTATAAAAAAGAATATTTTCACTATATAGTTAAATAAAAGTAACATTTGTTTTATGTTTCTTTTGTATTCTTTCATTTATCTAAAATTCTGTTTTATAGATTTATATTTACCTTTATTAATTTCCTTGTTACTGATAATGATTACGTTACAATCGAAATGAGAATCTAGTTTTAGACTAATATGTTTTTGTAAATAAGTTTGACTAATTTAATTAACACCAACATTTTTACAATTTGTCTGGGCTTAAAATGAAAAGACCAAGTTTACCGTTGGATATCTTTCTTGACGACAATCAACATGTTTCGTAGTAAAGCCTGAATTGTGTTTTATGTTACAGTTCTACTAACATTGGAAAGTCAAGGGTGACCTCATCCTTAGATTCAATCAGTTTTTCCGTTAATATGTTCAATTTCATATAATATTTATGAAACGTTTATTAAAAATAAAAGACAGAAAATTATAATTTATTGATTATTTTTAAAACTTTCATTACTTTTTACCTGAATGAAATGCACATTAACGGGACTGTTTTTCATGAAATAATGCATTATCAAAATTTGAACAGTTTACATACTTTATCAAAGGATTAAGCCTCTAACTCAAAGGATTAAGAACCTCTAACCCAAAATAGTATATTTTATACATTATTCTATTTTTACCTGTTCTAACCGATTTAAAGCTTTTTTATTTTAATTATAGCTTTTAACAACAATTTTTTTAATAAGGATTTGCAAGGATGAAAATAGATTTCAACTTTTATTACAGAAGATAAATTTTTAGATATTTTAAAGTTAATTTTTTTCGCATATAGAACAAAATAAATTAATTTTAGGTTATTTTAAATTACATTTAAAATACCGGAATAATTTAACCATACCTTAAAACAGATCACTTTAGAGCAGGGTTACATTTTTTTCTTATTTTTATATTTTTTCAGATTAAAAACAAATCAAAAATGTTATTTTTCATTAATTACTTAGGAAGAAAATAAGGTCCCAAAAATATGGGGCCGTTTAAATGCTATGTTTCAGGGGAGGGGGGTTTCCGCGTTGCTTATTTTTTCTGACACGTGGTGGAGTAGTCCGCTTAAATTCATTACCTACTATAGGTAAGAATATCCAAAGTGCACAAAAGCTAAATTCGTTTTCTGTACAATATATTTCACACCAAACCTAATAACAAAAATTTTTACAATGGAATGATCTACAGATTCAAATCATCTAGACACCGCAAATGTACAAGCTATCAATTATATAAATATGGAAGGGTTCCATCTTTATACTAAATTTTTTTTTTCAACATTATTCTTATAAATATAGATAACTGATACCTTTTATTATTTTATTTAAAATTATAAAAAAATTGTTTTCGAAAAGGGCTTTTATTCGCATGTTATACGAAATATAGTACGTTAAAGAGCTTTAACTGACGTAAATCCTGTAAGTTTCATAAGTAAAATTTATGTTTAAATTAGTTTTTTTATTTTATAATATATCTTTACGCTTTAAACTTTTATTTGTGTGTTTTGATAATAGTTATTTGTAAAATATTTATTTATTGAAAAATGTATTTATAATTCGGTATATCAATTTTGTAATCGCTTGAGATTAAATTTTTAGTGTTACATATGACATTTTTACGGTAAAAAAAAAAATAAATACAGAAAGTTACTTTGAACAGTTATTCAAAAAAATTGTAAAATAAGAAACTTCTAAGAGAAAATGAACTTCACTTGTCTTCTTTCTGTTGCCTGGTGGCAAATTGGGGCACCAACTCAAAAACGTGCTCGCTTACGTATACTGCGGGCGGGTGGACCGATGCGAGTTTATGTTTTCCGTGCGACTGCCACGTCCGCCGAAGGGGAGGCTCCGGGAGTTCCAAGGACCGCACCGACTGTTAGTGATAACAGGATTATAAGGGTGCGGGCGGCAGTAAAGTCCTATTCAGAACTTCTAAAGGCGGTTAAGGGAACAGTGACGCAGAAGGAAGCAGGTGAGTTGCAGTCTCTCCGACGGAGCGCACCCGACAAACTGTGCATGCGGGTCAAGGGGCCAATAAGGCTGAGGAGTTGGAGTTGTCGGCTGCTCTAAGAGTGAGAGCGCTGGACTTATAAAGTCCGGCTTTGATATAAAGCCTATACAAATACTTTAATATAAATTCTCGGGGCACTAAACGGATCGTAGTGCATGTTAAAGGACGTTGATGCGGATACCATTGACGAAGAGCTACACGAAGCAGTAGCAGTTGTTATTGGGAATACTGACGGCTTCCGGATAACATCCATCCGTCCTGCTTATGGAGAAACTAAACACGTCACAATTATTAAAACGTACCGAGCGGCTAAAGGTATGACACAAGGGAGGATCAAAATCGGAGGGGTCCATTGTAGGGCGGTCATCCGGGAGGATGAGAACAGATGTTATCGGTGCTGGGCCGTGGGTACAAGTCCGGCGACCTGTACGGGACCGACAGATCGCAGCTCTGTTACAGCTGCGGGAAGCCGGAACACAGGCGGACGGGTTGTACAGCGCCTGCAACATGATATGTGGCATGAAGAGCCACCGGACTGAGGGTTGTGTTTCGTCACGAGGATCTCTGTGAGTCGTCACGAGGAAGTGGTGGGGGGGAGCGAGATGGTGATGGATAGCCTCCTGCGGTTCGTCCGTGCTTGTGTAGGTGGGCGGTGGTGATGAGGCTCGCGGACTCCAAAACTCCCGCGCTGAAAAAGACTAAGTCCCGGCGGGGCTGCCACTTCTGAGGTTTCCTCTTTAGAGTCATTGGCGTAAAACCTGAGTCCTGGCTTCTGGTGTGGAGCCCAGGAACGACATAGTCGGGCCTGGTTACCTTACTTTGGAAGTTAGAGACAGACACAGAGGAAAGATCCAACTGGCGGCCCAACCTGTCATATCAGATATATCCGGTAGGCGGGGGGGCCTGTTTGAGTATATGGACACTTCCTTGGGCTTTGTTATACTTAATTGCGGATCCGACCCAAAAGAGATAGGAAAAAATGAAAGTAATTAATATAAATTAGTTAAAATCTAGAGTTAGGTATTCATTTCGATCGTTAAACAGTCATCATCAGTAGATACTGAGGAAGGTATAAAAAGCAAAAAATACATAAAAAGATACATAGAAAAACTAATAATAAATATTAATTAACAAATTTAAAACCGGATGTCTGTTACAAATACAAACGTATTTTTCACTTTTATTTTACAAACCCTATAAGAAATACGCAATTTATAATGTTTCTTAAATTACTGTTTATTTGTTAATTATTATTTCACCTTTCATTTATTTAATCTTTCATTTGCATAATAATTTACTTTTTTTTATACAATTTTCCTCAGTATTTAACGACGATGATTATTTAACAGTAGAAATTGTAACCGGCTTTTAAATTTTAAGTAAAGTTTTTTTAACAGTTTTTGACAGTTTTCCAATATAATTAGAGAATTAACAATAATAATAATCAAATAAAATAATAACCAAAACAAAATTTTTAATTTTAATAAACGCTATTTATACCGAAATATTTTCAACTTGATTTTATTTACAACTCAGATTAAAAAACTGCAATCAAGTTAAAACAAATTATATTTTATTTTAAAAAAGTGCTATTTCGTCGTTTTTAATGTTTTATCATCACACAGTGTATTTTTATGAAATAGATCCTTACGTACTGTGAAAGACAGACATAGCCAAGGAATGAGATTTGTTCGATTAATATACATAGTGAGAATTAATTTAATTCTCATCAGAATATATCGATATAGAAAAAAAAGTATATAATCGGTGTTATTAATGAGAAAATTTTAATTCACAACGAATAATAATCATTTAAATTAAAACAATTTAACGAAAGTAAAGGAGAAAGTTCTGAAATATGCTTTCAAGGGCGGTGTCTAAAATCACCAAAAAGAAAAATGATTACGTAATACTCAAACGTATCACTTACACCAGTACTTATGTACTTACGTAATACATAAAATATTATTAATTTTCAATGTTCCATTGGGGAAGGGCTCTATATAAACGTCAGGTAAGTTCAGCATCATATTTCCCTCCTTTTTTTACTTTTGACATTTACATCAATTTACTAAAAGATAAATCTCTATAGAATTTATTATAAAGTTTAATTAATACATAATTAACTTTATATATATATATATATAGTATAATTTTTCATGAATTCTTACACAAAATGATCAATATTAAAGATCAATATCGATCTCTAAAACCACAAGAGATGAAAAAAAATTCTTAAATGAAGAACTTTCTTTGTTTTTTTGGGAAAGATTAAACTATACTGTGCATACTTTTAGAAACAAATCCATCCGATTTTTCAATATAACTGCCGGCTTAAATTTTATCAAAGACAACCCAGAGTTATTGTATTTCGGGTAGAACACAACCTTTTAAATCTGGGTTCTTTATTGAAAATTTAATTGTTTAGAACTATGGCCTATGAAATATTGCAAAGCTTGTCATTTACTTTTGATTTTCAGATAATCCTTTCAATTATTTTTTTAACTTCAAGTTGAAAAAATACAATTTTTCTAGATTTTAATGCAGATAAACCGTTTCAGTTTAGAAGTGTAAAAATCATTTTATTACTTAGATTCGAAGATCGAATAATCATTACTTTTACTTTACCGTATTGAAGCTACTGTAAATTTGTGGCCGAATACATAAACTTAAAGGTAAGCTCTATGCCTACATTAAGTAAGATACCCGTATACGTAGTGATATTCCTATCCTTTAAACGTTTTATCAATATCCAAACCTGTAAAAAAAATCTTATTTTTTTACTTAATCGAAGACTTAGAAAAGTTATTAAAAGCTTTATCGGAAGACCACAATAAATGATAAATTTGATTGACCATAGATCCGTAAATCCTAAACAATTAAGTTTACGATAAGACATCCAAAACAGAAAGATCTTTCTTCGGATTGTACCCAAAAATAAAATAAAAACTGGGTCACCATTAAACAAATTTTATTCTTCCGTTATATTGGAAATAGGGTCCATTTTTCATGGTGTTTAGAGTTACTTTTAAATTCCAAAAAAATAACATAGGGAAGGTTCTTCATTTAAAACCGTTTGTACCCCTCTTAGTTTTAAAGATCTAGAAGTACCCATCTTGAGTTCACCGTTTGAATTTGCAAAAGAATTTTTGTCAATCGAAATTTCTGCTTTTGGATTAACGGTTATTTCAAAGTTATTTAGGAATTTTAATAATAAAATTAGTAACCGACTCTAACAATACGTGCATATGATACGAGGGTTATTTTTTCAAGTCCGATCGATCGCGAAATAAAAACCCGCGCAAAAATTGGATGAACCTTTGCGCATATGTGTTGCGCAGCGTCTCAGTATGGCCTTCAATCACGCCGTGTCACTTCGTTTAGTTCTGAACACGCAGCTAGCACGTAAACATGTCTACAACAATATCATCTCCCGCCAAGTGTGAAGCGCGTGCGGTAATTCGATTTCTTCAGGCTGAGGGGTGTAATGCAGCTGAAATTCATCGACGAATAAGTAATGTGTACGGTGAAACTTCAATGAGTGACAGCAAAGTGCGACAATGGTGCAGGATCTTTAAAGCAGGACGTACAGAAGATATTCATGATGCAGGCGGTCAGGGAAGGAAGCGAGTGTCAACCGATGATTTCGTTGAGCGAGTAGATGAGGCAATTCGATTAAATCGTCGGTTCACAACTTCTGTATTGAGTGATTCGTTTCCTGAAATTGCAAGGTCAGCTCTCTACACCAAAGTAAGTGAGAGACTTCAGTACCGCAAACTGTGTGCGAGATGGGTTCCAAGATGCTGTCCGACCATCACAAAACAATTAGAATGGACGCCTCCCTAACGTTTCTCCAGCGCTACCACGTGAAGGAGAAGATGTTTTGAACAAAATTGTCACAGGGGACGAGACATGGGTCCATTTTGTGGACTGAAGAAACAAAAGAACAATCCAAACAGTGGATGCATTCTCATTCTCCCAGTAAACCAAAGAAGTTCAAGCGAACCTTCTCCAACAGAAAGTGTATGGCTACTGTGTCCTGGGACCGGAATATAGTTCTCTTGGTGGAATTCATGGAACGTGGCACGACCATCACTGCAGCCTCATACTGCGTGACTCTTCAACGTCTACGAAGGGCAATTCAGAATAAGCAGAGAGGAATGTTGTCATCAGGCATTGTCTTTCTCCATGACAATGCTCGGCCGCACACTGCAGCTGTAACAAAGAACCTCCTGCAGCGTTTTCGTTGGGAAGTGTTTGATCACGAACCATAGAGCTCGGACTTGGCTCCATCCGATTTTCAACTCTTTGCTCACATAAAACTAGGAGGGCAACATTTTGGCACAGACATCGAGCTGCAGACCAGCATAGAAACATGGCTGAAAACACAGGCGGCTCCGTTCTGTGACGAGGGTATTGGAAAGTTGGTACCACGCTACGACAAATGACTAAATCGGAGTGGCGACTATTTAGAGAGATAGCATGACTATGTAAGTACTTGTTACAAATAAAGAATTTTTTTTTTCACTGTGGTTTTAATTTCGTGACCGATCGTACCTTGAAAAAAAATAACCCTCGTAAAAAAAGGTGCAACACTATTCCGGCTGAATTTAATCCTACCTTAAATTAAAAGGGAAAGCTCGTGTGATTTTCATAAAAATTTAATGGAGTCGATGAACAGCAATGTAATAATAATTCTCTGAAATCAAGGAATTACATCAGAAAAGCCCATCTAAGCCAAATATTGTGGTAGTTAAAATGGAAAAGTAGCTTACCTAATAGACGTGGCCATCCCACCAAGAAACAACCTCAACGTTGAACACAATGAGAAGCTGCAGAAATATACAGATCTTGTTTTTGAAGTTCAGAAAATGTGGAATCAAAAAGAGGTTTATATAATCCCGATAATTATGTCTGCAACGGGAATAATACCATCTACTTTGCACAACAGTCTTGAAAAACTGAAGATCCAGTGGAAGACCCACGCGCTAATGCAAAGGAGCGTGATAATTGACACCTGCCATGTTGCCCGGAAGGCACTTAGCCAACAATAGCAAGCCAATCTTGTTGGTATAAATTACTCCGAGTTTAGATGATGTCAACTGCAAAAACCTGTTAAATAGTGGAATAATAACAATAATAATAATATAGTCCACGAGTGAAAATAATTTGAGGTTCCGATGGTATTCTACAAAAGACTTTAAAAAAATTATTAATTTACATATAAAATAAACTAAGTAAAATTAATATATCTCAAATGCCTACGTGATTGATATATGATCGTGTAACATTAATACCTAATATGAGAAGACGGAAGAAACGGTCGATCACACAGACAGACCTTCAGTAAATACAAAAATTGATAGCTTTTTTGTGTGTTTGAAATACTTGTTTCACATACCGGATTATTATATGGAGTTAAAAATAATTTATTCGTTATTGAATAAATAAGCTAGTATTTTTTGGAAAAAACATTTTTTTCAAGATTTTAAAGTACGATTTCACAAAAATTTTGATAAAATTTTAATATATCTATTGTTATTAAGTATTCGTTCTTTGCTAGGACAAATACTGAATTTTTAAAATCCTTCTTTATTCTTCAGAACTTTCAAATATTAAAAATTTTTTTAAAAATCTACAAATTAATAACAATTTCTATAGTCAATTATCTCTATCAACTAATAGACTGCCAAAAAAATTATAGTGGATGGGTAAGTCAGTCGATTTAAGGAATGAAAAGGTGTAATTAGAAATTTAGAATTATATGTTATATTTGACCAATATAGTAAAAACAGGTAGAAAGCTACGTATATCTTATTCTGGAGAAGATAATGAAAAAATCTGGATACGTATAGTTGGAAACAATGGACCGATGACAGCTTCAATATTTATATTCTAAGTTGAATTTAAATCTAGAGACAAGCGAAAAGATTAATGATAAAAATAAAAGAAATTAAACCGACACCGTGAAAGTACAGTAGTAATCACATAGAGAAATAGGTAGACGAATCTGTTTCTTGGCTTCGTGAAGGAGAAAAGCATTACAGTTTTTAGATCCTGTAGAATTTTAGAGAATATAAGAACTGGTTTTGAATAACCAAAAAATAAGCGTTTAATACAGACTAAATTAAATATTTAGTGAATTATGTCCATCTGCTTTATAAGTATAAAGAGAAGAATATTACAGCCATTACATTTCTAAAATTTGAATAATCCAACATTTCTTCGTTTTATTTTTAATTAGTAATTATTACATATTGTTATTAAAGAGTTTTTCCTGTATTCATTTCTTTCCAACAGATTTATCATTATCGTTTGTACATCAGAAACCACTTCATTGAAAAAGAAAAAGTAACTGAACTTAAGTGCTATCAAATTATAACGAATTGTTATAAAGTAAAATTTAAATTAAGTACAAAATGGAATTGTCGATCGTAATTGGTCGTATAATATTTAGCCAGTGCCAAAAATAATCTTACTTACTATCAACATCGTAAGCATTGTTTCCAGGGACTCTAATTCTACACTTTCAGAATACAATAAGTTCAATAAATTCAGTTTACATACAATAAAAAATTATGTACAAAAGAGATGTGTATAAAGAGCTCATGCCACTTGGTGATGGTTTTCTGAAAAGCTCTATTAAGTGGCTTAATTTTAAAAAAGAGATTTTGTAAAATTATTATACGAGTACATACCTCATCCCGTCTAATATCTAGGAATATTTCATAAAAATCGGAACAGCTTAATTTATTCGGTCAATATTGTCTCTATTAAAGATATTATTAATTTAAAAAATTATTATTGTGTATGTATTTTTTCTGAAACCAATCAGGTCGACGACCTGAGATATCATGTCATAAGACTGGAAGATTATCTTTTGTTTTTGTACTATTCATTTTTGTATTCATTTTTCTCTGTATAGTGTTTTTTGTATAATTAAACACACCTTCATTTTTATTACTAATATTAAAATTTTACACATACATGATGAGAAATAATGTTTCCAGATGATTAATAAATATTTCCAGCACTTTTAGATTATAATCTAGAAATACATTACCCCTTTATCCAGTTTTACCCTCTTAAGGATGGTTGAAGAAATAATGCTGAAATATTTTTATAAAAATTTGTAGTAAACGTCTTTACCGAAATTTTTTTTTTTATATTTAACAACGAACTAGGAAATTTTGAAATCTACATTCATTCTCTTTCAGCATGAAACGGGAATAAAGGATGATTAAAAGAGTGAACTCCAATTTTTTCCGATATTGACAGGGTTTTTTTCAGAAATGAACCGAACCCATATTTCAATTGGATCAGAAAATACACAGAAAGTACAAAATTCACTTTAATACAATAGTTATAGAATGTTAGAACAGAAGCTTAAATTTCAATCAGTTTATAGTTCGAATTTCTTGTACTGAATTTTGAGAATCTATCACAAATTTCAAAGGGTCAGTGTTGTACGAAATGAATTTTAATCCCGTTTAATCCACTTAAACTTGCTTTAACGGGAAATTTTTGAAATTAAAAAAATATTATTCTTAAAATTTACCAGAGTAAATTTTCCAAATAAATTTCAGTGTAATACAACTTGCGCTGTTTAACTGGAACGAGATATGCTGGTTTTAAAAAAGATTTACAGGGGCGATTCATAAATTGCGTTAAATATAAAATAATGTATTTTCGAGCCATTTCAAACTTTTTCGAAAAAATTAAACACTGGAAAATTAAAAAAAAAAAATAGTAATACTTCATACTGCTTATTTTTTGCAGTAACTAAAGCAATCTGTTTTAACAAACAATACTTCTGACCCGCAGTTTTATTGTGATGGATATATAAGGTCTTGATTTTAAATCGATAAAATGGAGATTTCTTAAACATTTCTTAAATTTTAATTTAGTGATATTTTTCAACATCGTACACAATATAATGCAGTACTTTCTACTAATAATAACTGATTACGTGATATAAAGAGTGTATCACGAAGTTCTCCCGCAACTTTCATAACCTATTCTAATCGTGAAAAAAATGAAAAAAGTTCACATAAACACATCCCCTAAAATGCTTCGTTTGCGAGTTACGGCTAGTGAAATATTTCGCTCGGATTTCAGCTACCCCGGTGAAATGAGATCGTACTGAAATTTTTAGAACGATAATTAAGGTACAAAATTAGTGAATTCTTATGAGTTTTTACCTGAAAAGTCGAAAAGAGGTCTTAGAACCGAATCTGTAGTTTTAGAGAAATTTGGGGTGAAAACTAATAAATTTGGGTACAAAACCCTGTTTTTTATGACGTACAATTGCTCTGTTAAATGGATAATAAACACGTAAAACCTATAAACAAAACTTGCAGAGAATTTAATTCTGCGCAAAACGGTTTAAGATAAGTTGAATGACACAAAGACGAGTTGGAAAAATTCGAATTTTATTTAGATATAGTACATTACAACATTTTGTCAGAAAAGTACTTATTTAATGTAAACAAGAACCAAATCCTTTTGTGGTGATGTAAAAATTTGTATAAAAAATTTACTGCTAAAAAAAAACATTAAAAAAAATTGGAAATTTCTCAGCAATTGTAAAATAAAAATTACAGATAATTATATTTTTATTAATGACAGAAATAAAATGAATTATTTGAAAAATTATTATTTCTATGTTGCTAATAAAATAACAGCTGATAAACAATGCGCAATACTATATTAGTGTTTAAATCATTCGGTAAGGTACATTAATTAAATCAGGTACTGTGAACTGTCTGTTGTTAGCGAAGGTTTTCAGTGAACTTTAGTTTGAACATGATCAGTTTGCCATCGAAGTAATGCCATACTTACTTACAACAGAGGAATACGCTGATATGCTATTCATTTTGGGCGTGTTTAATGGTAATGCTACAGCTGTTGCAGTAGAATATGAAATACGTTTTCCCAATCGCAGGATTCTAGATCGCAAAACAATCAGCACGACTTTTCACAAACTTCGGGATAGAGGTTTACTACCTAGTATTCGTACCAGCTACGAACGATCTGTCCACCAAGACGCTGTTACTGATGAAATTATTATCGATGCGCTTCAGTGCAGTCCAGGCGTTAGTACACGACGTCTTTCTAAGCGGATCAGAGTTTCGCATTCCGTGATTTGGAGAACACTTAAACAAAACAAGTTTTATCCTTATTATAAACAGCCGGTTCAACATCTACACCCAGGAGACGATCCGCTTCGCACGGAGTTCTGCAATTGGTGTAATACAGATCGATAACTCTACAAGTATGTTTTGTTTACCAAAGAGGCAAATTTCACTCGAGATGGCGTCAACAACTTACGTAATGATCATACAATGATTCCATGAGGATTTACTTATGTAAATCCTCATGGAACGGTGGAATGCGATTTTCAACATCGATTTAGCATTAACGTATGGTGCGGCCTTCTTCACAATCAGCTGATTGGACCGTTCATATTATCTGGCCGCTTAAATTCTGAAGTCTACTTGCATTTTTTTCAAGAAGAATTGTCGCAGCTGCTTGAAGATGTTTTTCTTGCGCCAAGGTGCAAAGTATACTTCCAACACGATGGCGCACCTCCTCGTTTCTCTTGTGCCGTATCCACTCACTTAAATCGTCATTTCTCTGAGAAATGGATCGGTCGTAGAGATCCACATTCCTGGCCACCAATATCGCCTGATCTAACAACTTTAGATTTTTGCGTCTGGGAATGGATGAAAAATATTGTATATAAAACAAAAATCTCGTGAGTAATAAGTTGTCCGCTTTATGGAAGCGGCTGAGCAACTTAAGGATAGCCCTGGAAACTAAACAGAGCAGCAAAAGCAGTACAGAAGCGTTCCAAGATCTGTGTTAAAAATGGCGAGCTAATTTTTGAACATTTATTATATTATAATGCACTTCGATCTAGTGTACTGTTCCTAAATAAAATTCAAATTTTTCTAACTTTTCTTTGTTTTATTCAACTTATCTTACACCGTTTTGTTCAGGATTAAATTCTCTACAAGTTTTGTTTAAAAGTTTTATGTGTATTACCCGTTTAACAAAGTTATTGTACGTCAAACTTAAAAAAACAGGATTTTTTTATCCCATTTTATTGGTTTTCATCCCAAATTTCTCAAAAACTACAGCACATTGGTTCTGGGAACTATTTTATTCACTTTTTCAGGTCAAAAACAATAAAAGTTCATTAATTCTGCTCCTTAAATAACTAAAAATTTCAGTACGACCTCATTTCACTGGGGCAGTTGAAATCCGAGCAAGAGCTTTCACTAGCTGTAACTCGCAAACGAAGGATTTTAGGACCTATGCTTATATGAAATTTTTCCTTTATTTTCACGATTAGAATAGTTTTTGAAAGTCCCGGGGCAACTTTGAGATGCACTTTGTATATATATATATATATATATATATATATATATATATAATTTAAAAATAATCGATAACTATATTTTAGCTTTGTTTTTAAAGGTATAAATTTGCTAAAAAACTGTTTAGATGTCGTTTTATTTTTATTTTACTTTAACTTTATTTTGATTTTAACAATATTTTAGTCACCTCCGCCCCGGAACTTAAAATGAAAAATATGTTGTAAGTTCCTCTATGTTAATTTTTACGTAATTAATGAACGGTTACTTTCACCCTTTCCAACAGGTTAGGAGTGAGTTTAAAAGAACTCCTTTCTTAACGATTTCACCTAAGGGAATATCTCTGTCATGTGAACCTGACATCTACGTCAGGTTTCAATTAATCAGTTCTTCCCGTCTCAGAATTTATTTTTCAAATCTTTACAAATTGTTATTTAAAATATATTTTCCTTAGTTTTCCTCAAGATACTAACTGTACCAAATTTCTACTTTTTAGCTATTTGGAAAATTATTGAAAGTGATTCAACAGCACTTTTCTGTATAAAAATACGCTCTTTTTAGCGTATTTATTTTTATCTCTAGATTATCGTTTTGCGTTCACAAAACGATATTAAAAATAATTATTTATTAATAAAGTATAAAGAATTTTAAATTTAAAAATTTAACTCGACAAAAAAAATAATCATATATTTACAAAATTACAATATTTTGATTGTTGTATATCAGAAACAATTACAGCAATAAAAATGAATAATTAAATTAAAAACAATATTATGAACCACAACAATAAGGATATTTCTTTGATATTCGGAATATAAAAATGTAAAATAACCGCGTAATAAAAGCGATCGAAAAAATAAGAAAAATTGAAATCGCCATTCTACGGGTAGACATTATAACTTTTCGTTTAAAAGTTTTTCAACCTAAGTTATGTTTCGGTTCCACCTGGCAGCCGATGAACTGTGCGTCTGCGGGGAGGTCCAGTCGAACTAAAACATGATGATCGACTGCCCAGCTCTTGGGGGCAGCCAGAACTTAAGCCACCCTGAAACTTAGACGTCAACGGGAAAATTGGCCACTCATAAGCGGCGAGTCAATGTGGCGTGAACCGCATTGTCGGACCGTGTGGGAGTTCCTTGATGCTGTTGCTTTGTTCAACCGGCATCCGTAGTTTAAGGGATATAAGACTCCTACCACTTGCTGTAGAAAGCTTCCCTTGAGAAACGGCTGGCCGTTGGTCAAATATAGCTCCAAGCGCTATAATACGGTGGACAGGTACTTGCTGGCATTCAGCGACCTAGGCGTGGCAGCAAATTGCTGTCCTTGAAGGAATAGATTTTAATTTATTGACAAGTCATACATTTTAGTATGTAGGCGGGGTGCGCCTACCCATTTTAGTAATATATGACAAGTGAGCAGTGGGACACGCAAGCTAGTGTTGTAGGACACCACATTTATTCCGCTCACGCAGTTAAGCTCTAGGAACTAATTAGGATATTGGTCGCTAAACCGCCTTGAGGCACAGCAATCGTTTGTGGTACGAACCTTCGGTCTTATGTTTAGGGCGACCGAATGGAGTGGTGGTGGGAGAAATGCCAGCCAAACCAGCCGTAAACCACCAAGTTATACCGACTGTATCGGGCGAATCGAGGGATGCGGTCCGAATGTTCCGAAGTCTCCTTTAAGAAAGAGTCGAGTGTGGCACTGGAGTTTTGGCAGATGGTCGACTACTTTTTAAGCGAGTGTAATTTGATGGTTGCGGGTCTGGCACTAAAATTCGAGGGACTCGAATGCGCCAACCTTGCCCTGGATTCAGTCGTTTCGTGACTGTCAGGGAAGGTCGACCAGGTTGTGGAGGGAGTTCGGGGTTTCAAACCGGTGGCGGGTTAGGCTCTGAACGAACTTCAGAAATCCATTCAACGAGCGGAAGAGAAGGTTAGGAACCCTGACTCTTTCATCTCAATTGCTAACACGCCTGCCCCTAAGCGGGTTGTTCCACCGCCGCCAGTTCAGACATCGGCGGCCAAAATTAAGCAGGCTACTGTTAAGGTAGTCCGCTTAAACCTGATCCGGAGGCTTCGTCGATAGCGAAGGAGTTAACCCTTAAAACGGTTCTGGATCCTCGGAGAGAAAGGATCCAAGTCTCCTAGATCACGAAAACAAGAGACCATGGCGTGATCTTGGAAGTTGTTAGTGAGCGGCAGGCGAAGCAGCTGCTGGAAGCCGACGTTCTATAGAAGAACTGTCTAAAGACTCAGCTGCTAGCCGAGCGGAGGCCGCAGATATTGGTATATGATATGCCAAGGGCGATAAGGGTAGACGAGCCCGAAATCCTCAGCGCCGTGCACGGTTAAAATTCTATAGTAGATATGGCCGTCGAGAACTTCCTTAGGGAAACCAAGGTGGTTCGGCAGCTGAGGAATAAGGAAGCCCTAAAGAGACACAGGATTTTAGAGACCTCGGCTAAGATCCGGCAGGTCTTGGTGGCCGGTGGATATCTGTTTCTCGGGTGGACCTCATGTAGGGTTGTCGACCATATAGAAATCGCTTGATGCTTCAAGTTTCAGGGCTTTGGTCACACCTCTCTCCGCTGCAGAGCGCAGTCGGAGATATGAGGTCACTGTGCTCTTGCGGGGCGTAGGCCAGTTGTCCTGCCAAGTCTGTGCATGCCACGTGCCCCGCTTGTACCTTGGTGAAGGGCAGCGATGCTGGATACCGGGTTGGGGTAGGCAGATCGGATGGGTGCTGTAAAGAATACAGCTTATGGCGACGCCTGAATTGGGAAAAGCCTTTGAGGATGAATTCCACCATGTCGAACGCTTGCGCCTGGGGAAGTTAAACCTGCATCATTCCCGGGCGGCAACCAATGAATCCATGAGGAATCCATTTGAGGAGTACAAACTCGAGGTCCTCTTGGTCCAGGAGCCGTACGCGTTCGGGGATAGGGTTATCGGTTTCCGCGGGGTGGATATTATTCATTCTCGTGGGGGATGGTCGTTCTCCGCGATCGTGGTTGGCTCAGATGCATCGTGGCTCACCACGTTTTCCCGGGTTTCCACCTGTTAAATGCAGGCGGAAACCCGGGGAAACGTGGTGGTCCTCTGACCTTAGCGTGCTGAGCGCAAGAGTTAGGTCTGCTAGGAGAATATATCAGTGTCGCCCCCTAACGGGGATTATCGTTGATGACGTGCGCGCTGATGGTCTGCGGATCGACCGGTGTGCCCGTAATGAGTGTGTTCATGTCATAAAGAAGCCATTGCATGTGCTGTCCAGTGTTCGATGCGGGTTTGGTGGTCGTGACCACACTTTAACATCTGTGGCGACTTACCAGGCGTTCCGGGTTACTCTGTTTCAAGATGCTCCTGAGGTTGAAGATGAGGTCGGTGTTAGGGCTATGCCATCCCCTGGCACACGGGCTGTCGATCCCGTTGATATGAAAAAAGCTTCGGGGATTTACCAAATTGACCTGGATATATTCTACCATCTTCTGCCTGTCATAACCGCTTGGCAGTCTGTTCTCGGGGTGCCTAAGCTGCTTCCCGACTTGTTGGAAAGTGGCTTTGGTGAGGGTGCTCTTAAAACCAGGAAATGATCCTAGTGAAGTCAGCAGTTATCGACCCATCAGCCTCTTCTAATCGGCAAGTTCCTTGAAAGGCTGTTTGTGGAACAGCTCTGGGAAAGCACTGAGGTGAAAAATTTTCTAAATCGAGGCCAGTATGGCTTTACGAAAGCAGTTGGCACCGAGGATTGCATCTTAAATGCTCTTGCCGAGCTGGAAAGTGCCGACTTTAAATATATTTTGGCAATTTTTATAGACACAGAGGCAGCATTTCCTTCCTTGTGTTGGAATTCTATCCTCTATAAATGTTCCCGTAGCCCCGCAGGTCGTGGTACGTGACTATTTGTTAAACCGTACGGCTCTGTTTAAGGATGCACACCTATTTGTGGAAAAATCTGTCGGGGGAAGCTAGCATGGTTCCGTTCTCGGTCCCCTGCTGTGGAACCTGGTATTCGACGGATTTCTGGGACTGACATTTCCAGAAGGGGTCACGACTCAGGCTTTCGCCGATGACTGTCTCCTTTTAGTTCGTGGTAATTCACGACCACAACTAGAAGACCGGGCGCAGGCGGTCTTGTTAACCGCAGAGGGCTGGATGGACATTCATAATTTAAAGATTTCTGAAGCCAAGACGAAGTTTATGCTTCTCAAGAGTGCATACAATTATCGTACAGTCGTAACCCCCATATTATATATAAAGGCTGTGTAATCAGCCGAGTTAGAGTTCATAAGTACCTAGGTGTTTTGTTTAATGAGAAGTTGATATTTAGCAACCACATTAGGCAAGTAGCGGCGGACGCCGTCTCTGTGATGCACAAGCTTAGGAGGATTGCTCGGAAGGATTACGGGCTGTCGGTCCATCATTTGTACATGGTGTAACGAGGTGTCTTCGAAAGTATGGCCTCTTATGATGCGTCCGTTTGGACGCATAGGTTGGACAGAAACCGAGCACTTATTCAGAATTTAAGGAGTGCCCAGCACAGAGCATTAATAGTATGCACTAGTGTTTTTAAAACAATCTCCTACCACCGTATTGGGAAAGCCTCTCCCAATCGATTTAGTGGTGCAAGTTCGTATGGCCATGTGGAAGTTGCGAAGAGGCAGGAAGACAAAGGTATTTCGGATACGGTTTCGAGTGGGGCTAGTACCAGAGCGGAACGGTGGTCACAATGGTCCAGATCTAAATTTCGTTCAGTTGACCATCTCACGCCTGCGGAAGAGGATGGGCCACCACGACTAAGGGAAGATCTTTGTATAAGTTTATACAGTTACAGTTTATACAGTTTGTCTTCTGTGCGTTTGCGGGGAGGTCCAGTCAAATGAACAACTGATGTTTGACTGCCCTGCTCTTGGGGGGACCAGAGACCGAGCAACCATAGAACTTAGAAGTAAAGGGGAAAATTGGCCACTCAAAATCGGCAAGTCAGTGGGGCGAGAGCCGCATTGTCGGACCGTGTGGGAGTTCCTAGATTCGGTTGCTTTGTTCAACCGGCATCCGTAGTTTGCTTAAGGGAAAGACTCTTTCCGCATTTCCGTAGGAAGCTAACTCGGAGTATGGATGACCACCAGCCAATTATTATGGTTTCAAGCGCTGTAAGATGATGGACAGGTTCTTGCTGACATTCAGCGACCTAGGCGTAGCAGCTGTCTAGACGAAATAAATTTCATTATGGTTGTCATATATATTTTTAGAAGTTGACGGGGTGCGCCTACCCATTTTAGTAAATATATGACAAGTGAGCGGTTGGGACACGTAAACCGATGATGTATGGCACCACGTTTAGTCCGCTCACGCTGTTATGTAAGCTCTAGAGTTATGTAAGCTGTTATGTTAGGATAATGGTCGCTAACCTGTTCGAGGCTCACTTGCCATTTGTGTCACAGACATTCGGTCTTATTATTTGGGGCGACCGAATGGGGGTGGTGGTGGGAGAAATGCCAATGCTAAGTTATATAACAAAAAATTACAAGACCCTGAAAGTAATTTCCATTATAAAGCAAAACTACCATCAAAATCAGTCCATTCGGTAAAGTGCAAGGCTTAAAAATCCATTATAAATAAATAAACCAATAAATTTTAATCGAGAACATCCTACTTTTGCAATTAAATACAATTAAGAAAAAACTATACGTTTTACGCGATAGTAACAACAGATTTCAACGAGATTTTTTTATATATTTCTTCCTGATGATACAGTATTTATCTCAGGAGGTACAGAAGCGTCATCTATATAGTATTTAAAATAATCCATATGTAGCTGAACAAAGTGAATGTTTTTAAATTTCAACTATTAAAAAATCTTTATAGAGTCTATGATTCTTATTTATCAGTATTAAAAGTACATCATTATAAAATGAGAGCGACCTTCCTTTTCAAAAATGGTTATAACATTTTCAAATGTGAATAGTGATTCGTGTCTGGTCGTGTACAGCCATTTTGATAAGTAGTTTCGGCAATAAACATGTAAGATATTTCCACAACATTATTGTTATTAAAAAAATGTTATTTCAATTGAAAACATTTCACATTTTGAACTGTCATTATAGAAATGTCGATCGGAGGGACATCAATGAAACGCTGAGTTTTAAAATTACGTAAGATATAAAAAAAATATATATTATAATATTTTGTTTTTGCTTCCTTGTACAAAGTAAAGGAAGTATTGTGATCGCGAAAAAACTCGGTTTTCAGATTTTAACGGAAATATCCATTTTGATCATCCCTGAATCTATTTTGACTAGTTTCGGCGTGACGTCTATACGTACGTACGTATATATCTCACATAACTCAAAAACGATGAGCCGTAGGATGTTGATATTTTGGATTTAGGACTCTTGTAACATCAAGTTGTTCACCTCCCCTTTTAATGCAATCGATTGAACCAAAAGAGTCAAAAAAAGCCCAAAATCGAAACAAATTTTGATTTTGGACGTTTTCTTAACTGCAATAATAAGCTCTCATTGAGAGCTTTTCAACGATATATCATAAGTGGTACTTATTTTCATTGGTTCCAGAATTATACCCAAATAAAATGTTAATTAATGAAATACTTGGATCTTAGAAGGGGAAGGCACATCGGTTCGAATCAGATTATCTCCTTTTTTTAACTTCTTTTTTAATTTAAATATATTGATTTATTAATAATTATTAGCCTCTGATTGTAAAAAAAATTTACGATAAATAATAATTTAATAATAACAATAAAAAAAAAAAACAATATGATAAAATGTCAGAAGTTATTAATGAAATTAAATTTTATGTACTTTTCATTTTAAAAAAAATTGTATGTGTAATTTAATAGGCGTACAAGGGGAAGTATTGTAGGGCATTACAATTTTTAATTTATTTTTAAATTTCCATTTACTTTTTTGTTGTTTTTTTTTCAGTGATTGAGACCGTAAACATCTATCTTCATTTACAATTTTAAAATTGAATTATCTTTATTTAATATATTATTAAAAAAATCCGTTCTATAAATGTAGAATTCTCTGCTAATCTATTCAGCGTAGACATCCAAGAAAAAGGCAATAAGTAAAAATTTGTTTAATAAATTTATAAAAATAAACATATAAAATATATACTGGTTTTGTAGAAAGAATTTGCTACTAGCTTTTTTATTCTTCTAATAAAAAAGTCGGTAACTAAAAAAGTGAACCATAAAAATTCTATAATATACAGTATAACTATAAGTCGCATCCTGTGATTGGAAGGGGGGTAAATAAGATTAGAAAACTAATTTTCTTTAGTTTTGAGGTATGAGGAGTACAAAAATATCATTCATGAAAATCCCCAAAACTACTAAATCTATTTCATTGAAATTTAAATATGTTGCAATAGTGAATCTGAAGTTGTGCTTATGAAAATTTGATGAATATTGGTTGATTTGATCTTGAGTTACGTTCAATTTAAGGTTGTTTTTTTTTCCCCCTACCCCTCGGGCCGGTTATCCAATTAAGTATACGCAGCCCGAGGAAGTGTCCTTTTACTCAAAGGAGGCCTCCCCACCCACCGACTGTATGTCCGGCACGGTAGGTCAGCCCCCCCGGTCGGATCTTTTTTTTTTGTTTTCTTTACATTGCCTGCCTCAAATTCCCAGGGCAGGAACCGAGTCCGACTATGCCGTCCCCAGCCCCAGCCCCGGGAACAGGGTCTCGGTCTTTTGGTGTTGCCTGCCTCTAACCCCGCAGAAGGTAGGCCAGGCCCAAATATGTCGTTCCCAACCACCAACTAACTACGAAGCCGGGTCTCGGTCTTTACATTCCCAGTCAAATCTCGTAACACCTACTCGCGGTCGTAGGATTCATAAAGAGACAATACTCATGAATATCTTAGTTCTACAATTACTTCAGTCTTTATTAGTACCCCATACGTCTTTTAGTATCATTTTTCTCTTTTAAAGTAAAAAGAAGAATTTTTCAAAATTATTCCAATTTTGTCTAGAACTCAATATGAAGCTGATTAGTTCCTCGGGTGTGAGATTCTGTATTCCCGTGCAAAACCTAAGTGTTGTCCATTTATCGCATTCAAATATTGTATGCTCAGCTGTGTCATCGCGTTCACAGTACCAACAACGTGGAGAGCTTCTTTTGTCAAAGCGGAATAAATATTGCTCGAAATTTCCATGTCCAGAGAACATCTCAGAGTCATAGTAGCTGACCTCGCCATGCTTTCGTTTGACCCATTGGCTAATGTCTGAAATCAACCTTTTTGTCCACATAGCCCCCTCATGTTGACTCCATCTACGCTGTCATGCCTGTATAACCATTTCAGAAGCATCACCCCGTTCCATGCCCTGAAAGCGAAGCCAGCGTTCCAAGACCTGGAGTTCTATGGGTTTTGTGGACGCCAGAACGCTCGCCGTCTCATAAGATATTGTGCGGTATCCGAACATCACCCCAACTAGAGCCTGTCTATGTAGACTCCTCAATCGTTTAGCATTCCTTTGCGTGAATATGGCTCTATACCAAACAGGTGCAGCATACAAAGCCGAGGTGCATGCGGAGACTAAAACCCTACGTTTAGATGATCTTGGGGCATCTCGGCCAGCTAATAGCCTTATGAGGGCTTGTAGTAATCCTTTGACTCTCTCGCATCTATATACTATATGAGCACTAAAGCTCAAGGTTTTATCAATTATCACTCCCAGATATTTAGCCTGATTGACACGTTCAAGCCTATGTTCCCCTATCTTAAGTTCAAGATCTCGCAGCCGTCTCCTTCCCGCCAACATAATATATTGACTTTTATCTACTGAAAGTGTTAATCCTTTGTCGGTTAGCCAGTTATTTACGATCTCTAGAGTATCATTGCTCCTTTGTTCGAGGACATCTTCTGATCTCACAGAGGTGAGTATCGCTAAATCATCAGCATAGGCCACTGTTTCCGTCTCTTCAGGTAGCTGTAGTCATAATACATCATCAATGACCGGTAACCAAAGTAATGATTCCAGTACTGACCCCTGGGGGACACCACCATGAACTTGGTATCGTATGTCACCATCAAGCGTGCTAACCGTAGTCCATCTTTCAGACAGGTATTCGGAGATCTGTCTCCTAATGTAAGGGCTTATTCGCCTTCTGACTAAAGCCGCCATGATGGAGTCCCACTGGACGGTCCCAAAAGCATTTCTAATGTCGAGCATAACCAGTAAAGGAATCTTCCTGGTGCGCCATGTTCCAGCCTTGACTGTTATAGCCCAGCTAGTTATCTTTTCAATCGTCTGAAGCGTCGATCTGCCACGCCTGAACCCATACTGGTTGTTATGAATACCCCCGCCTGTCTCTAACTCAAGCAGTAACCTTTCTGCGATCAATCTCTCAGCCACTTTCCCCATATTGTTTATGAGGCTCAACGGGCGGTAACCAACCACTTCTGCATTAGCAGTCTTCTTGGGCAAGAACACAGTGCGCGACTCCCTCCAACAATTAGGAAAGGTCCTGTTCTGCAAGCAATAACTTGCCACATCTGTCATTTCCCATGGGGCTTTCATCATAAGTCCCTTGAGAATCGCAGCAG
This sequence comes from Lycorma delicatula, assembly GCF_047948215.1. Classification (NCBI taxonomy): domain Eukaryota; kingdom Metazoa; phylum Arthropoda; class Insecta; order Hemiptera; family Fulgoridae; genus Lycorma; species Lycorma delicatula. The sequence goes on from NC_134455.1 coordinate 178,185,272, forward strand.
GAATACAGTCTGGACCCGGACTCTTTTTGTTCCTGAGTCTAGATACCGCCAAGATGACTTCATGTTGTGTGAATCGACCTGCATCGCATTCAACCAGCTCCGATAGACCCGATTCAGCCACCGGAAAAAGTGTTCTCAATTGTATACCAGCAGACTCAGCTGTAAGGAGAGGCAAACGTTTACCCAGTCTTCCCATGACGATCTGAAAAGGACGTCCCCACGGATCCAAGTCCAGCTCCAAGCATAATTCCTTCCAACGTGCTCTCTTGCTAGATTTTATTAGGTAATTTAGTAACCGCCTGGCTTCAGGAAACATATTTACAGCATGCTCATACACAGCACCGCCTCTTCTACGGAGTCTAAATTTTCTCCTTCGCCAGTACTGTAGAATCCGTCTTTGGTCCGCAATCTCCGCAGTCCACCAGTAAGCGGGTTGATACCCCCTGATATTTTGGGGAATCCTCGCCATCTCCGTGACTATTAATTCCTGCAGAACAAAAGGCGTAACCTCTCTGCCATCCATGAGCTTGCGAGCAACTTTGTCAACCACTACTTCTACCTGTCTTTTAGACAATCTCAGCGGCTTTGATGTTCTCCCGATCACCGGTCGTATACCGTCAAAAGAAAATATCGTGGCAAAGTGATCACTACTAGTTTCTGACCTCAAAACTCTCTATTGATAGAGCGAAGGATCCCAACTATTGTCAACCAATGTCAGGTCTAATACAGATCTATAACCTCTGGCTTCAAATGTATAAGAGTCGTCATTTAGACAGATCATATCAGTCGCCATCATCATTTCTGTAAAGATTTGCCCTCTTCTGTTAGTATAATTGCTACCAGCAATCGTGGCCTTGCAGTTAAAATCACCCATAACCACGACTCTTTTCGGTGACTGTAAGATGACCCGTTGTATTTCGTCAATGTAAAGTTCATACTCAGCAATTCCAATATTAGGACTCACGTATCCAGCCACAAGATCAAAATTCGGCAAAATAATCGCTAAAATCCCCTCTCCTCTATGATGCAACTGCCATCCGATCCTATTACTGATGTTTGTTATAGCGACAACACCAACAGCATCAGCCAGCCAGTCATGACGAGCAGCAGTACCCAAGTTCGGCTCAGTAGTAATCACGATGTCAACATTCAATTCCCTGGCGGTCTCTCCCACTAAATCATGGGACAGAATACTCCTGTTGGCATTGGACAATATTATACTAATCATTTCTGGCTTTGCCGCACTTTACGCCTCCGGTGCGATGGTCAGTCCCATTCCAATCGAGGCATTTGGACGCCGCTTTGCAATCACGTATAAGGTGGCCTGTACCCTACAGTTATAGCACAAAGCCGACCTATCAGGACCTCTGCACTCAAAACTGGTGTGTCCCAGCGCCCAACATTTATGACATTTGATAGGATCCGTTCTGATGTATGAGCGGCAGTGCACCCAGCCAACTCTAAGTCTATTCGAAATCAATTTTAGTGCTACCCTATGAATTGTGATGACTGTAGCATTACGTGTATTACCGTAGGCGTTTCTTATCGAGGTGATCCGGAACGTTTCAGCGGCACCAATAACTGCAACTATCGCCTCACTAATATCACGCTCTGACGTGTCTTCTTCTAAGTCCTTTATATGCACAACCGCTCTTCTATCACCCCTAGTTCTTACGTTCACTTGAAGGTCTGCCGCTCTGTCCTTAAGGACCGTAGTAAATTGAGCTGCTTGCTCGGCATTCTTGATCCTGACCTCTAATTCGTTGTTTCTTCCTTTTCTTAGAGAAAGAACTTCTCCAGCTTCTTCCTTGTTTATTTTGCCTTTCATGGTACGGAGCAAATCCGCATAGGACTTGCCCTGTCCCTTGATAACAACTATCTTGCTCCCCTCAACCGGAGGCGTCGAGCGACGAGCCGAAGTAGACCTAGATCGCCCACGGCTTGAGTCCGATTTCCTGGGTACTACCAATGTTGAAGGTTCCTCGTTGGTTCTATACAAATAAATAAATATTTTTCTCAAAATATTGCCATATTCACCAGTTGGTAGAATATAGGTCACTTTTGGTACACTGACTAGTACCTTTCTTAATGCATTTATAATGCATCTGGCCGCAAGCTTTTCCCCTTTTTCGGAATCGAAGAAAATAGTAAATTTATTTTTCTTAGTAGCCTCCATTTGGAAACTCTCCATCATTGTGGAGGAGTCTAATGCGATCATGCCTGCTTGGATCTTCTCTGTGGCCGCTCTCTTCGATTTACTGATGTCAACAAATTGACATGTATCCCCGTCTGTCGGAAGAGTAACGACTTTCGCCTTGTTCATTGCCCACACAGACCACCTGCGCGGGATAAACTCAATTAATTCATCATCAGACAAATCTAGATTTAAGATTTCTGTCTGATCCGTGTCAGAAGCAGGATCAGTCTGATTGGACTGCGTGTTAACCTCCACGGGAAGGGGCACATCAGACAGATCAGTTAAGCCCTCATGTATTCTCCTCAGCTCCTGCTCGTGGACTGCTATATATCTAGTCAAACCTGACCCCGTATGCTTTTTCAGGGCATCAATCGCTTGTCCAAGCTGTTGAACCAGACTGCCAAATGAGTAGGGCGACCCATCCTCTTCTTCAGAGGAGCCCTGACGGGCTCTCTTTTTCCCTTTGATGTCCATTTTCTTGGCTACAGACGATTTCGTCGTGCCACCACTTTGGGAGAATGTGCCTTCCAAAGGAAGTGACCCACGCCTTCTCATGGTGTGGCACTGGACTCAGAAGACAATTCTGAGTCCAGCGAGTGGTCGAGGGGGTAAAATGTATCCTCCCAAAAATTTAATAAAAATTTTTGGGGGAAGGGGGAGGGGTCAAAAGTTGAGGATTTTTGTGATCGGGATTTATATCAAGGAAGTTTTTGGATAAGGTAACTATTGCAGGAGTTATGAAGGAAAAGGAATTCCCCCAACTAAGTTCGCTTCGTAGCACTCAGTAAAATTTCCTATACACAGTAGGAAGTATTAGAGAATTTCCTAAGTCCTTGACCGGTGTAATCAATTATCGTAAATAACATTTATATTAATTATATTACTACTTACTGATATGTTATCTGTTATCAGCTGGAGATAACCGAATAATCACGTACAGCGAAGAGACGCTCCACTATAATCCTTATTGCCTGTGACAATAAGGTTGAAACGACAAAAATCACAATAAAAAATCCGTCCGTTAACCAAAAATCATAAAAATTTCAAAACACATCCAGTAAACACTCACCTAACAATACCTATTGTCCGTCTCCAAGAAAAAGCCGGAAAAACCAGTCCAAAAATATTATAATTGCGGAGCAGCACAACAACACGTCCGTACGGTACGAGTACACTTACTGAACTCTCAATTTAAGGTTGACAACAGTCAGCATAACCTCAATTTGATTATTCTGACTGTGTAGTCGTGTATTTGTCATTAGCGCTTATGCGTTGAGTCACAGTGCTGAGTGAGAATTTGATGCTTGTGTACAGAGTTAAATCGGTTAATAAATAGTTGAGTTACGGGAAAAAAATTGATGTTGTAATTTTGTGTCATTATTAGGTCTATTATTGTGAGAAAATTATTACTTAATTTGATACTAATTTATAATACTAGAATTAATAATAAATAAAAATAATTAATATTTCATAGAGTCGAACGTAAAGTAGAGGACATGAAAACAGACAAAATTACATCAATTTTCTTTCAACTCAGCTATTTGTTAACCGATTTTCAAAAATTAAATGTCATTCTGTTCAAAATAAATGTCTTAATATTTTAGCAAATATCCAAATAACATAAATCTTGATGAAACTGATATGGAGATATAACGGATTGAAAAATATACATGGCTGCCATTTTGTAATTTGCAAAGATCCTGATTTCTTGCTAACATTAAAAATTTATTACCAAGACGCTTACCAAATATCAATGTAATTTGGCTATTCAAATTTGAGATATACATTTTTATCTAAAAATAACAAAATGGCGGACAGTGAGAGAATGAAGGAGAAATTGTCATTTTTCATTAGGGTATTTTTGTTTAGTTTTTTTTTACAAGAATCCAAAAAAAATATTGCCTGCCCACCATTTTAAAAACACTGTATATAGTTTTCCACTAAATACGAAGAAAAGTTTGATTTTTTTACTTTTAGGTACTTCACTCCGCTCTAAATAAATTATACGAACACATAATTCGAACAGATTCTTACGATAGAATCCGTAATTTTATTCAGATATCCTAATTCATGGATTTTCCTCCACCGAACGACAGTGAAATCGAAGGATTAGGTTACAGGATAACACCTTTAGCAAGTATTTAGTAAGTTCCTATATCTTCGTCTATGAGCAAAAAAAATAAATGAAATTCCAATTTTTTAATTTATTATATTATTTCCTTTTTTATAATCTATTACTTTTGTTTAAGATTTATTATTTTTAAATTAATTTTGTTCCCTAACAGCTGATCTACACCTATAAGTATTTCTTCTAACTCATTTTAAGATTCAGCTGAATCATTTCAACTTTTTTTTTATTGTCTCTTCTACATGTAAATTGAAAGTACAGACAGATGAACGAAAAGACAGATCCTGCTTCATTCGTTTCCGTTCGGGAGATCTTGTTTGGGCTTTCATCTATATATTCTAGTAAAAATAATAAACTCTTTCTCTATTCAACCATATATCTTCTCGAACTGTAATGATGTTGTTAATATATTTACCTCATGAAAAATAGAATTTTTATTTTTTTTGCTGAGAATCGAAATAAATTTTTTTAAATGATCGACATACTGAAACCATCGATTTTTTTTTAATCATGTAGATAAAACATAAAACTGTGTTTTCGGTTGTATTTTAATAATTTTTGTATAATCTGTTAATGAAGTTCAAAATACGTAGTCAAAAAACAATGAAATGTTTTATGTAACGTTTAGGTTACTTTCTGCAATACCTACAGGTCTTAAAAGAAATTGAGACTTCCAAGAATAACTCCAAAATAACAAACTAATACGGTATAAATATTGTTTCTATCAAATGGTTCGAAAAATCTCTCTAAAATAAAAATATCTTTAAAGACACGTTTTTCATACCCTGACGACTGCTATACACTGTGTTCAGAATAAAAGCAATTCCAGCTGCTATTTGAAGTAATGAGATTTTACTTCAGCGTGTGCGATTGTGTTAGTGCAGTAATGTACCGGATAAGTCATTTGTTAGTCCTTACCAGTATTTATATAATACTTTATCGGCTATCGTACTTTTGTCAACAACGATATAATTTTAAATATAGCTAACGTGTAATTAATTTGTAAATAACTCGATTCAGTCGACGCAAAATGAAAACAGCAAACATAAATCAGATCATAAAGCAGACATAAAACATCAAAACATATTTGTACGCGTAACTATCGAGACAGTCTACTAAAGCACTACGCGGTTTGTTTTCAACAGGATAGTTCTTAAAGGGAACCGAGTATAGTGTAACTTTTTCTTTGGGAAACTGTGCATTATATATGCATGTTTCAAATTATAATACGTATAAGAAGATATCTTATACAAGAATATATATATTTTACAAACAATAGTAAAAGTTTCATAAGTAGAACCTCTTCAAAAAATATTACCCCCACATTAAAAATTGATTCTTTTAAAGAAATAATTAATTAATTAAGTAACAAACATAAAAATGAAACTAATCATGTTTCCAATTTTTTGTTGTAGCAGAACGGAGCTTGGTCTCCTCGACTGCAAACAGCAACCGAATGACATGGCGGATGTTTTACTCAGTTTAAAACATGCAGTCGTACATCCGGGCCAAGCAGGTCAGTTATCTCCTCCTGGATACGGAGGGTCGTACACGACGATGGGGACTCAACCCCCACAGTGCGGTCAACCACAAGCATCTCTTTCTTACACCGTACATCCGCACCAAGTACGATGTTATGAAGATCCATCGAATAAATATCAGGTATTTCATTATTTAGTTACATTAAAGATTTTAATTATTAATTAACGTTAAGTACTTTCGCCGAGATCTGTGCTTCTCGAGAACCTTTAGTGAATTATATGGATTCCTCTAGTAACAAAATCTTGAAATTTCTATTTAAATTCTTTCTTTGAATTTAAAGTTTAAAAATCCTGTTTGATAGTATCCAAAAAATTAACAATGAAATCGTACACCGTACGGTAAGAGTCTCGCAGATATCATTTTTTCCGCTGAAAAAACAAAAATGTCTGTAATATAAATAAAACTATTTTTAACAAGATGATACTGATATCAAAAAAAGGTAGGACACTACATTTGTATTATCAAAATCTGTTATTAATTTATAATTTTGTTTAAAAATAATACATGTTAAATATATGTGATAGACAATAGATAAACAATAACATATAATAAACAATGTTTAAGCGTTTCATATAATAAGAAAAAAAAGAAAAATTTGTTACAAAACTCTTACCGGCCCGATTTCATTTATTAAACAACGAAGAATCATAATAATTGCATTGTTTCTGTAAATGTGATATGTATTACATATAAATGAAATCGGACCGGTAAGAGTTTTGTAACAATTTTTTTTTCTTACATGGAACGCTTAAACATTGTTTATTATCTGTTATTATATATCTACTGTCAAATTACATATATTTAACATGTATTTTTTTTAAAGAAAATTCTAAATTAATAAGAGATTTTGAAAATAGAAATGTAGTGCCTTACCTTTTTTTATATTAGTATCGTTTTATTTATATTACAAAAATTTTTGTTTTTTTTGAGCAAAGAAATTATTTCTGCGAGACTCTTACCGTACGGTTTACAATTTCATTATAATTTTTTTGGATATCACTGCGTTTTGTTAGATTATTCTTTTATTTCTTTTTATGAAATGATTCTTATCTTATGGATTTATTATTAAAATTTATTGCCTTTCTAGAACAAAAAAATTGAATTTCACGGCCAATTTTTTTTTTTTTTTGTTGATAGTCATATCATTCACTTCATACCATACTTTTCCTTTTTTAATAAAACTAGTATAGTGACCTTTACGAATCGAAGATGTGTGATGTAATATTGCACTTATTACTTTGTAAGTGTAACCCTCGATTTTTATCGTTAAATTCGATTTTACCAATCGAATTTATTTCTGTTTTATTTATTCCTTTTTTAATAAAACTAGTTTAATTTCGTGTAAAGTAATATTTTTATTTTTTTTTAAAGAAGTGATGGGAATTAAAAACAATGTTTCACCTTCAGTACTTTCATTTACATAAGAACATTTCCTATTAAAACAAGCTGTAGTATATTTTCTTTTAAATTTTATTATTTCAATTTTTATTATTTCATTTTTTTTAAGTCACCTTAAAAAATGAATAAAATGACATATTCGAGTCCCGCGATTCATCAAATAGAAAAAAACCTTGTCTAACAAAATTCGAGGTATTTTTTGAAAGAATTCTTTATTACTAATCTAAGTTTAATTGAACTGAAATATAATTTTTTCCCCATTTTCATTCACTGTTAGGTTAGGTCATGTTTAGAACTGTAAACGTATTTCGTTGACTTCGTCGCCTTTTATCGACGAAATTCTAACGAACTCCGCGATACAAATTAAATGAACAGAAATAAATCATAATGATAAATCTATTCTTTTTTCTCCGAAATGTACACAAAGATCCCAGTACAAAAAAAAGACTAAATACTTTTAAAAGATTATATTTACTTTTGGTAAGTTGAACAAGAAAAGGGATAATAATAAAAGTCAACAATTATTAGGCCATGGATAAATTGATATATGTAAATAAAGCTGCGATAGACTATTACGCTACCGTTCAGCCGATTTACAGTAACTTTAGCAATAGTACGGTCCGCAATACTGTATTATCGACACACAAAAAATGAATTTTTGTCTAGGATATTACGTGATGGTGATTACTATAACTTTTCCTTTTTACAGTAGTTAATATAATAATTACGTTATTGTTTTTAAATATTGCATCGTTCTTGTTGCGATAATGGTTCCTCTTAATTACGATTTGCGTTATATTTTCAGCTTATTAAAAAAAAAACAATTTTTTTTATTTAAAAATAATCATTGTTAACAAAATAGATATTTTATGAAAAATAGCCGTCACAAATGCCTTAACTGGGCAAATATAAGCAAAAAAATAGTTGTACAACAGTTAAAATGAATGCTTTAAAAGCTGAACATTTTGCGAAAAAAAAGTTGAATATTTTACGTGACGTAGAGTCGAGTTATTTAAAAAAGTAGTCAAAAAGAATACTGTTCTCGGCTTGCTCTTCGTTAAAAACTATCGTAATGCAATGGAACTGTGCTAGTCAATAAAAAAGGGACAGCAAAACAAAATGTAACAATCCTTGATTTTTTGCATTTATTCGAACTATTAGGCTTCAAATTCGACTGCAAATATACCAAGGGATTAATATAAATTGGGACGACGCATTCCTTCATCATTCTTATCAGATGGTTATCTACCCTAAGGCAGTCCTCTTGCCCCGATCTTTCTATTTTACAATAAATCATACGAGTTGCTTTTTATTTTTAATCATTCCCTTTTTTTTTTCTTTTCGTCCTGTTAATGAGCCTTTAATAATGTTTTAATCGGCTTTTCTTATTCCAAAATGTATCAAAACCAGTTGTATTCTACAAACATATCTATGTCCTATTCTATAAATAAATTTATTAAAAAAAAGTTTTTTTTAAATATAAACAATTTAATCAATATATCTACGAATAACTATTTTTATTACTAAAAACAGAAGTAAAACCATATGATGGGTGAATATCTGATCTATTCAGCCAAGAAACGACTAAAGGAGCTTCATTAGTATTAAATTATATTTTTCATTTATTTTTTATGTACCCACTTAATTTATGTAATCATGAAAATTCAACATTTTTAATTTTGTGTAATAACTATTCCAATTTTTTTTAAGAAATTTATTTCGTTACAATATTTTGCTCATCACCATTTCGATCTGTTTAATTAATTAAACAGATTAATTGTTTTTTTAATTAATCCATTTAAATATATTTTGAATTATTTATTCAAACTACACGAGTTTATTGATTCGTTAAAGATTACATAAAAATTTATCTGAATCGTTTTTATTTTAGTAAGTCATATCAATTTTTTATCTCTTTTGTGGTTTTATTTTAATCAGAATTTCAAATACTTTTGTTCCATATTTCCGTTGATGAATTTTTAAACAATATTTATTTTTAAAACAGAAGAAAATGGTTTGTCCGCCAATTTTTTTTCTTTTAATTATCATATATGCAGTTTTACTAGTAATTTATTTATTTAAAGAACTGTTATTATTAAACCGTATCCAGTATGGATAAAAAAATACTCTCAATATTTTTTTTTTATTAAAAAAAGGTATTGAAGTAAAAACATAGCATCAATTTATGATGATATAAACATCAAATAGGAAACGTAGAGGGAGGAATTTTGTTTATTAAAAATATTTACAAAAAAGAGCATTATTAAAAGATTTTTTGATACTTTTGTTAATAAATAAAATTTCATTTAATTTGGGTTTGGTTTCGTTTCTATGAAAGAAAAATTGATTGAGATACAACAATTTGAATTATCGTCCTGTTGACCCTCTTTGAAAACATAATCATCTTATTTTTTCTGATACATTCAGCAACAAAATATACGTAAAAATTGCTTACAATAAAGTTTAATTTAGTTTTAATTTGGTTTTCTTCCCGTTTTTGTATGAGAGAAAGGCTTTTTAAACTTATAGCTATAATCCATTAAAAATTCGTATCACTATAAAATGTATGGTCCAGTGGGTTTGTTTGTCGTATGTGCTCACATTTTTATTTTAGCTGTTATTGGCGCAGAGCGGACCAATGGTGACGAGCCGGGCGGCTGCACACGGCTCCATCCACGACTCTCTCCTGCTAGAAGCAGTTCGTTGTCAATTAATTTACAGATTATTTAATTTAATTTCTAAGCGTAGATAATTTTAATTTATTTCTTATATTTATATTTTTATTTACTTATTATTATTTATTAATTTTATTTATTTAATTTCATTAATAAAAGAAAGAGATTATTAGTTATATTTAGCAGTAAAAAAAAAAAATATTTCTTATTTAGCGGACCGCGCATCACGCGGTCCGCTCTGCACCAATCACGTAGTCCGCTTTGCACCAGTAGCAGCACCTAGACTGGCAACTAACACAAGCTCACACGAACACACTTAAGACTAAACGAACTAGACGGGTCCCAACTCACTGTTATGAATATGGCTAGCGTTAAACATTATATTTCTATTAAAAACAAATTCTGTATCTACTAACTCCTTAAGCTTATTTTAAAAATATAAAAACACCAAAATATTCAGAAAAATGTTTTCTACACACTAATATTTCTCTTCTTAAAATATTTCTGTAAAATACTTAATATTATCACACACATGAGGATACGAACGCGTCGAGGCTCCAGGGGGCAGAGCCCCTAGCCAGAGAGTCCGGCGAGCAAAGCGAGCCTGACCGGCTAAATTTATTTAAAAACGTTGTAAAATAGCACATTTTGAGTGTATTTCATAATAAAGGGAAAAACGAAGACAATCTTTTTGATTAATTTTTAATTGACAATTTTAATAAGAACTTATTTTTCTACAAGCAGTGTAACGTCCTCATCTATTTTAAATCAATCTTTTATTATCTCGTTTGTTGTGTGTTTGAAACATAATTATGATCAAATATTTTTCGATTTTAGACATGGAGTATTGATTTTTTTCTTTTACGTAGAACGATATCTGCGTAACGAATTTATGTCGTCAAGACAGCAATTCTCTGCCATTCCTAGGTCCGCTAAATGCCTGCTAGTACCTGTCCACCACTATTAAAGCGCTTGGAGCTTTAATTGGCTGATGGCCAGCCATAAATCTCGGGTAGCTTTCCACAGCAGCGAGATAGGAGTCTTTCCCTTAAATAAACTACTGTTGCCGGTTGAACAAAGCAACGGCATCAAGGAACACCCACACAGTCCGACAATGCAGCTCACGCCACATTGACTCGCCGCTTATAAGTGGTTAATTTTCCTCTTCACCTCTAAGTTCTAAGGTGGTCAGAGTTCTGGCCCCCCCAAGAACTGAGCAATCGAACATCATATGTTCGTTCGACTGGACCTCCCCGCAGACGCACAGCTCATCAGCTGCCAGGCGGAATCGAAACAAATATTGATTCAAGTACACGTGGTTGGAGAGCACCTGGGCACCCGTTGCGCTTAAAAACGAAGGAGAGGCATACCATCACCCCAAGTCCTGTATAAATTTATACAAGCATCTTTCCTTAGTTGTGGTGTGCCATTCTTGCTGCCATGCATCCATCGCGAGGCTGCAAAGCCTCCTTCTCAGGCGGAAGATGGGCAACTGAAAGAAATTTAAAACCGGTGCATTGTGATCACCGTTCCGCTCCGGTACTAGCCCGGCTTGAAACCGTATCTCAAATACCTCGGCCTCGCTGCTTCTTCGCAACTTCCACATGGCCGCCCGAACTTTCACCACTAAATCGATTGAGAGAACCTTTCCCAATACGGTGGTAGCCTCGTAGGAGGTTGTTTTAAAAACACCAGTGCATACTATTAATGCCCTGCGCTGGGAACTCCTTAAATTCTGCTGACCTCACTAAAATTCTCCTTTCCTGGTTTAAGGAGCACCCTCACCAAAGCCACCTTCTAACAAGTGGGAAAGCAGCGTAGGCACCCCGAAAACAACCTGCCAAGCGGTTCTCTTATGACAGGCAGCAGATGGTAGAATATATCCGGGTCAAGTTGGTCAATCCCGGGTGCCTTTTTCACAGCCATTTGAGAAACCACTCGGTCTATATCTACGGGTTACACAGACAGTATGCCTGCGAATGGTGTCTCACCCACCCTAACGCCGACTTCTGCTTCACCCTCCGGAGCACCTGGAAACAGAGTATCCAGGAACTCCTGGTAAGTCGCCAGAGATGTTAAAGCGTGTTCACGACCACCAAACCCGCATCGAATACTGGACAGCACGTGCAATGGCTTTGGCCGGTAACATGATTTTGCGAGCTGCCAGGGCTTGTGCTTCAACTTTGGTTTGATGTAAGTCTTCTGTTCTTAATTTGTGTACACGTTCTCTAGTTTTCAAATTTTCTCTCTCTTTGCATTCATCTTCTTCTCTTAATCTTTTTTATTCTTTCCTTGGTCTTAACGTTTTCTTCCTTTTTATATTTATCATCTTCCTTAATGTTTTTATTCTTTTTTTGGTTATAACATTTTCTTCCTCTTCATATTCATCTTCTTGTATTTTGGAGATATATTTCTTCATATTATCTTTCTTTTTCCTGTATGATTGTTTCTTTTTCATTTTTGATTATTCACCAAATAATCCAATAAAAACTGAGTATTTTACACCGCAAGGTAATTAACAAAGGTAAGGTAAGTAAATTAACATTTGTAACCATATGCAGGAGTTCACTAAACGGAATAGTTTAATTAAATTTTATTTGTACAACACACCAGAGATCTGAAACTTTCGTTAATCAGCAACTCACGAAGATACGAATAATACTGATCTTATAATACCAGTAATAAAGGGACTTTTACTCTATCCTAATATTTGATGTAATATTGTTGAATTAATAACTGTTTAAATATTTTATGTTAATAAAAACTAATACTTCAGCAATTGTGTTAACTGTTCTTTATTAAAGAATTGGAGGATCGTATCTCATTTTCAAATGAAATAAGTTTAAATGAAGTGCAACAAAAAATGTGTATATCTAATTTAATAGGCGTACAAGGAAGTCATGTGGTGTCCACATCAGACTTTTTTTTATTCCTCTAAGTGATGTTTTTTTATAAAGGATATGTTATTATATGTTGTATATGATAAGATATATTGTACGTTGTGTTTGTATTTGATATATATAGTATATTTTGGTTTCTTATAATTTTTTTCCTTTCTAGTTTGATTGGTAGTAATATTGTTTTACGTGTAAATTATGATTTTTTTAAGATTTTTTGTTTGTTTACTCTTGCTCGTGCCTCATGTATTTACTTTTGAGAGCAGGCTTGATGTATTTTATTGGAAATGATTTATTAAATCTATATTTCTAGCTTGTTTATTATATGTGTATTATCGTATTGTATAATATTGTATCTGCTCGAGAAAATTTATATAAATAAATAAAATAAAAAATAAATCTTACTGTTTTTATCCATCTGCATTTTTTCGAATAATTACAACAAAAAACAATCATATCTTTTCCTGTTCTAAACATATGTTTACAACAAAGACCAGAGCATTACCGTCTGCCGTACCGAAACAAAGTTAGCAGTGAAGTAAACGTTAATTTACATTTTCTAATTTTAATCAATTACATATATATATAATATTAATTAATTATAATTAATATTATATGATGTAGTATCACTGTTGTAGTATCAGTGTTCTGCTTTTTAGCACGTCTTTACATGGCATTGGTTCTCCATTCTTTTCTATTTTCAGTTAACCTTTTTGTATGAACATAACTTCTTTTTACCTTAATATCATCGATCAGTTTTGTCTTCATCACCTCTCTTATCAATCACTATACCCTCCAAGGCAATATTTAACAAACAGTAATTCCGAAATACATATTACAATTCATAGATTATTAATATTTATCTAAAGAAAAATACAAATTTTTAATTCAAAACAATTATTTACCACGTATAAAATTATTTTAACTAATATGACATTAACCATTATATTTTTATGAAAAGAATTATAAAATATTTTTTATTAATGAGAAACTTAGTACATTTAAATGTCTAAATAAAAGATTATATTGGCTGATAAAGGTGTGAAACAAGTGTCATTTTAAAAATGTATTAATTATCAAAATTCTTACGTCATTTTATAAATTTTAAATGTTATATAACATTAAAAAATCTGATGTGGACAGAACATGACTTCCTTGTACGCCTATTAAATTACATATACACTTTTTTAAAATAAAAATTACATAAAATTTTATTTCATAAATAACTTCTGATATTTTTTCATACCTTTTTTTTATTGTTAGTAATGAATTATTATTTATCGAAATAATCCTTTTACAATCAGAGGTCAATAATTATTAATAAATCAATATTTTAAATTAAAAAAAGAAAGGAGATGGAATCTCCTTTCGAATCGATGTGCCTTCCCCTTAAAAGATCCAAATACTTCATTTGGCTATAATTCTGGAACCAATGAAAATAAGTACCATTTATGATATATCCTTGAAAAGCTCTCAATGATGGCTTCGCATTACTGCAGTTAAGAAAAAGTTCAAAAATGTTTTTGGATTTTGGGCTTTTTTGGACGCTTTTTCTTCTTTCGATTGCAATCAAAACGGGAGGTGCACAGCTAGATGGTACAACAGTCCTAAATCCAAAATTTCAACATCCTACGTCTAATCACTTTTAAGTAATGCGAGATACGTACGTACGTACAGACGTCACGCCGAAACTAGTCAAAATGGATTCAGGGATGATCAAAATAGATATTTCCGTTGAAATCTGAAAGCCGAAATTTTTCGCGATCACAATATTTCGTACAAGGAAGTAAATCATTTTACAAATTGATTGGTAGAATTGATTATTTTATACTGAATTTAAAAAAATGTATGCAAAAAAATAAAATAAAATAAATAGTCTTAAACATGAAAAAGTGAAGTATCTAATGCGTAGTCTCTTAGATATTTCTAAGAAATGGGTAACATCAGGACCGATAAGAATTAACATCATCGACTGGCGATAAAAATTAACATTGACGGATTCAATCAAAATTAATCAAGAATAAATATTACACTCTGTAGAATAAATAAGATTATTTTTCTTTAACGATAACTTTTTTTCTTAACAATGATTTAATTATCCACAAGTTAGTATTAATTTACTCTTGAATTTTATTTCAAAACGAAAATTTTTATCAGAATAAGGTCAACGTCAAATATTTTACAACATTCATGCAAAAACTGTGCCTACTTTCATTTTTCGTTTTCTTCGGTTAGTGTTTGAAAAGTTTGCCAAAAAAAAATCATCTTTGAACATTTTTAGCTTTAACATAGCCTTTCTTGATGTTACAGTAATGGGATATAAACCAAATTGAAAATTAAGTACTACAATTAACCTGACTATTAAGTATTTTTTACGTGGCAGAAATTATTAATGAGTGAATTGCTAAAACAGAACATTGAAATTAGTTTTTCAAAACGAAGTCTCAAAGGATAGCATTTCAAAAAAGTGTGTCTCATTCAATCCTAGTAATATAGCACGATAACCACATTAAAGGAAATTTTAAAGTTTTAAAAGTCACGTTAATTTTTTTCTCTTCCCCATCACCTGAAAAATCCGGCGCGTAACCCAATCAATGACATCAATTTTGAAGTGCAACTCTTTATTCCTGAAAGGAAAACTAAAAATTAACACCTATGTCATTTTTCATCTCGTCATTCTTTTTCTTTGTAATTTCTATTTCTACTGAACAAGGAACCCTAGTAACGAGTAATAATTCTGTTGTATGAAAAATACCAAACCTGGCCGGGATTTGAACCCAGAATCTTCTGAATGAAAAGCAGAAACGATTATTCATAATTTATTCGAATTATTGACACGTATTTGAAAACTAAGTTAATAGAAAGTATAAATTATCAAAGAAAAATTATTTGAAGGAAAGACGTAGCGATGTAGAAAAGAAAATAATTACACGCAACATAAAATATTTTAGGAAAATGAAGCCGATGTAATAATATGAAATGTCCTTACGGAAGACCAATGTTAGTGAAAAAATAGAGGTAATAATCGGTAGGAATATATACAAAAAAATGAAGGAGGAAAAATTCAGATAATGTCTTATAAGGAAATAAAAGTTGATGGTTTCATAAGAGATTCTGCATTACGAAATGAATTTGACAAAATTCTGAAAAATTTGAGCAAAAATATTTGAATAGGAATTGATAAAATAGCGTTAGTAGTAGTAGTAGTCGCTGCTATGCCGTTTGGGAAAGATAGGATTGAAGTATAAAAAAAAGAGAGGAGTGTAAAAAAAGAGGAAGGCAAGCTGCTCGTCAAAAAGAAGAGATCAAAAATTTAACCTGTAACCTTTACATCTTAATTTGTATTTGGAAAAAACAATACTAAAATTTAAACAAAATTGTTAGATCTGCTTATCAACCCGCGACAAAAAATAAAACTTTAATATACTCTGAAGAATCGTTATTTCAGCAGAAACTAGAAATGATTTAGATAAATCAGCGAATATTTTAAAGAAAATTGTTTCTGAAGAGAATTAAAATGTTAAATATTAAGGCAGAAGAATACTTCTTAAGCCAGAAATCGAAGATTTTTTCGAAGTAGTGAAATTACAAAACTATAAATTGAAAAAAGGATATCCATGCGGTTGAAATTATCGAGACGCGGTAGCAGAATAGTAGATGTACAGTAATGTATCTGCAAGTCCACCGTAAAGCAGTTCTCCGTGATCGTCCTTTCTCACTATCCACAATTTTACCGTACCATTGATTCCTTCTTCCTCGATTTGGATGTAGTTCAGACCCTGTTAACTGCGTGCTAAGGATCTCAAGTTTTGCGCAGCCAGCGTAACAATTACAGAGTATAATAGGACTTGCCTGGAGGTTATATCTTTTGCAGTGACTTGCAATAAAAGTAATTTTTTTGAGTACCTATTTTTCTTGTATACCCGAAAAAAATGTTATTTTTTTATCACGATTTTAAAATTTTTGGACAAATAAGATCTCGAAAACGTTAAAAAATACAAATATCCGGGTCGGGGTTCTTTTTTTACCAATAGTAGTACGTGCCATTTGTTATGAACTATATCAGCCGGAAAAATAATATAAAAAAATAATGTTAAATATAATAATTTAAAATTAAAAAAAAAAAATTAAAATTTACGGATAATTTTTTTTAAATTTCATTTTAATTGTAAGATAAAAATAATTTATTTCAGCCAATTAATATATATTTAATTGTTTTATCAGATGGCAGTATCCATGTCACCGGGAAGCAACTCCGGTTACGGCAATAGTCAATATGTTTGCCCTGAAACAGCGGCTGCAACCGGGACTACACCACAGATGACGACCGGCAGTTACCAATTTCCCAGCATGTCGGTCAATGTCAGTATGAATATGACTATGCACGGATACCCACCTTGTTCTGTGCCTCCAATGCACGAACAAATTCCACAGGTAAGTTAATACCCGTTCGTTAAAAATACCTTTAAATAGTCATATGAGTACGTTAAAAAGTAAATAAAATATTATTTTTATTAATAAAAAATATTTCCCATTAATTTTCTAAAACAACAAAAACGTGTAAATACCTCGATCAATAATGCAAGTGCGATGGTAGCGCGTATTGCGATCAACATCGCAATATTTTCGTTCCCACTCTTCTGTAAATTCACTCTCAATCTTAGTCACAATTTTTTATAATGTAATCAATCAACTGATGGTTGGATGGTGCACACGAAAAATTGATTTACGCAGTAGTTGAATTTATGTAGCGACAACAATGTATGAATAATAAGCTTTTTGATAAAATAATACACAATATTGTAGAAATCTTTTTTCTAAATAAATTTATAATTTATCCTGTATACAATGTTTAAAACGAAATACTTTATATCGTTATTAATCTTAAATAATAATCTTTTAATATAATAATAATTATATTTTTAAATTAAATATAATTTTAAAAAGAACATAGTAAAATAGAAAAAGGGAAAGAATTTTTTTTTTAATAAAAAAGAAAGAAAAGTAAATTAATTCAAGCTAACGAATTAATAATGTTAATGATGAATTATTATTTAACTAATAATTCAGTCTTGTATGACGCAATTCTAGGAATTGTAACTAAAAGGCGTGCTTTAACTTTGAATGATAGAAAATTCTGCCTAATTGCCTAATAACGGCACAAACACAAAATTATTTATACAGCCTCTCTTTACTTATATATTTTATAAATGATAATTAAAAATGAATCGTATGATTACTGCTAGATATCGTAAATAATGCGATGAAGGTATATTTATACCAGAATCGTAAATATAATGCTAAATTTTTCTATTTGATTAAGTACCTCTAAAATGAATTTCATATGTATACAGAACGTTAACAAAATTTGGAAATCTTAAATAACTTTTCCATAGTTTAAAATAAAAAAATTAAGTTTAGCAAATGTTATTTCGATATGAAACAATCAAGAATCCCCAATGAAGGCAAATAAAGAATTTTAAATGGAGAGGATAGGTTTATTGCGCATAATTTTAAACACTGAAAAACAAAACTTTTTACTAAAAAAACTTCAAGCTACGATAACACTAACAAAATGGGAGCTATTTAATATTTTTCGCAGTTGTAAGTTTCAAAAGCGTTCTACAATCTACCCCAAGTAGTGGTCTCACACCGAAAAACAGATCATTTTGAGATATGAGAGCACTTGCTAAATTTTTTTTTTTTACCGTTACATTGTTGAACAGTTATTTAAGAGGTACCAGACTACTTTTTAAAGTGGATGTAAAAAATATTAAATGGCAACCACTTTGTTAGATTGTCGTAGCCCGAATTATTTTATGTCAAAAAGTTGTTTTTCATTAATCTTTTAAATGATGTATCACAATTCTACCCTTTCCATTTAAAATTTTTGAGTTGCCCCTACGAAGAAGTCCCTGATTACTTGGAGTGTAGTACTCTCATACCAAAAAAATAGATTGTTTCGAAGTAGGAGCACATGCCAAACTTAAATTTTTCTATCTATAATTGTAGGAAGGTTTCTAAGGGTTCCCATGCTTTGGTGATACTTCATATATATGCATAATATATATATATATATGTACAATGCGTTCCACGAAGAGGTATACGCTTTTGATTTAGTATCGCTCGCCCATTTGTTTTTTCTTCTTTTTTTTTGTTATACGGGCATCGACTTCTAAGGTTATTAGCCCTCGTCACATTCATTAAAAGATGTTTAAATCATCATCAGGTTCGTCAGATGTAAGGTGTAAAGGACCCTTCATTTTTTTTAAAACACTAAAATTGGCAACAAAATATATTTACACATTCACATATATTAAAACACTTACATGATGTAAAGGGCCCTGGTACTAAAATAAAACAATAAATAAAACACAAAAATTAAAATTAAAAAGAATGTCTTCACAGTCCTCATATATGGTACTCCTCCATTAGATGCTTGACTGTAAGTGCTTTATTACAAACACCGCACATTGGTCTTTCTTCGCCGGTTAACAAAAATGAATTTTTTATTCGCGGGTGACCCATTCTAAGTCTGATCACCGCCTCTTGTTCTCGGCGAGTCAGCTTCATGTCGTTCTTCCATTGATATGTAGAAGTTTTAACTGAGTAGTTCGTTATTTAATCTTCTCCAATCATTACTCTACCGGTTTCTTATTGTATTACTTACAACAATTTTTAACATCTGCCACTCGTATAGGAATTATATCCAGTTTATCACACACGGTCACCTTTCGGCAGCTTCGTCTGCACTTTTATTCCCTGCAATACCAGCATGCCATGGAGTCCAAACAAATACACATCGCTGTCCTCGTTTATTGAAAACGTACAAAATTGACAGGATGTTTGCAATGAGGACGTCCTTAATGTTCTTGTTCCGAATTGCAATATGTGCACTTAAAGAGTCGGAACATATTAGCACTCTCTCATCGCATTAGTGTTCCTAGTAGCAAAGAGCTTGCTGTATGGCAATAAGTTCTGCCGTGTAGACACTGGCCATATCTGGCAGTTTCCAAAAGTAGGCTTCTCCATTTACATATATGGAGCATCCAACAACATGTTCGGTTTCGTAAATAGAGAATACAAGAAAATCCGGCAAATTCCAGCTACGTAACAGTCACGATGAGAAGAGAACATATTCCTGAAGTTCTTTTAAACGAGGTTGGAATATCTCATTCCAGTAACGTAAGCTATCTGGGCGTATACCTTGAGTGCCGTTTAACTTGGAGAGATCAAGGGAGAAAAGGACATTTGGGTTGACATTAGGTTTAAAAGGACGTACTGGATATTAGGTAAGGGATCTCAACTTTCTTTACCTAACAAGGTTCTGCTATGCAGGACCTTCCTGAAGCCGGTACGGACTTACGGAATTGAACTCTTGGACACAACCAGTAGCAGAAATGTGAAGATCATTCAACGGTTCCAGAATAAAATACTACGGAAGATAACAAGCGCTGTGGTTCGCAAGGGAATCTGAGCTACAGGATTAGATAAGAATTCCAAACATTCGAAAAGAAATTGAACGTCTAGTTTTGAGGTATGTATCAGGCTGGAGAAGCATGTTAATCATCCAGCAACAATGAGGGTGTCAGGAGGCTGAAAAGGCTTCATGTGCTTGATCTGGTTGATGAACTATTATGAAGATCGGGTTTGTTGGGGATATCACTTCTTAAAATTGGTTTTATTACATTTTCGTACATTTTGGTTTTATTTTTATTTATTTTTTTATTACTATTCAAACTTATGGCTGCTTACGTTTATTATTTATGTATGTATGGTTATCTTAAAATTAATGTCTCACTAAATCTTTTTTTTATTTACGTGCCCGACCTATTAATGAATAACACTGATAAACATAATTTTTGTTTCCTAACATGCGATACGTGATTTTAATCTATTTTTGATGCTGAAAACGAATATGAACCTGAGTTCATATTCGTTTTCAGCATCTGAAAGATTCTGAAATCTTTCTATCACCCACCATTTTTGAAAAATCTTTTACTTCTAAGTAAAGGATTTTTTTTATTTTTCAACGTAAGATCATTTTAGCTCATTTTTTATTGTTTAACTTTGTAACGTAATTTGTAAGCTATAAATAAACAATACTAGACAGAGAATTAAATCATATTATAGTCACATATTATGGCATCATATCTAATACTGAAGAGTGAGCCTTCATGGACAAGATTAATCATGTCTGTACAGATCAAAGCATGTAGTTGAAATAACCCGCACAATATGATACGCTTAGAGCGGCTCCTCATATAGTACGCACTAATTGTTCTGCACATTTAACAGGATGACTGAAATGTACACCGAAAACTTTCCATTTGGTGTACCTATGATTTGGCGTGAACTAAAGGATCATGTAACCGATTGTTAATTTTGTTTAACAAGTGTGCTGGAATTCCTAAAAAATCTAAACATACTGTAAAACATCCTTCATTGTAATCTGCAATCAGGCCTGTACCTCATAGTGAAATTATTCCAATTCGTGAAGCACCTGTGAATGTATGTTTCGAAAACAGCGATGAAGATTCAAGCAGTACTGAAGAAGACAACAATGATTTTGATTTTGAATTATCTTCCAATAAGCCAGATCTTATATCACAAGGTAACTTAAATGACTTGGTTAGGGATTTAAATTTATCAAAAAATCAAGTTGAACTGTTAGCATCAGGACTGCAAGATTGGAATTTACTTTAAAAAAATACAAAAATTTTGGACTTTCGAAGCCGATAAAAAGAACTTTCTTAGTATTTTATAGATGAAAATAGTTTGGTTTATTGTAAAAATATTGGTGAGCTCATATTGCACTTAGGACAAGTTCATAAACCTGAGGACTGGCGCCTTTTCATAGATTCCAACTATAGTTTAAAAGTGGTTCTACTACACAACGGTAAAAAATATCCTTCGATACCAATCGCTTATGGTATTAATTTTAAAGAGACATACGATGTGATGAAGACGTTCTTGAAAAAATAAATTATAAAAAATATAGCTGAAACATATGTGGTGATTTGAAAGTTATAGATATTTTGTTAGGCATGCAATTAGGCTATTCTAAGTACATGTGTTTTCTTTGCGAATGGGACAGCCGAGCTAGCGATAAACATTACCGAAGAGTGGAAGAAACGAGACAACTTAACTCCAAATGGGAAAAATATTATTCATGAGCCCTTAGTTGAACCCAAAAAAATATTTTTACCCCCTCACCATATCAACCTAGGACTAATGAAAAATTTTGTAAAAGCAATGAAGAAGGATAGTCCCAGATTTTTGTACATCAGGTAGAAATTTCCGAATGTAAGCGAAGGAAAAATTAAAGAAGGAATATTTGTTGGGCCTCAAATAAGAGAGTAGTCAAAGATGATGTATTTAACTCGATGTTAAATAATGTAGAAAAAGCAGCTTCATCATTTAAAGACATTTTCAAAACTTTTCTCGCCAAACAAAATTCCGACAATTACCATGATATAAACTTCTTACTTCATACAGTGCTATATGATGTAATATGTCTTTGAAAATACATTTTCTTCACTTTCATCCGGATTTTTTCCCGGACAACCTCGGAGACGTAAGTGACGAACACGGTGAACGTTTCCACCAAGACATTTCGGTGATGGAAAGCCACTATAAAGGGAAATGGAATACTAACATGTTAGCCGATTACTATTGGACATTAATTCGGTTTGTTCCTGAGGCTATTAATAAAAGAAAAGTATCAGCGAAATCATTCTAACACAGCTATGGCCAAGCAAAATTATAAATTTTACAGATTTTAATTATATTTCCCCTTAATATTTTTTTAAGCGTAATTTATTTAACACTAAGGGTGATAGAAAAATTGTATTTACAGATCTGTAATGAAAGCAAAAAAGCAATTCAAGAAATGGTATTACGCTTAAAGAAACTTTAAAAAAATATTTGTTTTGTCTATCAGGGATAATTTAACTTCATTTATCGATAATTAACTCCTAATTTATGTGTCATTTTATATTATCCTACTTGAATATCAGATTTTGATTAATATTTCTGTAATTCGGTGTGGAAAAGTGTATTAACTTTTTTTTTAAAGGTGGATCCTATTGTAAACAGTGTCTGTGTGGAATTTTATCAATTCATTATTATGCGTTTTAAACTACGCTATAATTCTTTGACACTATTAAATATATTCAAATTATTTCGTAGTTACTAGTTTTCTTGTATTTATTCATATCAATTATGTTTGTACTCGTTCAGGATTATAAATGGATGATCTTATTTGAAGTGATAGTCTGTCATACATCTTACTTATAGCTTCAATATAGAAGCTGATTTTAAATAAATAAATTCAATAAAATATATATATATATATATATATTATTCATTACGAATGAAGGCAAATAAAAAATTACCAGCTTTTAGTGCGCTTTAATTAATGAATATAAAAGATAACAAAATAGTTTCTTTAGCAGTAAAATATGGCATTGAAAAAACTCGTATTCTCATTAACTTAATATAATTAGTAATACGTTTATAGAAACAAAATGTTAACTGATTTAACATTCAAATTATTTTTGGAAATTAAAATAATGATTTGATTATATTGTTAGATATCGAAGAAAAAATATTACTTCAACTTTTAACGTCAGTTTATTTTAAAAAATATTTCTTGAACATATTCATTTTTTTCTAGATAATCCTTATAATCTAGTAGTTTATAATTAATCTCGACAATTTTATCAAGAAAGTCTATTTATTACTTTGTGTTTTCTATTCTTTTCCTTTTTAAAAGGACAAAATTACACGATTAATTTAAAACATACGCTATAAAATAAAAAAAGTTTTTCTTGCGTTGAAATTCTATTACGATAACATTATATGAAAAACGTGGGTGAGTCGGAGGAAGGGGAGTTATTGTGGCCGGACAAGGGTTCTAACTGTTATCCTCTGATTGGTTAGGATCGTTAACGTACAGCCAATCAAGAGAGAGCTCAAATCAATAATGTTTCCTGCCTGCCCCACAGTGTGTTTGTCCCGTTCATTTTAGTTATAAGAAAAAGAGGTTATATACTTATAACTGTATTATTTGTACAAAGAAACGACGGTGAATCGATTTAAAAATCCCATTAACTCCTTTATTGATATGTAAAACCGACTGAAACGTTATTTTCAATGCACCTTAATTAAATTTATTTTTAAATAAAACTTTTAAATATAACTTAACAGATACATTATACATATATATATATATATTTCCTGCGTAATACAAAATAATCCATAAATATTACATTACACATTTCACCATCCTAAAAATTACAACTAAAAGCAATCAACTATGAAGCTGAACTTTGTCATTTACATCCTTACTTCGAGTGATTAAATTGAGAATTACAACCATGACATAATTTTTCTTATATTATGCATAATTTTCTTATACATATTGAGGCACTTGATAGATCTGATGTTAATTTCTATTCCTTTCTGTTCTACGTTAATTTTTTAACCTCAACATAATTCCTATAGTCTACCCCTGTTTATTTATTTAATAAATTCCAACCTGTATTGTTACCTTCACACGTCCTCTGTCACCAGATTAGCAAATCTGAATGTCTTAATGCATGACCACTTTCAACATTTAATTCCTTTATTGCTTCTTCAATATACTATAAATACTTAATTTCATTTATTTACTTATTATTTTAACTAAAGAAAAGTAACATAAAAAAGTTTCTAACATTTTTGTTAAAAAAGTTACACCTTAAATCCTATATTGAGGATACAAATTGTTTAACTATAACAAAATCTAGTTTAAAAACCTGAATGAAAATATATTGCGTTATTTGCATTAAACGTAATTTTCATAAAAACATAAACTTAAATTTAAACGAACTTACTAAACAAACCTATGCCGATCTCCGTGGCGAAGATCTTTTGTAATGTTTCACCTAGCGGGAACCATATATTCCTTAAAACGTGTTTTTCTTATCTCTTACAAAACTTTTATTTTTTTTAGTCAGCGATCAAAATATTACTTGACGAAAAATAATGGTCTAAGCTACGACGCGTGCTCTATTTCAGCTTTACTGCTCATGAATAATCGGATTATCGGGCTAAATCAATCTTTACTTTCAATAAAATCAGTTGTAAGAGTGATTCAAATCGGCCAGTGGTACAAAAGCTATAACAGAACATTGTTACGAGCTTAACAAACACGAACATACTGATTTATGCTTACAATATGTTCGGTAAATCACTATGAGTTTAAGAGCAGAGAAACAATAACCCACAGTTATTATTACTCGTCTTATTTTTTTTGATTCTTTTTATTTAATAAAATTTCGAAGATGTACTTCATTTGGTATTATTTACGGTAAAGGTTTTGATTTATTTCTGGTGAATTTAACAATTCTTATCATATATGATTGTGATCGTATGAAATTCCTTACGTTTTGTTTATAAGACACGATCAGAAGCAGGAGTATGCGTTGAGCGTTATAGAGGTCGTATTGTGGGATCCGCCTACTTTGAGAAGATAGTTTAGTGGTGTTCGTTTATTTACAATTTTGTAGTCGATTTCATCGATCAAGTCAGAGAAGCAAAGATCAATTATGCTTGATTCTAACAAAACGTTATCACACCGTCCACCTGACAGGGCAAAGATACTTATGTGTGGTTTCTTTAAAATCACACCATCTCCCACAAGGTTTTTAGCCCTTTTGATCACCTGATTTGAATTGATTAGGAATCAGAGGTGATCAGGAATCGGTAAGATGAAGAGTGTTATAACTGGTCGAGCAGGCTTGAACCATCAAGTTTTCAGATGATCGCGTAAATACGAAGTATTTCACATAATCAACTGATTAAAATGTGAAACAACTGAATCGCGTCCAGAATTGTACATCCGTACTAGAAGAATCTTACGCTACGGTCAAAAGGGATTATGAACAACGGGTAAAAATAAAAATCGATTGAAATATTGGTAGACCCAAAATTGTGTATTTCATTGCCTTAGTTATAATAAAATAAGTTTTTACGGCGATGGTGATTTTTTAATTATTTTTTTATATTTGTTATAAATGTTTCTGTAATCAGAAATATGTAATAATTCATATCAATCTGTAAACGTTTATTAATTTATAAAATCAAGTACTCGTTAAATTTCCGAATGATATTAATAAAGTTATCTGCTCGAAATATAAAAAAAATATTAAAACAAAAATATTGTTAAATGCCAATCTTATTATAAATATTGTGATTTTTTTGTTTTACGGTAGGTGCAATGGACGCCGGCAGCAAATCCTTCACCGGTTTACCAAAGTCCTCAGTACCCCGGAGCGACGTATTCCTTCACGGCAGATTTCAGGCCTCCTCCCGCACCACCACCAGAGCCTCCGTATATTTCATCATTCAAACCGCTTCCGAAACAGCAACAACAACCGCAACAAAGCCCTAGCTGTAATTTACGGCCTAAAAGAACCAAACTCGTGCCTGAAAATGATTCTAGCCGACCAAATCAATGTCGGATATGTGGGAAGACATACGCTCGACCAAGCACATTGAAAACACACCTGAGGACGCATTCGGGAGAAAAGCCTTACCGATGTGAGGATTGCAATAAATCCTTCAGTCAGGCGGCTAACCTCACTGCACATGTCAGGTATGTGAAAAGTTTTTTTTTTGTATGCAAAATATATTGAATTGTGTTGAAAGTATCCTTTTTTTATTTAGCTTTAACGCAACAACTGTGGCCGTCAGCAAAAATATTGAGCTACTGAATTGCAGCTAACTTAAAATTGTTTATTAAGTGTCGACAGCATAAATTTGTTATTCTCATAATTCAATAAACATATTTCACGTCTCTCAAACAAAAGTTGAACTAAATTTGATAAGCTTTTATTTTTATATGTACTTCTAAACTTTCTGAGGAAAACTTCTTTCCGAAGGACTTAAATATAAACAGAAATTCTTTCTGTATATGAGTACAAAGTAAAAAAACATAAACCCCTGGACAAACACTTACTCCTTTAAACGTTCAGTAAATTGTATCACCTGTTCTTTCTGTCCTCCCTGTTAGACGAACCCGTTCTAAAGTACAAAATAGTACTTTTTTTGTTGTACAAAAGTACAGCAAAAAAATATATAACAGAATTTTCTATCATAATTGATTGTAGAAAGTTTAGCAAAAAGCAAATTTGAAAATTACAAACGACTTGAAAAACACACGATAAATAGGAATATGCAGTGAATTAATCAATAATCCTTAATTACAATGTTTATCTCCTGGAAACAGTGCTTACAATAATGCAACAGCAACATTATTTTGTCGATCGTCTGTAATCAATTACGACCGACAATTCCATTTAAGTTGTCAAATTAATTTTTTTTATATTAGAAAAAATTCAATAAAAAGAGTGAATTCCACTGTTCTACAGGTCTATTAGTTAATAATAATACAGTGTACTGGTGCAATACAAACCGTTTTGTCAATCACTTAACTATGAAACTTTCGGTAAATCTGTTTTCTATTAAATCGCTAGTATATCACACCTTATAGGCTGAAGGCAATATGTAGAGAAAAGTAAGAAACAGAAACAGTAATTAGAAATTAGCGCACCCTATTTGTTGAAATATCAGTTGGAAAACTATAAGATTCAATGTTAGGTGCAGCTTTAATACGTGCCAATCAATGATTGAAAAGAGTCAAAGAATACTTTATACAGACGATAAAACACTGTCATTATTATTACCAATGACTGCTAATAAAAGCAATCTTTGTTAATATAAATGCACGAGATAAATAATTTCATCGATTTATAGTTCTGGTAGGTCATAAAATGACCGGGGGAAAAAATATTTATGTATATATACATAGAGTGACACGATCACCGGCGTATATTACAATAAACATTTTAAAACTCAAAATGGTTAATCTTTATGCTAAATTGTCAATTATTGGATAATTGCAGAAGCTTGCTGTAACAACTACTTTGCGCCAAATTAAAGGAAGATAAATTTGGAAAAAAGTGGAGAAAACATTAACCAGAAGCCAAGAAATTATTTTTTATTTTAAATACGCATTCGGAAATACATAAGTTTTTAAAGAACACGAGAAACAAATGATTTCTACCAGAAAACATTATCGTAAAACGCCGGTATTAACTCTTTTTTTATACATTTGTAGATCTTTGAATATTATTCCGGTGGTGGTTTTCAGTAGTTAAAATATTTTTATATTTTCTGCGGTAGTTTCTGAATTATGTATGTTTCAAGAAAAAGTAACAAAAATATCTCGGTCATAAGGACATAAAAAAAGTGTTTATATTTCTATATTTCGCTAGTTTTTACGTGCTATTTTAGTGTCTTATGGCACTTCGTCAACACACAGCTTCGGAAAATCGGGTGTACTATTTAGTACCAACAAATAACACTCACGGCTATTGTTCTTCACAAAATTATTATTTCTGGTTGTGTGATAACTTCTTTGCCTAAAATGTACTCGATATCATATAATTTACAAAGGAAATCTTGATTCATTTAGATGATACATTAATTCCAGAAGATATAATTTTGGTCGTCTGAGATCTGTTACAGATTTTATTGTAAAACTTCTACACAATCGAATGTAGACGTACGGTTGAACTTTGCATAAGTTGTAATACATAAGTTCTTTAAAATTACATATTCTTTAAAATTACATAAGTTCTTTTAAAAGATAATTGGTTGTAATTCTGTAATCAATTTCAACCGAGCCTCAGAAGCAAAAACCAATTAATTATGCTTGGTTTCGACTTAATGCTCTCTTACCTCCACAACTGCAAGGACAAAAACATTTTCACATGAAGAAAGCTTAAAAAACTGTATCATCTCGAAGGACTTTCAGCATCAAAAATCACAGAATCTTAGCTTACCACATTACTAAAGCAACGTAGCTTGAGCTAAGTCCCTGCAGGAGTCTGACCCAAATTTCCTACTAGTTCTTTCTTACTCAAAATACCTGGCCTCTTGTCTTTAAATGACATGCTTAAATTCTTGTGACTTTCTAACTTCTATACTTTTTTTATTTATTTAACAATTCTTTTTTCTCTCCAACAATAAAAAGTTTAGATTTAGGAATAGTTTTAACTTTAACTACTTACTTAAGTAAAATTAAATAGAGTTGTCAAGGGACGGAATTAGGTCTGTCTTGGTTGTATGATATATTTGTGCTTACTACAAAACCTAATTAATATAAATCAGCCTATTATCCGAGTTTTATGTTTACCTGTTTGTCCATATGTCACCGAAGAATGGAAAAAAAATTCCTGTCGATATGAATTCTCTTAGGGGGTGTAATCCTGAGCAAGGTGCTAACTTCCCTCTACAAATTAATTTTTCACGCCCTAATCTTAATCTATTTTCTATATCTTTAATCATTTCTTCTTGAAGGTACCATGGGAAATGAGTCAGCTACCCCACTCTTAGTATCTGCAAGGCAGATAGTAATTCCAATAAGATTACTAGCCGATTGTAACACTCCCCCTATACTCCCAGAAGAAATTACTGAATTGCATGCGTTTAGCGGTAGGAGAGAAATTCAGTTTTGAAATAAAATGTTAATCAAAGGTAACTCTATATGAATATAACGGTTATAAAAATTAGAAACATTAAAGTTTATGGACAACAGAGAAAACATAAGCAAATAATTAGAGGCCTTTGAAATGTGGTGCTACAGGTGGTGTTGGAAGTTACATAAGTTGATAAAGCATAAAATGAAGAAGTCTTAAGACAAAAAGGTGAGAAAAGAAATTGACAGCAGAATCTTGTAGAGAAAAAATAGATTAATACTCCATAATTAAGGCATCCAAGTTTAAGAAACTGATAATAGTGGGATGTGTAGAAAATAAAAACTCTAAAAGAAGATAAAGATTGGATTATATAAAACAAATAATTGAAGATCAGCAAAATAGAAATGAATATTGAGTATTATCAAACTAAAGCAAAGTGATATCAGAATAGAAATGAATAGTGAATGAAGACAACCAAAAAAATTTAATATATTTTCCTACTGATATTTTTTGCTCAGCTGAATCACACTTTTCCTACCAAATCCTCCTTGAAAGGACATATACCATTATTGTTTATAATGAATTTATTGTAAACTTAGTACTTCAGTGTTTTTTGTTTTTTTTAACAAATGATACAATTTTTTTTTAATTATTTACATACAAAATGGTGCACTGATACTCAGGTTAGATTTTCACTCCTCTTGGAATGCCTCTAGAAAAAGGAGATATGGAAATGTTAAAGGTACTTTAGTGTAGCTTATAAATATATGCAAATTTATGTAAAAGATATTTCATCTGTGTGAATAACATTTTAACCGATATAGAGCAAAATAAAATTTCTCTTTATATTTCTTTTCAGAACTCACTCTGGAGAAAAACCATTCCGTTGTCCAATCTGCGCTCGTCGATTTTCACAGTCATCATCAGTAACAACGCATATGAGAACACACTCTGGTGAACGACCATATAGGTGCAGATTGTGCAAGAAAGCGTTTTCAGATTCGTCAACGCTGACAAAGCATTTAAGGATACACTCCGGAGAAAAACCATATCAGTGTAAATTGTGTCTTCTACGTTTTTCACAATCCGGTAACTTAAATAGACATATGAGAGTCCATGGAGCTGCAGCTGCAGCAGCAAACTTGACATTATTACCGGCATGACACCCTCATTGGAATATTTATTGCACTCACAACTGTTGGTGCAATCAATGATATACAATGTATGACTGCAATCAGTGTATTTTTTTTATTAAAAGAAGGTGCTTTACACAATACAGTCCATTCAAGTTTAAAGTAGATAGCTATAAATATTTACACGGTATAAAATATAATATATGAAATTTTTTACAGAATAGCTCATTATAAGAAGTAGCAACAGTTTTACTATGATGACCGGTGAACAAGAAAAACTCTAATGTAAGCTTTATATAAACTTTACAAGTACTAATAACACTACTTTGTTTATTACCTGAGTAACAGATTCCAAGCTTTTTTCCAATATTTAAAGTTAGATTATTACAGTACACCCGATGAACATTGTTCACTTATTAATACAGGATTTTCTAATCAAGTTAAGTAATTACCTTAAGAAATAATTGTAAAATAGTTTTTGATTAACGTCAATACACTTTAATTTAAGATAAAAGTAACAAAAACGTTTTAGCTTGAGTTAGATTTCATTCTATAAATTAGTCTTCTTCAGAGATGGCCTCTTAGAGCAACAAGAGTTGTCGTACCATTGGATGTGGTTCTGATGTTCGAATTAGATTTTGAAGGATCTTTGGTGATGTGATTTGTTTGAGAAGTGTGTGCAGTACAAGTTGTTCATTCATAAAACTTTTATATGTTTTTGTGCATCTGTATATTTCAAGTTGTTCATGTATGTCCACATATACATAAAATTCTCATTTATTTCTGATATCTACTCATTGTAAATTTTTCCAATGAATTGGATCCAGCGAAGAATTGAAATTCTTCTATACGTTTTATATTTTTTACATTGTGAAGTGTTGAACCCCATTTGTCTTACATAGAAGTTGTTCAGTTAAACCAGAAAATGTATAAACTTCAAATAAATCTAACTTGACTGTTTTTATCTGAACTGCATTATTTGTGGTTCTATATATGATATTGTAGCCTTTTTTTTAATTTATGAGCAATTTTTCATAATACAAAAATAGTTTACTCCTCCAATGAATCCACTTTTATAAACTATCTTCACTGAAATAACAACTCGGCACACCTGAGCAATTGAAAAAATACATACAAACAAAAATAATATTTTAAATAAATAAGCACAGTTCAAATTACAACACTTTAAAACAAAAAAGATCTTTCAAAACCTAATACAAACATTTCCACCAATGACATTACACTAGTGCTGTCAGTGGCAGAAAATATTTGATTTATACAGCAAAAGCTAGCTCAGGTCAAATAAAGTTTGTGACTTTTATCATGTAATTTTTTTTATAGCATGACATGTGAAAAATGCAAAATTCAAGTGAAAAATAATTTTTCTGAAAAAAAGCTAATCTTCTACAAAAGGCAGTTCTATATATTAAACTTCATCCGATAAATATTAATAATTTTAAGTGTGCTGTGTAAGTTTATCAATATGAACTGTCAATTAATCTTACGTAGAATCATGATGTATAACACTTAACGAAATTAACTAAATATTACACTACTACTAAGTGAAAGATTTGTTACAAATTTTCATAATATTTATTAATAATAGCACAAACATTAATTTCAGGATAACAAAAGTATTATTTGTGGTTAACTGGTTCTAATATCGCCCATTATTTTTACTGAGTGGCTTTGTTTATATCTACTTCAAACTCATGGACTTAATTTTAAAATATATTTTAAAATTTCTATTATGCAATCTATTATTACAAGATTGTGAATTTTTACTATAATGGTAAAATGTGGTAACAAATAAAGAACATTCTTGGGCTATTGTACCAAGCTTGATCAGTAACTGTATGTCTTTTCAAGAGCAACAAATTTTTTTGTTGTAGAATTAGTGCTATTATTTTGTATATAAAACACTAACTTTTGCCATCAGTCATTTCACTTATTTCATGCATTTTTAATACACCTACAGATAGAAGTTCATAATTACTATTCTGTTCCAATATTTTTTCATCAAATATCTGCTACATCCTGTAGTATCTTAAACACAATTCATACTCATATTATAATTACATAGTCTGACAAATAATAAGGTAAATGTTGTGGGATTAATTAGAAAAATAATTGAATATTACCTTCATTTTATTCAGAAAAAAACCCTTTAGCATCAACAGTGATTTAGCTATAATTGGAGTGACTGACCTCTGCCAAACATTTTATGGTGTTGTCACATTTTACTGAATGCTTTCAATATTATCAAAAAGAGATGTCTTTATTAAAATTAAAATTTACTAAATTTTGAGAACAGTTAATAATCACAGAGCGGCAAATCTGGAGAACAGAGAATGATTGAGCACATATACTAGTCTTTAGGCCAAAATTTCCAGAAAACTACTGCTTAATGAACCAGTACATTGCTGTGAACAGGAACCAGCTGTCTAGCTGTCTAATGTTCAAGCCAGACACAGTGAAATATTTATAAGTGTTTCATGTCACTGAAATAAAAGTTTCCTGTGACATTTTGTCAAGAATCTTTTTTCTTACGAACAGTTTGATTATAATTGCCAGAGTCTGTACATAATTTTCATCTTCTTTATTAGGTTTTATCCTCAACAAGTAATTCAACTAATCTGGCTGGATACCTTAAGAAAACCTCTGATAACTTTATTAGTTTAAGAAAGAATAACAACAGTTGTTCAACAATAACAATTACTTTTTTCTTTTACAAGTTTTTTTATGTTTTTTCTAACAATTCTCTTCTCAGTTTGTCATAAGACAAACCTTAATTTCATATTTCATCAACTTGATAATATTAAGTAACAACAAATTGCATACTAGCAGCAGAGTATAATAATTTTGTTAAAGTTGTTTTCATTTACTGCTTCTAATATTAATATTTCCAAAGAGATCTCTGTGAAGCCATTTTTGATAACTTATTAGCATTTTAGTTTTGAAATATCAACACGATAATAAAAGTTAAAAATAAATTAATATCCATTAAAAATCAGTATTACCAGTAACAATAAGTAATAATCAAAATATACAATCATACCAAAAAAATAACTTACTAAAGTATTATTAATGAAACCCTAAGCTGCATTAATATGCTGAGTTAAATAAAGAATTAAATTTCACAATATCAAAAGCTGATAGGTACACAGTAAGAGTAAGAGAAGCTGGTTATAATCTAAAGGAGATAAATTAATAAGTAATAATTTAAACTTAAAAATAACTTTTGCAAGTTTTCCTCCGTGGCGCAAGTGGTAGCATCTCCACGTTTCACTCAGAGATCCTGGATTCAAATCACGGTCAGGCATGGCATTTTTCATACACTACAAATTTCCATTTGGGCTAAATGATCACAGTAGTTGATGCCCACACATCTCATTAGATAAAAATAAGATTAAAAGAAATTAAAAATAATCGTTTTATTCCTTTAAATTACATGTTCAATTCCAAAACATGTTAATAAAATGTCCAAAAAACATTTAAGTAATAAAATTTCTTTTAAAACTATCAACAAAATATAAAAAAATAAATGAATTAAATCATAAATCTAATTCAACTATTTATAATAAAGTAGATGTTTATAAAATATAAAAAAATTCTATAAAATTATGTGTAATAACAAACAAAAATTTTAAAAAACCTTTTCAAGAATGTTTACAAGAATATAAATTTTATAAAAGCACATATTGATCACGTTAGATAAAATAAATATGTGTTTTCAAGTATCAAGAACAAGAAAAAATGTTAGTATTAAAAAGTTAATAACGTAATTTAAATCTCTTACACTCAATGAAAGTACACATAAAAAGAATAATGAAAATAAATTTAATGAACAAGTAAATTTAAAACAACATATTTGGCTAAGAAAATTAAAACACTTATTTTAAATTACTCAAAAAGTTATATGTAGAAATATGTGTTATATGTAGAACATTTCACTTTTTAAATATTCTCAGAGAAAAAGGTCTACAAGTGTAAGATCTGTAGGTCTCTAAACATTTTTTTTTTTTCAAATTAAATATAAGTCAAGTTTAAAAAAGTAAAAAAATTATAACATCCCTAGTAGGGGACTGCACACAAATTCTATTATGTATTAATGATTTATAGCACATTGTGTAGGATTTTCACTACTCTATAGTCAACTATTTTGACTACTGTCATAGCCATTTAGCTGAAATAAAGATTTAAAAATAAGATAAATACAATGCAGCACTTCAATCTCATTTTTACCAAGAAAAGATTGAAACCAACCACAATTCTGTAAATAACTTTCATTATCTTGTTCTTTCAATTTGTGGACAATATTGAAGCGTTAAGTATGCAATTTTTAATTTTTTGTATCCTGAAAATAACACCCATTGCAGTTCACGTAGTTCAGTCTCCGATGATAAATTTCTAGAGATTTTCTAGTTGAGCTAGTTAAACACTATTTCACGTTCTCATGAACTCCTGTTGATAGCAGTATGGATGACTTCAAACTTGTCCATATCCTTATGATTTCAGTTCACAAATATTATGAATTGAATTAAATTAGTTGATAAGAAATTACTGACCGGTTGAAAAGTTCAGACTAAGGAAATTTCAACTAAAATTCTTCTTTCACACTTTTCATAGATCTTTTTCATGAAATAAATCCCTTCAACAAACATAGATTTATGTTTGTAAAACAACATAATTTATATGATACAAAGAAATTGATACTTAAGAAACACTAGAGATTGATGATGTGCTTAACATCTGATAAACACAGTACATAAAATTTACCTGAACATAATTTACAAACCCTTACTAAAGATTGCACCTTTTTGA
Source organism: Lycorma delicatula (assembly GCF_047948215.1). Classification (NCBI taxonomy): domain Eukaryota; kingdom Metazoa; phylum Arthropoda; class Insecta; order Hemiptera; family Fulgoridae; genus Lycorma; species Lycorma delicatula. The sequence goes on from NC_134455.1 coordinate 178,220,595, forward strand.
AATTTCCAGGTTTTTATAAAAAAATATAGGTAAATGAATAATGAATGATGGACAAAACCTACTCACTATAGATTTTAATTTACCTCAGTCATTTTTAATCCACCGTTAATATTTATGATGTTATTTTTGAATATATTTTTTTAAATATTACAATCATTGCACAATCTACTAATTTAACTTATTATGTGCAATGTAGCCAGATTGAATGATCAGTGGTATTTTATAATTATACAGCTAATTAGGTAATTTTAATTTACACCAGTCTCTGCAGTTTGGCCATAGATTTAATTCTTACTTCTAAAAAATATCCATACTCATAATGTGTGGGTAATTGACATGCAATGTCTATGTATCTGTGAGAAAGTTCTTTTGTTTGTTGTCAATTTTTACCAAGTATATTGTATAATAACTTTCTCTTTACAGCAATAATTTAATAATACCGTAAATTATTCTGTATGACTTAAGTATAATTTTTTAATGTTGCACATTAATATATTTTTAAACGAATTGTTCAGTAAAAATAAGTAGATAATAAAAATTTATTAAATTTTCACAGAAATTATCAAACTAGTATTTCAAAATCAACTTTTTTCTTGAAACAATTGTAATCCCAACATAGAAAAAACTAATTTTATAAGAGTTATTAATTACTGATTATTATCTGTAAATAGAAATATTTTTCAAATACTTTCTTAAATAAATAATTGCTGTATTACTCAATTTCAAAAAATTATCTTATATTAATAAGATAAATAGGTACTACATTAAATACAATGAAAACTTTGTCAGTAAAATATTATTGTATAATTGGTGTGTAAAATCTTTTTATATTCTAGGTTATGGAACTTGAAATAGTACACATGAAGAAATGGTATATAATATTAATAATGATGATGATGATGAATAACAAAACATAATTAAGAACAAATAATAACATGTACTACTGTTAATAATATTAAGTTTTACATAATAAATTCAAAAACCTACTCTAGATAACACATGACAGAATGTGATAAAAATAAATTTAAAGAAATACAATAATATTTATAAATGCAGTACAATAAATTGAAGTAAGGAAACAGAAGATCATTTCAGATGTATGATGTAATTCCTACCACAGTGATGTCAAAGATAGCACTATTGTTAATGTTGCTTATCTTTCAGTGATTAAGAAATTGATCCAGTTTTTTCATATATATTATATGAATATACATTTTTATAATACATAACAGGATTTGATCCAGTTTTTATTAACACATTTAATTTATTACTTTTGTCAGATTTAGTGTATTTGCAATATTAATACTGTTCAAATGATTTGTTAGCTTATATAAAAGTTAACCTTAATATTAATATTACTAACCTTTTAAATGCATATATTATCAAACTTTCCACTTGGATTAGACAACCGAGTGGATAACTAAACTAACCTTTGCTTTCTAACCAAACTGCTCACATTGAAGTTATATAATTTTATTTGAATTTCTAGGCTCAGTTTATTTTACAAATACTGTACAAGAAATAATTGTTTTGTAGGGCTTTGTAAGGTTTGTAATCTCTTTTTTATTTGTTTTTGCTTCTCTTTTATAACTGTTGATGATTACAGTTAAAATTCAAGTCAGGTTCTAGATCTTTACATTTTGTTAATAATTCTTGAGCATCATTTTGAAATTTTAATCCAGTAACTGACTCATTCTAGTAATCATATATATATATATATATATATATATATATACACACACACACAAATACATAAAATATACATTATAAAATTAAATAGTGAGCACTTGCATGGTGACCACCACTTCAGCAGAAAACAATTGCAATAATATACAATATTAAAAACATTAATTTGTTTTTAATTAGAGTAGTGAAAACAACTTATTTCAATTAAAACTCAGTTCTAACTCCAGTTAAGATGGTGATCATTATAAAAAGACACAAATTGTTAAGAACAATTAAGCAGCAAATATTAAGTAATACAATTGATGAATAAATATTGTATTTTGTGCTAGAATATAATTAAATAAATTATAAATGAACCACTGAAGCAGAAAGGGAAAAATCTGATTTGCTTAACAAATCTTAAAATTTATTGACATATGTCACTGTATTTTTTTATTTATTTATTCACTCAATCAAATATTACACTTACATGTAATCCATTGAGTTTAACAAGTAACCCAGTAATTGTATAATACAAAAAAATAAATAAAGTAAAAAATATAATAAATGAAACATATAATACTTAATAAAATATCTTGTGTGACAGTTTTATTACCTTACTATTCTCCTGGACATAATTAAAATAGATTTCATTGTTAACAATTGTTGCACAACAAAAAGTCAAATTTTTCTTAAATCTGATTTGTTAATATAATATACAAAAATGTATCCATTAATAAACATATTAAGGTAAATAACAGGAAAGTAAACCAATTATCTCACTCTCTACTTTAGTGGCTCATTGACATTTAAAATATTATCAGAGGAAAGATGTTCAATAAATAAAAACATATATGTATTTAAAAATTACTAAAAAGGAAAAAAATGATTCTGCTAAATAATCTAGTTTTACCTATTTTTTTTTGTGACTTCTTTAACAGAGATCTTCATTTTAAATAGATTTTTTTTTAAATTAAACATTTTTTTAAATACAAATAAAAAGGGTATTTTAATGTATGCACCATCTTGAATTATATTGCTAAATTAGAAAAATATATATTATACATACAGAGTGATTCCAAATTGCACAGCAATCGCTCTGGAGACGATTCTATAGCCAAAAATAACAAAAAAGATCATAAAACGGATCGTTAGCGAGTTTCGGCTCGCGAAACATTTAGCCCTGTTTCCTGCTCCCCCTGTGAAATTAAACCGTACTAAAATTCTTGGGGTACAAATTGAGGGGTAAATTTTTTATTCTTTCATTTTTTATTTAAGAAATTGAATGAAAAATTGATTGATAAAAGTGCTCGTAGACCGCTATCTCATTTAGGTTTTAAGAATAAACGAAAACGTTTTGTCGGAAAATACACTTTTTTAGGTTTGGAATAAAATAATTTTATTAATTTATTAATAAACAAATAAAAATTTCTAGTTAACTTTGTAGAGGATTTAATTTTGAGAAAATTGATGTAAATAACTTTTATTAAAAATGTATGGTAAAGTAAATAAAAATGGTTTGGTTGCTGTGCGTGAACACCGGAGAATTATCCAGACTGAAGAGAACCGGATCGTAAAACATTTGAGGCTTTGGAGAGGCGAGTTCGAGAAACAGGTATGCTTAAACAACAACGATTCAATGCTAATCGTGATCATTTTGTGAGAAATGTCAACGCTGAAGAAACAATATTGAATGCGGTACTAGTATCTTTCACCTCAAGCACCAGAAGGTTGTCACATCTCTTTCATGTTCCACCACCAAGTGTGTGGCGGTGGCGAACGTTACAGGAGCGCAACTATTATACATACCCATTACATACAACACATGTACGAGCTATTACCACCTGATTTTGATAAAGGGATGAAATTCTGTTCGATGGTTAATTAGAAAATGTAAACATCATCCCGATTTCTTAAATAATATTCTACTTACTGATTAATTTTGTTTTGCAAGAAACGGCATTGTCAATTATCTTAACGCTAACACTTGGGCAGAAGGAAGTCCCCATGAGACTGCTGCAAATCATTTCCAAGTACTTTTTTCGCTTAATGTGTGGTGTGGTCTTGTTGGTAATAATCTCATAGCCTTTTTTTCTTACCGCCAAGGCTCAATGAAGAGTGGTTCTTCATGTTTTGCAAATAAATCTAATGGAACTCTTGGAAGATATTCCACTTGCAGATAGAGGGCAGATTTGGTTTTTCAATGATGGCGCACCTGCTCACTACTTAAGTTATATGATGAATCACTAGAAATTTTTACTTGTTTATCGGTAAATTAACAAAATTATTTTATTCCGACCTAAAAAAGTGTATTTTTCGACAAAACGTTTTCATTTATTATCCCGTTCTACTTAAAATCTAAATGAGACAGATTCATTCAGTTTCTTAGATCAAAAACCATAAGAAAGTACTAAATTTACCCCTCGATTTGTGCCCCAAGAATTTTAGTACGGTTTAATTTCACAGGGGGAGCAACTGGCTAGCAAACCGTTTTCTAACCTATATTTTATAATGAACCTTTTTTATTTTTTATTGGTTATAGAATCATTTCCCGAGAGATTACTATGCAATTTGAAATCGTTCTATTTAAATACTTACACATACACATAAACATAAATTAATATATAAAATACGCAACATTTTAAATAAGTAACTAGAAAATGAGAAGGAATAAAATGCTTTACAAAGTTTTTGTCACACAGTAGAATTAAATGTATAATGTTAAGTTGTAAAAATGATAAACCAAATTTCTAAATTTATTAACTTTCTATTTTTTTATTAGCAGTTCGGTATAAATACAAATCGACTGACGCAATAAGCTAATTATACTTTTAATTAATGTTGATATGAAGAGGATTTGATTTATTGTATAGTCTTCCGGAGAATAATATGTTTTAACTGTAAGTAACAAATTAAAAACTGGACTGGAATTTTAAAATCGATGATACAGTTGTACTGCATCGGTGGAAAGCTACGAAATCAAAATTTATGAGGTTAAGGGTAGTTCCCTTCTCACTCTGAATCATACACAACCAGATAATGAACAACAAAGCATTTATTAAAACCATGATTATAGTACGTGGAGTATTTATTATTCACTTTGAAAACTTATATTCTAATAACGGAACAATAATAAACATCATTCGCATTAGTTATTTAGTTTGAAACGTACATAGCTTTAATAAAGGTAATACAAGCTGGAACAACCTGACCTAGTCTATGAGAAGATTGAATACATGCATTATATTTTTAAGATACTGTGATCGGAAGTGACACCAAATTATGTAAAAATGTGGATTAAATTTAAATAATCTATATATGTATATACAAAATACTGTGAATGAATTCAGTGGATATTGAAATAAACTTACTATTCTAAAAACAATATGAAAGTGTATAATAGTAATTATAAAAAACTGATGGACAATGATGCGAGTGCATATTTTATAATTTATTATATATTGTTAGTTTATCGTAATTTTAAGGTTATTATTAATATTACAAATGTTAAACCAAAGATATTATTAATTTCATGCAGTTAAAATGTACATCTAGTCAGTAATAAAAACAACATAATTTTGTATTTTTTGTTTCTGTGATAAATAAATTTTTCTTTTTTTTTTTAAATTAAGCTGAACAAAATTTTGTAGTACAAGATGCTTACATAACAATTTAATTTTGTTCTAGCTTGAACTTTTGTTGCATAGAGATATATTGTTTTTATGAAACTGTCCATTAATTACATACACATGAAGGGGCAGAGTAGTTTAAGAAAATCCTATTTCACCATAAATGTGGGAGTTGAATCTATAGTATCGATCTTAACAATTTTTAAAAAAATTTCTTACATCAAAATACCCAAAAATCAATTTAAAAACCATTTCCTTCTCTTCACTTTTTATAAAAAAAAAAGTGGATAATGATTTGGTAACAAGTATAATTATTTCTAAATTTATAACAGAAGTGTGTAAACCTAAAAAATAAAATATAACTGCAGTAATTAAATTTTTGAACCCCTAGATGGTAAGATGGTATAGTATGCTATATCAGAGGTCCCAGATTCAGATTCAATTCCTGCCAGTTACGAAAATTCTAAAACTACGAAAGCTATAGCAATGCTTGCCGATGGCCTTAATACTTAATGTGGATTTAAAAAATGAAGATTTGTTTGTGTTTAAAAACAAATAAAACATCTGAATTAATTTTTAATAAAATATATTTTTGCTAATTAAGGATTTCCCATTTTCACGATTTAAAAATAAGTTCACATCGAAATAGTACAAGAAATATTTTTCCTATCGCATATACTTTCATTCAAAAATGTTTGAAAAATTTATTATACAAAATTAAATAATTTAAAAATAAAAATATTTATATAATACAATAAACTATTGCAAATCTTAATTAATCAAATGATTCTGAAAATAATATTTCTTTATTGCTTATTTTTTAATTTTATCTTGCGCTAAATATTATGTAAGGCGAGAATCGGAGGTAAATCTGTTAAAATTTGATAGAATCTCGTATGAGGAAAAAATAAAAAATCATAAATTTGCGTTTGTGTAATTTATGTACAGCTCTTAATGTGGAACTGTTTTAGTAGCCGATTAAGTAGCATAATTCTTTTCAATAGCTTTGCACGATTTGATAAATTATTCTTTATTTCTTTTAAATACCGGTACAGGTATTTTGGGATAGTGGATCATTTGATTTAATATTATGTAATGATTTTTTCTCTTTACTTTTTTAATATTTAATATTTGGTTTTTTATATACTGATAAAAATAAAAATATCATCACACTTTTTATCCAGTTTACTTCTTTTAAATATTAAATTAACTAACCATTGATGCCTTAATTTATGACCCGTACTTATTCTTATTTCTATAAAATTCTATAATAAAACTTCCCTATTCTCTGATAATTTTAAAAATCTCTTCATTTCTTATTTCTTTATAGACTGGTCCAATAATTAATATTCTCCTGTAACAACAAAACTAAAAAATGTTTGATTTCTTTGGCTAACTTCTTTTAGCTAACAGTCTCGCTGTGGCTATTGTAAATATTTCACTGCTATAAATTACTATATATATATTTTTTTATTCAACAGTCATTTGATTTTGTTTTTAATTTCTCCGTTTTTGTTGCTTTATTCTCCGTTCCTTTATATTCTGTGCTAATCTTTAAATCTGAACATAGTGTCGCGTGTTCGCGGCTCGATCCAGGATATTGAGAGATTGACAATTGAAAATGTTTATATAATTACAATTATTGGTTTAAAAACATAAGTAAACAAGACAAATCAATAATAATAATAATAATAATAATAATAATAATGACAATAGTAACAAAACAAATAATAAAAATAGTAATCACATCCACATCAATAATAAAGAAACGACAATAATAAAACAAATAATAATCATGGTAATCACAACCACAATAATAATAATAAACAGTGATTACGTACAAAATAGAATTTAAAGTAATTGTCAGGATTTATTCACAGGTAGATAAATAATGAAAAGCAAAATTCAGTCCCATTGACAAAAGACATTAGCATGACTGCTACTCTTAACACTTTTAACCCCTAGTCTTGCATTAACAACAATAGTATAATAGATAAGACAAGTATAATGTTCTTTCACTGGAAATACCTCTGCTGTTTACAAATAATTTAACCTGACATTTTATGAATGAAATTTGGTACATTATCTCTTTTACTTAAAGTCTCACAGTAACTCACCGAACCATTTCTTGTTTTCTTGTACTGGAATTACTTGTGATGTCACCTTAATCGCGTCGAACTCACATAATAGCTCCACTATCGAATTATTCTTGCAGTCTCACATCTACAGACTCTCTCCTCGCAGAGACTAACATCAAGACGTCTCGCTTAGACTGACTGTCAACTGTTCTCCACTGTAGTATTTATACTCCTAACTTCTTTACCTGCAGGACCAGACCCCAGTTGAGAGTGAGAACGATCAACCGCCCTCACATATTCTCATGAAACTCCAAACCTGGGTCCCTAACTCTTCTCACCGGACAACATCTGTTTAGGTGTATCAATGGACAGTATTACAAAAGATGATTGTAAAACGGACTTGTTACATTTACTAAAAGGGTTTATTTTAGCCCCTTTCTGGATTCTTCTCATTATTATATTTTCTACTTTTTCTTTTTCCTGTTTAGCCTCTGGGAATTACCGTTCAGGTATTACTTCAGAAGATGATATGTATAAGTGTAAATGAAGTGGTCTTGTACAGTCTCAGTTCTACCACTCCTGAAATGTGTGGTTAAACCAACCACTAAAGACCACCGGCATCCACGATCTAGTATTCAAATCCATATAAATTATTTTCTACTACTTTCTTCTTATTTGGTAGGAATCCGTTACTCAGTTCCGTTATACCGTTCTTGTTACAGTAGTATCTACACTGCCCCCCCCCCCACCATTATGATGTCAGATTAAAAATTCTTTTTGTCTTCCTTCACAGTTTTTCTACTTACCCTCTATTATCAAATTAATTAATCCTGGATTTATTTATTCGGTGTATGGCCAACCAGTCTGTCTGGTTTATCATTTTCCAACATTCTAGTTCAAAATTCTCTTCTCTGCTATAATTGATAAGATACTTTTATTTTGTATTTTATCAACCCACTTAATTTTCTTTATCCTCCTCCAACACCAAATTTCAAAAACCTCTGTGTTTTTCCTTTTCCTACTTCCAAGTTTATCTACTGTAAAGTACACTGTACTCAAACTTCATCACACTGCACACATATATTTCAGAGAGTATTTTTCTAACTCGTAGTTATATATTTGATACTAATAGAGTTATTTCCTACATAAACGTTTCCCTTGTTTGGATTTGTCTATTTTTGATTATTAATGTATTTCACTCATCCTTTTTAAGTGTTCACCTTTATCCTTCCCTTATAATTTCCTATAATTCTCCTTTCAGTATCTTTGTTTAGCTCTTATGTAAGAATTTCTCTCCTAATTTTGCCACCCAGTTTATTTATTTTAGCTCATGTTTATTTCTGCCAAAAGATCAATGTCATCAGTGAATCTTAGCAGTTTTATTTCTTCTCCTTAAAAAAAGAAATGAAACTTTTCTTTCAAGAAAACTCTTTCCATTCTCATTTCAGGAAATTAAATTTTTTGAGCCAAAAGAATTTGGCTCTACCTCAAATATTTCTGATACGTTGTGTATATATCAAGTTGAAAAGTAATAGGGACAGGTTACAATTTGTCTATTCCTTTCTAAATCAGAGTATACCTTTCTTCATAACCTTTCATCATTGTTACCTGATTCTTATACAGATTAGATCCTCACATTCCAGTCTAGGTTTCCTTAAATATGCTTACTTGCATTTTATACTTAATGAAATGCAGTTAACCACAATGAATTTTTCTGTATATCTGCAACCGCTTTAATATTCATTAACAATGTCAACCCTTAAATAGTACTCCCTGGACCACATATGAGTTTCTTTTTGCTATTTCTCCTATGTTTGGCCTCAAATCCTTATTGTTCATAAATTGCAATTTATTTATTTCAATTGGTTTATTCTTTCTCAGACAAGTACAGCTATGGGACTTCACATCACTGTTTGCAAAACTTAATTCTTCAATAATCAGTTCATTGTTTTAATTGTTTTGTTATTGTTCAAGTATTATATTATTAAATTAAAGAATAAGTACTTAATACAGATTTGAAGACGGTGTAAAGTTTATTTTTTACAGACACGGAATAGATAAAAGAATGGGACATAAGATCACAAAGCAGACGGGGGAAAGGAAACAGATTTTTCACAAAAATTATACATTCATTATCAGATTGATCTATCCCATGGACGGAATAAATGAAAATATACATAATCTATTATTTACCAATAGACATGGTTTAGATAAAATTTCTGAAATCAGTAGCGGGAAAAACAATAAGGACATAAAGAAACAATGAGATATAATGAATGAATTAAATGTAAACAGAATAGGAAAAAATCCTGAGAACAGTAAATTAAGTTGGTTGTTGGAGGATGGAAAATATGAAACTCACTAAGAAAGTGGAAAGAAGATGATCAAGAGGTAAACTATAATACAAGCTGAAGTAACTGTGTAAGGAAAGTGTGAAGGGAAAAGGTAAATTTCATAGAAGATGGTGATAAGAGAAACAAATTGGAGTGATTGGAATAAGTAGTGAGGTTTGGTTATTAGTAGACTAGACTAGACCTAGAGCAGGAATGTCTAATAAGTAATTACTATATTACATATAATATAGTACTGTGTTCAAAATTCATGTACAATATATATATATTTACATGAATATAATTTATAAACAAGTGGAACCTTATACATTGGTGGCTCCTGAGAAGTGCTCAAAAAAATCAGCTGCTATGGTGTTTAGCAATAGACAGAAGCACATTCCCACCAACCTTAATAAATTGGTTCTGTAAAAACCTTTTTGATTTATTGGCTCTCAGAGTCAACAGAAACTTCTGGACCAGCCCAAGAGTCTTAACCTAGAATCAATTCTTAAAAAAATCATTCTGGCTTGCCATCAGGTGGCTAGAATCAAAAGCCAGACTGAGCTGATTGGTTTCAACCTAAAAATGGTTCTGAAAAGAAACATTTGTGTTTTTTTCTGCCAGCAGGCAGTAAAATCACTTGGTCTGCAAGGTCGAAGTAGCTGATTTTCCTGTGTTGAGCATCTTCTTTTTTTTCTCAGTATCAATACCTTTCTGGCTTGGTCATGCAGACACATTTTTTATGTAGCTACTAAACTGCAGTCATACAGTTGTTGCATCACATGATGAGCATCATGATGCGTACTGCTGAGGGAAGACTCATGAATGGCAAAGTTGATGCATTCAGATGGCACTAGCCATTAAATCAAGATATTGTAAACAGTGCCACTATCTTGATATAAAATTAGCAGGCCTTTAATTTTTTATTTTTTTTTAATTAAGTGTCTGCTTTTGAACTATTTTTTAAGATGGTTTATCGAATAGAATAAACAATTTAATTATTATTCAACATAATCTCCACCCGGCTACATTTACCAATTTTTCCCGCAGCTCTGGTAGTTTTTATGTCTACAGTAAAGAATTGTTTGTCCTAAAATTTCAGCTAGTGCTGTATATTTTTTTACTTCTTTGTTACTATGAAATTTGACACCACATAATGCCTCCTTGAAACAAAAAAAAAAAAAGAAGTCTAATGGAATTAACAATACATTGGCTGCAGAAAAACCTCCTACCCTAATTTTTCAGTAATTTTAAATGCTGCTTTTGTGCAGAACAGTTAAACATTATTCTGAAGAAGAAACATCTTGTTTCTGCAAACTGTTTAATTTTTCAGTATATCACTTTATTTTTAAGCATATAACTGGGGGGTTATTGTTCTATAGTATTCTTCAATAAAAATTGTGCAAAACTGTAGGATCTCAAAAAATTGTTGGTACATCACTCATTTGACTAATGACCAATCTTGTCTGGAATTTTTCCTGACTGGAGAATTGGGATGCTTCTATTCCATACTTTGCTGCTAGAATTCTGGACCATGTAGGACAAATTACTTTTTTCAAAGTTTATCTTTTCAGTCAAACATAATTTGAGTCGCCTTCACAGGCAAAATCTGGTTTCTTATAAATGTTCATCAGCTGATTTTGAGATCCATTCATGTTCACAGATCATCATGTTTTACATGATTCATCCATCATGTTTTACAGAAGTACATTTTGTTATGAATAATTAAGTGAGCTGTGCTAATGCTGCTTTCCTAACTATTTTTCAGAATTCTTTTCACCTTAAATCTCCTGTTTCCTTGAATAAAGTCACTCGTGCAATATTGCACAACTTAAGTTGAAACCTTAATTGGTTTTATTTGAGTATACTATTGGTTTCGTACAATTTAAGCATTCAGGAGTAAATTTCAGATTATTTAACTCTCTCTGAAATCAAAATCTTAAAATGACACCGTTTTGAAAAGCTAACAGTTTCAGTAAATTGTTTTAAATTGATGAGCATTCCCATTTTATAATTTTCTAAGTATTAGATTTATTATTTGTTTTTAATAGCAGGTTTTTGTCTCCATTTACTAAATGATCCTCTTATTACAAAATTATACTATTTCTAACTAGTATCTAATTTAGCCATTATCAAAGAGTATAAAGGGTATTTGATAATTACTAAGAACTGCAAGAGATGTTGGCACTATGAATAACTTATATGATTGGTAACTGACAAGAACGAACCTCTATGTTATTCCATCAGTTACTTTGTTACAGTCATATGACAAACAACTTTTCGTTATTTTTAAACATCAGGAAAAGTGATTATCATGTTTGGTGATAAAATATTTTTTTTTTTTGAGAATCTGAAAATATTATCACAGCTTAATAATAATATTTTTGACAACTATACCATCATCCTGACCCCATAAGGGAAGACACCCTCCATGTGGCAGTTTTGGTCGCCACACCACCCCCTCCGTACTTAGCCCTTATGGGTTTACCAGAGATCATCTTCAGAACCCTGGCAAAAGGCATCTCTCAGTCTTGTTCTTGCCTTAGTCACAATCAATCATTTATTTTTGATTTGGTTCAAAAATGGTTATGGAAGCAGAATCCTCACAGTAATGTCAAAATGAAATAACAGCACCAGAAAAAAAAATCATATAATTTTGCCAGATAATCAAATAAAGATTGGTTACTTTACGAACATCTTGAAGTAAGTTTTACACTTCTTACGTAAAATTTTTCTTATGCCAACCTGCATTTGCTCAAAAAACAATTGATCAAAAATACAATTGGATATCCACTTTTAATGGCTGATTAAAACACAATCCAAATGAATTTCTGCATCGATTCCTAATCACAGATAAATAGTTGAATAATAGATAGAAGCAGTAAAAGCACTCCAAAGAAGGTGAAAGTCATTGCACCCGCTAAGTTATAGTAACTGTTTTTGAGGGGGGATTTTTTACACAATGGACAATATTAACTGGTAATCTTGAAAAAGTTAAAACTATTACAGGAGAATACTATGCAGCACTATTAGATAAACTGAATGATTTCTCAAAGTAAAATATGCTTCCCCATCCTGACAACCAGTTCACACAGCTCCAGCTGTATAAGCAAAATTGAAAGAATTAAGCAATGAATTGCTTTCACTTTAATCAAATAAGTCTGCTAAGCTAAAAAAAATGTGAAATCATTTCACAAAGCTAAAAGACTATGTAAATAATTTTTTCAAATTCACAAAAAATGCAGTTTTCATTGCCACCCCACAAAGTCATCAATACCCTTAAAGTATATTATAATTTTCACATGATTTTAAGCCTTTCATTATTAGAAAAGTTAAAATTTCTTTCACCAGCAATTTTTAATACTGATTAATTTACACACAGTTTTATGAGTAAATTCTTACAATTTAACGCCAAATAACTGTATTGATTAATTCATGCCTTTTTCAAGTATTGTATTTTAATTTCCTGACTGCAGTATAAGACTTCACTAATCTTTCTACCAACATATTTGAAACAATTTACCTATTCCATCTCAAATTTTTTTTTGAATTCTTATTTCCTATGATCATGTTTTTTTTCTGTTTCCATTAATTTTGTACTTCATGCTTACTGTCCAAGTTGATTTTGATGGTTTTTATCTAAACATTTATTGAAAATATTTTTGGTATATATGCTGAACAGAGTAGATAACAAATAACATCCCTATTATAATCCTCTATCTGATCCTTATTCTTCAGTCGTTTTATTCCCAATTTGTATCTTTCTCTGAGGATCGGAGAAACTTATTTTCACTCTGTTAAAGCTTTTTTTTTAAAAGTTCATAAGTTTTAATTTATAAAAATGTACTCTTTTATGATTATAAAGATTACCTATCCTTTGAGTACATTTAAAATTATAATTTATCTATCACAAAATAACGATGGAAAAATATTACAACAAAAACTCAATATTTCTGCCATATCACTAAAAGATAGTTAACATTTACGTTAGCTACTGTGATATACTTCATTTTCTTGCAATGTTAAATTGCATCTAAAATAAGACAAATTCTATAAAATTTGAACATGTTTGTTCACAATCCTTTAGATTTTTATAGTATTTACCTCTATCAAACCAGGTAAATGAAATGTTTTTTCATAACAGCTCATGATAGAGCAATATAAATAATGGATCAGTTATTTTATCTCTGAAATAGCACATTTATCCATTCCTGACATCATTAAAATAACACATTATGTGCTAGTCTTAGTAAGAGATTATTTATATAATATATACTCGACAATGTTCCGTGAAAATTAGAGCTGTTATAAAAGGTATAACTTCAGGGTACCTGCTTCCACAAAAAATGCAATCTGTATGTAATCATATTATTACTGAAATACTGTAAACAAGATATCTTATAATCATCCTTGACAGCAGCCCAACATTCTTCATTTACCGCGCAACAGACTAATTAAGAACAAGTCACTTTATATGAGGAAAATTAATTCTCAACTCAGAAAGTTACCATGGATTTATAATTCAGTTAAATTGTTTCAATTCAGTTTAGAAATAAGTTTAGTAAAAAGCTAAAATAATTGAATAATTTTGTAAAGAGGTATTTTAAACAGATTGTAAGAAATGCTAAGAAAATAATTATAAAAAAAAAAATTGGTGATCAAAAAAGTTCTGGAAAAATATTAATCAAAGAGCAGGGATTAAAAGAAAGAAATATCAGCTTTTATGCTGCATTTCACATCAGGAAATTTTTCTTTTAAATAATGAAACTCAATACCATTTTTAAAGTAGAATTCTTAAACAGTTCTGGGCGGTTATAAATATAACACTTATTAAGTGTTATTCTGGGGATTCCAGCCTCTAAGCCAACAACCTTAATAGCTTGGCCTAAGTTTTTGTATCATTTCAAATCCCTAGGTTATTTAATTCACCTTGACTTGTCAGACTGAGAATTCAAAGACAGGATCATCTTACTCCTCATTTTGGATTTCAGTGTCTCATCCTACAGTTAGATGTGTTGGAGATTGCAATACAGATAAGTTTTCACCAAGATACTGACTACATATAGCCGATGACAAATTTGGGTACTTTACTCTATGTTTAGATTGAATACTTAATCCTTTTATCTTTGTAACAGAGATATGGCAAAGCTCATGAGCTAAGAAGTCTTAGCACAGTTTATCAGACTTTTCATACAGTTTGAACAGGTGATATGAATGAGGGACCCAGTTCTTTTCGAGCTTCCATATACAACCAAAATACAGTTTGTAATATTTTTAACTAGTATTATCGAACTTGTTGCCAATCTTTAATCTTTTCATTACTAACAAAATGTAAACCTTAGTTCATGCTCAGACTAGGTTGTTTTATTAAAATTAATCATCTTTATGTAGTCACTCTCTTTATGATTTATCACTTCACAATCACTAGGAATGAATATTATTTAAGTTCATTTAAAATTTTTTTTGAAAACAAATTTTATAACAATTTTTATTATAACATAAACAAAATTTTGAACAAAACTAAGAATTATTTTGAAAAAGATAAAACACATTTGAGAAATGTTATATTACAACAAAGTGCAGAACTTGGTAAAAGAATTATATTAGTTGTGAAAACACGATGATAATATTCAAACAATATAGTTCTAAAATGAGTTTATGCAAGCGTAGTCTGTGCAGACAGTTTACTGCAGTCGTGTAAGTGCGATGCCAGTCTTGAAAAAGTTAATTATCAGTTTACCCATGCAAATAATCTATTATTTGGATGATTTACACACCTACTTAGCAGGATGTTTACTCTTTAACACAATACACTTCACAGAAACTATAAATCACAAGGAAAATTCAGACAAGCCATACTAGTGCATAGATAAAAAATGTTTTAACAATACTGGTACATTTATGAATTTTCAATACATGATTAAGCAGACTGATGACAAGTTCCAATGCAGCATTTAATAAATTATTCTGCATATACCATTGTTTTCATAATGTAAATTTGTGCTCAACTCTCTGTTCGAGATCAATTAAATAAGGATGTTTTACCTTAACAGTTGTTGCAATCCGACTTATTTTTTCAAAGTAGTTTCCTTTGGATGCATTACCTTTTTATTACACGTCAAGTCTGAAAATTCACAAAGTATTTAATTAAAATAACTACGAGTAAGATAAGAAATTGTAAAATAATCCTTATCCAAAATTCCCACTGTAATATGTTGGTTAATTTATATTATCTTTTTTAATGTATAATTTTGTTTTCTAAAGAGTCCAAGACTGCTGTATTTTTTTGTAGATTGTCAATCACCAAAAATTTCTGTTACTATTTTGAAGCATTTATCCCTGCTAGTCTTGTCAATATTTTAAACATTTAAGTTAGTCCAAAAATACTAAAACCATAACAAAAATAATAAACAGGTTGTTAATTTTCCTAAACTGTTTAACATCGTGTAAATTTTTACACAAACTGCTGTGGCACTACGTACGTAAGTGTTCTTGGGCTGAATAGAATTTTGATAACGATCACTTTTAGGTTCAAATGGCCTTTATGACAAAATCCATTATTTTAAATTCATGCTCTAAAAATAATTTTTTTTTTTTTTATTAACATATTCAACAGTAAACAATTTACTTATTAACAATACATAAATGTTCACAGTTGTATGATGCATTTTTTATGACAACACTGATACATTAGTTTTTGCACAACACCTGCTGAAAGATTTTAGAGATTCAGACTACATGCTACAATAGATTCTCTCTTATTTTATATGAAACTTTTTAATCACATCAGATATTGACATGAGAAAAACAAATTCATGGTCATACAATGTTGCCAAAGGATGGATATGAGATTAGCAATGTTTGAAAAAGATACGAGTATAACGGAAAAAACTGATAATGGCACAATCAGCATAAGTGGTTTGTTAACTTCTCTAAGAATGCTTGTTTTTATGATATGGCACTGGAATCTCTCTAGTTATAATATCACTCTCATTTTGTAAATTATTTTTATTAATTCACTTTTGAATGTTATTCACTACAAGTCAGGATTTAGTATTCTATTTAAAACTTGAAATCAATTTTTCTATTACTGAATTTAATATACTATCCACATATCAAATGTTGAATTAAATGTTATCTGCCTGCTTCAGACACTGAAATGATGTTTATATGTATATACTTACATAAAAACACATAATTTTTAAACATTATACAATTTCTGTTTGCATTAATATATATATATATATATATATATATATATACATTATTCAGCAAAAACAGATCAATAAAGTAAGTTTCTGTTATTCATATAACAATGCTTTTGAGCAAGATAAATTCATCAGCTAGATATGCTTTAAAAACAAAAAAAATTACACTATTCTATTTTAATAAAAGTATACAATCAAATAATAACCGTTGCTGGTCATTTTAATCATTATAGTTGAAAGTTGATGAGTTATTAAAACATATATTTTCTAAAAGGAGGACAAATCACTGATATACTGGTGTGTCACCTAAAAAAAAATTGCTACACCAAAATTATTCCCATTTTAGTTAAATTTTTTAAATTTTCAACACAAACACTTCTACCTTTTCAGATTCCTTAAAGTAGGCAAATGTAATGCCTATTTATAAGGGTTGCTCTAAAACATTCATTGGGAATTACAGGCTTATATCTCTATTAGTTTTTTCAAATTAAAAAAATTATTAAATTATGACTGGTTCAATTTTTGAACAAAATTAACTTTCTTGTAACACAGCTTGGCTTCTAAGATAATGACCAGTGAATGAATGGTTTTGTGGATTAAATTTATACTTTTTAAATAATCTAAGTGGAAATAAGGTTGCAGGATTACTCATTGCTCTGAACTGTTTGACAATGTTGACACACAATATTAAAAAACATTACATAGAATTGGAGTGTTTGCATTGACTCATGATTGGTTGTGTTCCTATCTAGAAAACTGTAAACTATGAATTTGAGAGAGATTCAAAAAATTAAATTTTAGTTCAATTTCATTTCTGATATACAAAGTGATTCAAGAGGAAAGGCAAATAATTTGGGAACTGATTCTAGAGATTGAAATAAAGAAAAAAAGTTCATACAAACTAACCATAACTTTTTGTTATTTGTACGAAGATATTTTGATGTAGTTATGGCTAGTTAAAAGTTTTACCTGGATTTCAGTTTTCCCAAAGAAATGTGAAATATAACTGAAATTTGTAAGGTATTGTATAATGCATAAACATGATGGATTTTTATGTTTTTCGACCTGAAAAATGAAATAAAACAGGCCTTAAATCTCACATGATATCCAATGAAAATTTCAATGACAAAGCAGGATTTTAGGTTTGAAGTACAATAACTTTGTTAAATTACTAATAAATGCATAAATTTTATTATCAAAAGTTGAAGAGAATTTAATTCTAACAGATTTGATATACTAAAGTCTATGAAAACAAAAAAAGTTAAAACTTAAAAGAAAAAAGTTATGAATTCATAAAATTAAAAAAAAAAATGTAATTAACAGGCTCTTTCATACTAGATCAACCTATCACGGGGAGAAACTATCTGGAATTTTTGAACAACCACTTTACTGGTGTTTGAAAATTTCTCATTGGCAAAAGGAATTGAAATATACTATGAAATTGATGGAACACACATTTCACAAATGAATTAAGACAATTCTTGGATGCAAAATTGATTGGTAAATGGACTGGACATAGAGGGCCAGTAAATTGGCCACCTAGATCACTGGACCTTACTTCCTTAGATTACTGTTAATGGGAATGGATGAAATGTGATGTATACAAGCAAAAAGTAAACACACATGATGAACTACTCACTTGCAATCTCAATGCTGCTGTCCACAAGGAACGTGAAGATATCATTAGGTTGGCAACAAAAAATGTAACAAAATAAGATGGAAAAGTGCACTGATGTCAATGGCAGAATTTTTAAACATTTATTGTAAATTAATATTACTATATTAATTTACAATAAATATTCAAAAGGTCTAAATTTATTGTATTAAAAACAACTATAAATAACAATTTTCAACTCGCTTCCTTACATTTTCTGTCATCCTCTACATTCCTTGATGAGAGCATCAATTTATCATGTATATCTAATTTTGCTTGTATACCTCGTATTTCATTTATTCCCATAAATGATAATAAAAGAGAGTAAGGTCCAGTGATCTAGGTAGCTCTCTCTCTATGCCCAAACTATTTAAAGTAAATCTTTCATCTAAGAATTGTTATTACTTTATTTGTAAAATGTTTTGGTGCTCTATGAAGTCGATCGTACATTTCATTTCGTTTCACCATTGAGAAATTTTTAAGCAATGTAATAAATTCATTGTTTAAAAATTCCATAATTTCTCTAATTCCACAATTTCTTTTGTTTAGATAATTTCTCACTGTGACTCATTGTTCTACCACAAATGGACATATTAATTGGTAGTTGATCATGCCACACCAAACGTTTACCAAAAATTGTGCTGGAAATCTGATTCAACTGAGTATACCTATGTCTGAATTCTTTCATTGCAGCTAGAGCACTTCCATTGAAAAAGTTGTACATACAACTCATATCAACATATTCACATAAGTGAAGGCGCAGCAATTTTTAAAACAAAGAATTCACAATGGAATTTCAATTTTTTAAATTCAGTTTCAATTGAAAAAATGTAGGTACAGTTAAAGAACAAACGCAAAAAAAAAAGTAACTTAATTCACAAAAAAAGAATTAAATTCTCTTCAAGTTTTGATAGTAAAATTTACGCATTTATTAATCACTTAACAAAGTAATTGTACTTCAAACCTAAAAAAACGTGTTTATCACTGAATTTTTCAGTTTTATGTTGGATATCATGAAAACTGATAAGTATTGGGACCTGTTTTATTTGATTTTTCAGGTTAAAAACATAAGAAACCATTAAGTTTACCTCTTATATAACATCTTCAAATTTTCAGTCAACCACACTTTAGTGGGGGAATGAAATCCAGGTAAACTTTTTTGTTAGCCACGACTCGATAACAAAGTGTTTTTGATCATATGTTTGTATGAATCTTTTTCCTTATTTCAAGCTCTTAAATCATTTCCCTTGAATCACCCTATATCTATATATGCATATATGTAATACTGCTTTAACGTATGTAGGCCGCCTTTAATACTCGCACAAAAAATTAATCTAAATAAAATATTAATCTTTTTCCTTATAACTCTGAATTTTATTGAAAATGAAATTGTTGCATCTTTTGAATCCTTTCTCTTCATTTCTAAACTCTATAATGATAGTAACTTCTTTTCCAATCAATAGCGCATTCTATGGGAAGTTTAAAAAATGGCTATGTCCTACCATTTTTTATAAGAGTGTTTAATACTGCTAAGTCTGGTATACGATATACTGTTCTTTATACTGTGGGTAATGTTTTTCCTAATTTAAGAAATTTTATTATTCTTACAGTTTATTTTGGTATTATTAAACAAGATCAAATAAATATACATTATTAAAAGGTATTTTGCTTTGCTTAATTATATTTTGCATTAAAATAGTATACTGTAAATGTGAATAGATTTAGCACGGTTTGAGTGTTCTCTTGATTATATTTTATAGACTTAGCTGGTTTTAACTTCTTAAGAATTTTCAATGTTTTTTTCCGAATCTTTTTACTTTATTGCTGAGACTATAAGTAACATTGTAGCTGTATTTTCATAGACTTTCATACTTTCATAGACATAGACAACTAATAAATTGTAAAGTCCTCACAAATTGTTCATCAGCCAGTTCCACAAGTACTATCAAATAATTTGAAATCTGTAGTTACAGGCACTGATTTAAAAGCTTACTATAAGATAGAGCAGGCTTTTTTTCCAATATTTGTTATACCTGGTAAAACTGTCTTTCCCTTCTTTTGTATTTTAAAGATTAATTGCCAGTGCAATTATCAGTTTATTATGTTCTTCTGTTACATAGATCATCCATTAATGTGAGTAACCGATGTAAAAAACTAGTTGAAATAACAAAAAAGTTGCAGTAGAAGAAAATTCTGTACAAAATGCAATAAGAGTAGCAGAAAACATTGAAAATTTAGATATAAGTAACATGCCTATTTGGATTACAGTGGATATGAAAAATTTTGTTGATATTTCAGCGAGCATGACAGACCCAAGTAACAGTGTGGTAGATATTAACTGAATCAAATGATAATCTTAACCCAGCTACTACTTATTTAGATTATGTCACTGTTACTAATGATTGTAACAAAACTTTGACTTGCTCAAACGATTCTATATTGACCAATGAATGCAATATAGAAATCTCAGAAGATTTAAATATTTCTACAACTGTCTTTGACATTATTACTTGTGCAAAAAAATAATGTCATTTTCTCTGATAACAAATTTAAAGATATGGATTGTTTTGAGATATCAATTACAAACCAGTTAGAAGAGAATATAGAAATTGAAAATAGAGAAGTGGTGGAAAGTTAGACCTTGAAGATGGTTCAGAAACGCTGGAAGAACTGCAGAATTCTGTACTAAGTAATCGTTCATATAAACCATGATCTTGGAAAAGAAATACACATAAAAGTAAAAAAGAGGAAGGACTTAATTATAACGGTTTAAAAAATGATAATGTCTCAGGAAAATTGGATATAGTTAAAAAAAAATCCAAGAAAACTGAAAGAATCTTACAACTCTAAATTGAATTTAGAAAATAAAAAGTGAATTGTAAAATATTGGAGAATATGATAGAAAAATAACTTTCAAACGATTTTGAAAAAAACTTCGACACGGATTCAAAATAACAAAAATTTGCCCACAAACCTGGAATTTTCTGAAGGCAATTCAGATGATCAGGTTGATGAACCCTCTTGTTTGTCTGAAAAATCTAAAAGAAGTCATTCTGGATCAGATAAACTTATAGAACAACCAAATCATCTGAAAGAATTTTTGAAGGACTTGCCCAAAATGCAATTCTATTATTGCCATCATGATAATCGGAAACAATACTGTGAAACAGTTTGGAACTCAAAAATAGAATTGTTCAAATATTAAAAATAAATGTGCCAGTCACAAGAAAGAACACCTCTGAGGTTAAAGATGTTTGGACAAATGTTGAAAAAGTTTAGATTTGACGTGTATCTGCCAAGAATGATCAGTGTTATTTGTGTACCAGTCATAAATTAGGAAACACAACTGAAGAGGATTATATACACCACATACAAAATAAAAAGGATGCTACGAAAGAGAAAGAACAAGATAATTTGAATGGTGATGGGGTTCATGTGTTTACAATGGATTTAGAAGAGGTGCTTTTGACAACAAACGTTAAAGTTTCAGCTCTTTATTACAAACTGAAACTCTGTGTGCATAATTTTACGTTTTATAATAATAAAACAAAGAACGATTATTGCTATTTATGGCACAAATCAGAAGGTGTTATCACCTCCCAAGAATTTTCTTCTGGTAACTGAAATTTTATTTCTCAAAAGAATAGTGTAAAATCAGGTAAAACCATCTCATTTAGTGATGGTTGCCCTATCAGAGTAGGAGTTTGACATTATCTAATGCTTTGTTTCATCCGAGTCAAAAGCTGAATATTGTTATCATTCAAAATTCCTTCAGAAAGGTCACACTTAAATGGAGTATGATGGTATGCACTCATGTACTGAGATAAGGTTAAAGAATAGCTATCTACACACTAACACATTATGTTGATATCCACAAAACTGCCAAAGTTGACTGTACGCCTTAGCATGTCGTCTTATTTAGATCATAGGTTCTTCCAAGACTACTCAGGATTAAATTATGTATCATCTATTTGGCCAGGACATAAGCACAGGAGATCCAAACATAACTGATAAGATATATAAGATACAGTTCAGATGAAATTTTTTATAAATTAAAAAATGATGATGAGTGGAAACGATTTCCTAAGCATTTTAACAAATTCTGCGATGAAAATTCAAAGTTACAAGGCATTATACTCACAAACTAGAAAAATTACAAAACAAAAGTACAAACACCTTTAACAGCTTAAATCGTTCATTCCAGCCAACTACCATTCATTCTATGACAGCTAAAATCATGAGTGATAATTATTCAAGGAGTTCAAATTCGCATGTTTTTTTAAGTTTTGCTAACCTTTGTTTTTAACATTTTTTCCATTATTCCTTTCTTCAATTGATGTAATTTTTTTATTTTGTTTAATTGAAGTTTCTGATGTGTGTTCGGTGTGTATAGTAAAGTTTAGAAAAAATGTTTAAAAAGTTATTATAGTAGTATTCAGTTTTTTTCTTTATGCAATAAAGAATTTTACTGCTTATGATCTTTTACTGGCTATTTCCTTCTTATAATGCTTTAGAAAAATACTGCTACGTCTGCTATAGTTGCCATTCCAAAATCTGCTGTCTTGCTTACAAAGAAAAAATGATTGTTATCAGTTTTATAATATCTGAGAACACTACAAATTATGAATATATGCTGTGTCATGTTAACAGCAGAGCTACATTAATAATGAGGATAAATTTAGCTCTCCTGGAAAATTTTAGTGAAAAGACTTAGCAGGTTTTGATTGCCAGCCTACGATATTCTCATTAATTGTGTATGTTTGACTAACTAATAAAAAACTGTTAAATATCTTTGTGAAACAGTATATTTTAAACAAATAGGGAACATGCACATATAAGTTTTATAATTTAAAACAATTTAATTTACTGTTCTCTATTTTGAATTTACTAACTCAAAATAGTAACATGATATTGCTTGCTGGAGTTCTACTTTTAAATCTCATTTTATATCTTTAATTTCAGTACGTAAATCTGTGTTGTTTCATTTAATATGCAATTTAAGAAAACAAAAACATTCCTTTGCTTTTTTTAACAACAATGGTTTATTTATACACTTCTCTTATAACTAAGGGAAATGTATACTCTGTACATACTTCACTCTCTGAAGAGTAACACTATACAGTGTTAATAAAATTCATTTCAGTAATTCAGGGAATGGTACCTCACACTGAAATAAAGAAAAAACCTTTATATCAACGTTATGTCCAAAAATGCTTAGTTTACTGGCAATCACAATTTTGAATTTTTAACATAAAAATTTACTTTTCAGGATATTTATCATGTAGAGTTGAAATTTCATTTACTGTTAGGATACATAGAGGTTTACTTATATAAAAATAATGAACCTGATCTCTCAATCCATTCCAAAATGGTGACCATGTAAACTTTGTAATTTTTAATATCTTTGTAACAACTGGTTTATTTAAATATTATATTATACAAAAAATCTTAAGCGTTTTACGACTAAGAAAATGATACTTTAGTAATAAAATAACTTGAATTCTGAATCTAGTGAATTTCACATACTTTATTTTAGTAATTCCCTTGTAACCCATCACACAAAATATAACCCTACACATTCCTTAAAAAAACTAGTTTTGGTTAGGAAAGAAATCAGATGGAAGTGTAAAATTGGAATACGCATTCCTGAATGTTTATCTCATATTAGATGAAATCTTACATAATTTTTTTTTTTTATTAAAACATTCTTATTCTAGTGTTCTACTGGGCTATAAAACAACTTTCATGTTGTTTGAAACCTTTTCCAAACTATATTTTTCAGAAATTCTTGTGTGGTTTTTCACAGAAAATTTACCATAAACTGCAAAAGCCTTGTACTTAATTCCTTAATTTTTGAAGGGATCAAACTGGGAATCTTATATGTAATCCACTAAACTAGACTTTTTGTATAAACATAAAATCCTTAAAATTTAATGCAGACTAAATTAAAATCTTGAATTGATAATGGTAAACTTTCTCCTGTTCCATTAATTATAAAATTAATGTCTTTCATAAACTGATGATTCTATTCTTCCTTATATCAGCCAGTCATTTCAAGCAAGGTCCACCTATCTAACACTAGCTCATAAGTCAAACAGAGTCGTTTTTTAATTTACTTCTACAAAATTAAAAAAAAAAAAAAAACAAGTCGTAGAACATAAAGAAATCTTTCAAACTCTATATAAATTACGGATCTTAGGAAATAAAAAACATAAAAACTCACAAGGCTAAAAGAACAATTTAAAAAATTATAAATGAAATTATAAAAACAAAAAAAATAAATGTAGAAGAAATATGAAAAAGGGTATCCCCTTTCCTTGGAGTTTAGGTATGTAATCTTTGTAGCTCTGCTAAGTATCTTTTAAGCAACATACTTAATTTATGATGAACTGTTCTATGGGTTTTTAATAACAATGGTAATATTAAACTTTATATAATGTAGATGAATTTTCATTAGACTTTTCTTTTGGATTTCATTATGAAATTCGTTTTATAAATCAAATAGTATACATTTTTATAAAAACATTTGTTTTTTTAAAATTCTGGTAGTGGATTTGCAGCTGGTATTTGCTTATAATTCAACTTAATTTGTAGGAAGAAAGTTGTTTTGTTTATTATTATTTTTTTTTTCTTCAGTCATTTGACTGGTTTGATGCAGCTCTCCAAGATTCCCTATCTAGTGCTAGTCGTTTCATTTCAGTATACCCTCTACATCCTACATCCCTAACAATTTGTTTTACATATTCCAAACGTGGCCTGCCTACACAATTTTTTCCTTCTAACTGTCCTTCCAATATTACAGCGACTATTCCAGGATGCCTTAGTATGTGGCCTATAAGTCTGTCTCTTCTTTTAACTATATTTTTCCAAATGCTTCTTTCTTCATCTATTTGCCGCAATACCTCTTCATTTGTCACTTTATCCACCCATCTAATTTTTAACATTCTCCTATAGCACCACATTTCAAAAGCTCCTAATCTTTTCTTCTCAGATACTCCGATTGTCCAAGATTCACTTCCATATAAAGCGACACTCCAAACACATACTTTCAAATCTTTTCCTGACATTTAAATTAATTTTTGATGTAAACAAATTATATTTCTTACTGAAGGCTCGTTTCGCTTGTGCTATTCGGCATTTTATATCGCTCCTGCTTCGTCCATCTTTAGTAATTCTACTTCCCAAATAACAAAATTCTTCTACCTCCGTAATCTTTTCACCTCCTATTTTCACATTCAGTGGTCCATCTTAGTTATTTCTACTACATTTCATTACTTTTGTTTTGTTCTTGTTTATTATATAATACCTATAAAAGTTTTTGTAAACATTTTTCCTGTATAATTATTTTATATGTATTAATTCTTTAAGCAATTTTTTTTACCTTTTGTAATGTAATAAAGATAATTGCTTTTGCAACTCAGAAAACAGATAAAGTTGTTTTTGCCTTCTTTGGGGTTGGTTCACCTGGTCCTGTCCATTATTTTGACTGTTGTTTACTTTCAGGAGTGTAGTGGTGGACCCAAGTCTCATACACAGTTATGAATTGACACAAAGATTTTACTTGTAGAGTGCCAAAGTTGGAATGATCTTCTCTTGCAACTTTTACTAGTGTTAGTAAATACAGCACCCACCTCATGCAGAGCTTCTCCACACCCAAATAATTATGTAAAATATTATCTACACGTTCATTATAAATAATTGATATTTTAATAGTCTCAGTATCTCACGCACTTTTAATCTGCGATTCCTCAGCACGATTATATGGTATTCTCTATCATTTCAGGAGATGTGACCTCAGTGGGGGTGGTTTTTCATCAGTTTTTTGCGACCTTTTTTGAATTCAGAAACAGATTATTTTATCACTGCATATGATTGAAGAAAAGTGTTTGTGTTGCAATCCATTTCTTGTTTTATCTCAAACATTAAACCTTTCAAATAGAAGTATTTTATAGCCACATGTTTTTCCAATTTCTCCATTTTCATGAAAATAAAATAAGTGTCTTTTTCAATAGTCTGTCAAACCTAGATAAACACAACTACTAACCTGATATTTGGTATAAAAGATAGAGAAAAATAGTACTATAGAATACCAGTAAGAAATTAAGACCTGGTGGAGCAATCTATGTGTCAGGCTGGAAACTTCTCAGCCCATCCTAATATAGTTCCCTCCGTTACTGATAAACATCACCATTTATTCTTCAAAAGCAATGCTTACAAAAAAAAAAGTTACTAACAAAAACAAAAGAAAAATTGTAAAACAGTGCACTCACTTGGAGGCTCTGAAAGATTTTTCAGCGGTTTTGTTATCCTCTCAAAATGTACTTATAACTTATTGCATGTAACCTGTGTTAAATCAGTACCTATAATAAATAGTTCCCTTTTGTCTATTTTTATGCCTGGACTCAGTCCTCTAGTTTGGCCAACACCCAACTCCCAGGACACCTGTGTACTGTTTTATTTATGGTTTCTGTTCAATTTTCAGCAATAAACTTTTTATAGTTATTTTAAGTACCACAACATCTAGCAGAATGATGATCTTCATATACAATTACACTAACTTACAATTTGAAGTAAAACGTCCGTGCAATATCTAAAAGCCACGCGGTGAGCCCAGACAGGCGCAGCATTCAGCATAATAGCTTTGCTGACACCTTATACAATGACATATATATAATGACTTTTAATTTTTTTTTTATATACAATGATTTATTTATTAATAACCATAAAAAATATATAAATATTAAAAATTCAATCCTGGAAGTGGAAGTACATGAGAACAAAAATAAAGTAAACATGAAAGTCAATACTGCACAAGTACATTCGTTTTCATATTGTCTAATATCTGTTTCCTTATAGCATAAAAGTTTAAAGGATAGGCTTTAAACAGTGTCTCAGAAAAGATAAAAATAATTTCAGGATAGATTGTATATGTAAAAGAAAAACAGAAAAATATTCACAAGTAAACAGAAATGCAGAAGTGCTTCATTTTACAAGTTAAAGTTAACTTAACCAAAAAATTTCATCCTGACTTCTGGAGGATGAATCGGATAATTATATTGAAATTCTTGGGCACACTTGGTGGTTTTACCAGTAGTTTCTGATAAACTTGTAGTTGGAAAAAAAAATTGAGTTGAAATAAACACTTTTTTTTAGGTTTGCAAAATCAACTTTTATTTACAACAAACAAAAATGTGAAAAGTATTACAATTTTAAATCAAACTAAAAACCTTCTTGATAATGGAAAAAAATAAAAAATTGACACTCCTGAAATTATTTTTATTTCCTAGTGAGAGACTGAACTACTTAACATGATTAATTGATACTATTTTAAAATGAGATAACACTTGTACACACACACACACACATGTTATTACAATCAAGAGATCATAAAGTAGAAATACAAATAATCTAGGTGTTTAAGGATAAAAATAAATTAATAAAAAAACCCATAAAAAAATACAAGATAGTTGATCATTTTATTTCCACAATGATTTTAGAGTCTCTTTCAGCATGGAAGATCCCTAAGAACATTCATTCAGTTGGCTGTTTTACAATCACCTATCATAAACATACTCTACAATAGCTGCCTAACTTACAAACCTATATGAATTTAATTATTAAACTGCACTACTACAAACTAACAAAACTTATCGTCATAAAGATATTAATTAATCAATCAATAAAATATTCTCTCATTAAAAAAAAATCATCATTAGATGGGACTCTTGCACAACACAATGCCACAGATACAATTCGGATAAAGTTAATTTATTATTATTGATTATAGAGAGTTTTATTTATGATATATTCATATTTTTCTGTTTGTTTTTTCTTTTTAAAATATATATAAAAGTCCAAATGTTATGTATATATTCACTTATACACAACACATCACTGTCACATATTATCACATCACACGCACGGTGAGCGAAATGATGCTTCTTACATTGCATCCACACTTGCCCCATCTTTACCATTATCACACACAATTTCATTAATATTTTTTATTACATTACAGTACTCATTTAATTAATTATATAACTTTTGTCCTTCTATGCTTATTATTTATTATATATATATTAATATATATATATATAAAATTGTCTATATTATTATCACCTGGTTATTTCACCACTCTACATGCTTGTATATGCATAAAAAAAAATTATTATACACTAAAATATATTTATATATATATATATATATGTTTATTAACACAAAAAAATTATAATCATCAATATACATAGATTTTATTAATTTTAAAATAATAATAATAATAATAATAATAATAAAAATATAAATCATCACACACTCATTACATCACCATAACAAAATAATCCATGACTGAATACTATTTTAAATCAAATGTAGTTTTAAAACTAAGCAAAATATTTCATCTCTAAAAACGACGTTAAATAAAAAAAAACTTTTATCTATATAATTTATTGAAAAAAAAGTTATAAAAAAGAAAATTGTGATGTGTCTAATTAGAAAATAATCTGTTAAAAAAGTCTATAACTTGCAAAATGATTTTGTTATTGAGAAAATTTTTATTTTGCTTAACTGTGAGGGCTAGAAGGAAAGTAGTACCCGTTCAAGACTGCTACCATATAAATCAATGGTTCCGGCTGATTTATGGTCAGTAATGTCTACATCATACTCCAAATGAGTTTCACTTTAAAAGCGTTTGTTTTTATCCCTTTTTTAAAATCCTGCAGCTCATAAAGTATGAGCTATTACTCAGTTCTTTAATACTTACATTAGATGACCGTGTGACACACATCAACAAGGAAAGTTATAAATGAATCAAGTAGGGTGATAGTATTGAGAATTGAAATGGAAGAAGTTACTGTTAAGACAGTATTGATGAATTTATCAGGAGAGATCAGCATTACACACTTTACATCCATCCATGAAAAATTTCCATATTCTTTGCAGCAAAATTCATAAAACCATCATAGTTTATCTCAGATACGTAAAACTTTATGCAAGGTGGGTTCTACAACAATAAATACCACACTAGCTAAAAAAATTAATATGACTACATGAAAGTGGACTATGTACATAGAAATGAAATTCTATTTCTAAAACAAAATTAAAATACTTATTTTTAAATAAAATTTTATAAAACTTAAGAAATTAAGTTTTGTTAAATTTTTATTGTATAATTTTTTTTTACTATCAAACGGGTACTACAATCTATACAATCTGATTTTATAGTTTCATTTACAACCAAGCAAAAAAGTTCCAGCCTCTAATGTTAAAATTACCCCGACTGAGCGCATCTACCTAATGCTACACAGGCTTTACTTTTACTAATGGGAGCATTGAAAAATTAAAAAATCCCAACTATACATCCTGAATTTTTTCCAAGACATGCCCTCTTACCATTGCCCTTAATTATATAATGAAAATATCCTGAATTGCGATTACTTAGGAAAAAAATGGATTTTTCCCTTAACTCTTCTCTAACCAACAGAAACCCCTGGAGATGTTTTACCAAGCAATATATTTACTTTCCATATTTTTATGTGCAATATTTTTATTTAGGTATACTTAACACTTTACTTAGTACTGGTAAATAGCAGGAAGTATAATGATGTGCACTTTCTCACTCCAACACCACAAGCACTGCCACCTCTACTAAGCCTACCAATATATAACAGGGTTGGAGAGGTAATTTATTCAAGAGGCTGAGGATCTTCTCCTACATTCAACCTCACAACCTGAAGTCACATGTCTGAACACAGTAACCATTAAAACAGAAATAAAAATAAAATGCCAGACTAGGATTAAGACTGAAAAGTGGAAATGTCATAATAATTGAAGAGGAAAAGGAACTAAAAAAAAGACACAAAGAAGAGGAGAATGGCGTTTATTTTGTAAAAACTCTACACTGCAGTGTAGAAGAGGACATGAATTAAATATAATACTTATATAAAATTAAATTATCTAGATTTCAATAAGAGACTGATTTTGATTTCAAACCAACAACTTTTAAGGGGAAGAAGAATAATTATTTCTATCCATTCTCATCTGATGAAAGATTACTTCAAATTTTAGCACTGAAAATACAGTCACTGTTAACTATAAACTAAACTGTAGCCATCAAAAATTCATATAAAATACAATTACAGTAATGTATAGCTACACTATCTTACCGTGCTGTGATTGCCAACAAAAAAGATGAAACTTCTATACCAATAAATTATGGCTTATGTACCACCAATTAATAAATTACTGGTTTATATACCAATAAATTATGGCTTATCAAATGTAAATAGGGCCTTGGCAAAAAATATATTTTGCAATTAAAAAAAAAGTTTCTCACAAAATATTAAAAGGAAATTTACAGTTATCTGGAAATACTATATATATTGGAAAACAAAATTTCATTCAATACATACATTACAAAAATAAATGAATTGCTTAAGCAATTAAATGTAAAAAAACAACTAATGTTTAACTTAAAATATAAAATTAAAAGTTAATTTAAATTTAAGAAACAAACACATATTGCAATAATATAATTGCAAAATATAACCAATAATTACATACTGAGACACAATAAAATGTTAGGAATCTTCTACAAAATAATTCTAAAAAAAGAAACAAATTTTTGTTTCAAAGAAAACACAAAATAAAACTAAACAAGTATAACTATCAATTAATTCATAGTAAAAACATTATATTCTATAATAATAAACATACAATAATATTTTTACTATTATTATTATTATTCAGAAGAAAAAAAATTAATCTGTTTTTAATATATTACAGAAATGGTTTTAGTAGTTCTCTGAAAGAAACTGAACCTTCATGTTCAACTGGAAACTCAAATTATTAAAAAAATAAAATTACAATGATGCATCATTTACAACAATGATACTGTAAATATAATTAATTAATTATATTAGAAGTATTTATGACAATGAACATACCTGATGATTTTATTTACTTTAATACAGGTTTTTATAAAATTAATTACAATTAAATGCTTCATTTTGTCTTAAAAAGTTTATTGGAATTATTTTTTTCCTTTCTTACATTTTCTTTTAAACCTACTTTTCATCACAATTATTACACACAATGTTTATTTAACAACCGATAACAAAAATCATCACATGATTCAAATATTAAAATTTGCCTATTTTATTAAATATTTATAGATTCATTTGGTGTCCATGGCAAAATTAATTAACTTGGAAAAATAACAAATTAAAACACTAAAAATCAACATCTTTCTGACAAAAAACCACATTTAACTGACAAAAAAAAGCTACTACGATCAGATGGAAAAACCTTTTTTCTAATAAATTTAATTAGAAAAAGATACTCTTCATTTGTCCGTAGAAAAAGTGTCTATGTCATACAATATTACAATAAAAACTTTTAAAAAGCTCCTTTATTATTATTTATTCAAGATGGAAGAGGAGCACAATTAACAAAAAAAAAAAAAAAAAAAGAAATAAATTGATCTACCGATATAACTTTCTAATTCACCACACTGTCATCATCAACTAATATACATATAATAAATTGCATTCAGTTTCAAATATATAAATGCAGCTATCACAATCAAACAAAAAAGAATTTACTATAAACAATATACAATCTCTGTCACTAAACTGGAGATTGCTCAACATTTAAACCACAAAATTACATAGGTCATTTGATTGTACAGCTGAAAATATATAATTAATTTAAACAACTGTTCATCAGTAGTTTAAATATAAATATTTATTCCTGGCAACTTTTGTACAATACTTTTTTTTTGTAAAAAGATCTACAATCAGTTGTTTGTCTACACCATTGATATTTGCCTATATACCACTTTACAAAATTTTCAATACAGATTTAATTATTTTTAACTCTATTTATAAAAAAATTGTTTTGAATTAATATAATTTATAATTAATTAAAGAATGTAATTTGAAAGGAGGTACAGGGAAGGCGTTGTAAAAAGGTTTTTTCTTACAATATAAGAAATTATTTTAATACAAAGCAGAGGTTCAAGAACTTTTGATTAAATTAAAATTGTTTAACCAATAAAATATTAATTATAGAGTTAATAAATAAGTAATTATAAAAATTTGACTATATGCTGAAATTTATCAGTAGTTCTTAAGGTATTATGTATGCATTCATAACACTAGGAAGATATTCAGAAATAACAAATGATATGAGATATGAATTAACTACATGTTAAAAAAAGTAGCCAGGAATATTTTATGCTGAAAATGAATGCAATCTATAGTCACAAAAAATCAATTACACAACATATACTTTATAAAGAAATTTTGTACTTTTTCAAAAATATATACTAACGATTCCGCTGCAGTGTACATTCCTTTTCTCTTCTAACAATTACAGTTATAATAACAAAAGAAAAAACAAAAAAAGACTGGAATTTGATAAATATAACGCAAAATTTATACATATATTGTATAATAATTGTTGAAAAAAAAAATAACCCATTAAAATTAAGAATAAAGTTAACAGAGAAACATCTCTAAACTATATTACATTAAACTCAATCAACAATAGTGAAAATAATCATAGTAATAATAATAATAATAATAATTATAATAATAATAATCACTAAAGCAAAAAAGCAAAAAAATTTATGACATCAGTAATAGATTGTTTATGCTGTATAAAAATCTACTTACCTATATAAAATACAATAATCATAATAATAATAATAATAATAATAATAATAAAGGAATTAGGCTACAACAGTAATGTTCAAACACTCTCATTCAATAATAAAAAGTCAATGTCAACAGCTGACAATAGTTTTATCTATTATGTCTTATAATCATCAGTAGAAAATTAAAATTATAAACTTTGAAAGAATGATTTGTACACGTTCATATCGGGCCTGTACTCCCAAAGCCAAGGGGTGGATGTATAATCACCAACTAGTTTACATTAATGAACTTCTGATGATTCTGGTTTCTGTGAGTGATGATTTGATGGATCAGCTGTGCTCAGCGGCTAGAGGGCATAAAATAAACAAAATGGATAAAAATTATTTGATTGAATTAAATAATAAAAGATTCATTGATTTAATAAACACTAACATAAGCACCTACATTTTCTAGAAACAATGTAATACTGAATCCAATACGGTAGGTCTCATTACAAATTTTTACAATATTTAAATTTATAAGGGCATGATTCAAGTAGACAGCCTGAATTTTGCTTTATTAAAACATACTGCTTTATATAAAAATATGTCCAAAAATATTTGGTTTAGAGTTATGGGTAGTGAAAAATTTTACCTGGATTTAAGTTCTCCTGGTGAAATGAGGTCATACTGAAATTTTTAAGGTATTGTATAAGGGGTAAAAAATATATGGTTTCTTAAGTTTTTGACCTGAAAAATCAAATAAAACAGGTCCTAGAACTATATATCCCATATAGCTTTCATGATACCCAATATAAAATAGAAGAATTCAGTGACAAATTTTTTCTAAATACAATAACTTGAACAAAAAAAGAAAAAACTTATTTCCTTACATTTTTTTATCACCAAGCTAATGAGATGATCATATTCCTCAATGAGGGCATCACCATTGAGAATGCTGCCCAACATGTGCTACCTTTATTTTATCCATCTCCACAAGCAGTAATCTAAATGGGTAAGGTCTAGTGATCTAGGTCTAGGGCCAATTTACAGGCCCTCTACGTCCAAATTCATTTACCAGGAAATATTTTTCATCTAAGAATTGTCTTACTTCATTCGTGACATGTGTTTGTGACCCAACAAGTTGATTGTTAAAGATTTCAGAATTTCTTCCCGTGACATCTTGTTCTAGTAGGAAAGGGCCTATTGGTTGTAAATCAAGCCACACCACATGTTCACTGAAAGTCACTGCTGAAAATTTGTTTCAACTACAGCATATGGGTTTACTTCAAACCACCCATGTATGAGTTTTTTTATGCAATTGTGGGTATAAATAAATAGCTTCATCCAAAACTAATATGGATGGAAATAAGTGGTAATTATTGCTAATCCACTGAAAAAACTGTAGTCGTCTGGCACAGTCACCAAGCTGGAGGTTTTGAACTTTCTGAACATGGTAGGGATGCAGTTTGTGAGCATGTAATGTTCTCCATATTGAACTTTGTGAAATGTTGAGTTGTGTAGAAATTCTTCACTGTTAATTGTAGAATTAAGTTGTACCACCTGAAGAATGTTTTCCCTTCCATTACCATGTACCAGTTCAGATTTGAAACTATGTAAAGTGTACAATTTCCATGAAGTTTATTAAAAATTCTACAAAATAATTTATTGTTTGGAACTACTCATCCAGTACACCTATCAGTCATTCTTCCACTGCAGTTGAACCACTTCCATTGCAAAAGCCACACATAAAAATTACAGCATATTCTGCACGAGTGAAGAGATGTGGCATTTTTCAAAACTAAGAATTCACAAAGGAATTCCAGTTTTTTTTTTAATTCAGGTCTAATTTGAAAAATGTAGATATAGTTTAGAGTATAAAAAACACTACACTAAAAAATAAAAAATTATTTTGCCAAAAACAACTAAACTGCCTAATGTTTATTTAATATCAACATGCAACCACAACTTTATGTTTTAAGTTTTTTTTTTGTTTTTTCTGGATGAAAAATGCTTTGGCCTTATCATTGCCTGGACACAACATATTTTTTGTAATGAATAGATATCACATTTTACATCTTAATTAGAATAATAAAATTTCCAACTACTATATGGCAATTAGCATGAAGAGCTGATATACACTAAATTAAATACATGGGTGTAAATAGACAACCCTAAGAAATAACAACACCCAACCTAAAATGTCCTTATTTTTGCCCAGGATTTCTTGAATATTTCTAGACAATTTATATTTCAGATGCAAGGCTGCATAACATATGCAATCCACAAGGATGTGGTGCACAGTCAAGTGGATGTCATATCATATGCATAATATGGAGTGTTTTCTCCTGACATCAAAAACTTGTGAGTAGCTTACATTTGTTTTAACTGCAATTGGCAGAGGACCACTTCCTCTTGGCAAACTTTTCTGTATGAGAAGTCCCATAGTAACACACTATCTTTGATATGTTTTAAGATGGATATCATGAAAACTATGGGAAATATGGTTCTGGAACTTGTTTTATTCGATTTTCAGGTCAAAAAACATATGAAATCATCAAGTTTACAAAATACCTTAAAATTTTCAGTAACCTAATTTCACCAGGGCAACTGATATCCAGACATAACTCAATAACAAAGCATTTTTGAAGACAGATATGTTTGTATAACATTTTTCCTTATTTCAAGCTCTAGAATCAGCAAGAAGGCAAGAAATAGGAACCAGTGAGAATATTCAAATAAATTAGCAAGCATAACCGATAATCTTCTAGAACAGTGGTTCTCAAACTTCTTTTTTACTTACCACTAATGTGAATTGTAGATCAGTAACGTACTACTGAACTATTAAAAATGTAATGTTAGTACAATAGTAAGAATTATACCTCAGAATGGTAAAGCAATAAAAAAATAACCATCTTTTTGAAAATATCTATTTTACAAAAAAAATCACGCTTACAATTTTTTAAATAATTTTTTACAAAAAAAAAACTAACATTTATTTACTTTACAAAAAAATGTTACATTATAAATTTAGTTACGATACTGACTACAATGAAAAAAATTCAGTGAGAAAGATGGTTGCTGCATGCTTGAAATAAGTGAAGAGTTCAGTTGAACTTAATTTTAAGTGCTAATATGGGTAAGGTTCAGTTTATTACAACTATTATTTTTACTGTTACCACAGCAGAAAATCTAATTTCACAATGATATGTGGTAAAAAATTACAATACTATTTTGTGTAATGATAGATATTCATTTTTAATCTTTAATCAAAATTCACATAATTCTAATTTAGTAAACTCCACTTTCAGACCTCCACCGTGAGATAGTTCTATCCAAGATTTTGTTTTAGTTACTTGGGTTTCAGGAATGATATCCATAATGAAAGGATTTCATATTCACAGGAATTCAGAATAGGCTTGAAAATATTCTTGTAAAGTTTCAGCGAGCGTAAGGCAATGGTGTTTTATATTACTGATGAGATTATCCTTCAATTCAATTCTGTAATCATAAAATTTACTAAATCTGAAAAGATTTAATTTAAAACACTATTATTCATAATTTGATATTTTTTGATAAATGTATTTTTTATTGTCTACTGAAAATCGATTTGTTATTTCATCTGGTAAACTTAAATTTAAATCATTGAGATGCTTGAAAATATCTGATAAATAGGCTAGTGTTTGATCCACAGCCCATTTGTGTCAACTGATCACACAGTTCAAAATCAGTCACATAGGTAAAAGTCAGTATCCATTAAGAACATCTATACCTCTGTATGTAGCTCAAATAACCTGCTAAACATTTTTTTTTTTTAGAAAGCCATCTCGCTGCTGTGTAAACAGGAACTGAATATGGTTAATGCCCAAATCAGGACACACTCAAAAATAAACGAGTTTAAAGCCTGAAATTTAATAAAACTGACTATCTTGAAGTCCTCAGGGAGAACATATTTAAATTGTTCTGGCAACAGTTTTACTGCGTATGCTGCAATGAGTGAGGGTACAATTTCTGAACAGATTTTATTTTGATGGCAACATCTTCATATTTTCTCGTCATAGCTCGAGCACAATTCAGAAAAGAAGCGAACACACTGTTTGCATTCCGAACAATTTCTATAAAGAAGTTTTGAATATTTTATCAGCAGTAGTTCATGTTGAAAGCTCATTAAAAAATAAATAACCTCTTTAATTGTACTTTGGAATACAGACTGCATGTAAAAAAAAATTGAGCATAGTTTTTTCATCTGTGTTCTTATAGAGTTTATGGCAAAAAAAAACAAAAAAAAAACACTATTTTTGACTTGAGTTACTTATATTCTCTTAACGTTTAATGCCAAGCTTTCTGTTCTGTGGTGCACAGTATCACATCTAGCAGTTTAGCTGACAAGTCACATCACCACATTTTTTGTATTTCTTTATACTCACTGCGAATTCTGATTCTGAAGATCTTGATTCAGGGGTTTTAACTGAAAATGTTTTGTCTATTGTTGCACTATAAGCCACTTATCCATGTTGATTAATGCTTTATTTCACCTAAACTAAATCAATTGGTTTAAGCAAAGAATGTAGATAAGTATGTATATAAGAAAAAATGTCTTTTTTGAGATACGTAGCCAATATTAGCACTTCAATTTTATCAAATGAAAAATAACAGGATAACAAGATTTTTAAACCAGATTACCACCAAATATGTAAAACACTGGAAGCAACTGTATCCTTCCATCTGTATGATAACAATGACCAACTAACTTGCTTCAGTGCTAGAGGAAAGTATAGCAATCCTTTTACAGTGGTTGTTGTTTGTTTGTCCATCTGTGACACAGTGCATGCATGAGATGGACCAGTCACTGTTGTGTGTTCATTCTTGCTAGCCAAAATATATTGTTTTAATAATTTGTAATAATAATAATTTTAATATAAAATTTTGTATATTTTTCTACATTGTTGTGTCTGTTTTGCATAGCAGTTTGAGAACGCTGTTCTAAAAAACAATATAGAAGGGATAAGTAGCAAATCATTCTTTTCAGTTGTGAAATTTTCTTAATATAGAGAAAAACACTTGAAAAATAGGTTTGCCTGGACAAAGCAGTTCACAAATACTTATGATATTATCTGGGAGTACTGAAGGATGATGGAATGAAATATAGAAGAGATTAAGGAGAGTATGGACAAATGAACATTGATGTATTGACAAGAGAAAAGTGAACCAGTTATTAAATTACAATAGTTACAGGGTTTTTTTTTTTTAAATAACATTGTATTTTTGTCATAAACGTTTTCATTATTTATAACTAGCTGACCCAACAATGCTTCACCATGGCTAGATTTGAGAACATATATATATATATAAATATAATTAATCTATCTATGAACAGAAATGAAAATTTGAATAAAACCTTAAAAAACTGAATATTGCAGAACTTCACAAAATTTAACCTTTCCCATCTTACCTTTTTCCATTTTTTGCAAAAATATTTCTTTTCATGTAAATAATATATATTCTGAATATGAGCCAAATCAGACTATAAATACAATTTTCCTAAATATCTAACCTCAGAACCACCTAGCAGGTCCAAACTAATTCAGAAACCTTTGTGGGTGTGCGCACAACGCACCAAATTTTAATTGCAATTGGATGAATGGTATAGGAATGCATAAGGGACAAACAAACATTAATTTTTATATATATACTTACAGATATGGCAATACTTCACTAGTGCTAGATTTGAGTACACATATGAAGATTAAATGAACATAATTGAACGTTTGATAAAACACTAAAAAAAGTGAACATTATGGAATTCACAAAATTTGACCTGTTTCTTTATTTCCCTTTTCCTACGTATAAATCAGTCCAGTAGTTTTTTACTCCATAGCAAACACACATATGAACATTGCCTTTTATATATATATAGAAGAAAGTCTGTTTTGTAAATATCTCGACACCAACGCCATCTAATGGGTGTAGTTTTTGCAAAAATGTTTCTTTTCACATAACTAATACATATTCTGTCTGAATATGAGCCAAACTGGTCCATAAATAAATTTTTCTAAATATCTCAACCCTGGCACCACCTAGCTGCTCTATTTTTCGCATAAATATTTCTTTTCATGTAACTAACTAATATATATTCTGAATATAAGCCAAATCAAACCATAAATGAAATTTTTCCAAATATCTCAACCTCAGTGCCATCTAGCAGGTCCATTTTTAACACAGTTTCTTTCCATGTTAGAAACACATATTCTGAATATGAGCCAAATCAGACCATAAATACAATTTTTCAAAATATATCGACCTGTGCCAGCTAGTAGGTTCAAACTAATTGAGAAACCTTCACGGACATGCCCACAACTCACCAAAGTTTCATCACAATCTGATGAATGGTATAGAAATGCATACGGGACAAACAAACATTCATTTTATATATATAAAATTAAGTTTTTCTTAAGGGATAGACTGCTAAGGGAATTTTTTTTCAAATTTCATATTTCAAGTTTCTTAAGGAAACTGACTATTATTAACTTTAGTAATAAATGGTAACCAATTTATTTAGATCAATGTACAGAACAATAAACATGCACCGTCAAAATTTATAAAATAAGATGTAATTATTTTATCTGCATTTTTTAAGAGGGACACAACTGATATCTACAAATGAATCAAAGGAACTGAACCTCCCTCTCCTCAGGGAATCACACCAAAGAAGTACTACTTACAACATCCTCAGCAAAATTGTGTGGGGTTTTATATACCTGATGGAACACAAAATGGTGAAGCAGTGAATAATAAACAATAATAAGAAAAAAGGGTCAATGGTGAAAAAGAGTGAGCTACTATGAAAAACCATAACATAAAAACCCCAATTTTAAGTCTGCTACAAGTATCTTTCCTGAAAGCAAATACCCATCCTGCCAATATTTCAGAAGGAAACACATTTTTCCAAGAATGGGAACAGGCACACTACAAACTACTCATCATTCTAATGATCATATGACACCACTTAAAAATGCGGTGGTGCAACAGAATTACTTTTCCACAAGAAATAATACAGCTATAAAAAAAAGAAAGGTGCAGGGTTTCCTTAGGAACATTCTAGCTTATGTTTGGAATTATCCAACTAAACACTACACAATTTTCAACCAGACTCTCTTCCCTAGATACAGTAGGTTAAAGTATAAAATCATTTCATAACAAATTTTTCTGACCAACAGTACACACCCGAAAAATTATCTTTTCAAGTTAAATCCACAACGTTTTATTAATTGATTGGTTTTTAAATATAATGGTTATACTGATGTTGGGTTTTCGAATAAAGTTTTCCTCTTCCACAAACCTCAAGGAAGTTACCCATCATATTTTGACGTTAATATTGCCTCTTTAACCAGGTTTGAATCTGATGTGAATTCAAAAGGATTGTTGTATTTTGTGACTTTGTTTCTGCCATCTCAGTAATAACATTGCTTAAGGACCATCTACCATTAATCATGAAGAAATTAAATCTTCAATCCCCTCCATAACAAAAAAATGGAAAAATCAGTTATTCAGTTCATACATGAAATGAGATGGCAAAGATAGGAAAACAAGACTGCTTTGGTAGCAATTGCAAAATTATCATACTATTCCACCAAGCAGTATATATATATATATATATATATATATATATATATATATATATATATATATATATGATAGTCTTGATCATTCACAGATCATCAAGATCTTACAGAAGATCTTGTAAGGCAAGATCATACTTGCCTTACAGAATATTATTATAAAATTGATATCTATCCTTCTCTAAGTGGGTAATTTGGAGTAACAGGATAGTTATAGATATGAAACAGCTAAGAAATTGTTAAAAAGTTATAAAGATATATCTAATGAGCAGTTATACTGGAAGCCAAGAGACCAATCACTATGCATTACATTTTTATTCATTAAACAAATAAATTCTAGATTTTTACCTACATGAACAATAGCTGATGCAAGGTAACAATCTTCATATTAAGAAATAATTTAGTTGAAATTAACTGTTATATATTTACTCAAATTATAACATAACAAACATACTATCCACATCATAAACTATCTGGTTTAATTAAATGTAATAAAATTAAACACATAATACAATGGAAATCAAATTTACTCAGTTTCCAACTGATATGTGTATGTAAAGAATATGTATTTTTGATAGCTTTCACAATTAAACAGAACTAAAATTACACGCAAAAACCCGTGCAAAAAAAGAGTGAGAAGGAATACTGGATGTTATGTTTGTACCCCGTCCTAAACCTTCTAGATACTGTTTCTACCAAATGGTTTATGAACAGCTTTTCCTCGTAACCAAATCACAGACCCTCAAATACAGCACTTAATATATTCATTCAGTAGGGTCAATCACAGTACAATTAAATGTTTTTGAAGCAGAATTGTTACAAATAGTGAGAAAGAAGTATTACAAATAATGAAGAATTTATGTCATAATTCAAGATTGTTTTGTGTTAATTCTCATCAAATTAAGAAACTGACAAACCCAAAGTTAATTTAATTGAAAATATGCTTTCAAAAATTGGTATGCATGACAAAAACATTTCTAACTGTGGTATCATAGCTAATAGATTAAGTTAACTACTATGAAAGTGAAGATGAAACAATATTCAAAATATACTTTATGGGAAGATACCATTGTAGTCAATTGTATTTTACAAGTGTAGTCTTTTTTTTTTTGCTAAGTTTCTCTATATTTAGTTGTTAATTGGGAAAATGAAATGT
The DNA here is from genome assembly GCF_047948215.1 of Lycorma delicatula. NCBI lineage: Eukaryota > Metazoa > Arthropoda > Insecta > Hemiptera > Fulgoridae > Lycorma > Lycorma delicatula. Next base: position 178,262,566 of record NC_134455.1, read on the forward strand.
CTGACCAAATTAACTAGCAATTTTGTGAACAGAGGATTTTGTTTTCTATTACATTTTATAACAACTTGAGGTCTACAAGCAAATTAAGTCATCAGGAAAGTTTCAAATTAGGTACAAAGGAGAATTATAACCTTGTTGTAAGAGATATTATCAAATAAGATTTAGAAAGTAAGAGTTAAAATGGAACCTCAAAACGATTTGTTGAAAATAATATGGTTGCATTATGTAAGAAAGAAATAACAAGGACAATTTAAAAGGCCGCTTGGTTTGACAGATATTGGATTAATATCAAAGATACTTCTATTCTATCTCCTATTTTATATTATTTTTTTTTACAGAAGGTTTCAAAAGAGAAAAATTATATTAAAAAAAATTATAAAATACTATATTAAGTATTTAAAAATATACTGAGAAAAAAATGACTAATATGTGAAGAATGATATAATGCATAGTCTCTATGACAGGAAATAAAAGACAAACAAGTTTTCAGTTTGCTGTTAATAGTGGCTAAGCAACAGAAACTTCTTCTCCATTCCTTAACAATGAAAGATATGTATGTTCACTCAATAACAAACTCATGTAGAACTCAGAAAATGAGTTTTGTAAATAAACAGGACAAATATTAAAAAAAAAGTAGAATTAAAATAGAACCTCAGTCAAAACAATCTGCTGAAAATAAAATGTACACTATGTAAGAAAGAAATAACAAAAAACATTAGATATATAAATTGTCTATGGGGAATTATTGCTTATTCAGTTTTTTACTATATAATATTACAGATACATTTATTTCAAATACACTCTTCATTCGCTTTCAAAATGCTACCCAGTTCTTAAAATTTGAATGTGGAGTGGGAACTAGTAGTATTATAGTTGTGTGGCGTTAGATAGTGCAAAGTGTACTTCTTAGTGTTATGTAGGTCTGTGCTTTTGGTTTTTGTGACAATAATCAATGGTGAGTAGTAGTAGAAAGTAACAAATATATGTTAAATTCTCCTTCAAACTTGGTAAGACAACCATAGAAATTCACCAGCATTTGATGAACATACTTTATGCCAAACAAACATATGATTGGTATTAAGTGTTTTAGAAATAGACAACAATCAGATGATGATAAGCATTTTGGTTGACCTTTTACTAAAAATACATCTAAACTGTAGCAAAAATGGTTGAAACTATCCTGAAAGAACAATCCACAGCATTCAAAGGCTGCTTAGCATTTAGCAGCAAGTCCATAAGAACTTGCTAAAACTTTACCTCCAATATCCCTATTGTAATAAATTACCAGTTTTATGGCTATAACTCTGAAACAAAAGCAAGAGCTGCTTGATCAACTGCTTTTTTGAGTCTGATGGCATTACACACAAAAATATTTCTACAACTAGATTAAATGTTAATGAACAATTAAACTGAAATTCCGAGAACATCTGATACAAGCAACCTTACAAGTGGTGCAACAAATCTTGGCTTCTGCAACACAACAATGTATACACCCATACATTATTTGTACATAAATTCTTGGTGTCAAATAACACGGCAATAACCCACAACCTCTCTACTCACTAGACTTAACCCCACATGAGGTTCTTCCAAAGACAAAATTGAAGCTTACCTGATATATCAAGAATGGGAGGAGATCAAGCCTAAATTAATGAACACCACAGAACGATGACTTCCAAAAGTGTTTACGATCTTAGAAAAACCATTGGGTTTTTAATATCCATACAAAAGGAGATCACTTTAAAAGGCCAATAATATCTAAGTTAATTTGTTTATGTTTTTATAACATAATTTTAGGAACTCTGGACAATACCTTTCATTTCAAGCTTATATTCTTTATTTTTTTTTTTTTTTGTTATACATCAGTTTCTTTAACACAAGATTCTGTTGAACATTAATAAAAGACAACAAATAGTAAGTTCGTTATTTTATGTTAGAAAATGTTCCACTACACAAACACAGTAATAAACAATTTACTGCAATGCATCATAGCAGCTGAAATTAGCTAATATTAACAAAATATAACATTTACTTTTTTTGAAAATTTTTATTTTTTCTTGTTCATGATTAAATGCTTAATGCTTCACCAGGAGAATAAAATGAATTAATTAAAATCTTTTAAAAGAATGACATTCTTTCTTTAATTACAAAATTAAACAAAACTACCAGATGTGAAGTCAGCAATATGTTCTATATGATTAATGTTTATATGTATGTATATACACACACACACACACCCATAATATATATATATAATGGGTTTTAGTATAGCCACAACAAAAACAATATACATGAATAAAAAAAAATTTAACAGTACTTTTCAGATACTGACTAGTGAATGTGAGAGTCCAGGTGGTGGACCTGGGGCAGGGGCAGGTGGCTGTGGAGGCGGAGGCGCTCCAGCAACAGAGTGGGGCACCTCATGAGGTGTAGTCGAATGTGCCTGCTGGACAGGAAGGGCTCCAGTTGTGCCTCCAACATTACCTGCGGCAGCAGCAGCATAGTAACCTCCATTCATACCTTCAGCGGCCCCGACCTGCTAAAACAAATTTAAAATTCTCTAATACAATCAAAAGTACATTATTCATGGCATATGTCATTCACAAAAAACTGCAATAACACATTTTGAATAACCAACACCATATGCAAAATGTAAACTAAATTAAATATAATATTGACACTATAAAAATCTGTCTTGCCTTATACAATATATACACAAAATAAAAATAACGAATTGCATTCCTGTCTCAATTTTTTACTATCAGGTTGTGTCAATAATTATGAACTGTACACTAATATAAGTTATGCACTAATAAAATATACAATAAAAAAATAACAAAAAGCACTTAAGCTGTGAACAAATTCACGATTTCAAATGTGCAGTACCATGCAACATAATCAATATCACAAAAAGCTGCAGGCAACTAAGAACAAACTGCATAATCAAAATTTTTAAAATATAGATTGATGAATCCTAAATTAACAATATTTTTGTACAAGTGTAACCAAATCCTTAGTTTATAAAGTACTAAAATGAAATTTAATCCTTTAAACAAACTAAGCTGTTCCTTCTATTAGATATTTGTTCTTTTCTAAGCTTACAGATTTAACATTGCATTAACTTAAGTCTTATTATGGGCACGTGAGCGCGCGCACACACAATTTAACTTGAGAAACAATTTATTAAAAAACTAATTAAAATTAGGCGTGAATGTAATTGCTCTTAATTTTTGTAATTTAAAAGAGAATCTTAATTATTATACAATGTTTAAATGTCCTTACATTTGAGAACAAGAAATGTTATCTTGTTATTTACTAATAGGTCATTCTAGTTTCATAATGCTCCTTTGCCGTGTTACTTGGTAAAATCTTTTCCCAAAACTGATAATTCATTGTCAAAATGACAATCCCTAAAAATTTAAACCTGATATTGTCTATGTACAGGTTAATAATTACAGATTGATCAATATAAATTAAAATAATTTTTTACTTATAATATCTCTATGGAACTTATTTAATTACCCAAAACACAAAAAAATATTCATTGACAATACTTTCAGACTACAACAGTAATGAGTGCAATGCTAACAGGAAACAATACTATTTTCATAATAGAGAATTAAAGTGAATTCCTGAGTCGACAATTATTAAAATTTTCAACAAAATTATCTAATTTTAATTTGATTTAAAATTTGTGGTTCTTGTATTATACAAGACATCCTGATAACTTGTTCACTCACACTAACACTGACCATACTAATAATAAGACAGCAATGTTCTTCAGATCATACAAATTCTCTACATATTAATTACCGATCATACCTTGATAAACCAAAACACGATAAAGAACTCAGTTTCTCAACATGTTTTTTGACATCTACAAGCACTGAATGTTTATAGATGACTACAACATCCATGATACCAATGGATGCCACATGTCACACATCTATGACACAATATTCTAGTTCTTGTCACACCACACCTGCCAGGTTTGTCAAAAGTATTCACTGTTTTATTTCTTTTTTACATCAGCAATAAATAACCTTATATTTTATAGAACTCTAAAAATTTACGTCTTTTCACGATATGGTATAACCCTGGTTACAATATATTATGGTGTAAATCTAACACTTAATTTTTTGTCAGCTTAAAAAAAAGTCAGTGTTACATCTAGTGATCTTTATAGCTAGAGCATTTGATGATTTTCACCAGTCAGGCCATTATCAAATGCACGTCTTATCTAGCTACAACAGTTGAACACATTGTTCTGAGGACTAGTGATCAACTATTGCTCTTGAAAATTATCCTCTACAATGTCATAATTCACATTTTTGATTCTCTGTCTCTAACTGTGGTCGACTTACAAAGATGACAATGAATTAATTGAAAGTCTGTAAGATCTTTGTTTTCTCTGTTCAGTGAACAACTGATTCATTTTCATTAGTACAGACAACCACTTTTTCTTGAGACTGTTTACAATGCACACTAAAAAAGTCTACAAAATGGTGGTTGTTAAAGTTTACATGAAACACATTTTGTGTAAAAATTATGGACTTAGCCGCCTAACATCTCCTAACCTGCAGCAGCCATCTTTCATGTAACTAAACCATCTTGCCCTAACAGCAGGAATGTCTACAGCAATTGTCAGTGAATCAAACTAAGCTTCAAAGAAATCCTGTTCTAGTTTTATTGAGCTGTTCAGTAGTTTATTTACCATAAATTTTTAATAACCTTGAACTTATTTTATGAAATGTCCTGTATTTTTCCCAATCAGTAATTGTTTATAATCAATTATGGAAACAAAACTTGTATTTCTATCTAGACTACAAGAAGTGCTGTACATATTTTGTACTTTCAAACACTCCATTATACGGCAGAATGCTCATAGAAATTAAACCACAATAATGGTTTTGCTTTATAATATAAATAGAGGAAAAAATATATTTACTGTATTTATATATAAAACATATTTTTTCCCTACGCTCATATGTTAAATACAGCTGAATATAATAATATATAATTATAAAGTAACCAAAGATCATTCCTGAAACTGGTACACATCAATTTTCAGAAATAACAAGCATGTTACAAAAGGCTAACTAGGGAAACAATGACTTCCTAAAGATTGCACAGACAACCCTTTAAAATTAAACTATTCTCTAAAATTTACTACACACATGACTTATTCTACTAATAATTTGATTACTTTTGTCTACATTAATAATTTATATCTTTTCTTACCATATTGAAAAAACTGGATATGTATATAAGTAGAATGACTTTAAATTGAAATAACAGTTATTACTAATTACATTTTTTTTAGGTAAATTGCTAAGCATTAATTATAATATGAAAACCTTTCTTCTGAACATGGTTGACCAAAATTAAACCTGTGTTTGGTATATCGGAATCACACATTGTCAACATTTTATTAATATGACATACTTGATGAAATCTTTAATTACAGTCGTAATTTAAATTTATTTAAATGCTTTACTTTTATATTTTAATTCTACAGAACTTATACTACACACATTTCTAGTTCTTTGTAGCTCCATTTCTGCAGAAACTTTAAATAATTCCCAGCTAATATAAAACATTGTGAAAACAAAAATCAGTATAATATAATTAATTGATAACTTTGATGAATGCTTTGAAATTTTTTTGGGGTAGTATTTAGATGTTAGCATCAAAAGTTTCAAGTATATTTTTACTTTTCCTGGGATTCTTTAAATTTCTACGAGCACTTAGAAATATTTTCACCAATTAATTGGTGGCCCAGTATTTATTTTATGATGAAATAATCCATTACTATAAAAATGACAATTTTTATACAAAAAAAAAAAATAACTTACAAAAGAATAGATATGATGCAAACATTTATTCTACACAAGACAAGACTTTCTGTGTTCAATTATAAATAACGATACATTACTGTGACTAACTTTGAATGCCTGAGCTATCTGTAAACCGAGGAAGTCACAGGATTGGTGACAGGTGTAACAGGATAAAAATATATTAATTCTGCAATGATTAGCCCTGTATTGATGAACAGAGTCTACTACTAAACTGTAATTAGGTGTACAAATCATTTTAACAATATTTTATAACATGGAATTTGATAATCATTTTAAAAAAAGTTTATTTATAAAAATCTAATACCTTAAGAAAGTAAATCTGGTCTGAAATATTTTCCCCACCATTTATTTTATACTTCTATTCAGTATGGCAAGCTGTTAAGAATACACACTACTGGAAAACATTAAAACATACTTTTTATCATTCACTCATTTTAACATCAAAATATTCACAATTCAAAAAACTTCTATTCTATGAGTTTTTAAAATGAATAATGATAATAATAATATTCATAAAAAACAGTAGATTTTAAAACTTTGTTCATTTGATTTTAATTGTTCTGGAGTCTTTATAAAAAAAAATAATACTTTTTTTTCTGTGTATAAAATAATACAATCATTCTATAATTACACCATGCTAGTTGCCTAGTACATAATGACAACAACAGTTATATAAAAAACATACAGTAAATAATTTTATAATAAAGATTTATCTCTGTTAATAAAAAAAAACTTTACCCTACCAATAAGCAAACTGGTTATAAAGTATATAAAGTTTCAAAATACAAGAAATTTCTGTAATTGTCTGACACTTAAAATTTTTATCATTAATAAACTGTTTATTCAATTTACTCATAATATATACTTTCAAGAGCATGAGTTGATGAAATTTATATAAACAAGACAATCAGATATAAAATGAATAATGCTTTGTATACGAATGAAAATAAAAATGAATGCATTCAATGTAAATCACTAAGATGCTAATTTAATATATAAAAACAAATACTTAGAAAGTAGGATTGTTATGGTCTCATGGACAACAAACAACCTATCACTTTACAATACATATCTCTTCCAGTTCAGTAAACTCAATCTGGCATACCATATGTTACAAAATAGAAGCAGATCATTATAAAGTATCATTCATATCTAATTCAGCCAAATTTCTTTTCCATGTAATGAACACAGACACAAAAAAAAAAAAATAGATTTACTACAGGATTTTATCAAATAAAAATTTTCATTCTTTAAAGTAAGTTTGGTCTCAGGAACAACAGTTAACTACCCTGATCTTAGATACTATTCCTAATAGAGAAGTAACAGTTCCTCTGAGGGCAGACTATCCCCTCCCTGCTGTTTTTTATTTATAATTCCATTTTCCCTGGAAGCAAGACACTCTGAAAGCTAACTTGGAACTGCATCAACCATCATACATAACTAGACAACATTCAGGTTATGAACTCAGGGACTTCAATGTCAACCATTAAAACTAGGCTCTTATTCATCTATAATAACTCATCAAAGATAAGTTAATTCAAGATGGAAGTCTCACCTTTACAAGATTTAGTTTATTTTTATAAGAAGCATAAGAAAAAAATAATTTTTAGAATCTGAAAATATGTATTCATATACATATTTTATATAGCATACAGATTTCTCAAGAAAAAATTCTATATTGCCTTTGCTAAGCATTAATAGTATCAAATACTTATCTAATAACTATTTGTTAAATAAAGTTAAACATGACAATTCTTGGTAATTACAATTTCTTAATTAACAGAGAACGTTACAATTTAACCAAAATTTTAACTAAATTGTAATTAATTGTATTGTATACAGTAGACCCCTGCTTTAACAACTAAACTGGTTTTGAAGAGAGATCATAAATAAAGTCATTGGCATCATAATTAAAATTGTTTTGTAAGTCTTGGAAACAATGATTACATTTTAGTAACGTTTTATTTGGATTTAAATGGTTGGATTCCATATAATTTTCTATATCGAATATAAACATGATTATGATGTTTTTTCACGCCCTTAAGATCAGGTATACTTTTTCTTCTCTGGTTATTCATTTCTGCATTGGTGAATATTTCCAATAAGAGGCCTGTTTCACAGACATTCAGCAATGTGCTGAATTCTACATTACTTAACTTCAATTAACATGTTAAGATAGCATTCAGCGACTGAAAGAACTGAACTATTACCTTCACTCAATATTTTAATGTTGTACAATCTGACTCATCTTATAAATTCAATAAACCAACAGTTGGTGGCATACAATGCTTCTTCAGTTTTACCTCTCTGTTGCTTTAATGTTTGAAACACTGAAGATATGATGCTTTTGGAGAAATAGTATAGTTAAAACATCTAAGCCAATCGCATTTGGCAGTTAATTCAATATTTAAAAATATTTTCTACTTCTAGAACGAGAGTTTTTTAAAATTATTATTCTGGTGTCAGTTTTTATTTCTTTCAAATATCTGTACTTGTTTCTTATTCTTAATATTCCATACAAGTTCAATGTAGTAATTTACATTTTAAGGCTAGCTCACGTACTTTCATAAGCAGTCCTTTAGTTTCAATGTCTTTTTTCTTTATTTTTTATTTATTTAACAAATTGCCTTCTTGGACGTTTTAAGAGCTTGTCAATTTCTTTTTCCATCATTATATCTTTAAAAAATTATGAGATTACAAAGATAAATTAATTATCCTATTAATTGCAATAATCAACTTTATAAAAGACAATTTGCAATGACAATGAAATGTAAATCAATGTAAAATAATAACTGCACACAACACAAAATAAATCTGTAACTAATGGAGAAATCGAGTATGTAAAAAAAAACAGATTCACTATAAGTAGATCAGGCAACATAAGAATATAAGTTTATAAACATTTCAGTAAAAGTGCACTAGTTTTATAAAAATGATGCATGGAGGATAAAAAGAGTGAAGGTGAAAGGATAAAAGCAGTTATTGGATAGCAAGAGCCTTCAATCAGAAAGAAGGGATAAGTTTTGCTATTCAATTACTATGCCAAGGACACATCAGTATAGGAGCAACTATTACCTTAATTTAACAATCAACAATTGCTTATTTTTAGTTAATTAAGGAAGTCATTATAAGTTTGTGGTTATACAAGCAATTTTACATTGAATAGCAATAAACTGGGAATCTACTGTATACGATTACATAAACACAAAGTGAAAATATGAAAAGATCAATGATTTATATTTCACTTTCATTAATTACAAAAAAAGACAAAGTAAATAAAAAGTAAAACTGATATTAAACTTTACAGTAAAAATAATTATAATTATTAGTTCACCCCGAACAATTTATGCTTATTATGAATGTATTACCTTAAAAGCCATTATTGATTCTGAAGGGGATAAATATCCACCTTCATGTATTTCTCGTTTTAGGCAGTTTTCCAATTTAGGTCCAATAACCTTAAACCACACAGAAGACAATAACGAAATAAATAAAAATTAAAACAAAATTTTATTCATAAAACATAGATATATATGCTAAAAAGAAATTTGTCTAATTCATAGAAATAATTTTAATTCATAAAAAAAATAAATAAATAAAAAGAAAAGAAACTAAACTGAATTTACAATCACTTAGGCGTACATTTTTTTCTTTTAAGCATACAAATGGCCCTGCCATATTGGATTTTTTGCTTCAGTTTGAATGAAAAAGGCCAATCAGCAAGCACCATGCTATTAATATATATGAATCTGTACATTTTCCCAGGCTACAAATCCCTATAAAATATTAAAATTTCTATTAAAAAAATGTAACAAAGCAATATGAATGCAGAAAAGATGCTATTATAACCCAATTTATAATTAAAGTTATACATACAATACTGTATTGATACTCTATATGAATTTAAAAAAACTATATCAGAATAATGTGATTTTTCTTTTAAATCAGTATATGTATATGCAGTGTATCCTGAAAAACAAGTAAACATTTTTAGTATAAACGATCTAAATATTCAAGATATCAATAAAATAAACACATTTAAAGAAAGGGATGATGAGTATTTAGCTTACTAAATGAAAGTGTATTAAAAAAATAATAGATAGCAGCTAGGTAAATATATTAAATGTTAAAGCCCATTAAAATAAATTAAATCTCACAAAATTTGAAACATTCACCTTCTTTGTTATTTATTACTAACAATGTAATACGGAAGATGTGGAAAAATTTGTTTGCAAATGACTTGATGTGGGAGGAGGGACAGAATAAAAGCAGAATAATTAAGGTCTATAAAATAATGAGAAACGAAAAGTAGGTAATGAAGATTAACATGGAGAAAGGTAAGATGATTGCTCTGTCTAGATTTGGATAATGGATGTGTTAAGTGATGAGGTACTTTAAATATTTCAAAAATATAAAAGGAAAAATATGAAGAATTTGGAACAAGAATCAAAATGAAACCAAGAGTTTTTATTTTTATTGTAGTTTAAGATAATCTCTTTTATAAAAGCGTATTAAAACATACTACCTTTAAATTTTTATAGAGCAGAGCCACTGATGATGGTGGGGATGAAAGGATACAAGCTATGAAAATGAATATGTATACGATAAGGAAAACAAAATGAGACAGATTAAAAAATTAAGGAATGTTAAAAAAAGTACTGGTATGGATGAATCAAGAAAAAATTGAAAACACTTAAGTGAGAGTCTAGGTAGCTGAACAGAATGGGACATAAGAAAAAAGTGTACAATGGGATAATATAAAAAAAGGATAAAATGATAACCTACAATACATATACATCACCTGACCCATGCATTTGTTGTTACATTGAAGAAATTTAGATCTGACTCTACGAAGGTTTCTAGCCAGTAATAAATATGAACAGCTAGTAAGAAAATATTAGAATGACTGATATGTACATTTTTTCTTTGTTTAGGTTCAAATATAATTAATTTTATTTCCCAAGAAAAAATATCATGTAGATATTTTATGGAAAAAAAATCACAAAAATGAAACATTAAAATAAGACTGGTATTCTCTTTCACCTCTTAACATAAGCATTTCAGCAACAGATTCAAAGATTAAAATTACATCAAATTTTCCTGAACAAAAAGATAAGAGGTAGGGTTAAATTTTAAGGAATTTGACAAAATCTATGTAATATCATAGGCATAGAAACCCAACAAATCACTAAAACATAATAGTTTTTTCCTCCTCTATTTGACTTTATAGTACAACCTACAACTTCTAATAACTGACTATTCCATACCCATAAAAAGTCATTCACCTGGCTGCATGTATTTTACACTGACACGAGTGGTACAAACATTTCTAATAGCAATGTGATAAATGAAAAATTTATGTTTAGAAAAATTACGGTATAAATACAACTTTAAACAATTCAATGATACAAAATATTCTTTTACGGTTTACAAAATTGTTTCATTTGAAATTAAGTATTTGAAGTGATTACTGAAAGATTCATTATTAGAAGAGCAGTTCAATCTGAAAATAAATATGAGTTAGAGATAATGAATGTATCAAACATCACAGTAGGAAGGAGTTAAAGAACCGATGGAAGCAGTTTTGCTGAAATTTACTAGTGTTTCCATCAAGGATAAAATTTAATCCTCCCGCTGATAAATTGAAAAAATGATTATTAACCTTACATTCACAGTATTTATAATTATTTAATGATTTCCTTAAGTAATAAAAAAATCTGAGAATGATTTGTGAAATAAGCAAAATGTTATAAAATTTAAAAAAAACTACTTCCACCCTGAACTCAAGAAAAACGGCGCCTCATAGAAAGAAACATGCATACAAGCCAGTGGGTTGTACATTCATTCTGTAAAAATTAGTCAAATTTTAATTAACACATATAACAGTCCATTATCAATCTGTACATGGATTGACAATGAAGTAGTAGTAGCTAGTTTTATGAAGACAGCGGTAGTAAAACATTACTAACACATATGCACTACCTCATTAAAGCATGAACATACTTCATAATTCCAACAGTTGGATTAGAATTGGTCAGTACAGAGATCAATTTGTATGAAGCAATCTAATAACTTTGCAGTTGATTTTTCAGGTTTCAGTTTTTTTTTAAGATAATCTTGTGACCAACAAAAATAAAATATTAATACTTTGGAGAAAAAAATATATTAATAATGCAAAAAAATCTTTGGCATGAATTTTAAATTTACACCAGAAAAAAATGTCTACTCTCATATAAATAGGACCTGATTCAATTCAGACAAATTACACAAAACACTGATTCCAGCACACAGGTAGCACAAATATATTTTCATCTATGGAGGCAAAGTTATACATTGATTTTAAAATACAAAATTTTATTTTTTTTGGCAGTAAAGAAGCAACCTACCATAAAACAATTAATAAAATTCAACACACCTGAAAACCCAAATTTGCAATATCTAAAAGTTATTACATGTTTTGAAAACTATGAAAAATCTATTTTCTACTAATCGATGAAAGAAAAAGGGTAAAATAAGCCAGTTATAAATAAGGTTAGCATAGCCATGGGAGGCAAATATTAACTGCTATCATAAAGAGCTGAGTAAAGAATGAATGAATTAGGTAAAAATCTACCCTCACAGTATTGGTAAAAGATTGTAATTCATTAACAATTTTAACATGCCGCACAACTGTATAAAAAATTTACTTTGTTGAAAATAGCGAAGGTAGAATTTTTGTACTTAAAAATTTTGCACCGAATAAATTGAAAAAAAAAAAAATATATAAATAATTGTACATTTTTTTTTGTCATTATTGGTTGCATACAACACCTGTTCATATTATTAATTTACACTAAAGTTTTAGACTGCAAGCAGTATGGCACTGAGCTCAATTGCTGCCATATGAATCACAATAGAAATATTGGTTCATTTTATTTTTACAAGCAATTTTAAATAATTTCTCATGATTATAAAAAAAATTTGTAACTTTTAGTGGACTTACTGATACAGATTATTATACTTAATGAAGTCAAGTACCTCATAAAAACTGGTTTAGAGCAGGTGAAAATACTAGCCATTTCTACATTTTTAAAGTATTATTAGCTAGCAGATCACACCAAATTGATATTAAATTTGAATTTACTAATTAGTAAATGAACACATGCGCAACTGTTTAAAAATGACAATCATGCTTAAGGAATGTACACTGAAAACCTCTCTCCAAACAATGTTCATAATAAGAATTTTCTTGCTCACAATGAGAAATATTTGTTTTTTAAGTCGTACTTAATAAATTTACTCAAGGACAGTCAAAACTTTATTGATGAACAGTGATCCAGTCATTCTATTCAGACTATAACAAAGCCACACCGTGGTGGGTGGAAATGATAGGTGAGGAATGGTAAATGACATAAGTGACCTCAGTAGGGTGCTCCCATAGATTAGTGTACATCCCAATCCACATAGGGGAAGACACAACCACCTTGTGACAATTCCGGTCACCCCCCCCCCCCACCGTTCCTAGCTCTGATGGGCTTTAACGGAGGTCGTCTTTTGACCCTCTAACTGATTACATATCACAGTCATTAGCCAGACCTCAGTTAGGATGTCAGCAATGTAAATGCTTCGGTACACATTTACATCAGTGAACTTTAAGTCAGCCTTTGCCTTCACTATAGGCTTCTTTTGAACATTGTTGGTCTCTGAACTAGCTAACAGAGTTCGCAGAAGCACGAACCCCAAACCTAGTCCAATACTTTAACAAGCTAAGAGCAACTGTAAATGTCTCGTAAACGAGATATAAGAGTCTATCAGATTCTTCATCTGCCACCTTAAAGCTCTGATAGTACTGAGTGGCCTTCACCTATTTCGTACAATAGTAATAACTCACTTGACCAGCATATTTTTCACGGAAGATGCCAATGTTGGAGTACAGTGCGTGCAAGGCTGAAACAGCAGGCAAAAACGTTTTTTTCAGCAGATATTGAAGGAACTTGTTAATATAAAGTAAGTTTATTGATGTCAATGAAAAATGTTAAAAAATAGTATTTTTCACTGTGTATTTTTTCTAATAGACCTGTTTATTTAATTTTCCTTTTGTGTGTATAAACCATAACACACATTTTGTTTAAAATTTATAACTATTCAACTTCCTCTATAATTTATTAAATATTAATTTCTTAAACCACTAAGACCAAAATAAGTGCTTAGATTATTATTCACATTGTCAGAATAATTTTTAAAAAATACAAATTTTGAATTATTTCAGTGATAAATCGTTTTAAATTAAAACTATATCAAACCCTTACCTTAGAACACTTAACCGTTAATTAAAATAAGCCTACTATTATTATACTCTCACTAGTTTATTATACAGATCATCATAATAAAACTTTATTGTTTATTGGTTTATATTTGCTTTGAAAAATTTATAATGTAAGCAATCAATTTCTGAATTACTTTCATACTATCTTCTATTCTGATTGTTTTTTTATGTTATACTATTTAGATGTTCAGCTGTGTTTGAAATTTTGTTTTTTGTTTTTGGTGTATGCCCTGTAAAGTTCTAAAATTATATTTTTTAAAAGACCTGTTTATTTTCTCTAAACATATCATATTACAACTATCACACTTTATCCAATAACAAACGTACTCTGCAACTTATACGCTAACAAAAAATTAATAAAAATGAGATTCCTATCAGACCAGTGATAAGTTTTAGAACACAGTTTTAACACTGCTGCAAGGCTAATAGAAAGAGTCCTCAAAATTAAAAAAAAATAAATAAATATGCTGTAATAAAAGGTTAATAATTCATAAGTGAACATACAAAATGGTCATGCAACATTAAAAATGTTTTTAAATATTTGAGTAAATGAAACCACAGACTTGATAAGAAAAAAATTTATTACAATGAAAACAATAAATGTTAACATAATAATTACTAATAAAGAAATTTAGTGGACAAAATTCTTTTATGTATGAAATGTAATAAAAAAAAATGAGAATTTTAATATTCATGAAAAACTACTTAGTGATTATTCTATGATGAAATTATCCTCTTCAAAGTAATCCCCCAAAAATGAGAGGATTATTCCAGCACTTCTTCCAATTCTCAAAAAAAATATGCAGAAAGCATTTTTTGGTATATTCTCACTTTCATTTTTTCTTCTTTATTTCATCTATCATCCTTTTATCTATCTTTTTGGCAGTCTTTTAATCATAAGAATGAAATTGAGAAATTATCAAAAATTACTAAACCTAATTAATAAAAAATACAAAACAACTGGTGTAGAAAAAATAATTAAATGAATCTAGCAATGTGTTATGTACACATAAATCTTTCACTTGACAGAATTTATTTATTATAAAGATGAAAATAAACTACTAATCTTTTAATACTGGCTGACTTATTTTAAAGAGCAATTCAGACCACCATCTTTGACTGTAGTTAGGTATAGCTGCTTCAATTTTTTGTAAGGATTTCACAGAAATTAAAAAAAAAATGTATACTGCCCATTTTGTGTAACAACAAAAGTTCTATCTATGCAATTTATTTTAATGTAATTATAAAATTAAATACAAACTGAAGATGTGGTATCCTGTGAAGACTGATTCTTAGTATATATTAAGTTCAACTTAACTGTTTACTCAGTTTTGGTGGTTTATATTTCTTTTAATATTAAATTTATTAGAACAATGTAGTCTGTATGTTGAATTATTTGAATTTAAAAAAAAAATTATATGTATACTTTATATATACATTTTTTTTATATATAGATAATACAATTAGTTTTAATTTTTATTAGTTATGAACATCAGACAAGGTCTTCTAAATTCTAGCAAGGCAAATTTTAAGGACACTAACGTGCTCTACCAAAAAATATTAATTTTTCCATCAGAAAATTTAAAAGGAAATGAGTACAACTTCAATAAAACCTTGGCTGTTAACTTAAGTTTTTTACCAAATAAAAAAATCAAAAGAATTGCCAGGCTGCAACTTTGTGAATTATCTTGTACTCTTTGAACAGTGCAATCATAAATTGAACACATTGTTCTTACTAATTTGCTTTCTTTTTAACATCCTACAATTTTGTTACATTTTATTATTATTATTCTAAAACATTTTTAAAAATACACATTTGTTATTTGCAACATAAGTAGAACCAAATTATTCATAAAATGTCCCCCCCCAAAAAAATAATCTTAGTCATTGAAACATTAAATGTTACAAATCTAGAAAAAAAGAACCTGTAAGAATTGTAAGTGTTATTCCATTTTTCATCCATCTTCCTTAGAGTATAATTTCATAATGTCAAAACTACTGTTTTACTACAATTAACAAGTTTTATCGGCCATTTAGGGGAAAAAAGTGATTAATTTATTTCTATCTTTAGCAATATAGCAGCCATGAATAAAAAAGTTGTCATATCAGCTTTCAATACAGATAAATAATTTGTTTTTGTGCTGAAAAATATGTTTTTCACACATCACATGTGTATTTCAGTAATTACACGATTTCAATTAACAACCATCAGTTACAAAAAAAGTACACTTACTGGTTCAAAATTGTTAAACTGTGGTAACTTTATAACAGGAATATCTTCCGAGTCCTCAGTTTTAATGAAAATCATTCTTTACTTTAAAACTCATTTTGATTCTGTGGATCCTTGAAATATAGTATGCCATATTTTATTCTTTTTTGCCTCAGGGTTCACCGTTAGGTATTGCTTCTCAGTGGATGAAATGAAATGAAAATCTTGTAGTCTGTGAAAATGCCATGTCTGGCCAGGATTTGAATCTGTGACTTAGAGATGAAAGGCTGTGATGCTACCACTTGTGCCATGGAGGCCAGCATGCCATATTATTATTACAGAAATATACTGTTCATTGAAAAAAACAAATTTGCTATCTTTACTAAAAATTCTTTTTTATGGAAAGAAAGGAGTATAAAAAGGTTACGTTACATTTAAAGACTATCTGCTGTTTGGTATATCAAGTGTCTATATATATATGTAAACTCGAATGTTGCTATAATGTTCTTTATAAGTACAAAATATTTCTGATTAATTAAAAAAAATATCCTTAAATTCATTAAATTACCATTCAATCCTCTTGAACCACTTCTTCCAATTTTTTATGTTACTTATTAATACAAATATCTTTTAACAAATTCTAGAAAATTACTATAATAAAGTGATGCAATTAAGCTATCAGATGCTACTGCAAATTAGAAAACTACTTATAGACATATGAAAATATAACGTGATAATCACTGTCAATCATCTGCTACAACAGCTATATTTGGGATACTCTTAACACAAACTTAAAAAAATCCAGTTGAATTAAAACAATATATAAAGTTCATTAGAGTTCAGAATTCTATTACAAGTAATCAACTGGACTTACCTTGATGATGTCATTCATGATGACAGAAGAACACTTATTATGTTCCTTGTGTTATATGTTTTGACTTGCTGCATTTCGCAATACTACAAGACAGACTGAAAAGTATAGCTATAAAATTTCTGACATGAATAACTTTTGGAATTTCAAATAACTAAGTTTGTAATTAATTACTGAGGGTTGCAAATTACATAAAAGTTTTCCAAGAACTCACTATGATAATATTCAATAGTGGGTTTTGTGATAACAGAAACGTTCAGGTAAAAATCTAAATTAATGTCCTGTCTAGGGCATAATAAACTGCCCTGTCTTTTTACAATGAACTAAAAATAAAAATGCCTGTGGACATCGATGTGATTTTTCAAAACTTAACAGATTCTAGATAATCTCTCATGAACAAGAACACAGGTTTTTGCTTTTCCGGAAAACACGATAAATGATACATCATGTTAATATGACTTATCTATAATATCATGTTACAAACGAGGTTTATAATACCTTGCTTGCAAAACATTCTGCATTTCATTTTCCATTGAGACAGCTGTCCCATCTGTTTCCAAAATGAGGAATCTTTCCAACAACATCAGAATAGCGGACATCAAAACTTTTGCTTATTTTGTGAGCTTTTATAAAATTAATATAATTGAACAATATAAGTGAATGCTTTAAAAGGGTTATGTAAGCAAATGTATGCAAGAACCAGAATCTTGTCAATGTATACCATGTTGAACACATAGATTAAAAAGTTCTTTTCTGGTTTCTAAGTCCTCTACTAATAGACTTTGAGGAAATTTTTGTAGTCCTAATGCAAAAAAAAACATCCTCTATAATTACTTTTTATCAGATCTGTACACTCTTGCTGCCAGTTTGTTCTTGACTCTTAAAGGGCAAAATCTGAATGGGTTGGCTTAAAATCTGTTTCCTCTCCGTCTCTCATCTAATTTATAAGCTGATATTGTTTATTAACCGATTATACTATTATTATATGTTTAATAATTAGCTATTTGTAATATGATTTGCAAATATTGTAATAGAACAAATTGTAGTTTTTACAATTTTAAGTTTTTTCTTTTAAAAACGTTTAACAAAAAAGTAGTTTCTATCAGTTTTAGAATTATCACAGACATTATTATTTACTCTAAACCTTAAAAAATTCCATTACTAAGACAATAATATATTTGCAAGCAGGATGAGTGTACTTTCACACTTTGAACACACTGGTGAGGTCTCGGGTATGTCTTTTCTATTAACTACAGCAGAAACTAGAAACTTCAGGAAAGATTTAATTCTAAATAGCACTTTGTACCACTAATTTTTTCTTCTGTATGATTTATTTATAATTTCTTGTATACTTTTTTCATGATTCATAATTTTATATTTTATTTCTCTTCAGATTTGTCTTCTTGGTAATTGTACAATTAATTAATATATCTGATTGAATGATTTAGTTAAAAAAAAAAAAAATATTTAGTTAACATTTGGATTTACTCTTGTTGGTTTGCATGTTCATACTGATATTTGGTTAAAATCTGGGAACTATTGGGCTGATCTGAATCTTTTTATCTTATCACTGTATTTACTGAAAACTTTGACGAATGTTTTATGTATGACCATGACTCACGGTTTAGCAGCCATGTAGATGGTTGCTAAATAAAACAAAAAGTATTGGATTTTATTTACTAGTAAGCAGGTTAACTGTTCTTAAGATATAACCCATTAAATAATGATAATGCAATTTTAAAATGAAAAATGAAATCAGTCTAAGAATATTTTTTAGGTTAAAGGTAAATAATTAGTGATGTGATCTTTAATAGAAACGTGCACTGCCCACATACTACATTATAATTAAAGTTATTCCTTTAAATTTCTAAAATTCATTTTATCTTTGTATTTAGTATAAAACTGACACAAAATTCCAGTTTAAATCTATGTTCATTATCAATTTGTTTAATGAACTCAGCTTAACCTGACATAAGAATTTACAAAATTGAAATCTTAGGTATGTATAAATGAAAACAATACATCACCCCTTCTTAATAGCATTTACTCACCCATGATGAAGACAAAAAAAAGAAGTTAACCCTACTTCTTTATGTATTTGTTAATTATAAGTTGACATACTCACAATGCACTTCAACAGATATTAAACAACTTTTCTCAGAAGTTTATTTTTCCCTTGAAAACACTTTCTACTGAAAAAGCTAGGTTGTATGATTTACTAAGCAAATGATTTCAATAAAAAATTTCAGGCAATGGAAATCAAGCAGGATTTTAAATAGAATCTCTCTTCTCTCCTCTTGCAGACATCTCACTAATCAAGTATTTACTAAGGGCAGAATAAAAAAAAATTCAAGAAAATTTTTGAATCAATCTGACAAAATATTATTTGGAATTTTGGGTATAGATTTTCTGTAATATTTCTTCCTGATAACGCCGATCAACAACGAATTAGTTAAATGAGAATGAATAACTGACTCTTGTAATATTTTTCATGACAATTTCAAATATGAGATCAGAATTCTTCTATTCGGCGTAGTTTTTTTATAACTACCATTCTTATTTTCAGGTAGTATCATGCTTGAACCCCATAAGCATAGCATTTTGTGAACATATTTTATTATATTATATATCAACTAAATAGCTTTAGTTTTTATTACAGTCCCTTAATTGTTGTCACATTGAATTGTTAGATATTAGCCATCCTGTTTATTATTTACACACTAATTAAAATGAACAAGAATGTGACTCATTATTTCTATTTTTATCTTACTATAACATATCATTCGCTCATTAGTTATTTCTGTCGTTATATATTTACTTATAAAGTCGTGCAGAATAGAGAAATATTTTTAATTCTCATTCAAGTGCGAGTTCTCGTGACTATAACATTCAGTTTTGTAGCTGGCTTTCATATTTGCAAGTATATGTTGTTCGGTAAAGTGAGTGAATGTTTATTAAATTAGTGTGTTTATAAAGTTTCTTTTTAAACAATATTAATTATTGTAAAGTATTAACAATGCCTTGCAGTTGCATTAATCATCCAAACAATTTCTGCTACATCTGTGGTGAAGTAACACTGAAGTTTTTCGCAAAAGAAATATAACTCCAATGATAAAAAAGTCATATGAACTGTATGTTGGATATAAATTAGGTGATCAGGACAAATTTTAGGCTCCTCATATTTGCTGTGCTACTTGTGTAACATTGTTGAGTGCTTGGCTAAATGGATCTTGTCACATGCCATTTGCAATTTCAATGGTTTGGAGAGAACCGAAGAATAACACCACAGACTGTTATTTTTGTGTAAAAAAGATATCTGGGGCAACAACTAAAACTAGACATACAGTTAAATACCCTGATATTCCCTCTCACATGCAGCCAGTGCCACATAGCCAAGAGCTTCCAACTTCAATATCATCAGAAACATGGAACTTAAATGAAGATGAAAATGTCGAATCTTGTGCTGACTTATCAGGCGATAAAGAAAGAGATCCAAACATTTTAGAAAATAGATATACTGAACCCCAATTAATTAATCAGTCAGAATTAAATAATCTGGTTCGTGATATAAATTTATCCAATGATCAAGGAGAAATTCTGGCATCAAGAATAAATATTTTACAATCAAACATTAAAACAAGTGCTTTCTGTGACAGAGAGTCAGATTTGAACATTTTTTCTCTCAGTACAAAAAATATACTGTAATGATGTGAACTCTCTTTACTGCAAGTTTTGGGACATATGCACCATCTGATGAATGGCAACTTTTTATTGACTCTTCAAAGCTGTTCGAAAGCTGTTCTACTTCACATTGGAAATAAATACCCATCAACACCATTAGCATTTGCTGTTCACAAGAAGGAAGTTTTATGAAAACATGAAACTTGTATTGAGCAGGATTCAGTATGAGAAATATTTGTGAAAATCTGAAAGTAATAGCGCTTTTACTGCAGCTTGGATACTAAGTTCTGTTGCTTTTTGTGCGAGTGAGACAGTAGGGATAGGAAAAACAATTACATAAAAGAGTAATGGCCCAAGAGAGAGATACTGACTGTAGGAGAGAAGAATGTTGTTAGTCAGGCATTAGTAATACCAGAAAGAGTTTATCTTACGCCACTAGAAATTAAACTAGGTTTATTCAAAAACTTTGTTAAAGCAATGGATCATAATGGTGCAGGGTTTTGTTTCAAAAAAAAAAAAAATGTCCTAATATAAGTGATACTAAAATAAAGGAAAGTACTGGTTGGACAACAAATAAGAAAACTAATGATTGATCTGGCGTTTGAAGAATGTTAGAATGACTTGGAGGTTGCTGTATGGAAATCATTTCAAAATATGGTAAACAACTTTCTTGGAAACCAAAGACCAATAACTACAGAGGAACTTGTGAATGCTCAAAACTACAAAGAACTTGGGTGTAACATGTCACTCTAAATCCATTTCTTATATTCACATCTGGATTTTTTCAGTAACAACCTTAGTGTTATCAGTGATGAACATGGAGAACGCTTTCACCAGAAGAGATCTATAATGGAAAACACAATACCAGGGAAAATGGAACCCAAAAATGTTAACTGCTTACTGTTGGAATCTAAAGAGAGATCTACCTACAGCAGAAAATCCAAAAGAAATAGATTTTAGGTGAGTACAAAATGTAATGTATCATCATATTATGTTCACCATATATTTTTTGTTTCAAACAAAATTTCAATTATTAAAAAACTTAGCCGATAAAAAAATCCATTAACATATATGAATATGAAATCGCATAAAAAATGCGATAAGAATCAGCCATTCACTCTCATTTAAGAAACAAAAAATTAAATTTCAATTATAATAATCATCCGATATCTGTAAAGATTAAAACTTAAATATTGGTAATCTGAATCTAATTTGCAAACTAGACTAAAAACAGAAATATTTTTAGACGTACTAGTTTACACCTATTAAAGTAAATAGAATAGAAAATAAATTACTTAATATTTTTTTGGCATAAATAGATAGTGCTATCCTTCAGTATAGGAGTTTGATAGTTCTGAGACTCGGCTGAATCATCAATTACATTAATGAACCTTCAATAGTCCTCAGTCACCATTTTATTATAGAGTTCTAATTAACAACACACTCTGATCTGATGATCCATAGATGATATAAAAAGCTGCAGGAATAGTCTTTGTTCACACAAGAGACACAGCTTCTAAGTGGTCCACAATCAAAATAACAGCATGACACATCTGCAGACTTGTTGAATATCATGAGAATCAACCAATCAAGAGCTCTATATAAATTTTTGTTGAATATATTTTAATTAAGATTACCCTCATTTATTTTATTTTGAAAAGTAGGATCATTAACAATTGCATTCACTTATTTTATGTATAGAGATAAAATTGGCTATTGTAATTTCACAGGAGCTTCATTTTTAAGTAAACAATTCAGTCAATATAAAGTGACATCATCTTTTATCGACTTGCATCACAAATTGACCTAATTTTTACAATTACATTAACAAAGTGGAAAGCATTTTGTCATATAGTTCCTAATTAACTTCTTACTTCACATTAATTTAAAAGCTTTAGTCGAATCACAACATAATTTTAAACAACTTCTATCTATAATATGTTTTTTTGGAAAACTTAATCTGTGGCTCTACTCCGCCATTGGTAGTATCATTTTGGTTTAATGCCATTTTCATGCTTAATTTTCCAATAAAAATTTCAAGGCCTAGCAATAAAAAAAAACTTAAAATTTCAATTACTAATATTATTTCTCTTTTTGTTGTTTAACTGGAAAATAATAAAGATGAACTAATTCTGTTCTCTTCTGTAACACTACACTCAAATTTATTCAATATCATTAACAATCATTAAACTTTTTTCTTTTTTTTTTAATTTAATCAATCATCCATACCAGATGTCATTATTCTGTATAACATTTCTATACATTTCCTCAATATAGCTTCCTATAATTATACAGTGAAGTCACCCTCTATCAGAAAGGGGAATTAGAAAAAAAAAGTAATGGAAAAATTTTCACAACCTTAAGTGAACCATTTTTTTAACAAGTATTCAACCTTCTGGTAATTCTTAATCAACCATACTAATGAAGGAATATTAAACAATTCAATAAAATTTATATAAAAATAAAGTATCCACTTACTAACAATTGTGAGTATTGACTATCAAAGCGCTTTTGGATTATTCCTCCAACATCAGGGATTACTGATTATGAATTTTATAGTTGTGCATATAAATTTTTATAAATGGGATTTAAAATGAAAATAAAATTTAAAATTATTATGTTCATAACCGTTGAATGTCAACTGTTGGTTAATATATATATATAAAATAATAAAAATTTACATGCACAACTATAAAATCCATAATTAATCAGTAATCCCTGATGACGGAGGAATAATCTGAAAGCGCTTGAATAGTCAATACTCACAATTGTTGGTAAGTGGATACTTTATTTTTATATAAATTAAATAATACCAATGGTGCCAGATGCTAAGAAAACTGAATTCAATATAAAACGCAAACAAAAAACCTTGTTTTTTCATAGCTAAATAGCAAATTGAATTACTTTAAGCATACTATAATTTGAATAATATAATACTATATTTGTGTGGCAAATGAAAGAATGAACTTGAACATAAAGACTGCAATATTTTTTATCTCTAAGAACAATAAACAAATATAGCAAAATTACCAAATCATATCCTTCTACATTAAATTATTCAATTATTTTGATACTGTATCGGGATATGGAAACAGCAATTTTTAAAAGGTCACCAATGCCAAAAATATTAGACAAAACAACCTGCAACTTCAAGGTGAAGATAGGGAGGGGGGTTCATATTTTAACATCTGGAGATTGCATATTCTACAAAAAAAAAAAAAAACTTTTTAGTTCTAGAGGCTGAAGACAGCATTAACAAAACTCACAGAAATTGTATTTCCTGCATTTTCCTCAACAATGTAAATGTTAGTAATGTACAAAGGAATGCATTCTGGTTTCACTTATACATTTTTTTTTTTTTACAGTAGTATATTGAGAAATTATTGTGATCTCAGTTCAGTGAATTCCATTATCTGACCGATTGACTGCAACTGCTTAAATGGACTCCAACAAGCAACAAAAACTATTAGTCTGAATAACTATAGTTAATCTTCCTCCATCTACATATCAAACTGACCTGGTTCATACGCATCTGTTTTTAATCTTCAATCATTTATTAGTCCTTTTAATACATTTTTTTATTATTTACAGTCATTCAACAAAATTTATTTTATATATAAGATCATTTTATAGGACTTTTAACCATTTTTTCTTTCACTTTTATAGTGCAAGAGATTGAAGCATAAAAATTTATTTTAATAAATTTCATTCTGATTAAACATGTATATTTAGTTTGATAATATTCCCTTTTCTTTTCATTAATTGCTTATAATTATTATATCAGGATAATAAAAAACTGTGGTAATCCATTTATGAAAACCTAAATACAAAAAATAAATTCTTACAATTTAATAATTAGAAAAATGAGGTAGACAAAATTTTAGCAGCATTTAGAGATAAAAAGCAAAAGAACTTTAAAAAGTACAATGATTTATAACAAACATTTTTTAACCTTTAAGCCAAATTAAAAAAACTGCCAATTTATTCTATATTCTATTCAAGCTATAAAACAAAAACGCAGTAAAACCCAAAAAGAACATCAAATAATTTAATAAATTTGGTAAAAAAAATTCAGCTACTCACAAAAACTGTACTGCAATAACAATTTCACAAAAAAATAGCTATTACCAAAAGGTTCATAGTGTTTTACACTCAAACAAAACACAACACAAAGAATCAACAGAACTAAAGAAATGATTAAAATTCCATTCTTAATTGACAATTCTAAACAAAGGGAAGAGAATTTATACTACAAGAAGTGTTTAAACCTCTAAGATTAAATCTAAACTAACTGATCATATATTTGTAGCCTCTAATTTTACAATTAAAATCTAGACCATCACTACAACTTGAACAATGACCCAGTGGTAGACTAAACCTATGATTTATTCAATAAGGTAGTCAAGGAGGCATTATAATTGCATTAGGACGTATCTAAATCTAAATGTAGAGGTAAAAGAAAAGTTTAATATCACACTTCTAATTTTGACTCTGACTGCTGATAAAACCATAAATGTTACATTAAATTGTAAATCATGCATACTGTCAGAGTGTATGTTAATTTCAACTGGTTTTTGTTTAAAACAGAATCAATCTGAATTATTAGTTCAATCTTTTTCAAAACATTTTTGGTAAAAACTTATTCCAACAAATCATCAATCAAGCAGGCAGTAAAGCTTAAACTAAGTGTTTGTTCAAATCTATCAGAATCATTTTATTTCTGATAGTGACTTTTTTTTATAGTGAGCATTACAGATTACACTATTGAAGTTTTTTTTTTACATAAATTTAATTTAATTTTCATGTTATTCTTCATGAACTGGAAAAATGAATTCAATTTATGTCCATTATTTTAATTTACGTCAATTTTTCTGTTATGATAACAATTTATAAAACTGAAATCTTGATGCAATCTAGATGAATTTAATCATATTTTAGATGAATTCTTTACAAGTGGGACGATCCCTCCAATGAAAACAAAAGATTCTGTATTTTGAACATGGTCCACTTAGATGAAAATCTCTTTTGATTTAACATACTTCGGATGCATTAAAAAATACTTCAATACATAAAAATAACATTGAAACAACTTTCCTAGGAAATTTTAAATTTCTCCTTTTGGGAAAACTATTTCTTATGATTTACTCATTCCAGACATACTTTAGTAGAATATTTCAAGAAATTTAGTAAATTCTTTTGGTTATTTTCATATGAAACTATTTGGAGTTTTAAATGAGAGTTTTGTAACAGGTAACAGAAATGTATTTGTGAATAAAGGAATACAAAATAAATCGGCTTGTTACTTAAATAATACAGCACTATCAATCTTTGAAAAGAATTTAATTTTTTTTCATCAATAAAAAGAGAGCATCCATTTACCAAACATCCATTTCACATAATTCCATTAATATAAAAAGATTCAATAACCCTTTCCTAACTAACTTTTTTTTTACAGAAAAAAACTTCTGTTTTTATAAAAATGCTTCTATAATTAAAATAAGGATGTAAGATGTTCAGAAACACAGATTAAAAATCTTTTATTAACTCTTAGTACCTTCCAGATTTAACTAACTTGCAGATTAATTTTCAAAAGTGCACTCTTATCAATTTCTGCAGTTTCAACACAAAGTTTTAGGTAGCTTTTCTAAAACCAAATTCCAATCTCACTTTTCAGGTATAAATGACCATTCTGACTGATTTCATACACCATTATAACCATTAAAAAATTTCCATTTAACCAAAATTGTTTTTTTTTTTTTGAAAATTGGAGAAGCATATACATATATATATATATATAGAAATGACATTTTGCTAAAATGTGATGAGCTTGAGATCCTCTAACAGTTACTTTGACTAATAGCATATGGTAATGAATAACAAATGACAGTGTATATGCCGCATTCTATTTAATACATTCACCACATTAGAATATACCATTATAGACTGTACAAAACATTCCAGAACTAAAAACAAAAAGAAAAAAAATTGTTTTTAAGCTTCTACATATTCTTCTTTCAACATGATACTACAATGTTTAAAATGGTTTTAAAGGTCATCATCAAAAGCACTGAAGTCTTCATTTGAAATCACCTTTAGGGTATTTCTAACAATTCTATGGCATTGACTTGTACTGTTCTCCCTTCATGGGCATCCAACTTGACTTTAAGAAATAGAAAATAGTCTGCAGGGGATATCATCTACATTTGATGAGTATGGAGGGAGGTCCAGCGCTGTAATACATCATTTCAAATCTGTGGAGTGAGGTGGCCATGCAATTGGACCTTCACAACCAATTCACTGACCTGGCAATAAAGTGTCAAGAAAATCTCTAACTTCTACGCAGTAGTGAGCTAGAGCCCTATCTTGCTGATAGTAAACATCCATCTTGGTCATCATAGTCTGAGGAATTAGAAAATTTTGAAGCAAGTCCAGGCAAACGATACCATTTATGGTTTCCTCCCGGACGAAGAACAAGCCGTTGTGTCTGGAACAACTACCTGTCTCAATGAATGTTTGGTACCAAGAGTAAATTGTATGCCTACTAGGAGGCTCCCTACTGTACTCTATGAAAATTACATTGAACAGCTGTTTCTGACTGCAAATTGTGAAACCAAAACATTCTGCAAGCACGTCTCACATCAATAAATATATCTACTTTTAACAACACTGATGACAGTGTTTGTGGTCGAATTCGGTAGTAATGTACTAAGCGAGTGAAAACTTGATGCGTTTTGCTATGAAATGAGAACTCAATCAAATCTGTAAATTATCTAAATAAATTTTTATATGCCTTTAAAGTTGTGAAGCCTTTTTTGAATCACTTTGTAGTGAAGCAAGAACAAACCAATCCTTGATTTTATGAAAGTGCGGTTGTACACAAATAATTTGATCAATCAGCTAATTTCAGAATATCTTGGTAGAGAACAGCAGCAATTTACACATGGTAGACAGCATTCAGTAATATATACAGGGATTCTCAGTTTTTATTGTTACATCTGGTTTCAACATGAACTGTTCTCAAACTGAATGAGCTTTGGTTATGTTGTTCAAAAGGCTTCTCTCAGTAAGGTACAGCCTTGCCCACAAGATTACGCTAATAGTTCTATTTTTATAGCTTTATTCCAGGAATATTTTGTACAGACTTTTTACATACAAACTAAAAATTAAACAGGACTATGTTTCAACAATATATTTCTTATTATACACTTCAGTTTCATATTAACTATTTTTATTTATTGAAGTAAGTTTCTTGCATGTATTTTCTATAAAAAAAATTAAATTTCAATGAAAATTCAAAATCCCTAACCAAATATGTGGAAATAGTATTTTGAATACCTTAATGGTATATTAATGGGAACAAGCTACTTACTGTTGTCATGGTGAATTATATGAATATGTCTGCTATAAAACACAATCATTGCATAACAATATACAAGTTTTATCACTCATTAATTTTTCCTAATAGATCAAATAAAAAAGTACCCTTAATTTCCAATCACTATGTTTCACTTTAAACTAACCTGCACTTCTTATTTGATATATTTTAATGAATTTATTTTTTTGAAGGCAGGGAAGTATGCATAATTTCACTATTCATGAAACATGATCACCCAGTAGACAAAAAGATAGCATTTTATTGTTTGCCAATTCCCATTTGCACAACTGAGACAAATACATATATTGATACCTAATTATATGAAAATTGCCGTACTTACTTTACATTTAAAGAGATACAAACTAGTAAAGAACATTATGTCAGTACTTATTCATTATCCAACACCTGACACAGGCAAGCAAATATTACACAAGCATAATTAAGTGCAATGAATAGATTTAAAAAGCTGAAAAATTACTACTGACAGTTATGCACATCTCTATCTGTAACATTTCTTCTATTTTTTAATATTAACAACTTCATTTAAAAGGATTACATATTGGATAACTTATCTTCTTTCAACTATCTCTTTTTAAATGGTTTTGGCAATATAACACAATCAAGTAAGTAACATGCATAATAAATTTATTCTAATTTTCTACTTGTATTAAAACTTGGGTTAATCAATAAGGTGGGTAAAATGTCAATTTTAATGTATGCTTTATCAACTATTTTTTATAATAAAAAATATTTATTAATGACTTACCAATAGCATAATCTATGAAAATCGATATAATTTCATATATTTACTAAAAAAAAAAAGCCAGAGAATAATTAGTATTTTACTGTGCAAAAGGTTGGTAGTTTTAAAATACAAGATAACTTTGTCTAATTGTATTAATATAAAAATAAAAATATTTTAAATACAAAGCATGCTGTAAACACTTTAAAATGTATAAAAAAATTATACTAAAGATTAGAAAATTCTCACATTATATACAGATTTTTACAAAGTAAGACAGAAGCATATGTAATACATTTTACAAAAAAAAATCTCAATACTATATTATGTTAAGCTGTTACATAACACTAACAAGTTAATCAGAACACCAGTGATAAACATGCTCTACGAGAAAAAAATTATACATGCACACACAGATACACGTACACATAATTTGAAGCCAAATGACATTATATAAATTGAAAAGTTTGCTATAACAAGATTTGATCACACTGAAATTAAAAATTAATTGAGTACAATACTTAGAAGAATTTTATCTCTTTACTAATGATTTTTTTTAAGGACGCAGCCCTTACAACGAGGATGTGTGGATATATTTTACGTTACCCTATTTTTGTCATATGAAAACACAATACACAATTGGGTAAACAAACATACATTACAGATTAACTTCTAGCAGCTATTGAAATCACCGTCATGCATTACTGTCATTTCTATAAAATCCTTTGTTTGCATAACTTTCCAAGGGCGAAAAAGTGCTAGTTGTTTACTTACTTCAAGTACAAATTTTCAAACAAATGAAAAGTGTGAGTTTTGGTTAAAATTTCCCTAGTTTGCAGCCAAAAATACCAATTTGATAAATAAATTTCTAAATATTGGGTGTGTAGAATCAAGCAAAATGTAACTGGCTGACAATAATTTTAAGAAATAACAAAATTTTAATAACAATCCTTAAGATATATAAAAATTGGTGGTCAGTCTGTAAGCTTCTGCCATTATGCAATGAATACTTTATTTGTATATATAACTTAAAGATGAAGTTTATCATGAATTAAACAGTTTACAGGACTATTGAAATAAGACAAATACAAATGTTGATTTCAGCAAAACGGTGCTACCTATCATATTGCTAATATAAAAATAAACAGTTCCAAAAATTTTTCAACCACAACTTGATTTCAAAATCTTTCATTTAAAATTATCAGAGAAGTCTAATTTTTCAGAGCAATCCTAATACAGTGAGCTGACTGAAAAATAACACTGAAACTGAATTCAAACACTAGTGAACAAAAATTAAGTTATTTCAAAGTTTTAAATAAGAATCTTTATCTACAAAAGAAAAGAATCATTTTTAAAATCTATTGTGAAATTTAATGGGAGGTGTCTGACTATTTTGTAATCTTAAACTTAATGATGTACAGAAAAGTTCAAATATATACTATCAAAATTTGGTTGTGTCATTCCTGAAACACCTGCATTATATCATACTGTTGTGATTAGAATATTAAAGATTGTAGTAAAAATACTTAATCATAAACATAAGAAGTAGCAGGAAATGACTGTAACTCCAGATTAAAATGATTATATATTAAATAAACACAGAAAAACAAGTACCATGTTGACCCAACTGTAAGTCAACTCTTAAGTCAAATTCTGTCACAAAAAAGATTAATTATTGGAGCAAGAGCAATTTGAAAGATAATTACTTTAATGATTTGTGTAACAGAATAACAAAAATTTAGTGCAAGTTATTTAGTATAATTTTTACAATGACTTTCTTAAACTATAATTCTAACTACAATAAATTCCAGCACCAAATATATTAATGACTAAATGAAGCGAGGTTCTATTTTAATTCAGTTTTTTACTTATCAATTTAAGTATTAGTGACAAAGTTACAACCCAACAAGTTTTTCTTTTTTTTTTTAAATTGGTGAAACCATTCTCCCACTAATATACAACATGGTGTTATAATACTATTAACATGTTGTAAAATAGTATTATACGAAACCTTACATTGGATTCTAATTGAAGAAATTTTTAATATCTTAATGGAAATGCTTTTATTTGTTCAAATAGAGGTAGTAAAATAATCACCAAAACAGATGAAATATTCTATTACAGTGGACATAAGTACAACTAATTGTGCATCATAACAAAAATGAAAACTGACCGTGTAAAAAAAAAATCCGTCAATAAAACAAACTTGTTAGACCATACTTGCTATAACAAATTTTCACACTATTTTGAAGCAAAAATTAATAATAAAAAGTAAAATGTTATAACAAAATGAACTAAATAAATAAATAAAGTTATAATTTCACTTAGTACATTGATACAATAACATTAAAATATCCAGATTACATAATTTTGCGTTTTAACCTCTTATGATTTCATATTCAGTAATAAAAAAAGATTATAACTCACATGAGGGTTATTCAATAAGAAAAGAGAATTGTAAGTACCATAATTTCAAAAACATAAATTGGCCTCTGTCATAAATTAATAAACCATTAACTGACTACCATTTTTTTAACATGGGAAATATGATCGTTCATTTATCAATATAGAAGAATACTTTTGAATAACGATTTTCAAAGATGTTTTTATTTCAGGTGTAAGACAGTCTAAAATTTACTCCAGGATGTATAAGTGATACAGTGATAAGTTGTAAGAATAGTAAACATTTTTATAAGCAAGTTGAACATATCAAAAGTAACTGAATAAATGTTACCAATAACACAATAGACAATCTATTAAAGTTTCAATCTCGATTTTCATAGCTAACTTATTCAGGGAGACAGGTAAATTGCTGAAAATTATATGAAAGCATAGATACAGTTTACTTAAAAACTTTTAACAAACACGGATACAGTTCACTCAATTACTTGTAACAACCATCATAAAATCTGTGCCAACACAAGTTCCAAGACAGCTTATTGACAATCAAAAGAAAATTCCATGTGCATCAAATGCATATAGGGAATTTAACTGAAGGTTTTTTTTTTAAGGAACAGTAACCTGCAACAAGTTAAGACATGAATCCAGAATTAAAACAGAAAAGCACAACAAACATTCCTAAAGGTATAATTTTTGTGATTTTTTACTAGGTTACCGAGATATGCTTCAGTATAAAATCTAGTCTATATTTCAAGAGATGTGGTTTACAGAGCAAAGCAGTACTTTTTTCTTTTACTTATAAACTTCACATGCTGATTAATAAAATGTTCTCCAGAGCTTAAAAGGAGATAAAAAGTGGGACCTTTCAATCAACAACATCAAACAGTTGAATATAAATAAATGTTCTATTTTCAAAAGCTGAGCCCTCCTCACTGAACTGATATGGTGTAATCCCAAAATAACTTTAAAAATTTCTTTATGTGTAACTTAATAAAAATAAATTTAACTTTTGATCAATATTTAACTGAAAGAGTACAATACTTATAATTAGCAAATGCACAAAGTCAAACACAAAGAATGATGTCATTCAGCGCATTAATCTGATATAAATAATAGAAATATTCTTCCTTTAGTCATCAATAAAACCAAAAATGCAGCAAAACAAAAATAAAACAAATTTAGCTGTTTTATTAAATCTATTCTACTGGGTACTTGGAAAGAATATACTGAAGCACTCTGGCGATAAACAGCAAAAAGAAAAATGAATTCAGAATGAAATTGGCCATCATTGTTATTGACCCACCAGTCAATAAAAATAATCCTTGCTCAAATTTAGGCACAGAAAAGGAATAAAAATGAAAACCAAAATCAATACAGAGTGAAGTAACAGTGACCACAGCTGCTGGTTCATCGGAAGTGACATTAGTCTCAAAGAATGCTTTCTTCCAATTCGTCAGTCAGTTATTTTAGGGAAGCGAAGCAGCAGGAAAAGGCATTTAGAAGCAAGAAATGTTACTATAAAAATGATAATTGTGTACCATGTTAAGTGCATTCTGGAATCTTGTATCGGAGCTAAGGAAATCGTTACATTCAACCAATAACATCAAGACAATAAGGGTACAATTCTAAGAAGAAATGATTTTTAAATCAAAGACAAGAAGTGATAATAAATAAACTTGCATTTATCTAAAAAATTCTAAACAGAAGGAAGATTTCAAAATCCTCACTGCTCAGTGGGGTATCAGTATGCTATTAATATTTTGGATTTCTGATTGCAGCAAGCAAACTTTATCCATATCCTATATATCACTGATTTCCATGTTGATTTCTGCTTACTCGTAGTGATAAATATAAATTGAACTGAGATCACTTCTACTTGCTCTTTATCAATAAGTAAAAACTCAAAATTAGGTAAAAATATATTGAAAGATTATAAAAATCACTCTGAAGCGAATGAGAATATGTTAATTCAGTGAGCTATTTGATCTTTTTGAGAGTTATGTCTTCTTCTTAAATACTGACAGTAATTCTTTTATGATAACATCACAGCATTAATGTTAGCATTCACTGCACTGTGCCTAAATTGATTTGCCATTCCGTTAATGAGAAAACATTATTTCCACATGACAGATTGTAGAAATCATCCTTGTAATATCAACTTTATCAACCATCTCTTGGAATGGGAATATTGTGTGGCGAGCCACAATCACCAGACTAGTCCACATGTTCTTCCTTTAACAATTAGAAACATGAATCTTCTAAGCAATGCTATTGTGCATACTAAAGGAACCGAATCCAACTGCAACCAATATTTTACTCCTTTAAACTACTACAATATAATAGAGGAAAAATGATTATTGTAAAGACTTCATCACAAATTTCAACAATCAAGAAATATCATCTTCAGAACCAATATAATATTTTTCTATAAACATATTTCCATACATTTAATTTTAAAGATAAAATATCCATTTTGATCACAATAAAAAATTACACCAGTTATTATGGTTTTCCAACTCTTTCAGATTTGTTTCTCATATACAATTATCTCAACAAACGATGACAAGATTATTAAATAATGGAGACGATTTATTCAATAAAAAAATACAAATTTTAAAAATGAGAAAAACAGAAGTGACTTACCAGAATTCTAGCAGCTTCATTAACAGTCAAGTCAGGTTAACAAATTAAAATTTCCCTATCTCAATTTCACAATAAAAATCTACAAACTACTACCATCACCTAAGTTGAACACTATTAAACTAGTACCTATTTCTCTGCTCAAAATGAGCTACTCTCGATATAAATGATATCAAACTTCATCATCATGACTAAAGTATAATCTATTTTCACATTTTAATTGTTAATTAGGTGAAATCATTAAAATAAGAAAACTTATAAAAATTTCATGCAATTCTTTTAATTTAGTAATAAGAATAGAATACAAAACCTATTCGAACTCCTAGATACTAATTTCTTGAGAGTAGAAAAACTAATTTACACCACTCGTGCAGTATTACACAGAGAAACGTTCAATTAACGTACTATCATACAAAAGAATTCACTAATGTAATTAATTTAACAACTAAATTGCAGAATGTGTGTGTACCGGATATCCAACTGCCACGCCACCAGATGGGAAATACTCCTTGTTGACACAGTTACGTAAGCAATCAGGGATTCGGCCAACGATGGCACGGCGGATCTCAGATGCAGCCATTTCTCTTAATTCAGTGCAAGATGCATCCGAGTAAAAAGCAGCATGAGGTGTGCATAATAAATTTGGAGCATCCTTCAGTGGACCTGTAAATCAAAATAAACATTTTCAGCAATAAAATAAATCATATATAAGTTAAAAACATCTTATTCCTATTGATAACCATTTTCATATTTTTATACATCATTTGAAGTCAGCCAACAATTGAATATTATTTTGAGGGCAAGAAAGTAATATCTGATGTAAAAAAATCAGTTTTTAATCTCAGTTGTCAGTTTTATTTTTCAAAATAACCTTTTACTTAAATAATCATCAGATAAGCTATGCAAACATTTGGGTTTAAATATGTAAAAATTTTATGAAATATAATAAATTAAAAAAACCTAATTTTAAACATTGCATTACATCCACTATTATAAATGTTACTGCAATGTTTTTTAAACATAAGTGATACTCTCTCATGAAAGGTTTATTAGAAATTATAAGTGATTAACAAAGAACAAGTTTTATATAAGTAAAATAAAAGTGTAAAAGCTTCTGGCCCCTGTTCTTCAGGCGCCATTTTGTAAGCTTGCTTGTATACTACACAAATTAAAATTTTTTTATTAAAATAAAAATTTAATTTTTAAAGAATAAGAAAAATAAAATGAACTTACTAATGTTGGGATTTGCGAAAAATGTACTAAGACTATGCTGTTTAAGTTTACATCCTAAGATTGCTCTCTAAAGTTTTACAAAAAACCAGTTACAGTAACTTAAGAAAAAATTTTTACTAACAGCAATGAATAATTATACATTATTTATTTGTTATGAAACAAACTATTTATGTATGTAAAATAAAAAAAATAACAAATAATAAACACATTTGACTTAGAACACCCATTATTAGTCTACTTGAAATTTGTAGAACCCTTATTATTTATCTACTTGAACTTATCAGAATTTGACAAATCATCTTGTTAATACTAATATTAATATGGAATTGGCCAATCCGAAGTTAATTCAAGTTATAATTTAGAATTTAATTTATCATTATAACAAGTAACATTTTTTACAGTTCTTTATAAAATAGTCTATGGATTAGTAATTTTGTAATGGATCCATAAAGTATTTTTATGTAGAGGTCTTTAATAACAGTTACTCATACCTGTATACAGAATAAAATATAAATTGCAAACCTGCTGAAAAGTTTTTTGAACAGTCACTACACTCAAAACTAACACCAATGAATCCCAACACAAATGCGTCTATTTGATGGTCCCCCAGTCTTACCCCACCATTTCTGAGAATTAATCTGAGATTAAGGTGGTGGAGGGTTGAAAAGGAGTTAAAAATGGTATTATTGCGATTACCAGCGAACGTTGACATAAAAAAAAGCATCCAATACAAAAGTTGTAGATCATGAAAAAATCTACAACTTTTGCAGAGGTCGCTTTTTAACATAAACTTATAAATTTCCAAGATAGATGCGTTATTTTCTATTTTTTCATTTCCATAAAAATAATTTAATTTTGACAAAACTTGGTGAAAGTATATCTTTCTGGGTCTTAAATTATCATAAATTTTTTAGATAAAAAAGTCAAGAGGTTTTTAAGATATTCATTATTTCTGGTCTGAAACACTAAAAAAAAAAAATTCTACTTAAAAAAATCATTGTAGAGTTCTGCTGGTGCTTATTTTTTTATATTTTGACATATACTTTTTCAAAAAATAAAAAAAAATCTATAATCACAATTCAAAAACATGTTTAAAAATGTAAAAGGACTTACAATAATGAATTTTTCAGTAATTGTTGATAATTTGTTTAAATTTAAAAAAAAATTCAAAAACTGATTATATACCAATCAATTGTACGGAAAAAATACAAAAGCAACTGTGTTACATTATTTGACCTGAAACTTTATTTTTGTGCAGTATTGCTGTAAACATTCAATTAAACAATATATTTTTTATTTTATTTGTAGTAGAATCAATTAGTGCACTTATTTTTTTTTTTTTAATTTTGATGAATTCATAGATGTATAAGTGATTTTTTTAATTAAGTTATTTAAAATTCTAATTTTTGCCTTCAAAATTTTCAGAATGGTTATTTACAATTAAATAATACTAAGCCAATCTTGGTCTTTTTGGCAACGTTTTTACTTGATTTTCATCGTCTGATCCTTCATTAGATTGGGTTTCTTCCTGATCTTAAAATGTTTCTTCGATATCACTAAATTCCTCGGGTAATTGATTTTCTGAGTTCAAACAAAAACTTCCCTATCCCAGTTACTTTTTAATCTTTACATGAAACTAGGAGTTAATGATGTTAAAGAACAATTTAGATTCGGAGTAACAGTACAAGATGAAAAGATAAAGATGCTACGATTTGCTGATTATATAGTAATTCTAGCTGAGAGTAAAAAGGATTTAAAAGAAACAATGAATGGCATGGATGAAGTCCTACACAAGAACTATCGCATGAAAATAAGCAAGAACAAAACAAAAGTAATGAAATGTAGTAGAACAAAGATGGACCACTGAATATGAAAATAGGAGAAGAAAAGATTATGGAGGTAGAAGAATTTTGTTATTTGGGAAGTAGTATTACTAAAGATGGACAAAGCAGGAGCGATATAAAATGCTGAATAGCACAGGCGAAACAAGCCTTCAGTCAGAAATATAATTTGTTTACATCAAAAATTAATTTAAATGTCAGGAAAAGATTTTTTGTTTGGAGTGTCGCTTTATATGGAAGTGAAACTTGGACAATCGGAGTATCTGAGAAGAAAAGATTAGAAGCTTTTGAAATGTGGCGCTATAGGAGAATGTTAAAAATCAGATGGGTGGATAAAGTGACAAATGAAGAGGTGTTGTGGCAAATAGATGAAGAAAGAAGCATTTGGAAAAATATAGTTAAAAGAAGAGACAGATAGACTACATACTAAGGCATCCTGGAATAATCGCTTTAATAATGGAAGGACAGGTACAAGGAAAAAATTGTGTAGGCAGGCCACGTTTGGAATATGTAACACAAATTGTTAGGGATGTAGGATGTAGGAGGTATACCGAAATGAAACAACTAGCACTAGATAGGGAATTTTGGAGAGCTGCATCAAACCAGTCAAACGAATGAAGACAAAAAAAAAGCAAAAACTCAGCTGCTCAATTTCATGTAGAATATCTTCAGAAATCTTGCCAGTGTTCAAACAATTGTCAAAACCATGACATTTGTACATAAATCTGTACATCGCAGTCCATGTTTTTGACATCCATATCTATTACCTTCACCACTGGTTTTGCAGCTGCAAGAGATTGTTTTTAATAAATCTTCAGGCATGACTGAGACTTTTATAAAGCGAGGCTGAGTATTTTGGAATTATTCGCAATTACTTCTTTCCAGCTATTTTGTTTCCAAGCCACATTTGAAGCTAAAAGTATGCTCTACAGGAGTATTGTGTAGCTACTCCAACAGCTGGTGGTAATTTTGTTAATTTAAAAGTACACTTTGCAGTTAATACTTTATATTGCTGAAATCTTAAATCATTCAGAGATAATTTATCACTTGTGAATTTGTGAATAGATGAAATTAATTTTCAACCATTTCGAGCAATGACTTTTGGCTCTGCATTGGTGGTCTGTATTGGTTACCAACTCTGGGAATTTTAATCAGTGAATTCAATGTTGGTTTTTTCCTCTGCCTGCAAAAGTAGATATATCACAGCCAGTAAAACAATACAAAAAACCAACAACTTTCATACTTAAAACTATTTGACAAATACATTGAGTCACTTACATTGCCTGCACCTGGCTTGAGAAAATAGATTGTTGCATTAGTCGAATTTAATAGAACCAAAAAATCTTGGCCAACATAATGTTGCTGCATTTATAACCTTATTTTTTTTTGGCAATTTCTATTGCTGTATTAATAAGTAATGAATCTGCATCTTCTTCTGCTTGTTTAATTGTATATACTTTAAATCTAAATGCCTTACACAACTCTTTTATTAATTCATTCTCATTTTTATCAATTAACAAAAATTTCTCTTGTAAAAATGTATTTTTGTAGTGCGGTTGAATATTAAAAAATGGAACACTCAAAGAATTTTTTCACCTAAAGATGCAGTTGAGTTTTCATTATCAGCCTCATTGTCCGGATAACCATAAAATATTATACAGCTATTGTCTGCATAATGATTGCATACTAAAGACAAATATTTTCTGGTAATTACTTCAATAGTATAATTTTTTTGCCAAACAACTTTGTGTAACAGAAATCCACTATCAATAACTGTGAAAGTGGTAGTGGGAACGGAGCTCCATGCCCACTTTCCTCTTGTTTAGATCCTTCAGTATACAAAATTATTCGACTTTGATGTTTATAGCAATACTGCATAAAAATAAATTTTCAGGTCAAACAATGAAAACACAGTTTTTTTTGTATTTTTTTTCCGTACAATTGAATGGTGCTATCATTTTTTAATTTTTAAAAATTTAAACAAATTATCAACAATTACTGAACGATTCATTGCTGAAAATCATTTCTTTTTTTGCATTTTTAAGCATGTTTTTGAATCATGAATAAATATTTTTTATTTTACCAAAAAGTATACATCAAAACAAAAAAAAAAATGAGCGCTGGCAGAACTCTGTACAATGATTTTTCTAAGTATAATTTTTCAAAAAAAAAAAAAGTAAAATTTCAAACTGGAAAAAATGAATCTCGGAAACTTCTAGATTTTTTTATCTAAAAAAATTTAGTTATCTAAGACACAGAAAGGTATACTTTCACAAAGTTTTGTCAAAGTTAAATTATTTTTGTAGAAATGAAAAATAAAAGAAAAGATTCTCACATTTTTCTTGGAAATTTTCAGGTGTGTTAAAAAGTGACTTCTACAAAAGTTGTCGATTTTTGCATGACTATAACTTTTTTTTGATGTCAACTTTTACCGGAAATTGGAATAATACCATTTTCCACCCCCCACCACTACTGTACACGCATTTACTTTTTTTACATTTATTATAAGCCCTTTTAACAATTCCAATTATAAAAGTCCAGGTAACAATTTTTTTTCTTATAGTGTAATTTGGTTGGGCTAATACTATGAACAATGTATTAAACATTATGAATTTTTGATTTTCTGCCAGAGAAATAAATCATGTTTAACCAAAATCATTTAAATTTATTAGGTTGTTTCTCATAACATTCTGAACGCAAGATGGCATTTTCTGCTACAGAAACTACAGCCAGAAGCACTTCAGCACATACATACTAAAAAATTACAATTAATTTTCAGGATGGTAACCTACATAGAATTAGTTCTTTTATATTTTTGTCTTTTATTAAGATTATTTTTAACACAAAATACTTTTAATGAAAGTAAATAATAAAATACATTACACATGAAATTAAGAAATCAAAGATAAAACAAGTCAACTTTTGACAAGCAAATGATTCTATTTATGAATCTTGATTTATTTTCCAATAATTATTTTGTCTACCAGTTATTACTTTGAGGTAAGTACACTTAAGTCACTCAAGTACAGTTTTTGGATACGTTTGATTAGTCTATTATTATTTCTTGAAACAGGAAATCTCCACTTTCCCTTTCTCCATCACTCAAAGTAGAGAATATCAAACTGAATTAAAACTTATTTATTTTTGACAAATGTAACTATGTATTTTTGAATTAACTTAATTAAATTTGAATTATATAGAACTCTATATAAATAATAGAATATATTCAACTCTCTTTGCATAATATATATACATATGTGTATGTAACTATATTACAAATTGGATTTTGAGACACTACAACTGATAATATGTAGCAAGTGCAATACTTACGTTGCTCACCTTGGAACACATTGTAAGGTTCATTTTCATGTACATCTAAGGCTGCAGCTCTAATACGTCCCTGCTTTAATGCTGCTGCAAGGGCATCATCATCGACCAATCCACCACGGGCTGTATTTACCAGAAATGCACCTACAGAAACCAAAACAAAAGGAGTAATGGGTTTTCAAGGTTACAGGTAAATTAAAATTTTTTAAATAATAATACATTACAAAGAAAACTTCAACTTAAAAAAATTTTAATGAAAAAATTTCCCAAAAGAACAATATTAGATGGTAAAAAGATGAATCCCAAAAGCTCATGAAAAATCATAATAATGCTCACATTAATCATAATAATTCAAAAATATCTCTATGTCTGATAATAATTGTAGTACGTAGTCCACTCAATGTACTTTTTATGAATATGTAGGATGGAAAGAGTAAGTATAAAAAAGTACAAACACATACAATATATTACTGTAGGAGTGATTGAAGACGGCTATTATTGTTGTATTTGGGCTAACATAAAACAACGAGATGACTTCAAATATAGGGAACTCTTAAATAGATTGAGTTGTAAATAGTCATATAACATCTGTAAGTAGGGATCAAAAGAAAATTTAGAATTCAGGAAGAAACTGAACGCAATGGACATAATTACTACACATCATACAATTTCAGATTGGCAAGTAGTATAGCGTTTGAGTTTAATTGTGAAGGTTAAGAAAACAATTTTTTTTGATTGCAGAAGAATACAGCTAAGTGATTAAAATACTGTAATCCTTGTACGAAGGATGTAGTAAAGATAATCTGGACAAAAATTTAATGAATTAAAGATTTTTTTTTGTACAAGAGTGTAGAATAATAATGAGGAAAGTTACATGGATGTTTTAAATTCATTTAGAATATTTGAGCGGCTACAAGTAACCACCAGCAGCAGGTAATGTACAGACAGATTTTATTACGCTTGAGTCTATTCACAGCAATTATCTATAATTTTGTAATTTTCACTTAATCAAAATAATAATTACTATTAACATATCTGATAATGATCTATACATCTGACAATTTTAAGATAATTTTCAGTTACGTACTGATGAAACAAAAATAAAATAAATGTTATTACATATTTATTATCAAGTCACTTACATGTAAGTGACTTATGATTTAAAACATGATTTAAGTGACTTAAACATGATTTTATATAGTGAAATAACAATGAATTTATTTCATGGAATTATGAACATCACAAAATAACCATTTTAATATTTTTGATTTTGAAAAAGTATAACATCTGTCATGAGTGTTCAGTCATTTTTAAAATAGAATGTAATTTTCAGTATAAACAAATACAATGTAAGCAATATTATTTTACATCTTCACGATGTAACTAACCACATAAAGCAAGCAAATAAATAGCTCTGCGTACTTTGACTATAAATAATCATGAATAAGCTAACACTGATTCATTAACAGTAACTAATAAGAATGTTTAACTAACGGAATAAAGTGATTTTAAGAATGAAGTAGCTTAAAATTTTTTTTTGTACAATCATTGATAAAAATCATTAATCATTAATTTTTGACAATGACTTGTCAACTGAATGTCTTGGTAACATAAAAAGTAGCAAAATAAATGATGAAACTACATTCCTAACTATTTTTTTTCTTTAATAT
Organism: Lycorma delicatula; assembly: GCF_047948215.1. Taxonomy (NCBI): domain Eukaryota; kingdom Metazoa; phylum Arthropoda; class Insecta; order Hemiptera; family Fulgoridae; genus Lycorma; species Lycorma delicatula. The sequence continues at coordinate 178,304,718 of NC_134455.1, forward strand.
TAGATTTTATTTTATCATTCTGTTCAAAAACAGACATTGGAATAAGTCACAGATTTTAAGAAATTAAAAATTATTCATGCAATATATTGATAAATATTTTTTAATTAGTCTATAATTAAATATATTATGTATATCATTATAATATATACAAAATTCATAAAAATAAAATCAATCTACTTGCTGAATTCTAAAATGTAAACAGGAGTAAAAAAAGAATAATAATTAATTAATTACAGAATTCAAGTGTAATACAAATAACCACTTAGCTTAGTAACAGTCACAGCTTTTACTTTATAAAACTTATTCTGTTTTCAAGTTATTTCATTCATATATGGAAAAATCTCTGAATTCATAAAAATGTCAATTAACATTTACTTTCTCATTAATACAAAAGTAATATTGTTACATGTCAGACAAAGGACACAATTTTTTTTAAAAGTTCTCAAACTCCAGAGCTCCTTGCACAAAATGCTGAAACTTAGCTAACGTATTAAAAAAAAACCTGAGAAACTATTCTGAAGGAAATTATTTTTTTAGTAAATTGCAAGAGCTTTTTTATATTCTCAACATAAACTTACATAAAAAATATAGTAAAATATTCTTACTGACAGCTATAAAGTGACTTTCCACTATGCAAATATAAAAAAAAAAAGGTTAAAAGAAGCCAGGCTTACCAATTTATGTAACTTCTCACGATGAGAGAAATGGCTTCAGAAAAATTTAATTTTTTTTATTTACATAGTGAAGAATCATTGATTCCAGCACAGGTGTTGCATCTATTGTCATTAATAACCATTCTTTTCCAGATTGGTTCTTTGAGTTTAGGTCAGACCTTGTTAGATCCTCCTTACTAAGGATGACAGGAGATATATAAAACAAAAATAATTTACTCTATTTCATTAATACTGTCAGAGAACATATGGAGTGAAAAAACTATGGATTATTTATATTTAGGTAATCCTAGCCAGTAACTAATTTTGGAAAACTATCACAAGCAACCATAAAAGCTGAAAAAAAAAAAAACATTAAACTTCAGGAATTCTAGTAAATGGTTGCCGAAACTGGCATACAAACCTGGCCTCATCTGCTTGATAGTAAATTCATTTATAAGATGGTGATTATGTTCATTTAAAGTGCAGTGCAATGACACACAATCAGACTGAAAAAGCAAATCCTGTAAACAGAAAATATAAAACACTAACATCACTAATTACAAAAAAAGAAGAGCTTTATACAGTACATAACTATCAAATGTAATTTATAAATTTTTATATATATATATATATATGCACACACACACACATATATAAATATAAAACAAGAGCCTAAGAGTATAGTTAAATAGTACATATTCACAAAAACTAACTTCAACAGGAAAAAATGTACACATCAAGTACGGTTTCTAAGAGAAAATTTGGACAAATCATTTTATTCACAGTTTGTCAACTACATCAAGTATGGCATGTATTTTCTTGGTCACAACAAATTTTTTCCAAAAATACCTGCTAATCAAACCAATGTATAGGGGTAGGTAAATGTTATGAACCAAGATAATATCACATGACACAGGGTTAATTGTAAGAGTGAATGACAACATTAAATTACTGTATATAAAAGTATAAGATGTTTTATTCCTGAAAAAAAAAATCTCTAAAAATAAATGCATTTAAATAATGGTCCTGTATTACATCGCTGGAGAAATATAATGAAATCAAAGAAATAAAGAGATATAAAGATATCGATATAAAGTATTGTTCTGAAAATTACCCAAAATTTATAAATGAAATGACATATTGTCTATTATCTAATTAGGAGCTTAACATACAGTAGTGTGTAAATTAATCCAAACAAAGGGAATTTTTTTTAATTTTTATGTTGTGGTTACACTGCCTGTAGTGAGAAAAAGTAAACTTGATTCAAACTGATTTGTTGTGAAGTTAAATAAAAAATTAGCAGCCAGTGGAACAAATTTACATGTGACAACTGTTGTATACCAACATCTTGCAGATGGACAGAAAGCTTAACAGTCAGCTAAAAAGGAGCATTTAACACCAGCAATGCATAAATAAAACAGGGCTTTTGAGGGCCAAAGCACACGTTAATTGGACCAAAGAAGACTAGGAAAATCCTATGTTTTCTGATGCATCACATTTTTATATTCAGGTGCAAAGGATTCCATATACAGAAAAGCATCAAATGAAAATACATCACTGGCTTATATTCAACAATTAGTTAAACACCATCAGAAAAAAAATGCTTTAGGATTGTTTTACATTTGAAAGCCCTTATTCATAACTAACAGTAGATGGTGCAATGAAAAATGATGGATATATCAAGATTCTTAAGGAAAGGGTTGTGACGCAACAAATTCTCAAAACAAAACAGTGTTCCAACAAGATTTGGTGTCATGCCATATTGCCAAAAAATGGAAAACTTCTTCACCAACAAAACTATGACGTGTTTCTCTGACCAAGCAACTCCCCAGACTTAAATCCAGTTGAAAATCTTTGAGCAATAGTTAAAAAATGACTCTCAAAAATGTATAATAACATAAAAATTGACCTCATATTGATATGGTATCAAATAAAAAAAAAATGTGTACACACTTGTTGAATTGATGCCAAATCATGTACGCGAAGTGATTAAGAATAAAGAGGTCGTTATTAATTACTAAATATTCAAAAATTGTAAAGGTATGATTTTTTTCTAAATAAAGTTATTTTTTTATTAAATAACACCTGTGTTCGGCTTAATTGTTACCAATTAGAAATAAAAGTTAGTGTTGTTTACTTTTAATATCTTGGTAATGAATTATACTCTGATCAATTCTTGAACTTGTTTTAACATATATGAGGTTTGCTGAAAAAAATAATGAGAATTTTTGTTTTTTGGGAAGAATTTTATTTATTCGTCTATATTAATGTTATACCCTTTCAAAATAGTCCCCATTAGATATTATACAGTTACGCCGTGCTTTTCCCAATCCCTGAAACACTTCTGGAACTAGATCTTTGGAATAGTGTTTAGCTCTTTCAGCTATTCGCTTTTAATCTAATCTATGCTTGTAAAAATACAGCCCTTTAAGTTTCTCTTTATTTTTGGGAATAGAAAAAGGTCACACGGGGGGGGGGGGGGGGGGCATGTCTGGTGAATATGACAGCTGGGATATCATTACAGTGTTGTTTTTGGCTACAAATTGACGAACAAGCAATGAAGTGTGAGCAGGTGCATTATCGTGATGCAAAATCCATCACGCGTTTTACCACAAATCCTGACATTTTTTCGGATTACTTCACGCAAATGACGTTGAGCTAGTAGGTAATACTCTCCTTATTGATAGTTTGACCTTGCGGCAAAAACTTATGATGCACTATGTTGTTAAAAATCAAACAACACAGTGAGCATAACCTTCATATTCGACCGTAGTTCTCAAGCTTTTTTCGGTTGTGGTGATCCAGAATGCCTCCATTGGGATGACTAAGCCAAGTTAGTTTAGTTAGTTTTGATATCATATCTGTAAACCCACGTTTAATCAATCACTTGTTATGACATGTTTCAGTAGTTCTACATCGTTGTTGACTTCGTTTTGCAACTCCTGAGCAACTTCCATTCACTACTGTTTTTGTTCAAAATTCAACAATTTTGCTGTCACATTTCATACCCAAAACATCCAAAAAAATTTCATGGCATGAGCCAATTAATATCCCAACATCATCAGTGATTTCTTTGATTGTGCTTCGGCGATTATTCATAATCATTTCTTTCAGTTTTTCCACATTTTCATCGGATGTTGATGAGCTGGGGTTCATCATCTTCGCCTTCACAACCTTCTTGGAAACGCTTATACCACTCGTAAACCCTTGCTTTACTCATAGCACACCAAAAGCAGTATTTAACATTTTTAAACATTGCTACACTTTATTCCATTCTTATAGCAAAATTTAATACAAATTTTCTGATCCATTATTTATACAAATAAAAAAAAAAACATATATTGTACCAAAACATATGTTATCCTTTTGACAACTGACAACAGACTAAACATCCAATATGGCTAAATATGTACAGGTACCTTTCAGACATGTTTACCAATACAACAATGAAAAAATTCCCGCAAATTGGACTAATACACAACACGTGAAATTTAAAAATTCTCGTTACTTTTTGAACACACCTTGTACCTAATTTAAATAATGTTGTTCATTATTCAAGTTGTCTACCTTAAGTGAGAAGTACATATTTTTTTTTAACTCCATATAGTTTAAAGGTTAAAAAAAGTATGGAGTAGGGAATGGCAACTTTTCAACAGAAACAAAGTTTGGTCCTCAAAAGCAGATAGGAGAAAACTTTAAGAAAAACTTCTGGTTTTTCTAAAAAAAAAAAGACAACTTTTGTGTAATAGAACTAAATTTGTACAAAAAAAGGGCTTTAGAGAACAAAAAATAAAAAAACAATTATAATAAAAGCAAAAATATTAGCAACATCAAGTTCAAATTGCTTCATCAGCTCAATATTATGGTGCAAGCAGCTCACGAAAAGTAACAGTCTCATAACTGTGAAATGAAACTAGTCCTGAGTGTGATAATTCTGCTTTTTTCCTTTAACAATGAATTGAAAATAAATGAATGTATTTTTAAATTTTAGTTTTTATTGTATAAGTGTAACACAATCTTCAATTTTTTTTTTGAAAAGCTAAAGCTTAAACATCACTGGTGTGACTTTTGCATCATTTACAGTAAATCACCAAATATAATAACTGGTCTACCATGATTCAAATATAAGACAAAGGGATGCTGTTCCATAATGTTATAGTTACAACCAGCTTTTAAAGAATGTTTATTCTAAATACAAAAATAAGAGCAATTATTAGTCAAATAGGCAAAGTTTTATTATTGGTAAATGTATTGAGTTTATACATAAAACAATTTATTTTTAACTGGCAATAACCAAGAAATAACATTAACTCATAAAGAAAAGATTAATAATGATGTTATAAAATATATCACTACATTGTTTTTAACAAAGTCAATTCAGAAGTCACAATTGAAATGGAATAATGTTCCCTATTAATTTCCAACCATTCTCAAACTTAGCAAATTTTTTTTTTTTAAATACAATATTTTATTGACCGTAACTGCAATTCTGTACATCAGGGCATTTTTATAATCACTTAGAAATAACTCCAATCTGCAGAACTGCACAATCAACTTTCAGAGGTATAATTTCTGTATATGCAACTAATCAGCAATATCTTCATAGACAACTAATCATGATTAGGAGTCTAGTATCTCTTTGTTATGACTGACCCTATTTTCTGACTTAGAATAGCCATAATTAATATTACTCATAAATATAATTTTCTTTTTGTACTATTTCTTCACAGAAATGTCACATATCTACATTTAGAGGTGATGGATCATAGAATGAGACAAGGAAGGTTAAAGATATGCAATATGAACATTATGATACACAATATGGATTTGATAGAAAATAACAGCAAAGAATACAGTAAATCTGCAAGTGGTATCCATGAAGAAATTTGGACAGATTGGTGTCATATGTGAGAACAACTCAGGCAGCATAATCTGTGAGGAAAAATATACCGAGTAAGCTTCAAAATTTAATTGCTAATGATTGTTCTAGAGGAAGACTAGAGAGATGAGAAACAGAAAAATGAGAGTAGTTAATGAAAATGAGGTAAAAAAAATATCGGTCAAGAAACTGAAGATGGAAGATTGACATACTCGATGGGTAATGAAAAGTTTTAATTACGAAAAGTAGCAAGTAGCTAGCTTTAAAAAAAAAAAAAAAAAAAAAATGGATCAGTATTCCCTTAAAATTCCTCAACTATGTTGTAGAACAGTATATAAAATATACATGTTATAAACTGCTGATCAATGATGAATAATAGAAAACCATCTGACGATTTATAAGAGATATGTTTGTAACTGCGTATATTTAGTTATGTATGAACAAACTACTTTAAAACTTTTTCAATAGAAATTCAATCTAACCCTTTAGTAAGAATTTTAGCAGGATCATAAATTGCTAGCTCCCAGTGGAAAGTCAACTGTATGTTAAAAGCAAATAATAAAAAAGGCAAAACAGGATGGAGAGTGGAAATTGAAGGACAGAACAAAGGCAGAGGAATATAGAAAATATTGTGCAGGAAATGGGTGGGTAGAAGACCCAAATAAACTTGAAGATCGCATGGAGAAGTCTCCTTAATGCATGCTAAACAGACAATATTGCAGTATGAAAAGAAAGTATGTAAGGAGAAAAGAAAAAGAAACAAAATGATGGAATGATTTACAATTCAAGCTATAAAAGCAAAAACAAAACCTGGAGGAAATTTTGTAAAACCAGAAAAAAGGAGGATTGGCAGGTGTATATTTCCGAAAAGAAAAAGTGCAAGTAAGTAACTGAGGGAGAAAAGGAAAAAACATGGGAAGAATTCATAAACAGACTGGAGACCGCATACCGTCTGCAGGTGCAGCGAGAGGTCACTCAGTTCAATGGGGGTGCAGTGTCCTAGGAGATTACCAAGAGCTCGTCAAGCTATCTGTAGTTTAGCTAGGGAGGCTCCAGCCTTTGATGGAATAACAGCATAGCTTCTTGTTCGCTCGGCTGAGGTGAGTGTGAGAGTTGTTACACATTTTTAATATTGTTGTTTGGTGGATACTTCCCTGTATGTTGGAAGAAGGGGATTGTAAAACTATTGTTTAAATGTGGCGACAAAGAACCTGCCGTTACTTCGTATAGGCCCTTGACATTGCTACCGGTTATTGGTAAGGTCTTTGAAAAAGTTCTCTATCTGTGTATAAATGAGAGGTTAACCTTGCAAAGATTGTTGATGGAGAATCAGTACAGGTTTTGTCCCAGAAAGAGTACTGAGGAGACCTACTTCATGTGATGAGTGTGGTAATGACCAGTGAGATGGAATATGTCCTGAAGGTTTTCCTGGATATTTCTGGAACATTTAATAATTTATGGTGGATTTCTGCTATTTACTGACTCCAAAAAAGAGAATGTACTGTAAGTGAATTGCAACTTATACAAAGTTACTTCAGTCATCTGGATGTTCTGTTCTGCAAGGGCAGCCATGAGATCGGCAAGACACTGTCCAAGGAATGTTCCCAGGGCAGTGTGTTGGGTCCTTTATTGTTGGTGGTGGAATTTGATTCTCTCTTGCAGCTGAGGTTGCCCAAAGGTGTTGCATCGTGTCTTATCTTAACTGTTGATACTGGAAGTAATTTTATATTTAAAGCTGAGAAAAGGCAGTTAGCTCTGATGCTTAGTGAAGCAGTAGATCTCAGATGTTCTCGGTATCGAATCAGAAGTTGGTTTCCACAGTGTCAAAATACAAAAACAGTTTGATAAAAGATTGACTGAAACAGGGAAGAATGTTATCCTAGCATTGTTCAATATGGTTATAGAAGGAATGGACCTCCAGGTGAGAAAAATAGTGGGAGAAAAAGACAAAAAAAAAAGAGAAGATATTTGCTGATGTCATGATTTTATCGGGTGAAAAGAGCAGATGTACAGACCCAGATGAATGCATAGTCTAGTACCATGTAGAAATATGGACTTGTCAAGAAAGGAGTTAAGTGATGGTTTTTAGGAGAGAAAGGTACATAGAAAGAAATATTGAATTAAATGGTGAACGCTCTAATTTGATAATTTTTGCCTAATTGGGAAGTGAGATGGTACGATACACGATGAAACATCAAAAGAATTCAACAAAAAGGGAGAAGTTGTAAAGCATATGGTGTGGAAAAAAGGTACCAGAAAAAGCTAAGATCATGATGTATGAATTATATTACTTCTCTAATGTACTATATGGTTGGAGTAGGGGAAGATGACAAATAAGGATTAGAGTAGACTCCACACAGGAAAAATGACATTACTCAAGTGATAAAAGGCAAAACAAGAAGGGATAGGATAAGGAATGTAGAACAAGATAATAAAGAGGAATTAAATATGGAAAGAATGAAGGACAGAGTTGAAAGAAGATTACGATGATATGGACACATTAAAAGAATGGTGAGGAGAGGTTGCCAAAGAAAATGGAGGGATTAGAGATTGATGAAAGAAGGGAATTAGTGACAGTGAGGAGAAGAGATACAGATGGCAGCAGTTCAAGGAGGAGAGGTGTTAGGAAGATCAAATATCAAGAGGCCTTGCTAACACCCAGACTCAACATCAGCTGGAACATGAACAGGATATAGACACAATGTTAGATAAAAAAAAAAAAATATGTGGAATTTTCAAATTTTCTGCGCTGCCTATGAGGTCTATTCTGAGAATAACTTAATATTATTAATTATGTCAATGAAGATATTTAGTAACAGGGGTTGGTTGCATTGTGTTCTATATAACCTCCTCTGTAACCATATGTTCTTGGATTGTTGGTATCTCATTTAGTTTAAGTGCAATGTATTTTAGTAGTGATTTTTGTAATGTGTGATTTTCAGGAGCAACGAAACAATGTAAAATTTTTCTTGAAACTGGAGAAACTTTCACAGAAAAATTTCAACTTTTGAAAAAACTTATGGAAATGATGCTCTGGGTCATACGCAATGTTACAAATGATTTTTCATGATTTAAAAGTGGTGTTCGTGACTCTTCATCAGGAAGGTAGGCCTTACGACTTCTACTGATGACACCCACGTTCAGAAACTCAGTGATCTGGTGCACACAAACCACCGACTGACTATCAGAGAACTTGCAGAAGAGGTTAGCATCTCAATTGGATCATGCCATGAAATTTTGATTGAAAAATTGAACATGCTTCGAGTTGCACCAAAGTTTGTTCCTTGTTTGATAACCGAACAGCACAAAGAACGAGTGGGCATTTGTCAGTAACTTTTTGAACAAGCCAATGACGATCAAACATTCATGTAAACAATAATAGGAGAAAAAACCGGGTTTTACAGCTATGACATTGAAACAAAAGTTCAGTCATCAAAATGAATTGGCAAAGGATATCCATGCCCCAAGAAAGCATGTCAGTCTTGATCCAATGTCCAAGTAATAATCTCTGTTTTTTCCAATTTTAATGGAATTGTGCATTTTGAATTCTTGCCTCAAGGCGAAATGTGAAAAAATCCGCAAAAAGAAACAAGAGTTATGGTTCAACTCATGGTTCCTTCATCATGACAATGCGCCTGCATACTCCAGCTGCCAACTCATTAGTTTCGTGACAAAAATCAGATGACCCATTCAATCAGATGAGATTTCCTCAGCCTCCCTACTTGCCAGGCCTGGCTCCTTGCAATTTTTCTTTATTTACAAAATTAAAAATCAGTGATAAAAAGATGCTGTTTTGAGACTATTGATGACATTAAAGCAAATTTGTCACGGACCTTAAAGGAGATTTCAAATTATCCAGGACTGCTTCGTGAAGTGGAAAAACCACTGGGAAAAGTGTGGGAATATGGGAGGACAACACATTGAAGGGGACAAGGACCAATTATCTGTAAAATTAATAATAAAAATAAAATTTAGTCTAAATTACGTCTAATTACAAATTTTGTTCTTTTATTTGTGGCTTAGTGTATCATTGTTTCTCCACCATGTCATACAGTCAAAAAGGAGTACTATTTAGAAGTTATACGCCATTTACATGAACTGATCCGAAGAATGGCCAGATTTTTCACAAAACAATTCATGGCAATTGCACTATGATAATGCGTCAGCCTCAGTATTCACTGGACATGACCCCATGTGACTTCTTCCTATTTCCCAAGCTGAAAAAGAACCATGAGAGGACAATGTTTTGCCAACATTGAAAAGATAAATAGAATCGCTGAAGGAGCTAAACGACATACTGAAGAGACTGTGTTCCAGAGGTACTTCGAAGATTTGACAAAGCGCTGGGACAAATGTATTATATCTGAAGGGAAATACTTTGAAGGCAACACAAAATCAATATTGATGAATAAATAAATTTTTAGAGAAAAACTAAAATTCCATGTATTTTTTATGAAACCTCATAGATAGAGGCAGGAAGATGATGAGAATAACAAAACTAACAAAAATAAATGAAACAAAATTTGGTTACCTGTAATGTATAAACACGTGTAAGCCCAAGAGACTTCTCGATACCATCTGGCAAGTAAGGGTCATAGAATATGACATTAAAACCGAATGCCTTTGCACGTAGGGCCACTGCTGAGCCAATACGACCTTAAAAAAGAAGAAAATTAATAGTTATATTATTCACCACAATAAAACTTAATTGTGAATATCAAATTATAATTAAAAAAACTTATTTTTAACAAAAAATTATGAAACTGCTAGATCATTTAATTATTGTTAAGACTATAAGTAACAAAACTTCCTGAGTTGTAAATATGATGTACTACGCATTATCAATTTGGAACGAAGTAAAAAAAAAAATATAACCAAAATTCCAGAAAACAAAAAAAAAAATTTATTTTATATCAATGAATCAATGACTATTAAAAAAATTCAGATTACTCTCTTTAATAGCTTATATCTTTAAAAAAGAGAGAACTACTTTCTTTTCAAATCACTTGCTAAGAAATTCTTTCTTCCCAATTCTTCTAATGATTTAATTAATCTAAAAATGCACAGTACATTCTAAATACTTAATTATCTGAACATTACAGACTGCATCTTACTTTCCCATTAAAGTTTGCCCCTGTAGTTTTCCTTCTTGTACCACACCGAACTCACTCAGAATGCTGTAATATGAAAGTCAGTGACCTATAGATAAATGTTTTACCAGAATCTGACAGAATTCCCACCACTTCTTCAATCTTAAAAAACTTCATTTTAAACTTAATATTAATTTGACATATTAAAAGGCTTTTTTTTTGGCATTGTTTAAAAATTTCAAGTAATAAAGCAACTCCTTCATACACATACAAAACACCACAAAAATCTTAAACATAACTTATCACTAGCGCAACAAATACAAACTGTAACATGCATACAAGACATGACTTTCAGAAGTGATTTGGAAACATAAAAGAAAGAAAATTTCTTTCCTTTGTTTTCATTGATCTGTATTTTTATACTCTTTAAACAGAAATTCATACAACAATAAGTGACTAAAATAATATAAAATTTTATACACATGTTTTAATGCGATATTCTTTTTTATTTTGAAAAAAGTATTGATATGGCTACCAATCTGGAGTTTAGAGAACTTTGAGAATGTAAATAGGATATATGTACACATATTTTTTTCTCTAAAAACATTGGATTAAATATGAATGCTGAATTTTAAAAGAATATTTCAATCTATTCTTGAAATATGAATTTCTGTTAATCAAAAACAAACTGACAAGAAGATTTAATAAATGTTGCCAGATACGTTTATCAGAACTCATTTGCATATTTTGATATCTAGAAATTTTACACATCACTTTATGCATCAAAAGGCAACTGAAACTGGTCTTAACTTCAATGATCCTAAAAGAATCATTAAAGTGATGATATAATCAACCTTCAAACAACTTCAATTAAAACTTCTTGACATATTATCAATTGGTTAATTTTTAGAAATTCAAAGTAAACAACTTATATTTTTAAAAAATGGAAAATTCAAGTACCATATAGTGAGTATATAGTACAATTTGACTGCCATAAGTATTTAACTAGTAAAACCATAATGATGTTTCATTATTTAATCACAAGACTTAATAATTTTTTGTGACTATACCACCTAAAATGGACTAGTTCTAGGCGGTGAATTCAAATGTACACGAACAAAAAACAAGCAACTTACAGAACATACGAATGAGATGAAAGTGTGAAAAATTTATGAAAAAAATTTGACTTATTTTGTTTAATAAAATAATGCAATCCAAATCAACTTCTATATCTTTTCATAACCGTCAATACAACATGAATTACTCATTAATATACAAAGAACAGTCAAAACAATAAGAAACCAGTATATATGCTCCTAAGAAGGCAAAAGTCATTGCTTCAATTGGATACGCTATGGCAACTGTTTTTTGGGATGCATAAAGCATAACATTAATCAATTAATGTTAAAATTTTCAGATTGAATAAAAACCTAAATATTTCTGGAAAAGTGTATCAAGCTATTGTAGGCTTAAGTGAACACTGCAAAAGAAAATATATATTTTCATTGCTATTCCAGAAAATGATCAAATGTCCCTTACACTAAGTTATAAAAAAACTGACAACAGAGACAAAATAATATTACTTGCACTAGTTAAACATTACTTAAACATGATCACATATAACATTGAATATATTCTTAAGATATTTCCTGAATTACAAATATGAGGATTATTTATAAATTAAATAATTTTGTTCGTTAAAAAAATTTTTTTTGTTTGTTTGGAGAATGTGTACGCATCCATTCATGGGTTATTCTTCTGTTTCAATACTGATGAACCAAATCCATGTCTTATCCCCAATACTAATACTCTCCCTAATGCTGCTAAAGAATTCATTTCATTTCCTTTCCTCTTGTACTGCTTAAGAAAAGTCAATGCCATTCCCATCTTTTTGTTTTGTGAAAAACTGTAATTATTTTGATACAACCCAAAAGTATAATAATCCCTAATAAGTGGACATTGAAATTTAAGGAAAATTTTCACTAAGTTTAATAAGTGTGAAGCTGTGTTTAACATACTCTTAAATAGAGAAATATCACAAGTTGAAAAAAGAACTTGTAAACAATGAGGTCTTTTAAAACCATATGTTCTTAAAAATAATTAGAATTCAAGAAGTTAAACTTGGTAGAGCATGGCCTATTATGTAATGCAATGCATGTTTTTTGGTAACTACTAAAGAATGTAAGCTGTTGTCTAGCAGCCAATGTGTACCAGGTGCTAGTTAATATTTTATTTTGTACATAATGACAGAGTGTGTAGAAGAATATCACCACATGAATGATTTGTTCCAAAGCTTCTTTAACAGTTTCATTCTGATGAAAGACCGAACATGTTGGAGTACAACAAAGGTGTTTCTAACTTTCTTCAGACTGCGATTAAACTTGGGTGTGTGAAGAAAGTAGTGAATGCTATGCTTACTGTTTATTGACTACCTAGCCGTGCATCATGAATACAAACCAGGAGAGGCCAAACTGCCTACAACACAAATAAATATAGCAAATACAGCATATATAATATACAGCACTTGGAGGTACAGCATCATTGTAGGGCAGATTGGCAACTTGTGGAAATCAGGCAAGCGGCAATGACATCATGATAACAATCGCCTATTTTTCATATTTAATTCAGGATTTCTCAAGTTCACCAGCGTCCTTGTGATTACTGGTTATTCACTGCACATCAGATGCCACTGAAAGGGACACATGATAACACAAAAGCACAGTGGTAGCTATTTCAAGAACTACAAAGAAGGTTTTCAACAAATATAAAAACCATTAAGTTAAGTGTGTAAATTCACAAAAATGCTACTTTGAAGAAGACTGAGACTCCAAGCCACTATTTTTTTCCATGGTCAAATACTTTTTGAACAGCATATTATATTGAGAATTCAAAAATATAAGTTGTGCTTTCACTTATTCAGAAAGAAAAAAATTAAAACTTATCCACTATAGTGGACCTACATATTTCAAGGACCTTAAAACTATCTTTTTTTTAGTTTTTATTTAAGCAGTTTACTTGTGACGACTATTTATGTTACGGTGCACACACCTATTTTTGTGATTGTAAGGGATTATGAAAAAAATTATTGATCCTGGAAGGAACAAACAAAAAGCAATTTAATCATATTATCTCCAGGTAAAAGATTAGTTCAATGGTTTATTTACCTATTTCTCTTCTTTCTATGAGAAAATTACAAATAAAGTTGAACACGAAAAACAGTGAAATTTCACTTTCGTAATTTGTTTCAAGAGGCAGGGATGGCATAAAAAGTTTGAATTATTTTTTTGTATGTGGGTATACATTGTAGTTTTACTATAAATAATATTAATGGTGATATACTTATGATTAAATTTTAATGAGATTTTGAAAACTAATTTTTTTTTTGTTTTTAATTCAGATTTTGGCTTCATATAAATCTGATGTGGCTGATGATAAAAATCTCAAATTTCCACAACTTGCAGTGTTTTTGTAGATGTTTTTGTTTTATGGCAAATAAAAAGGTTTCTTGTATATTGTACTAATATAAAAGTTATAACCTCAAAAATCAAGAAAAACCTCTTAAATGTGAAACAATTTTGATCACTAAATAAATGCTTCAAGAGGGTTTCTTGTGTTCTTTGCACTTCAAATTTTTTATATTTAGCCCCTATATTGTTGAAATCGAAATTTTCAATATTTTTAAAATGATTTTTTTTAGTTTATTAATGGTAGGTCGTAATTTAATAACCTAATCAATATCAGCAACCTAATAAAATTTTGTATAGGTTTTTTTTTGTAAACACAATCGAACAAAAAAAAAACTGTAGCGAAATTTTAATTATTCTTCAATGAAATACCCTGTTTTTGTAGCAAGGAAAGTTTATTATTTAGTGTGGTTAACTAGCAGCTATGATATCTGTTCTGATAATTCTCTTGAAATTATGTGAGAATGACCTTATGTTTTTTCGGGACTCTTCAAATGGATGAATGACCCAAGATATGTCTTTAATTTTTTAAATATTTTCTTTTGTCTTTAAGGTAAGCAGAGAGAAGGTTAAGATTTATGGATAAAAAATTACTTTACTCTGAGGAGATGAACATGCCTTTGTCAAAAAAAGTAGTTGGGGACAGGTAAATTTTTCAAATAATGATGAATATGTGTTTGTTGTCAGAGAGAAAAAAATTTGAATTGATAGCTCAGAGAATGAATCTCCTAATAACAATGATTAGATTGCGATTACACTGAATCATTAAAACTTGAATATGGTAAAAATTATATTTTGTATATACATACATGCATAATTACTAATGTTCATTTACAAGATTCAATTACCTGGCTGAGGACTAACTAAAAATAAAATAATAATTTGTATGAAATTGCAGATTAATTTAAAGCCCTCCATGAATGTTTTTATATCAGAACATTTAAGTGTATAAATATTTCAGGAAAAAATATGGATTTGTTAAAAATTACAAATATTTTATTAATATATTTTGCAGAGAATCTCCATAAAACCAGCAAATAAAATTTTCTGCAACTTTTTAAATGAAATTTGGTGAGAAAAGAATTAATGTTTGTTATGTTCGTATACCATTCATCCAATTGCGATGAAACTTTGTTGAGTTGTTGCATGCATGGCAGTCTAGATTTCTGAATTAGTGTGGATCTGTTAGGTGGCGCTGGGAGTCAAGATATTTTGAAAAATTGTATTTATGGTTCAACTTGGCTCATATTCAGAATATGTATTACACGGAAAACAAATACCACTGCAAAAAATGGACCCGCTAGATGGTACTGCGGTTGAGATATTTGGAAATTTTTTTTTAAAACCATTTATGGTCTGATTTGGCTCATATTCAGAATGTATATTAGTTATAGTAAGATATTTCTGTGAAAAACGGCCCCGCTAGGTAACGCTGGGGTTGAGATATTTAGAAAAATTGTATTTATGGACTGATTTGGCTCATTTTCAAAATATATATTAATATGAAAATATTTTTGCAACTGTATCCGCTAGGTGGCACCAGTGTAGATATATTTACGAAATAAACAAATATACAAACAGACTTTCTTCTTCAACATATATATAAAAGGCAATGTTCGTATGTGTGGCTGCTATAGACTAACAAACTACTAGACTGATTTACATGTAGGGGAAAAGGGGAAAAAAGTAGGTAAAAACTGAAAAAGAGATAAAGTGAAAGATTAAATTTTGTGAAATTCCGTAATGTTCATTTTTTAAATATTTATCAAACTTTCAATTGTGTTCATTTAATATATATAT
The DNA here is from genome assembly GCF_047948215.1 of Lycorma delicatula. Classification (NCBI taxonomy): domain Eukaryota; kingdom Metazoa; phylum Arthropoda; class Insecta; order Hemiptera; family Fulgoridae; genus Lycorma; species Lycorma delicatula. The sequence goes on from NC_134455.1 coordinate 178,320,604, forward strand.
ACACACACACTCAAATCTATCAATAGCGAAGCATTACCAGGTCTGCTAGTAGTAAATCGTTAATTAACCTAAAATTCAGCTTGTAAATCAATACATAATGAGTTTATTGGCTGCAAAAGAAACAAAAAGGAAAAAGAATCAACTTACATTTAGGATTATGAACCTATATGTCATGTAATGTTAGATCTAAATACACTACATACATATTTTTTTCAATATATTGATATTATTTATGAGCAAATTTAACACAACTCTTATATAGCAACTGTACAAAACTAAATATTTATATAAAAAATACCATCTTACAACAAAAATAACATACCTAGCCCAACAATTCCGAGTGTGTCCCCTCGTATCCTGGCACAGCCTTGAGCGGCTTCTCTAACTTGTTCTGGACCTGTAAACTTTTTGCCTTCCCGCACCATGTTGGCCAGCCAGTATGTGCGTCTATATAGATTTAAAATAAGACAAAGGGTTGTATCTGCTACTTCTTCTACACCATAGCCAGGCACATTGCATACAGCAATACCTAATTCTCCAGCAGCCTATCAGAAAAAAAATCAGTTTATAAGCCGAAATAGGAAAAACGCACTAAAATTTTTAATGCTAAAGAAATATATAATATCTGATATATAGTGTAATATTTATATACTTTTTACTTTTGTCCACATGCTTTCAAAGTTATATATTTTTTAGTTAAACATGTATATACAATATAAATATATATGCATCCCACTCACATTTCAGTGGGTTTGATATGTTAATTTTCAATAGCACATTCAGCAAAGTGAAATTTTTTTTCTGGGTGAAAAACGCTTTCATGTTATCATCACTTGGAAGTGTGTATCAGGTGATGGCACAACTGAATACTGAGTACTCAATTAACTTACAGTGAAGAAGAGAAAAGAAAACTCTTGAAGGTTTTATTGCCTTAAGTGGATCTTCACTCATTAATATCCTTAGAAAGGCTAGCATTAAATAAATAGGTATGGAAGTTGCCTACCAACCACCATTATGCTGCTTATGACACTCAATATAATATGATAAAAGAAACATTTTCTTAAACACTGCAACTTAAAACGATTTTTAATTTTATATATATATATATATATATATAATAATTTTATTAAAAAAGTATACTTTCTTAAAAAAGAAAAAAAAAACAACATGAAAATCAAAGCATTGTTAGATCTGTTAACACCTTTTTTCTTCTTTTTACTCAAGTCATTTCCTGAAGTCTGACATACATTTTGTTGAACACTTAGTTTGTAAAAATGCACACTAGCTCTACAAATTTGACCTCTAATTATATACTAAAGTCCAAGTACAAATCTTATTATGAATATCAAACAATTTCATGCTTGGCGAGGGGAAATTTAATACTGAATATGCACATTTTGCAAACAGTACATCACAGAAACATTAATTACATAGAAAAAAGAAATGGAATTGCCAATGTTGTGAAATACTGAATACTTAGATCACTCTTAAACAATGTTGAGTGGAGTTTCACCACATAATTCTGCTATTTATTAAAGGCTAATGACTGTAGCAGTTAATGCTATTCTAAAGTATAAAACTGGCTTATCAATAATAAAAATTTAATCTTGACTGCGATTTGATACTACATAAATTATTTTTCTCTTGTCTTAATGTATATAAATATAATAAACAGATGTTATCCGATACCAGCATACATTATCATTAATGAAGCAAACTTGGACCTGAACACCTAAATCAGTCTGCAGATCTATAATACCCAGAAGCAGCTTCTTCTTCTCTCTTCCTTCTAACGAATTGACAAAATTTTAATTAAATGAAAGTATATTACTCTCTTTCAAAGTTTCCTAACTGCCATAAAAGTTATTATTAGATTCTGCTTAAATAGTGTTCTTAACTTAAACATCTCCCCCACGTTACATAAGTTAAACAGTCCCGGAGAAGTTTGCAACGAGTCAGGGAAACTTAAAGAAAATGAAGGACTATTCTCCCTACCGCGCCATGCCGTCAACTTGCAAGTAATACATGAAGTTTGCAGCTTAAAACTTTTCCGAATAAACTGTTCGCACGATGAAACTTTATTTGTAGGGGAACTATCCTCCATAGGAGAAGGGACATAGAGGGAGGGATAAGGGGAAAAGGATTGTGAACGAATGAGAGGAGGGAGATAGAGAGGATGAGGGATTAAACTTTTCTCAGTTTATATACCCTGTTTTACCACATTTGCTTTTTGAATCTACAAAGCATTTTATAACATCACGACTGACAGAAATATCAAATGGTATGAAACTACAATATTACTGACAAACCACTGCTTTTGCAACTGACCCAATTAATTTTATTGTTGTAATACACAAAATGCTTTTGTTTCTCAGAACAGTAATGAATTAATAATATCATTTTCAGCTAATACTATCAAATAAAAATTCTCCATCTAAATCCAAAAATGAGATGGTTTAAGAAAAAAATATTGTTCTTAAATCTTTGTGAAAAATTATTGCTTCTACTTTTCTCTCTCTCTTTTAGTTAAAACATATTTTATATAAAGAAAATACTATCATTTTTATTATTTTCATACTGTTTTTTTTTTAAACAATTCAGTTTAGCAATAAAAATATTAGTATTAATACCTTACCACCGATGGATTTAATTTTATGTAGAATGTTGACATGTCATCAATTTTTCACTAGAAAAAGTTGTTTTACTTATTTACATTATTAACAAAAACTCAACATAAAAAATTCAATAAGTCAAACAGAATTAAATAGCACTACTCACAGTCTCTACTTATAATACCACACTCTTTTAAACTCTAATTTTCAGCAGTTATCATACCTTTTCAGAAAAAAAATCAACGAACCATTAGTCCTATTGAAATGGGAAAAAATAACTACTGCACTTTGTAATTGACAAACGATTGTAAAAAATTCTGCAAAATGTGAATAGTATTTTTAATTTATGCTTAAGACAACAACATATAAGAAAAAAGCGTTAGTGTTATAAAAAAAAAATTAATCAAAAGTACAGGAATAATTTTTGCTTTAAAGTATTTCCTTTTAAAAATGCTTTTAATAACTACAAAGGGAGGTAAGATTATCCAAACATTGATTTTCTGGCTGTCAAAGTATTTGGACTGCATACATCTATAATAGGCAATTAAAAAAATTAAAAAATGAATACATTGAAAAAATCTAAAAAAACTATTCATAAAAAGCTTTGTTTCTACAGGAAATGTATTTTTATCAATATTAAATTTTACTGGGTTTTTTAATTTGTATAGCATAAATCATACACGATTTAGTCTGTGTTAAACTAATTAAAAATTAATGTAATTTGTTTTTTAATGATGAATTAATCACAGAAGCAAACTAAGATCGTACATAGAATGTGAAAATGGAAATTTGTAAAACATGAGAAAAGCCATGCCTAATCGGGATTTGAACCCGGGACCTCTGGATAAATGTGTTAAGAATAATTACAAAATTAATGTTTGAATAAAGGATTAATGAAAAATGTAATACATATGATATACTTTTTTTTATTTTCCAATAATCCGGATTCGGCCATGCTAAAGTCAATCTACTTAATTGACCTTCGCAAAGCCAAATTTGTATAATCGACATTGTATTTTATTTCTCAAATTCTTCTTGAATGATGCAATTAGAATTTCAATCACCCACATTGCTGATTTTTGCGAGTTTTTATCACTTTAATAATTTTGGAAAATTGCAAATAAGTAATATAATAGATTAAAAATTGATCATTCTAAGGATATTAGAAAGTAATATTTATTTTTACAATAATACTTCTCTTATATTTTTAATCACATTAATAATAGAGAAATTTTAGTTAACCATTTAAAAAAAAAGTTGAAATATGGTTTCCTGAAACATGTCTGACTTTTATGGCTATTTAAAATAATATCTTTCTCTCTACTTTATGACATGTTTATCTATATTCAACAGGAAAACTAAATTACAGCTGTTTATTGCCATTTTAATGGCATTTGTATATACTTTTAATCACACACAGAGATTTTTTCCCATTTAAAAGTAATAAAATTAGCAATTTTATTTCCCAAACTCATTTTTTTTTAAATATTGGAACTCATAACAGTTTGGTACACTCAATGGTTAGTCATAATAAAAGCAATTTTTAATATTCTGAAGAACGCATTAATGTTTTTTTACATAGAATCTATTTACGTTGGGTTATGGTTACTATATTGATTTGAGTTGTGATCAGTTGTCACAAGATTTCATCAACCAACTGAACTGTAAAGCTGTACATAGAAATAAATATCATGAAACAAACCTGTGAAACTGTTATGTAAAGTTACTACTACTATCTGCATTGGCCTTAGCATTCATTACCATTAGCATTTGGTACTGAATTTATTGTTTTTATTTTTTTCCTGTTTAAGTGGTATTTCAGAATTTTTTGATGGTATAATGGTATTATAATAATAATTCTTGTTTTGATAAAATAAACAAATATGAAAGTGAACGTGATAAAAAAAAATGTTCTGTTTACAGATAAAAACAAATTCATTTAGATAAATGCAACAGTAAAACTACACAGAGAAAGAAAATTCTTTCTATTAAGTAGTTCAACTGAGCAATGTAAAAATCTTAATTACATTAAATTAAACTAATAACTTATGTATCATTAATTTATGCACTTCACAGCAATTTTATTGTCAAAGGAAAAGACTAAACTAACTATATTCACAATACTATTGCAACTATTAGGCCTTAGAAAAAAGGACAATATGTTTCTTTTCTTAACAAAACAATATAAACAAAACTGAAACGGGCAATAAAAATATGGATTAACACTGGCACTTCAAAATGCTGGTAATAAAGTGAACCAAACTTAATCAGGTAACAAATGTTTCCTCTGTTTTATTCATTAAACTTTGTTAACGTTATCATTTTAAATTAATTATGAACACATTTTTATAATACCTTAAACTTTACCACTTGTAGTGGAAAATTAGAGTTCATGAACCAAAAATAATGCCAATTTTTGGACTGCCATCCGAGTGGTAAAAATCTACCAAAAAAACAGTTTAATAGGAAACAAAATTTTTCAAAACCAAGCAAAATGTTTGTTTTCTGAAGAAAGAAAAAAACTGGCATATTTATAAAATAATAGTATTTATGTCGATCAACTTTTCACCATACACTCTTTTCCTAACCCTGATCCATTCTTTCCTATTACAGCTTCTGTAGGTGTAGGTCTGACCCTGTTAGAATCTATATTCAGCCAATCCAGAAAAGGTGTTTCCAACTTCCAGAAAACAGATTCTGAGAATCATGTTTCATGGACAATTCCCCTAATATCTGTTAGTAAAATTCTTATTGGATAGAAAGTCAAATACTCATAAAAAAAAAGATTGAACTTACAAATCAAGATAAGAACATATTTTTTTTTGAAGCCATGAAAAAGTTGCATAATAATATTACATTCTGTAAAAATATTTTCAAAAATCCAGCGTAGTTTTTACAAATTACAACGTTCAAAATACTGACATAATGTAGTAAGCATTAAAATACATGGTTAAAATAAAAAAAATTACTTAAAATATACTACATCAAAAAGTTACAAAATTTCAACAATATAAATAATGCTCACCTTAACATCAATATTATCGACTCCACTTCCAATACGGACAATAATTCGAAGCGTCTTGAACTTTTCTAGGTCTTCCTTTGTCAATATGATCGTATGCCACATTAATGCCCCAACAGCCTCATTTAATACCTGAAGAAAATTCAAAAAGTGATTCATAATGGAAATGATTTATGGGTGTTGAAAAATATTAAAATATACAATACATACATACCAAGAGATAATGGTTGAATAGACAACTTTTACGAAGATGAACAATTATCTGATCAACTTACACTACTAATGAGGCATCTGAGATATTCAGTGTAGTTTTAGTTAGTCCAGTGTAAATTATTTGCATAAATGTTGCATATCCTTTGTTCATAAAGTGATAGTGCGTTAAAATATAGTGTATTTCACTAAGCCTGTAAGGGTGTGTATGTGTGAGTGTTATAATTAATGATCATTATATTGTTTCTACCCAAATGCAAATCCATATATCATACTGAAGAGAATTGTGGAAGTGACGATGTTCAAATTATAACAAAAGTTAAATATTAATCTGTTGATTTTACACAATCAAAGGTTAACTGCTATGCAACAATATTGTTTTATGAAATAATCCCTATATAATTATTACTTTTGCCAGTAAGTAGATGGGAAAAATCAAAGTCCTAGGTACTTCTAAAAAAGTATTTCTTTAATTAAATGATACCAGAGATGTACTTACAAAGTAAATACATATGATGTTAGTCTACATTCCACAAGATAAAAATATGTTAGAATGGTTTTCTTCATTTGGTTTCACAGACTCATTCATTGGTTTTTTCAGTTCAATTCATTTACATTTTATAAATAAATATCTGTAGATGTTAAAAAAAAAGATTTTATAAATAGTGTATCAGAAAGTTTCACGGGACTTTCATAACCTATTCTACTAATGAAAATGATGGAAAAATTTCATATAAAAAAATGACTTTGCTTCACTTTGCGAGTTACAGCTAGTGAAAGATTTCGCACAGATTTCAGCTACCCCAGAGTGAAATGGAGTCGTACTGAAATTTTAGGATGTTAATTAAGGGGCAAATTAGTGATTTCTTATGGATTTGAACGAAAAATTGAATTAATTAGGTTTTAGAATTGCATCTACAATACAATTGTATCTAATTGTTTTTTTCTTCATGTGACGACATGAGCCAATAAGTGTCATCAGTGAAAAACGTTTTTCATTTTAATCTCTATTTCTATCTTTTAATTCACACAATGCATCTCATGCTGTAATAAGTTATTGTGTTTACCATATGACAATGTAGTGGAGTTGACCCAATATTCGCAAACAACATTAATGAAAGAAATAATAAACATAATATTTCAATTCTGATTTGTATTACATTTAGAACCTCAATGATATTTCATTAAATCGAAATGCATTTTAAAATAATAAAAAAGCAGATAATACCTTCCTGAAATTCGTTATTTATACAGTGGAAAAATAATTATAAATGAAAAGTTACCCAAGATTTCTTTTCTGGGGTGGAGGTAATTTATGATGACGTTTTATTGTACAATTATAATTTTCTGTTTGAATAAACCAAAAAAAAAAGTTTAAAAAAATAATCAACATTTTTCCTTCTTCTCCACCTTCCAAGATTTTTTTTGTATTTTTCTAGGATAACTATGTTAAATGGAATAAACTAAACAAAATTCCACTAAAAAGTAAACAACCAATAAAAAGTTACTTAAGACTGCTACTTATTGATGAGGGGGGGTAATTATGATAAAATTTTATTACCTAAAAAAATAATAAATAAAGTTTATTATTTAAACTTTTAATAACATTTATTAAAACTTTTGCAAAATTCAAAAAAATTGATATTTTTAAATCTTGATCGGCTCTCCAATCTCCAAAGTAATATTTTGGGGCACAAGTGCTATTACTATGCCTAGGAAGAAAAAAATTCATTTAAAAAATACGCAATAAATAAAAGATTTATTTAAGATTTTTCTCGGTTTTGGGGAAAATTTTGCAACATAAAAATTTGCATGCGCACATGCACTAAGCTTAACAGAAAGTGGTGATATGTTGGCAAAATTTTGAGAAAATTAACTACGAAATTATCTACCCCACCCTCTGCAGATACTGATTCCAAAATTTTGCCAACAAACTGTTACATATACAAGAGTCTATGTACAAAATTTCATAAAAATCGGTTTATCCAATCAGTTAGCTTAAAACACGGGAACGTATGTAGTCACACCAAACATTACCCTCCCCCTTTTTTGGGAGGGTATCTGGGTCATGTAACGTCGAAAAGTGAAAAAAAGAACCATATCCAGTTTTCTGACTTATACCATACTTTCCTTCTTGCAGCATAGCTAAGATGCTAGGAAAGTAAAAATATATAATTTTTTTTTTGTAATAAATAAACCGTTAATTCCAATGAAAAAATTGACAAGCTAATACGATAACTAAAAGTAAAACAAGATGTGTAGTAGTTAACGTTCCAAAATGTTGTAAAACTTCGCCATTCAAGTAACGTTGCAATTTTATACATAAATAAAACATTAATAATAATGAAGGTCACAATAAAAAAACAACTTCAGCAAAATATGAACGAAGAAAATGCGTGTGATACGAAAAATCGAAACTGTTTATATTCTCACAAATAATTCAGTCACTAAAAATACAACGTCGGCACAATACTCCAAATATTTACGCGATTAAAATTAATTCATAACGAATGTTACTATAACAAATGCAATATCAAAAACAAAGCGTCGCTCAATCAGATCATGGTCAAAGTTACAACAGAACATGGTTACTCAAAATTAAAAAAAAACACCCTCTAACTTTGTCGAACCGTTTAAAGGTGAATTAGAATTAATTCGCTTAATAATCGGGATAAAAAATCAATAAGGTTAGTCCTTGATTATTTTTCTGTATCATTTAGTCACGATTTATTTCATTACTGAAATTGTTCTTCAGTAACTAAACAGAAACCTAAAGAATTACCCTTTTTGACCTAACTCTCAAAAAACTCTCAACATCAAGTCCGTGTGGAAAGTGTTAAAAATAAAAAAATATAACCTATTAACTAATCCTTTTTATACCTCCACGCTAACAAAATTGGACATTTCTCAACAGACTAAATAATTAACCGCTATTTTTTTCAGTTAAAAAGCATCTTATGTTCGCTCAAATTTGCTGAATAAAAAATAGTGTGCAATAGTTCAAAGTAACCATTATAAAGGGGATACACATACTTGTACAATGCTCAACAATGCCAAATATGTTATTACCATTTTTTTATATAACTTGTCAATCGAAAGGAAAAATGTAAGTAAGGTTTTTTCTTTTCAAGTTACCAGCGTAAGATCGAGAAGGGTAAAGGGGTAGTCGTCAAATAAGACTAACTATTTTTCCGAAATTTTTGAAGGCAAAATTTACGTAATTAAATGAATTTTAAGTTAAAAAAAAAAGATTTGGGAATAAAACAAGGGCACTACTGATTTTTTTTACTTACTATGAAGTAAGAAATACGCGTTGTTTCAAAATTTAGAATTACATTCTTCGCAATAACCACTGCCGTACCGTCTAAGTAAAGTTCAAAACATTTCTGGTTTTTATCGAAGAGAACTATATTCTACTGCATTTTTTAAAATTATTTTTATCAATAATTACATTTTTATTTACAGCTATTACAAGCTATATGCTTGTATAACATAGTTATAAAAGTATACACGAAGGGGTTTAGGTCATATTTTTTAAACATTTTAATGGCATTATTCTACACAGGATAAAGAAAAAATGTGGTCGCGATTGCTTAATTATACAAGCAATTTTGATATCACGTGAGATTCATCATATGCAACTAACTGCCTTTTCAGAGCGAGAAGCGAGCGGAGGAAAAACAGAGGAAATGCTGCTTAACTTATCGATTACGTTTTTGTGGCAAGTATAACATTCTGTATTGGATTGTAAGCAAATTATGTTTTACTAGTATATTTCGTAACATAAAGCGCGCTTTAGAAACTGTATTCTTGTGTGACATTACAACCACTGCCACGTTTTATACGTCCGTAATTAAATAATTTCTATCTCATAAAATACAAAATGTAGGAGTTATTTTTTTTTTAAAGTGTATATAAAGATTAACACTGTAGAAGCAAAACCTTTTGTACGACTTGCATCTTCATATAACGGTTAACAAAAATTGCATAATACTAAATTATATAAAGAAAAAGGAGGCAGACTAACACAACTTTCCCGAGAATAATTATACGAGAATTTATTCATCCCATCAAAACGAATATTCTAGAAAAAATATTTCACCGGCATCAATGTATCGGATAGCATATAAATCGCGTTAATAAATTTCAAGTTTTTATTTAAACAATGTACGGAATTAAAGAGAAATGACTAAAATTAGTTAATCTCAGTTTCATTTGAAATATTTATTAAATTAATATTTTAGAAACCATAATCAATAAAATAATAATAACAACCAATTATTAAATCGCTATAGAATTAATGAAAATTAAAAGATGTATGTATGAAATATTTGGGAAAAAGGCCGTTTCCTGATAGTGCTTTTTTGTAAATTTTACTAATATTGAAGAGACAATATAAATAAAGTACGGAAAAAATTTACCACTTTGAAATCTTTATAATTTTCTAATTTTTTTATCTTCCTATTCCACCGGCGGATGTTTTAAAAAACAGCATCATCATATCACCCTTATAAAAAAACATTCCATCAAATTTCGTTTACGTTAACGCAGTCCGTAAGTATCAAACGTTAACAGAATTTCGTTATCCTTTCCACTTCGTTGAAAGAGTCTACAGAATGAAACTAAAGAATCCTTACAACATTTGTTTTACAGATAATTAATCGCAATATAAACAGCATTTATTTAAATTCATATATTTGAGATATTTTAGGAAAAGGTGGTTTTTTGAAATTTAATTTATTTATTGTTTTGCAAATGTTACTGATATCAAAAAGGCAATAATAAAATTTACCTTTCACGCATCTTTATCGACTAATGAAATTTCCGAACACCGTATTTCTTCACTCCTCGTTAGAATAAATGCTCCGTAAACTGAAGTCAACCTTCCAAATTGTTAGTTTCTACGAAAATCCATTCCTGTGACATTACGCGAAATACGAGTAGAGGCATCTATACACACACGCGCGCACACACACACACACACACACACACACACACACACACACACACACACACACACACACACACACACACACATATTTTGTTTTTTGTTGGATCTCGATATTTCATGATCCTTTGAGACAGAATATTTATATCTCGGTGAGGAATTTTTGACAAAGTAGGATTATTTTCTGTCAATACATCCTACAATAGTCTGGAAAATAATTAAAAAGAACAGAAATAAATATTTAAAAAATCAAATATACTTACATAAAATGTCAAAACCATTTTTTTTAATTTTTTGAGAGAAAACAAGCCTATAAAAAAGCGAGACCTGGGTTTGGCGGATAATAAAGATATTTATTTGGTTTAAAGTAACTCTTTATTCACGATAACGCAATAAAACAAAATATATAAGTTTATCAACCTACTGAACTAAAAGTAACACTATTACATTAAACAATAGTCTGTGTTAATTAATTTATTAATTAACTAAACCTAACAGTTTCCTTGACTCACACTAAGGAATAATACGAAAAAAAGTTTTGAATTCAATAGACCGGAAATCGATAAATGAACTGAACCTCGTTAAATAAATTACTTTTAAAACACAAATAGATTTTCCACCGCACATAATACAATTACATAAATTTATTGTTGTGTATCGCATCATCCCCGCTAAAGCGAATATTTTTATAATATACGTCATATATAATATAGACATATAATGATACGTCTAAATATGTTATTAAGTTATAGGAAATTACGATTACCGATCGAGTAAAATAAACATTATAAACCAGCAAATATTATTCCTGAATAAAAAAAAAAAAATCAATACACTCAAAGACCAGCAATTCGATTATAGGCCTCTGCAAGCAAACAAAATTCTACCCACATAAATAGAAACAAAAACCTTGTTCTGTAACGGTCAAATACTATCAATTTATCAAAGGTCAATACTATACTATTTATCAAAGAGGAAGAGGTTTATAAAAAAAGAGTTCTAAAATCTGAACGACCGAAAAACATTGATCATTACTTAAGGATACAGATTTAGGCAGAAAGCTATCTTCTTTCTGGTTTAAAGGTAAATTCATATAATACCAAAGTGCAATTACGACGAACCCAACTAAATTTGGAATACAAAGAACCGAAACCCAATGAGAACAAATAAGGAAATAATATTTGAAAAATTTTTCAGAATTCTTAAAAACTTGCTTATACTTTTTATTTAGCCTTATAATCAAATTATCATGCATTGCATGCGTTTAATTAGCAGGTTAATTTGGATTTCAAAAGATAACCTCCGTTTTGCAGATTTTGCAAAAGTAATGGTGGAATACTAATATTGTATTGTAACCCGACCGTAGTAACTGTGCAAAATTTCATCAATCGACAACGTTAGGAAGTATGTTAAATTAAGGATACAAGATTTGAGGACAAACATGAAAAAAAAATTGCGAGTTAAAGAAAAGCAAGTAAAAAGGCTCTAGAAATATCTACGTGATTTTCTTTTAAAATAATCTTGTATTTAAATTCTGTTAAGCAATTTATGAAATCAGTCCATTTGGTAAGGAGAAAAGTTTTTATTTTTATATATCCGAATTGAACTAAAAACCACGTCTCATTTTTAATGAAAAAAGCCTATTTTTTTAAACACAAATTAACAGGATTTTTTACACCCAAAAAAACTTCGGTAAGTAAAAAGTTAGTCTCATTACTTTTCTCACACACCTCGTATGTATATGTATGAATCTCGCATAACAAAAAAACGATAAGCCGTAGAATGTTGAAATTTTGGATTTAGGACTGTTGTAACATCTAGTTGTGCACCTCCCCTCCTTTTGATTGCAATCGACTGAACCAAAGTATCCAAAAAAAGCCCAAAATCCAGAACAATTTGAATTTGGACTTTTTCTTAACTGCAGTAATAAGCTCTCATCGAGAGCTTTTCAACAATATATCATAAGCAGTACTTATTTTCATCGGTACCACAATTATGGCCAAATAAAATTTTAATTAATGAAATATTTGGATCTTAGAAGAAGGCACATCGGTTCGAATAGACTTCATTTCCTTTTTTTTTTTTTAATTTTAATATATTGATTTTAAAGAACACTGTGTTTAAAAATTCGATTCCGTTATCATTTACGAGACCTAAACCAACGGCAATATTGCAATCGCTGTTTAAATCTGGAGTCTGAAGCTCTTTGACTAATCGTACGCGATACGGATACAATGTCAATTTTTAGCGGCTTTCTGAACACTCCAATATGACAAACCAACTTACGTGGAAAGTTTTCGTAAACTTTTCCGTGGAGAATTGAGCAATCTTTTTTTCACATTCTCTAAAATGTCAAACGTCTGTCAAGCGAGTTGGTCGACCACTACGTTTTCTGTTGCAAACACTACCTGTCTCTCGAAATCGGTTTTCTAGCCTAAAATTGACAATTTTTCTGGCGGAGGAACACCAACAAATTTAGATTGAAATGATTCTTTTACACTCGAGTACGATTTCGTAACAAAATATTGTTCAAGAGTGAAAACTCGTTCTATAGTAAAAAACATTCTGTTCGTAACACGACCGGAAACGGCACAAAAATTTACACACTCAAAGAGAATCAACTCACACTGCCGTATCTATACCGGATGAGTAGTGCTACCAACTTCACGTCGCAAAACAAAATTTCCCTTTCTTAGAAAACAAATTACCAGACATTAACAATTTGGTAACAGGACTAAAAACTCACTCTGTAGTATAACATCGAACGATTCCGATAATCACTGTTATTCTTCTTGCGCCGTGTATGACATCATTCTGTACAAGAATTCGCCTACAACTGTCCGTCACCCGGGAGCACGACTCCTAATCGTCAGTAACACATAGGACAGCGTTTAATAAAAATTAAGTAAGGGCTTTCGTTACCTTTTGTAATATTAAAAACTGAAATTTTAGTATGGCAACGTCGGCTTTATTTCTCACGCGTTGAAAGAAATTAAATACCGTATCCACTTTTCAAACTTCAAAATTTAATTAAGAAGTAACGATTTTTGTATGTATTTGTAATACTTGGACGTTATAATCATCGTTAATAACTTACTTTTTTTCAATTTAAAATTAGAAATGTAATTTTAATTAGATTTTTATCAACAAATTTCTACACTAGACGCAAGGATATTTTACGACTCCTGCCCTAAATGTACATTAAAGTAAAATTTTTCCAAACCGCTATTCAACCATGATGCTAAAAAAAAAAAAGGTTGTATTTTCATTATTGTTCAGGGGCTATACTGAAAGTACAGGAGTACTCTATGCTAGCTACTACGATGCAATGTATATAGTAAATCAACAGAGTTCGACTGTTAGAAGTAACTAGCCCGCATTTATAAATTTCTACATTCTTAAATTACTGTGTTAGTATTAATTAAAAAGGAAAATAACGTACAGTTTACGTTTAAGACTGTGTTTCTTAGCCTGTGGGACGAGCTCCCCTAGGGAGGTGTGATAACAATAAATGGGGAGCGCGAGCATATCTAAAAAAAAATAATAATTTACTGAAAGGAAAGCAAAACAAAATACATTCTCACATAATAAAATACACACACTGATATAATGCAATTATAAATAGGATTGTATCCGTACTGCACAATGTATTTAATAATTATCAATACTAAATTAAAAACAAATTTAAAAATTATTAGCGAGTCTCTTGGGCCTGTCTTCCAGAGCAAAGTTTATCGAAGGAAGGTTTAATATTAGAAATAGACTCTCTGAGTTCTTTTTCTACATTTAGCCGAGATCTACATTTTATCTTCAAAGCAGCCCACACAGCAGAAAATCCGGTTTCGCAAAGATTGGATGTTCAAAATGATAATGAGTTTTCATTGCAGAAAACTCATCATCCACCCCTGCCCAAACTTCAAAGAGATTTATTACTAAATTGTCTTTTAATTTCGCAACTTGCCATTAAGTCTATAAAGATTTCTTCTTCGGCAGTTGAGAACCTTTCCGGGGGATTTTGAAATGGATCTCTAACCCACTTGTAACTTGCTAATAAGCTGTCGTCAGCAAGAAAATACTTTTTAAAATTCTTTGCCTGCATGGCTAAATGATTTTCAATGGTTACAACAAAAACGACTTTCACATGCTGTTCTTCAGCCTTGTAAGTTTCTAGGTTTTTTGCTTTAAATTTCTGTTCCATAATTCCAATTTACTACAGAAAGCATTAACCTTACCACTCGTATCCATCATGTGTGCTCCTTTGAGTAGAATATTCAAGGTACTTAAATTTCTCAAATATGTCTACCATGTCGATTAATTCCATAGCATAAAACCATCTCGAAACTCCTTGGTTTCCGGTCGGTTTTCCTCTTCTAGAAAAATGGCGATTTCATCTTTTAATTCATGAACACGTTGCAAACATTTTCCACGTGGTAACCATCTTACCTCGCAATAAAATAGTAACGCGGAATGTGCTCCACCAATACCTTTAAAAGGTGCAGAAAAGATTCTTGATTTTAGGGGGTCTCATTCTTATATAATTTACTACGGTTACAACCGTCGTTAGCACAATATTCAGATCAGGACTAATTTCTTTGGAAGCTAGAGGTCCTCTGTGTCTGGACACAGAGTGGAGATTTTTGTTTTACAAGTGCTTGCGTACTTTGGAATATTCTAGACACTGAACAAGCACCATCGACGCAATTTTTCCACTCTATGTTTGCCTCGTTTATAAAATCATTTAAGAAAGCAAATAATGCGGCGAGTGCTGCTGTTTTGAGTTCTACTGGTTAGCAGAAAAGTAGTTCTTCTATTGCTGATATACGATCACAAAATCTAACATAGGCAATTAAATGACAGCAACTTTATTACTATCTGTTGCCTCAGGTAAAACTGCCAAAAATCAGTTCTCATTATTTCAAGTATCCTTTGTGTAACATGAGGAATGAAGAAAACAAATTTTACTCCATTCCGATAGTCGGTTCAGTAGTAGTCAACGTTAAAACGAAATAAATATACATATATCTTTCATTTTAACCTTATATATTTCAATTTTCAACTACGGTTCTGGTTCTCCAGAATAATAAAATAATTTCGCATACAACAAATAATTTATAGAATAACCTATAAATACCGCAAAACGTGTCCATTATCGAAGATAAATTTTTACACTGTAAACTCATATGAAACTCGTAATTAAGAAAATAATAGAAAAACCAACACGAGATGTAGCTGTAACAGATCTAATTACTCGATTTATTTTAATTTTAAAAAATCGTAATTACTCATATTATCATCTTTACCATATCCCTTTTATTTTATCGTTTAATTAAAAGCCAGAATTAATAAACTTATTAAAAAAAAAAACAAGAAAAAAATTCACTTTTGTGCAAAGAAACCGTTTCATGATACACTATGTACGAATATAAGAATATTTTGGCTATTTGCGCATGAAAATAAATTTTAACAAGTTATAAACGTCGTAAACTGCTTTCCCTAAAACGATGTATAAAAAAAGACATTCTCTAACAATATCTTCTTACCGCAGAAAACTACTGTTACGAATTTAACGGTTATACGTTAAATATATGTTATTTGTGCGCAGCGGTTGTACGAAGCAAGGTATAAACAGATCACGAAGGCAATCTGGCACGAGCAAAAAGAGTTTTCATAAGGAAAACAATTCTGAGATTATCAATACGGATCTAGGATTAGACGAATATTCTTAATTAAAAAATATTGTACGGAGAGTAGCGCTTCAGGGTAGCGAACCGTGGACGCGACAGAGAAGATACAAAAGTCTCAAAAAATGTAGTCCTGCTGAAAATTAGTCGACTCAATAAATTTACCATAATTTTTTTAAAAAATGAAGTTGAAATCTGATGTTATTTAACATTTTAAAATAGCAGTTATTTTAAGGACGCCATTTCGGAAAAAATCTTTTTTTTTGTGTAATTGAAGGACACATACAAAATATGAATTCAAAATTTGGATCGAATATTTTATTTAGATTGAATGTTTAGGAAAAATAGACGTAACCGGTAAGACGGAAAACTTAACTTTCACATTTGCGTTCTCTGAATATCCTTTCCTTCGCTGTGATATGTAGAATTACCTTCCAGAGTTCAGCACAACCTTACGTAAACACCCTTCATACACAATATGCAAGTAATCTATATTTATTTTAGGATTTAATAATCCAACAAGTTTGGATGATTCATCTATTGACCTACAACAATACGTTTCCTTGGTCGTACGAAAAAAAGTCGAGGAAATAAAATATTTTTTATTTGA
Source organism: Lycorma delicatula (assembly GCF_047948215.1). Classification (NCBI taxonomy): domain Eukaryota; kingdom Metazoa; phylum Arthropoda; class Insecta; order Hemiptera; family Fulgoridae; genus Lycorma; species Lycorma delicatula. Next base: position 178,337,687 of record NC_134455.1, read on the forward strand.
ATAGAGTAGAAAACTTAACTAGATTAAAATGCCAAACTTAATGAACATAATATAATAAACATAAATTAAAATACAAGAAAACCGCCATCCTAATTAACCAGGCGTGATAAACTGAACTTTGAAGATAAATTAATCGAAGATGGGGATACTGGGCGATGATAATACACCACACAAGTCTGAATTTACTTCACTTCAGGTAAAACAACTAAACCGAACTAAAATAAACAGCAAGCAGCAAGTTGTTACATTTAAGTTTCAAACATTCCTTAATGAGAAGAAGTAACAAGTTTCAGAATTTAATCACCGTTCACCGATGAGATGACGGGGTACGGCGAGCGAGAGAGCGAGCGTCTTGTACTCGCAGTATACGCGGCGTACACAAACTTAGACGCTTAGTTGTACGCATTAATTGCAACTATACCGTAAGACGACTCGACCCACGTTACCAGCCATCCGGCGAACGATTCGGTTCAATTATAACCGAACCGACCGCCGCCATCTGGGATGTTCCGTTAAACTGAAAACGGTCCCGCGTGCATACGAATCTGATATTAATGTTATCGATTTATTTTTATTCTGAACGCCGGGTTAACCATTCACTACTGATAACAAGATTTCATATTATTATTCGTAATTACTGAAATTCAAAGGTAATAGTTTCTACGACTAAGTGTAAGTCGTAGCTGCAAATCTATCACGCTTAACAAAAAAAAAATTAATTAAAAAAATTTACTGTAGTTGGGTGAAGAGTACGTAGATCTTCATACTAGTACTGAACGTAAGTAACAAACAGCTCTACATACATACAGGGTGTCCCATATAAAACGCAACCCATCAATCACTCATCCATGAAATTTCAAAAGTCAAGCTTACTCCCCTACTCGTTACTGAAATGGACTCGTCCAACATCTGGAACATCGCGCCGACGCAGTAGAACACTACAGATAGTAACAACAATGCAATCATAACGTTCAGCTAGAGACAAGAATGTGTTTTCGCTAGACGAACGTGTTTTCATTGTTGTGTCGTACTTCAGTACGAAATCAGCGGTTGCAGTGCAAGATTTGTTTCGCTAAAAGTACCCAGATAAAACAGCTCCTAACAGAACATCAGTATTAGGGTTAGTTGCAAAATTTAGAGAGACTGTTCTGTTAATAACAAGGAACACAAAAGATCTGCGCCAGTGTTGAATACAGATACAGTCACTGAAATCAAAGACCGATTACTCGCCTCGCCAAATAAATCGATCAGATGTTTGTCTGCTGAAATTAATTTGTCTACATCAACCGTTCATCGGGCAAACAATTACAATTACGACCGTATCGCATTCAAACGGTTCATCAATTTCTTGAGCCCGACAAAGAAGAACGGCTACAATATTGTCAACGGTTCCGTCAATTTCTACGTGAGGGAATTAATGTTATGGATTCGTTATTTTTCACAGATGAAGCACGGTTTCATTTGGATGGCTACGTAAACAGCCAAAACAGTAGAATTTGGAGTGCTGAAAATCCCCACGTTTATCACGAAAAACAATTACACCCGCAGAAGTTGGGCGTGTGGTGCGCGATATCGCGGAAGAAAATAATCGGTCCTATATTTTTCGAGTACACCATTAATGCAGAACGATATCAGGATATTTTATTTCAGTTCATTGCACTCTTGAAAGAGGAAGACAGACACACTGCTGGCTAAAACATGACGGTGTGACATCGCACTACGCAGCTTCAACTTCTGATTTTGTTGAGGAATTCTTTGGTAATCGTGTTATCGGCCGAGGTTTGTGGCCACCAAGATCTCCAGATTTGACTGCGGCGGATTTTTTTCTATGGGGTTACCTCAAAGAAAAAGCCTACAGCGACAAACTACGAACACTTGAAAGTCAATATTGAACAAGCTGTATTAAATATCCAGCCACAAACTTTGAAAAAAGTTGCAAAAAACGCTGTAAAAAGAATTGAAGCTTGTATTCAAGAAGATGGCGGCCACTTCCAACATTTACTCTAAATGTAAGGTAATGGATGGTAATAATAAAAATTACATTTACATTTACACATGCCTTTTTATTATTTCAATACCTACCAACCAATATAAGGTTGGGTTGCGTTTTATATGGGACACTCTGTATAAAGTGAAAAGTAATGTCTAGTATAGTGCGAAATTGTCGATCCTAATTGATTTTGGAAGGAGCGAAAATTAATCTTAGCGTATTAGCAACAACGTGAACACTGTATCCGAGGACACTGAACTTATTTAGTCGGATACCGACTGATAACCGTTGAGAAAATACTTCCTCTATATACCGATTATTTGTATCTATATGTAAGTATAAATTATTTTTTCATAAACAAGATCTCCGAAGGAAAAACGATAAAAATAAGTTTGTCAAAAGGCAACGTACGATTTAGTGTTTGTAGTGTGCTGAGAAACGCTAAAACGTAGCAGTGGAGACTGAAAACGGTCGGTAACATCGACTTCAAGATGAAAATTTACCCACCACTGGATCACGCCACTAATTTTCGCCTAAAAAATAAATCTGTTGCAATTATGAAACATACATTTTTTAATGAAAGATCGTCACACATATATATATATCGACCCATCAAAAAACAATTTTAACATTTTATAAAATCTAAAAACAGCGTTTGACCGTAACACGAATAAAAAAAAAAATCTGATTTGGATACCACATGACTTCCTTGTACACCTATTAAATTACATATACACATTTTTTTGCTGAACCTTATTTAAACTTATTTCGTTTGAAAGTGAGATACGCTCCTCCAACTTTTTAATAAAGTGGAGAGTTACACAACTGCTGAAACAGGAGAACGTGTACACAAATTAAGATCAGAAGAATTATATCAAACCAAAGAGCGATTAAATGATTGGCAACGAAAAACAAATAAATGAAATAATGACCAACTTCGACTTTGGGAGAATACTGTCCGACAATATCACAGGAGTAATGGACTAAAAGATAAGAACTTTTTGTAATTTATTAATTATCGAGCATGTATGCCCATTTTATATGCTGTTCTTACGAGGGTCTATTTTTCAGTCACTCTCTAATTAACTTTAATAAATATAAAATTAAACAGAAATTAAACTAGAAAATCCAAAAATAATACGATACTAAATTATAATTTTCAATTTAATATATTAATAACAAATGTATAACATATGTAATAATGCCTATTAAATTACGTATTCACATTTTTAAAAGTAATTTTATTTCACTAATAACTTCTGATTTTTTTCATTTTTTATTGTTATTACTGAATAATTATTTATTGTAAAAATGTTTTTACAATCACGGGTTGATAAATCAATATATTTAAATTAAAAAAAGGGGGGGAAATGAAGTCCGATTCGAAACGATGTGCTTCCCCCTTAAAAGATCCAAATATTTCATTAATTAAAATCTCATTTGATTATAACTCTGTGACCAATAAAAATACATACCAATTTTAATACATCGTTGAAAAGCTCTTGAGAGCTTATCACTGCAGTTAGGATAAAGTTCAAATCCAAATTTTTTGGACTTTGGAGACTTTTGGTTCAGTCGATTGCAATCAAAAGGGGAAGTGCATAACTGCATTTTACAACAGTCCTAAATCCAAAATTTCAACATCCTACTAATCGTTTTTGAGTTGTGCGAGATACATACGTACTTACGTACGCACATACATACTTACGTACAGACGTCACGCCTAAACTAGTCGAAATGGATATTTTTTTGAAATCTGAAAACCGAAATTTTTCGCGATAACAATACTTCCTTTACTTCGTACAAGGAAGTAAAGAAAACTTTAATAAAAAGTCATTGTAAATGAGAAATTTCCTTTTTAGTCATATATATGACTAAAATATACACTTTGTGTATATATATATATACACAATAAAATTTCTTTTTTTTTTTATAATTTTTTTTTTTTTTAATTGTAAGTATTTAAACTGACAAGTAAGGTTTTACTTACTTGTTAGTTGTTTTAATCTTTAGAAAGCAAAAAAACATATTTACATACAGTTTTATTCTACAGAGTGATATTTAAGCATGGAAACAGCTGCTTTATACTGGATATCAGAGAGGTATTTGGAGGCAAATAGAAGTCGGGTTCTACGTAGTTAAAATATCTGCATTATGGTGAGTTTTTAATCTTTGTCCGCCACCTTGAATCAAACTTAATTTTTTTAAATAGGAAGGTGGACATATTACACGTAATTTCGATTTAAAATTTTACAAGAACAATGGTGAAACCCGTTTTTTCTGCCTTTCATCTTCAACTTGAGTTTCGGGAACAGATAATAGTCTACTGGAGCCAAGTCGGGTAAACAGGGCGGGCGTGGTAAGACGGTCATTTAATTTTCGGCGTAATAACGTATTAAAACTCTTGCCATGAGTGCCGGGTCGTTGTCGTGCAAGAGAGTCCAACCACCCGGATCCCGGTACTTGGAACGGATTCGATGAATGCGATACATCACAGGCGTTTCATTACTTCCAAATAGAATTTAGAATTCAACCCATCGGCTTGGTGAACGCGCCTTCACAAACTGGCTGATTTGGAAGTCCAGAGTTTCAGCGTTCAAGGCCTAGTAAAGGCAGTTATTTTTATACTGACTTGAATACTAGATCGTGGATACCGGTGCATTTTGGTGGTTGGGTTTTAATTAATCACACATCTCAGAAATGGTCGACCTGAAACTGTAAAAGACTACACTTCACTTACACTCATACATCATCCTCATCGTCAGGAAGTAATAACTGACGGTATAGCCCGGAGGCTAAACAAGAAAAAGGAAGAATTTAGAATTCACAGTTTAACCAGTTAGGACAAATTCATGATGAATCAGGCCCTTGAGTCGAATGCAATCAACATGGTTTTCACTTGATTTTTGCTGCCTGACTTTCACCTGTCTTTGTGCTCCAGGACTCAACTAAGCAGCGGATTGACGCTTCGTTTGCGGATCATACATGAAAAGCACCGGCTTTCATCACCAGTTACAATTAATTGCAAAAAATTTTCGGTCACTATTGCCAGTTTCAACGAAGTCTTGAGCGCAAGAAATACGCACCCAATTTAGTTCTTTGGTCAAGAAGTGTGGAAAGAAACGAAAGCACATCTTTCGGCGGTTCATTTTTTCTGTTAGAATTGTACGTACCGCGCCTTTACCGATGTTTAGTTCTTCTGCTATGGCCTGAAGGGTAAGATGAGGTTGTTCGAGCAGGATCGCATGCACATTGGCAATATTTTCCTCGTAAATAGCTGTTGAAGGCCTGACGCTTCGTTTGTCATCAACGACTCTCTACCGTCTTTAAACCGCTTCCACCACGTGTATGTTGAAGGACGAGATGCGGCTTCATCACCGAATGCTTGCTGTATCACAGAATAAGTTTCAATGAAAGATTTTTGAAGTCGAACACAAAATTTTAACGCGCTTCTTTGTTCCATGTCGCGAGCTCGCACAAGGTCACATGAATACAACGTTTGCGGCCGAATATAAATCGAGACTGGAGTGACGAAGTGATGAAATTTTGTACAGACACTCGTCAAATATCGTATTACATATTTCCTTGGTTGTCCGAGAGATTCCACTACTTCAACTACAGAAAATTAGTTCGGGAACGTTTTAGATCTACTGTGTCTTTATGAAAGACATTGTGTTCGCTCAACTATACTCTCTACAGCTAACAGAATTTGTAGTACTGAATCGACGTATTTAGGTGGACCGAATGTCGCATTACGTCATAGTATAATCGGTTCAGAGAAACAGCCGACAGGAAATTACGTCATTCCTCAAATCGCAAGGCAAGACTTGAAATCGAATAGTTTTTATTTTTGAAGATGAGTATACCCTTTACAGTGATATCATAATGAAATGTAACGGATTAATGCATATTTTAACAGTATTTTGTTATATTTTAATAATATCTTTGCAAAAGGTGTGATTTGTATACAAAAAAAAGTCTTCAGTGCCTGGTCGAATTGTACGTAAAAAAAAATGTTATTTTTCGAATAACAGAAATATATTATTCCAATTTAGTTAGCTTGCGACGCCGCGCACTGCTGGTAACGTAGCCAAAACATTAAGGCACTTCGTTAATTGCCGGATCAGATACCGTAAAACTGATTTTAAAAAGCTCTCCCTACATAGTAGTGGTGATAAAAAGTTTATTTAACTGTTATCCAATTTTTTTGTTTGATTGTTTTGTGATGCATCGTCATGGCTGATGTCAATAGACACAAGTATTAAAGATAAATAAAAAGGGAAATACAATACCGAAACCGTTCTGGTTAAATCCCATGGTGAAAGTTAAACATATCTTAGAAGGTGTATGTTAAATACTTCCTGTTGTTTTCTTTTCTACTTTAGTTTCGTATAAATAGATATTTCGTCAAAGAATTTATAAAATCCATCCATTTTTTTATATAAAAATAATTCAAATAATTCGCCGTTTATAATTCAAGAACAATCCAAAAAAAAATTTCATTAACGAAACCGAATCGCATTTAATATTTTTCTCTGTAGTTTAAAATATAAATATATATATATATATATATATATATATATATATATATATATATATATATATATATATATATATATATAATTCTAACAATATTTTTTTTCTTCTTACCTTCTTAGAAGACAGTTATTAGTAATCTACGAGTAGTAAGTATACTAAAAACTTAAATTATAAAAATTTGACTACTTAGTTATATGTTGTATGTACCATCTGAAGCTGAAGAATTGCAAACAATCTTTAAATAAAGCTTACTTTTATCCCGTAAAGGGTAAACGTAAAAATATAATTTTTAATGAAAACCACTAATTAAATTAAAGAAAAAAACATCCTAATAAAACCATGGCGTAGCAACAAATTCACTGTAATTCTACGTTTTGTGCGAATTATGTCATTAAAGTCAACCTAGTTTGATAGTTAATTGTACATCATTTTTTCATTAACATTTGTACTCAATCGCTTTCAATCTTAAATCAACTTTCTTAATTTTACAGAAATTGATATACTTCACTAAGATTCTAAAAAAAACCTTCGGAAGAAATCCGGGTAAACAATTTCGATAGATGTCGGATACTTCGACGTACACTTGCACACACAAATCTGAGGGTGGCAAAGTTTTTCCTTAGTAAAATCGGGTATGATGTATTTTAGTGTCGGGAGACAAAACAGTTCGTTGCATTGTATATTTTACGCAGTTCATAAAAAATCGTTGATCAGGATAAATAAAATCGTAGTTTTCGAACAACGATTTCAGTACTCGGCCATTTTAACAAAAAACGGAATCGATATACGTCTTTTAAAATAAATAAATTAAAACCCTGATATACTCGTTTTAAAAGGCCGCCTGATATAATTTACGTATAAAATAACATTAATATATAATGATAAATGGTAAACAATAAAAGTATTACAAGACGGGAAGATGTGAATAAATATTTCCCGCCAGTGCGGTAGATGTACCGTGATACTCGCATGACATTTTTTTCAAGCGAGTAACCACAAAAAAATTGCAATTGTTATCGCAATTTTACGGGGAATATTCTAAAACAGTAGTTGTAGCTACTTTTATTACATAAGCGTTACTATTAGTTTCCTTTCTCCAACAGTTAAGAGAGAAACTATTTAAAAAAGATACATATATATAAATATCACTCAAACCCCTGAAGGCACTCAAAAACAATATACAATTTCTTCAGTTTTTATAAAATAAAATTCAGTACTAAAAAGTAATTTAATAAGTTAACAGTAACTAAAGTCTAAAGTAACATCCAGATATAGGATATCGGCAAAGATATGCAGCTATTTAGTACGGGCTAAGATTACCTCTTTCAGCAGCTAATAATCGAAAAGCTTAAGTAAAATTAAGTTAAGTAAAATGTATGAGGAGAAAGGCGTAGATAAAAGCCGAGATATATGAACATCGGGTAGACCGACAAAAATAGATTTTTATATTGCGCTTACGGTTATTTCTTATGGACATCAGCAACCGATCGTTTCTCGAAGCCGCATCACGATTCGATGAGCACTGGGAAAGTATAAAAATGTAACGAACATTCCAGTATTAAATTCAAGCATGTGTGTACGGATTGTACATACTTTGTCTGTGGCACTTTGACTGCAAAACGGCATCATAAATGTCCATAAATATAGTGATCAGGAGGAAAGGGAAATAATTTGGAACTGACTCTAAAGCGTGAAATAAGGATCAAGGTTCATACAAGCGTATGTACGAAAACGCTTTGTTATCGAATTACGGCTAACGAAAAATTTCGCCCGGATTGCAGTTCCTCGTGAAATAAGATCTAACTGAAATTTTTAAGACTTACAAAAGTGTAAACTTGATGGTTTGTTGTGTTTATTGGCCCGAAAAATTGAATAAAATAGTTTCAGAGCAGTATATCCCATAGTTTTCACGATATCCAACGTCAAACCGAAAAATTCGTTGACGAAAAACATGTTTTTTTAAGTTTTAAGGACAATACCTTTGTTAAATGATTAATAAATGCGTAAGTAAATTTTATATCAAAACTAGTAGATAATTTAATTCCGAGAAAATTCGTGTAATTTATTACAACGATTTCCTATTTCGACCCCTGAACAATTAAAATATTTTAAATTTATTTTTAAAAACTCATCGTGGTTTATACTGTAATAATTTACAATAAATATTCGAAAATTCCACTACAGAGTTCTAAACTCGTTTACTTACATTTTCTGTCTAATAATATCTTCGCGTTCCTTGACGAAGGAAGCAACAATGAGAATGCGAACGAACAGTATGTCTACCTTCTTGTGCACCTCATATTTTATTCATATCCCTAACAGTAATCTAAGGGAATAAGATCCGATAATCTAGGTGGCCAATTTACCGGCCCTCCACATCTAATCAATTTACCAATAGATTTAATTTTTCATCTAAGTAATTGCCTTACTTCATTGTGAAATGTATAGGTGTTTCAACCGGTTGATAGTACATTTCAATTTGTTTCGCCAATGAGAAATTTCGAAGCACTGTAAGAAATTCATCGTTTAAAAATTCCAGATAATTTTCCCCGTGGCATGTTTTCTGGTATGAAAGGATATATTAATCGGTTGTCAAATATACCACACCAAAAGTTCACCGAAAATCGTTGCTGGAAATTTGATTCAATTACAGAATGTGGGTTTTCTTCGGATCACCGATGTAAATTCGGTGTGTTTACACAATTATGGGTAAAAGTAGCTTTATATGAACGGAATAAGCGGTAATTTGGTAAATCCATTGACAAGAGGGTGCAGGCGTCTGATACGACTACCAAGCTGGAGGTGTTGACCTTTCTCAACATAAGGACGCAGTTCGTGAACGTGTAATATTCTCCACACTGAACTTTGTGGAATGCGAGTCACTTAGAAATTTTTCACAGGGTTGTTGTAGAACTAAGGTGTACACCTGAAAAATGTTTTACCTACCTTTCAACATTTACTGGTTGACATACAGATGAAACATGAGCACTGGAATGTGTACGGTTATCACGAAGAATATTAGAAATTTGATTATAGAAATTTACAAAATCTGTACTAAAAGCAGCTGTTTTGAATTTTTACAAATTCAAAACATTTACTCACTTTAAGGACATCACTTGCACTTCAAGCACGGGTTTTTATTTTCCTGTTAAATTTTGGTTTTAATAATAAAAATTGATTTTTTTTTTTCTAGTTGTTCATAAACTTTATTATATCAATTTTCTTAGAATTAAATTCTCTACGTGTTTTGATAATAATATTTACTCATTTAACAAAGTTATTAAACTTCAAACCTAAACAAATGTGTTTTTCGTTACCAAACATTTGTTTTACGTTGGATATCATGAAGACTACAGGAGGAAATATAGTTTTGGGATCTGATTTATTCGATTATTCAGGTCAAATACATACGACACCATCAAGTTTACTCCTTAAAAATTTCAGTATGACCTCATTTCACCAGGGGAACTGAAATGCAGGCAAACGTTTTTTTTGCTAGCCCTAACTCGATAACAAAGTGTTTTCGGACATATATTTGTATGAACCTTTTCTTGATTCAATTTCTAATATGAGTTCCCAAATTATTTACCTTTTTTCTGAACCACCCGTATATAAAATGTACAGGCTGATCGGTTTCCCGGAAGGCTGATAACACGGATCAAGAAATCGTAATAAAAATTAAAAAAAAAAATTGCAAGGAAATTGTATAAATTTAATTTTACCTTTTGTCACTGACAAATTTTACAGATATTCATTCACAGTGCAAAATGAAAGAAGCCTATATTTGAAATTCAACACATTTTTTGGAAGGTCGCGAATATATTATTATTCTTTAATTTTCACGGTTTTGACTTTTTTTTCTAAAATGGACCTTGGGCGTACAGATACAAATATAAGTTTTACCAAAAGCAGAAATTTGATTTTTTTAACCCATAAGTTTACTCTTAAATGAATGAATACGAAAAATCATTCTCGTCGAAAAATATTAATTACACCGACAAAATTGTAACTGTAATTATATTGACCATAAGTTGATTTCAATAGTGTTAACTACTGTCTTGAAATATGATCATTCTTCAATATTCGTTCATACGTATTCAACAGCAAGACAGATACGGATCGAGATAATTGCACATATTAACAGTTTAGCAAAAACCTTCTCGCTTTAATTTTGTGTAGAACTCGAAGATAAAATGAAAACAAATGCATATTAGCATTTATTTATAGATATAGCATTATTTAAGTGTTAGTTGTTTTAATTGTAGTTGTAAGACGGTATGTTTTTTTTATTTTTATAACCGTTCCGTTCTACCTATTTGTTGTGTTTTTTTTTTATGGAAAACGTTTCACATACAACGCGAAGATTAAACTCAAGGTTATTTAACGCGCTGAACAGATTGAAATTCGTGCCGCCGGTAAGAATTCTAGGTAAACGAAGCGAATTTGCGTCGGTGGCGCAGTAGGAAACAGAAATTATTTGCGTGTAAACAAACGAAGAAATCTTTTTCGGGACCAAAACACGGAAAATATCCGGAAATCCGTGCTGCTGTTTTGCCCTATTTCAAGGAACTCCACACAAAAGGTCTTTCAGTGACAAGAGATGGACTGATATTAAAGGCCAGAGAAATTTACAGGAATAATGGTAGTCAATTTAAAGCTAGCCGTGGATGAAGTGAAAAATTCATGAAAGGCAATGTCTGTCATTGCGTCGCAGAACCTCCATTTGCCAAAGTTACCATCAGATTATGAGCATAAATTAGTGCAATATTAACATTACGTAATCGATCTAGGATTAAAAAAACACTACTTTCTCTGTCAAATCGGTAATGATGATGAAATTGCTGTGTTCTTTGATATGCCACCAAATTACGCCGTAAGTGAGAAGGAACAAAAACAAGTAACGGTAAAAACACCTGTATATTAGAAAATAAGAGTAACTGCTGTTTAAGTAAAAAAAAGAGTAACTGTTTAAGTGCTACTGCCAGCAGAAATAAATTATCGCCGTATGTAATTCTTATAAGGAAAACTGTGCCAAAAAAAGGTTCTGCGATGGTGTAAATATTCGAGCACAACAGAACGCCTGGATGACAAACGATATATTGCAAGATTGTTTAAGATGTTTATGGGAACGCAAACCAGGTGAACTTCTAAAACGAAACAATATGTTAGTGTTGGATGCTTTTCATAGTCATTTGTCACAACATTACAACAAAACTGACAAACGTAAAATCTAATTTAGTTGTAATTCCTGGAGATATGTGACAAGTCAATTATAACCACTGAATGTCGGGGTTAATAAATATTTTAAAGATCGTATTCGTGCAGAATACAATCAGTGGTTGACTGAGAACGATCATCCCCTTACACCGAGCGGCAAAATTAAACCAACGTCAGCAGCGACAATTGTAAAATGGATTGCTTGGAATGATTTTCCATCAGAAATAGTTAAAAAGATATACTTGAATTGCTGCTTGTCGAATTCATTGGATCATTCTGATGACAATGTTCTTTGGAATCACAGTGACGCAAATGAATCATACTCAAATAAAACTGACGACGACGACAACATAGAAAGCTAACAAGACAAACTGCTTAGTTACGAAAAATTACAGTGATTAGTGATAAAATACCGTACTTAAAGCTAAATACGTACGTAGCTAACATTACGAGGTGCAACCCAAAAGTTCCGGGAATTTAAATTTCGCGCGCAAACCATCGCTGGTACGACCTGCTGCCGCTAGATGTAGCTTACAATACTCTTGGTGAATCAGTGTTCCAACAGCTGTGACGATGAGAGGCTGCATTTTTGACTTTCGTGCGGTTGTGTAACGTTGTTTTACTGCTTCGGCGAAGTTATAAACGGCAGATTTTAAAGAGCAAAGAACCTGCATCAAATTTTGCTTCATGCTTAAAAAAACTGGTGCAGAAACCCATCGCAAGCTTGTGGACGCATTTGATGACAATGCTATGAGTGAAAGTAAAACTTTTTTGTGGTACAAACGATTCAAAGATGGACGAACGACAGTCGATGACGATGAGCGTTCAGGAAGACCATTAACAAGCGCAACACCGGAAAACATCGCGAAAGTGCGAGAGGCTATTGTTGCAGATCGTAGACAAACAATCCATGATGTTTCTGCAATCGTACAAATGTCATATGGGTCCGTGCAACGCATCTTGTCGGACAATTTGAACATGAGACGCATTGCTGCAAAATTCGTACCGAGACTGTTGAACAGCGACTAGAAACAAAATCGCGTAACTGTCTGTAGTAAATTGAAAAATTCAGCAAAAATTCATTCTCCAACATCATAACCGGTGATGAAACATTGGTGTACGGGTATGACCCTAAAAGTAAGCAGCAGTCGTCGCAGTGGAAGTCGCCAAGTTCACCGCGGCCAAAAAAAGCACGCCAAGTTTGCAGCAACGTGAAGTCCATGATGATTGTTTTTTTCGACATCAAAGGCATTATCCATAAGGAATTTGTTCCTCTTGGTCAAACTGTCAATGGGATGTTCTATTGTGAAGTTTTGAAGCGGTTACGTGAAAGCATTAGGCGCAAACATTCAGTTCTGTGGGGTAACAACAGCTGGGTTCTGCACCATGATAACGCGCCCGCGCATACATCGCTAGCCGTTCGGAATGTCTTAGCTTCCAAAAAGACGGTAGCGATTCCCCACCCACCCTATTCGCCTGACTTTGCCCCGTGCGACTTTTTCTCTTTCCGAAAATAAAATTTCAATTGAAGGCCGTCGTTTTAACACAATTGAGGAGATTCAGGAAGAAACGCAGAACGTGATTCGAACACTTAACACCTGCAGACTTCCAGGGATGCATGGAATCATGGGAAAAACGCTGGGATCACTGTATCAATGCCCAAGGAGATTACTTTGAAGGAGACAGTGGAAATTATAAGTTATGGTAAGCTATTTTATTTTTATGGTAAAAGTTCCCGAACTTTTGGGTAGCACCTCGTACATTTGAGGTACTATAATACAAAATATAGTGTTTTCATTATGTAAAAAATATAGTGCTTTCAATTTTGGTGTTTTATGGATATTTGGATTATTCAATAAATTGTTGTAAGTAGTTGCCATTTAAATTAACCTTTTATATTCATTTTTCAAAATGTAATGAAATATGACGAACTTAATGAAAAATACTGATTGATATACACTAAATACTTATATGACCGTAATTTGTAATAAATTATACAGAGTATTTTAATATTTCTATTTGATATTTTTATTTTCTCCCGAAATAGAAAAAAAATTATTTTTTCCAGAAATCTACTAAATTTAGGGTGCGTCTAAAATTCGAAAAACAACGGTATTTTTTCAAATCGATCAGCTATCTGTTGCAACATGTCTACTTTCAAAAAGGCATATTTTCTCATTAAGCCTTACTCGTGCAATATTTTGACGAATATTTGGATGTAGTTATCCGGATAAATTTGTCTAAAACCATTCGGATCGGACCAGCGACTCTTAATGAAATACACGAACGTTCTAACTTACACAAGTGACTCAAAAAGCACATTGTCGCAATTAGAATCATAAAATTCATGTAAAAATTTAATTTCACCCTATTTGTAATTCAAAAGTAAAAAAAAAACATGCGATATTAACATTTTTTTGGAACTAATTGAGGTGCAAAATTTAGTGTTCAATATGTTTCATGACCGTTAACACAAACGCTGCAACATTAAGATTCGAAGGGAATATTTTTTGCTTATAGAAGGAAATATATATATTTTTTGAATGCTGGAATAAAAAGATAGATAACACAAATTGAACAAGGAAGTTTGCGCACGAATGCGTTTATCACAAACGAAATAGCGGTTGACCGAACTTAAAACATTTCCTTTGATTAATTCCTTATCACGAAGAACGCCGGTCATGTTGACATTTCACTTCCAGTACGGATCAAAACGTATCTACTCCCGATACCGAACAACCCGCAAAAAGTAAATCGACAAAGACAAAGAGCGATAAGCATTTGTTTCGTTCTACACTCTTGCCGAAAGAATCACAGGAAACCTTTAGTTTGTTTCACATTCATTCAGTTAGTGTACAATAGCAGCAAACCGCAAACCGTATAATGGAGCTAATTTATAAAACAGTAGTATTTAAGCAATTACAGACCGATTTAAAACACGCATCGCATTAAAAAAGAAAACAAAAATAGGATGACTATACATTAATTAAACAAGTCGGTTTTTATTTTAATCACGAAGAGCAAAGTTCAATTTGACCACAAGGAAATAGCATGTCAGAATAAAAATTCACAAGCAATTTATGAGAGTACGACATACACAACAGCGTAGTGTAGTATAGCGATTACCCGTCCGTGAACGCCACACGATATCACGATGGAGGGGAGAGTAGCGGCCGTACATAGCCTACATTTATTAATAGGGCAACAAAAGACTGGAGATTAATAGGCTATCTCTCAAAATTATAAAACTTTAATTACTAACTTTATCCGGTAAACTTCATCAACTTTAAACTACCATATAAAACTGATTAATTAAACTTTTTTATTTTTTATTTGGAGAATCCATCCTTCTATTTAAATAATCCATTGTAAAGATAATGAATAATCATTAAAATTACAGATAGTCAACGAAAAGATAATCTAACTGCGAAAACAAACCGTGTATTACAATTAACTTTCATTAAATTAAGTCGACGTATATAACCGCACAATGAATATTTTACAATTATTGACGAAAAAGAAGGAAGAAGAACCACATGATTTTCAATAGCAGAAATTACTAACTTCGAAATAGTTAACAAGCGCTTTATAAATATTATATTACTGTTCGCATCGATATATACATACGTTATTCGCATTAAATCTCTGTAATAGTTAAACGAAAACATAACTCTTATCGTAACAAGAAAACTCATGGGTGATCATTTATTCAGCTAATTACTTAATTTTGAAAGTGAATTTCTCCTTTCAAAACTGAAGAAAAGTAACATTTTATTATTATACCTTTACAAACAAGCAGAACATAATCAATAAATTATAGTTGCTACAGTGGAAAGCTGCTGATGACAAACACATTTTATAATTCGACTTATAAAAACGAAGTTACTGTCTTTACCGTTTTTTTTTGTTTTTTTTAAATTTAGAAGTCTTGTATGATTATTGTAGCTAGTTGCCTCCAACTGAAATAATATTAGGTGAAAATAACCGGTAAACTTTTGACCCAAAAACTCGTGCATTAGAGTCAAAGACAATGAGAGCAGTAATAAAGGTATGAATAATAAGACAGATCAAATTGTTGGAAGCGTTTTACACGCATGTATAGTCGTGTCGCATATAAAAAGGTGTGGTTGAGTAATGAATTGCAAGAACTATGTTTTTTAAAATTAAGAAATAAATTTCTCCTACATAGTTGAAAGCGTTTTCACAAAAAAAAACTTAAATTTTTTCTTTATATCATCTGTCACCGTCTTACTTATGACTGTGACATGTAAAGCATTCGAAGTAAAGAGGGGACACAAGTCAGAATCGCTTCCAACGACAGTAATATTCTTCAGTTTAATGTTCTCGGTCCCTGTACTTGAAGGGCTGACAGCGATATCCAACCGTGTACGGTTCTAAATATAAATATATTTGTGTGTATGAATTGTTCAGTGAAGGGGAGGAAATTAGTTCATCTCTCACTTTCCTTTGTAATACTGGCGCAAGGGATGTTTGTTATACTTCAGAATATTTATGCAGTTTTCTGGATTGACTTTCTCATCGGTCAGGTCATTTGTAAACATTACCGTTATATGACGTCTGACGAGCATACATCGTGAAGCATATGTTATTACGCTCCAAAGATTGGGTAGGACAAGTTAAATACCTTACAAAAAAGACAGAATATACAGAAGTCTTAAATACGTTAAAAATTTAAAAAATTAGGAATTTTAACGGGCAATAAATATTTTCTTTAAAAAATTCGTTTGACATTTAGGATGAAATTAATTTCCAGGAAATCAAATAATACGTGAAAACTGCTACGTAATTTACGAAGATTTTATCATTTACGACGGACGATCAGAAAGTAAGTTTCACCCCTTCTATGAAAAACACATAATTATGACAATTTTTTTTTTTTTAATTGAACAGAAATTACGTATTTTTATCTATTTTTCGTCATAATAACCGAGTTTTTCTAAACACTTTTCATATTTTGTGAAAAGTTTTTAAATTCCACTCTCATAAAAATATCGTCCAATTTCCTTCAATAATTTAAGAACCACTTTCTTACAATCATTATCATTAACGAAACGCTCCACTCCCAGGTTTCACTTGAGAGGACCAAACAGGTGGTAGTTGCAGGGAGCTAGGTCGGCGCTGTAAGGCGGATGACCACACTTACCACTTGAATTTTGCAGTAACTCCTTTGTCAAATGAGACTGAATGAGGAGTAGTGTTGTCGGGAAGAAAAACGACCCCATCGCTCACAATTTTCGGGGTCTTCGATCTTTTTTATTGAACGCAATTTTTTTAATCTCACAGTAAGATTCGGCATTGATTGTTGCTCCTCGGGGTATAAATTCACTGTAAACAACTCCTTTAGATTCGAAAAAGACTGTCAGCGAAACCTTTCGATTATGTGGGGATATTTTCACTTTTTTTGGCTGTGGAGAATTTTATGTCTCTATTCATGTGATGCTCGTTTAGTCTCAGAAATGTAATGAAGCACCCAGCTCTCATCCTCTGTGATGATTTTTTTCAAAAAGTGTGGACCAATCCCGGAATAAAGTTGAAGAAAAGAAAGAGCAGATGCAAAACATTGATGTTTTTGGTTGTCGGTCAACAGATGTAACACCATCGTGCACACATCTTACGGTAATCAAGCTGATCGTGAACAATCGCAAACACACTACCATAACTGATGTTAAGTTCACTTGCAATCTCTCTAATTCTAATGAGCCGGTTACTCAAGATCATTTCATTCATGCGTTCTGCGTTACCCGTCGTGTTTGCAGTTGAAGGACGCCCAGCACGCAGATCGTCAGTCACATTTGTTCCTCAGTTTCTGAAAGTTTGGCACCATTTTGTGATCATCAGGCGTGATATTGCACTCTCACCGTATACCTCAACAATTTGGCGATGAATTTCACAATTGTAATATCTTGCCCACAAAAATCGGACAACAAAACGCATTTCTATGCTGAACGAAACCTCTTGAGTACACGCCATATT
Organism: Lycorma delicatula; assembly: GCF_047948215.1. NCBI lineage: Eukaryota > Metazoa > Arthropoda > Insecta > Hemiptera > Fulgoridae > Lycorma > Lycorma delicatula. The sequence goes on from NC_134455.1 coordinate 178,355,427, forward strand.
GACAACGATACTTCACGTAGTGAATATCATACAGAACTGCTGCTTTATGATCAAGAACACGTCATGGGTGTAACTTACCTTTACATCCACCTCTCGTAATTTGAAAAGAAAAGGTAGACAATAGACGGCACACATAGAAGGATTCAAAAATAAATTCTTATCATCAAGCGGATGGCAAAATAGCCTTATATTCGACAATGAATGAAAAACGAAATGAGACAGAGCAGAACTATAATAAAAAATCGTAAAAAATTGACAAACCTGTAAACAAAAATCCGATTTTTCTTGTAGTGCAAGAAATGTAACTGGGACATGTAAAAACTGAAATTAAAGATTAGATTCTTTTCACCTAACCCAAAATAAGACGGCACCTTTTCCTGTATATTTACAAAAACCCGGGTACCGCTTGATCTTCTGGAATCAAAATTGCAGAAAATGGATTTTGTTGACAAAACTGATTTCAACGGCTTTACTGAAGATCCCTTGATAAAGTAAACTGCTGAAAAGAACCAACACAAAATGACAAAATACAGCAAAATAACCTTAGGTCAGAATAGAGGGTTCACAGGAAGTACAGACAAAAATTGTGTATTATCTTCAGTGTAGAAGAAAAGTATAAACATTTTAAAAACAGATATCATCTCACTGTATCTACATTAACAAAAATTAGCAGTCTTCAGAACTTCCGACGCAATCACGTATAACAGACAATCCACAAGGGTGTGATGATGCACAGTTAGTTGGCAATCGCAGCGAATACAAACGGGTGTATCGGTCTGCATCATGAGATATCCAAGAGTAAGCCTAGTGTGCCCTGTACGCAAACGGGTAATAATAACCTCCTTTCTACGGTTATTCTTGCACGAGGAACTGCAGGGTGATACAGTATTCTTAACAGGACGAAGTTTATTGTTGATGGAAGCAACAAAACTAAGACAAAAGACTATGCTCAAGACAAAATTGAAGCTGTCGAAAGAGGGACGTAGAAAGTCGTAACGCAATATTGCCAGAAACCGTTACAAAATTAAATTACAAGAAAAGAATGATTTAAAAAAAAAAGTTCTTCACAGAGATTTAGGTAATGGAAAACTCACTTCATCAATAACGCGTGTAAAATTTTAAATGACTAAAAATAATTTTGTAAAAATGTTCTATAATAACAACATTAAACCTTTATCCCTCCCTTAAAATTTGCTTAAGGGAATATAAATCTGATCGATTTAATATTTACGTTATCTATCTTTATCTTTCTAGCAATAAATCTTTATATTATCCAACCCTATTAAAAGGGTTTGTATTTAGTCGTAATGTTCAATCTAAGCTACGGTTTAAGGGATTTAGTTGTTTGTAAGCTAACTTTTTATTAGCACTTCGATTGGGATTTTCTAAAACAACCTTCGTATTTTTTATTTTACTCAATGCACACCGTTAGAAATACTCGCTTTATATTTTGTAAGTAGTTTATTAATGATAGATACAGTCGAAATGTCCATCCAGTTTTAGATTTAAAGATTTTTTTCAAAACAATTTCTGATCCTTCTTTTGTTTTCTAGATTATTTTTGTGTAATAAGTAAGGGCTGTAATATATAATTAGGGATTTAAGAACAGGTTAGCCCACATTACGGAATTAAACCGAGCAGATCCTTTTTTTTTAACACGGTAAGAATTGGTCAAAGACGATTTTGAACACAAGAGCACGCACACTGTGTAGAAAAATTTCTTTTGGGCCCAACTCCGATGCGACCAAAATAAAAAGACAAGATTTAAAAAAAAAAATTAATAAGCTTCCAAAAACCTTTCAAGAGTTAAATCTAAAATTAATCTTTCTATTGGAAAAAAATCTAATACGGCTACTGTATTTAAGATATAAATGATTGGTTTTAAATAAAGAACTTGATGGCTAAAATAGATAATAATAATATTAAGTGCGCAAAATCGATTTTACGCACTTCTAAGTTTCTTCCATCTTTTGACAAAATAGTTATCACTCAAAGCATTCTCGCTTTATTCTAAGGTAATCGAATAATATTAACTAAAGCGCAAAATGATTGCAAGGTAAACGTTGTTGTTGATATGTCAAAAGCGTGATTTCGCATTATCGAATTCATACACGTTAAAATTTTTTGTAACGTGTATGAACTTTTACACGTTAACTCTTTTTGTGCTATTTCTACTAGACGAAGTAAAAAAACCCTATTCATATTACCTTATTTCTTTTTTAAGATTTATTCCTGAAAAAATTAATCGAGGGTAAATTATTCTTAACGTGGGTAAAAAAAAAGTATAGTACAGTAAGGCATAGTGGACAATCAACTAATGGTACAGAAAACGCAATGCGAAGTGGGCAGTTGTAATCATGAGTTTGGTTAACCAGTTTCTTCCGACCAAGTTCCATAGAAAAATTTATATTTAAGAGAAACGGATTGAACTTTTCTTATTTTTTCTCTATATCATTAATTACTTGTGCAATTAAGAAACCAATTTACATCCGGTCCGATGCCATTAATTTTTTTTATAAAAAATAATTCAAATTAGGTTTTTTATTATCTTACAGCTTCGCATTTTACGTACACCTTAACTAGCGCTTAACAGGGTACACATTCATTAACAGAAAGTAATAATAAAAATTACAAAAACAAACTTGGCTCCTTGGAAATCAATCGAACACTTAAATACCTAATTAAATCAATCAATTTAATTATTTTTTTAAGTTTATTTAAATATTTATAACCTCTGATGAAGAGAACTCTTCGAAAACGTAAACATGAATGTAACAGGCAAAAAAGTACCGACAAATAGAAAATAAAAAATTATCAAATCTTCTAATTTTACGTAAACTTTTGGGGGGAAGGAAGCAAATCAGATGAAACCCAGATAAAATTGACAGATACATGATAGTCAACATAAATATTTTAACTAACAAAAAGAGCGGGAAGTGAAGAACTCGTTAAACATTCGCGATTAAATTTAATTCTAAAATAAAGTACGGATATAAGTTTACCTTTTCGTGTATCTCCGATGTAGACTGAGCATCACAAAAGGCGACGGTAGCTACATCCTTAAGTATAGGCATCTCGATCGAACAATCACGTCCATCAAGAAGGGCGACGAGGGGTCGTGTCTGCATCGGGCCGTTGGCGATCGGCCCGCGCAGGTTGTCCATTCGCGGTCTTTTCGTGATCATCTTCCGCTTGTCCATTGTCACAGCACTGCACTAACGGCACTCAGCACACGCCCGCACCTCACACACTCTGACACCACATCCCGGCCACCCTTGTGACACCGCCCCTCCTATTAATGCCGTCGTCGTCGTTAACGATCACCTGTAAAAATAATTAACAAAATTTAAGAATAAAATTCAAACAACGATAAATAAATCAAAACGTCACATTTTCTTTAAAACTGACAAAAGTCAACATGATTTTTGTCCCACAAGTAATCACACCATTCGGTGTACTCAATGTAGTTTTTTATCCTGTTTTCAAATATGTATTCGAAATTTCTCAATCACCTACACTTTTTATATTTTTATTTTTTTAAATATTTTAAAACGTTTTTCCGTCCATCAGTTAACTGTCAAGTAAAAGCTCCTAGATCATTGTAAATATGATGGAACCAAATGAGTTAACTCAAAGAGTTGCGTTGCTACTGTTGTTAAAAGTTCAGACGTGTACCTGTAGACGTGTACAAACGTGATCTAGTGTAGCACATATTCATCAAAACGATGCCAGTTGTGAGATAGTGGTGAACTAGTAAATACGTAATGCGAGTGCTTTGCGTGTCTGAATTATTGTGTATTACATATTTACAACTTTTTTAATTAATCGTTAGTTACAAAAAGAATTTGTTTAAATCATCCTAAAACTTTTTGTTATGTATGTGGTGAAGTGACGCTCAAGTCCCAAGGGCGAAACCTTATTCCATTAGTAAAAAATGTTATGAACTTTAATTTGGGTGTAAAGTCGGGGACCAAACAAGGGCCTGGGCTCCACATATCTGTTGTTTATCCTGTTCTAGGCTTCTCACTGCACGGGAAAATGGCACACGCTACATGCCATTTCCTATCACTACGATTTGGAGGGAACCAAAAGATCACTCTTCTGACTGTTATTTCTGCTAAACAAACATTAAAGGGATCACATCAAGACCAAAGCATTAAGTGGTGTACTCTAACTTGCAATATGCAATGAGATCAGTTCCACACTGCGAAGTATTGCTCATACCAAAGCTCCAGAACTTGTGACATTAGATGAAGAGAGCTCAGAGTCTGATGGAAGTAAGGAGGAAAAAGTTACAGATTCTGGTGAAACAACTTTTGAACAAAGCATTCTACTATCTCAGCCTCATCTACTGATTCAAGAAAACTGCATTTTCCGTTCCCAGCCAGACCGGTCGAAACTTTCTTCAGTTCAAGAGCCGATAGCAAGCATGAAGTGATTAGTTTCATTTGTATCATTATTTATGCTTTGTAAATTGTTTAAAAAACTAAACTTAATACTTAACATTTAAATTAAAATAAAATTATGATTATATAAAACACTGAAGATATTTTGACATAATTATGATAGGTAATGAACTGAAATTTAAATTATTTTTAAGTTCAACCGAGATTATGTAAATAACTTAAGTAATTATACACGTGTCGTCTTAAACATAACCTGTTCTATTTGTTACTTTATAGGATTTATTAATTTCACTTGATTTTTAGAATTTGCCGTAGGGGAAGTTTCGAGATCTAAGGTGTACACGCCGTGATAATCTATGTCCGAGATCATTCATGGGAAGAATGAATGAAAAAGATGGCCTGAATCATCACAGAGAAAAATTGAAGGAAACATGGTAAACGTTTGAGGATACGTTTCGGTAGTGGCGGTATAAAAATAAGTACTGTACCATTCATCAAAACCGTTTGAAGACTACCGCCGTCTATTTTCATAATATTACAAAAGGCATTTTTACTTGATCTGGATTTTATACGTATACCATTCTCAATGAGGATTATCGCTATTTAATATGTAGTACTACCGAACAGGCCTATAACGGCCAACTGACTTCACAGCGTGAATTATTTGCTGAGTGATGATATTTTTACTCGGTTACATTAAAAACAGAGCTTAGGAAAAATATTTTTGCATTTTACAAACTGTATGTACTTAACCGATTTCATAAACATAATCATAGCTATATAGTCGGAAGTTGTTACAGGATACGATCGGCGAGAAGAATGACCGTCGTCACTTCGTTAAATGCGTGTGACAAAACTTTAGCAAAGTTTTATTGTCAGGCAAACCCTTCCAGACTTCATGTAACTAACTTTACGGGGAAAAGTTAGGAGATTGTTGGCGGGGAATTGTGGGCATGTGTGTTAGTAGTAGTTTTAGTAGAATCGATTGGGAGGGTTGAACTATTACAGAGTAAATTGAACATCATTAACGGAAGGGACCGGCTGTAGAGTACGAATACAACACAACCGTAATGCTGAAATGTGGTTATGTATTGTCAAAATTGTTTCACCGAATAAAACAAAAGCCACTGTTAGCGTACTGCCATCTTGTTTAACTTTGTCCGCTGCTGTAATTCATCGTCTATTTTCAACCTAACAGGAAAGCGACGAAGGAAGTACCCGTTCGCTTACACAGAGACCGGAGGCTCTTTTACATAATGAAACGGACCTGTAATACCTCACCCAGTCTTGCTCACGTCCAGTAAATTACATTACTGTCACCAAGATTCTAATTTTTCTAGTCGATGTTAATTTAACGCTTAAAAAAAAAAAAAAAAAAAATTTTTTTTTTTTTTTTTTTTTTTAAATCGGAAGAACAACCTAGTCTAGAAAAAGATAACTTAACAATAAGAAGTACTATTAATACAGTATAAAATAATCTTAATACAACATAATACCCACGAAAATAAAAGTATACAAGGTATACTTCAATGAAATCTATTTTCTAAAGTTCCGTTGGTCTGAAATTAAAATATGTATATATACTTTAATTTAAAATCTACACACAAACACACACACTTTTGTTGAGACAAAACCGATCCATTTTACGAGCGGGTATGTGGGGTATGTTACATATATTTAAAACTACTTTCGGCTTCTTCGAATCAATCATCGTAACGTCTCATTCAAAGTTATATTTAAAATATTATTAATCTCTATCTGGTCGGTTGTGCAGTTTTAAATTTACATTAATGTATCGCATATGATGCAGCTTGTAATGGTTCTCGTTCGCTAGTTGTACCGGCAGTGATAAGAGATGGTTTAAGAACAGCGGTGGGTGGCACGAGAGGGATTTTAAGAGCCATGTACTACTGTCCGCCTGATCATCTCGTCTCTGTTTTCACAGTTGCTCTTCTATCAGTTACTATGACGACCGAAAAGTAAAGTTTGCTTCTGCCCTCCTCCTCGTCGTATACAGCCACCCTCCCGGTTTCAAGTTTTGCTTCGATCCCATCCCTTCTCTTACTCCTTCTACTCTGCAACCTACTTCTACTTTCCTCTTCACTGTTAGTCTTACGTTCAAAACTCTTCGACATCATCCCCTACTTTTCTTTCTTTCGTCTTTTATTTCAGTTTGATTTCTTGCCGTTAGCCCCCTTGTTTTTCTTCAGCCGTTACTCCACTCTTCTCTACAGCTTGATATCATATTGCGGCAGTTAGGTGTTATCGCTGTCTGTATATTTATTCTTGCTACTGAAAAAAAATCTAGAAACAGACTAAACTGAACTCGACCTTCGTATTTTAAGAACTTTTTAATTTCGATTTGTTTTCTTTGTACCGAGTAATAAGTAACTGATACAGTTTCTTATGTGCAACTGACAAGAAATTATATACTACTACCGTACGACCGCACAATTCCGGTTTTTGGTTAAGATGTATCGTAATGTAGGTGGATAATTTTAACACTTTTTACGTTTATAATGAAATGGGACTCGTGTTTTAGATTATCTACAATAATTTCTTAATAAAAGAATTGAAGTAGTTTTTAAAATACTTTTATACAAAAATTTCCTTCCCCTCGCTCTCACTCACGGCTTTTATTGTTGTGATTATTTTTAGATAAGACTTATACAAAATAGCGTTCTTCAAAATCGTAACAGTAATAATTAATTTTTTGTCAATTTTTTTTTGAAGATTTGTCCACATCTTCGTATTCAGTTACAGATAGTTATAATAAGATAGTTTTGTTTTCTTAATATTTAATAATGCAATTTTCTCTGTAATAAAGAAGCACAGCTATGAGAAAACTTTTCTCTGTATAAAAACTGTTTAAACTGTTTTAATTAATGTTTAAAAACCAGCGAATAACATGTATATATTTTTTTCCATATAACTGAAATTATGAGTGTCAGTGATCTCGCGGATCGGCTGTGGTCCAGGTCGGTGCAGCACGCGACTTGTTTGTACTTTTTCCGTGATATCGACCATTAAGTTATTTAAGTTTTCTCTATACGAGGAAACAATCACTGCTAAGATTCATTGAAAAATACAGCGGCTACTTTCCTTTAACTTAGTTAAATACATTAAAGTCCGTGGATTAAATAAATGGAGAAACGATCACAGCGTATAAGTCAACCTGACGATGTACTTTACATTTCTGTTTGACAATCTACAAGAATTTTTTTTCGACGTTTAGAGGTCCGGTGTGTAAAAAACGAAAAAAATGTGACCATAATCCGTATGTAGATTGTTGTCTTTCGACAGCTACAACGCGGAGACTGTTTAATTTACAGTTATAATAAGTTAAACTAACTACTTCATTAAAGAAATGACAAATTTCTGAAAAAGCTGTTGAGGGGCAAGATATTCAGGGAACAATTTATCCGAAAAAGATTGGACTTTTTAAAAAATTTACTTTTATATGTATTATTTTTAAGCTTAAAAAATTAATTTTTATAAAATTATCACTAACACCATAAACTGATCATTAAAACTTTAACGATCTACTAATGAAAACGTCTACAAATACTTAACATTTTACTTCTCCTAACTCTAACTTTAAACTTATTGAGATGACTGTAATGATTCATTAAGTTTGATTACAACATACGGATGAATAAAATTTACAAACAAACATTTCTTACCAAAGGGAACACCCATAATAATTTCACCAATAATCACGAAAAAAAAAGCGAAATGAAAGCACGTTTAAGTTGTGCAGAATATTTTCAGCTGAAGTTTTTTACAACCTAGCTTCGAAGAGACGCAGGATCAAGATTAAACCGAATTCGATGATTATTTTTTTATTTTATACAGAAAATATCTAATAAATATGATTAACGAACTTATCTGGTAAATCAAATTAATTCAGGAAAAACTAAAAAGTATTAAGTTTTTTATTTTAATTTTTTTGCCATTTTCAATCACGACAAATTAAAATATTTTTTTTGTAGCAGTTATTCTTTTATCGTCTTTTATGCATTTTCTTTTTGTATCGACAAAAGTAACAACCAAGAGATGAAATTTTTAATTTTAAAACCAGGAGAAGGTTCAATTTCAGGAAAATTTAAACAATACCGAGATGAGTTTTTTTATACTTATTGGCTGTATGATACTGAATTTAGCCTAATTTCTTTTTCATATAAAGTTTTGAATTATGTAATAGATGTGTATGTGTAAACAGACCGATTTATGTAATGATTTTCTTTCGCACCGTCCAACATATGTGCACTCTCCTTTAATCACGCTTTATGTGAAGAAAAATGAAAACAAATAATATTTTCATTTTATTTCGAGTACGTAGTACGTACCTAACCTAACTTCTGTTATTTTACGTGCTCAAATCTTGATTAAAAAAAAAAAAAACAGGTTAAGTTTGTGGGAAAAAGATAAACGAAAATATTTCAAATCGGATCTAAAAGGAAAGAAAAAAAACCTGCACAAAATATAGTAAAACATGACCATTAAAAGTGAAAAAATAACGACAACAGTAAACAAACTATAATATCCTTGTATTATTCGTAACGGCAAAAATAAGGAAAGGTGGACTGTGAACGCAAACCACTCCGTGCTCTGCTGCATCTTGGACGGAGTTGAGATATAGCTCGCCATCAAACGGTAACCTCCACACCGGCTAGCGATTCCGTACACGTAACCGCTTTATCGAGTCACACAGGTTTAGGAATACTGCGCCACTATCGTATATTCACTGCCACCCCACCAAAGTTATTCTTGGAAACACCACTTTTATACTGTACTTGTACGTATAAGAAATTTAAAATCCGAAGAGAAAAGTTACAGAAAGAAAATCAGCATTAAACGCAGGATTGTATATCATATTTCACTCGCCTTAAATAATCTCTACGAACAATAACGGTTCACTAAGAAATAAAACTTACAAGAAACGTAAGAACTTAAAATTAAGACAAAAAAATTTGCATGTGCAAAAAAATAATTAACTAGTGACATTTCAAAAATAATCAGAAAATTATCTACTTTTACAGAAGGGAAACCGGAAGCAGATTTAATGAAAATAAAAACCGCAGCTAACAGATTGATACATTGTTGTAAATAACACCGATCGGATGAAATTTGTTTGTGGGTTTTCATAAAATTATATCCCAAAATCTTTTTAAGTGGTTTGTTCCAAACAAAAGATTTCACGTACAGAAGAGTGAAAAACAATGAAATGGAAAATTCAATCGCACAACCAATACGGCTGTAAAACCGAGTGGAAAATAACGGTTCAACAACGATTAATTTGTTGTAGTACCTACCAGACTGTCAGTCCTTCAGTGTAACAGAACAAAAATTAAATTTGCTTTTAAAGTCTAATATAACATTTATAAAATACCTTTAAATACTTGCTGGAAGAGTTCTCTTTCTCGGCGATGCTCTCTGAACATGATCTCTCGTAAATAGAATAGAGTTTTATAGCATCTTTTTTGCGACAACCCGTACGAATGTTATCATTTAAATGTAAGCACCCAAAGTAGGGTCATAATTCAGAAATTAAAGTTGTTTAAAATAATATCTTTGGACACTGTCAAGGTTGCCGAGCTGCGATCGGGTACAGCGTACAAGTTCATTTTTTTAGTTTCACAGCATTCGTTTTCGAAAATTTGTTTTGCGGTTACATTTTCACTGAACTGAACTTCCTACGCGAGAAAAAAATTAAATCTATTTCAACGGCGTATCATTCCCCATTATTTTAAAAGGGTTCTACAATAATCGATTAGTGCCAACAACTCACTCAAATTCTTTTTTTCAAAAACCGACGGAAGTATAAATAAGTGAGTAAATAAATAGTATTTCAAAGAAAGCGATTGACTGGATTTCCAATTTCATCACTAGCCTTCAGGTTTTTTAGTAACAGACAAGGTCATCGGATGATAGTTCCTACAACATCTGTTTTGATGCGACATTTCCTAGTTTTACAAAAATTGAACGGCCTTTTCTGTTGTCTACACATCAAGGTCTAAATGGAAAAACGACATAGTAACGAACCGCCCGATAATAAAATAAAAAATAACGAATGGCGCAGAATAAGTTCTTTTACATTCCAATATGATCAATAAACCAGCAAGATCAGCGTAAATTCTTGTAGATAGGAGAGCAATACACACTTATTTAAGATATAAATATCAGAATACTTTATAAATAACTAGTAATAAATATTATAAAATAATCATTTTCTATTATCTATAATTGTGAATTACAAAAGAGTATATTAGCAATAGAATAAAAAAAACCGACTTGGTTACGTATTAAAGCAGGTTTTAATTAACATAAAACTACTTTAACTTTAAATAAACCGTGATTTTATTGGCGAGATATGATCTCGCTGTTGTTTTAATGCTTGCAGCAACAGATTTCTTAATTAATTTTTAAAACAACTTCAACAACCGATTTGGTATATCTAAGATTCTATAAATTATACTTTATTATTTGACCTACATAATAATTTCACTTACTATGACGAATTAAGTAAATTATCGCAATGCTGGAGAACGTAACGGAAGTAATATGTTAGATAATTTTTTACCCGCGTTCGTTCCCGCATCATGAAGAGTAGTTTTAAACGAAGAAAAGAACGATAAGGAATTACGAGGGATTGAAATTTGTCGCCAAAATTAATTTAGTAATTCGCGCGTTAAACCAAGCTATCTAATAAGCACACGCGAAAGAATCGAAGTGACGATCATCCACGCTTTATAACGTAAAGGCGCGGCGCGTGAAAGCTTCTGAAATCCGGACAGCTGTTATTGGTTCTGTGTACTTTGCATGAAATTCATTTGAGTGCGGTATCAGTATTTATATTCATAAACACTGACACTGCACTAAAAACACCGAAAGGTACGTAAAAACTGAAATCTAACTTCAATTAAGACTTTGCACCAAGGATTGCATCTTAAATGCTCTTGCCAAGGTGAAAAGCGCCGACTGTAAATATGTTTTGGCAATTTTTATAGACATAGAGGCAGCATTTCCTTCCTTGTGTTGGGAGTTCTGTCCTCCATGAGTTCGAACCCGCAATGTTCCCGTAGCCCTGCAGGCCGTGGTACGTGACTATTTGTCTAACCGTACGGCTCTGTTTAAGGATGCGCACCAAGTTGTGGAAAAATCCGTTACCAGGGTAGCGCGCAGGATTCTGTTCTAGGTACCCTGCTGTGGAACCTGGTATTCGACGGATTTCTGGGATTGACATTTCCAGAAGGGGTCACGGCCCAGGCTTTTGCCATGACTGTCTCTTTTTAGTTCGTAGTAATTCAAGTAGTTCATTAATTTAGTAGTAGTTCGTAGACCGAACGCAGGCAGCCTTGTCACCCGCATAGGGCTGGATGAACATTCAAAATTTAAAGATTTCTGTACCAAAGACTAATTTTATGGTTCTCAAGGTCACTGACGAATTATCGTACAGTCGTAACCCCCATATTAAATATAAAGGCTATGCGATCAGCCGAGTTAGAGTTCGTAAGTACCTAGGTGTTTTGTTCGATGAAAAGTAACTGTTTAGCAACCACATTAGGCAAATAGCGGCGAACGCCGTCTCAGTGATACACAAACTTAGGAGGATTGCTCGGAAAGACTATGGGTTGTCGGACCGTCAAATGTACAAGGTGTACCGAGGTATCTTCGAAAGTATGACCTCTTACGCGGCGTCTGTTTGGGCGCACAGTTTGGAAAGAAATCGAGCACTTCAAAATTTAAGGAGTGCCCAGCGCAGAGCGTTAATGGTATGCAATGGTGGTTTTAAAACAATCTCCTACGTGGCTACCACTATATTGGGAAAGACTCTTCCAATCGATTTAGTGGTGAAAGTTCGGGCAGCCATTTGGAAATTGCGAAGAGGCAGGGAGGCCGAGGTATTTGGGATGCGGGGTCGAGCAGGGCCTGTACCGGAGCGGAACGGTGATCTCAATGCATGTTCTAAATTTCGAACAGTTGCCCATCTTCCGCCTGCGGAGGAGGCTTTACAGCCTCGCGATGGGAACATGGCAGTATGAATGGCACGTCACGACTAAGGGTAGGTCCTTGTATAAATTTCTGCAGGATCTGGGGGGATGGTATGCCCTCTCCTTCGTTTTTAAGGGCAATGGGAGCCCTAGTGCTTTCCAACCATGTAAATTTAAACCAATATTTGTTTCGGTTCCGCCTGTCCGTAGTTCACTTAAGGGAAAGACTCTTATCGCATTGCCGTGGAAAGCTAACCCTGAGTATGGCTGATCACCAGCCAATTATTACGGCTCCAAGCGCTATAAAATGGTGAACAGGTACTTGCTGGCGTTAAGCGACCTAGGCGTGGCAGCGAATTGCTGCCTAAACAAAATAAATTTGATTATGGTTGTCATATATATTTTAAGTAGATGACGAGATGCGCCTACCCATTTTAACAAATATATGACAAGTGAGCGGTTGGCACACGTAAGCCGATGGCGTATGGCACGACACTTAGTCCGCTCATGCTGTTAGGCAAGTTCTAGGAGCTATGTTAGGATACTGGTCGCTGAACTGTTCGAGACTCAGTTGCCGTTTGTGGCACAGACATTCGGTCTTTTGCTTCATGGGGACCGAATGGGGTGGTGGTGGGAGAAATGCCAAGCAAACCAAAAAGACTATGCACTCAAATCATCATTTGAGCAGTCTTTTACAACACCAAAAATACAATTCCCATACTAACCAAACAAGTGTTGACCGCAACAACAGCGAATGTCTCGGCTAATCGAGGATAGATGCTAACATGCCCAACTAGGCGAAGTAAGCACCCAGGCGGGCCCCTAGCCCGCCCTAGGACTGTTGCAAGATAGTGAAGGGAGACTGGAATGCTGAGGTCGAGGAAGGTTAAAAAAAAAAATAAATGTGGTAGGAAAATTTGGCTTAGTGGTAAGGAATGGAAGTGGGAACAGATTAATAGAGTTTCGTCAAGAGAAAAAATATTTATGATCAACATTTGGTTCAAAACCATGAAAGAAGGAATTATACGTGGATATCTCCTGGGGATAAACCAGCTATCTGATACACCATACCGAGTAAATGAAAGATTTAGGAATGCTGTTAAGAAAGAAAATAGATTGCCCGGTGCAGATATTAATAGCGATCACGCGCCAGTTATGATAGAATTGAGAATAGCTTTAAGAAATAAAAAAAGCGAAGACAGGAAAAGAAATTTAAAAAAGCTGAAAAGACAGATGAGGAAACAACGGAAGAAAAACTAGGTAAGGTAATTAAAGAAGCAAAAAGGAAAATGAGAACCATGAGGAAACCTGGATGAGAATACAGAAATTCCATAGAAAAAACAGCATAAGAAGTAGGCTTTTATGAGAAAAACATAGCTAAGAAATCATAGGTAAAAACAGAAATAAAAAAAGAAGAAAAAAGACTGCAAAAGAATAAGAAAGGTGAAAATGAAAGAGCGATGTATCGAAAATTAAACAATAAGTTAAGGAAGGAAACACAAAAAGCTCGGGAAAGGTAGTTGAAGGAAGAATGCAATGATATTGAGGATCAAGAAAAAAAGAGCAGTACGGCATGATGTGTAGGAAGGTTAAGAGCATTACAGCGAACACAAGAAAGAAAAAGTAATGGTAAAATTAGAGAGGCTGAAGATAACGAGGTAAAATGCTTAATGTAGAGAAAGAAGACGAGGACGGAAGGAGTATTTAGAGAATCTGAGTAGCTAAACGTAGAAAAGTTATGGGAAGTAAATGACGTGGATAAAGAACTACCTACATTAAAATCTGACGTACAAAAAGAAATTAAAGAAACGAAGAATAAAAAATTTACATCGATAGATGACCTTTCAATAGAATTTTATAAACACTTAAAGGAAGAAGGAGTAGAAGAAATATCTGAACTGTGTAACAGGATACGGGAGAGTAGCTTGTAGGCTGTATAAACACAATAATGATACCTATTTCAAGGCAATTACAAAAAAATGTACAAAACAATAAGTTGAATAGTCCACGCCACTAAAGTATTGCTAGAGTCCCAAACCGGAGAGTGGTAAGAATAATAAAAGAGAAAGCAGGAGAGGAACAGTCTGGATTCAGGAAAGGGAAACGATGCAGATGCAATCGGGTTACTAAGGATGGTTGAAGATATCTAGAGAGAGGAAGAGGAATGAGCCTGTATTTTACAGATTTAGAGAAGGCGTTTGATAGTCAAATGAGAGAAAATAACGGAGATTCTTATGATAAATAGAATGAAAAGACAGAAGTCTAATTAAAGAATTATATAACAGAAAAACAGCAGAATGAAAGTAAATAAGAATATGACTGACTGGGTGGATCTAGGTCGAGATCGTTTACTATTCAACAATTACAATGAAAATATGAAAAGGAATATATTAGATCAAGAAAAAAGAAAAAAAATTGAACACGAAAAAAAGATGCATAATAGTCGCTGGTAAGATAATTCTTGCTGATGGCACACACGCTTTTTAAAAATTAACAGTCCTGGAGGAAGACGTGAAAGGGAACTGAACGAAAATAAATACAACAAAACTAAAGTAATCCAAGTAAACAATAAAGAGGATTTAGCGATAAGGACAAGTGAAGGAAGAATGGAAAAAGTAACAAATTACAGATATTTGGGTACTGTGGTGTCAGGACTGAAAGAGCGTAATGAAAATAAAAGCAAGGATAGTTATGACAAAAAAAATGCTAAGAAAATGGATTACTATATGAAATATATACAATTAATCATATATATTAATATATCTTTTATTCTAATTCATATATATTAATATATGATAATGGGATAATAAAACTATGAATCTACAGTAGTTAAGGAAGTTTAGCCAAATGTTATGTAAACTGAATGTCTTGTATAAGAAAGAAGTATAGACGATAAGCAAGAGAAAAGAGTGACAGCCTGCGATGAGGCTATTGATATGTGGATGTGGAGAAAAGATTCTCTTCATATCCACATTTCGAATTAAGTGAAGAACGAATAAGTAATGAACGGGATTAAAGAAGAAAGAGCAATTGTGGGGGAAGTACACAAAATCAAAGGAGACTAGTTAGAAAAGAAGCGAGGAAGAAGAGAAGGACGAAGTTAACAGATGAGTTGAAGACTGGAAATTACTACGAGACGAAAGAGAAGGCTTAGGACAAAACTGGATTGAGGCAGAGGTAACGTAAGGACATGACTCCAGGCAGAATACCGGCATTAAGATTATGATGTAAAGCATAGTTAAATTACTATCTGTTCCAGTTATTTATACGTGTGATACAGATAAGGCAACTGAGGTACGAGAGTTGCCTTACCTGGACTAATCTAAGACAAAGTTTCTTTGTCTTACAATCAACTTTGTAGCCAATCCGATATACAAACTGAAGAAATCTCGCTTGTAGGGCTGCATATAATCATTTGCACTTCACACCATCTGATATGCAAATATATTTGGGTAGAAAAAGGAGGTGGGAAACCGGTTCGCTTCTTGCTTGCTATTCCTAAGTACAACTATGCTGTTTTCGGGGATCGACCGGAGGTTCAGGTCGGATTGATTATAACCATTATGGTGGTTAACACTTCTCAGATGTACATCAAAGGGATAATGAGTAAAAATCACATATCCTTAAAAATTGTATCTTTGTTTTACAATTTTAATCGATCAATCAGATTTTAAAGTAATCTTTTCTCTATTTAGACCGTTAACATGGTGGAATAGTGTTGAAAACTTTATCGGCGAGTGAGGTAGAAAATAAAACTTCTGCCTACCTACCAATATACCGTATATGTTTATTAAACGTACAGATATTTAGTATATTCTACTATAGGTGAAAACACGTGATAACCACAGCAGATAACAAATTTTTGTATATTCATTAGGAATTCGATAGACCGGCAGCGAACCTAGCTTCCACCCGGAAGGTTTGGGGTTCTAATTCTGATCAAGCTGGCCGTTTTTTGTACGTTCATACAAAGAACATCGATAAATGGCAAATGCAACTGACCGATGGCCTATTGTTATTTGAAAAAAAATAAAAATAATTTTTAACATTTCTTGGGTAAAAATACTGTTAAACATGTGTATATTAATTTTTTTTGTACTTGCGTATTAACGCCACCGCAGCTACAGCTGCTGTTTAGGTTATATTGACTTCGTGTACTGATAAAGCATACGTATATCAAAATAACATAACCAAATATAACCTACGCTCGCTAACTCTTACGTATTAACGCCACCGCAGCTACAGCTTTATTTAAAAACAAAGTAGTCAATCGGATTTCGGTGGCTTAACATTAATTGGATTTTAGTGCTATAACATTAAGGTTATATTATTAATAAGTTGTATATATTATGTATATTTAATGTTAATTATAAGAGGTTAGCGAGCGAAGCGAGCGTAGGTTATATTTAGTTAGGTTATTTTGATAGTCATCACTACCACTAGACCGGGTTGGTCTAGTGGTGGTGTACGCGTCTTCCCAAATCAGCTGATTTGGAAGTCGAGGTTTCAGCGTTCAAGTCCTAGTAAAGCCAGTTATTTTTACACGGATTTGAATACTAGATCGTGGATACCGATGTTCTTTGGTGGTTGGGTTTCAATTAACCACACATCTCAGGAACGGTCGAACTGAGAATGTACAAGACTACATTTCATTTACACTCATTACATATCATCCTCATTCATCCTATGAAGTATTAACTGAACGGTAGTTACCGGAGACTAAACAGGAAAAAGCAAAGGTTATTTTGATATAGGTACGATTTATCAGTACACGAAGTCAACATAACCTAAACAGCAGCTGTAGCTGCGGTGGCGTTAATACGCAAGTACCTTTTTTTAAATGGTTCTAAATGGTTTGATATTTCAGGAATTCTTAATTCAAGGATAAAACTATTTTTTATCCGAACTTCATATAGAACAGAGAGTAGCTCAGCTCTCTAACTTAAAATAAAAACAAAAATTATATTTCTGTAATAAAAAGCAAATAAATAACAAAATTTCCAAATTTAACAGTGGGAAAAGTAAATTTTAAATTCCATGTAAATGTCGAAATTCTTGTTTTTTTTTATTTAAATAATGCAAACCGAACACTACGTGATAAACAGGAATACATTTCGAATTTTAAGCGTAAAAGTTGAAAAGGTAACTATTTACAAAGAAGGTATTTCTTTACCGAATTTATATTGCAAGTCTGTAACGGATGACAAAGGAGGAAGGGCCGGCCGGTTGACGTTATCTAGAAACAGGCCGTACAAGTCAGGGTCGCGAAGGGGTGAAAGAAAGGAGAAAGGCAGGCTGGTTGGCTGGCTGTAAGCAAGAGAGTTAATATAAACTCACACCCTCCTCGTTCCATCACTTCACGAAAAACAACAAACTGTATAAAACTCAGTTAACTAAGCACAGTCCTCGTGCCGGGTGAAGCGAAGTTAAAGGAGGCATTAAAATTAAGCCGAGTTTACATCGCCCAAGTAAGGGTAAGCAACCAAACTTAAACGGGTAAAGAAAAGTGCTATCAAGACTCTAGTAAAACTTCTGCAAAACCGCCTCCCAACGACCTCCTATCATATATATATATATATATATATATATATATATATATATATAAATAACTCTCAACACAGAAAAAAGAAATCTACACACGCCAGATCGCTATAAAGAATATATGAAAATATATATATGATTACTTGCGCCCCCAGAATTGGGCAATAGCAATATTTTACATCAGGGAGGTGTACATTAATATGCTTACTTTAAACCGTTTATTCCAATCTTTAATTACAATTTGTGATGCTTCTGAGGTACGAAGGAATCTAATCACCTTTCCTTGAGTAATACTGTTCACTAAACAGCCAGCTCACCCCGTACGGTTAGTCCATAAAATGTCACTTTTAAGTCTAAATTATTTCCAAAATTTCGGTGAATTCGGCATGCAGACACACAATAGTATATTCGGGTCGATTAAGATCACGGGAAATAGTTTTATTCTTCATATTATCTTATAAGTTTGGAAGAAATGTTTTTTACGAAGACGGGCTACGTCATATTCAGAGGCGAATCATGAATCGGGTCACAACAGCCGACGATTACCGTTTGGTGTACATTAAATTGTGTTAAACGGGAATGAGTAACAATAAACAATAGCCACCTAAGGATGATTTTTTTACACGTTCTTTACGTTTTAACACACCTCAACAATCGAATCATTTTATTCATACAACCGTTTTAATGTCAAAGACTAAAAAATGACCTCTCTACTGGTTTCATTCGAGAATAAAACTACATAATTAATGACCTAAAATAAAGTTTTCTTCTTCGTTTGCATATAGACAGTAGATTTAACCAACGTTTTTCTGTGACTAATAAATACAGGAAATTTGCCATGGGAATTGCGTTCTACTTAAAAGTTTGTTTTCCTGAATCATACATTCTGTTTTAACTGATAAACTGGTATAGTTGACCCAGAAAAAATGTGCAGTAACAAAACTATAAATAAGTTAATCGAACGATTTCTTCATAAATGATATGTTTAACGTATTTAATCATGCATTCATCCCATGAAGTCGATCGTATACTTCACCTTCGCATTTTATGCCAGTCACAAAACCCAATCTTTTCAGATTTATTTATAATTTCTTTTAAAAGTTATTCAACAATCTACGGACCATTTTAAGTATGTAAAGTTTCAGCTTTCTAGGTTTCGCCCTAAAAACCCACCGGATTGGTCTAGTGTGAACGCGTCTTCTCAAATCAGCTGATTTGGAAGTCCAGAGTTCCAGCGTTCAAGTAAAAGCCAGATATTTTTACACGGATTTGAATACTAGATCGTGGATACCGGTGTTCTTTGGTGGCTGGGTTTCAATTAATCACACATCTCAGGAATGGTCAAAATGAGACTGTACAAGACTACACTTCATTTACACTTATACATATCATCCTCATTCATCCTCTGAAGAATTATCTTAACGGTAGTTGCCGGAGGCTAAACAGGAAAAAAGAGAAAAAGAGGTTTCGCCCTAAAATCCAACTAGTTGGTCTAGTGGTGAACGCGTCTTCCCAACTCAGCTGATTTGGGTGTCGAGAGTTCCAGCGTTCAAGTCCTAGTAATGTCAGTTATTTTTACACGGATTTGAATACTAGATCGTGGATACCGGTGTTCTTTGGTGGTTGGGTTTCAATTAACCACACATCTCAGAAATGGTCGAACTGAGATTGTACAAGACTACAACACTCGTGCATATCATCTTCTGAAGTATTATCTGAAAGGTAATTACCAGAGGCTAAACAGGAAAAAGAAAGGCAGGTTTCGCCCTAAACTTATAGAGAAAAAATGTGAAAACGTTGCGATATGCAATAATCTAACTTAAGTTACGGAAAATAAAAATGAAACTGTAATCAGAAAAACCTTTCACGCTCCGTTCAGTTGCATTTGACAACAGTACATACCTAAGCCGGATTAAAATCTTACGTTTAAGCATTATCACAAATAGAGTAAATATATTTCAATATATAGTAGATCAAGTTACAACAAGTGAATGACAAACTGTTATGTAGTTATAAAACCTGTTGTTTGTTACTATTACTCCATTTTACCACTAATGGATAATACATAAACACTCTAACTGATACGTAGCCAAGCAGCTTGACACAAGTAAGAAAAAATTTAAACCAAATATTATTTACAACTGACCAAACTTAACTGTAAAAAAATTCTGTTTTAAACGATTACGTTCAAAATCGCTTTGTTTCATATAATCAAACTGTTTCATTTCTACATCAACTTGTCTATTTAATTATTGAATGTCCTCCGTATATCGGCTGAAGCGGTCAATTTTTTTTTTTTGTAAATAAGTAATATACGTATTTAGCGGTAAAGATTCCATTAAATAAGCGAATGGTTAATGCGAATTACGGCCCAAATGTAATTACATGAACAAATTATCCAGTAAATGCTCGCTATTTAAGTTTTACTGCTGTTCCGATTTGTCAAAAGAATAAATATACTACTATATCAAATTTCCAAAAATATCTGTAAAAACCGTTCCAAACGGCTCAGGAGTTCTCAACCTCTGAGAAGTTAGCCTAGTATTGGCGTTCACCAGCGTAGTATCCGTGTTCGCATAGTTTCGGCGAACACCGATACAAATAAAGATTCATATGCACAAACATATACTCGCACGTCCTGATTTTGACACTAAGATATCTGACACTACTTTAAGCGATTACATAACAGTGTCTATTTATATACACTATTTCCATTTTCATAAAAAAAGGGTGTGGGGTTATTAAAACAAACCCACACTTGAAAAAGTTTTTAAAAAACGACTGCGACAATAACACACCAGCAACGTAAAAGAAAGCTGTAATGAAAGACAACATGAATGAATGCATAATACGTATTTAGAAGAAAGACGGTTAAAGAAGCGAGAAAACATTAAAAAAAAGAAGAAAAAACCAAAACAAAAAGTGAAAGATAAAGAATAATGCACAGCAGCGGATGATGAGATGCACCACCATAGGGAAGAATAATAGTTTATACGACAGGGGTAGATATTAACATAAAAAGTGGACCGCGTCTACTTTTATAATGCAATGCATCGCCCAGAGGGCGGATGGAGACGTATCGAGTTAATGACACGACAACCGAGAGGGAACACAAGCGCGCGAGCAGCAGAACAATGCAGCACAACACATGTGTATTATTGTAGAAGGGAATATACTAAGGAGAGCAAAGAAGAGTTACAAGAGAAACGGAAGGAAGAAAGACGGAGAGAGTCAAGTCCGTATCGATTACAGTCATACGAAAGAGAACGAAACGTTGCGATGGCACGGAGGGAACCGAGAGAGTGAGAGACATTAGAAATTACTATCATCCCTAGCGAGGACCGGATAGAGAAAATAAGGGAAGAAGACTAGGACGGGGGTGAGCCAGGCCCTCCCGACACCTACACCCAAAACCGCACGGCGACCGACAACGAACCGCATTTTACGGCCGGGAAGGTTTCAGTTAACTGGATCAAAGAGAAATATAGCGACGGTTATAAATTATTGTAAGTCCGCTACAAAATTTACTACTACCACTATCTTCATCGCTACCGATTGCCGTCGTTCGTCACGGATTGCAGTCTATCGCTAACAAGGTACTAACTTGTAACCGTAAACAGAGATAACCGCGACATTTTCATGACAATCATAAAATGCACTCTACCACTTTTCAAAACATACGCGTATGAATGTTACAGAAAAAAGCCCTGCGGAATAATTTAAAACTACTCGATCCAATTTAAATTTCGTCAGATTATATACATCACACGTTTTGTTAACTAAATGAAATCCTGACATTTCAAGCGTTTATAACACAAATCGTAGTACTTGTTTCAGGTGTATAATGTGAAAAGTTAATTTTATTTAACTTCGTAATGAAAATTTAAAAAAAAATCCTTCTCTCCTTGCGGTATTTAATAACATATCTTCCATATTCAAAACAGAACATAACCTAAGAACAGTTAAAAAAAATAGCACAATTCAACTCGACAAATTTTAGAAACTAACACCTAACCACCATCCGATGATTTGGAAACTACTCCCGCCCGCTCAAATACCTCATTAAATGAAAAATAATTAACAAAATTGAGTACAATAAACTCTCTTATTAAAATCCCTTCACATCTATCACCATTGCCGACCATTTTTTAAACTTCTAATAATAATTTTTAATTCCGTATATAATAAGGTATTATCTAAATCGCGTAAGAAAAGAAAAAAATGAACTCCATAAATAAAAAAGTAAGTCGCTTCAAAAGTAATTCTTTTTCAAGTGCAACCTTTCCTTTGGAGATCAAAGGGATAGTGGTGGTGGTGGTAAAACTTTGATCGAAGCAAATAAAAATATACCAAAGTAATTAATTACAAGGGAAAAATTTCATGTACTAATCCGTAAAAATAATACATAAGGGAATAATAGCAAAGTACGTATGTGAAGATACTTAAAAGAAACAAGTAAAATGTGTACAACAAATTAACTACGTAAAGAGTTATTGTGGAATTATTACAGCACCTACTTATTATTTACAAACGATAAACGAAGGCGCAACAAACTCCCAAGTTTTAAGTACTCTTACTTTACTACAAGAAAACACTCTTTTGCTTTGAGGACAGCATTGTTATTTTCTCGGAATCATTTTATAACTTACGCTCGAATAAGTAATTTTTAATTAGTGTTATCATCTGCACATCACATTTATGGGCATCAAACTACGTTCTGACACAGCCCGTTTTTGTTTCTAGATTGAAAGCAATACCTTTTACAAATACTGCTATTATTCCGCTTTTGCATGGTCGTACGTTAAACCGTACACGACGTATGGAACCAAACAGAGATCAACACACGCTTTTATGAACAATTTTACAACTATATTTTAATAATTTTTGATTAAAGCGTGTTAAGGTAGTCGACAAAAATCCCGAAAAGATTTTGCTAAAAACACTGTTAATAATAAATAAGCCTCATTTTACGTTTGCAGCGGATAGCTGCCCGTAATCTCTTAACTAGAAAACTATTAGTATTATCTAATTAATAATTACTAGATTAGAAATCTACTAGTATTATGAAAACGAGTGTTTTCGGCTGTAGAAAAGTAACACACTTTGCGATTCTAAAAAAAAAACCTAACATTTTAAAAGACTCTGTTGCTGAAAATAAAACTCGAGTTTTTTTTTCTTCAAAAAACAAAGTTTATATGTATCTTCTATCTATTATCGATGTATCTATCAATCATATTAACGATTTCCGATATGGTATTCTTAATTTAATATCGATTTAAAGTTTGAAAATCTAATAAATCCGTACACTGATGTTCAACACCAATTATACGACATACGAGAACTGCATCAGTTTACTGTTACAGGCAACAAGGGTTTTCCACCAACAGTAAATAATAGTTTAGTCTCTTTTTGATAAAATTTTAATTTTTTTATAGGCCGGGTAACCTATTTAAAATTTGCTTTAAGTATTTTTACATTCATACAGAGTCAGAACTTTATTTTTATATAACTTTTAACTTGAAAAGATCGAACACACACACACACACTAAAACTACAAAATATTATTAAAATAAATTAGTCATTTCTATAGTTCCTTTAATCAATTAAGAAATTTATATTTAATGAGCGATATCCGATAATATTCAGATCCCAACAGAACGTATTACAAATGTGGAATAAAAGAATCACCAAAATGATGTGAAAAGGGAAATAAGGAAGTCAACAGACGTTTTTTTATTCAGAATGCTAGAGTTATCTTTTCTGCATTGCTCTGTAATAATGTTTATCTCGTTACACTTTACCATATAACACATCGCAGAATTCACAACTGGTAACAAATTTTATTGCCGACAAAAAGTAATTATTTCGCTTCCCACTACCTAACACACGCTTCTTTTAACACATTTTATCAAAAACTAATTATGCAGCGGTTAACATGTTACCGACAAATAATACAGCTTGCATGATACAAGAACAGTCAAAGTAAAAAGCAGTAAAGTAACATAATAACAGTAGCACGGCTCAAATTTCCTACTCCAGCCTGATTCTGGAACAGACTTAAATTATACTTGGAAAACTTCAGCGCTACGTAGCAACGCAGAAACTTTGTTCCCATCGAATAACTTAAGACTTAATTCCCTCACTAATTACAGTCAACTTTTGGGACTAATAAAACAAATACGTATAACTGTGAACATTAACAAATAAAACCGGCAATACGGTACACGTTTCGTTTCTTGATTAATTTTTCAAACATCACGTAAAAATCACTAAAACGTTACAGATTACACATAAACCAGAAAAATATTTTTCAACTATAATTATATGTAAATTCGGAAGTTTCTTAATTAAAACTAATTAATGTTCACCTACAACCAGGTTGATCAGAAATAGTTCTTTTATCACCACTTCTATTGAAATTTAAGGACGGGTTCAATCACAAATTTAAAAAATAATTCCATAATCGGGGAAACGTTAAGGCTTAACCCGAAAGAATGACCTAATTCACAATCTGATTTTTCATGTAATAATTCATAATCTGTAACATTAACTTATACGGCCACGAGAAGAAAACTTAGAATGCTGATTGATTTTATTTTGGTATTTAATTCATAAAAATTGGGGAAAAACCATGTTAAGATAACAGTAGCATGCATGATAAATAAACGACAGCAAAATCTGTTTTTTTTTTTATTTTACGAGAGCCTGAACATGGTTTGTCATTGAATGGAAACTTGCTACGCCAATATAGCAAATAAAATCAAAATTATACTGAATTTGATAAAAAAACACAGCAGTAAGATACACAAAACAAAATGTAAGGACTAACTCAGATTTTTTAGGCCTCTACTGTTAATATACTTTATTACGTTTATATACCCTAGGAATCTGGGTATTGGAAGAAGCGACGAATTATTTACATAAAATAATGTTAGCCAGGCTAAGCAAACGTTTTTATAAATAATGTTCTGCATCCATCCTGGGTAAAGATTTCCTGAATATTCTGAACAATTGATGGGAGGATTCTGCACGGAAGAGTATGTAAGGAGTTCTCTTTCGTGTGGGAGTACACGTTATACGTTTTTCAGTCATAATACAAGTAAAATCATCTTTTAGAACAATCATTCCTATCCCTTACTTCTGATTAGTTTCTCCCCGGTGGTTTTCCGTGCGTTTGCTTAGATGACCTCATCGAATACATATCGGAGAGCTGTTCTGAGCTTACTGTGTTCCAATTATGTTTTGAAGTTGAGAATTCGGGCCGAGATATAAAAAAATAAAGAAACGAATAAAACAGCAATGCAAAGCAATAAATTAACAAGCATTGTGATGAACGGCGACTGTTCTTACTCGGAAACGAATCATTGCCGAAATAAAAATGTACGTACAACAAAACGAATGAGGAACACGAATAGTCACAGTGACAGTAAATCAAAAATTACCCCAGACATCGTAAAACCATCATAAATTAAAATTTACACAGAAACAAAAACGACATGCTCTCTCGCTCTTAGTATGTATATATCCCCCCCCCCTGACAATGCGTTTGAATACTGTACTCTACAGATCAGACGTCAATCGATTTCCACGAATATAAATAATGGATGACAAAATATTTGAACACAATACACCGAATCACATATACCAACCCGTGTCAGGGAAAATGGATATAAATGCACGGAACACAACGTTAGTTACTGAAAAATACTATTTATTATTAATTCAAAATTAATGCCGCAACGGAAAAAACTTACCGACCAAAATGTTCGAGTATATACGCACCGCTGCCATAAAAACTATCTGTCATTACCACATGAATTTCCTCGACGTAACACAGAGCGAAATCAGAGGGAGAAATTCTATCGATTACATTTACCAAAAAATCATTATTTTATATGCACGATGCACGTATATAGAATGCACTGTGACAATTACGATTTCCTCACGAAGGTATGCGTAATTAATTATAAACCAATCCAGTATTGATAATTAATAAGTCTATAGTTACTTTTACACAACATATTAATTACAAAGTCAACTCATATTTATGTACGCTACACTGATCGGCGGATGCGAAATTATAAAAAATAACATGTACGGAACTGTATATGAATTATTACGGGTTGCGACAAGCACCTGACCCTTAGTCGATATTTTCAAATTTCCCTAGGCTATTCAAAACCTCTCTACACTATAAAGCAAAGAAATCTGCAACTGTAGGAATCCCTACATCCTTACCACAGTTTCAGTGGACGTCTCTTCCATCGCCAGGATGGAAGGGATTGAGTATAATGAAAACAGTAAACAGAGAGATATTTTCATTCGTTTTTACAGGTAGACAATCGCAATTTAAAAATGGCATCTAAAGAAAAATTGAAAAGAATATTTTTAATATTAGAGGAAAAGTAAGTAACTGTAATCATCACAACATTATAAAGATACAAGATCCGTGCCGTCTTCAATCTCCTTTATTCCCGATTAACGCTTCGAGGTTCTGATAATTCCCAATTAATTTGAGGTCATCTGTATTTTATTCACATCCGTCCTTTCTCTTTGAAGATCCTTCTGAATCTTCCTGTTTTAATTAAACCTTTTCCTCTATTATTGGGTTTAGGTTAGCCAGCGATGTATTTTGAATTATTGATTCAGCTGCTTTTCTCGTGAAATGCTTCCTCTCCCATTGATATTTTTTCTTACATTTTGTTTTTACTTCTACAATTTCCTGTTAACATAGTACCAACGTATCTGCACTGTTTTACTTCAATTTTTTTTTTATTTCGTGCCAATCGGTTATTTTCTTTCATCGCGTTTGATTACGTAACATTCATTTATTTCGATTTCCTAACGTTCATTTTATTTCCATATTTTGTCACAGTGTATTACGTAACATTCATTTATTTCGATTTCCTAACGTTCATTTTATTTCCATATTTTGTCACAGTGTATCCTAACTCTGAAATCATGCATTGAATATCTTGGTTTTATCTCCTTAAAAAAGAAAGAAAAAACATGTCATCTGCGAATCTTAAACGATTTATTGATCTTCTTCCTACGCTGATCCTTTCATCATATTCTGGAAGATTTGTTATTATATCACCTAACATACAGAGCATGGCTGCGTCATGATGCTACTAAAACTTCGAATATTTCTAAATAATAAAAGGCCCTGTAATCAAAAATTAATTTGAACATCATGGTATTCAGAGAAACAGAAATACCAATAAAGAGTTGTAAATAGAACTTGCGAAAAGAAAATACCACCAGAACTAGTAAAGTTATTCACTCAGAAAAAAAAAGTAATAACTTAAAATAAAAAAAAAAATAGCCGATTTAAAAAGACAAGCAGTAACAAAATATTGCCAACGGTGCTATTTAGCACTGCCCATCCCAAGTCGGGAGCCTTGTCCCCCAAGTGATGAGGAAGTGTTGTGTGGGAGAAGCACCAACCTCGTTAAAAGCTTAGGTCCATCTAGTTCTACATGGTAACATTTAGTTATAGGAGATGTCTTCAAAGTGTATCTGATGCAGAAGGAAAGTATTAGCCTTATGTTTCAGCAGTGACTGAATACAGAATTGGAGATTAGAGAAATAAAGTCTGATATAAAAGAGAGGAATAACTTGGAAGAAGCTATACGTAAAGTTTCTATATAGGCTCAGAGGAAAAGTCAAAGGTTTACAAAAGGAAAGGTCTAAATATGTGAACAAAGGAAACCGAAAAAGTATTAAATTCCTTACTGGAATTTTATACGTAATCCCACGGAAACAAAACAGTACTCGTATAAATAAAAAAGAAATATTGCAAAGATTCCAGTTTGAAAATGATATTAATGTACGACACGACTTTTCTTATTACTTAATATTATATGTAAGAACGTGGCTCTGTCAAATTTAACGTCATTTGGAAGAAATGGATGGAGCATTAAAAATAATTGTGGTTTACCGAAGGGATTTGCGAGAAAGAATTGCCTGATAAGGACACAAGGAGCTTGGACGATATTATAATTGTGAAAGTGACCGAAGCAGTAAAGGCCTTCAAGAATAGGAAAGCTACTGGTATGGAGATGCACTCATTAAGGAATGTTTGAAATACGGTGGTATTCTATTACACCTAAGACTGTTTCATCAATGCAATATGTATTGGAAACACGGCAAGTCCCTTTGGGTTGGCGGAGAGATAAGATTATCAGTTAAAAAAGGGATCGGAGAGGAGTGTGAGAATTATAAGAATAATTACCATTTAATTACTTAAATGGCTTAAAGCTTTAGCTGAGCATATTATTGGAGCGAAGCAGATGGGGTTCAGAAAAGGTCGTTCGGATGCAGTTTTCACTCTGGACCGGATTTTAGAGAAGAGAAGTGAATTCAATTTGAAAACGCACTTGGGGTTAGTTGATTTCGAAAAAGTCTTTGATAGTCTGGACAGGAAGAAGATACGAGGATTTATTAATTAGAAGGAGATTCCCTTCCAGCTTGTTAGAGCCATAAATAGTTTATAAGAGAGGAAAGTTTAGGTTTTTTTAGGGAAGGATCCGATAAGATCGAAAATCGTAATCAACGATCCACTTTTTGAGAAATGAATACCGCTTTAAATATTTAGGTTTTAATGTATCTTTCTTCCAAAACAGAGTCATGACGAACAATATAAATAGATTTATACATACATGTGGAACAATAACGAAAAATCTTAAAAATAAGACTCGAAAGACGCAAGACTTAACATTTATAAAACTATGGCGGTAGCAGTAGTACCGTATGTTAGCGAAATGTGAGTGCATCTGGAATAGAAAGGGAACGACCGCGCGTAGAGGAAATGAGGTTTCTCAGAACAGTGAAAGGGGACAAGTTACAAGATAGATTAACGAATGGGGATAACACAAGAAGGGAAACGAATATTTTTAGTATTGAAGAAAAACAATGTATAAAGAAACTCGAGTGATCATTTAGAACGTATGAACGAAGGACCTGTTCTACTGCAAGAAAGAAATTACAAATCCGAAGGAGGTCGGAATGTTGGCCGACCTATGACGAAATTGGTAGGCATTATTGCCTAATTCATGAAGTGGAGAAGAAGAAGCAGCACTAACATACAAACAAAAATTACTGAAAATCAAAACGGGAGTGTAAGGACCTGACGCTACAAAATTAAATGAAAATTTAGGTGCGACTTAATTTATTTCAAGTCAATTTGTCCCCATCATCACTTGCGGTTTGCATCGAGTGTCTCGTCCTTTGCCCTATTACCGTATACAATGAAGAATGCGATCAAGTGTTACGCGGAAGTTAACCAAAGGTCATATTTAGAATATTCAAATGGCGGTCAATAATCCATGCGTTAAAACATGACGGCATCGAACGCGACTTAATTTGGAACAAGAACGGCACTGTATAAATCAACGATTTTGTGGATCGGCTCAAAACATCCTGTAAAGATTTGACTTTCCTAAAGACAACTCAAGCTCAAGCTTACTAGAGAAAAATCCCTTGGATCACAGGCTGCGCTAACATAAAAAACAGAGACCCAACAGAAATTAACTTAATTTACATGTAAGGCGCAAAACTGATGAGCAGTATCTATGTAGTATGCTTTTTCATTAAAATATTGTGATAATTTTTCATAGAAAAGAAAAATGAATAACCGATTACATCTTATTTCTATTCGTGTACATAGCCGTTCACTGATCAAATAACGGTGAAAAGGTTATTAACACTACTTATAAGCACTCTTATTCAAAAATTGTTTTTGAAGACAAGTTCTCGTTTTATCGCATACCTATCAAATTTTTAATAGGTTTTCTTTTTGCAATTATCAGTTAATTTTTGCAGAGATCACAAAAAATGGAAGTAGTAGTTCAAAACTGTAATGTGCCTTTAATAATCACCAACTGAATAGGAGTATCTGATTAGAGACCAGAAAACATTACAGTTTAGAAAAAAATTAAATTAAAAAAAAAAAATTCTATAGCCGTTTTGTTAAAGTTATTAATTACATACGGTAAAAAATTTTAAAATATCATCCAGGTTTTTAATTTTTTACGTAAAAACTTCATAACAGTTATTAAAAAAACAAAAAATCAACGACTTGCATTCTCACGCAATTGACTTCTAATCTCAACATCGTTAGTTTGCGAATTTGGGTTTGTATAAGGCAAGATTATTATACCAGCAACGCCCAATATTAAAAAAAAACCACAAGGTATACCCAACACTGTCTTTGAACTGCTTAAAAATGACACATTTGGTTCCAAGTATCCAGTTTTATTACACAATATAATTTGAGATCTTTCTGTGTTACGATATGTTTTTTTTTTTATTATATATATTTTTATGATAAGCAGAATGCTCATATTTCTTCTTTAACTATTTTCTTCTCTAGCTGTACCAGGTTTGAACCGGTTTAGGAGTTCAATGTGGAAATATTCTCTTCCGGTTTATTTTGGGGGAAAAAATATATTTAGGCAGTTTACTGAGGAATGAGATGTTACGCCCAGACGCGTTTTGATAGGGATTTCTGTAATATTAAATTTATATTTAAAAAGTAATTTTTCTTTTTTAACTGTTCTATAGAAAGAATTACAGAAAAAACTGATATGGATCCAGTCTTACTCCATACTAAAACTTAAAGATTAATAAAAATTCGAGAAAAAAAATTAGAAAATTAAATAATAACACGATTTTATTAATAGAGCTAAAATAAAATCTACATAAAAATAATGACGTACGATTTGGAAGGCGGTAAAAGTAAAGTTTTGTTACTGAAAAGAATTAAGCACGCGGACAAACAACAAAATTAAGTACACCAGTAAATTGCATGATATTAAAATAAAAATAATAATGCAACAAAGGTGAATCATGACACGAAGGTTAGGAGGCATTTCTTCCATGTAGGCTGCACACGCTAAAGCGATAACAACTGCGCGCTTAACCGACATGCGTACACATATACTGTACACCGATGAGTGCGCCAATACAGTATAAATATAGAAACGCTGCGCTTCTCTACCACCTACCCTCTTAAACGTTCAATGCACAACCCACCATTAAATAGTATTCTCACGTGACCTAAATACTAAAATTCCCTCCTTTATTGCTACCGTGAATTGACTTGAAAGAAATTTTTTCACCTCGTCCTTTTAGATGCCTTGTAACGCAAAACACTTAAAGTAATACTAACCTTCGCACATCAACGCGTAGTCACAACAAATGAAGAATACGTAGCTCTTATTTTAAATACTAAACAGTGAAATAAAATATCAGTTAAAATATAAGACTGCGATAAAAGAAAATGAAATGAAATTCATCTTGTCGCCACATAAAAACCTACGCTACCGAAATCGGTATCTATACCGACAAGAAGCCGTATCCTCTGCAAATTTACATCAAAGATTATTATTAATAAGCTTCATAGGCCTATTAAAATCAAGGCCTCTGTTACTACGTTCTCTCATCACTTTTGTTTTCCTGCTCATTCGATTTCATTTCATTAACGACATTTGTTTAATAAAATAAAAAGGAGTTATAAATTCAAATAAGGAATTATTTATAGTAATCCGTCGTAAAATCCACTGATCGTCTTATTTCACTTGTCATTCGGTATAACAAGCCGCAAAGCTATGTAAAGAATAAATTAAGTAACAAAGGAGGGAGGAGTTAATCAGAGCAGAATGACCCTAAATCATAGACACGCAAGCTATTACATATAGACAGATGACATCGACTGACGCTTTTTGTTGTGAGAGACCGGCCACTGACCGAACCCACGAAGTCTATATCGAATAATTAAGAGTCGCACCCACCGTCCGACGATCGCAGTAGGATTTCTACTTCCGACATCAAACAACATTTGTTTGTTGTCAGCTATGTCAGCTTTACAATAGTAGTCAAGCCAACAAATTTCCCCCTAAAAACAAGACTTATAAAATTCAGTACCAATATTTCCATTTTTGATCGAGAGCTGGTTCGTTCGTAAGTCGAATTTGAAGTAAGAAGGTAAAAAAAAAATTATGAGTAATATTAAAATAGGTAAATTTACCACTAGAATCGGCATTTCAACGTCCGATGTCACGGAAACATGGTAAAAAAGACAGACAGAAACCACTGAAAACCGTCGACTGAAAAAAGTATCAACCACACCAAAATTTAACTACTGTTCTAGAAATCGAATGTTCTCAGGTGTGCTGTCATGATTACGACCTATCCTTTCTTTATTAGCAATAACATTTTAAAGTGATATGGGCGTAATTTTCTTTTCGGAAGAATTAGGAGATTTGCATAAACTCGATAGGCGCTTCAGGAGTTACAATTATTCCAAGATCGACGAACACGAACCAGAGTCTTCGGACGGTATACGGTACCCTGACAAAAATACGAGGTGGATGCTCCAGCATTGCTGGTTCCAGAATCCTCAGGTTAGACGTAGCGGAATTGAACAGACTTCCGTCGAAAAGAATTCAAAGCAATAAAAAATAAGTAAATGAGATTAGTTTTGACCTACCCGCAAAAGAACCCAGTCCAAAAAATATATCGCTGATCTGCTGTTGGAAATTTTTTTTTGCCCTAATAAAAGCTTCATAAAGTGTCGCCTGAGTACAGGTTTAGGATTACTAAAACCAAACACACCCCTCCTCAAAATTATGTAATGTAAAAACCTGTTACAATATATATTAGTGGGTAGTAAGTAGCTACCCACTAATGGATGTATAAATCGTTCTTCAGTATGGAGCCAGATCCCAGTAAGAAAATACTTAGAACCTCAATCGTAGCAAAAAATTAATTTATATCGATATTCACTATATTGCAGTTTACATTCGAAATTTAATACGCAGTTATATCGGTAACCGCTTGACTGTAAATGTATGTATTCAATTTAAAAAAGCAACGACTCTGGAAATTAAACTCCTGCTACACCTGTGAACATAAATATAAATCTAATTTTCATAAAAATTATAAAAAACTAAAACTAATTATTGCCGTAAACGAAAAATTAACGTTCGTCCACACTAGCATCTGTCTATAGTCTTCCTGCTGCTAAGATCGATATAAGTTAATGAAACGGAGCGTATTCTCATCTTTTAAATCTGACATCGTTTAAAGTTACATTCCAAATAAATTTTGGCGACTTCTAACCAATATTATTTTCAAAAAAATATCTTTAGTTCTATATAATTCTATGTATGCCTACACTAGTAAGCATACATCGATAAGCTTTCATCGATTCAACACTGACATGATTCAATTAAATAGATAGTCCGCCTAAGTTGACGGCAAAATATAGTAAATTATACGAGTATCCGGCATCATCTACAAACAAACGGTCACCCTAATCGTATACTATATCCTAAACTCCTCCGCACGCGAAAACGTGTGCACACGTTGCGTTGTGTGAACAGACACGGATCGATATTTTCTATTATGCGGTTTGAAGGTCAGTGAATTAAAAGGGTGGAAATGAACTGGGGGCGGAACACAGAAACGGGCGAGGGATGCGGTGTAAGGGGAAGAGAACAGGGAACATAGAGGAAGTAAACGGAACAGGAGGGCCTCACAATGCACACCAGACAATACAAAAGGTCGGTCACATCTCGTGTCGGAGTATAGCTGCCGCCACCGCCTCTTCCTATTCGTCGACGTAATAAACCGGCACTACTCGTCGGGCACCCTTCATTACTGTGACCGGGGAGGCCTTCCACAATCAATTTCCATTTAAATAGGCATTAACAAACTTCTACAACGAAAATTAACGATAGACCACGGATGCGGGCTTAAAATCCATGCGACCATACTATCATCTCTCTCATAAATAACGTGTTTCGAAAGCAAACGAAATACACTTGAATGGAAATAATAATCTAAAAAAACTCAAAAGTTCGTAAAATTAGAAAAAAAAACCGGAGACAAACATTGACAAAAACAAAAAAACATGGGTTTTAAGACAAAAATTACTTAAACTGAATTTGCAAATTATTAGGAAAAAAAACACAATTTCGAAGGATTAAAATTGGTTTAATATGTATACGAATTGTAAAAACAAAATAACTGTTACGAATTGTAAAAACAAAATAACTGTTACAATTTGTACAACATTAAATAATTAAAACTTTTCTCATTACGAATTTTACAACTTTACTCCAACCAAATAATAAGCTACCAAGAATAACAATCCTTTTTCATATTATGAAGAAGATCGGACGGTGAAGCAGCAAAATGCAACGCCAAAAAGAATGAAAATATTTTTAAAAGTATTCAATAACCATAATAACATTTCCTCTGCCTAAAAGATAATTAAAGTAAGATTCAAAAAAGAAGTAGAGGTGGTGGAGATGGATGGAAATAAATGAGAAGTGGAGAAGAGAGAAGGGTAAGACGCGAGATAACGGTTATCGAAAATAATATCGCGAATTGATCGCTTTAATGCGAAGCACAAAGTTTGACAAACTCCCGAGAAGGAAACCCATAAATAGTTTCAAGAAGCGGCACTATGGTATGGGAATAAAGTTTTCTTTTCGACAAGCAAAAGTTAAGTACCTCCACCGTACCGCTACCTCTATCCTTTCCATCATGACATACTACGACCCCTCTTTCATCACCCGGTTCACCGGATAACGGGCGACGCAAATCGAATCAATACGAGACCAATTAACAGGCGGACTTGGAAACTCCGCCGTTTCCGTCTATTCGTAATACCATCGTTGAACACAAAGCAGCCCATCACAACGTAAAACGTCATTATTTTATAACATTACAGAAACCACAAATAACTGCAGTATAAATTATGCAGTAGTATAAATAGTACAAAACAGGTTTCTACTACTCGAAAAAAAGAAACACACGTTTTCAAACCGTGAAAAGATTCAAAGGTAAAAATGAAATAACTTCAATATAAAAGTTATTTTCGCCAAAAAAAGAATTCTCATTAGAAAAATCATCTGAACTGAATCGATCTTCATGTTAGCGATACATCGCTAAAGATAAATTTGTAGATCCCATTCATTTATAAGATCACAAAAAGGTAATTTTTAAATATAGTTGTGAGGGATGACCAAACAGAGAAGGTAGTAAAGCGATCTGATTAAAATAACAGATTTCGAACACGGCAAAAAATGACAAAAGATAAACGTATAAATCGTAAAATCCGTATACAGCCAAGCTTACTACTAAGTGAGGTCGCACACAACTAGTGTTCTTTCCAGGCCGGAACGGCTGTAAATTTTATATTACTAAACTTTTTAACAATAATAAAAATTAGACGTTTCATTCTCAACATTTTAATAAGCATTTAAACAGGTACAAAATCTCGTACTGCCATAAACTTTTCGATCTAAAATAATTTTTATAAACATGCTGCGGATGAATTGTAAAAAGAATTAATTTATCTCTACCGAAAAACAGCTGACATATCAATGGAAAATTTCTGCCCTTGAGTATAATAATAGTAATAATAATCTTCCTCAATCACGAGGAATGTACACATACCTTCCTTTTGACACATACCACCTTTTGAGGAAGTACCTTCCTCAATCTACGTGGAATTTCCAATAAAAACCTTGTACTACTCGAAATAAATCTACAGTTTTGAGGCTTCATTCTTTTGCACAGAATCAGGAATTAGAAATCGGCTGGGGAGCAGGGGTAAGCACTTTGTTATGGAAACAGTAAAATATTATTTTAAAATTCTTTTTTGTTAGTATGCGTTCGTTTTTTTCTTACCTTCCAATAAACAATTTTACTTTTAACACTTTTAAAATACACAGAAGTAAAATACGGAGTCAACTGGAAAATTTAAAAAAAAGTAACTATCAACTGAGAAATTTAAAAAATACATTATCGTTTCGAAACCTCTCCCCAAACTCTGATCCTCTACAAGATAAAAAAAATTGCTAATTAGAAAATGGATTTCTCCCTGGAAACGCAATATGAGAATAATATAAATTATGAAATGTATAGTTATAAAGGAATCAAAAAGTTTCAATTTATTCAAATTTCAACCGCCACAAAAACCACTTACGATTCTTTCAGCCCGAATACTACGTAAAGTATTAGAAAATGTACACCTCCTTACTTCAGAGCATGAACGAAATTACGTATTTATTAATATTATGACCGTTCGTGCAAACGATTGTCAAAGCTACCTGTAACTAGTAATCGGAAGTTGCATAGCAAATTTCTAAGGATTTTTTTGACAAAATTCGATTTTTGACCAATTTTAAAATATATTTTTAGTGTTTAATTTACGTTAAATCTTCCAATAGTTTGTCAGATATGAGTTACAGTATTTTTTTATGACTACTAAAATTTGTGTCGCATATCAATTAACACAAGCCACATTCTTTTTCTTTCTGAAAAAATACTATATATACTTTTAATTGGTGTATCAACTTTATCCCAACTAGTAAATATGTAAAACAATTACCTAAAACAGAATTAATGAAAAGATCTTTATTTTACAGATCACCTGTGGTTATAAAACAAGATATAAAATTAACATGAAAAAATTGTACGAAAATGACTGAATGTAACTTAACTAACAGCACACGATATACTTAGCAAGTACATCATACTTATAAACATAATAAGGTTTTCTTACTTGCCTGAAAAATGTACCTTTTTACTGTTGAAAATATATTGAACACACAGACGGACATAAAACATGTCTAACACGCCTGTATTCGTGCAATCGGAAAATCGATTTTGTTGATTTTTTATTTTCGAAAGTTCCTTTTTTCTTATTTATTATAACTATTATTTTAATAAGGTAAGGTGTAACAAAAGAGTTCTAGTATTTTACTTTACGAATTCCATAAACAAATTTTCCTGTAAGAAAAAAGATTACTAAAAATTATTTTACTTCATCAAACTAATCCTTTACTGCGGCATCTTGCTAAAATTGCTAACTGATATTAACTTTTATTTCCTTTCCCAAGAATAAAATTAACGAAAATTCTATAGCCTCCAGAGACTGAATTTTCCTTATCTTTGAATTATTATTTTAGTAATACAAAAAAAAAACTTGAAAATATTAATCGAAATTGTAATATTTACAGTCCTTAAGAAACAATCGACGTCGTTTTCTTGATTTTACGTTCAAAGATAAATTTTTATTAACATTTCAAATAAAATTGGCTTCAAAATAAACAACAATAAAAATTGCAGTACAATTTTTCAATGCTTCGAATTTATACTTATAAGTTCGACCCAAATAGTTACTCGTACAAACAGCAAAACCCTTAGGCTGAAATTGACTTCAAAGAGTCAAAATTAAGTAACTAGAATAAAAATACGTGCGTGCGTTTATCTTGTTTAGAGCGGTTTATACTGAAGTTAGTTTCATTAGACTTTTTTTAAGATTTACTTTATTTAACTTTTTCACCTAAATTTTCAAACTTATCCCCTCAATTCTCGCAAGAAAATACTTTAATATTAGAATGAAATTTGGTTATTATTAAGTTTCCCAGTTACTTACGCTATAACGATCTAATATTAAGCAATGACAGGAAAAAAATTAAAACTATCTTCAAATTGTTAATGCTGACAAAGTACATTTCAGTTTTAAAAATCCTCCATAAAATTACATTAGAAAAAGTTATTAAAACGGGGGAAACACGGTTCTTTGGGTAAGGAGCAAACCTTGACATAAGCGAGAAGAATTGGAACTTCATTCTACGAAGTCGGGGTTAAAGAATAAACAAGAAGTCAAAAAAAAACTTTTCCCGTCAAATGATTCGAGATGATACCATCTCTTCAAGATCACGGCTACCAACTTTTAACATCTTTAATGTCGTCACATAAGAAATCACTAGTTAAATTTAAAAATTTATTATCGACTCTCACAGTCCCCCCCCCCTTTGCAAAAGAAGTGGAAAGCTGATAATTTCTCGGCATGTTTAACGTTCTTACACGTTATTACATATATCTAATTAACTTTATATTCTACTATAACTACAGCACAACAAAAAAAAATTATCAATCGATAAGAAAGACTACCAGTAATAAAAAGTATATAATATAGAAATAGCTCAGCGCCGCAAATACACTACCCCAACATACTACTGTATTCCTATAGCAGGAAGCTACAAATCTATTATTACAAAAGTTGGTACAATTAATTCTTACTTTTTCGGGAACTGTAACAATAACAACCGCTTAAAGAACAAAAAAAAGAAACTGTTAGGTTTCTATTAAATCGACCTTTGTAAACCGTACTGCACATGAATTAATTCACAAATT
Source organism: Lycorma delicatula (assembly GCF_047948215.1). Lineage (NCBI taxonomy): Eukaryota > Metazoa > Arthropoda > Insecta > Hemiptera > Fulgoridae > Lycorma > Lycorma delicatula. The sequence goes on from NC_134455.1 coordinate 178,393,588, forward strand.
AACATACATAAGTCTCGTAAAATTTTCAAAATTTAATACCCTAAGCGATTCTAAAGCTAAGCTTAGTATTTCGATATACCCCGTATTTCTAACCGCACTTATAATTAAGAAGAGAGGAACTAGATAAGATTCAAATTTAGTATACGTTTATTAAGTTACCATAGACCAACTAAAACATAACTATTACGACTGGTATAATTCACTTTGAAAAATTACCGACAGAGCAGAGTTAAAACTTTCCTTAAAGCAGAGCAACAGTACAAGCGTACGTTACAGATAACTTTTAGTACGATACAACTAACAACACATTTCTCATTCAACATAGTTAACCTAAGGTACCGCCTGCTGTACACACCATCATTCATACTTCATAATTTAATAACACCAAACTCCTCCTCAGGATCACAATACAATAGTACAAAGTAGTTTTTGTTCATTAATAATTGCGCGTGAAATCACGAGCGTGCACCCGAAAACCATACATTATTATTATTATTAGACGCCATTTTACATTTTACGCTTTAACAAGAATAAAAGTTACCTAATTACCTTATAGACAAGTTCAGTTCTTTAAGTCGACTTATCAACATCAAATTCTGCAGATTTTCTAACCGGAAATAAAAACTAATACTTCAAATACATCCACTTTCCGGTAGATTGGGGATTGAAATATCATAGATAATATTATTATCATAAGATTATTATTATAGTATTATCAAAGATAATACTTTAATTATAAAAGGGGCTGCTGAATCTTTGTGAAATATTTTTCTAACAGGCTACAATAAAATAAATAAATTCTCAACCGCAACCGTAGGAGGTTATTTGAATGCACGTACAATATTTACTCTCCATTATTTTTTTTTTTTAGTTTGAAGATGATATTCCTCTAAGTACCCTGCTTATAACGTTTTAAGTATAATCAGCGGTTTCAGTCGGTCAATCCAAATTTCAAACAACACCAAACTGAATCAAATTTTAAGTAAATATAAAAACACGCCTAAAAAAGGAACATTAAACATGAATGCAAATTTTTATATTATATTAAAAACGTTCTTGAAATATGAAAAAAAAAGAATGCAGAAAAATGAAATACGGAGCATTTTCTAACATTCGTACTCATGATATGACAATGCGACATTCGTGTCTGACATTGTTGATTTATGTTGAATCATAAGGAGAATTTTTCATTTCTTAAAGAAGCAGACATCATCTCGCTAAAATAAAACTGAGATTAGAAAAAGATTTTAAGCGGAAAAAAAACAAAGTTGATACAAAATAATTGTAAGTGGGCGCAAGCATAATTTGCTAAACTATTACAATTATTATAACCTCAAAAAGGTCGCCTAGGAACGTCTGGCATATCCTTTAGGCTAAATTACAATTCGCCGAGAGTAACTGGAAATACCGAACACGAAAGAACAAGGTTACAATAACTACATCTGTATAGCGCGCAGGAATGGTCCTCATTCACGCCCATGTCCTTTGATCACTACGGCCGAGTGCATATGTACTATCCATTCGAAATGTCCTCGGGTTCATCAAATCCCGGTCAGGCTCGACATTTTTTTCATAGCTACAGTTTTCCATTGTGTTCCACGCTCAATTTTATGTTAAAAAATAATAATTTAATCTACAGTTATCAACTTCAGGATCACTTACACTGTAAACGAAAAAAAAATAGGATCTACCCTTCTACATAACGCTTAGAATCAACCGAGCCCAAAGCAAATTAGGTCGAATACCCCCATCACCACAGATCGGCTAATTTAGCAGAGGGAGAAGCCGAATATAATGTACAATTACATCGTTATACAGCCAAAACTCACATTGGAGGAAAAAATGGAGCGATCATTTTCCCCTTCAATTCTTCAGCATTTTGCAGTCATCCGATTATCACTCTGCTTCTTAAGTCAACGTACATTTACTACACTACTCAACTATCATTAACTATTTTTTTTCCTATGCCGAACAAGAATACAACTGAAGATAATATATATATATATATATATATATATATATATATATATATATATATATATATATACATAGAGAGAAATAGATACTGAGAGAGCTTTTATTTATTACTTTTGTAGTCTTGACATTCAATAACTCGAGAATAAATATTTTCTTATATTTGTCGAAAACATTGAAAAAAAACAACCATGTTCTACCGCCGTGAAACAAGAAATATGCGAAAGCAAATAATAAAATATTAATTGGTATTCGAAGTGAAAGTAATCCGAATCGATTAAATCAACGCGGCCGGGAACAGAGCTCGGTACAAAAGTATGTATCACAACTATTACAAATAATAACAACCCAATAACACACGATTTCTTCCCATAACCAGCCGAGAAAGTATCACAACTGTTACAAATAATAGCCCAATAACAGACGATTTCTTCCCATAACTAGCCGAGAAAGTAAACGACAACGGTAGCATGTTTTGTTAGACGAATGACAAAACCGAGTAGGAGTATTTAAGAAGTTTTGCGGTGGTGACGTAAATGGGTTAATGCACTTTCTACATTATACGTATGACCTACTTTAGACGATGTGATAAAATAAAGAGAACTATTAAAAAGTTTTTCGACGGCAGCGCGGCCGGCAGGCACATCAATGGAGCGGGGCCGCTCTCTCGGCTCGAGGAGAGTTTTTAAGGAGAAGGTAAGGACGTAGAGAAGTGAAGTGAAACGAACGAGGGTGGCGCCCCACTACGTACCACAGTGATGACGTAATCAAAGCGTTCTGTCCATCCGTCCGCGACGGCTATAGGAGTGGGATCGATACCGGACAATGATGACAATCGCCTCCCTTCCCCGCCGACTAGAGACCGGTCGTGGCGGGGTGTCTGTGCTCGCCTCGCCGTACCACACCTGCGTGTGCCTTGTCCTCTTCTGTCCTTTACTGATAAGACAAACCCCCGCGCGTTAAGTTCCCCCTCAAAACCTATCTCGTCCGACGCCGCAGGCCGCTTGCTCGCTCACCCTCACCTCATAGACCTTCCGATACCGCTTCCCTCAACCTATTTGCTTGTCAATACACTCACGAAACTCGAACTCTACAAGAGCTTCCATACCGATACCTAATTACAAACGCATGCGCATCACCGGCAACTACAGAAACCGAAGTCAAATAAACTTTGGCCACTTAAAATTACAGTAAAAGTTTAAAAAAAATAATAAATCGTAACAAATAAACACAGTACTTCTCACGAAACAGGTCATAGTTATTAAATTTAAAAAAAAAAAAAAAACAGTAATGCGTTCTTAATGAACAAAATGAAACTGTGAGGGGGGTAAGATCATAATAATTCGCAATATAAACAACATGAACTAGTTCCAGTTTTTTCTTCCGCAACAAAGAAGTAACTATAACTATAGTAATCTGCTGCACTAATCTTAATATTACCTCCGAGATATGAATCATTACAGTATCAACAAATACAAGAACAAGCAAACAAAATAAAAATCGATGTTTTGAACGGAAACACGTACAATTTAAGCGCAAGCAACTTTATTACCAATTATTTATCGGCAAATATCAATAAAAAACCTAAATAGATAATATATTAATACACATTACTAGCTGGGATCAGCATATCGATTTCATCTGAAAAAAGTTTTTCAATACGTCATTCGTACGTAGAACCTACCTAACGAACACGTAAACAGCAGGGAGAAGGCGACTCTAAAAGAACTTACATCCTGAACAAGGAAGCGATGAGTGCCTAAGCAAACCGAACTACCGCTACCGTGGAAGAAGTGATGATGGACGATAATTGAAAATTTATACTCGCTGAAGAATCGCAGAAAAGGGACGAGCAATTCCCGACCGAAAGGAATTTGTTAAATTTACGAGAAGTTGTAAAAGTATATCCGCTGACAAATTATATTAACATTATTGTAAAGTGTTTTTTAAATTATATCTTAAATGACTGGTATTTGTATAAATCTGGGAGTAAAATACACCTGCATTAGTAAATGAGATTTATATTTCCTAACCAAAGATTTTCTTTTACTTTTCTTGGAAAATACTTACACTTACATACTTCAAAATCCCCAATCTTTACAGTTAATTATTATTAATATTGCTGGTTTGAAGTACAGCGCTTCCAAAATAGCTATTTGCATTTATTAAATACTGCACTTATTGGAAAGTCCCCTCATATCCCTTGACTAAATTTATACCATACAACCATTTTTTTCTTGAATGGATCAAGCTTCTACCTCGAGTTGGGATCAATGTCAAAGACTTCTCGGGAATTCGTTTATCAGACATTATTTCCAAGCGACCGTACTAGGATAACTGTATTTCTTGAATTCGATCTAGCGAGTTACTGTACGACATCGGCTATGGTTTGATGACACTAAATTTACACGTACGATGTTTAAGTTTATTAAACGAACATACAAACCCCTTCGTCGAAATAATCATTACTAACCGAAATTATTTATTTAAAATTAACAGATGATGAAAATCCTTGAATCAAAAATTCTAAAAATAAAAGCGGACGGCTTCCGTTAGGAAATGAACAGGGGCATTTTTTAAAAAGTTGTTTACCGTATTTCACGATACGATTTCGAAAAAATCAAGGAGCTGCTATAGAATATAATATAATTTTTAACCGACAAAAAAAGGAGGACAAGAACGATTACGTAAGTGGCCAAATGAAATACCAGAATATCACTGAGAAAAAACATTCACAAATGAAAAAGAATTCCATATATTAATTTTATAAAGATTAATTCTTTATATATTAAAATCTCAAGTGAAGTTGCTACTTAAGACAGGTGAACTATTATCATACCTTGAAAAATGTATTTTAAAAAAAATGAGTTTTACATTTCTTAACCCTATACGGAGGAGTTTCATCTGTTCTTTTCTACTATAGCATTTTGCTAAATTCGTAAAATATTTCAATTTACACAACACTCAGAAAGTAGAACCTATTACCCTAAGTTAAAGATTTTAATTTCCTTTAACACCTTTCTACTGTAATAGATAATCGTGTTGCACTAACAAATACTTTAATGTTTTACGTAAAATAAACAGACTGAATCGATTTATTACCGAACATATTAACACTTTAGAACACAAAAGAACTTCTTACTCGGCCTAAAAATTCAGAAACAACATCCAGAAAACTTTTAAATTAATGACACGATCTTACAACGGATGTAAACAAACTCTGAATCCCATTGACGTCAACTGTTCATTCATATCACTCAAATCAATAGATTTAATTCTAGTTCAAAGGTTAACTTTACTTTTAAAATCTGCACGTAAATTAATTACTTAAAAAAAAATTAAACTTTCGTAGGGATCCGATTTGGTAAATAGTTTAATCAAGAAGTTACTCCCCACAGAAAGCTGAGCCGGAGCGGCCTGGGAGTCCCGACAAAGTAAAGGAGGCGAAATCAAGTTGGGAGGTGGGATGAGAAATGGAAAACCGGGTCAAAAGGGAGCCCAGCGCGCACGAGGTCAGGGGGGAAAATCGGAAGAGAGGCGAGCAACTCTGAAGCACTTAACTAGTTGTAGCCCGAGTTAACTCGCTCTCACCCACCCGACAAACCTCTCTATCCAACCCTCTCCCAGCGATTCAACTCGTCTAAAGAGAAAGACAAGAGAGTAATGGAACGGGGACTGAAGAGGAGTCGGGCCGTTTTAGTACTAAACTCAGGTTATAACAAACTCCAACGCCGACATCTCATCTTATACACCCCTCCCATCCATTAACATTAATACTGCTATTTCGATTCAATTCATGGACCTATAAAACATTTTTTACAACTCTTTTTTTCAAGCTTCCTGCCGACATTACATTATCTTTTTTCTTATTTCATAAATCTCCATTACAGACTCATTAAATTTTAACAAAATAAAATAACGATAACTTGCTCAATATACAAACGCAAAATGATTTCTAACAATCAATTTATTAACTTCCTTCCCCCCTCCAAAAAAAATTCATTAAGTATAACACTTAAATCCACAACTAAACATGGAATACACTCGCAGTTTCTTTTTTTTTAACTATTATAAATTCACATAAGTATTATAAATCATAATAGAAAAATAAAAACTTTAACAAAATTTCAGACAGTGTCAGACGAAAATACCAAACTTAAGCTTATCTTATGGTAAATGAAAGTAGAAACTGTAATCGTAAAAGTGATTGACCAAGTAAGGATTCGAAAAATTAGACAAAATACTCAAACCAAAAGTTACGTTATGGCTCCCTTGACTGCCGCAATTACGGGAAAAATAATTTTTTTAAACCTTAAGAAACGTGTTAATGGTGAAAAAAGTCCACAACAGCGCACTATCCAACTATTTGTAATGAATATAGTAAAGTTAAAAATCAATTATCCAAAAACGAATACGAATTTTTGAAGGATGTAAATGTCATAATCTAATGCTATTTCGAGATTTGCTACGATGGTAACTTTTTTTATGAATTAGCTTTTAATATGAGAGGCCTACAGCTACAGTATGTCACAAGGGTTACTTACTGTAGTTTTTTTAAATGGGGGTTGGAGCCCCCATTAATATACACGAGCCCCTCAATATACACGAGTATAAAAGCAGACAGACGTAAAATTAGTGATAGGTAATGTACTGTCCCCGTTCCTACAGACGACCCGATCTACGAGGGATTGCGGGTAGGATTAATTCTCCCCATCTTGGGAACCTTGAACTCCGGGCGTAGTTTTTCATCTCCTGCTGCAAATGTTCCGCGGGTAAATAATTTCTTACCGTCCAGCCTTTTTACTAACCCTCTGGCACATGAGCCCATGTTTCTCGATTTTCCGATGTTAAGTACCACCGTGCTGGGTTCATATTGGAATAGTACCGAGAAGAAGGCATAATCGGCGAGATACGTGGCGGGCAGTTCCCTGTTTAACCGGCTTACGTAACCCTGATAAAAATACCTTATAAAAAATAATCCTAATAACTATCAAGAAAACCCAGATCTCATATCCCTCCAATACAACTACCATACAGTATTTATGATACACAGTGAACAAAATTAAGTGCTGTAAAACTGAATATTTAAAAATAAGAAATTACACTACAAGAGCGTTTTCCGGCCACAAATATAAAGAAGCCTTCTTAAAATTAGAATAAAGATTTAATCTCGTAAAAAGTACGATTAATATCTGGTCCGACTAAAACCTTTAAAAACCCTACATTTCAGCCGATATTACTGGACTGTGTACACTATATTTTTGAATTCGATCGATCGAGTTTTGAAAAACACAGTACCATAACATTCACACAGTAGAAGTATCGAAACACTTTTGGATATCAGAATTTTACTTTTTACTGAAAACCGGGAAAAGTTTTAAACCCATTACATGACGCGCACACAACTTAGCGGGAACGATTTGAAGTATTAGTTTAGAAACTCCTTTTCGCACTAGAGTACTCGGGGTTAGTTGTGAATGACAGTTGATAAGCAACAGTAGAGTTTTTATTTCTTCGATTTTAAAAAGTTAGAAAAGTACGTTTATTGTTTTTAAAACTTTATTCTAATTGCTAATGAGTGGAATACAATATGTTTTAATTATTATTTTGAAGTAGATATGTATAATTTGAAAGTAGCAAAGTGATTCTCAACTTTTTTAGCTCCACGACCCCCCGAAAAGTAAAATAAAATAACGAATATTTCGCGACCCCCAACCACAACCCAATGAAACCTAGTTAAAACTATTTAGCTGCATTGATAGCGACGGGCATGTACATGCATGTACGAAGTGTACAAACATGCGGAATTTACAAGTTCCAACTTGTTGGGTACGTGGTCCTTGTAATTTAGTCTGCTTGCACAACATTCGCTATGAGAACGTCGTGTTCGAATATGTATATGATCTGTTTGAAGATGTCGTGCTCTCAGCAGTATTAAAGAGGCGTAAGGGATTGCAGGAGGTCAGTTTAGTTTCGAATGTGAAGCATGCGTCTTTTGCCTTTAATAAATTTTAAAAACCGTAATTTCAATGAAAATAATTGAGGTTTCGGTTTTTAGTATGCCGTCAAACAATGTAATTGTTTTTTTCTTTTTTCAATTAAAATCTTATGCAAAATGGATAAATTTGTGGAAAAACGAAGTGAGCAATTTACATCAGTGTATAGATTGGTAAACAGACAAGAATGTAACATGACAATCATTTTAATTTTTTACTTCAATTTAAATAGTTTTACCTCATCGATGGAAAACCACAGTGCGTTGTTTGCTTTCAAGTCCTCTCCGATGAAAGCATGAACCCATCAAAATTAATTCGGCACTTGGAAACTTAACATCCCGGTTACAACAGCAAAACCCTTGCAAATTTTTCAAAGAAAATTACATACTTTGAGAAATCAAAAAGCTTCTATTGATAAATTAAGCTACACTGATAAAAGAATACTTGAAGCATTTTATATAGTAGCATTAAGAGTAGCTAAAATGTCCAAATCCCATACAATCGCAGAAAACCTAATATGTTCTGTTGAAATGGGCAAACTCAGTGTTTTAATAGGCGTGGAAGAAGCAAAACAATTGAAAAAATTCCGCTTTCAAAGACACAGGGTACTTTTTCGTTTGTCTTCCACCAAAAGTATGCAACAAATTTTTCACCTGGAAATAACTCAAAATAAAAAGAAACATTGATATTAACAATAACCACGTTGGAGAAATAAATAACTCTGTAACATACTAACAAGTTTTATACCGATCACTTTAAACATTCTCCATATTAACATAAAAATATAAGCATTATTGCTTATAATTATAGAAATAAATTATAAAAATAATTTAACCAAACTTAATCTTTCTTTTTTTTATTTTTCCTGTTTAGCCTCCGGTAACTACCGTTTATATAATACTTCAGAGGATGATATGTATGAGTGTGAATGAAGTGTAGTCTTGTACATTCTCAGTTCGACCATACCTGAGATGTGTGGTTAATTGAAACCCAACCACCAACCAAACTTAATCTAAGCTCGCTAAACTCGACTAATTAACAGTAAAGTTTTGATTATTTAAATTATAAATGATTGCAATAATTATTGAATTTATTATTTACACATTCTAAACATTACTGGTAATTTGATTGGTAATTTATATTAATCGTAATATGAATGGTTATATCGGGTTATTTATCTATCTAACCTGTCCATTGTTAATATTTCCTGCTATTTTGAGTTATTTCCAGGTGAAACAAAGTTGCAAAATGTTTAGGTAGGAGAAACGAGAAAGTATCCTACACAGTATGAAGGGAAATCGATGACGGCTGCCGATGTTCGCGATCAGATAATTCATCAAGTGAGTTCAAATGAATTTTTAAGAATTCAATTTCATGAATCACAGATGCGGCAAACATTTCTCAGTTATTATGTTTTGTGAGATATCAATGCGATAGGGATAGATCAAAGAAAATGCATGGTTTTACAAATCAATACCTGGTCATGCAGCATGACTACTTCTTCTTGATGTTTTTTATGAAGCTACTAAAAACTATAACATATATTGGACAAAATATATTGCAGTATGTAGTGATGGTGCAAAGGCGGTAACAGAAAAGAATAGCGGATTTCTGAAAAAATTAAAAGATCGTCTTATGACAAGGGCGGAATGGACGCACTACTCCCTTTAGACATGTACTTGCCACGAAAACTATGCCCGAAAATCTCCTTTGTTAAGTCGTAAAAATGGTTAATTTTATTAATAGTCTACCATTACAGAACAGGCTGTTTACTAAACTATGCGACGAAACGGACGAAAAGAAAGGATTTCTTGTTTTCCGTACAGAGGTCAGATGGTTATCGCGGGGAAAGTGTTAACGCGGTTATTGGAACTGAGATGAAATAATATTTTTCCAGGATAAACAAAGGCCATTTTTGATAGTTTTACAGAATATTGAATATATGTTGCTTTTAGCTTATTTAACCGATGTATTTTCGCATTTAAACGACTTGAACGTGAATTTACAAGGACGTGATAAAAACATTTTAATGTGATTTGCTGCACCAGTGCAAGTGGAACCTTTATACCTCCGATCTTAATCTTTACAAAAAAAAAGAAAAGAAACCGAGCTTTGCACGCCCTCAAGAGAAATTGGTAGGCGTCACCCATCCGGATTGACATTTTGAATGACGCCTTCTAAAGCACTTTATCGTAAAAGGTAAGCCCAAAAAAGATGATCAGTGCTCCTTATCCTAGATCCACCCCTCCCACCACGAACGACGACCACACAACCGAGGTGGAGTCCTTCCTCGTAGATTATTTAGCACAAGTGGAGGACGCCCCACTAGAAATATACCAAGTCACCGAGGCGGAGGTTTCCGCTGCAATCAAAGCCACAAGCCCCGACAGCGCTCCGGGTTTTAACGGGATCGGTGCCCGCGCATTCCAGAATGTTTCACCCGCTCTTATAGCGACCATAACCACAATAATCACGCCAATTGTGTACGTTGGATATTTTCCGAATTGCTGGAAAACTGCAAAGGTGGTATGCTTACCGAAACCTGGGAAAAGTCTGCTCTTTCCCCAGAATTACAGACCGATTTCCTTATTACCAGTGTTGTCAAAGCTATTCGTTTGCAACTGCAACCGTTTTTCTAGTTGTGGCTAAAGCATTTGACAAAGTTTGGTATACCGGCTTGCTGTATAAACTCGCAAACATGACGATTCCCTGTAGCTAAATCAGATTGATACGGTCTAATTTACTAGACCGACAATTTGTTGTATGCATATGGGGGAACATACTCCTCCACCAGAGACATAGCCGCTGGAGTCCCCCAAGGAGCGATGCTTTAGCCGTTCTTGTTCACGGCCTACATCAACGCTATGCTGCTGTCGGAAGGAGTCAAAACAGCTCTATACGCTGACGACACGGCATATTATTATGAATCCGGAAGTGTAGATTACGCGATCGAGAGACTCCAACGGCAACTGGATTTACTAGAGCCGTGGCTCGATATGTTCAGAATCAAGGTCAACGGTGAAAAATCGGTAGCAGTGATGTTCACATACAGGACACGTGCTCCAGCCAGGCAGCTGGAAATCTCAGGAGAGAAAATCCCCTTCGGGAAAACAGTCAAGTACCTGGGAGTAGTCCTGGACAAACGGCTTACCTCAGGAGAACATGTTAAATATGTGACCCAAAAGGCAAAGGCCGTAAAGGCCTCACTATGCCCAGTACTGAACAGTGCCAGCCCATATCCACTGGCTACCAAATTGCTCATTTTTCGGCTGTACGTCCTGCCAATTCTAATATATGCTTACCCGCCAACATAACATTTCTCCCTCCAAATAACTAGGGCTCCGGTAGGCGTACTCCTGCTAGCCCATAGGTGCTGGTACCGAAAGGACTTCAGCGGATGGACTGAAGGGGAATCACGCCGGGATTACTAGGCTCAAAAGCTTAGTCTCTCACGGTCAGAACCAGTAAATAAATTTCGCTTTGGTCCATACGGATAGGAACGCAAATTACTAAATCCGTCCATAAATAAAACTTAAAATTTATAACCGCCACTAAATAACCGATGAAAGCCGCCTGATAATAGAAAGATACAGAAGCAAGGGATATTGTCCAGGCTCTGCTATCTGTAAGGAGAAATATTGAAACTCCCGCCATTCTTACGTTCCGTTCCGTTATCCTAGATGACTACAACTCTCAAAAAAGTAATACTGTTAATCTTGCACAAGAAAACTTCATATCTAATGCACGTTTACCTTCACAAACTTCGCATAACCTAAAACTTCTTAACAAAATATTTCTTGTAGCTTTAAAACAACATTACAGTGAGAAATACGCCAACGGATGAGTTACGGTAAGTTATTACCCTATAAAATTGTTCAACTGTTGAGACACGCTTATTTGGATTTCCAGACCAGATCAACTGCTGTGAATGGATTTCAAGTAACAAAGATTACATCCACGCAACATGAACGTCTTTTCTGATGTAGATTTTGCACCTTCCTCTTAGATTTGGAAACTCAGCAAAAGGTAAATACCCTTAGACACTTCAATAATGCCGAAATAAGACAAAACGCTGTGTCACTAAAAGATATTTGGTCCGTTCCCAAAACAGTGAAAAAGATATCTAACAAAGTCCGAAACATTCAAAGGCAGCCCTTAATCACATTATCTTCTTACAAGGATGCTCTAGTGGCGGCTGGGGAAAAAAAGGAAAGTCAGACATAAAAAGAGCTTAAAGTGTGAAGAAAAAAGAAAATAACACTAAGAATAGCTTAGTTATTAGCTTAGCTTATTAGTTATTAGCTAAGAATAGCTAATAACTGCTAGGAAAATAACTACACGGCAACTTCTTGAAGAAGAGTAATCAAGACAATTTTATTGATTCAGGAGACACTATCTTGGAAACACCGTTGAGAGTTAAAAGTAACGGTGATGATCAAACTCCTTCTACGTTTTGTGATGTGCTATTTTCGGCAGATTACCGCGGGGAACTGTTCGTCCAATGTACTATGTGCGAATTGTGAGAGCACAATAACTGCGCTGGATCCAAAAAGGCCATTTACATTTGTGATTTATACAAATACACAATCGTTTTTGTTAATTTTCTCTCATCGAATTTTTTTAAAGCTTTGTAATTAATAAAATGGCATTTGAATAAATATATCGCTTTTTTTTAAACCAGGTATTTCATTCACTTCGAAAGGGAATCACATTAACAGCACAGAATATCTTATTAAAAAAATGACGTAGTTTGGAATTATTAATTTTTTTGGTAACTTTAAGCTTATTTACGTAGGTTAATATTTTAAAAAGTTTACCCAAATGTTGGAAGTTAAAGTTAACATAAACATTTAAACAAAGACTCTTTATATTGATTTTTTAAAAACAAAATGGAGGTCATATTACCACCTTTTCCTCTACCCATTCATTCCGCAAACACGAGTTGATAAAGCGTGAAATAACATCGGGTTTAACAACAAAATCTAACGATTACTTAATTTTACGTACGAATGAAACCGGATCGTAATAATCAATTCCTAATTAATAGCGGATTAGTGCTTACGAAGAACGATTGCATCGTATAAAACAGACACTGGAAGCGCACCCGCTACTTATTACCCTCTTTCCGTACCACACTCTGTTGAAGATCGACTCACTCTATGAGGGAACAAGTCTTGTTCCTACTGGGAACCGGGACCGGGCGGCGCAGCCAGTATCGAGCCAGAGAATTTTGAAGACTTTGTAAACTTTAATTCGGCTTAATTACTTGTCGTGAAAGGGAGGAAAGACGGCTGCGGGACTACTTACTGATAGTTGTCGCCTCGTCGCATCCTTTTACTCGAGGTCGGGTGGGGTGATGTGCTGAAGTGTGTACAACCCCGGTTCACAACACGACAGGCTCGTCGTTCTTAACATTAATACAGAACCCTATTTTGACCGTTATAATTGTCACCCGCTTCATTTTTTAAAGAGTACAGATTATGTTGTAAAAAATGTTAATTTTAATTACAACTACAATCGAATCAGGCGGAAATCTACAGGTGATTCAATACCGAAAGGAAAATTCACTTTTTATATATATAGACTAGATGTTAGATAAATATTTCCGTAATAAATCCAGGTTTTTCATGTTTGACATCATCAAAAGCCAGACAGAATATTTTTTCTGATTATATACCACCCTACCTTTAGTTATCAAAATTCTTTGTTACGAACTTTGAAAAATATAATTAAAAAGTATTGATTCTTGAAGCTAGTAAATTACTAAATATTAATTCGATTGAAGCCTTGACATTCCAGATACTCTAGCTCCTTACAATGTCGACTAAAAATAATTTTTTTCAAGCCTTATTTACGTTTTAAGAAAAGCATAAATCTTAACTGTAAGATTTTCGAGGCACCTTGTTTAACAGACCCCTTCAGCATAATCACAACAGGGCAACATGCAAACCATATCTACTGAGAATAGTTCTATAATAAAAACTCGAATGGTACTGAAAGCCGAAGCGTGTCTATATTACTAAAGAAAATCTAAAATAAAAAAATCTATTCTTAAAGAAAATCTAGACTCTCATTATATAAAACAAATGAACTTCTTATCAGTTAACTGAATATAATTCACTAGACGTGTTTGTTGTTTGTTTTCATTAAATGTACAAAAAACTATCCAGAATAACTAAAAAAAAAAAAACCATACACCTACAACCACTAAAAAAATGACTCTAAAAAGCTCAAAATAACACTGTAGCAGATACAACACTAAATTTCATTAATATAAAAAAATACACGCGTTTATTTAACCTTTAAATTCTCGATCTCTGTGACAATGACACCACCGAATTCATACGCACGTTAATTCAACTCAGACTAAACTAATACATCGCTTCTACACAAACAGTGTTAAAGACAGAAACTAAGTTTGCGTTGCTTAAGTTATGTTTTGACAGAAAACACAGAACTAATCAAATATATTACGTCGAGGACCAGTAAAGAATAATGAATACCCGATACCTCTAATTTAACACAATACTTCATTTATGAAATGAAGTACATAATTGTAATTTTCTTCACATTTTTTACAACATGGTTTTCATACACATTAAAAAAAACTTGATTATACACGCTCAGAATGAATCTTCACAAAGAAATTATTGAAAGAATAAAAAAGAAAGAAAACTTTTATGGGAAACATTATTTTCCTTTTTACGTGTACGTGGTAACAAGAGCGTAGGGGTCTACGGGTGAATAGAGTACTTTCACCAATTCAAGTATAAAAGTAAACAATACTAATATAAAATCAAAAAGCTATTCAATAGAATTTTAGGGTCAGGTTTGACCTGTAAAAACCTTCCGTAACTGAAAAAAGTTTATGAAAATTAAAACTTTGTCAGTAGCTCCGTATTACATTAACTTATCTCTAAATATTATAATCATTTTTTTAACTTAAAAAAAAATTGTTTACAATTATGTTTAATCGAAACAGAAATTTTCTTATTTAAACGTCTTTCAAAACTTATAAACATTTAACATTCCCCTGTTTCGTTACGTGTTATAACTTAACAAATCCAACAGTCATGATCACCAAGAGTTTTTGTGTGCAGCTCTGATCAAGGCATACTTTCTTGCAACATACAATAATCTTTATACGGTTTCTTTTTTTAATATCTGATAATGCTTAGCCTATTTTTTTTAAAAAAGGAGATAATTCTACATTTTTAATGAACATCCAAAGTCTAATTTTCTATATTTTTCTTTTTATATATCTTAAGAGTAAGTTTCTCTGGTGTTTTTTTCTTTTAAAACTTTTCTTGAACCAAGCAATTAATTTATTTTGTCTTCATAACGCTTAGACATTGTACTATAATAGCATAACGATATTGTCTAGTGTCATTCTGATATTAAACGTCAAATAACTGATAAAACACGAAAACTAAAATAGCTGATAAACTTTCGCTAAAAATTTATAAACAATCTCACATTCCTTCTCTTTCTCCTTTCTCTGCATTCCTTTTCTTCAAAACGCATGGCCTCTTCGCCTTTGTAACTCGCTTTGTGTGGTGTCTTTTGACCGTACGGGCAGCATCTTTTGTAGTCTTATCCGTATCTTAAAAATAAAAAAGCATTAAAAAAACAACTGTTAAATCTCATCCGGAGTAATCTCAAGACTTCCCTTTTCAGTGTCAATTTCTTCTCTCTCTGATAAATGGAACAAAGAATTTTTTTTTTTGTAGATCTAAGGTAACAAATTTCAGAACTTTTGAAAAGCCAAATAGTGAAACTGAATTGCTTTCTTTTGTGTAAACTGAGTTTGAATTGGTTTAGATGTTTAATAAGAAGTATTTTCCGATTTACTAAGAAGAAAAAATTATTTTGAAGTTTTAAATCCCATACACTACTGTGGGTTAAAATATGACCATACGAACACCTTTTTTAACGCAATTTTATATATATATATAAATTTAAGTATCGGGGTGAAATTTGATACTATACTGTAACTGAAGCGTTGAGGAGTATTTGAGTTGCAAATGATTGTAAATGAGAAAGCAAAAGTATTAAATTAAAAGTGTCATTAAATGCAGCGGCAGCTCAGCGGCGATGTAGTTATGATATAAAAATAAACTGCCAAGGTCACAACACATAATAGTTTTTATTATCAAGACTAGCATTCTCACACCGGTACTATGTAACCTACAACTGTACGGAACTACTCTTCGTGCACGCGCGCACCATTCATTAACATCAAACCATAATTACCTCGTATTATCATTATTACATTAATACTGCTTGTCACTACAGTCATTATAGGATATCATACGATAAATTTACAAATTTTCTTTTAAGGTAATATTATTTTATTAAACACCATTATTATTCTGTATGCAGAATACCTACTGTAATTATACAGTTTCAATAAAACCGTTATACGTTATTACGAGCGTCTCAAACTCGCATAAATTATACGCCTAGTCAAATCTAAGTCGATGTATCTTGTCTTAACATAAACCAACCGAAATAAAAGGTTTTCAATTCGATCCGTATCTATATTACATCTTTTAAAACTCAAGCGTTAGTAAAAGTTTAGGAACATGCATCCTAGCAGCAAACACTTTTTTTTGTTAAAAACTATCTTAACTATTTTTAATAACTGCCTTTTGTTAGCTCTGTTAATAAGGACTCCACAAAATCTCTGTTGTATAGAACGCGCGCGCACATACACAATTTATATATATATATATATATATATATATATATATATATATATATACATAATGTAATTAGATACTTATCCGTTACGATGATTCAGTAAGATTTTATCTCATTAGTTAAAATTAAAATTTAACTAAACAGATATTCTATATATTTTGTATTTACCTTATATTATTATCTTACTCTACACTAAACAGACAGATTTCAACTTCACACGTCAGTATGATGGACTCATTTCAAGTTTTTCCCCGATTACGAGGTGGAAAATTTTTTTAAACGAAAAATTACATCGTCCAACAAGCAAGATAGACTGGAAAACGTAAGGTAAAAGTAATAAATATCGAACATTCCTGACTCTCGGCCTACGCACGGTACAATTGCTTGTCCCCTCTGCATTACTTTATTTTTATTTTTATCGAAACGTACGATTCTCGGCTCTGCGTTTCTTGCGAGCGGCTTTTACTTCAGATCGGCTACGATTTTTTAGGCCTACCCGTACATCATACAAAAAAAAAATAAATAGAATATTCTTTAAAAATGTATATATTTTAGATATTCATTTAAAGATGAATATGTTTAAAATAGATGGGTAAGTGAATAGGTAGGTAGGTAGATATTTTAACACACATAATGTCAATAAAAAAAATTATGAAAACTATTAAAGATCGGAAAAGTTAACAGAGTTAAGAATTTAAGAAAAACTCCACCTAAATCACTTCAGGAAATACCAAGATTTGTATTATACAAGAATAAGAATGGAAAGAATAATTCGTTTTTACTTAAATTATGACAACACAACCAGTTTAAGGTAATAATGAACTTTATGTATTCAAAATGTCAAGGGGTAATCGACTGCTAATATTTTATTTATTTTTTAACAATCGATGGGTCTAATAAACTGGTAAAGTTAAAATAAAACGATTTTAAGACGATTTCGTATTTTCAAAGAATGAAGTGTCATACAAAAATATCTGTGATTCGAAAAAGGTTCAAAACTTCAAAAAATTCAATTTTTGAATAAAAGTTCGCAAGTAATCACCACAATATACGTAGCAGAAGACGTACAATAAATAAATAATACAGAATCTCTCAGTTTATTTACTTTTTTTTTTTTTTTTGTAACAATAATTATCTCCGAAGCAGTAAAAGAAAACTATCGGTAAGTCGACATCAAGCTTATAAAGCACAACAAGGCAGCCAGAAGGACAATTGTTCCCGAATAGAGACTAAACTACTACTACTACGAAGAGAGAGAGAGTGTGCGAGAGAGGGAGGGAGAAAGAGAGAGCATCGAGGTGTGTTGTATCGATCCACACTGGCTAACAACAGAACGGGGCCCCCCGACGACCGACCAGCCGACCGTCCAATTTCGATTAATAACGTCAACTCCCCATTCGTTCTCATCCACAACCTCCTCCAACACACACAGTCCCTCCCTCGCCGTCAAATTATCTGATTGCTGCCTGCCACCCCTCTCGACAACACTCTGCTCTAGTCATCCTTCTGGAATCGATCCCGCCCGTCTTCTTCTTCTTCTTCTTCCCATTCCACCTTCAGCTGTCACCCTCGACGAGTCGCACCCGCACACTTGGATACCCCGACAACAAACCGCACATTCTTCACTAGGCTCGTGTCGAGGTCTTCCATCTCGAAAATCGGGGTAAATGTACGACCGTTATTCACTACAAAAGCGCAACTGGATTGACATATGATGAAAATAAATACGACCAAATAGTATTCGAATAACTGCACAAACCTAGTCCTTACCGAAATTGCCTTCAGAATCCGAGTAATAATAATAAACCACTAATGAGAGGATTCTACTGATTTACGTACGTAAAAAATGTTTTAATAGTCAATATTACACTGATCGACAATACCCTCATCATCGAACAAAGGAACCAATCTTTTCATAAAACTTCCTAAATATATCCAAATAGCAACACCGAACCATGTTTATAGGGATTAAAAAACGAAGGCAAAAGTTAACATAGAAAATGACAATCTTGTTTGACAAATTAATTTCTTTTACTTTTTATATTATTGTTTGCATTGTGCATTATTGTTCGTGTGTGTGTGCGCGCGCGCGCGCAAAATTACCGTGATTATTTGTAACTTTTGAGAATGGTTGGTAAATAAAGTCCACTTCCCTCCACAATTAAAAAAAAATATTAATTTAATTGCTTATATTATTACATTTTTATATGAAACTGGATGGAAGGGGACGACGTTAGACAAACTAATCTCTATTCTAATAAGGAGCAGTTCAATTTTCGTCAAGATAAATCTAGTACGAGATCGCATTATTCGCGTTGTTCATAGATCTGCTTTCGGATGATTTTTCAAAGCCCTATATGGCTGCATGCACGATTGCCTTTAATTTCTTTCCGTCTCATCTGGCAAATCAGATTACAAAATGTAAAATTAATGGATAGGAAAAGAAAGGAACATTTTGGAGCCGGATACAAAACAAATTAAGTGTCCCGCTGAGTGCATTATGATAATAATACGCTTTGATAACTTCATCGGTGAAATACAATGATCTTATTTTATAAAAAGCTCAGGTGAAGTTTAACACAAGATATATTGTTTTCTCGTTCCTTTTTTGAAATTTTAACTACCCTTAAAAAAGTTACCAAATTTTGCATGGCTCCAAAAGATCAACAAATGCAGTACCAACAATGCTTGCAATTCAGGGAAGTCGGACGGACTCAGTTAATCGGGATTGTTTTTGGGTGGCATTTGAAAAAAAAGAATTACTGAGACACAGACTTCGGAGAGACGAAAAAAGAATTCAAAACCACGGTGTTTGTCCTTAATATGTTGCAGAAAAATTATTTATATTATTGCAGCTCATTTACAACACATTTTTGTAACCTACTACAGTATTACATTGTATGAATACTGTGTTAAACTTGTTCGCAGGTGAAGTCTATCTATTCTTACACAATTTGAAATAAAATAAATTTTCCACTATTCTAATTACAAAGTTTTTCGGAAACTTTCGGCGTCCAAATTGCCGTTATGTTTATCATTGAAAAATATGGTACCAATTACGGCGGTTAGATTGAAAAATTATCGATTATGTTCCAAATTGTAACTGGTTAAAACAGACTCTAATCGGTAACTCTTAATTCGAAAAACAAGTGTACCAACGATTACAGTGACCGCGACAAAACGTTGCCGAACCAAAATATTTAGTTTTAAAGGCATGCAAAATATTAAAAAGCATTAATTGAGAAAATGTTAGTAGAATATTTGTTAAGAAATCATTAACATATATACAAACAATTATTGGTGCAATTATGCGATCGATTTCAAAACCGAAAAATTTATTTTAATACGACATTTTAAAAGAATGCATTACAAATAAACTTTACGTTTTAATATAAGTAGCGGCAATAGTAAGCATAAGTATATACAAAACACAACAGTTCATTGTATTTGTATACGACGATCAAGTAAGCGAGTTAAAACTCAAAATATTAACAATTCAGATTACAACAGTGAAGTGAGGCCGCTTCATCTGCATAATCGAATGTGCACAGAACTATGTATGCTTATGTGTATTATTCATAAATATACAAAAGGTTATTTACTGCGAAAGCGAATACATTTGCATTTAATTGTGTAACAAAAACTTCCCGACACGTTAACGACCGAGAACAGTAACGGTGTAGAAGTACAATTCACTTAACGGCTTCCAATCGCTATAAAATCGATTTGGAGATCGAAACTTCCGATTCATTCTCCCAATAGAAAACATTTACTGCTACTAGAACGCGGTGTGATTAAATCGGGAAAAAACGAATCGACCGGAACAACACCGTCTGCTACTTTACACTTCTGAATCAAGATTTATGCCAGGCATGGCCAACATACGAATCGCGAAATGAATTTATGCGGTCCGCGAAAAATGTTTCAGTATTAGATTTTTTTTTAATAAGCAATTGAATAATGGAAAATAGGGAAATTTAAAAAAACTTTCCAAGAAATATTTAGTAATCGTCACCTCAGCTTATATTTGTGAACAAACTTTTTCTTTAATGAATCTAAATAAAGTATAACAAATTCCATAATAAAATTTAGTTTCCTTAAATGCATCGTTTTTGTATTTAACATGTTTTAATTTTAATATTTCGTTCGGTCCGTGAAATAGTTTCTTTCCAATTCCGGAGACAAAAACTGTTGGCCACGCCTGATTTATGCTAAGTAATATATTTAGTGATTTCATTTTTTTTTGTCTTCAGTCATTTGACTGGTTTGATGCAGCTCTTCAAGATTCCCTATCTAGTGCTAGTCGTTTCATTTCAGTATATCCCCTACATCCTACATCCCTAACAATTTGTTTTACATATTCCAAACGTGGCCTGCCAACACAATTTTTTCCTTCTACCTGTCCTTCCAATATTAAAGCGACTATTCCAGGATGCCTTAGTATGTGGCCTATAAGTCTGTCTCTTCTTTTAACTATATTTTTCCAAATGCGTCTTTCTTCATCTATTTGCCGCAATACCTCTTCCTTTGTCACTTTATCCACCCATCTGATTTCATTTTAAATAAATTAAAAAAATACTGGGATCGATCCTGATCAGTTAATTACACGCATATAACAATTACAATCCTGAGGTGTAATACTCATTATGAATGTCACAAGCCGTGTTGCGAAAAAAATATTAACGTCTTTTGGGAACTCGCATTTGTCATTTGTTTAATTAACCAATGATTAAATGATGTCAAGCACTTTGATCGTTGGAAATAATAAATTAACATTTAAAAAATACATATCAACAATTAATTACTAATTGAAGGTCGATCTCGTTTTATCATATTTTTTCAAAGCATATTAAGAAAAAAGTGTGGAAGTAAATAATTTAAAATAAATAAAAGCCCTTAAATATGAATCGACACAATCGGATGGAACAATCCATGATGACCGGGATAGCTGTTTTGTCAGTACCTTTCTTTCTTTTTCCTGTTTAGCCTCCGGTAATTACCTTTCAGAAAATACTTCAGAGGATGAATGAGGATGATATGTATGAGTGTAGTCTGGCACAATCTCAGTTCGACCATTCCTGAGATGTGTGGTCAATGGAAATCCAACCACCAAAGAACACAGTTATCCACAACCTAGTATTCAAATCCGTGTAAAAATAACTGAGTTTACTAGGACCTGAACTCTGAAACACTCGACTTCCAAATCAGCTGATTTCAGGGAAGACGCGTTCACTAACCCGGTGGGTTTTGTCAGTACCCAAGTTATAAAAACGTTAACTACCTCGTGAAATTTTTCTTGAACTCTCAAAAGCGGTAATAATGAGAAGCTATCTGACAGTACAGGATCAGTCTCAGGAATGCTCGTAATTTCATACGTTACTACTTAAAAGTCGCAAGCGAAATCAATTCCGAAGTATTATAGGATTTACATAGGATTTCAGAATCGAGGAAAGTTCATCATCCATGTTTCCCTAGTAAGTCTAAATCAGAATTTTTTTCCTTTATTTCTAATATTCCCCTTTCCTTTTAAACCGTTCTTTTGTTGCGTACAGTGACGAACGTTTTGTTATCTAGTCAGAACTAACATCACTTATAGTTCTGCCGCATCAGAATCCTAGTATTTTAATTATGATCGACTAAATATAAATAGTAGCGCTTCGTCGTTAGTACCAATGACCTCAATTCATTCCGTGATTTCTTACGAGATAAATTAGTATAGATTCGGTTACTGAATTTCTTGGGGGCGTTCATTCGAGTACCAGTTTCTCAAGACAGATGGATATTGAATATTTATAAAACAACAAGCTTTAGCGCTACTATATTTATTCTGTAAAGAATGAAAACCGTTTTAACGTACAAACGTCATAATTACGGCGCAATCTTTCCAACTGTACTCATGTTAAGGAAGAAGTGCGGCTAAATTCTGAATAAATGTGTCTTTTTGTAACGTAAGGCAGCAATAAAAGGTGCAGTTGCCATAAGTTCGTAATTCTTATTATATAAAAGGAATGAGAGAACATTCTGTAGTACGCACCAGAGGCTATTCATTATGTCAGTGAAAATTCGACGCAATGTGAAAGATGTTAGTTCAATCATGTAACGGTAACGTGCAACTGATTTGTTTAACCTTACTTGCATCATTCTCAGTTATCACAGACACAATTTGACATTTTTTTTTAACAAATGCCAAAAGAAATATACGACAAAATATAATTTTTTTTTAGCAGATACTTAAATAGCTAAACTACGAATTCTGATAAATCGAGACTATTCCTACACTAATAATTCCACGTGTTAGTTTCCATTATTCATCGGTTTGGACACCAATATAAGTGTGTCACGGCCAATCAACGTACACGCCTTTTCTTTAACCAAGCTGTAGTATACGTACATTGCGGTTAGTATATATTACGAGGGCTTGCGCACACACGCAAAAGTATTAATAGAAAAAACAGTAAGAACACAAGCAGTATGTTAATACTGCTACTGTTAATTGTAAAAAAAATTCCTCTCCTGGCTCTATACTCGCAGCGTAAAAAGGATACACAAAAAATACCGAGGTTTAAAGCTATTTAATATCTCTTCACTTTGACTACAATAGTGGATCACAAATAAAATGAAAGAGTAACTCTTAAACTTTTTCCTGTAAGTGGCAATGATAGCACCTCATTACACACTGTAACCAGCACGTCTGGAGTAATGGAAGCGACAGCTGCTTCAATCCTGTACCTCAAATCGAGTGGATCAGTAGATGGCGGAGGCACATAAACAAGACCCTATATAAGATCATGAAGGAAAAATATCACATGGGGTCAGATCGGGTGACTATTGAAACCACCGCAAACAGGCTGTCATTTTTAGAACTACGCACGAGAGGCTCACTGCAATGTTCAAAATTTTCTTCAGACACCCTCGGTTGTCCCATACTCTCTTTCCTTTAAATATATACCCCAGTCGTTCTAAACCGATGCCATCGACGAATGTTATTTGTATAAGGACCACAATAAAAATTTCTGCAGAACGCTCCTTGAACTTAAATTACACATTCACATATAGCAAACTGCAGAACACAGGTCTCCTGTTCAAGAGTCGCGCCATCTTTGTTAAAGGAGTCGTCAAGCGGAAAGATAAGGAATCAATCTAGTCATGCGCGTAACTAAAATTGTTCTATTTTCATTTTTAATTGTAGCCTTAAATCAACTCTGTACACCACATCCAAGAAATATTAAATTAAAAGTGCGCTATTCTTTTTTCTACGTTCTGTAGATAACTTTCTCTTAAGTATTTATTGCTATTAATGAAAATTTGTGCCAACTTAATCCAACATTTACTCTCATTTTCAGTGACTATTCTCAATAACGTCTACAATTGTTAAAATAATATTTCTCTAAAATATCTTTATTTTATTATATTATTTATTTCCAAAATGTTCAACTTATGGTCAATATTAATCTTGATATTTTATGTTTATCTTATGTTCAGTTACATTGGAGACTTTTTTAATACGTAATTTTGGAGGGGTTTGAAATTCTGCTCTTATACGATGTGGTTGTTTTCTTATACAAATATTAATTGTTTAATTCAGACGTTAGAGATTAGCATGTGTACGTACCTCTTCCACTTGCAAAGTCACAACGCACGATACGGATATGTGTCAAGAGTTGTCCGGCTTAAGATATTGGAAAATTCCACACTACACATCTTACTACGTTGTTTAACAAAACAAAAAACTTTTCTGCACAATCTCACTTATGTTCTACATAAAAAAGGTATCATATAGCCATGATAACCGTGATCTAAATAAACATTTAAAATCAATGTGTTGCCTGCTACTGAAACATGCAAATGTTTCATTTAAGATACATGTATTATATGAAAAAACTAATCAACCTAAATTACGTCAATGAACAACAAAATTACTCAACCAAAAATGAATTAAAATGAAATGTTACCTATCACTAACTCTCTCACACCGTTCAATTTTTTTACAAAAAGTAGGTCAAGCAAAACATAACTTGTGTGCGTTTGTACTCGTATAACAGACATAAATAACAAAGAATTTAGCTAACGTGAAATATAAAACATGAGAATCAAAAAATTACGTAAAGGATCTAGTAAAACTTCTCACATTTGCACTTATCAAGTTAACAAATTAGAGAAAAAAATAATAGTTTTAAAATTTCAACAGCGACAACTACAAAAAGCCACACTTTCGACTTCCATTTATATTTAAATATATTAAAAATAATCAGTAATTTAATAAAATTTTATTATTTTAAAAGCCTTCTAACATAATACCCAAAACTTAACTAATATTTCTGTTGAAATTTTCCACTTAACAAAAACGGCAGAAACCTAAAACGTAACCAATTTTTGTCAAAATTATGATATGGTAATTGTTCTCGTATAGAATCGAGGCAAAAGGTATTCAACCGATGAAAACATTATTTGAATCCCAAAAACCAAACGCGCCATTTACTGGAGACAAAAACTAAATTGAATGCGACTGGATCTAACACCTTGATCTGAATAATACTGCAAAATTTTATTATCCCAGATATTTCGTTTATAAAGAAACAACCGTTCACCAAAATTCAGCTGCCGAGAGCCAATGTTCAAATTCATTACTATACCGAAGTATTACGGTTTATGTTACTGGCATAATAAAAAGAATAGTGTACGGCTATAGAAGACCGTTTTATAAATTATTACTGTTGAAAACCAAGAAAAAAGTGATATGATCAATTACAGTCATAAACAGCCCCCAGACCAAAAGTCAGGCTTTTCCAATTTAAACCCGAATGAACAATATTCATAAATGTCATAACTTAGGTTTTATGGAATTATTTTGGAGGAAAGGAACTTTAAAATCTCTGAAAATACAAATATGTGGGGATGGGTTTTAAACTGAAATATTACAATTAATTTGTCTCAAGAAAGCGTGCAACAAATCAAAACATGAAAGTATTACTTTAATTTAATTTCATTTAGCGTAATCCATTGGAGCAAAATGCATTTCTATGTTAACATAGAAATGAAGTATAAATAACTTTTTATAAAAATATTAAAAAATTTTGAAAAAATGATAAACGAGGCATATTCAAAAAGTAAAGGAACGGGCATCTTTAAATATTAGCGAGTCTGAACACAGTTTCACGCATGCAGGGCCATCTGTCGGCTATTTAGGAAGCCACTGCAGTTGTTTTGATTCAATAGTCGTTGCCTGCCGGTGAATGCAGATCGCAATGTCCGCGACAATAGTTTCCTCCCGCCAGTTGTGCAAGTGCGCGCTGTGATTCGATTTTTGTGTGCAAAAGGATCTTCACCTGCTGAAATTCATCGGGAGTTGTGCCTAGTGTATGGACATACAGTGATGAGCGAAGGAAAGATTAGACAATGGTGTCGAGACTATAAAAATGGCCACACAAATGTTCATGACGAAGAGCGGAGTGGCAACCCAGTATTCAGACCGACGAAATCGTTGAAAAGGTGAACCGAAAACCGAGATGCGATCGGCGATTGAGGATTAGTGCTCTGGCTAATTAATTTCCGCTGTTGGACGCACCTCTTATCTACACGATTGTTCACAGAAAAGTTCGGATATCACAAAATTGTGTGCTCACCAACCAACACAAAGAGCAAAGTATGTGCCAGTGGACGAGCGTTTTTTGACCGCTACCGTCAATATGGAATAACTGTTTTCCCACATTGTTACGGGCGACGAGACGTGGATATCCTACACCAACGCAGAATCGAAACAACAGTCATTGAAGTGGCGCCATTCAAGTTCTCCAAAACCGAAAAAGTTTAAGCAATCTCCGTATTAAGAGTCGAAAAAAGTCGGCTACCGTTTTTTGGGACGAAAAGGGGGGTCACCATTTTGGTTGATTTCACGGAACGTGAATCAACAATTAAAGCTGATGTATACTGCGAAACGCTCACCTAACTGAGACGTGCAATCCAAAATCAACGACGCGAGAAACTGTCGTCCGGCGTAATCCTCATTCACAACGCGCGTACTCACATCGCTGCCTTAACCGAGAAGGAAGATTCAAGATTTAATTTCGTCGGGAACCTTTTGACCACCCTCCACCATATAGTCCCGATTTTGCAACTAGAGACTACTTCCTCTTCTTGCATTTGAAAAAGTGGCTTGGTGGGTAACGGTTTGAAAACGACGACGAACTCTCAAGACTGCCGTTGTCAACCGTTTAAATTTCCAGACGGCGAACTTCTATGCAGAGGGCGTTAAAGAAACTGGTACAGCGTTACGAAAAGTGTTTAAAACTGAACGGTGATTATGTGGAAAAGTGAAGTAGATATGTAATAAACTATAAGTAAAAACCTTTTCTCATGCGTTCATTATTTTTAATGACCAAAGGGCCATTACTTATGAGTATGCCTCGCATTTACCTAGAACAAAATTTAAAAGAACGTTACCGCTATATTAAAATTTTATCAAGAGAAAAAAATATTTGTTACGTCAATGTATTTCTTCAATATCCGATAAGCTGCTGTCTGAACTATAGTCATCGTTTCCCAAATTTATCACAATATCTTCAATAATATTTTCACACAAATTATCCGCTTCCTGTGTTTTTTCTACTTAAATTACATGTTCTAAGCATTTGCATTTACTCTATTACCACCTAACAATAAGTTTTTACATCACTTAACTTAAATGTTGTTATTACTCTTAATGTAGCCTTTAACAATTCCCCGTATCAATTCAGGTTAAAACTGCAACGGTATGGAGGAACACAACACGACGAAATTTTCTGATTTTGCGATTTCATTTACTCGATAATGAAAATATCTTTAACTGATTTTACCATTTTTAATATTTGTACTTGTAATATATCTTCAGTGTACGCGATTTTCTTCGATTTCAATCATTCGACAATTCTGATTTTCGGTTCGAAGCTTGAAATTTTTGCAATTTTCAGACAAGGGTACGGCGCATTATCCATTACTATGACGGATCCTTTAGCGACAATTTCCAAAAAAATTTTTTCAAACCACTGCATAAAATTAGATATTACAAATTATGTTATCGTTATTAAACAACAATAACAAAGACTCAAACAATTTTTTAACTGCCACGGTTAAACAAGTAATAGCTTACAGTACATTAGTGTACGCACAAAACAGTACTTGCAGCACTTCGGCCGTGGGAGCGACAGCCTTTACTACTGATATATTATTCATACATGCTGAATTCATATTTATATCTGCCGCACGGTTTCGAGTGACAAGGACTAGGTGTTGTACGAGTATATACTACAACAGCAAGAAAACTAAATTTACAACCGAAGCCAAGGAGGCTTTTGGTAGATCTATCACTTCTGATGTGATGAATGCTGTTCCTGAAAATGACGAAAACTACACTTTTACTGGTTTGAAGGGCAACTTATGAAAATTTATTTTTGAAACCTTTTTAAGTCTATTCACATTGTGTTTCACTCTACCCCGGAGCAAAGATTTCACTCAGGATAGCTTAGTCGTAGATATCCATTACGAAAACCAAAGTCCGCTCTTTTCCGTACGAAATGCGTAATAGCACTAAAATGTAAAGGGTATCTACAGGATTATATTTTCTAAATAGTTTCCACAACGGGTAATTATACGCTTTTCCTTAAAACGACTTGAGGATTATTTTGTTTTTATTTTTTTGGTGTGGAATTATTTTGAGTTTTGTCCGTGCAATACAAGGATGCTCAGAAAATAATCCCTTATCGAATAACACCCAGCGTAGGCACTGTGCACAAAGATTATATCTCAAATAAATATTGTATTGTAAAACAAAACAGTGATTTTTGCAAACAAGATTGAGATAAATTTATCTGAAATCGATCTAGTAAAGATTACAACCGAGAAAGGAATAAGATTCAGTAGATTTCAGGATCGATTAAAGGGATTAATGCCAATAAAAACTACCTACATAATTAATATTAAATTTGCCATTTGACTAAAGAAATTTAATTTTTAAAAAACGATAATATTAATAATAACTGAACGAGAACTTTCGCAGTTAACAAGCGATGCAATAAAAAATTTGTAAAAGTACAAAAAATTATGTATAAACTAATCAAGCGATGAAATTAATACAGGGAAATAGGGTGAACGTAACTGAATGCCATAAAACAGCCGACAGAGACAAATACGTAAAACAAGATAAAATTTTACAGAAGAAGCCATCCCACGTCGATCCAACGAAGCGATATAATAAACACAAAGGGCACTCGCAACGGTTGGAACGTCATAATATAATGGCCGATGACTACGTCTATTGTCCACAGGCGATACGAACAAGCAATATATTGTTTTGTGTGTGTGTGTGTGTGTGTGTGTGTATGTATTGTTTTGTGTGTGTCAGCGGCCATCCTCTTTGATCTGAAATCAGTCACGTGACAATGAAACTGCTTTCCCGTTCGAAGCGCGTGGAAAATTGAATGTACATCGACACCAACGCTGCCCTGCAAAAGCTGAGTTGACCCTACTCCGCCACTTTCATAACTTTATACTCAAGTGAAGTGGTGCTTGTGTCCTTGAAACAACGCACAGAATCCACCTGCTGCTTACGCACGCTTGCGCGCGCGCGCACACACATCCAGGTATTAAGTGTGTATATGTATACTATCATTTATAGATACCTAAAAAAAATTACTCTTATCATCCTTTACAATAACCCCTTATATTTTTGAGGATGGTTATTATCTGACTATTGCGCTAAATAATAATGAACAAAATGAAACAGGTTATAATGAACCCGGGTAAAACAGTTTCCTACATGCAATTTGATGCTTATCGACTTATGGTTGGAGACAACATTGACAATTTTTTACATTGTTTTAGAAACTTATTTAATCAGTATTATGTTGACATGTGGTCAACATGATCGCTGAAAGATTAGCCTTTATTCGTAATAACCAGAAAAAAATTACGTGGTGATAATTACATTAATCTTCGAGATACTGTGCACAAAGACGCCAATGTTAATACTAACAACAATGGTCAAAGCGTCATACTCCCTCATCGTTCACTGGTTCACCAAGGTATACGCATGAGAAATCTCAAGATTCTACGACATAGGTGAGTAAACATGGGCGTCCAGATTTATTTAAAACTTTTACGTGCAATCCTGAACGGAAAGAAATAAAAACTGAATTATTCACCGGTAAAAAATCTACTTATAGACACGATATCAATAGTTTTCCATTTGAAAATGAAAAAACCCCTAAACCTTATTAACAAAAAAATATATATATATATATTGGTTCGATCAACTGCAGTTAGCGAAGTGTCGAGTGGCAAAAACGAGGCTCAACTCATTCTTACATATTGATATGGTTAATAACTAAAACACGACTGACGAAATTGATCTTAACATATCTGCATAACTCCCTGATTAAAATGTTGACCCACTATATCGTATGACCTCCGTCCTCTGACGGAGGTCAGAGGACGGTAACATAATTGATATTGTTAATAAATAGACCTTCCCACACTTTCCACTATTGTAACGCTGCATCAATGCCCACATAAACGTTGAATTTTGCGACTCCGTGCAAGCGATTCGATATATCCGCAAATATATTATCAAAGGTACAGCTTATCATCAAGAAACTTTTTAAGTAGAAAATGAATTGAATCAGTACATTAATTGCAGATATATATGTACATCTGAGTACATACAGGCTTTTCAGAACTGGTAATTCGGAAATATATTCTGCTTCAAGAAAATCAAAACGCCGCAATAAAAAAATATATACCCGGAAGTTTTATCAATTTAATACTGTTAGAAAATGGTTTGGCTACTTATAATTTCAAGCGAAGCCGAAACGAAGGATGCTTTATACGTATACATTTCAAGTTCAATGCGTTAAAATGAGATAAAAGTGAAACTTTTTTTCTAGATTTTTCGGTAACGGACGAAAATATCAACTTAATTTTTTGTGTGTGTAATCTTAATATGAATATGTAAAAACTGATTTGTACTGATTTTTGTCAAGTTTAATCTTCTTATCAATAAACCAATTTCTAGATTTTTTAAATTCGACATTGAAAGGGAATGAAGAAAGGTAAAAAAAATGTTGAACAACAATTGTACATTTTTCTAATCCCGACTATAGTACACTAGATATTCAGTAGATTTTGTTCTTCAAATATTTTTCAGATAAATATTTAATAACCATTTTAGAGTTTTTTTAATTCCGATTTTTCAAGGAGGTGCGAAGGTATACGGCGCTGTGACTCGACCAACACAGCCACTGCCACCGTAACTGTATGAGTGACTGGCTGCACCTATCTCCGGTTACTTGACTAAAGAACATAAAATAAAAGAATTGACCGCTACAGGAAACGTAAGTAATCACATAGCGCAGGCGAAGCAGCGATGGGGAGCTAGTATAATAAAACAAAAATTTTGTGTTTTGTTTCTAAAGACCATATTTTCGATTATACTGAAATTTACAATAATATTCTCGAAAATAAACAGATATAAGTTTTTGTCCAGTTTATTTTTCTCGAGTTAAACACAGATTTCTCATAAATTCATTTCTGTCCTCTAAAAGAGTAATCTTATCAATCAATGGAGCAGAATTCAAGAAGTTTTTCCCAAGCCGAAAAGCGATGAAAGGGTTTGCGGGTTAATTTTCGACAGTGTAACATATCCGATATGATTTTCGTTTCACTATGAGACAACCTCTCCGATTATAAATTAAAATGAGTGATAATACACTAACGTGACAATCTCTCCTCAAGCTGAAACAGAAGGCTGCGACACGGAACACTTTGTAAAGAAAAATAAAACGGCATACAACTTTAATAGACATCACTTAGTAGACGTTCAAGAAATGAACGCATTCGCTGCCGACCCGACAGGATCGCAAGGACATTGTTTATAGTAGCTGTAATACTGTTACGACGACTGTAGTTACTACAGTTAGCAGCTAGTAATGTTTGTAACAGCTCGCCTATGCGATTAGTAAAACAAATTACGTAGATTCTCACCACGCAACAACCAGCAGCAAAACTAACATTTCACTTTTGATCTTAACTCTTAAAAGCTGCAATGTAATATCGTCAATAATCTACACGTGGCAGTGGCATAAAAGCCGGTATTATTATATTTAAACCATCACGTACACCCTTCAATAGCCCTCAAGTAACTAAAGGTGAATGTTTGATAAACTTCATTTGCAAACTAATCAAAAATCAAATGTAGAAATTTTATTTTATTAAAAGAATAAATTAAATACCAAACATTGTAAACAGGAGGAAACAACATTAAACAGAGCTGCACCCTAATTAAATACATCAAACTAACATTCCGACTGAATACAGCACGGCACTAACAACCTGCTAAATGCAATTTACGACATGGTGTCGATAAAATCTGTCGACAATAGTCGTATAATTTTAAGACTACATCACAAAAGAAAAATGGGTTTACAAGAAACAAGCATTCGCCGTTACGACTTTCTCTGGTTACCGGTAAAGATGAAGTATGTAGACAGACATTACTGGCTACTCGGTAATAATTTATTTTCTATGAATTTCATATTTTTTATACAAAATTTCACCATTACATATATAGGAATGCTAACCGAACATACTTAATACACAGAGCATAATACTTTAAGCTAACGAGAAATGTAATGCAGCGACTGATAATATCTTCCGAATGATATTTAAAATGAAACAAGCCATCAACAAACTAATATTTACTCTCTGATAAGATTTTAAATAATGCTAATTAGATAAACCTGAATTTTCTACATACTTCGTTCGATGTGTATTTAAATATGCACTGAAATATTTATAAATTTACACTTTCAAAACTGTATTATTGTATTTTATAATTATATTCTAAAAGTTCCATTATTACTATTTCGTTTAATTACTATTTTTATGAATTTACACGCCTCTCTGTTTAATTTATTAATCGTGGGTTTTACGACTCCAATGAAATTCCGTGGCTTTCCTCAATTCTCCAAAGTTAACGATGGTGCAATTCGACTTCGGAAAAGGCCTTTCTAATTCGATCTACATGTTTTTTCCAGTGTTCAAGACTTTTAAAAATGGAGTGTTTCGGTTGATTAACTATTTATTTCAAAAAGCATTTTCCTCTAGCGGTGTTATACATTTTTTTAAGTAAATTAAATACAAACCTTTCAATCGCAAAACCCGTATATAAATTACACAAAGACGTATCCAGTTATTTTTGTAATCACCGTAGCTTAGTATCCGATTGTTACAGACAGTTTTGCTTAAATGATATACAACCTGACATCTTTTAGATTTAAAAATATCATCCCGGTAACGAAAGAAAATTAGGAAAATGTCAAGTTAAAAAATCTACTTACATTTAGGGATTCCAGACAGCTTTATTCAGGCTAAATACAAATTACTTTGCGTACATTCGTTTACTTACTTTCATCAATAAGATAAGCCTCGCTCACTTTTAAGTTTTTGCGAACGAAATGAATGTTTTTTTCCCATACGGGCAGCAGCTTTTTGTAATCCTATACGCAAGTTAAAGTGTTTTAAATATGATGGTGATAGGACAAAAGTTCAATGGGCGATATTATTATGCTACGCTAACTAAAAATTTCAATTACAAGAAAGTGTTTTCAGTCACTAAAATCACAATCAATCGCGTCTTATTTAAATTAAAAAAAAAAAAAATATATATATATATATATAGAGAGAGAGAGAGAGAGAGAGAGAGAGATCTGTCAGAATAAAAGGCACAATTTATTTTATAAATTTTTTTTTTAAATATCTTAAGTATTTTTTGGGTACTGTAGTTTAAATAAACGTTTGTTAATGTGTTACAAAGTATATACACTACCTGTGTATGTACAATCTACTTACGTTCAGTACAGTATTAATGACAGCGAAGATCTATTACATGTTAATACGTATTCTGAATAAACTTCTGTTCTGACCAGACACGTAGTAGTGCGGTGTAGAGTTCATATTTTATTATTTACCGTTATACCTTAAAAAAATAGTGCATGCAAATACTGTACAGATTAGGTCATTTTTATAAAACTTTATTAATATATTATTTTTGGATTATCCGCGATACTCTTCGGTTATAATCCCAGATAATCGGGAGTCGACTGTATTTTAGTTTTAAACCGTTCGAAATCGGCACAAATTAAAACAAAACCCAACTTTAGTACAAAAACTGTTTTCTTACACTTAAAATACAACAAAAGAAAACCTTTTTATACAAGTACTAGGGTGAATCCATTTGAAGAGTTCCAAAAAAACATAAGCTGGTTGCTTGACCGATTAAAAAAAAATTGAAACTTACCCACTTGTTTCCTACATGTCTCAAGACCTTAAAACTATATGTTTTAATTTTTTATTTAAGCAGTTTATCTGTGGCGGCCATTTTTGTTACGGTGCGCACACCTATTTTTGTGATTTAAGTGTTTACGGAAAAAATCATAACAATAAAGCTATTGATCCTGGAACGATGAAACAAAAAGCAATTTAATCATATTTTCTCTAGGTTAGAGATTGATCCAGGTGTTTATTTACCTATCTCTCTTCTTTCTATGAGAAAATTACCAATAATGTTGAACATGAAAAGCGGTGAAATTTCACTTTTAGTAATTTTTTAAAAGGCCGGGATGACATACACAGTTTGAATTATTTTTTTATACGTAAGGTATATGTTAGTAGTTTTACCATAAATAATTCACGGTGATATACTTACCCCTGAATTTGTATGAATTTTTGAAAACAATTTTTTTTTAATTAATTTTTTTTTCCAAATATCTCTGATGGGGCTGGTGATAAAAATATCAAATTTGCACAACTTTTGTAGATGTTTATGGCAAATAAAAACGTTACCTGTATATTGTACCAATAAAAAACTTATAACCTCTCAAAACTCATGAAAAACCTGTTAAACGCCATACCATTTTGACTCACTAAATACGTGCTCCAAGGAGGTTTCTTGTCTTCTTTGCACTTTACATTTTTTTTTTAATATTTAGCCCCTATGTTGTTGAAGCTGACGTTTTCAATATTTTTAAAATAGTTTTTAAAATTATTAATGATGGTTGTAATTTAACGATAACTTAACCAACACCAGTAATAACCTAATACAATTTTGATCCAAAAATGCTTGTAAAACTTACCCAAACTGAGATTTCAATGGGTAATCTACATCTTTTTTCAAGAATTCATTTTTATTGTTATATTGGTTTATTTTTTTAAACACAATCGAACAAAAAAAAATTGCAGCAAATTTTTAATTATTCTTCAGCGTAATAACCTGTTTTTGTAGCAATGAAAGTTTATTATTTACTGTGGTTAACCAACAGCTATGAAATCTCTGATAATTCTCTTGAAATTGTGTGAGAACGACCCGTCACAGTAGTTAGTTCAAGCGATGTCAACTTTCTCAGGATATTGCAGATCGGTACCCACACTGTCTTGTTGAGACTTTTGAAATGATGTACGTGATCCTGTTGGGTGGAAAAAATTAATCTGTACATCAAAATGACGATTCATTTTCGAGGTAATATCTGCCACTTCTCCTATCCACCTCTGATAGTCATACATACGAAAGTGGTACAATACTTGACACAGGATGGTCTTAATAGTCCTTGGAGTCTGAAGTAAAGTAACATCTTACAATACCTTTTGACACAGTACATATTTGTGGTGCTTCTAGAACCAACAAGTCTTTCACAGCAGTCAAAACTGATTTTTTGACTGAAAACTGGGTGATGTGATACACCAAAAATGCTACAAGCAGCATCCAATTGTTCAATATTGTGATGTGGGTCTTCGCATTTAGACCGATCGAAATAACTCATTTATACGGGAAAAAAATTGTTACCTACTTTTGTAAGTGGAAACGGTAAAGGGGTAGTGGAGGATTGATTTGAGGGATTGAAAAGGGGTAAAAAATGATATTGATTTCCGGCCAAAGTTGACGTCAAAAAAATTAAGTTACACTTTCACCAAGATTCGTCAAAATTAAATTATTTTTTCGGAAATGAAAAATAAAACGAAAAAAGATTTTTCGCATTTTTCTCAGAAATTTTGAAGTTATGTTAAAAAGTGACCTCTGCAAAAGTTTTAGATTTTTGAATGATCTACAACTTTTGTATTGGAAATTTTTTTTCAATCTCCCCAAATCATCTTTTTAAGTTTATTATAAGCCCCTTCACCATTTCCACTTACAAAAGTCCAGGTAACAATTTTCTTTTCTCCAAGTGTAATTTGGTTGGAATAATTCATATAGTTCTTTGTTCTGCTGAGAAAAAATACTTTTGAAACAGTTAACACAAAGAAACGTTCCAGGAACTAAATTTAAATTTGGAAAAATATGTTCGTTAAAAGCTTGTTATTTGTGTTAAGTTTTTTTTTTACGAGTTCTCAAAGATCACAACAGAACAACTCTCTATACAGGTGACTGAATTTTAACAAACCTTTTTTCCTGATATTTACAAACATTAGTGAATCTGAATTAACACGTAAAAAATGAGTTGCTGGTTTTAATCGCTAAATTCATAAATTTTAATGAGTTCTTTTGGCACTCTACCATACACTGTTTTATGACGGTGATCATTCACATAAATTCCAACGGAACATTGTTTTTCAATTGTTTTATGTGAAACTACTTGAAAATAATGTAAAACAGTAACCGATTTTAAGATTTGCAAATATATTATTAAGTAAAACTTATTT
The DNA here is from genome assembly GCF_047948215.1 of Lycorma delicatula. Classification (NCBI taxonomy): domain Eukaryota; kingdom Metazoa; phylum Arthropoda; class Insecta; order Hemiptera; family Fulgoridae; genus Lycorma; species Lycorma delicatula. The sequence continues at coordinate 178,429,983 of NC_134455.1, forward strand.
ATTTAATAAACACTTCCAAACGCAGGATGAAATTTGAGACGCTTGGTAAACATGTGAACACGTCACTGACTAATGTCAGACTGACCAGTCTAACTGCAAAGCTAAATGATGCAACAAGCATAAATTAGCATTTGCAACATGATTTTTCCTGACGACTGGAAATGACTTCAAGCGCCTGTTGTAACAAGAATACTACAGTTGAATGATTCAAACAAATCTATTTCAACTATAGTAATAAGTATAAAAATATTAAAGTGCCAAGAAAACAAGAAACCCCTTTGGAGCACTAATTTAGAGTCAAAATGATATCGCTTTTAACAGATTTTTTATGATTGAGAGGTTACAACTTTTTTATTAGCAGAATATACAAGAAACTTTTTTATTTCCCATAAACATCTACAAAAACACTGCAAGTTTGAGATTTTTATCACCAGCCCCATCAACGTTATTTGAAACCAAAATTTGAATTTAAAAAAAAAATTATTTTTAAAGATTCATAAAAATTTAGGGGTATCGCCCCTAAATTTGGGAGGTATCACCATTAATATTATTAATGGTAAAACTACTGACATATACCTACATATAAAAAACAATTCAAACTGTGTATGCCATCCCTGTCTCTTGAAAAAAAATTACCAAACTGAAATTTCACCATTTTTCATGTTAAACTTTATTCATAATTTTCTCATAGAAAGAAGAGAAATAGGTAAATAAACCACTGGACCATCCTCAGAAAATATGACTGATGCTCTTTCTTTCATTCTTCCAGGACCAACAATTTTTTAGTTATGATTTTTTTCCGTAAACCCTTACAATCACAAAAACAGATGTGCGCACCGTAACAAAAATGGCCGCCATAGGTAAACTGTTTAAATAATTTTTTTTTAAATAGTTTTAATCTCCCGAGACATGTGGGTAAGTTTCAATTTATTTTGAACTGGTGAAGCAAGCACACCCTTCGGTCGCTTCAAATGGATTGCAGCATTATGGATTAAAAAAAAGAACATTCATATCTTTATTTAATATACGGTTAAACCTACAAAAAAAATCTGCTAGTATAAAATTCAAAACTTTCGCAAGAAACTAATATTATAAACATGCGACTTAATAAAAACCAGCTAGTGATGCTGGTTTTTAGTCTCATGTAATGTAATGTAATTCAGTCTCATGTAATGAGACTGCTACCCAGCACGAGGTTGGAATCATTTTTTATTTTCTACTTTGTACCATAAACTATTTTTTTTTTTTATTTGTATTTTCAAGTGGAAATAATTCGAGTATCAGAATAACGGCTGTATGTAACTGAGCTGCAGCAATTCAATAATAAGTACTGACAATGACAACGCATTTTTTTAAACTTCCATTTAAAGTTACGTAGAAATTTGTAACGGACCAACCAAAGGAATCTCTATAAAATTTAAAAAATCCTCGAAATCGGTCCGTTAATTTAAAAAAATTTTCTTCGTGTTTTTTTTAAAGTAGTTTTAAAAAATACCGCCATCTCTAATGAAAGAGATATATTGAACGACAAATTGTATTATATAATTATGAACAGAATATGTAGTATAATTCAGATGTAGAATAGATATTTGAAAAGCGAGGGTATAAATGCGATAGATGCGAGGCATAACGTATTAATGTAATCTTTAAGTATGTAATGAAAAGTTAACTGGGTCGTGCGGTAAGCCAACACGTAGAGATACCTGAAAAGTTGTAAACTCGCAGTCAGAAACTTTTTCAATAAAATATGGCGTGCGGGAGAGAGAGGGGAGGAAAACGAGCCGGCCCAAATAATCGTCTTTGGGTCTGGTCTTCTGCGAGTAGACTATTGTACGCTATCTGTGTTTAAGGTAATTAACAAGCATAAGAAATTATCAGCGACTTACGAAATTCAGCAGACAATTTCATTTTCGTATATACTCGGCCGAAAGCTCACCTGAAAAGAAAAAAAAAGTTAATAAAAACATACACATTCAGACAATAACCAGAAACGTGCATCTTTTGTCGTAGAAATCAATTCGAGAATTCTACAAGGCTGATCGATAATTACCCAAAACTGCTGAACTACTGTTACGGCAGTTAACAAAGAGACCTTTATAAATCTTTACAAACTTTTTCTGTCATAATTTCAATACATTCTACAGATTAGTTTACTTGTTACACGAACATCTCGCTCAACAAAATTAATTTTTCTTACAAAATTGAAGAAAAAAACGAATAACGTAGAAATAATTACGAACTTCGATGATTTTTTTGATGACCGCAACATCGTAACTTAAATTCAAACGCGGTCACTAGAGCACAAGAAACGACTATCAAGCACAAACCGTATAACAACAAATTTATGAAACGATCCCCGATATTGTTTCGGAAGACTATTGAATAAGATGCGAGAAGTTATTGGGCTTATGAATGCCAAGGCTTAGTAAGGTGATAAAGCAATAGCTATGCCTGCTATCAATAGATCAAAAATCGATTGAGCTCCCGGCCTAAGCATTGTTTAAAGCTGTTTTACCGTTATCAAAATGAATCTCAAGTCGATTGAGAAACCGACGATGAAAAATGAATTCACTTTTCAGACCGGAAACGAAGATGCGAACGAAAATGCTCTAAAAAATGTAAAACAATTGGTCGTATTGCCTCCAAGCATTGATTAAAAATATTTTGGAGCTGCACATCATATAAAATCGATAATTATCTTAAAAATGCATAGTCTACCGTGCTAAAATGATATTATATCGGAAAATTTCAAAAAAATTCTACTTTCGCTGCTATTCCGGTTACTTATCGAACGATCCTCACACCGAATGATGTAAGTAGCCGCATAAACTTAGAAGAGGTATGCATAAAATTAATCTGAAAAAAGTTCCGCCTGCGGTAGAATACGGGAAAAATCTGCACAGCATTCTCTCTGTAAGAAAGGAATTAATTAAAAAAGCATAACAGACTTTTGCCTTTTGATGGCTTTAATTTAAGAACAGGCTCAACAGTAGCCCAAAACAGTTGTCGGTCCAATGGCCACGATTTTCTTAAAACATTTATTTGCAGTATTAATCAGTCTTCTTTCTCCGAATATTTCATTCGTTCTATTTTATTGTATTGTTTAGCAACGGACTACTGAAACTTATTTTAGATTTAAAATGTTTGTACAGGTGCAAGTTGAAATTAATACCGTTGCTCCAAGATCCGTACCGTTTGTTAATTTAATGAGAGCGGCCTATAATGAACTATTTAATCTCTCGCACTTTTAGAATTATCAGCTGAAGAGAATTTAAATAAGGTTTTTCAGTTACAGCGGAAAGTCGTCGGATAAATACTTACGGTTAAGGACCTAAGAAACCCGTTCACGTATTTTTAATTCCGTTAATTCAATATCAATATGAAGTGATAATAAACTGCGCAAAAAAATACAGTTGTTTTATGAATAAGAATTGGAACGAATAGTAATGGGATTCCGTAGAATGACATTATTTGAATGCAAGCCGTCTTAATAAAAACCATAATCACTTAATATTATCAATTTAATAAAAACATTTTCAAGTGGAATTACAAATTATCACACGAGACTTGTACAGAACCAATGAAAATCCATATTGAAGCTAATGGTGTTTTTTTTTAATAAAAACTACATTAGCTTCTATATACCGTATAATATAGCTTCCTCCCCTATAATATTACGCTTAGGATTAGATTTAAATCAAACCTCCGACTCATTCTATACTCAGTACAAGTACTAAGCGATATTACAAGAAACAAAAAACCAAACATTTCATTTTTAAATGTATTCTTAATAAGACCAAAAATTGTTTACTTAGAGGGCTATATGAAATTGAGACATGAAAAAAAAAACCCCGAGTTAAAAAAAAAGAAGCGCATCAAAAAACAAAACAATTCACATGACGTACTTACTTCATTAACACAAATTAACTTTTATTTACAATTAATTTAGATAACACCTTACAAAAGTACCTTAAATAAAGATACCTTACCTTTTATCAGCTCGTTTTTCAAAAACAAACTAATAAATTAAACATTGTTCTTTGAAAATTAAACAAAACTGTTTAATTTGAACATCGTACAAATTAAACAACGTTCAACGAACTATGTTTTAATTAATTACGGTCTCCAAAAAGGAAGGAAAACAAAAACGAACAAGGAGAGATTGCAACAAAAATTAAGTAGCTAACGCATATATGAAGCGCAACAAACAATACACCGCAACATACAAACTGTATGAATTTTAAAAGGAGTTGTGAAATTACTAGAAAAAACAAACATATATAATCTATGTTATAAATGGCAAAATCGGTTACATAAATTAACTACGGGAGAAGGCCTCGACGTCATTAAATTATTCATCACAACGCAATCTATATGTAATAGCAATAGCCACTGGTCTTAGCTAGCGGCCCGTGACATTAAAAAAACGAAATTAACTTTTGCGATGTATCACGGTGTTGAAGTCACAATTTCCATAGAAGGAATGCTTTTACTTACCGGGCGTTAAAAAAGGGGGAAGAAATAAGAATCGGTAAAAAAATGATACCCCTAAAATTTGTATACCTTTTAGTCTCGTCATGTACTGCGAGTTCAAAATCACTAAAATCTCGGTTGTGAAATTCTTCGTGGAAAATTCAATTTGAAAAAGCCATTAACATCACAAATGTCACCGATGAAAATCTTTCAAAAATTTTTACAAAAGTATTCCCGCATCTACGTACGTTCTTCTATTAATTTTGTTTTAAATACCTGAACGGCACGAGGTGGAAACAATCAAATTTTATCAAAATGGTTAGTCGCTAAATAAAACCTAACCCTAAAAACGGTATTCTTGATCGTTATTACTTTTTTTTTAGTATATAGATTTGAAATTATGTTTATTATTACGGGATTTTTAATTAGAATCTAAATTTCAACTTTTAAGAAAGGGGATGCTTTTTTATGTGTATGACCGTAAACATGTAAGCAACCTAACAAAAACCGCTTCCGAACATGACGTCCTTAATACGAATAATAATTTCTCGGTATAAGGGAAAAATCGAGGAGTGAAACGGTTTCCAGTTGTTTTTTTTACATCGAACAGATTGTATTACCAGCAAACGCCCAATTAACTGAAATGTAATCAATATTAATCAATTTTATATAATAAACACATTTAAAACTTAATTTTAAAAATATCCTACGATTTATTTTTACGCCTAGATGCATCACGGTCATAATAAAAACTTGAATAAATTGAACGAAGAAGGAAAATGTATATATCCTTCTGACGAGAAACAACGAGTTACTTTATATACATTACTTCGGCTCATCAAGAGAAATTACACGTTTACTCGTATCAGGAAGCCTGTTTGGATACAGGATCTATTGTTAGGATATTTCCGAAAGTCTATACAAGTACCAAAAAAGTCTAGTCACTTCTACTAACATTAACATAGTTTAAAAAAGCCACTGTTTTTCAACTTTACACGTTTACCAAATGCGACAATATAAAATTTACTAATTTTGACGATTAATTGAGCGTGAAGCGATCAATAAATGCATGTATTATTCGCTAAAATTTGCACAACATGCATTACATTTTAGCCGATTAGGTAGAATCTTAATAGTTTCGTAGTAAAAATAAGGAAACCAAAACTTATGTATAAGCCTCTTAGTTTTTAGCTGCCGATTCTGGAGCAGCCTGTCATCGAATGGGACGTCTTTAGAAAAAGAATTCGATTAAAATTAAACCTACTTAAAATTAAATTTATTTTCTATAACTAAACGAAAGAATACGAGTAAGTAAAACAAGTAAACCAACCCACAAAATTCCGTTGAAGGTAAAAATCCTGGACCGATACATACTAACGGGTCGCAATTGGCCCTTAAACATAAGTTTACACATAAAACATTCACAACAAAGTAGATTTTTGTTAATTACGAAACCTTTTACATTACTATTCGGCGTAGAAGCTTGATTCTCACGAGAATAAATTACTTTCAAGTTGCAGTTTCGATCCCCCGATCAAATAAAGGCTTTATTAAAGCAGCGGAGGAGGAAGGTTTTCCACAACTCTCTTCCCGTACGAATTTGGCGCCGAGCGTAAGCACCCCTTCATGAAGATAACGTGGAGACGGGTGGTGAAATCTTCAAGGCGTTGACCTCAATTCCAAAAGCGGTTCAAATCAAAGAGATTTTAATGTTTGCTTCTCGTTAGAATTTCATAATTGTCCTTCAACAATTAAAGAGGCGGATTTGGATATTTGTAGGATAAAATTATCGTTGTTGCGATCAACACGTGTTTAACAGGAACGGCAGTAGAGTTTAGATGTTTCTCGTACACTAAAACGAATAAATATTTGATAGTCTAGTTTGAAATTTAGTTTTGAAATAACTATTTTGTGTCCTTCCCGTTAGAAATAGACGCGGAGATCGCGCTTCCGTGAAACGGTTAATCAATTAGTCGAGAGGGCTGCAAATTAAAGAGTAGAAGAGCGAAATTGGAAGAAGCCTAATACGAAGGAGACAGTAAAGTCGAGTAAATGCACTGATGGAAATGTCTGCCGAGGCATTTGAATCGGCGGCATCCTGACAAGAGGCCAAATTGATTACTGTGAAAATCCTTATGACATCCGTCATAAGGCGGATGTTTTTTCCTAACGAAGTCAGGTAAAAAAATGGAGGGGGCAGAATGGTGAAATTTTCAACATGTAAGTTCTACCGGTTACACACTGTAATTGCTTAAATATAGGTGCAACATAGTGCGTATGTTGGTGGGTGCGCCACCAGGTCGATCTAATGGTGAACGCGTCTTCCCAAATCGGCTGATTTGGAAGTCGAGAGTTCCAGCGTTCAACTCCTAGTAAAGGCAGTTTTACCTTTATCCGGATTTGAATACTAGATCGTGGATACCGGTGTTCTTTGATGATCGGATTTCGATTAACCACACATCTCAAAAACGGTCAAACTGAGCTGTACTGTACAAGACTACACTTCATTTACACTCGTACATATTATCCTCTGAGTAACATCTGAACGGTAATTCCCAGACGCTAATCAGGAAAAAAACAAGTGCAACACAAGCGCAAAAGTATAATAAATCTTATTATCTATCCGTTCTTACAGCCAGAAAAACAGAAATTATTTTTTTAAATAACTTCCTTCATAAGAATGGATAGAATAAAATATTAAAACTTTTATTAAAAAATTAACGAAACCGCATTATAATAAAGGATATACAAAAACCTAATGTAACTACGAAAACAGATTTCGTGATTGCAATGTAATATGACGTTAATCAGTACTACGATACGATGTATACTTTCAAACTTTGATAAATGCGACTTGAATGTCTACTGTTATCCGAAAAAATCTACCAGGTAAAATAATACTATCCATAAACAGGAAACCGAGACGTAATCAATCTCGTTTCAAAAACACTGGTAAAAACAGTGATATATTTTTTTATCACAATTAAGTGAACAGTGAAAACTGATAAGAAATACAGGAAACCAACTATGCAATAATGTCATTAACTCGATCGGCGACAGGAAGGCGTCATCAACCTTTATCCTTTAAAACACATAAAATGCGGAATTCCTAAACAATATTACTGTTCAAACATTCCACATCCGGTTGCATAAAATTCAAAATTAAAATTTGCGGATATTAAAAAATTAATTCGTGATTGAATAATTAAAATGAAATCAAACTGTATACTGTAAGATTACAATACTTTTTATGTAGAAAAAATTCACATCAACAAGAAGAAAATTCGTCTACTAAAATTAAAATTTTTATCAGATTAGAAAAGCAGGAATTTGAAACGACTCTGGATTAAACTTGAATTTCTGTAGTAAAGTAATGGACAGGGATGTATCACGAAGTTCGTTAGAACTTCACCGGTAAGAGTCCGCAGAACTGGACGGCACGGCGAAGTCAACGTATTATGTTTATAACAAGACCTAACCTAACATTGAAATGAAAATGGGGGAAAAAATAAGCATAAAAACATTGTATTTCAGTTCAATTAGATTTGTAATAAAGAATAATACCTCGAAATTTGTTAGACATTCCATTTGATGAACCGTGGGACTCGAATGTCACTTTTTCCTCAAAAAGGTGGGTTTATGAATCGCGCCGCTAGATAACAATACTTAACACTACTAAGTAGCATACAACAACTTTATAATATACTTGAAATAATAAAATTTAGAAGAAAATTCACTACATGTTGTTTTAATAGTAAATGCTCATATGTAAATTAAAGTACTGAAGATGAAACAGTTCATTAAAAAACAATAAAAGTAAAAGTATTAGTTTACAAGAAATTATAGCTGCTAACACAAAAAACACGAAAGTGTTGCAAATGTGGCAACAAAGATTTGTTGCATAAAACAGAAATAAATTCTACTGGTAAAATTTTTATTCTACAATTATAACTATTTGAACTAATTGATGGAGAAATAAAAAAATGTTCATTTAATAATAATATAAAAATTGTGTCCACGACGGATACGATAAAAATCGACAGTTTATACACATCAGTTGGATATATATAGACAAACCAATCAGGACGGTTTCCTAAAAAAAAAAAAAACCTTGTTTTCGGGCGACTCAATTTATACAGAAAAGTAGCATCTGTTAACCCTTAGCCCCGAGCCGGTCGACACAAAATTTGATATCTAACGAGTTGCTTCCATCTTACTTAGGTGATATTCGGATCATTCGAAGAACTGTGATGAAAATAACTACTAATTTCACATTCCTTTCCACTATACAACGATATTATCTTTATCAGAATAAACCCTTTTTTTCTTATGATACCTTTTTCTACTCAAACAATGGATTTAGAGTAGACGACCGACAGAATCCGTTACGCCCGTGAGTTACAGCAACTTCGATATTTATACGGTTCGATGGCCGCAACTCTACCTATATACAAGTACTCCAGAAGTGCTACTCAATAGCTGTACAGATAACCCATCAGAACCTAACAGCTTACTGATTAAATACAAGGAATTAATTAACCCCTTTAATACACAAAAACAAAATGTCAGTTTTTGACAAAACAAACTTTACAACTAAATTCCTTATTTTTTACACATACTGTTAAATATACGGGGAGGAATATAATATTTAGAAGAAAGGTGAGCCAGTATCGAATCGCTGGATACGGGAGAAAAGCAGACCTCAAAAATGTTTAACTACGGTTTGGATCAAAACAAGCGATTGAAATCGTATGAACAGATGGCATCGACGTCACACCAAAGTGAAGCTATCATAAACAATAGCTTAAGACACACTATTCACGGCAACTCCCATTCGTTTAAGCCTTTACATCTTGTACGGCGCTTCCGACCGATCGGGGGATGGGACGCGGCGGCAAACGATGTAAGCCGGCTGCTATAGAAAAACAAACCATGAGGAAAAGAACTTCCTCCCGTATAATACCAGCACCTGTTACCCCCTACCATTGTTATTCCGATGATGAAAAAACAAAAAGCAGTTTGAACGACAAACACAATGGACTACCCCTATCTTTAAGTTATCGAAAGGCAATCATCGTTAAAAAAAAACTTCCAACTCTAAAATTATACAGTCCAGTAAAACGGCTATAATAGAAAAATATATAGTATAATCAAATTAATAAGAAAAAAAATTAGAAAAATATCACTTTCGTTATCAAGTATGTCTCAATATCTAAGGTCAAGGATAATCTAAACGTAACAAAATCAAGATATGCTTTTAATTTTTTAAATCCGACTAAATAAAAATAAAATTAATACTGTTAACCGACTTATAAGTATAAAATTCTTACAAAAGAATGACTGAAATTTAAACAACTAGTTACACAACAACGGAAATAACGTACTAATATCATAGCATACCTAAAAAGCATTATGCAAAGCTTAATAGGAAATAAAAGAAGTGAAATAATGGTTTATCTTTTATCTTTCCGCACAGGGACTATAACATTAGTCTCAAAACAAAGCCAACTGTTGGATATTTTTCTGTATGTGCATGCGTGTGGTGCGTGTCTGTGTGTATGGTGTATGGTGTAGTGGAAAGATCTCCCACTCACTTGCTCATGTGTGTTGCTCGCTCAGTTGTGTTCATGAAGTGGAAATTAAGACGAAATTAAGAGATGTTTTATCAAAAGTTTTCTTTTAGTGTACCGGTATTCAATTACGATCTATGTCAATCTAATACAACAAAGATGGCATAGTTTTTTTTTTTTTCATTCGAAGTGTGTCAATTTATAATACAGTCCACTTAACCGTTTTATAACCAGCATCCACCAGCTGTAAATAGTGCCGATTGACCTTAAATTCTCGAAATGCGTTAGTCTTATGAAAGAGTGAAACGGATATCAATGATACAAATTAATGTCCTCCTTCCAGTCATAAATCTCTACATGAATAAAAAATTCACTACTCATAAATCAAACGGAAACAACAAACTGAAACTGTTTAAATACAAATGATTACAAACTGCTGACTGTCAAGAACATAGCAAGTTTCTACTTGTATTTAAAAAATATTTGTTGTAGAAAATTAGCAGTTTAGAAAAAACTAGAAGGAGGGGAGAAAACCGTCCTCCATCTTTACGTTTAATAACGTGAATTGACAGTAAGGTCGAAAAGCCTACAACGGACGTATAAATGGTAGGAATTACAATGTTTATTTATTCGTGCGTTATGAAGTAAACATTACCATTGCAATAAAAGAAGGAATTACTTTAATAATTTCTTTAATTCCTTAATAATTAAAGAAATTACATACATTACAAAGAAATGAACACGACTTAAAACTGAAAAAACCCTCGAAATAGATCTTTTTAATTATGGAGGGCGCGCTCGCGTACACACACACACACACATAAAGGGCGAATGAAAACCTCCTAAGGGATATGTTTTAAAAAAACCTTTAACATCAACGCATTTTATTTAAATTTTGTCAAGTGTATAAACTCGACCTTATACTGAAGACCTACTTTCAACTTAATGTAATAACTTCTGTGACATAAAAATATGCACATTACCTTTTTTGGATAATTTTTTTATTTTATTTTATTTTAATTTAATTTCAACCAGTTGAAGAAGCATGGTGCGTTGGTTGTTTGGTGTAGGTGCTCATATTTTTATTTTGAATCAAGGGCTTCTTGGGAAAATGCAACAAATAGCAAACGGCATTTGCTTGTCATATTTTTTTGGAAAATCTCATTTTTTGTGTTGAAAAAAATCTAATTTATTACAATTCTTTTTATTATTTTTTTCATTGCTGTTGCAATTTTTATAATAATTGAAGATTTCGTTGTAAAACGTTTTGTTGTTAGTACGCTAAAATTCATGAACGTAATTTAGCTACAAGAAAAACTTTTAAGAAAATCATGTATAATAAAGCATAGTGTAATATTTTCGCGGCGGGCCGTACGCCCGCCTTTTTTCTAGTTTCTATTAAAAAAAGTATAAAAAGATAGAGAAAAAGTGTTTTTTCTATGTCAATCGTTTCTGATACACACAAACCACCGATAGTAGACTCCAGACCAAAGATTCAACGTGTTAAAAAGAAAATCTGATTTCTTTACCTAGAAGTTATTAACTTTTTTATGCAGAATACCACCAGAACCATTTGACCATTAAGATAAAAAATTTTCCTACCTGTATACAATAGGGGCTGGGCTGCCCGTCAGTAATATAAACGTAAAATATTTCAGTTTTTCGAATAGCTTCCTTTATAATTTAGAAGAGCGCCTTTCCCAACATAATAATATACTATACTGCGAACAATAATATAAATACTCATACGTATAATCTATAAACATAATATACATACTGTACGTGTATATATGTACACATACAATATATATATAAAATACTTTCTATATAATGTATATAATCTATGTCAAGTCAGAAACAGTCATTAATTTTCTGCACATACATTAGGAAGAACTACATCATGACTGAGACTTAAGTAAAACATTCGGAAAAACAAGAGGCGGCGTTCAGCCTCTTTCCGAGAGCGATTATGTTCACTATACTGCCAGTCTGCGGTAAGTAGAGAAAAGGCACTGGCAGAGCTGAACATCTGAATTTCAGTGGACTTGGCACGTTGTCACGCAAGTTTATTTGGCTCAGCAGAAAAGGTAGGGCTTGTTGCAAAACAACAATAAGTTTGTCCTTGAAGCGTTTCCATATAGACAACACATTTTCGACGGTGGAGATATCATTCGCTCGTTTGCTTATTCGCTGTCTTGGTGAGTTTTTTCATGTATCTGTATTCTATTAGTTTTGAGAAAACATCGTGTTGTGATTTGTTTACGAAATTTATCAGTGTCGTTACATTTATTTAATTTTTATCTTTTCTGTAGTTAACCGATTCTGTTTCTTTAGATTACAATAAGGTAGACATAGGATGGTATTATAACTCCACTTTATTACCATGGAAGGTAAAAGTAGTAGGGTATAAAAGAAAAAAATTGGGGGGGGCCTAAACTTTACATAGCCAGAAGAGAGTTGTTTAATTAAAGAAAGTTGTGTTTTTTAACTTTATAACAAAGGAGGCACAAGGTGGACCGATCCTTCTTAAACAAGTTCAGAACCTGTCGCTCAAGCTACAGGAGTTTCATTAAGTTGCGATCAAAAAATGTTAAAGGAAAATGTTAAACTAATCCCAAAAAAAATCGTAACACTAAACAACTAAAACTCCTTTTACTAAAAAACTGAAGCTATTTTAAAAGAATATGGGCGAAAATATTTAGCTATTTTAAATTAGTTGATATTACTGCATTAATGGAAGAACGAGTAAACTCAATTACGAATGCGGAATGGAAATCAAGGTGCGACTATGTCAAGAGAATAGAAAAATCTTATTTGTTTCATGAACCTTAATCGATGATGCCACTGAAAATGTCGTTATGGCGATAGATAGTTATGATGAGTTATCAGGAACTGAACATTTTGATCTGATTGAGTTAAGTAGCAGATCAATCTTCGTGCGTAGCAGTACTTCCCGCACCACTTTTAGTTCTATCCTCCTTCTCCTACGTTAATCACACCTATGATGGTTTACAAGTCCTAGCTGGGAAACCAAACCTCACTTTGCACAGTATCTAATCCCGTATGTACGTTATTCTTGTTTACGGTTATGTCGAAGTCTACAGGAAGACACTGGAGGAAGATCAGCTCGAGTGTCGAATCTGCTAATTCGGAAACTGAATGTTACAGAAACTAAAAATTCACTTCTTAATTTTTTAAAAACTAAACAGGAATCTACATCGAAATATTTTTTTCTGAAAGTTTATTTTTAAAACAAACAATACACTCAGTAGTAGTGAATAAGGGATTATAATACAGACACGTCGTCATTACATAATTTTTAACCAGCAATTTGGTATAAGCTATTCACATGTTTTGTTTCGATTCGATTTTTACCAATCAAAATGAGGATTATTTAATAAATCTTTTACCAAAGATATTCGTAAGAATATGGTTGATCTCTCAACCGGCTGAAGATGAAGTTTGAATTTGTTAAACCAACTCCCCTTAATGACAACAAAATTAACAGGTCTGTATTATGACTGTGTAAAAACTATAAGTAATAAAATACCGAAAGACACGTGTTTTTCGTCACAGTAATCGTTCCGACCCTTTTAGTTGTATATAAAAGGCGATTCCATATAGCATATAGATTCTAAATGCATTCGGCACGTCGTTTGACTATATATAACCAAATCCGACCGGTCGTACCGTGCTAGTCCAACACCACAATAACAGACCCGGCTTGGCCATCTGCGTTGGAAAACCGGTCCTGATATGTTCACTTGGTGAATTGGTGTACGGAATAGCGAAGGCTTGTAAGAAACTGTACTGGACGAAAAATACAAGTAAACTAACGTTCGAAAAAAAAGCGACCGGAGAGGAAAAATATGTTTGGTGTTTATACTTTAAGGGGTAGATAGATTTTTTTTTTAAGCACAAACATCTCCAAGTATATACTAATAACGTAAAGTAAAAAGCTTATTTGTTTATAAATAATCTACATTGCATCTAAATGAAATCCTTCACCAATCAATAACTCATGAACTGCCGCCGACAACGTGAAAAGGTTTTAATTTTTACAACCGGATAAATTTATCTATAAAGGAACTTCAATGAAAATTTACCTCTAATTGTTCCTTTAATTTATAAAACGACTTTTGTGCAATTTTTATATAGCTTCTTTCCAACCGAAGATTTATTTTTAACCAAAACTTAAAGGTAAAAATTTAAAGCCGACCACCAATGAGGCTTAAAAAAAATTATCTCCCAGATTCCTTCTATGTAAAATATATAATGGAAATGAAAAAAAAACCTATAAAATAACAATAAGATCTTTACCAACGGGAGAATATCTACGACTATATAAAAGCAACCGCTTTCTACTATCCACAGGATACCCATGCGGTCTAATCGCAAGAGTAAAATACAGCAACAGAGTAAAATACTTGTATCTAATCAAACTCACAGACAGTCTTAAATATTTTTAAATCGAAATTTGAACCGCGTTCGTTAATTTAATTTATATAATTCATCTAACTGGTCGAAACATTATACATACACCGGATCAACACAGAAAGGGGTTTATCAATTACTCGCTCAAAACTGTCTCAACCAGTAAGGCTACAACGCGTATAAAGCACGCGAAATATAATAGACGAGTTGAAAATAGGTTTCTACGAAAGTAATGATGTTTACTCTAAAACCAATCCCTGGAAGAAGGTAGAATCAGCACATTGATGTGTGTAAGAATATTTTTGCTTCATTAAAGAAGACGAAACCACTTCATTCCTTAGAGAACGTGTTACGCCACTTTTCTTGAAGATGGGTATGTCGTTTTTCTTACTAGCAATACATGTCGTGGAATCGTAGCCGGTCACGGCACAACACACATTTACAATTACACTACGTGTTATTTTCTTTCTATTATTTTTATTACGGTAAGGAAAAGTTTCTTCAAAGGCTTTTAACTTCGATTTTATTTTTTTCGTACTGAATGACAAAAAATAGTTTTATTACCGAATTACTTTCAACCGTAATGATAACAAAATCCCTTAAAAGATCATAGGAGCGTGAACATACCAGACAGATTAGACAATTAACACAAATAGTTATTGGGACGGTAAAATGGCGGCTACAAAATACACCCTACGGTGCGTAGGCGGAGCGCCCATACGAAGCCGATTACAACTAGTTATGTATAGCTCTGCAGAAATTTGACCGGCTCGGCCAGGAACTATATCGCAAAAAGAAACAACTCCATAATATCGCATGAATAATACGAAACGGGCACACACAAATCGAACAGCAAACGAGCCGATATAAATGCGATGGTGAAAGTGCGTGTAACGGCGGCAAAAACCTGAATCCCCACTCCTAGCACCGTACGGCCACGAGCGACCTTGCATCACTCCCACCACCATTCCACAATGTAAAATGCAACCAACAACTATAATAGGAACCCTTCTAACACGCGGTTGAACGAGAGGTAAAAACAAGCGGCACGCAATTATTACAAACAAGATGCTAATCGGTTTATTAAATAATATCGCTCCTTTAACAATTACTACCGTTATGCACGATATAATTTTCTTCATTAACTCAACAATGATAATATTAATAAAAAAGAACAGATTTCATTATAAAGATAAATAACATCTTCAAGACATAAATTACCAACAACGTACACACACAATTTCACGTTCGGTTTATAAGGGGCCGTACTGATATTAAGTAGACGACTTACGTGAAGGGGAGTTGATATTTTGCCTGTTTTCTGACACAAGGCGAGACTGAAATTCTTTAAGTAAATTATGAGTCAAAATAGACAAAAGCGTATCAATAATAAATCTGATACATATCCTAAGTACCGAAATCGTCATTACTTCTGAACCTTTAAGAAAACGTACAAATGATATAAAGCAAATGGATCTGCAACAAATTAAGTGTGAAAACTAATACAACCATCTAGATCTTCAGACTAGAGTACTTTTTTTATAAATTTATTCAGAGTTATTCAGACTTACGTGAAGGGGAGTTGATATTTTGCCTGTTTTCTGACACAAGGCGAGACTGAAATTCTTTAAGTAAATTATGAGTCAAAATAGACAAAAGCGTATCAATAATAAATCTGATACATATCCTAAGTACCGAAATCGTCATTACTTCTGAACCTTTAAGAAAACGTAGAAATGATACAAAGCAAATGGATCTGCAACAAATTAAGTGTGAAAACTAATACAACCATCTAGATCTTCAGACTAGAGTACTTTTTTTATAAATTTATTCAGAGTACACTGCATGAATAAAAATTTCAGTGAAATAGCTTTAATTTCAAATACCTTTTAATTTTTATTAATCGACGTAAATAGTTGTCACGTCTTTAATTTAAACAAATCTTTTATGTGAACATAAGGTATTTATCTCAGAAACGTATTCAAACAATGATAAGTTACAAATAATAATTTACAGAAAAATTAATTATAATTCCATATATAATTTACTTTGGCAGAATCATGTGATATTAAGATTATTTAAATTACGATTATTAAAATTATTTCTACTTTCTTTTATAAAAAAAAGGGCTAGTTTATTGTACAGCACTCGTGAATTATCTTAAACATCATGTTATTGTTTTATATTCGTATATTAGAAAAAAAACCTTGTTAATTGTGCAATTTCAAAAAAATATATTTTACAAGTATTTATTTTTGTTTTTCTGTTAATTTTTTATTTATTTTATAAAATTATTTGTTGATAATATTGTACTAATAACAAAACAATAATATGTAACAAATATAGAATAATAATAACAAATCAAACAATACAAAGGAGCAAAATATAATTAACAGTGAATAATAAATAATATTCGTTGAACCTTCTAGACAATTTCAATGCAGAGAAAGAAAGAACAAATAGATGAAGAAGAAGTGGATAATTACACAGCACATAGGAGAACGAATAAAAATGGTTTAATATTAATCTCTCCGTGTAAATCGGGAAATTTTAAAATTAAGAGGAATCATTTTAATAGGAAACCCCGGAAGATGAAAACATGGAAGTCCCCATGTGAGAAAATCGGTGAATTCCAAATTGATCATGTGGCCATTTCCGAAATGAATACTCAGAAAAATCATTAATGTCAAAATGAAGAAGGGCTTAATGTCGACTCAGATCACTATCTCAGAACAATCAAAATGAAATTCATCCCCCCAGAATAATATCACGGCCCAAAATAAGATTTTCAAGATAAATACCCAAAAATTACTAGAAAATAGGCGACAGTTTTAAGAAAAACTGGAATACTTCAACCTACAAAATTGGCAAGACTTGAAAAAACGTACAGTAGACTGCACAAGAGACTGCATACCCACAAAGGAAAAGGAGGCACCAGATGGTGAAATCAGGAGTGTGACGATGCGTTACGAAACAGACTGAATGCTGGAAAAACTGGTACGCTAATGAAAGGCAGGAAAACCTTGTTAAATGTAGATTACAGAATAAAGAAACAGCAAAACTAAAGAGCGTAAGGAAAACTATGAAAACTGTCCCCTTGAACAAATTAACCAAGGCTTTCGAACAAATGACACTATGAACTACTAAAGAATCTTTAAGCAGAAGTTAGCCAAGATACACTCATCCAAGTCTCCGCTTTAAAAGGAAGATGGCAACTAACGACAAGGAGAACTGTGAAATCCTGGCGGAATATTTTGGAGAACTCAATTGTGAAAAACCATAGAAAATACTCCCATATGTAGCACCAGAACAGTTCCCAGTCACCACCAGCTCTGGGTGAAATTAAAAACATAATTCAGTCTCAAAAATAAAGCGTGCGGTGAAGATTCCATAATAGCGGGAATATGGGGATATGCCAATGCGAGTACAATCTGCTCGCTGCACAGAATGCTTGAGAAATTTGGGAAAATGACCTCACAGAGGAGTGGAAAAAAGCTCTAATTCACCCGCTTCACGAAAAAGGTACAAAATAGAAACCCACAATTATCGAGAAATATATTCTCTGCCGGATACGTACAAAATTCATTCCAAAATTATCATTGGCAAATTAGAAGAACAAATTCATCCACAAATTGCAAAGTATCAAGGTGGATTCAGGAAAAGAAGATCTATCGCAAACAGATTTTTAGCTTGAAAACATATTTACTGGAAATACAACTTGGCGAACAAGAGAATAGAGATCACTTTTGTAGATTTTAGAAAGGCCTATGCATCAGTCGACCGGAAAAACATTGTTTAACATTCTTAAAGAAATTTGGACAAACCCAAAACTAATAACCTCATCACACAGACTCTCACAGATACCCATTATTAAACTTGACCTGTACCTCTTTTCTAATTTTCTTCTGTAGAAAAAAATGAATAATAACATGTTTAATCAGTATAAAACCGTAAAAAATTGAAATTGTAAAGAAAATTAAAAAAAGTTTATTTTTAAGAATTGCAGATTGTGAACTATGTCCTAGGGATTAAATCGAATATAACTTTTCTTTCTAGGTTAATGTTGTGAGTTTTAATCTGAAATAAAACTGCAAGAATTACGTCGATCATGAACACACAGAATCCCAATTTCCGTTAGTGCAATTCAAACACGACACAACTTTACTGTTAGAAGGAATTACATATTTACTCGTATATATAATGCATTCAAGTAATTTTAAGAAAAAAGTTATACCCGTCGTTAACAAAATATACATTTAAAAACTTTAGTAAAGATCAGTTTCATTTCAGAATTATATTATTATAATATTCCAAAGATTCTATTTTGGTTTTCATTAATAACCGAATAACGTCGTTCATAAAGTAATACAAAGAAGGGCCGATTATAGATCTCCTCATGAGATCTTTAATCTAAACCGAACTGAACCGGTTGTAATTTAATGCTGATGGCCCCTCGTTACTGTCCCCGGCTACCATTCCGTTGTCAGGTACTGATTAACAATGTATCCTGACTTAGCGATCCATAAAACGTAAGGTCGATCATGTAGTCGTCGACCTTACACAGATCTTAAAGATAAAATGTTTTTAATTCATTCACAGCACACCAATCGTGCCCTTAACACAAGGATATACATATGAGCCTACCAAACAAATTGTTAACGAATAAAGAAGTTAACGATTAACAAATTCGATGGAGTTGCAACACACGAAATATCTACAGACGCAGTTCTACCAAAACGAAGGTATTTTTACAAAAAAAAAAAAAAAAAAAATTGTGATACACGAAACAGTTATTAACAAATGGAACTCTGTTAGCGGAATAATGAAAAATTTTGTAAAAACATAGATCCAAAAACCGCAATTACCATTAATTTTAACATTTGTCATGTTTTTTTCTGTAGCAGTTCCACCCACAAACAACAAAATAAAAATATTTTATAATCGATACTTTAAAATTTAAGAAAAACAGGCCAAACCAATAAAATTGCGTTTCACTAGTTCAATTATAATGAATTCTAAAACAATTTTCTTGCAACGTACTGGAAATAGTTATCTAGGGGTCCTTTTTTTACATTTAAAAAAAATAACACCAGATATTTTTATAGGTGATATTCGGCATGACCTAATTTTATTCATTCTTTGAACAAAAATTTAGAGTAAAATTTTTCTCTGGTCATAACTCAAAAAAAATCCTCTAGGACCTTTCATTCTACATTGTTTATAGAATTATTAGATTACAGAATTCTTGATGTATCATTTCAAACTTTTTTCTATAATATCATAAGTAGTAAATTCCTAAAATAACTACTGTTTCTAAATTAGGAGTCCATATATATATCTGTTTCAGCAACATACGGATACTCTAGCAATTATTTTTAGTCGCACTAAAAGCACGAAACGATAAAAAATATTCTCAAAAATGTTACAACGTTTATCCTAATCATTCCCTCGAAGCATGTCATAAGCAAACTGTCTAATTCCTCCCACCAGAAAATAATAAAATTAAAACATGAAAAAAGTGAAACACAAAATTTATTGCCGATTTACATTACATTATAAAAAAATAATTTTTAAACTGGTTTTACTAAAATGAAAACATAATATTCGATAATTTCATCAAAAACAGTGTCATGTTGGACAGATCGTTCACAGCTGGTACGAATACTAAGTGGTGAAATAGTTTCCTGAAGATTGAGAAAAGTCGCGCCAATTGTTTTGAGATATGGAACCCTGCGATTCAGAAAACGTATTTCATATTCTACTGCAGCAACTGTAGCATTATCAATACACCAAAATTGAATACCACATCAGCGTATTTCCTCTGTTGTAAATAAGTACGAATTACTTCAATGACAAACCGATCACGTTCAAACCAAAATTCACAGAAAATCTTCGCTAATGACAGCACAGTACACCGTACCCGATATACTTAATGTACCTTACAAAATGATTTAAACGTTAATACAGTATTGCGCATTATTGATCAGCTGTTGTTAATTTATTGCCAACTTTGAAATAATATTTCAAATATTTATTGTATCTAACATTAATAATAAAAAAAATTATCTAAATAATTTGTATTTTACAATTGTATAATTTCCTGTAGTATTTTTTTTTTTTAATTTTAACAAATTTTTCACATCACCAAAAAATAATTTGGTTTTGGGTTAAATTAATAAATACTTTTCTGATAAACGTGGTAATGTACTGTTTCTAAATAGGGAATTTTTCGAACTTTTCTTTGTTTTATTCAACTTATCTTACACCACTTTGTTCAGAATTAAATTATTTACACGTTTTTCTTTATAATCTTTTATGTGTTTATTACACATTGAAAACGACCCCTAAGGACTTTTTACCAAACTTTATTGGTTTCTTGAACACTACTGCAGATACGGTACCGACACCCATTTTATTCGATTTTTCAAGTAAAAAACCGTAAAAAATCATTTAATACTCCCCCTTAATTAACGTCCTAAAATGTTCAGTACGACTTCTTTTCACCGAGGTAACTGAAACCCAAGCGAAATTTTTAATAGCCCTAACTCGCAAAGCATTTTAGGATATATATTTATATGTACTTTTTTCATTACTTTTACGAGTAGAATAGGCTATGAAATTCGCGGGAGAACTTTGTGATACACGCTGTATATAAAGAGTATATATTGTAAGGTTTGTTAACTCCTGAAAATCGAGCGGAGAACGACAATAGTAAACCGGACAGTACAGGAAGCCGCTCCAGATAAGAGCAACAAAATGAAAAGGACAGAGAAAGTATGCGTGCACGAGAGAGAGAGAGCGATTGAGAGAGAGAGAAAGAGCAAGCACCGCTACACTGCAATCGAGTAGAGGGATGATTGTAATGGTGATGGTGTAAAAGGGGGAGTAGCGCGCGGGAGGGCGTTGTAGCGAACATCAGCAGTTTGCCGAAGCCGGTACTGTTTCTCGCGCGGTGCGCTATGGCTATTAGCCAGGAAAAACAATGTAGTCAGCAGAAAAAGCGAACAGCCAGACTGTTTCTTGATGTAGTGCTGACGCGGTCAGATATCTTCCCTCTACAACAGAAATGGTACTGTATCTGCACGTTCCTCTCCCCCCGCCAACCTTATCGCTGCGATCACCACTAACCGTATCCGATGATCCATCCTATAATAATAATAATAATAATAATAATAATAAGACATCTACTCTATAAAGTATT
Source organism: Lycorma delicatula (assembly GCF_047948215.1). Lineage (NCBI taxonomy): Eukaryota > Metazoa > Arthropoda > Insecta > Hemiptera > Fulgoridae > Lycorma > Lycorma delicatula. Next base: position 178,451,661 of record NC_134455.1, read on the forward strand.
CGACCGTTTACATATTTATGATGTCGCCCATATACTGTGTATCCAGTTAATAAACATGTCATTTAACTTTAATTATTTTTTTTATTTCAGTTCTTAAGTTACAACCACTTAACAGAACCAGAAACGTAAAAAAATAATAAAAACGAGCGCGCACATACATACACAGAGTGATCCAACAAGTTTTATTACCACTCAAGAGAGTATTGCTGGGAGTCACTACACGGAAAAGTTATTAATTATAAAACTTGTTATCTCTCAGGAGATAACAAAAATTACAAAGTCGACCGGAAGAGAAACACCAATTTAAGAAATCAGAATCTATTTATAATAAAAGGATCAAAAGATGGCAAAAAATCGGGGAAAAAACAATATAATCAACTAATACTTCCAACAGATTTACTTAAGGATACTGTTAATGAAAGACGATCTCTCTGCTACTTTATACAAAGCCTCGTGCAAGGCACAACTATTTATCATTAATTTGTAAACGTACCTACCTCATTAAAATAAGTACCGTTCTTAACAAATTCAAACGGATCGAAATCTGGGTGTACAATTTTCCCCCATAATTATATTTTTATTTTAATCAAAATGTATTTAAAATAACAATCTTAAATTTTTTGCCGTACAATGATTGCGTGACCGATAGGTAAATTACACATTATTACTTCCCCTTATTATCTCAACAATTTATTTACTGTCTCCGCTAAACACATACTAACGCCTTACAGCTATACTTCTCTTTTTTTATGGTAACTGAATTTTGTCAGATGTAAAAAAAATAAAAAGCTGACCGTAATTTGAATGATTTTTAATCAGATAGAAAGTAGATAGTAGATTTATAATTTTCAGCTTTCCTAAGTGAAAATAAAATCAAAAATAAAACAAATTTTAATTATTTTATATCAAATTTGTTTATTTTACATTATAAAAAAAGACAGCTAAAACGTCAAAAAATACTAATTATTTAAAAAAATATAAGTGGATAATGTACTTTTTGAATAATTCATTATTACTCTCAGAAAAGTATAATTTTGTATACAACCAAAAAATAGAAATCAGTTACGTTTAAATTTGTTTTATATACATACATCCACACATGTAAGGATTCTCCATTATTAAGAAGTTTATTTATAAATTGTTAGGGGTATTAGGATTATAGTTTGTTAAAATATTTTCATTTTACTATTAAAAACGCAACAAATAATTATAATATTGTTCATCCATACACTGGCAAAATATTACGTGTCTTTTAATATCAATATTTTGTACGGAATTCTCCGAAAAATTAAAAAATGACAAAAGGGGTTTATACACACGTTGTAAAAACTGAATATTTAAATTAATTCAACTTTTTTCATTCCTTACATTTCGTCAATTAAACAATCATTATGTAACCACGTAACAATTTTACGCTTATATGATTTGACGGCATACATATTTTTTTCTTTCAAAACCAAACAAGGAACTTTTAACTCTTAATAGTAAATAATCGAACTTTGTATTATTTTACAACTGCAGCGGAATGAGAAGCACGGGGAAAATAGTGAAAAAATTAATAAAACCTTTTTAACGCGTTTAAGAATTGTTACATAATTTTGATGAAGAGCTACATAAAGATAATACTTAAATTATACGAATCTAGTTATACATAATTGTTATAAATTTAAGAAAAGAAGCTAAGGTAATATTTCCAAAATCACAAAACAAATCGTATTTTTCCCCCGAAAAAACGTGGGCATTGCTACAACTAAATCTTACAAATAAACAAATAAAATAATGAAATCTTCAGAAAAGTTAAAAAAGGTAACCGGTAAAATCTAAAACAAAAATAAGGCAGTAAAAAAAAAAAAAGTAACATCTATCACTTGGAAAAAGAAGTACTGAGGGGAGGGAGGAAATATGCAAAGGCAAAGTTCACGATAATCCACTATAGCTGGTAGAAGCAGCAGCAACCGATGACAAAAGTTCTGATCTCAGCTGAAAAGTTTTTCCGCACCAGAACTTTGCTACCCGGTCTCGACCGAAACAAATCCTGTGTTTAATTCAAACTTTAATTATGAAGAAAACATTCGTTCACCGACAAACAGCACCCGCTGCACTATATTTTTGTCGTTATCTTCCGCTATCATAATTTTATTAACGCCGATCGAGTTGCATAATTGGATACCGTAACCGGTTCTATAATAAGAGTAAAAATATTGCTGTAACAAGTAAAACATTGACTACAGAAAAATTTCCTTAAGGTTATCGTCGACGGTAAACAATATAGCATATCAATCCCTGGGATTTACTTGTTTTTCTATTATTACCTGACGTATGTAAGAATATAATATAAAATAATACATCATATTTACATACATTTTTCCCCATTCCTGATTAATACATAAAAAAATAAATAAATCGTTCAAAAACGGAGCCCTGCCAGAATTTTGTGTTTTACACTAATCCGTTGTTTAAAGTACAGCAAAAACGTTCAATATAATTCAAGAAAAATTAATAAATAGAATTAATTTAATTCATTAAAAAAAGTAAAGAGATTTTTATATGTGCATGTTTAAGACAAACTAGTAAATTTTTTGGGGGAGAATATAATACATTTCGAATATGACCTAAATATTAATGAAATTATGATCAGAAATCACCACAATAGAATAAACGGATCATTCAGAAATTGAAGTGTTAACGATAACGACCGGACACAGATCAGATCGTACAGCTGTAAAAAAAATTATTTTCTAATCTTAATAAAAATATTTCGTAAATATAACTTTTTCGGTATCTCTTCACGAAAATGTTGATTTAAAACATATTAGGTTAAAATTTAACCACTTGTGGAGTTTCTTGAAACCCACTATGAAGATAACTGCAAATAAATAAAGAGTAAGTCGGCAATATTCCAAAAAGGACATGAAAGATGAGCATCGTTATCAGAAGTACGAGCTATATATATTATATAAAAAACACATTATTCCTGAATACCAATCTTTGCTTACCGCGGATATCTTAGATGGGTTTATGGTATAAATCACACATACGACATAAAACGTAATCTGCACTCTGTAAATATTAATTAATCCGGGCATTTCGTACTTATTTATTTCCATCAAAAAAGCTGCTCGTACACTGCCTCTGAACCAGAAAGACGGGGCGAGAACAAAAACAGTTCAGAAGTTCGAAAGCGCAAACACTCGAGAAGCAGCGAGACGAGGCTATCAGAAACCTTACAGGTGAAGAACTACGAGATCAATTACAACAGACGAAAAACTAACAATGAAAAATAAAGTCGTTTTGATTAGTTCGTCTAGAGCGTACAATAAAAGATGTGTCGAGTAGGAATATACTAAATGTTAATCGACCTTTTGTTTTTTAATGCCACTTTTCAAACATTTATTTTTTTCATAATGTAATGTACATCTACGACCGTAATCAGTTAAAAAATAAGCCTGAAAATTTTACCACACGTATTGAAAACCGTTATACAGCCATAAAGAATTTTAAATTTATTTATTTATACCTTTTCTACATATATAAAAAAAAGTGTTGCAACGGCGATTACAATTATTTTTTTTAAATCTATTCTAAATTTTAATGAGTTAGCCCCACGTTAAAATATGAAAAACAAGCTTAAAAAACCGTCAAATATTTTTTAACTGAAAAACAGATAAAAAGAGCTTCAGCCAGACGACACAAAAACAAAAATTAAGTGATGTAATTTGTTAACGCGGCAATCGTGCAACAATCGGGTCCCAAATAAGGGACGGATCTGTAGTTTTACAATTTTTTGTGTCGTATTTGTAAATTCGATCGTATTTATTTCATATTCGCGGAAATAATTATCAGATGAATAATGAATTTTTTCCAGTTTAGCTGCATTAATGCTGTGCTCGCTTATTTAGTGCCCTGCTAGCGTTTACAAGTTTCCGCGATTACATAATCACTAACAGTTAATTATGCTGTGTTAGCTGTTTATATTAATCGTTACAGAGTGGTGGCATAAAATGTAAAATATGATATAATTTCAATTCCCTAGCATTGCTGATTTTACGTTTTTTTGTTTTTTTTTTTAATTTCGAGTACCATTATTGTTGTTATCAACATAATTCATAAAAATAATTAATTATAAATCGAAATTAATGATTTTCTTAACGATTTTTTTATAATATTAATCAATAAGCAGTTTATAATATTTGCGCAATTGAGAAAATGTTGGGTTTTAATTTTATATGTAATTACAAAATGCACGATTTTTTTGTTTTTTTCATTTAGCAACTTTATTTTTAAAAAAAAGAAGTTATTTTTCACTTAAAAAGACGGTATAGCATTTTTTCCGACATATAATAATAATAATAATAATAATAACCGTACACTATTAATCAACATACTTCTACTGTTTCCGGAATCCGCACCTCAGCCTTAAGATTAAATTTCCGCTCTCCGAATGTGTTTTTTATTTCACACACAAGGCGCATGCATAACGATTAGACATAAAAAGAAATTAACGTAAAGAAAATCTAAACAATCGATGAAGCCTTGCATTAAGCTTTATCCGCGTTGTGATCGAATAATCAGAAAAAAGTAGCACAGCATCGCAATATTTTATCTCCGAATTCAAAACACCTGGATCGGTTTTAACGCAATCTCTATGTTAAAACGAAATTACTTCTCTGTACTGTATTAACGGTACCATAATACGAAAATAAAACTTTTTTCTTTTATCATTATTAATAATTCGGTAACAAAGGAATGGCAGTTTACTGCACAAGATAAAGTTAACCGGTAATAAAGTATTAAACGAGACAAATAAATCAAAAAGAACTCTTATTGCAATAAGTATTATAATACTAATCGTGAATACGCTAGTCAAAATATGTTTATATAGTTAGTGTAAAAGATTAGAAATAATCATGAAAAGAAGTATCGGTAGTACTCGTTATTAAAGTTTCTCAAATTACGAATCGAACATCTAACTAAACAAAACAAATAATAATAAAATAAAATAAAAATTATCAAGAGATTCCATTACTTCCGACTTTAGCGGTTCATTTTATTTAGTTTTAGTATTATTACTTACCAATTCGTTTCAATCTACATGATTAATAAAAAGTTATAATGGGCAATCTAGTATTTTTTTCATTATCTCATGAAAAAATGAATCCTCCCGGTCCGGTATTATTACTTCTTAAATTTACCACCACAGTGTGTGGTCATTAAAAAACTCTTGATTAGTCTAACAGTAGTTTTAAAATACGGTTGTCTTTTCTATTCAAATAAATGTTTGTTCAAGTGTTATTTTTCATCGTGTATTTACAATAAACGTCGACGTTACCGTTGACTCGTATGGCGATCTTCAACTTAAGAAAGCTTTATGAAGAGCAGTACAGTTCTGTTATCCGCTATCAACAAACGGACAGGGCTAAAACGGAAAAAAGTGAAGGGAAACAAGTAATAAAGATTACAAGCGATCACTGAGAGTCCGATAATATCTATAAGAACACTATAGTTAAACGTGAAATTTCCATAATATTCGGTTTCAATGAACACTAAACATACTTTTAATAATAATGTCCACGGCCAACACAAGGAGAAGCGATGGGACCACGACAAAAATACGAACAAATACAGACACCACGGTACAAAATAAATTCGCTTCCGGCAAGATGACGCGCCGCAAACCTACGCCGTCACAGAACGTGGCTGGCTTAATGGAGTCTTTCTGCAATAGCAAGTGATCCGCACGACGAGGTTCCAACAAACGCAATCACCTATCTCAAGCCTATGAACGTTTTGTTTTAGACTGTAGTAAAAGAAAAAAAACTGCAAGAGATATAAATCCGATCTCAGCCTATGCATTATGTTATATGAAGCAATCACATCACCATCACTTAAGAAATAAATTCACATCGCACTGTCAAAAATTGTTGACTATTCTTTGCAATAATTAACACAAAATCGGTCGAGGCAAGTCATAAGTCGGTTCCATTCAACGAGTAGTAACTTTTGCTTCAACCGATACGAGAGAAAATATTTCTGTCTTAACATATTTTTCGATGTTTGTCTCGACACAAACTAAAAAATCTGATGTGGACACCACATGACTTCCTTATACGCCTATTAAATTACATACACTTTTTTTTTTTTTAAATGAAAGTACATAAAATTATATTTCCCTCATAACTTCTGATTTTTATTCATATATTTATTTATTTATTTATTTATTATTATTGAATTATTTATTGTAAAACATTTTTTACAACCAGAGGTTAATAATTATTAATACATCAATATATTTAAATAAAAAAAGGAAATGAAGCGGATTCGAACTGATGTGCCGTCCCCTTGTACGATCGAAATATTTCATTAATTAAAATTTTATTTGACTATAAATCTGGAACCAATGAAAATAAGTACGATATATATATTTGACATCTCTCAATGATAGCTTATTACTGCAGTTAAGAAAAAAGTCCAAAATCCAAATTTTTGGGATTTTGGGCTTTTTCAGACATTTTTAGACAAGTCGATTGCAATCAAAAGAAGAGATGTACAACTAGATGTTACATCAGTCCTAAATCCAAAATTTCAACATTCTACGGTTAATCGTTTTTGAGTTATGCGAGATACGTACGTACGTACAGATGTCACGCCGAAACTAGTCAAAATGGAATCGGGGATGGTTAAAATGGTTACTTCCGTTAAAATCTGAAAACCGAAATCTTTGTTATTATAATACGTCAATGAACTCGCACACGGAAGTAAAAAAGCACTAAATCTCGGTTAAATAATCTGTTGCGCGTTTACTTTCTTTTACACCTCAGGAGCGGTCACAAAATTTGGTAAGGCAACTAACTTATACTTCATGAATACGAACGGATTGGAATAGAAAACTTAAAATTTCCATTAACGAAATGAATGCAACTGGGATATAAAAAGGCGCAAATATAAAATTTCAAATATTCCAGTTCTATAATAAGGTTAAATAATTTAATAATCCACATTACCAGCGCATCGATATAAACTACTGAAGAAAATAGTTCGACATTTCAACCAACGGACCTGACATTAATTAAGGAAATTTTCAGATAGTGGCAGATAAGTAACAACAAAATATCATTCTCCTACTACATTAACGATCAAGTCACAATAACCGGGACATTAAAAATAAAATTACAAATCCAAAATTTAATACATCAAACTATACAAATATATATCAAACGAATACATGCCGTAAATTTTAATAAAATCTGTTGAAATTGTTTTAAATCCTAACAGACTGTGTAGCATCATACAGGCCAAAATCTGAGGGAAGGATTTAGACCACATTCTTAATGAGTAAACAATTCCAACTTAAAAGTTCTAAAAAAATTTAAATGCCTAACCAACTATATAACTCCATAAACCGGTAGAGAATTAAATAAAACGCACATCAAATACGGCACTTCAATTTAGAACATTATCATTTTACAATTACACAAAATTAGAAATTTCTGATTCCGTCGAAAATGATTGATGTTGATGGACTACGACAACCATCGTTATAACTTAAACTCAAAATTTGATCACGAATTCAAATTACTAGAATTGCAAAAGCACAGCTCTTTAATGTTCTGACATTAACTGTTCTTTCTTTTCCTGTTTAACCTCCGGAAATTACCGTTCAGGTATTACTTCAGAGGGGTGATATGTATGAATGTATGTAAATGAAGTGTAGTCTTGTACAGTCTCAGTTCGACCATTCCTGAGATGTGTGGTTAATTGAAACCCAATCACCAAAGAACAGCGGCATCCACGATCTAGCATTCAAATCTGTAGAAAAATAACAGACTTTACTAGGTCTTGAACGCTGGAACTCTCGACTTCCAAATCAGCTGATTAGCGAAAACGCGTTCACCACTAGACCAACCGATGAGTTGTTAGATTAACTAAAAACAGTAATGTACACGATTGTAATATTTGCTGGACCAACCACTCAAAATGTTTTTTTTTTTTTTTTTTTGACATTTACTTATATAAGATACCCTTCAACTTTAACGCTACACTTTTAGTATTTTTTTTTTAATTCACACTTACGATGCACTTTAATAAAAATTTCAACGTTTTCCTTTTCATTTAGGACGGGGAACGGAGATAGCAATTAAATAACCTTACCGATGATGCATAACTGTTATTTACGGTTTATAAGCCGTGGACGAGATTATATGAAACACTTGACCCTGTGGAAATTAAAAAAAGAAAAAACCGTAACAAAGAAACTTTGATGAAATCTCAGTGGTTTCCTTTCCCTATTCTTTGGACCAAGATCTTAGCGATTATTTCACTGTAAATCGTTTTTAATTAAATAATTTCTGGAAGACAGCACCTAAATTAAATTACTTTTCTAATATTTGAGTTACGGTTCTTTAGCGAAATTATCTACGATTTCATACCCGGAGTGAAACTGGGTAGTTCAGCTGGTAAACGGCACATTAAAAAAGCTTTTAAATTTCACACGGCAACAAGTTTTGTGCGGTTAATCTCATGACCACTTCCTAAAGAATGAATTATTTCTCCTTAATATGCATAATATTTCAACTAGATACAATAGATTTTAATGAATACGAAAGGCTTCCACATACACAAAACGCTAGCTTCTGTATTAAGCGATTGAATAACGAACAAAAATAATAATGCAATTACGGGTTTCAATACCAAACTGGTCCGAACCAAATACTACAATCTCTATTCTACACGGCTGTTTTCTACTTTTTTCTACATTAGTTTAAGGTGCTATTATTTGGTAATTATAAAATTACCAAAAATCGGCCTAAAATTATCGTACGAATGGATATAAACACATATATCGTACTTCCACTTACTTTTTAGAATTGCTTTATATCCGTTTTTATTAAATAATAATAATTCCCTGAGGTAGGTAATCCGCACGTCCGGAACACAACATCTACGTTCCACGTCCAGGACGGCAATAGCTGTACTTATGTACCATACATATTAGCTGGCTAACAGGGCTCCGAGTAAATTGGGCTTTAAACAGGGCTCCTCGGATATCTTACTCTTTTTACTTGTTTCTATCTTCAGGTCATTAAACGGATAGGATTTTACGGCCACCTGCAGGATACGAACAATTAATTACGAAATGGACACATACCATATTTAGAGCTGGCGATGTGGCAGCCAGGTTCAATGTTATTGCAGGTGCAACAGAGACACTTCCGTTGTTCACATGCCCCCTGCGATGCCAAGCATATAGCAATGGTGCCCATGTATTTCGGTGCATGGGAGCTATGAAAGCTTCGGTGAGTAGGAGCCTGGAGTCAGTGCAGAGATTGCGCATCCGCTCTCTGCCAGGACATATTCCGGTTCCACCGGAGTATCGGATCGGATCTCCAAGGTTTGTAGCCCTGAGTGGGGGTGTACCCCGGCGGCTAGCATTGCTACAGAAGGGATAAACGTTCATGAATATCCTTGAACAAACAAACGTGGCAGAGGGTGCACGTAAACACCCTCGTTTAGAAACCACCAATTCGCCACAAGCGAAGAGGAAAAAAGTAAGGAGTCTGATAAAATTAAGAAAGATGCTGATAGAATCAGTAAAGAATTAAGGAAAGGTTTATTTGGCTATAATGTACCTATTACGAAGGAGAATGGAAACTTCCAAAAGGTTAGTCCATTCTTAATCGCTAGAGAGATTGCTAATTGTTGCTGGTGGTCCTGTCAAAGAAATCCGGAAAAGTTTTAATGGATTGCACATCAAAACTATCAACGACAGTCAAAGCCAGGAAGTCCAAGCATTAAAGAAGATCGGTGAATTTGCGGTATCTATGCAACCGCATAGCACCCTTAACACATCAAGAGGAGTTGTTTGCCGCGATCTTCTAAACTGTACAGAAGAAGAAATTGTACAAGAAATGTCTAGCCAGGGAGTAGCTCATTGTCGCAGACTAACCATGAGGAGAAATGGTGAGGTTTTTCCTTCGGCCTCGCATGTTTTGACATTCAATAGGCCTAACCTTCCTGAAAAGGTACAAGCTGGTAAACATCGGCTTGATGTACGTGCTTTTATCCCACAGCCTATGAGATGTTTTAAGTGTCAACCATTCGGACACACTGCAGCTAGATGTGAAGCGCAGGAAATATGCATATGTGGAATGAAAACACATGAGGGTGAGGGCTAGAAAAAGCTTACAAAAATCTTTTTTCAAGAATAGTAACGTTCCTAAACCCAAATACTTAGTCATTACAAAGGAGAATGGTAATTTCTTGAGGGCGAGTCCTTTTCTCATTGCTCGGAAAATAACTAAATGCGCTGGAGGCCCTGTTAAAGAAATAAGGAAGACCTTCACTGGACTACATGTTGAGACTGTAAATGATGCTGTCTCAGAAAATCCTAGGGCTTAAAAATATTGGAGAATTGGTTGTACGCGTCGATCCCCACGGCACACTCAACACCTCAACGGGTGTGGTCGTCTGTCGGGATCTTCTAAATTGCTCGGAGCAAGAAATTGTTGAAGAGTTGTCATCACAAGGAGTAATAGAGTGTCTTCGATTCAACAAGAGAAGGAACGGTGAGGTCCTACCCTCAGCCTGTCATGTCCTCACTTTCAACCGGCCTACTTTGCCGGAGAAGGTAAGAACGGGGATTCATCGATTGGATGTGCGGGCATTTGTCCCGCAGCCAATGAGATGCTTTAAGTGCCAAAGCTTTGACCACACCGCTGTTAGGCGTGAAAGACCGCAAATATGCGTGTGCGGTGATAAGGTACATGAAGGCAAGTCGTGTAAGGAAGGAACCTCCTACGTGTATTAATTGCAAAGGACAGCATTCTTGTAGATCATGGAACTGTCCTGTCTACAAAGACGAGGTGGCTGTGCAGGAAGTAAAACCCAGCAAAAGTTCAGCTACTTCGAAGCAAAGAAGATTGTAAACGCACGCAAACCTAGAGCAAAAACAACCTATACTCAAGCTGCGGCTACTGTTCCTGCTCCTGCTCCAGTTACTGTTGATGAGACTCTAATCCTTAACAAACTTGCGCCCACTTTGGCTGGCTTAATTAATAAGATAATTGAAAACAAAATGAAGCCTTTCAGCAGTATATAAGCTGTTAAGCCAAAGATAGTAGTACAGACTCCTGAAGATAAATCTCCAAAACAGAAAGCTGCTCCTGTAGAGAAGAAAACGGACGCCAAACCAGTCTTAGCGAGATACTTGTTGATGACAAGAAGAAAGTGACTGCTACAGAATCTGTTATGGAGGCTCCCAAGCCTCCTGCAACTGAGGTGACCTAAGCCTCAAAGGCCACAAAAAATCACACAGGGGGGGCAAGTGTCCCCCCCTTCGACGGGCGGTGACTGGTGCGATCCCCGTGTCGGGGATCAGCCAGGTTCCCGCCTCTCAATCGGCGCCGATCCATGTCCGTCATCGTGTGCGGCTTCGGTGGTCTCCGATTCGGAGACCGGAAGCTATACGGGCGACGACGTTCTCCGCGAACACGAAGCTGTTCGCAATATGGAGAAAAAAAGGATGGCTGAAAGGTAAACCAAGGCCATAATTTAATTTAAAATTAACGAGTCGATTGTACAATGGAACATTAATGGATGTTTTTCAAACATCCACGAGCTCCAACGCTTTGTACATGATGTAGACCCGATTTGTATATGTCTGCAAGAAACACATTTCTGCCGAAATGAAAATTTTAAATTAAGAGGATATGATGTATTTCAGAGAGATCAACCGCCAAATATAAGAGTTAGAGGTGGAGTAGCCATATTAACATCGACTAGAGCTACCGCCAAAGCGGTTGATCTAAATACAAAACTACAAGCGGTCGCCATTAGAATGAAGCGTCCGCTTCAGATCACTGTCTGCAGCATATACTTGCCGAATTTTGATTGGAAGGAGGATGACATAGCGCGATTAATTTCTGAGCTTCCCCCACCTGTTTTACTGGTGGGTGATTTTAATGCTCATAATTATCTTTGGGGATCGGATCGAGTAGATCCCCGCGGAAGAGAATTGGAAAGGTTCCTGATGAATTCCGAACTTATTCTTTTAAACGATGGGTCAAGAACCTTTTTCAATGCCAGAGATGGATCTACCACCTATCAAATGATCAACTTAGAGAACATTATATATAACAGCTTTATTACGAGGAAACATTGTGTCGGAGTCTTCTTCGATCTTCAGAAGGCTTTCGATATGACCTGGCGACATGGAGTAATGCTCCAAATACATGAATGGGGCATTCGTGGAAATCTGCCAGTTTTACTCAGCAACTATATGAATGACCGTACTTTCCAAGTTCGCGTCAACAATGAATAGTCATCTGTAAGAAGCTTGGAAAATGGCATACCATAAGGTTCGACGCTGGGCGGTACCTTGTTTACCAACGCTATTAATAAATTGATATCAGCCATTCCAGAAGAAATCAGCAAAAGCGTCTATGTTGATGACTTGATAATTGTGTATGCCACCAACAAGAAGCTATGGTGAAATACAAATTACAACCGGCGATTGACGCTCTAAATGAAGTTGCGAGGAATAATGGATTCCAATTTTCACCAGAAAAAACGTGCTGTGTACACTTCTGTAGGTAGAGTATTCCTCACCAAAGTCCTATTTTGACAATAGACAACAATCCAATACAATTTAAGGACAATGTGAAATTTTTAGGACTGTAAATACAATTTTGTAGACTGACGGTAAATACAAGGTTAGATCTCTCTGAGGAAGAAATAAAAAAGAAGCCTGCAGTGATAATCCAACAGGAATTTTTAGCAACCGTCGGTAACTACGAAGAACATATTAGAATTTATACTGACGGTTCTAAAACCGAACATGATGTTCGATGCTCCATATATGTAAATGGAGAAGCCCACTTTTGGAAACTGCCAGATATGGCCAGTGTCTATACGGCAGACCTTACTGCCATTCAGCAAGCTCTTCGGAACACAGAACACTATTGCGAAGAGAGAGTGCTAATATGTTCCGATTCTCTAAGTGCACATGTTGCAATTCGGAACAAGAACATTAAGGATGTCCTAATTGCAAACATCCTGTCAATTTTGTACGTTCTAAATCAACGAGGACAGCGATGCGTATTTGTATGGACTCCAGGGCATGCTGGTATTATAGGTAATGAAAGCGCAGACGAAGCTGCCAGAAAGGCAACAGTCTGCGATGTTTTGGATGCATTCCTGTAAGGGTGGCAGATGTTAAAAACTGCCTGACTAACTTAATAAGAAACAGTGATATACTGATTGGAGGAGTTTAAATACAAAATTAAACTCAATCAAAACTTCTCCATGTAAATGGAAAAGCGACGTGATGTTGACTCGCCGAGAAGAAATGGCTGTGACCAGACTTAGAATCGGTCACAAGCGAATAACAAATTCATATTTGTTAACCGGCGAAGAGAGACCAATGTGCGGTGTTTGTAATAAAACACAATAAAGCATCTGATGGAAGAGTGTACCATATATGAGGACCTCAGAAAGAGGTTCCGGCTAAGAAATGATATTGCTTCTGATTTAGATAATGGAAATGAAGAAAAGATAGTTGCTTATTTACACGCCAGTGGACTTCTTAAAAGTCTGTAAAAGTGAAATATTTAAAGCTGTGTTAAACAAACTCTAAGAGGTAGTCATATATATAAAATGAAGTCTCGAAGCGTGGCTCGTATAGTGACGGGAGGTAGCCCTCTTGCCTAGGCCACCCTGGCTCGCCTGCATACAAGAGCAGGGAGTCGGGGTGTGTCCAATGATGGCATGGGGGACCCTCAAGGGTGGACTGAGGGCGCGAGGCTATGGATTAGCGTAATGCATGCCTGTAGCCAAGTAGGTCAGGACCGGGAAGGGTAGCCTAGGGGCTTTTTGGCCGTCCAGACCAAGTGGTCAGATTGCTCTTATGACGCTGGGAGGACCCCGATGGTTTACGTCTTACAGGACTGTTTATAGGGGGGAGTCACTGCCACGGCATCCTGGGGCGGCTGATATGCTGCTTTACGGCAGTTCTGGTCGCCCCGAGGGTGCTTAAACAAATTAATAAACCAGACAGGAAGAAGGAGATAATGGTATTGTAAAGACATGTATTTTCTATTTATGTTTATTTGTGATATATTGTCATATTTTTTTTAAGATTGGGGCCCTTTACACCCCATATGTATTGTTTTTGTTTATTGTTTTAGATTAATGTTATGTGTACTTTGTTCTTTTTAAATAAAAATGTAAGGGTCCTTTACATCCTTATATATGACGATCCTGATCTCTTTTAAGAATGAGACGAGGGCTAATGACCTTAGCAGTAGATGCCCGTAAAACAAATAAAAATAAATAAAAAATAACAATAAAGTATTAGTCTTTTCAGAAAACGCATAAAATCATTTTAGATAAGGTACAGCACTTGACAAACCAAATTTCAAAAGCGGATCCTGAACGCTAAAAATAGATTTTAAGAAATGTTGGCTATATTTTTTTCGTTTGCAGTTCTCGACATTAATCAATAGATTTATGTCTGGTAAAGACATTCTCGGGCAGTAATCGCTCGGCCACTCCATCTGTTTACCTAAATTTGTTAGGATTGTAATCACTCTACCTCATAAAATTACGGGAATTTCACAACTTTACGTAACCGGCAGGTAAGCCGTTTATGGGTGAACAGATAGAAAAACCCCGGATTGACACAGAACAAACTACTTTGTCGGCTAATGTACTTACAAGAAACGGACGACACGAATTACTTTTATAAATAATGATTATTAAAAGTATTATATGCGGCACGAGTTGTAACTACTGAAAACGAACAAATCGGTAATGAAAAATAAAGCTATTATAATAAATTTTATTTACAACAGCAACAATATTCGGTATAATTATAAAATAACTAAAGTACAAAATGCATACTCATATTTTTTATAAATAATATTATAAAAAGCTTAACAAGTTTCAAAATAATAAAATAAACACCCAACACATAAAAACACACACACACACACACACAAACGCGTGCGCGCTTGTGTAATATTTCACAGAATACTTACGTAATCATAATTAACAATACAGCAGATCATAGTGAACATATTTTAGCATTCAATTCCAACCGGCATCAATAAGCATACCTGGAAAAAAAAATCTCTATTAGAATCTTATCATTTAAGACAGTACTGAAAATTGATGAAAAATCAATCGGAAGTTAACTTGCACAAATATACAAACAAACATTTACACAAAAAAGTTCGGTATTAATCAAAAAATTAATACCATTAACGATTAAAATACACAGTATTCCTAAATTAGTCATTCAAAAGTAACGAAAACAGTATAGAACTGTTTGATACATCACTGAATACCCTGACATTACGACTATAGTCGTAGTATCATAACTGAATATAGTAAGTATACCTGCAAGTTTTATTCCCGACGTTCTCACTAGGTGGCACGCACGAAAGAGTAATTCCATCGGTCATCATGGAATCGTATTCCGGTCCATAGTGCAGTGTTGTTTAAGGTTTCATGAATCCAAATCGGCCATTCGGAGACAATTCATGACTAAAAATCGGAAGCAACCACCTCAAAGACAGTCTGTAATTGCACGGTACAATCACTTCATTGAAACGGATTGTGTATCATGTAGAACGCCAGGTCAGGGTAGACCTTCAGTTTCTGAAGCGGCAATAATTAATAAAATTGTGTTCAGTACCGAAGCAACCTTCCATACCAGCGGTAAAGTGAATCGACATAATGTTCGGATATGGGGTGAGTGGAATCCACGTCACGCATTCGAATACGTACGGGACTCGCCTAAGGGGAATGTTTTATGTACTGTAAGCTGTCACAAAACTTACGGTGCTTTCTTTTCTGTCAAGTCGAGTATAACTGGCATATCGTAACCGGACATGCTTAAACATTATCTAATACTACAATTACAGTAACATGAAGACACAGAATTCATTCTCCAGCAAGATGCGCACCAACATATTATCATTATCAAGCAGTTGTCACGTATCTCAATAGCAAAGTGCCGTTGGATTGGACGCGGTGGAACAATTCCTAGCCACCACGATCGCCTGATTTAACTCCAATGGAATTCTCTGTATGGAATTACGTTAAAAAGTGTTTGTTCCTCCGCTTCCAAGAAAAGTTGATGAGCTGCTGCACCGGATAACACAAACAGCTACCCCTCCCCGTAGATCAAGACATGCTACATAGAAATTGGCAGGAAACTGATTACAGATAGGACATCTAACGTGTTATAAAGGTAGCCTTATTGAGCATTTGTAAATGAAACTTGTAGATATAACGTATTCAGTGTTGTATCAACCATTTCGGTAAGTTATATACTTTTTTTCATAATTAAGGGGTTACTTTTGAATAACTAATTTAGAAATACCCGATTCATAAAACACATGTAAATTAATGTCAGTTAAGATTAATAAAATTGTTTCTATAAAGATTTTTCAAGACTGAGTATAAACAAAGTTTAAAAAAAATAAATAGTCTTAACATAAAAATGCATACGATGATGCATACGATTGAAGGATTTGGAAATCTGAAGGATTTCCAAATTTAGAAATCGGTACCAAATTAATGGTAAGCTTACTAACTCTTAATTTGGTAGTTACAAAACCGGGAAATTAGAAATTATATTAGGAATAGTTTCTACGTAAGGTGATTTATCTGAATTTTTATATGCCAAGATAAGCGTACAAATAATGTTCCACGGGAATTTTTCCGTCGACAACCAAGTTCTGCTCGGTCTTTTCTAAAATAAGAAAATCAATGCAAATAAGACGTAAATACGATGGTAGAGAGGTATTTGTTAAGGCAACCTGGAAACCAGGAAATACGTTTTTATAGCTTAAGTTTAATCAGATATCTTGAATTTTCGTGCGATATGAAATTGACATCAGGATAAATATTATTACGGTATCTAGAATAATCCGATAGCAATGATCACAAAATATAGAGAAAGAATCTTTAAATCGTCTGTATAAACGGTGTATTTATTAATTTCGTTTAAAAAAATTTCCCGCTTAAGTTATTTAGGAAAACTTACAAAGCGATGACCCAAGGAAATCGCTAAACAAAATAAAAATAAATCATAGAAATCTGTCCACTTTTCGAAGAGTAGGCCTTTAATAAAATAAAAAATACAAGGATGGAATCGAAGTCACCTCCGTCAATGAAAACCCAACGCTAATGATGTTTATAAATACTCCAGACATTAATATACGATCATGATTTTAGCAATTCGATCAAGTTTAAAATAATTTATGAAGTCATTGTCCATAACAGTTGGCATATGACCGGGTAAAAGTTTTAATTTTTATTACGATCTGCTTATTTTATTCATTTTTAAGAAAAATAATAAAAATCCTTTGAAGTTCCGATGAAAATGGTTACTATTACAGAAATTAAAAACGGTTAAGAAAAATTCTCATTAAAATTAAGCCTCATAACGATATTAAACTACTTTCAGCACGTTCCTAGCCGATAACAGCAAAATGGAGATTTTTGTGATGTTCAAAACATTTTCATGTTAAAAAAAAATCAATTAACAAAAAAACTAACAGTAAAGAAATATAAATATTTCCCCTTTCCAGATCTCGCGCTATATGCAGTTATTTTATAGAAATTCTTATTTTTCAAATGTATTTTTATCAAGCCTATTATTTTTATCCTCAGATTTCTTCTCGCCTATTGTATTAATTGCGAGTGAGCATTTTTTTGTACGGGCAGTTATCTCAGTAGGCTTATCCCCATTTAAATAAACTACAAACTGCAATCTTATAATTATATATATGTATATATATATATATTCATACATATAAAACTGAATGTTCATCCGATTACGATGAAAATTTGGTAAGTTGTGGGCACGCCCGCGAAGATACTAGACTGACCCGGACTAGCTGACCCGGCAATGGCGAAGCATTGCCGGGTCAGCTAGTTATTGAATAAAAATATATCACTAGTAATAATAACAATATACTTATTAAAATTAAGAAGTGTTGACTGCTTTAAGTCAGCTCAAATTTAATTGATGCTAGTTAATTTTTAATTTACTGCAGACTTCAAAAATTGGAATGAGAAGACTTTATAAAGCACTATTTTAAATTTCTTTTAAAGAGTGTTTTTGAAGTTTGTTTTATTTCATTCCGCAGGCAGGAAAGTAAAACATATACACACACAAAGAATAAACATTAACTATAGCTTAATTAAACAGATTTCTCAATAGAGGACTGCGCTATAAACTTTAGGAACAGAATACCCTATCAAATTTTAAAACTGCAACTTTTTAAAAACTTAAGCCACAGTAACCGGTCGCACTTATGATTCATTAGTCATCGACAAGCCGGTTAATAGAATTCCTATCGTTTTAAGGGTGGGTATGCATTATCCTCTAAGCGAATTCAGTCCCTTTTCACAACTTTTTTAAAGACAAAATCCACTAATGAACAAGATGCAGTTTGATTTACAGGTTCTAGGTTAACCGTGACCAAAATCAAAACCCACAACTGTAGCGCGCGTAAAAAAAAGCACGGCGATACGCGAATTATTTACATTATTATTGACACCTATAAGTAACGTTAAAATATAACAAAAATTAGTAATATCTTATTTTATAAACAAATAAACTTTCTTTTTCTGTTTATCCTCCGGAACTACCGTAAGGTATTAATTACTTCGGAGGATGATATGTATGAATGAATGTAAATGAAGTGTAGTCTTGTACAGTCTCAGGTCGACTATTCCTGAGACGGTTGGTTAATTTAAACCCAACCACCAAAGAACACCGATATCCACGACATAGTAGTATTCAAATCCGTATTAAAGTAACACTACCTTTACTAGGATCTGAACCTTAGAACTCTCGATTTCGAAATCAGATGATTTACGATAAAGAGTTCACCAGTAGACCAACCCGGTTGGTCAAACAAATATAATACTGATTTAGCAGATACACAATCCTGTGTTTTCAACAACAACAAAAAAAACTGACAGAACATGCAAACAACCAGTTATTTATTGATCTTTATATGATGAATATTTTTACTATGAACTCGGCACCTGGTAAAGGAACACAATCGTAATTTTACATTGTACTCGTTCATGAGTTTTTCTTCTATTTTCTATACTGTATTCAGTTTGGTTATACAGTGAAGAATAAACAAACGTTACGTTCGTTTATTTCGAGTCACATTCCGTATAACAGTGCCGATTCACAACGCGGTCATATCTATATACAACATTATTTACCGATTACTCTAAACCCCTTAATCTTTTCATCTGAACACTCTTCAGTTTTCGTGTTCTATTTTTGTTTCCGTTAATTATTTATTCTATGTGATTTAAAGTTAATATAAAGCAATTTCTTTAGTTTACAGGAACTCAAGTGTAGTGTATTCCTAGATTTGTATCTGTACGACTTGATTTATATGAATATTTTGACACCCACGTTTCATAGAGATTCAACTGATAGTAATGCAAAATTATTTATATCCCCTCCGAATATAAAGGCCGCAAAAAATTAGTTAAGTTGTACCGAAAAACATATATTAGATGCTTACAAACGCGAATTACAGAATAATCGAACGGCGATGACTTCGGATATCGTTAATAAAACTGCTAATATAAGTGGAAGTTGTGCTGCTTAAATGTACAAAGTGATTAACGAGTATTAATCTACTAATGAACTACGGTCTCCTAAGAAAACAAAACCCCGCAGGTCAATTGAAGAAAGAGTTGACGATTTCGGTAAAAACGAGATCGTAAAAAAGTACACGAATTTTATTTCGAAACGACTGCCTATAGACGACACAGGCCCTTATAAGTGCCCTATAGAAGTGTTACGAAGCACAGGCCCTTGTAATGTTTTCAAAAGAGTCAGAGCAATCAGTGTAGAGTCACTGGGACCGATACAGGCTGAAATATACGCAAAATCCTTAAATTCGAAACAAGAACAAACGGAAGACAATATCACGTTATAGCGCCCCTGGAAAAGCTTCCCGCCTCTTGTAGTTATGAACCACCTAAAGGTTACGCACAGGACGCAAACGTTAATTGTCAAGTCCTCATCGACTTACGTGGAACTGCTCGAGTCTGTTCAGACGGAGGTTGTCGTGCCTTCCACCAACGAGATCTACGTATACACCACAGTACGGATCTACGGATGAATACCAACCTTAAAAAACTGCTGGCTAGGTTGAACTGTGACAAGAGTTTACCGAAGATTTAACGCACTAGTTGTTTATTTATACAAATTATTGTTATAGATGGATTTTAAATTTATTAAAAGAAATAAAATAAGTGTAATACTACTAAATTCAGTAAAAAGTGAAATGAATATTTCTCTCAAACGTTACGTGATAGAATGTTTCTGAAAACAGATTTGAATTCAGGGGATAAAAATTTACAACACAAATTTTCGTTCAAGAAGCAGAAAAAACTTGAAATTTGTTCCACAGTATTATAGAATGTTCCAACGAACGAACAGTTCGTTATTGAATTCAATATATATGGGTTGTCTCGGATTTTAATGTTGATTCCGGATTCGGATTAAGCATCGTTAGAGGATCACAAACTTAAGGAATTGTCGCGATCGGCCGTCGAGTTCACCTCAAAATGGCCGCCAAAATTAAAATATTGTAATAATCATTACGTAATAACGGTATAAGCTATCAAGTTGATTTAAACGCACTAATCTACGGTTTACTAAAATGGATAAAATATATAAGTTATCAAGTTTGTAAATAAAGTATAAAATGGCGAAAAGACAAACGTTTTAATACTTGAAAAAAGCCATAAAAAATCGCTAACACACGAGATAAATAACTTATATTAACTTAGCGTGTGTAGAACCCCAGTAGAGATTTATTAAAACCATCAACTCATTGGCGCCAACTCATTTGGAGGTTTTTAAAAAAACCTCCAAATGAGTTGGCGATTGGCAATTATAACCTCAGAAAATCAATTTAAAACAGAAAAACGTGTAACTTCTCGATTGTTAACAGATATTGAAAAGGAACCAACGTCGCAGTGAATATATTATGATTAACATAATACTTTATATGAATAGTGATGACCAAAGAGAACTTTAAAACATAAAAATAATCCCTAAACACTTACGTAACCTTAATAAACAATAATAACATTATTCGACGAATTACATTATAATGACAAATATTAAATATTATGTTATATATATATTTTCACACTACGCAGCGGAGGGTTTTTAAGCCGGCCACCACAAGTCTCCATATCTCATTTCGCTAGATTATTGCTTATGAGGTCGGATGAAAAGCAAGGTTTATAAACTCAAAAGTCAAAACGCGACACGAATTGACGACTTTTAAATACTGCCCTCGTCATAAAGGAACGTGAAGATGTTCTGAGACGAGAAACAGAAGAACTTGAGAACGAGTTATTACGAAGCACATCGATTTTAATAACAAAGTTTAATTTATTTTCTATTTTCAGTATATTTATAAATCGGTTTTAATAAACTGAATACTGATAATTTAAATATAATTATTATTTAGAACCGTCAACATTTCTGTCACGTTTTGTGGTTTTATTAAAGTATAAAATTCTCAGTTTTACTTATTTTTATCGATTTAATTCATATAAAGTAATCTCACAATAAATTATCTACAAAATCATCAGCGATTTAAATTAAACAAAATTTAACTAGATTATTTTACGCTAAACCTTAAGCAGATTAGAGATACAATTCTAACAATTTAAAAACTATTTTCAAATAACAAAAAATCTTTCGGGAGCCGTAAATCGAAAAAAAAACATTTCCGGATCTATGTTTATCATGACCTTTTTTCTTACTTTTCGCTCTAGAATCACTTTCCGAAATAGTGGCCTTTATTGTTGGTACAACCTATGTATAAATATAATGTATATACAACCATATAAACGAAATGAAAATTGTCTAAACGCGCGCGCAAGCACACAATACAAATAACAAAAATATGCAATATATTTACATATTCGTGTGTAGTGGTATCACGACTGATTAACTTAAAATATATATTATCTATTATAATTAACTAGCTGACGTCTAAGAGATGATATAAATAAATATACCAAGGTGACAGCATATTGATACGTTGCCACTCATCTCATTACAAGTGAATTACGCAATAAATTTAGTGCACGGTAACAAAATACCAATAAGAATAACCTATTTATTGATAACAGGATTAGTAATTTTTAATAATCACAACTATATTAATAACAATCTAATACTCGTGTAAAAAATGTACTCTATATGGTGGATAAAGGCAAATCTACAAAAATACTGATAACATGACAATAATGATGATGATGATGACAACTATATAGAAAAACCCATTTTTTGGTAAATAAAAATTATCAATCTTATGCTCACATTTATACCTTTACAATTTGTCTAAATCGGAGATAGTTCAAAATCATGTCATGAGGCTCATTACAAAAGTCGTTAAAAAACAGA
The DNA here is from genome assembly GCF_047948215.1 of Lycorma delicatula. NCBI lineage: Eukaryota > Metazoa > Arthropoda > Insecta > Hemiptera > Fulgoridae > Lycorma > Lycorma delicatula. The sequence goes on from NC_134455.1 coordinate 178,474,138, forward strand.
GATCCTGCCAACACTGGCAGCTAACTACCCAACATTCACATTAGCAAATGAGACTAGCACTTATTCGGCACAAAAACTGCTCAGGCTTCTGATATTCGATCGTTATTCAACTTCTGATTTATCAGTGTAATTATAAACTCGCTACAGTCTACAAACAAAGAAAAATTTCATTCAAAACATCGATATGAAAAGAAAGTCATACACTAGTGTACCCCCAGGTAGAAAGAAATATTTAATAAAACCAGGATCATTAATTAAAAATGTTCAAATTTATAGTACAATTGTTGCACAATTAATTGGTTGACTAGTATTATAACTTTTCTCCTGCTTAATCTCGTGACATTCGTCTACTTAAACTACATGAAAGCATTAACAAATAGGCAGTAAGTTTAGATGTCCTTACAACCACTTCATTAGATATAATAAATTACTCAACACCCAAACAAAAACGCTTCCATGTCTGTCCTGACTGCTCACTAGCGAAGACGTTAGTAACGAGTGTCTTCAGGGAATTTTGTTGTTTTCTATAACAGTCGATGAAAATAACCTTCGATCGGTAACTCGCAGGCTATAATTGTTTCGATCAGCATTGAGGAAAAGGACTTGGTTCTTCATCCGAGCGATTCCATCCGCTTCAGGATCATCAGGAACTAAATAAAGGAAATAAATTCTTCCAACACTTCCATAATTACAAAAGGAACGGCGTCGGCTACCCATTGTGTAACATGGTGTACAAAAAAATATATGGATATGAAATGGCAGATACTCTAGCGATGAGAAACAAATCGTTTTAGTGGAAAACTGAAAATTTATCCTAATATTTCATCAAAAGTATGTTAATAATAAATTATACAAACTAAGTTGTGCAAGTAAACAAATTATTTCAATTCATTAACTGTTCTGTAAAAAAAATAAGAGAAAGAAAAAGTTACTAAACAAAATAGTCGATGACGTTTGTAAAACTTTGCCAGAACCAAAAATAATTTTCCTGTATTAGTGATATTTTACGTACTATTTCCAGGGCCTACTTGTCTACCGGCTATCACTGACTGATTGTGTCAACTTTTGTTTCTAAAGGTGTTCCAAAGGAAAACTGTAAAAAATAAATCTAGCAATAGCCAAAGCAAAATTTATTCTTTAATAATTCGCTACGAAACACAGAATATTGTGCAACAGAATGAGAACAGTTTTGGACAAACGGTACATTAGAGTTGAAATGCAAGAGAGAAGAGTATCTTACGTGCAGCCGTTGAGAGGCAGAATGGGAACGGTGGGTGACGCACGGGTAAGGAATGGTTTAGTCTGCTAACAGCGACGAGTCAGGTTGGAAACTTGCCTTCCCCACCTATGTTTACGAAAGATTGCAGTCGCCACAACGGGAAAAGTTAATGAAAAATCGTTGTAACGGTAAATACAATGTACCACTTAACACCTAGCAAGCAAGCAAAAGTTTAAAATAGAAAACTAATCTACCCAAAGTGTCACAAAAATTCAATGTCAAAAGGTCGAATAAAACAGGATCATCGCTCCGCTCGATCAGTAACCAAACTCGCTATGGTAAAAAAAAAAAAAATGTAATTCCAACTTCGATACAGGTGGAATTTTGTCTTTCACCAAACTATGTGTAATATCTTTAGTTTAATACATACAAAATTTCGATTAACAAGATGGAAAAGGATTATAAGGACAGGAAAATCTTCATTAAAACTGCAGGCGATCACAACTAATTGTTAAAATAAAAACAAAATATTATAGTCGCTTTAAATAAGCACAGAAAAAACTAGATTCAACTATACTGTACTAATGAGTAACACTGATTGGTGCTAAACAACGAATAACAGCAACAGATGTATGATAAATCACAAAAAAAAACTGTAAAGTAGCACATTACATTAATTAAAACAAAATCATGAAGCGGGACACTGACGCTAGTCTGCAACAGTTTACTCTTCCCTGTCTGGTGTTAAAAAATCTGACGCTTTGCATTAATTAAAAGATTAAAATAAAATACAACATTTTTACTAAACAAAGCAATAAATGTATGTACGGTCCCAATTAGTAGCGATTATTGAAATACATTTTAAAGGCCGTCCGGCTGACACTAATTCCGCTATCTGAAAACAACAGCAGAGAGCATGCACGCACTCGCATGTGTGTGTCGTGCAGTCGCGATGTTAATACCAGAGTGAGGGAGACCCCTGAACGATGAGAAATGGAAAAACAAGATTAGTATTAGTGAAGGGTGAAGTACCACAGTAGAAGGAGGTAGAGACGGACGGAATGGCAGGTGGGAGGTAACCGTTTGGAAGAGAAAGGAAAGGTACCGAACGAGGGTTGTCGAGAAGGGGGTACGGGTACGGAGGAAAAGGCATTTGTCACGAGAGCAGGATGGTTTAATTAAACAAAACCGTGCAACGGCAGCCGACCCGACCCGGAACAACATAACAGAGTAAAGCGATGTGGTGCGATGAGGAATAGCAAGAGAGGGTTATTACCATGCTATGAATCAATAAGCAAGAGACGCAGTCGGAAGAGGAAAGATAAAATTGTGGATCGTGGACGACCGAAACTAGTTAAGTTAATCGCCTTCGTACAAGAGGCTATATAATAACTACCAATTTAACTCCACAAATCATCCCACAAAGTTTACCGTTTATTTAAAACTAGTTTCCTTCATTATTGAAATACGTCCCGCTGATTAATCACGTTATATTTTTACCAATAAGTTTGTAGTTTAATTATTCGGCTGCCATTTTTTGAGCATTAACTGAAAAACTATAAAACTTGATGAACTTGAAATTCGGCTTGAACACTAGTATAATAATAAAAACTAGTACAATTACGAGATTCATATATAAAAAGAAAATGTAAATTAAAATAGCTGCAGCAATGCCGAAGAAAATCGTCCATTTATTGAACACTAGACGGTCAGGGGGGAGCTACCTGGACCCCCGTTGTGTTTGTTATCCTCTGGTTTTGAGAATAATACTGATAAATAACAATAAAACCCCAAAAGGTCTCCTCCCTCCAACGTTTCTCTCGTTCTTGACATAGAAGCTCTGTTACGCTCTTGCTGTAGACGAACATATCCTTGGTTCCACTTTCCATTACTCTAGAGTACACTTTATCACAGGAACGAGTACAAGTAGGGAGCTGAAAATCGGATTTTTGTAAAACGCAGTATACTATATTCGTCGAAAAACGAAATCAAAAACAATATTAGATCATCGTCCAAGAGAGAATGAGGGCTAAGGGCCTCGATTTACAGCTAAACTTTCCCTGGGAAACACAAATGTAACCTGAAAAATTGAAAGCAATCGGTTGGTCGCTTCTCCCGTGTTGCTGTTGCAAACGGACACAACTGCCACTAAATTTTGCACCTGTATATTATATTATTTAGTTTCTTAGTAAAATATAACGTTGTCGACATAAACCGCTGACTAATACAACGGTACAACCGGCACAAGCAACAGTCGTTCATTGGTAGGTAGTCGCGTAGCATTTTAAGCGGCACTATTGTATATGGCCTGTGTTAATGAAAATATAATCTCCAGCATAATAGTTGTTTTCGATTTCTACAGGCGTTTAAAAACATCAATATATCAAATTATGCTATTTTTCAACTCTAAGTAGACTGCAACGCACGTCATTTTTATCCTAGATTTTAGTAGTAGGTGGGTGAACTATTTTAAAAGATAAAAGGTTTCCCTATATTGCAACAGCCTGAAAACGATAAATATCAAAGAAAACAATTAAGATGTAGAAGTAAATATACTAATTATTAAAGGTAATATTTGTTTTAGATAAAACTATAAATAATCTCTGGATATGAATTATAAAATTGAAAATGTCACCACGCAAATTTTATTTACGGAAAAACTAAACAGAAACATACAAATTAACTCGTTATGTTAATTACCTTACATAACATTAGCTGAGATTCAATAAGGGGGGGGGGGGGGAATATACATAAAACAATATAAAATCCGCCGTCTTAAAATCCAATAGCAGAAAGCTACCGGAGAATAATCACCCGCCATAATAGAATACATTAAAAAGCGACTCCCGCATGCCTCTACGGTTATTAAACAGGCAAGGTCGAGAAAGAGTTAAAGAATAGTAAACGAGTAAATAAAATCATCATAAAATGGTGAGAGGTGAGCGGGGAATTAACGTTTACGGAAAAGAGCAGCAGCACCATTACAACTCCCCCTTCTACTTGAACAGCGTAAAAAACCAACTTTACAAACGTTAGGGCGTTACTCTTTTTGTTAACTTGCATAGTCCTATACAGCAATACTTAGCAAACAAACACAGACTCATCCCGTACACGAAGAATACTATAGGAGTAGCGGCCGTTAACGAGTGCCACCAGTCGGTTTATAGACATTTACATGAAAAATTCAAAGTTAAAATCGATCCCCATTCGAAGAATATGTACAGATAAATTAATTTTGATTTAAACAATGTTTAAGAGACCTAACCGATTCGGCAAACATTAAATAATTACTTTTATTTTTACTTTTTTAATCCGACTAAATTCGAAATTCGGGTGCGAAAACAAAGTACTTCGATTACTGAAACTTTGAAGGATGCAAATTGCCGACTCAAGAGATTAAGGAACGTCCAAAAAAATATATTATCAAAAGTTGATGGAGAAAAGTTTAATTCAAATAATTATTAAATTACACTTTTTTTTAAATTATAAACAGCTTTTTGGATTTGTAGAAATAAATAAGCGACTAGGCACTTTAAATAATTAAGATTATAAACAAGTTAAGATTAGATTATCGTCCGTTCTACCACTACAATAATTTCCTCAATTTTGATTTACAATTTCTTGTAATTTACGAATCCCGTTCATTTATGAAAAAATTGGCGATTAAGTAATCGCACAAAGGAAAAATAATATTTATTGCTGTACAATAACATATTCTTGCAACAGAGCTTCAACACGATGTTGTTAATCTACTACCATGATACAAAAATCGCTTCTACCTTCCAACAGTTCACTCGGCTCTCCAACGTCTCTTTGAGTCTTAATCCCAAAAAGATATAAATTATTTAATGTTACCGGCTTAGTGAACCTCTTTGTAATACCCTTTTTCTGTGGAATTTTGTCCAGTAGTGTATGGTTAACAGTCACCGAATAAATCACCAATAACCCCAGTAATATACCTATTTTTTAAGAAAAAATAAATCAAAAATTTAATTTCTTATTACAGCAATAACCTGTATCGAAAAATCCAAGAAAACCGATTATGTTAGAAGAAAATGACAAAACCTTTTTTTTTAATTTTAAGAATCTGGTAATAATAAATAAAATAGATGCCAACTAAGAATTATCACAATAAATAAAAAAATTAAAAAAAACAAATACAACATACGGAAAATTCTGCACTGATGAAAATTGGAACTAGAGAAAGACTCAAACTGGAAGTAGGAAAAAATTACAAAGCCATTTTCAAAGTTACGGACAGTAAAGAGAAACTGAAAAGGCTTAAGAGGCTCGCAAAGGGTGGTTTGATCGACTGAAAAGACGAGTCGGATAACAACATTAAAATAATATATGAATCTGCACGTGTTTGGACGTTACAGGCTACTCTAATCCAGTTAAGTAGCAAACCAGCGTCATAGAGTACATATCTTAAAAAACCGCCTCCTTTTAAGGCCGCAAAAAAGAGCGTACAGTAGTTTAACGCAATACAGAAAAAATTATTTAATTAAAATAATTTAACCAAAAAATACACGAATTAAAATTATGTGCTCGATTTGTGAACGTTATATATATATATATATATATATATATATATATATATATATATACATAGTCCCCGAATGGCTTCAGTGGCACGTAATTCATAACCTTGCGGCGGCCCTGACAAGGGACGGTTTTCAGCGCTAGCTGTTAGGTCCGGAAGCTGGTCTCCGGCGAAGTCGGGGAATTGAGGTTCGTCCATTGAAGGTCGACCGGGCTTTTCCTCAGCGGCAGTTGGGTCCCCACTACAACGTGGCGTGGTGGCCCCCAGAGCCCCGCAGTGTAGGGTCGGCGTCGGTCGTCTTCCGCGGGCACGGCGGTTCTCCCCGAGCAATTCCACGCTGGCCCGGTTCTTGCTGCTGAGTCCGGCGAGCTGCATCCGCGTCCAGCGGCTCCCTCGGCAGGCCGGCCAGGGCTGCTGCTCCGGCGGGGATGTTGGCATCCGCCTGGAGGTCCGACGTTGAGCCGGCCAGGGAAATTCTTCTTCCAACTTCTTCTTCAGGTAGTGGTCGACGATGAATTGCATTCACTCTCGTGGTGAAAGTTCTTTTATTGGTGCCTGAGAGTGGTGGGGCAGCAGTGCCGCTACGGTGGGAGTGAAGCTTGTATCAACGCGTCCGTATACTGTGTGCCCCGCTCAAATCGTTGCTACCATTATCACCCGCCGATATTAAATTAAGCATATACAAATCGTAACTATATATATTTAACTTACAAACATAACAATTTCTACAATATTATGTCAATAACATTACTCGTATTAACGATATTATGTATGTTGCCTTTTTCACAAATCACGGTGGGTCAGCCATTCCAATGCTTAGCGGGTAAGATAATGGATGTCTTGTAGCGAGCCTCTTAAACATACATTTGGACAAACCAGGACTAGGTGGGCGATCGTTTGCTCTTCAGTTCCACATCGGTTGCATCATGGGCTATCCGCAGCTCCCCATTGCGTCAGACTCTTATTGCAGATACCATGATTTGCGCGAATCCTATTGATGTTGCACCTCTGAAAAGAGTACCCTCAGAGTTGTATCTATCACAAAATTGGAAATAAGTGATATTCTGACCTTGCTATAGTAAAGTCCAGTAATCCCTTCTGCTTATGTCGTTGACCCGATTGGCAGCTGCTACAGGTAGATGTCTGGATTTGTCTCGGGTGCTGCTGTTTGAGAAACTCTATATCGGCATGAATAGGTAGAGATGGGTTAGCATTATACAGAGGGGTGCAAAAAAAGTACTCATTGTTAAAATGAGTACATTCGACAAATCTTACTTGACATGACAATTTTTGGCACTGAGGGAGGGTTATGGTGTGTGTTCGAAATGACCACCAGCAGCTTCTATAGAATGCCCATGGCGCCGAACTGCACACCGAACTACAGCTGTTACTGATCAGGCATCAAATGATTCTTTCACGTAATTTGTCGATTGTTGCTTGTTTTTGTCGATACACGTCATTCTTGACGGTCTCCCAAAGGTAGAAATCCATAGGTGTCAAATCAGGAGACCGAGATGGATACTCAACACCACCTCTTCGACGCATCCACCGTCCGAGTAGTTTTATCGAGGTTCAACCTGACATCTCGATGGTAGTGAGGCGGGCTCCGTCTTGTTACACGTAAAAAACGTTCATGACCATACAGGCTTTGGATGGCAAGCAAATTCCTTGACTGAAGCTTATCAAGATACTCCTCACCATTTACGGTACCCTCGAAGATAAAGGGACCAATCAAACCACGCACTGATAAACCACACCACACAGCAACCCCCGGTAGACTCACTGCTCTGTCCACATGAGCATGAGGATTTTCAGGAGCCCAGTAGACACAACTGTGGCGGTTCACAGTACCGTTAAGTTTGAATTGCGCCTCGTCAATACACACAAACGTCCCTGCATATTCCTCACCCTCGCCAACCATGTGCTGAAATGAATCACAGTACTCCATCCTTCGATGTGGGTCTCCTCATTCATCACGTGTAGCAGTCTTGGAATGTACACTTTCCACTCTTCAGAATGCGTCTTATTCTCGACCGTCTCTCACCACTTTCGCGCGCTCCTGATTTATTGATTTTTGCGGTAATCGGTTGAAATGCTCCAACACCGCAGCACTGGACGCCGGACTTGTAGCTGTTCGTGGTCGGCCGGATCTTTTCCTTATCGCGAATGGGGGCAATTGTTCGACGTGTAGGTGGTGCTGGTCCAAACTCTCTCTGCCACTGCCGTTGTACCTCGTGAATGATCTTGTACTTCCAGTACCACTTCAGTACAGACTTGCATTCAATAAACTATAAGTGAACCTCAGCCACTGTTGTCACTCGACGACTGTCTTCTGCTGTACTGGCTAAAATGAGTGAGTGCCTCGTTCCACTACCAACCATCCGCGCATATGCGGCATAAATTGCTAGCTCCGCCTAATACGACAAATTTAATACCTTACACTACAGTACGTTAGATTTGCGAGTGTTAAGTCTTTTTGTTTAGATATTATTTAATTACAAATTGAGTACTTTTTTTTGACCCATCTGTATTTTTCAAACTGTGAATTGAGGATTGCAATTTAAAAACCAAATCAAAACAAACTAAAATGTTAAAACAAAAAAAAACTTAAACTACAATGTTAAGAAACAACATACGCTGTAAAAAAATCTAAAATCACTATCAAAAAGTATGTAAAAATTAGCACCCCGGAGAAACAAAAAACCAAGTGGTCCAAAACTTCATTATTGCTCAGGATTTGACGAAAACTATTAGGCAATTTAAATTTACGACAAAAGGCCGCATAACGTATGCATTCCACAAGAATGTGTCGCACAGTCAAGCGGTTGTTGCATCGCATCATACTACTGCGTTTACTGCTGACATCAGATACACGTGAGTAAATCTCGTATGTCCTACCCGGAATCGGTAGAGAACCACTTCCTCAAGACGAATTTTCCTGTATGAGGAGACTCACGGCAACACGGAACCTTTAATGTGCCCAGAGTTTGTTATCTACCACAGCCGTCCACTCATCTTGCCACTTTGCGCGAAGAGTGATTTTTACACAGTTAATAAAGTCGGATGTAGTAACACGGGTAGTGAAAGATGGTTGACTACATGCGTCTTTAGCAGCGGAATCTGCACGTTCAATACCCAGAATCCCCACGTGGCTAGGGGTCCAGCAGAAACTCAGTTGTGTGTTGCGATAGTTCAACTTGACAATTGCATTGTAGATTTCGGTGACGATAGAATACCTGGAATGAAATTTTCTAAGGGATACGAGTCGCTACAAATAAGGATATGACGATACTAGACCAGTCGTCTAGTTTTTTTTTGGGGGGGCGATATTACTCAGCAATGGTAGTCACTGAAGAGGAGTTGTTCCAGGTATGGTTCGCATTGCCTGTTTCAGCTTCTGAATCCGGCTGGCTCTAGATTAAACTTTAGCCAATAATTTTTCAGGGTGTTGTTTAAAAGTAAATGTTCTGTCAAACGTGATACAGAGGTAAATCGGTGTGGGTTAGTTTCAGTACGATGGCTCCATAGTTAACGGCATTAGTTCGTTGAGTTGTCCTGTTAAGATGGGACGCCGTGACTTCAGTTTTATTTGAATTCGGCTGGAGTCTCCATTTTTTGAAATATTTACTGACTGTGCCAAGGTCTAGTCAGTAGAGCCTCAATTTGGGCTAATTTCGATGTTTGGGTTCAGATGGTAATATAGTCTGGATACATGAATTTTCGAGATGTAGTTGGTGGTATATCGGAGATATAAATAAATAGATATTAAACAATAGAGGTGCCAGTACATATCCTTGTGTTAGGTCATTTTGTAGGCTGTGTAAAATGCTTGGCTTTTCGTTGAGATGTACTTGGAAAAGTCTACCACTCAGCATCTCATTCGGTATGAAACGAATTGCACGGAACAAGCTGGTACACCTTGAGTAGTAGTCCTTTCCAGGCTGTATCATAGGTTGAACTTAATTAAGATCAATAAACACAGCAGATGTTTTATGCCTTTGTTGAATTCCTTTCTCTATGTAGGTTATAAGCGAAAGGACCTGATCGCAGCAACTTCTTCCTGGCTAAAACTAGCCTGCTCCATTGGTATACCATTACTGACAATGAGTGTTAAAACGCTATATTAGTGCTAAAATAGTATTCTTTCTAAAATCTTCCAACATACGCTTAAAAGTGCTATTGGTCTGTAGCTTTCGGGTTGAACGATGTCCTTCCCTGGCTTAGGAGTGGTAATTATTTTACTTTTCTTGAAAAATTTTGGTAACTTACCCCTTAGCAGGATATCATTATAAGCATTTAAAAGCCACTGTTTCGTGTTTGTAACAGTGTGTTTAATACACTCAGGATATGTGCTGTCTAATCAGCAGCTTTTCTTCAGTTTGTTAAATTGATTGCAGCATTGAATTCTTCCATTATGATATGGCCCATAATGGGGAGAAGCTGTTGATAACTACGAATTTCGCCAATTGCACACCTCATTTCTTTCTTGTGTGTCTTACCAATAATGGAATTCGATAGGTTCTTAATTCTTTTGGCTACGGCTTCTGGCTACAGAAATTTTACAATAATTAAATTATAGCGTCAAAATTTTGGTTGTTCGATCTTTCCCATTACTTAACGTTTTGTAGCCCCCCCCCCCCCAGAATCTACAAAAACAAATAACTTAAGTACTATTATGTATGTATGATTATTAGCGGTCAATTTGTTTCTGTAGAAGTGTAAACGTGCAATCAGAAAATTTAATACGGTGACCGCAGAATTGATGTCGCTAAATTTTTTTATGAAAATCAAAAGGAGTTGTGGTAGTTTCCCTTTAATCTGCGAATACTATCTCTACCAGCTGGCAATTCAACGAAAAGTTTAATAGGACACTGTTATAAAATTAAATAAATCGCATCTCCCCTTGTTCACAAATCAAAGTAAAAACTTTATTTAAATGTTCAGGGTGTCTTTATCTTTTTTAATCTTAAAGCAGCAACAAATATACAGTATTGTGTAGTAATAATACAATATGTAGTTTAGCTATTCGACAATTTTCTCCTTTTCCTTTAGGTTTCATAACTGTGGTTCAGAATACTGTAATTCAGACAAGTTTTCAAGAACATAGGCTTAACTACAGCAGGAAAACTTTATAACCACGTAGACATCTTATAATAAAATGAAACAATTCAATTATTTTCCAAAGTAAAAGGGTTTTTTCGTATATATAAAACCGGTTCTATTCAAATACAAATACGTGACTTTCTAAATTTCAAGTCGACACGAAACTTGCCGCCACGATTCTTGTAATATTTGCACGTGTAAATTAAAAAAAATAATAATTACATCTGGTAAAAAAAAAAGTAAATATGTAAACGGACAGAAGGACGAAGTAAATTACAAAAAATAAAGGCGCGCGCGCGTACATTGTTAAATAAAATGGCTTACAGAATAAAGGGTGCATATGTAAAAGTCAGCAAGTAGCACACCACCACAAGCAACGTCACACTGCGGGTGGGGACCAACAGTAGACTTCTTGTCTTCTATATCGGTAACATTCAAGTAAATATTCCGTCGGAATAGTGAAATATTTATAGAATTTTAAAAGCTTTTCAGTTACATTATTATCGTACAATGATGCTTTCTGCCATATTTAGAATTTTTGTCTTGTCATCCGTCCGTTACGCTATAACATAATAACCCTGATTCAATTGCAATGAAACTTTCACCAATGGAAAGTCTAATATTATCAGAAAGAACGAGAATTTCGATCTTTCAAGAAAATGATTGTCTCATTTTCTTATTCTATTTTTCATAATTATATGTATATATATATTTTTTTTACATAATAAAGTTCAAACAATTGTCAACTATTTCTAATTCTTTTGAAAAGAGAACAATTTCTGTTTACACCGTATGCGAAGAAACCTTGCAGGAGCGAAAATCAAAATCGACGATTTTCAATATTTCAATAAACGGTTTTGTAATCTCAGACAGGGTCTTTGTACTCACTCCCAATGGAAAAATTGTTTTATACCATTTTGTCTTCGGCAACAAAGACACAGTTAACAGTTACAACTTTTGAAATATCACCACCATCATCGACTGGCCTATTCATAAGAATTATTTCTTATTACTACTTTCTTACATTTTAGTAAAATTTTTACAGGAACAAATATTAAATCGATAAATATTTATTACGTACGGTGTTGCGTTTGCTTACTTCGAGCAGAAAAATTCTTTCTTCATGGATCTTTTTTCTTTTTACGTAAATTGTAATCGTAGTTCATTGCGTAGAAAATACGTTAACCTAAGCGATTTCATTTCATTAATTAAATATATTTAAAACCAGTTTAAAAACTTTTCGACTCAAATTGACTTTCCAAGCAGTCACTGATAATGAATAATACAAAAAAGTCTAAATGAAAATCGATATTTTGAATTTGTGCAGGCGATGCACAGTAACTTTGACAAGAAAATTAAATTATTAATAGGCACATCTTATGCATTAGCAGTAGCAGTTCATAAAGAGAAACCGCTGAGGTCGTTTCTTCTCTAAATTCTGCAGAGGTTATTTTTTTTATTCTGCAAATACAATTTTCTAAATCGTCACAATAATTACATTTAATTTAATTATACGTCATTTTCTTATTCCGCTTATCAACATAAACAAGTTTTTAAATTAACTACTTATAATAAATAAAATGAAAACAATTTAAATAACAGAGTACGATTTGTTTTTTTAATTAAATTGCGCGTTTCACAATCATTTCATGAAATCAATCAATTTCACAGTTTCAGTTCACAATCAATTTGTCAAGATCTTTTAAGTTTTTGAAGATAAATGTTGATAATAAAATGAAATTTCGAACATTTACAACATAGAAGATCGGGGAACTCGACTCGCTATAATGTTTTTAAAGTAATTTGAAATAATTCAGTTATATTCAACGCAATTTTTGACGCTTGCGATCATAGGTTAGCAACTGATTATCGTAACCGGCTCTTATCATTAAGAGGATACAACACGTGCTGGCTTATCTTTGTATAGTTTAAAGATAACATTACCTCTAACTTAAAAAAAGGTTTTAACAAACCAGTAAATTCAAGGGTAGAACTAGATAAAAAAATAAATTGCAGCAAGCAAATAAAACGAATGGATTTTTCTTTTGGAAAAAACTTAATTCAACCAATACCACTGTTTAACTAGTTATAATCCAGTTTAAGCAAACGAATAACAAGTTATCGTACAACATTTATAATTCTGCGGTATTAGTAACTAATAATACCAGTTGTGGTAACTTTTTCTTTAATAAAACTAGTTTGCAAGGCAACACACACACATGCACACAATGAGAGAGTATTTGTGAGAGGAAGGCAACCTGCAAAAGCAACACAACCTGTCCATGTCTATGTTCGTATATATAACTTACAGTTAGTTACAAGTATCAAGGGACAGCTGGCGCCACAAACCAACGCTACACTTACAACAAGAAATGAACACACACGGACGCGCTTGGATAGAAAGAGGAATGAGAAAGTGTACAAAACACATTGAGGCATGGTCCGTTTAGTCGATTTATAACCACGCCTCTCATTTCTAGGAAACACAAATGTACGTAGTCAGGTATATATTCTAAAAAAGAAATTTGAAAATTATTAGCAAAAGAAAAAGAATCCGTTGCATCCTAAATACATTAGGTAGATGTAGGTATGTATGTCGCTTGATCCGATCAAGAAAATATTACCAAATAACTCACTCGCTTACTAGCATACAAAACTAGTTTTAACCCTCTAACCTTCAAATGCTACCCGAACTAAGAAATGTTGGAAGTACATTTTTCAAGATTCATACAAAATTATTTTTATTTGTAAAATGTCAAGTATAATATATAATTTTAATTAGAATAAGATAAACTACTTTTTTATACAGAATTTTATGTATAACAGCTATGTTCGTTACATATCGAAACTGGATATGTAACGAACATATTACTTTAAGAAGGCCTGCTTGTACTTTGGCGATCGACAGAGTTAACGATAAAGAACGAAACTATTAAGAAAGAAAATCAAAATAAACAGACTAGAAAATTGCGTCCTACTTTTTTTTCAATGAACTCAAGAGACCTCAAAACGTGGAAGATAAAAAACCCAGATTACAAAAATTGTTACACAAACAATACTTTCTTATACAATATTCTTCTTTACATATCCAAAAAAATAAAGAAATCTTCAGACAACTCCCTTTAATTAAAATTTTAAGAAATTAATGAAAAGTAAACTATCTTTTAGAACAACCGGAAGCAAAAGCAATTGAAAAATTTTTTTTTTTGTTTAGATTCTGACATTTATAAGCTGAATTTTAAATACTGAAAATTAATCTTATTTTTGTTGCAGGTTTTCTATAAGTTGTGGCACCTAAAAAGTTAATTCCATTTTACATTTTTATTAAAATGTGGATAAGCTCACAAAATATATCTGTAAACAAGAAACCTGTAGCTGATAAAAATAGCATTTATACAAAATGGAATGAAAGAAACGACATAGAAACACTACCCAACGAGGCTACTAAGGAATGCGGAATACATATTGATTATATTAACGCTAATTTCCCGAATAACTTTCTTGATCCTTAGGAAAATGATATTTTTAATATCAGGCTATCATTTCATTATACCGATGTAATTAATTATATAATCTAAGATAAAAAACTGAAAATACCATAAAACCATCAAAGGTGAAGTACCATAAATTCATCTACTTTTTTTTATTTTAAGGATGTTTTTAAATTCATCAAAATAAATACTATGAACCTAACAAAGAATCCACCATAGAAAAGTCTTAAACATAAAAACAAATTCGTATCAATTTGATTGCTTTTGTAGTTTCTTAGAAATTAAAAAGAAAGGGCAGTGGCAGTATTAACACCATTAAAATTATCACACCAAACACACACACACAGAGTAGTATACTAATAAAGCATTCTCCACTGAGAAAAAGTAATTCGTCATGATTACCAAAAGTTAAACAAACCTGGCATAAATCCAAGTAGAGTAAAATAATACGGTTCAATGTAATACGAAATATTATGAAAGTACTCCAGTAAAAGCATCAACAGGTTGTTGATAATGAACATTATACTATATATATATATCTTACCTCTGCTAAAATAAAATTATCGCAACGGCTGAACGTATCACATAACTACATCACAAAAAATCACAACACACAGTATAACATATCGCGAAAAACACAACGAAACCGAAACCAAAATACGCATTAACAACTCTCCCTCTAGTTATCACCATTACTATCTCTCTCTCTCTCTCTCACACACACACACACACTTATTGATCACCGGCCAAGAAAAGAAAACCTGCTGATCTGTCACCGAGGTCCGCGTCGTTATACGATACCAAGAGAGCCCGCCACAAGCAAACACACATACACACCACCACTTATAACCGACCTAGCGGAAAGAAATCGACCCGAACGGTCAATAGCCCGTTGCGGTCGACAACAAAAACTCCCGCCAGACTTCGCTGGACGCCATCTTGCATGCAACTGACTGCACCCGGCTTCATTCGGAAAGAAAATAACAGAAAATTGATGCCCCCCTCCCATCACACTCCACCACCAGCATTACTATCCCCACCACCCACTATGTAACTAAATAACAAAACACACACACAAGGGCGCGCGTTATTTGCACCGCCTCCGCTCGACTGTTTTATTAATACACTTTCATAATTTAGACCAGAGAACGACAATCCGTTTCCACCAACCTAACTCCCTTCCCTTTATGATCACACACAAACAGTTAACCGGTTGAGAATTATTACCACTAAATTAAATTAAATTAAATTAAAATAAAATCAATCGCTTACTACTCCCGGAATTTATTTATTCCTAATAAATATAGAAAAAATTTTATTTCAAATAAAAATGCGTCGAAATTCCAAAACGGTCAAAAGACTAAATTTAAAACCTATTCGCCGGATATATAAAAACTGAAACGTTTCTACGCACATTTATTTGCATTACAACCTAAGTTGTTTCTATTGTGTGCACATCGACATAATTATAATCCAAGAAAAAGAAATATCATACCCGACTTACAAAAAAAGTATGGTTACGTGTATCAATATAAAAAAACGTTTCCCGCTAACATGGCGTTAGTCTAGTAAAAAAAAACAACAAATATTTAGTTTATTTCACAAAAAAGTACAATTTCTGAAGCAATTATTTTATCGGCAATTACATTTAATTTTAATTTAAATAAACAAGCACATATTTCTGCTTTCACCTTCTTAAAAATGAATTGTAAACCTATTTAGCTTTCAACACTACTCTTTACTTAAAGAATATCTATTCTTTATCCTTTTGGTGGTGCCCATGTTTTGAAGCCCAAGTGTTATTATCTCCATATAAATATTTTTAACAATTATCTGGATCGATGCTTGTTATAAGCAAATTTCTTTTTAGTATAAAGACCTCTTTGCCGTCCTTATCTGCTTTTAATATCTCTAATAACATATGTAATTTTACTGTCTAAATAATAAAAATTATTTAAGTTCTGCTATTTTACATTTTATTTTCACATTATTTCATATTTGTGTTCTTTCTTTTAGTCGCCTTTCGCTAATTTATTTTACTCATTAATTTTCAGATTTTATTAAAGGTACTTTCAGCGAATCCGCACCATTCGGTATTTCTTCAGATTCATTTTTATGAGTTTTAACTAAAGGAACAGTATTATTAGTGAATGATTAATATCTTAAATTTTGTTTTCTTCATGGCGATTTTCTCCTCTTTAAATTTGAAATACTTATCTCATTCCATTTGTTATAGGAGCTTAGCAATTTATTTTAATCAACATCGATCCGATTCGAATACGCATACTTTTTTCTTAGTATATTTTAATCATACATTCCTTACAATTTAAACATCGCATTTCATTGTACAATATAGTCCGGTTTCTAAAAATCAACAAATAATATGATAGATATCCGTGTTTCACTATGCCTACCTACCTACCTACCTACCTAAGAATAATCCCAGATTTATAAACATCACGTCACTTACAGTAATTTTCTCTTTTAAAGCCTAATAATAAATTTTTATTATTCTCTATAATAGTCAAAGTTATTTTTGTACCTATAATATGATTTTTGAAGCTTATAAACAATTTGCTTCACAATAACGGGAAAAATGTTGTGGATGGTCTTACCTTTCTCCCGGGTAATCTTTCTATTAGCCTAACCGATGTTGTTATTTTATAACTGAAATTCCAATCATTAAAAAAATGTGAGGGAAAAAAAGTACCCTATATTAATATTTTAACTTTATTAGAATGCTTTACGTCCGTTAAAAAAAACAACACCCTGTTACGCAGCAGTTTCCAAAATATAATCTTTACTATCCAGTGGTTTCATCACAGAATTTTAAATGAATTTAGGTAATTTGTTTTTAAATACCAAACCGTACCCTCTTATTATTTACTTTTAGGTATTATACACATTTTCTTATTTAACTGCAAAAACCTAAAGTTTTCTTTTGGCCGGAAAAATTATTAATTGGAAAATGGCCGATAAATGGTTTAACCGCTGATGTAAAACCAACCTAACTATGCAAGAACCTGAGCAAAAGTTATTTATTGTGTATTAAGTTACGTTTTCTGCGTTTCGCAAAGGGGTTTCAGAAGCACGGTATAATAAGTAAACAAAGGGTACGCCTTTTCTTAGTTTTATCTTCTTTCTTTTAATTTTACGTAATGAAAAGAAATTGTGTAATTTAATAGCAAAATGACAAGACGATTGTCATTATGTATAATAATATACGAATAACATTACTTTTCATCATGAAGATCAAACTTATCGACTAAAATAAACATTAGATGGATCTCAAAATGTTCTTTATACGTTATAACTCAATAACTGAAATTACGTTGATATCACCTAGTATTGAACTTTGCAGACTCTAACCGGGAATCGAATTCAGTACCTTCAGCAAAGCAAGCAGTCGGCATGCTACCAAGCCAGATAATGGAAATTTTTCGTTTTTTATATATATATATATATATATATATATATATATAAATAAAATTATGTTCATAATGTTGTAAACTTTGTTATTGAAGTTGTACATTCACAATTCTATCTACAAGAAATTATATTCTTAAAATGTACAGCTATGTAAAGTCGTAAAAGTAATGTAATTTAATCTTTAATTTTTTATTATCCAATTGTAATTGTTATGCAAATAAATTCATTATCATTTTCTCACAAAAATGATGCGTGCGTGCTGACGCGTCAGTTCGAACTCACATATGCTATTCAAGCTTAACGTCACAGTGCATTAAGAGTTAATGGCTTTTCTAAGGGAAATATGCATTAATAAGAAACTTACATACATCGAATGCCTCTTATACCTACAGATAAATCGAGTTTTAACAATCAAATTAAAATCTTTACGTAAGAATCTTACAGACTGCTGTATTATTATTAAAATTATTACTGATCATTTTATTATTAAAAATGAATATTAATTTAATTATATAAAATTTAATCATTAAAACTATCATTTTAAAAAGAAAGAGTATTAATATTATAAATCCAAATAAGAAACTATATAATAATGGTGACGAAGTGATATTCGGGGGAAAAAATCATATTAAAAGTAACTACAGCGAAGAGGAATTTGTAATCGGCTCATTTTCATGCTTGTCAAAAGGGTTCGTACAAAAACACTTGTGTAGGCGCTACATCGCCTGTACTAGTGCGAATCTTCATTTCCATGTACTTAATAGCAAGTTATATTAAGAATGTTTAATGACCGATCAATTACATACAAATGAAGAGGAAAAGAGAAAACGTAGTACGTTTCTTGTCAAAATAACATTAAGAACAACTTAAGGTAATCTTTCGTTGATTATATAATAAACAAACGGTGACTGTAAGAATTATAAGAGGGGGTCAATACTGCAATGTTCGAGACAAAAAATTAAACTAATAAAACAATACATTTTGGAATTAAGAAACCAGAACAAGAAGGACCCCCAGAATGCAGGACCCCGATTAATCCATGTCAAAAAAGTAGCAATTTACAAAAATTAAGTCGAATTTTTATTAATTACTGTTTTTTTTAAATCCTTTCTTTTTTGTTACAACATCGAAAATATTATGACTATACAGAACGAATGGAAAAGAGAAAGAATAAAAATAAAGTGCAATTGCAACAAGAACGGTCAAGCGAGTCCGACTGGAGCCCGTGTATCATTACTAGAAGGACCGCTGCCAACCACCGGCACACAGCTAGCGCTAGCGCCAACTTTCTCTGTACTCACCTCCTCCCTCGAAATGAGCAAGCGCTTACGCGCGCGCACGTACCACACGGTCGACTTGCCCGCCAAAACCCATCCATTATATCCTTACTAAGAGAGAACTGACTAACCGACCGGAAAACGTTACCTCAGGACACTCCCAAAGCGCTCGCTGTACTGACCTTACTAAAAACATCTACCGAACGGCAACGAGTATATACAGACTGGACACACGCGCGCGCGCTCACACGTACACACACACACATTCCATTGTTTCGCCGGCTCACGATTCTCCCACGATACTACGACACTCGTATATAAAAGCGACCTTACTATCGTAATAAAACAACGCTGCTACCGAATACACACATTTGATCAGCAAACATAAGTTTGTTTTCGACCGGCAAAAGTACTTTATTGATGTATTATTAATAAATTTAATACTGGGCCAAAATTAAAAAAAAAATATTAGTAATCGATGAATTAAATTAAATCTTAAAAAAACAAATCGCAATCATTTCTTAGGTGAAAAATTTACCATTATTACAGGTGCAAAAAGATTAAGGAACTACTTATTGTTAAGTAGCTGAGTATAACTAAGCTTATTATTAACTTGTAGTTATAATTAATTCCCACGATTAAACACACCGGACAAGTACAATAATTAACTTTCACCATAAAATTGTCGAATAAATTACAACAAAAATCACGTAATCAATGAAAATATAATAGCTGCAAATATTTTTTTTTTTAAATTACACATTTCTTCTACAACTTTTAACAGACTTTCAGTAAAAAATATGAAATTCAATTTATAACAATCATTAACCAATTAAACTGTTTAATGTGAACTTTTTTCAACTGCTTTAAAGCAATTTTTAAGTCTTTTCTGTTAAATTGTAGTACTGGAATTAAGAATTATTATTAGGACACCGTAATGGTCACATTAACTTCTACACGTACTGTGTCTAACCTATCCTTTTCAACCATCTATCTATTACAATTAAATTTAAAATCTTCAAACTCCAATCCGCTTTTAGTTAGGCTGTAACTACCCACAAAAAGATCATCAATAGCGTTGTCAGGCGAAACCACTTAGTAAAGATGATTTTTATGGGTATATTTTGTTATGACTATTATGTGCAATGAAGCAAAAATAAGAGAAAATATAATATTAAATTGAATTCTTCTAATTATTATTTTATACTGGCCCGATGAAAATTACAAATGATTGTAATAGATCAGGAATTAACGTGTCGTTTTTTTTTCCTGGGCGTACAACGAGATGTCATTATTAGCGCCCGGGCACAAACTTTCGTAAAAAATTAAAATTTACTTTAAAAAGTAAAACGCTTATACGGTATGCTAGACGCAAAATGAAACCAAAATAAAAGCAGTATTACAAAACTAACATAAAACAACAAAATTCCCATACGTCGAAGGCATGAATGGAGAAACACATTAAGTTAAAATCAAATATTTGAATCTCGATAGACGACCTTAGGAAATCGTGATATCAGATAACATCGATTCATTGTTGCCTAAGATGTTTCGTATGTTAGCCCCTAGTTTAACTTTCCGACGCAATGCCGCATAATAGGCACTGTCCACAAGCATGTGGGTACTCTTAGTTGGCAGTAGCAGCGAACACAGTCGTAAAGGTCGGTCCGATTCATGAGGTCTATGAGTAAGTTTAGGGTGTCCTATTCGTAAACTGTAAATAATTACCTCCTCACGACGGTTGTTCCTGCATAAGACGCTCTACGGTGACAGAGTTCTAAAATGGACGAAGTCTACTGTTGACGAAAGCGTTCCAATCACTTTGCCACTCATCACGGACCACACTCTCTTAAGAAAACGGACGTCATCAGGAATCGTCCTTTCGTCAATCGTTTCACGATTTGTGAAAGGATGCTGAAATTCCAATATGGCTGGGGATCCAGCACAAGCTCACTTGGATTTCGCCAAGTCATTTCAGAAATGACAGATTGTATATCACGGATAACAGGTGTCTGAAGTACATGTCACTAATCACCTGTAAGGCACTGAAGGAATTTTCAACCAACAGACAAGTACGTTTCGATATGTTCGGCTACTTTTATATTTAAGGTCTTATTAATAGCATACAGCTCCGCGACGAAAACACTTACTATAATTATATACTAACATAATGATTTTTATTATAAGTGATAATGTATTAAATCTAAGCATTTGTTTTGTATTTTTCAAATGCAATAATGAAAAAAAACCCGTCTCAATATAAAATTATTTTCATTATTATTATTTTGTCATCAACCCCTTACCAATGTATATTAATTACCCCCCCCCCCCCAACAATCCTAGCTTTGTGCCTGATATAATATGAATAATGTACAGACTGACTTATAAGCTACCTTACAAGAAAAATGTAGAGAAAAAATTAACAAAGATGTTCGTTTTAATATTAGGTTTTATAATATTAGAGAAACATTTGTTCCCCTCTCATTTCCTTCTGTGATCTAATTGCATTTTTTTTTAATTTTCGTTAAACAAATGTAGATAGCGAACTGAAACTTTTCTGGGAACTGTTATTAATTATAGGGGAAATAAATGATTATGCTAGTATATTTTATTGTATGTACTGCCGTTGCTTTTCGATCCAATCGGCGCCAGAGATTGTCCCGATCCGCACATGGCCCGATGTTTTCTCTACACAAACGGATGATGGAGTTGTCCGGGAAATGGTATCTACGACATTATTCAGCCATGATTTCAGTTTCGCACACCGAAACACTCGACGGCAAACAGCCCTCGCACTGCGGAAGGGTAATTCTGTCGTAGGCCTTGAAATTACATAATTGAAATTGATTGAAATTACGTAAAACCCTTGAAGGATTCCTTGGTGCATTCCTGCAGTCTTTGTCCCACCAAGGAACAGCAGGCCTCCTTAGCTTTCTAGATGTTAAGAGGGAAAAGTTCATTTGCGCTATCGAGTATGTGTATAAACTTGGCAAGTTGGTGGATCGCGCTACCACTTTTGTCATATTGGCAAAGGAATCCTTGTATCCGATCTAGTCCGCTTTGCGAACCACCCATCTGCATGGCTAACTAGAAAAATCACAAACTGAGATAACCGTTCTGTGATCGCTTCACAGCGCCAGGTAAGACGTGGGATCACGGATGCTCAACACAAGGACAGATCGATGCACGAAAATGTACCTGACGAAGATGACATACAAGTGTACGACCCATTTTGTTCAATAAGCAGAAATCTAAGTTCTCCTCAGTAGATCGACTATAAGTGCCTCGGGAAAAACATTACGGTTATGTATCAATTTTAAATAGCGCCACTATCTTCACTGAGACCGCAGGAATGTTTGTCGCTAGCTAAAAGAAACTCCTTCAGGAAAAAAGCCTCACCTTCATGTCTTCTACCCTCAGGTTGATGGTTGCAACCTTCGTAGCCGTAACCGCGAAAGGACACAACATCCTGTGAAAGGAGGTGAGTCTCTTGCAGACACAGTATTAAGTATTCTTCCTTTAGTACGATTTTAATATTCTCACGGTGAGAAGGAGACCGCAAAAACATTCCAATGCATGATATTTGCTCCCACAAAAATACTCTTTTTCTGTTGTATACAAAACTGCGTGCAGATTATTTGTGAAATACTATACGGTTGTTCTTCTGTTATTGATAACTTTTAAAAAGTACTTTACTTCTTCAGATACTACATCGGCCTTCATATTCTCAACCTACCTACCTCGAGATCGTGGTGGGACTTGGAACCCTGGGAGGCCGAAGATCGGTCGGTATCTTCGGCCTCGTACCAGGTGACGAGTTTTTATTAGATCCCTTCATAGGGATCTTGGTAGTTTTTTCCAGCGGGAATGTTCTATGGTCATGGACTAATTGAAGTGGTTTTCGGTAAACCACTTTCGGACTTTCTAGCAGAAGTAACCTTCTTGCCAGTACTCCGTGCTGTAATAGTATATGGAAGGGATTTTACTTGGTCTACAGGGTCTCTAGCATTTTGGTTAATTCTTTGCACTACCAAAAACTTCGGGTCTTGGGTTTGGCATAGGAGCTTCAAACTCTGTTCATCATCCTTCTCCTTAATTAGAAGGGCGTCTTTATTTTGAACTTTATCAACAAGTCAAAATTATATTTCATGTATTGTCTTAAAAGACAGCGGTAATATTTTACAGCAGGAGGGAACACACAAGAAAACAACATATATGCCAAAAATTGTGTCAATTAGATGTCTGTTTTCTATTCGATGAATTCCGCAGCAGCCGATGCCAGTATCTGCGAAATACCTACCCGTTTGAAATCATATTAAGCGGGCGACATAGGACAATTAAAGTGATGAAGTTCGTTACACTAATTTTGCCCATATGTAAGAACACAGCTAACACCGCTTTACTATTGAAACGCGTTAGCTCATACAGTAAAAATATTAAATAAAAATAATAAATGTGCCGTCTCCGAGTAAATAAATAAACAGAAAAAAGTTATATTTCTACATCTCTGCCGATGAGTTTGAACTTAATAACCCCCTTCAAAATAGCAATACAGAAATCGTTAACGGCATTCCAAAACTTTCCCAGCAAACGACAAGAGATTCGACTCCTGAACACCTGTATCAACCTCGGGAGTCGGGAATGATTCCCGACTCCAAATTTTAATAGCATCAATGTACACATATTTAAGTTACTATGCTAAATTTGAAAAAATCGTTTGCCATTCGATCCCGAATTATTTTATAATTCCTCTAAGTTTTCTTTAAAGAAAAAAGCTACTTAACAATTTTTAATCTAACTCAAATTTTGAAGCATGTGAAACGCGCCAAAAATCTATATATATGCAGACTGCCAAATAACTAATTTTTTCATTGTCCTCGTCCAATTAACCTTATTGTGGAATAACAGTATTTTGTCCACCTTTTCGTAAAAGTAATAGTTATTTCAATCAGTAATGGCTATTTTTAATAATTAAATGAAACTGTTCATTTTGATAAACCGAATAAGAAAATGTGAATAATAATGAAAATCACAATCATTACGTACTGAATGTAACGAAAGTTGTGATATTTCGCGCCTAACCGTAATATTGTCGCAAAAAAATAATAAACCGGCATAGTCTACGAGCAGCGACCTCCAAACTGTAGTTCATATTATTTATATTATGCCGTTATTATTTTATACAATTTTTCTTTTCAAATACCACTTCAAATCTTAATAGCAGCTAACTAATCGCAATTGCTATTCGTTTTCTTATTAAAGTTCTAAAAAAACACTGTCATACAAAGACTGTTTTGCTTTTAATTTTTTTTTTTTAAATAACCGTTCCTGACTGAAATTATTCGAATTCGGTCGATAAATGAAAATCGTCGAACAAAAGACCTTTAATCCTAAAGTATGTGAAAAAAGATTAGTTTATTATGCAAACAGAGCATATTTAAATTTTTTTTATAAGTTTCATAATAATGTAAATTTTAAGTAAGGTTAAAAGTAACAAAGGAATGTTTTTGCACTAAGGTAAAGCGAATGCATGAAGTATATAAATTCAGATAGAAATCAGTAACTGCTATCTTGGCTACAGTAGTCTATGTTAAAAGCACCGTGCAAAGTACAACCGATGATCCGGTAAACATTATTTGAACAGCTACGTTAGAAAACTATTAAAATAAATTCCATAAATCCTTTAAAAGCAATTCAACACCAGAATTATATGCAATATTAATGTACAACTGTTAAACTGTAACGAACCGATTAATTATAGTGCTTTACAGACGAATAATAAACGTACCGTCTATCGATTAATAGGTAAATAAATATATGTAAAAACGGGATTCGCACAAAAACATAACTTAAAATAAACGACTTTAGTATATTAAAATATGAGACGAATGAAAGTGGCTGATAATATAAAAAGGGAAGAGGTTACTATAAAATAAACGAATGACACAAAATCGAGGGCGGGCGGCATGTGAAAACCTGCCTTTGGGCAGAACATTTATTATTATATATTAAAAAATGAGTTGTTCTCAAAGCTGCCTAAAATATTCTCTATTAAAAATGTATTTTTTCATTAAAAAAGAAATATATCTCTAAGCGATCGCACGATTAGATGTAATTGATCGGACCGATTTAATAAAACATATTCATTTTAAACCCGAGCGAGATATACACCAAATCTTAATATCTCTAAGCCCAACCCCCTAACTAAAAACGCCTAAAAAATTTAGGCGTTTTTAGTTAATGTTTGTAGGTAATGTTTTTTTTTTGTCAACATTTAACTGATCCGATGTAATTCATCGCGAGGTATTATTATACTACTGTTAGAAGTGTTATGTATACCTTCGTACATTTGTTCTAATGTTGAATTTCGTACTCCTTTAATTTTTTTAATGTTGCACCCTTCATTCTACGACCGAAATTACTGATCGTTAATCCCCTTAAATTATTTCGTAAAATTTTGTTCTGGCGCAAATTTCACTTCTCAAAAACTCATTTAAAAACCTTTTTGTTTTCTACTCTATCGACTCATTAGATTTTCAGATTGCCACCTATAACAAAAATCACCAGTTCTTAGTTTTTCTGTCTTCCCGTAATCCTCAATGTTCACTGTCGTAAGAATCACACGCTCTATATGAATACTTTTAAGACCATTCTACTTCCCAACATCAATTTTTGAAACAAACAGATTTTTTCTACGACGTAAAACCACTAATCGTGAAATGCATATCTTCTACATTGTGTGCATCTTTCAATTTTACTAACAAAACGATCTACCTTCTGATGACTTGTATTAATATTTAACTGATTAACACTCTTCGTGCCGCACTTCTTTACCTATTTTTACTCCTGTTTATTTTCAGATTGAAATGCTCTTGCAAAAATGCATCAGACTCTTTTAACCGCTACTTCTACCATATCCTTTATCCAGTTTCAGTACTTTCTACCTTTACCCGGTTAACAGTATCAAAGGCAAACAAACCTTAACAATTTTATTTCTTGTTCCTGGATATTTATATTTTTCTTTTTAGGTTTTTTATTGCATCTTCCATGCAGAAATAAAATTTAACTGCCAGACAGAGGATACTAGTTCTACCTCACAATGATCCTAAAGGGTCCTCTTCTCACGCTCTTTCTATTTTTTCTCTTTTACTACTGGGCAAAAATTATTATATTTGTAGTTGTTAAATCAGCAATTGTTGTTACCATTAGTTGTTAAATTTTCAGTGTAATAGTTTATCGGTATTTAAGTAAATGCATTTTAAAAAAAAAAAATCACAAATGTGAAAATAGAGCGTAATTTTTAAAAAAATTACAGGAATTTTTTCTTTTAATTTCGAACTAGCTTACTGACCAGTTTACATAACTTTTGTAGCGCGATTTAATAGACTCTGTTACAATAAAGCTACAAGCAGAACATTTAGATGTTTTAATTTTCAATATATAAAATTTACAATAAATCTTGCTTGAGAAATTCTATAAACTTCAAAGTTTTATCAAACTAATTCAAGACGTACTTTACCAAAGCTTCATGATTATTTCAAACAGAAGACAGACATAATAATATAATGACAACAGAAACTGACAGAAATATTTCTTGGTTTTTTTTTATTTTTAAATGACAGTTTAAAAAACTTATTTAACAGCTGCTTCTACAGTTACTGCAAAAACCACAACTCATTTTAGCCGCAAAATATGACACTGACGGCCATGTTCATCAACCAGAAACTTAGAGCCAGTAATTTGAAACCTTTTGTTAAAATACTTCTCGTCCGCCACCACCAACCCCCGGCCGTAAAACCACTAACATCAGCACAAAAGTATTTAACAGCAAAGCAGACACCATGAACAGCGTGTATGTATCTAGCGTTTCCCAATCTTACAAAATATGCGTTTGTAAGAACACTTGCAAATACAGAATTGAATTTCACATCATCAACTGAACCAAGAAGTTTAACACGGCAATCATTAATATTATTCAATATACTGGAGATTCCCAGCGTCGGGTCACTAACCCTCAGAGGTCGCAAGATCTTATTAAGTATCACATTTATACAAAAATAGAAAAACAAACCTTTTGTGATTCTAGATAACAAATAACTAAATTTCGAATCGTCCTATTTATGAAAATGATGTACTTAAATAAATAAATAGACAAATAATATGGATAACAAAAAAAATTTCACCGAAGTTAACCGAATTGTGCGATCTGATTATCCGAATTCGAAACGTGAATCTCTCTACTGGGTGTTAGATATATGCTCAACTTAAATCCCCCCCGAAGCTTCATCGATTAATAATGACCAAAATGAAAACACTAGACTATTCAAACCCGATCCTTAATCAGAATGTGCTAGGTACACTCAAGGATCCCCCCCTTTTTACTTAATATCAATTACAAAGAAATATTAAAAATGAGTTCTAATACTCAATTAACCGTAAACAAGTGAAACCGTACTGGACCTTTTGTTTTCCCAACGCATTGCGAGTTCTTTTCACTAACCAAAAATAGAAATAACTCAACAAATAGAATGTTAACAAATACAATGAGATAAATGTACAGTTTCACCATAAAATAGGGTACACGTTAATTTAGCTGTTTCCGGTATATACCAAAGCCTTTCTTACGGCTGCGACAAGTATACCTAGCAGCCTAGCGCAAGTATACCAATAAATTAAACAAGATACTAGTGAAAATAGCTTTCTCTGAAAGCAATGATATTCATTGTAATGCAGGTTCCTGCGGTGAATAGAGTGAAGGTATCGATTGCAGGGCTGAATATCACTTGTATTTCAGTGGACTTTGTACTTCATTTTACGTAACGAATTATTAGACTCGATGAAAAGCGACAGAAATCCATTTCACTTTTCACTCTTCTTAGTTAGCTGGTGCGTGATGCTTGTTATCCTTAAAATGATTACGCAGTTTTTGGACGCTGATCGTCTTTTGGGGTCAAATCAGGTCGCCTATAACCCTTATGGTTGTGCAACTAAAATATGGTTAAACACGCATACAAAATGTTCATTAAGGAAATTTACGGATACGTTCACATTAAAAACATAAGTCATTTAAAAATTTGGTACAAAAGTTGATAATGCAACATAAAAACTAAACCTCATTTTAAACCTTCCCATCCATTTTTTCCTGTTTCGACATTCGTAATAAACGTTATTCTGTGTGGTCTTAGGTGTTACTGAATATTGCATTTCGTAGAAACTGATAATTCTGCAATACCATAAACATCTGAGAATAGCGATTTTAAAAATACAGTTTGGGAAGCTAGAAAAAATGACTACAACAAAGTTATTTAATAAATAGCTTTTGAGGAGATCCACTTTCAAACCTTCCTCCATGTCTTCTTGAGTAATTGCTAAAATTCAATATACAACGATTATGTAATTAGGTGTAACTGTTATTATGCAATATACAGCAATTATGTAATTAGGTGTAATTGCTATTATGCAATATACAAGCAATTACGTAAGGCGACATGGAGCATCAATTCCATGGTTCAAGAACCATGGAAAATCCCAATATCTTGAATTTTAATTCAAAAAACGTACAAAAAATAAATCCAAGACGCATAATATTAATAAATATAACTAATAAATAATAGTAATAAAATAAAAAGTATCAGCAATCAGCTGTTACACAAAGCCTAAGCGACAGTAGAAAAGATTTGTGTAGCTGTCAGTTCGTTCCATACCTTTTTTTCTTTTGTAAGTCTTTTCTTTTTCCTGTTTAGCCTCCGGTAACTACCGTTTAGATAATTCTTCAGAGGATGAATGAGGATGATATGTATGACTGTAAATGAAGTGTAGTCTTGTTACATTCTCAGTTCGACCATTCCTGAGATGTGTGGTTAATTGAAACCCAACCACCAAAGAACACCGGTATCCACGATCTAGTATTCAAGTCCGTGTAAAAATAACTGGCTTTACTAGGACTTGAACGCTGGAACTCTCGGCTTCCAAAACAGCTGATTTGGGAAAACGCGTTCACCACTAGACCAAGCCGGTCGTTCCATACCTAGACATATACCATCGATCGGAGCAGTCATCTCAGATTCACGCATTACAGAAATAATGAACCTCCACAAATTCAAATCTAATGCTCACGCACGCACACAAAGCTAGCGATTCTGTAATCAAAACGCTATTTACTTTCAATGTAAATAGCATTTACGTTGAAAGTAAATGCACCAATACACACTTCCTGATAAAACTACACAGATCCAAAATTATTAACTTTATAACAATATTTTTCCTTCATTACATACAATAAAATACACTAACAAATTCATTTATTTCCCTATAATTAATAACAGTTTCCAGAAAAGTTTCAGTTCGCTATCTACATTTGTTTAACGAAAATTAAAAAAAAAAGAAGGAATTAGATCACAGAAGGAAATGAGAGGGGAACAAATGTTTCACTATTATAAAATCTAATATTAAAGCCAACATCTTTGTTAATTTGTTCTCTATATTTTTCTTGTAAGGTAGCTTATAAGTCAAAATATATAAAATAAGACAAAATAATAATAATAATGAAAATCATTTTATATTGAAACGGTTTTTTTTTTACTTTATTGCATTTGAAAAACACAAAACACAAGCTTAGATTTAATACATTATTTACTACGCAAATAAAAATCATAATGTTAGTATATAACTTTTTCCTAATCCACACTTATACTTCACACTCACACATTCACACTACCATAAACTTTTTTTTCACATGTCGATTTTTTTTTCTCGCCATAGTATCTAAAACTTAAAGATTAACAGTAATATCTCGATGCACTGACAAAGTAAACGAACTTAATCTTCCATCCCCAGACTTGTAACACGCAATCGTTTTGAACGAGCGTTCATTAGTACATGTTGTACCGGAAGCCACTAAAATTTTTAAGAGATAATGGACATTCGGCAAATATTCTTTATTGTAGTGATCCAATACTTCAATCACTTTTAGGTCGTATTTTAAATTTAATGTCTTTATCTCCTCACACCAAATAAGATACTCCGCTGGGAGGACAGATTCAGAACATTTATTATCATAATATATCGCCAAGATAATTTTTAGTTCATCCACTTTTCCAGGACTTGCTGAACCTGGCAAAAGAACTTAAAAACTTTGTGAAGTTTCTTTGAACGCCGTCTACGTCTTTGAGCTGCCTACGCATACGTTTGGAATGCGATAAGCAAGTTTTGCATTTCTGGCTAGCGGGAAATCCCCAGTAATCAATTATTTTTATTATGTGTTAAGAGTGAGCGTGGCGCTCACACGTCGAGTAACGGCGTTACTCTTGCGGTCGAGTAACGGCGGGTTAGAGGATAATAACTAGGGAAATGATTATATACAGACTATCTCAAATTTTGTGAAATACTTTTGAGATGGTGCTGCAGCCCCCATCGCTCGACAATTTCGGCGGGGGCTACATCCCCCCCGCTCGCTACGCGTGTAATACATCTTACATAGGCAGTCTTACCTGTAAGCAGGGTTGAAAACCAACAATTTTGATAATTACTATAAACAATTAATATATATAATATCATTACATCAAACATCTGTACTCATATCAGTGTTCAGAAGATATTTTTAATATAATAAAACTTTTTAAGGATGAAATCTCACAGCTCACTTTTATATTTATTATTTTTATTTATTGTTAAAAATAAATAACATAGTAACTACAGTTTTTTTCTGTTTTGTTTCCGGGAATACCGTCAGATATTACTACAGAGGATGGTATGTATGAGTGTAAGTAAAGTGTAGTTATGTACAATCTCAGATCGACAATTTCTGAATGTGTGGTTAATTGAAACCCAACCACCAAAGAACACCGGTATCCACGATCTAGTACTCAAATCCGTATAAAAGTAACTTCCTTTACTAGGATTTGAACGTTGGAACTCTCGACTTCGAAGTCAGCTGATTTGCGAAGACGCATTCACCACTAGACCGACCCGGTGGGTTACTTAGTACCTACCTAACCTGACCGAAGATGTAACATGACAGCGGATTCATGTTACTGCCATACCAACAAATCCTACAACCCTTTCACTTCAAAATTAAACATATGTTTAATTTTACAAGTTTTATGTAAAAAAACTTGATAATAAATTATCGAATGACAAATTAAACAATCATTTACGATATGATGGTTTCACTAACAGCTAAATGCTATTTAACACTAAAAATGTTAATTTCATGACTAAAATCTCCTTAAAATACAAAATGACCAGCCTCAATACTGATGAAGCTACAATAAAAAATATATTAAGATATTATTTTAATATCTAATAAACTTATACACAAATATCACTCGCGCGCAAACACATTTTTAATCTACTTATCAAATCGGAGATTTAATTTCTGATAAGAAAAAAGAGTTGACTAAACCACACCAACTTTTGGTTACAAAACATATGTAAACTAGATGTTATCTATCCATTAAAACTCAAGCCTGATTTTTTAAAGTAATCAACTGCTGACAAAAAGAAAGCTAGCGATGGTTTGCAAAATGAAGAATCAAAAACATAAAATAACACGTCAAAGCATTTTATCAGTTAGGAAATAAAACTACAATGTTTGATTATGAAAGTATGGAAGACAAAATAAATAAATATTAAGAATTTTAATCCTAAAAACACACTTTTCTTCTGAACCAGTTGTAAATGTACAACTTAAACAGAATGCAAAAAATAAGTAGACACATTTTACATTTAAAATAGTGAATAACATTAATATGAAGTGCACCATTTTTTTAACAGAAAGGATGGACAAAAAACTATCACTGGAGCGCCAACAGAAGCTTTCAAATATCTTATAGAAGACTGTTGACAATTACAGCGGATGATAAAGTTTGAAACAAACAGGCTTTAGGGCATATCGAAGAAAGGAGACGTTTTTATCAGAATCTAGTAAGAACAATTATGGTTGCTTGTACCTTAAGGCATTCACAGTAAGTTATCAGTATACGGAAATGATTAGTAAAATCAAGCAAGAATAAAAGATACAGAAAAAAATAAAGTGGAATACATTAACATATAATTGGAAATATAGATATCAGCAATTACTTTAGAATAAAAAATATTGCAAAGAATAAGATGGAATGTAGAAGCACATCAAACCTGATAAATAATTAATGACCTCAAAAATAATATAACATTCAAATAAAACCTCTGGCAAAAGTACAGTTTCAATGAATTGGTTACATACACGGCTTTAAAGAGGTAATATCCGAGTGCTTCACACCAATATTATGCACTGCTTTTCATAAACTCTAAATACTAACTCATACTGGCTATACAAAAATCCCAACTTAGGACTGATTTGCATAACTCGTAAATCAAGACCTCTCCTCTAATATATACTAATAACTTCTCAATCTTGCTAACAATCTTTTACATAATATGTGAAAATCTTATAAACAATACGTAATTAAAAAAAAAAAAAAAAAAAATTAAAAATGACGAAAAATAAATACATCATATTGAAGCTGTAACATGCCAAAAATCAAAGCAACAGTTAAGTACAATATTTACAACCAAGTATCTATTACTGTTAGAAATTTTTTTTTGTTACATAACATAAAAATTGTTATAATTTCATTTTTTACGTATGATATGAAGAGTCAACAAAAGTAAAGCTTATACACTTATAATATTTATGCAATGTAATACATTGGTTACATGCTGCAGCCAAGAGGTTCTGAAGTCGGATATCACTCCTACACATTGATTAAACATTAATTTTTTTAATTTGCAAATAATCACCCGGAAAATTTTTAGTCAAATTTAACAAAAAGTAAATCGCAAACAAAAGCTATAATATATTCATTAAATTTACATCTTCATGCAAAATTTTCTTTTGTTTTCCTAAATTTGTATTTAATTTTCACTCATTTTACGTTTATGTATTCATTCACTTTAAGAATGTAGACGTTACTTCGATTTAAAATAATGCACTATCTTAAAGTTTAATACGTAAATTTGTAATTAAATCATTCAGATAAAACCATTTTGCATAATGGTGGGTCTCATGACAGCAATTCTTTTCACAGTGCTTGATTATAAAGTTGTTTATTTTAAAATATTTGCTAAACTGGTATGGAAAGAGGACTGTGAGTAATTTATTTACAACTGTTTCTTATCTATAAAGTCACGTAACATTGATCTTCAATATTAAATCATTGTCCATTTTTGCCACAAAAACAGTCATGTAAAAAGAATAATAAAGCATTAACACAATAAGAAAATATGTTAATAAAGAAAGAAATACCTGAAAATTAAACCTTATTTTTTTATTTCCCTACATAATATGGGAAAGAGATGAGACCTAAAGCGGTAGTTTTAAATTACGTACACTTTCAAATTTACATGGGCAAGTGTCCTCGCCAAATCACCAAATTTATTAAAATATAGATATACACACTTTTGTTTTCATTTTTCCCTTTTTGTTTTTGGAATATCTACATAAACTGTTCCTTTCAACTAACTGTTGAAAATCAAGACTATAAAAAAACCATAATAATAAAATCCACAACAGCTGGTCTGAATTTACAAAAAAAAACCTATAGTATTTATTATACTGCGAATTAAAAAACTATTTCAAAAATTATTTAATGTCATCATATAAAATTGTTGATAATAGGAGGAAATAATCAGAAAAAAAAGAATAATTACATAATTGACTATTATTATAAATAAATTTACTAACAGGTTAGAACAATATATATATATAAATAAATGTGAGAAGGGGAAATTGTAATCGCTTCACAAATTACTCGTTTCATGACCTACACATGATTTATCAGAAAGGGTTATCGCTACCTTAAAATATCATTTTAAAAAACATAAAATATTGTAAATTTCTTTACTAATATTAATAGACCGGAACATAGAAATATGTAATTTGTTCAGTACGCTCATTATTCTCTTAATTATGTAACCGATACCACACAATTAACACAAGTAAATGGCCATAAAATTAAATAGCAATCACGAACGAAATGTTAAATAATTATTTTTAACATCTTATGACTATTTTCTTAATCATCCGATTTTTCTTTTTGGGAAAAGTACAATATAAAAAAATTTCAAACAGCATTCTCAAGTTGAAAATCTAGAAAAATGTCTTCGATCTTACAAAATGAGACAACACTATTCAACTTTTAAAAACATTAATATATCAAAAACTGCGGCAGTAAGCTTTTTTGTAGGACAATCAGGGCACACTTCTCACAACACACAGAACACAAAAATGCAGTCGACAACGCACTGAATTCACTTTCAAAAACCACATCTTTTTGCAACAAATCATGCACGTACTAACATCAAAAACAAACAAAAAATTTCACAAATAAAACAAAATTTTATACGAGCAAACATAATTTAAGTCACAGACTCTTTGAACATATCACAACAGACTCTTCAAAAATTAAATCCAAACACTATCAGAAACCTACTAATGAATCATTCAGCACTCAGGTTATGAATCTTGACTTCAAGCCTAAATTGCAGCTTAACACTCAAGTAAAAATTGTATGGCTTTAACCTAAAATGTATTACCATCAAATTAAAAACTTTTATTTTTTTTCATATAGTTATGTAAGATTACGTCAGATACACAATTCATACTTCCAACACAAACATATGAATCTTGCATAAATCTGATTTATATATGTTAGTATTGGCATTTGATTACAATTCAAAAACTGGACTGATCTGAATTATTATTTTTAACAATGTACTTACTGAAGTTTGAGAACAGTTTTAGAAAATTTTTTTTTAGTAATCCTAATAAATACTATTTTTTTAGGAGTAAATTTCCTTAAATAGGAAAAACTTTGAACTATCAGAATAAAAAAAGACTAACCTCCCCTTGGACACAACAAAAGGAAGTGTGCCCTTTCTGGTTGTTTCACACCACTTTTTATAAATATTTCTAATTTAAAAATCAAAAGTGTTTTTTTTTTTAATTTGATGAGTGCCAGGGCAGAGAAGTCTTTTACTACAACTTACAGCGTTAAAAAATGTTCCATTAAACATCGCACCGAACTGCATCTCGCTAAATTTTTTAGTCGTGGATTATTCTACCCTTTTGTCTGATTTTTTCGGATAATTTTTTTGTAGATTTTGAGAGTCGAGATTAAATTTTTTTGCTATAAATAATCCAAAGTAAAAGTTCCCCCTGTGAACTAATGAAAAATTATGGTTTTAAACAGCATTGCCTATGATTTTCACCACATACATCTACATTAAGGTAGTAGTCATTGATTAAAGGAAAATGAAAAATCAATATATTCATGTGTGGTTTTTATAAAAATTTAATATAATAGGTAATTAGAATAAACAAGGTCATCATACCAAATTTCATAATTTAAAATACACATATTCTGCAAAAAATAAATAAATAAAATTCCTACATAGTTTCTGTTGCAATATTTTTAATCAGGGATCCACATCATGAATGGAAAAAAATTGGATCCAAAATTTTGAAGAAATTTACAAATAAAGCAGGACAGGTACTTAGGAACCAAATTAACAGATTACAAAAATAAAAAGTTGATAAAAACAAAAATATCAATGGCTAATGCAGCATTTAATGGAAAGTAACAGTTATTATCTAATAAGGGAAGATAAACTAGAGGAAGGTCCTGTGAAGTGTTATGCTTGGAGTGTACCTTCTGTATGAACATGAAACTTGGATGCTAAGAAGGGGGGAAAAAAGCAAGCTACAATCATTTGACCAAACCGAATGAAAAATTAATAACCAAAGAAGAAAATAAACAAGAATCTAATCTTCAGAATAGGAGACTGGCATGGATAAATCATGACAGAAGAATCGATTAAGGCAGCGGTAAAACAATCAACAGAGATTGGAAAAGAGAGGCTGGAAGAGTAAGGATTGCAGAAAATGGAAAATAACATTTAGTAAAAAGTTTAACTGATACTACAAAAGTATGCCTGGACATACACTGAAAGATCTTGTGGGTCCTTTTGGATATATATATATATATATATTGTTTATAAGAAATACTGGTGCATAAGTAAAGAATTATCTGGCCATCTGAAACATTTATCCCTAACAATTAAACAAAATGTGGGTTAACAATTAATTAACAAATTAGTTAACAATTAGTTAACAAAATGTGGGTAAACAATTAAACAAAATGTGACCAGAGAAAACCAATATTTCATTGACATATATTTAGATTATGATTTATTGGTCCTTTGCTAAAATATATAAATGTTAGCATTGACAAACCACTGAAAGATATTCTGCAGCTGTTAGTCCTTTCCAAATCTATAACATCTTTCTCTATTACAATTTTTTTTTTATACATTAAATAATATTTTATTAGTACGTTTTGATTTTTATTTATGTTTAAGGGTTAATTAACATCAAATGAATTTATTCATGGTTTTGAGCTATACTCCAATTATTAACGCTTATGAAAACGATGTTTCATTATTACACACAAAATTTATTAAAATTATCAATACAATGGATGATACTTATTTAAGTAATACTTATTACTTATTTAAGTATCCATACAATGGTAGATTATAAATGATAAATAATGAAACTTCTATCTCGCATCATCTACTGTAATTTATTAGTTATGCAAATAATTTTCCAAATGCTTACATTAAAATCTCAATGATACACAGGTGATCAGTTTAAATTACACCATTATTTAATAAAATTAATTTCATTTGTATTTGTTACATTTAGGCTGACTTTATACCAACTCATCTACAGTAAATGCTTAAAGTGATTACCACTTTGTTTCATACACTTATTCACACATTTAACCATTGACCTAGATACATTTCTTAACATCCCAGGTGTAATTGTTTGTATTGTAGAAGTAATATTCGTCTTAAGTTCTTCTAGGGTATGAGGATTATTCTGATAAACCTTTTCTTTAAGAAAACCTCATAGAAAGAAATCTAAACTGAAGAGGTCTGAGGATCATGGTGGCCACAGACCTCTAAAAAGCAGTCTATTCTCGAAAAACTCATGAAGAAACTGTCATAGAGTGAGCAGTAGGGCTGGTCGCATTATCCTGTTGTAACAAACAGTACTTCTACTCCCCTTCTAACAGCGCAATAAACTGCATTCTCTTGGTAGCGTTCAGAATTAATAGTTTGATAAAAAAATATTGGTCCAACTACTTTCTTTCTTGACACAGTGCACAATGCAGCTAATTTTTGCACATGAAGAGGTGACTCTACAAAAACATGTGGATTATATGCATGCCATACACGATAGTTTTGGCTGCTTATGTATCCATTAAGGTGAAACCAAGCCTCATCAGAAAAGAAAAATAGTCTAAAATTGATATGTTACCGCAGATAAAGTATTTGAACCACTGACAATAAATTATTTTTTTGTAATAAGCTTCATGAAGTTCGTGGAAAACTTGAACATGAAACTTGAAAACTTGTACAGGGTAAAACTAAAATTTTGCTGACCGCTATATGACTCGAACCGAACAAAATATTAATTTCTTGTCTTAACTTCCTAAGAGATTTCTGTGAGGATGCAACTAATCATTTTCTCTTTAATTGTATTCATCACCTCTTCTGTAAAAATTGTCCTCTTTCTGATTCGTATTTTGTCACAAACAGCATGTGATTTTTTTATCAATTTTTCAATAGCTGCTTAGCTTTTTTTATTGATGCCACCTTGTTGAATTTTTCAGTAAATTTGTTATGCATTGAATATAAGAATGTATGGCACAATACTGTTCGACAATGAACATTCTTTCTTCTATTGATAAACACATATTGACACAACGCTGTTCAAACAACTAACCATGTACTGATAGATGTAACCAGCTACTGAGTCAGTTACAATACAGTCTAATGGGCTTTCCCTCATACACCAACTGTAATACATTAAATTTCCCTCATTCAAATTAATTATTCCTGCTACAACAAATTCTGATGTAAACAGTCATAAAAAAAATAGCGGTGTACTTTTAAATTGATCACCCTGTATAATTTTAAATCCTGTTTTATGTCAATAACTGTTTGACATTCACAGGACACAACACCCTCAGATCCCTAACAGTGAAACTGTAATCACTGTCTTTGAGAGATATAAAAATATGTAGTATTAGTCGCACTAATTTTAAAAATGCATTAACAAGACTAGAAAAAGATTAACAGTTAAATATTTATTTAATGTTAAGACACAAATTCTCTTTTGAAATGCAGCTATATTTAATTTAGATTAACTGTATATAGATTCTCTGTTTTGTCAATTCCATAATGTTTCTTTTAAAAATATAAAGCTAAGTATAATTGCTTTCTTGTCTTTATTCATAACAACCATAATCTGTTATTTTCATAATTAATAATCAAGCTTTTTGGCATATTATGTCCATCAATTATAAGATATGTCATGATTATCTATATTTACAAATAATTATAATTGTTTTTAAACACCATGTAAAAAATGCACAGTCCACTTAAAATCCAAGGTTATCCTAATACAGCAGATATGATTTCCAAACTATTATTCACAGCAGCAAAGATCTTTGTGTAATATTTACTTTGATCCATTGCTAAGACTAAACCTTTGAAGATTTAATTATACAACATGCAATTATGTAAAAATAAATGTTTTGTTATAGACATTTACAATATTTCTAAGCCAACATGGAAAAAATCTCATTTCCTGTAAAAAAAAGCCTACAAACATTTTAATGATAAGTCTGAAACAACCGCTACCATATTTTGTTAAACTATAGGAAGTCTGATAACTCAACAAAATTCACTGATTATTCCTTACATACTAACCACAATTCAAAATATTTTCATGTCTACAGTAAAATTTACATAACAAATAGAAAATAGTAAAATTAAGAAAGTTTCAACAATACAAATTCAATAAAAATGAACAAAACTAATTTTAAATGTAAAGAGGTAAAGAAAACATACCAGGTAACGCAAATAAGTAAAATAATACAAAATTAGTAAAGTTAGTCACAAAGTGAAACCAAAAATGTTCAATCCCAAGTGTCTTTGCTTAAAACAATAACCTTACAAAAATACCAATGACTACCAGGAAAACTTGCATAAAAAACTGATTAAGAAAGGGCTAATAAACAGTTCTAAGAGAAAATGAAAATAAAATTGAAAACATATTTAAAAAATATAAAAATAACATTTTACATACTTTCCAATTTTTATTTTTAAAAATTGGTAGGGATTACTAACTGAATTTGAGTAATCACTATTAATTACACAAGAATTTGGTAAAAAAGTAAACTGTATTTGTACATAAATTTTTGGCAACACATTTGTTCTTATGAGTGAATATAGCTTGTGCCTATTACCAATTAAAAAAAAAAATATATATATATATATATTCTCATTTTCCAACTAACTTATATAATTAGTATATTACAAGATGTGAAAATATGTCATCCTAAGTAACAAGCAGACTGAAAGTCCATACAAACAAACTTTTTTTTTAAAGGAAAAAATGTAGCGCTACTGAAAATGCATTTTTATACCAATATCTGCAGAATTATTTGGAAATAAATGGGTAGTTATCAATGATGGCTGTCAGAAGTCCTTCAAACCCACCGGGTTGGTCTAGTGATGAACGCGTATTCCCAAATCAGCTGATTTGGATATCGAGAGTTGCAGCATTCAAGTTACTGAGAGAATAGGTCTTAAATTGTACTTGGTAAATGCAAAATCTTCCCAAATAATCAGTATTTTTTTCTTTCACATATGTGCAACTTAAGTATCCCGTAAACCTGGCATGGAGGTATTTTATTCTTGTGTATGCTGTGCAATTTGATTTGTGAATGATGCCTCATTATCATAATCTATAACCTTTCAGTTATGGTATCTAATGCACATCAAACATATATCCTGATAATGAATATTTTCATTACTTTTAATATTAATTCTATCTTATCTTAATTTTTCTGTTATTATTGTGTATACTATTTCATCAAAAACAATTCAATACATATTTTTAAACAAGGAATGAAGTTCTTTCTTTAATTTGAAATGAAACAACAGTGAGAAGTGGGAAAAAAATCAGTATAGTTGAAGTACATGGAAGTCACCAGAACTGCAAATACATTAAATTTAAGGTTTTAAAGGTACCAAGAAGAAGTTTAAATAAAGCAATGTATCAAACAACTGTTGTTTTCATACAGACTATTTTGAGAATATGTGTAAATATTACTTCGTATAATTTTGTTATGAATACATGCCTCTTAAAAAATAAATTCTGATTTATTATAACATTTAATAAAATTCAGAAAATAACCAGAGTAACATGAAAAAATATATATATATGCATATATGCCATGAAAATGAAACTTTTAAGAGAAGTAATGTATGGACCATTGCATGGTCTACAATGGTTATGGATCCAAGATTACTGTTCTTTCAAACCTGCTAACAGGAATGATTCACTAGCTCCACTGGTTGGAGTGAAAATGTAAAAATGAATCAATACATAATTTGTCAGACTACAACAATAACAAGTACATATAAAAAAAATTATCTAATCAATTAAAAAGTTATATGCCACGTAGACAGATAACCGAAATCTGTATTTACTACAATAAAAACTAGGAATGTACATACATCATACACAACACCACAGTGTCTAAGCAGATTTGAATTTTAATGCTTCACACATAAAATATTAAAACAACATTTACTAAAAATAATAATACTTAACTATTTAAATATGTTACTAATCAACATACTATTAATTCAATTGTGAGTAAAAGTATTAAATACACCATATATAAAATCACACCTAACTGAAAAAATAAATAAACTAATCTGTGATATTGTTCACTATTGTTACGCCTTGATTGACAATGCAGCTGCTTTCAAAGCACAATACAAACTTCAGAGTCCAGATTTATTAGCGTAAAATAATAAATACACCCTACCCTAAATTTATCCTTAACCCAATATTAAAAAAAATTACAACACAGCAATTTCCATAGTCTACATAACGTGTTAATTCATTGTAAAGTGATCATTCACTGTAAAAACTTGTTAGAAAAACTTACAGAAGGTACATGATGATCAGATACTGGAACAAAGGGCTAATTAAATAATAACAGAAACAATTACTATTAGCAGTCTTTAAGGTGACCATGACTCAATCTTTAACTCTGATAGTAATATCAAAAAGGAAAAAAATTCAATTAATGTATAAGTTAAGTTACGGAAGAAATTGATAAATATACATCAAGGAAAAAATCAAGTGGCCTTAATAAAAAAGTACTGTTTTATTTCTTTCATAAATGGCCAGCAAACAAATGATGTAGGAAAGATAATAGGTATCAAAGCCAACTAACATATGGAAGATTGATGAACTAAACTCATTTATATGAATCTGACAAAAACCAGAATATCTTCTCACAATAAGTAAACTATAGCAAAGCATGCACACATAACTCACTCACTGACACCATCTTAACAAAATAAATAAAAATTATATTTACAAATAAATTAATAATAAAAGATAAATCAAGTTGACATATCAGCCTTAGAGGAAACAGAAGACAATTTTAAAAAAAAATGCAATGTAGACATCAGAATAACAATCAAATTTTATGCAAAAATAACAGATAAATTTAAAAATATAAATATAGAACAAAAGCAAAAGAATTACTCGAAACATTATCACCAAACACATGCTCCTATGGAGGAATATACAGTAATAACTGCACAATATTTCTGAGTACTATGAATCATGTTCGAATATATAAATGTATATGTTCATGTTGGAATATATAAACTTAACTGTTCAAATCCCACAATATTCTTCATTGATTAACGAGAATACAGTTTCAACAATGATAACAGTGAACTTTTAAAAACTACTTGCAACAACACAACTCATTTTCTAACTACCTCGTAACATAAATCCACAAACATTGGCAACAACCATCTTAACACTCTTCAACATTATGAAATATATTTTCACACAAAAACAAAACAATGATACACTTATAGAAGAACTAATGGACAGTTCAAATCATTTGCACTTTTTACATAACATTCTTAAAATGTATATGTATAATAAAATAAAAATTACTAGCAGTAACAGCATCTGACAACAGTGTCAAACACCTTAACAGCTTTAAAAGAAATTTATTTTTTTGTAGACAAAGTTGACATAATTATTTAATTTTAGATACAAGACAATTAACCACAGATGTATCTTTCAAGTTGATTTTCCATTTAAAAACTTCTTAACATATTTACAAAATACAAAACTTAAATATTGATTTTTTTTATGTACAAGACACTAACATTCTAGTGCTTACTTATTTTACCCTTATTTCAGCTGTTATTAATGTAGGAAATAATACATATATTTGTACCAATAGTAAACATTAAACCAATAAGTTATCAACTACCTATTAGTATTTGTTTCAATTTTTGCTTGTTTTCCATCTTTTCTTTATTATATGTATTCATGACTATTTCTAGCTCTTTATAATCTATCATTCTTGAGTTACAAACTTTAAAACAATCAATTGCCTCACTAATTCATCCATTAAAAAATTAATTTATCAATGTTTTTACTACTATCATTCTTATATTCATAGTGGACTTCTGTATTTCTATTTTTTTTTAAATGTTTCAATGTCAACAGTTTACCATTGAAAATGTTAATCATCATAAGACTCATTATTCCGAAACCCCTGTTATTATTTTATACATGATAAAAATATATTCAGTCATACAACATATTTTTACCATAAACAAATTTATTTGTTCCAACATATGCTGCCAGTGAAATACAAAATAATTAATAACATCAATCACTTTTCACTGTGATTATAAAAAACAAAAACCACTGTAAACTAATTTGAATAGCTTACATTTTGGCTTCTTATAGCAATAGCATGAATAATAAAAACTGCGAGTAGTCAAGTCACAAATAATGAACAATTGCTGTAAATTAAACAAAAACAATAACTAAACACAACAAATGCAATCATTAAAATATATGGAAACAGAATGATAATATGGTATTAACATATTAATGAAGAAAAATTCAAAACAATTTTTTAATAAAAACATACGTAAAATTTTAATGATGATTCCATACAAATTCATTATCTGATAAAGAACCAATACTTAATTAATTACATTGTAATTATGTCCTGATGATTGATTCATAAGTATTCAAGTCTACAATTAATCTAACTATGACTACCCAAAAATATCTGAGATCTACATATTTTACTATATGAATGAGACTGCTGCTGATATCTTTATTCTATATATTATTATTATGGAACTATTTTTTACACTGATCAGGTTCAATCATAAAAATATACATTAACCTAAATCATAACTAAACTATGAATATACTACACACAATTTA
This sequence comes from Lycorma delicatula, assembly GCF_047948215.1. Lineage (NCBI taxonomy): Eukaryota > Metazoa > Arthropoda > Insecta > Hemiptera > Fulgoridae > Lycorma > Lycorma delicatula. Next base: position 178,517,609 of record NC_134455.1, read on the forward strand.
TTATACAGCTACAGGAAAGTAATCTATCAATACTTATATATAATGAATAATTAATTGAAGCTCTTTTTTTAAATATCTAATAGGTTATTAAGTTAAATGTAAATAAGAAAATACTCATTAAAAATATTTATGATTAATGTTAATAAGAGAGATTATAAACAATGAGGATGTTTACACACAAATTAATTATTTTGACTGGTATATCTGTAAGTTTATGATGAATCATTTATAAACATATCCTGGTTTACAATAAATACAACCCTCCAGGTTGGTCTAGTGGTAAACTTTCATTGTAAATTAGCTGATTTTAAAGTCAAGAGTTCTCAGGTTCAAATCTTAATAAACATAGTAACTTTTATGTGAATTTGAGTACTAGATTGTGGATACTTATGTTCTTTGGTTGGGTTTCAATTAAATACAAATCTCAGGAATGATCTGCCTGAGTTTCTTCAAGATTATATACATTTACCAGTGCAATTACACTGATAAGTCACTACTGACTTAAATTGTTAATGCAACTATAAAAAAGGAAATAAATAAATACAATCAATAAACCTGTTCTCAACCTAATTTTTCACATTTATTCAATAAAATACAGCAGATTCCAATGCGTATAACACCTACTGTTCCCTATTTGTATTTATAAATGTTTAAACTTAATTGTTGCAAACTTTGAATGCGAAATAATTAACTAGCAGTAACATTAATTGAAGGCTTGATTCAACTGAATATTAAATGTTTATTTCTAGAACTTGCTTCTAAATTATGCTAACACACTCTGATTTAGTTTTTAGAATATTTAACATTTTACTTTTTTTAAATTACAACTTCTTTAAAAATGACTACAAATGTGGTTTTCATTATATTTTACTTCTCTGGCATACTTTTATTGGTTTTGACTATCACAGCTCATTTTTTTTTATAAGTAACTAAGTAAATGATAGAAAACAGACTATTGATGCTCAATAAAAAATTAGACTAATGTGCACACATCATATCAAAATAAAACCATTAACTTTTTCTTTTCCCACAAACTTTTTTTTAATGTTAATGAGTAAATAATATTAAATAAATACCATAAGAAGCAGATGAATTTTATCAAAATAGTAGAAATCTTCAATTGTTTAACTGAAACCCATTAGTATCCTTTTGTTTTGTGAAAATATCAAAGAAACACTAATATATTGCCTTTAGTAATAACATTGCTTACAACTTAAAATTTTACCTTTCATTTGATAAACTGAATGTTAATTAAGATAAATATGGAATAATCTGTGATTTTTAAAAAAGACCCTGCATGACCCTTCAAAACAATTGTAATTAACAATTCTAGGTGAAACCACTGTCATTAATACAGTTAAATACTTTTTATCATTATTATATCTTATTAAAATATTTGGAACTTACAGAAAAAAATTAAGCTAACAGCATTCAAAACATATAATGGTTTTTGTATTTTTCAGTTAATTTTCTTTTGCTATCTAATGCTACAAAAGAAAAAAATCCTGATTAAATTTAAATTAAGTTATTAGTTTAAATGCATCTTTTCATTAAGTTTCATCTAAAATGATTCATTTCAAAATTTATCAATAAAATTGCAACATCAAATTAATTTTAGTATTAATACTTCCAATATAAATATAAATAAACATCATAATGTTGTTACAAATATTAATTACACGATACATTCTTCTTTTCAAAAAGTAAACCGTAATTATTATTATTATTCTTAAAAAAGGAAAATAAAAAGTATAAATTATGTAGGAAAATAAATAACTAAACCATATTACAGCACTAAAAAATTCAATTCCTACATCAATTCAGGGTAACACCATTTTGCCTTATATTCACAAAAAAGTTACAATAAAAAAATAATATAACATAGACCTAATTAATAAAATATTGTAATAAAAGTATTAAAGTTAAACTCACAAACAAATAAAAATGAAAGTAAATATGTATTTATAAACTTAATAAAAATACCTCGATCATTTAGAATATATAACCTAATCTGCATTACATTGTGTAGTCTTTTTTACACATATCCAGTTACCAGAATAAACTGCAGCTAGTGGTAAAATCATGATTAAATACTTACTAACTTAAAATAAGGCACAAAACGTATTAAAAATTTAATAATTTAACTGCAGTTACATACGGGATGTTGATGAGTGTTAATAAACACATTATGTCAGTAATAGATCACATAAACAAGTAAATGTAATTGAGCCACATGATTTTATTAATTTTTGAATAATCAAAACAAGACACTTAAATGCGAAAATAACGAAGTACTTATTTATACACCCACAGTTTAAATAATAACGAAAATTTGTCACACTAATTAATTCTTAAAAGAAGGGCAACTGAAAACAATGCAAACATTCAAAAAAGAACACGGAAAAAAATTGTATCTAACATGAAGCACAAGCCTACACCGATACCGAATCAAGGCGTAGCCAACGAAAACTGGGTTAAAGAATGCGGTTTCAAAATCAGACTACAAATATTACCTTTCATTTTATATTAAATTTGTATATTAATAACATAAAACACTAAAATAGGTCACCCGGCAAATATCTCTTTAAGTATCGATCCATTATAATAACTCTTACCTCTTAACTTAGCAGAAACAAAGAGCCACGCTGCCTCGTTAGTTTTGAAATGAAATCTCAAACTTTGCTCACTTTCAATTCACACAAACGGCATGAATTAATAGGAGAAACCGATCCGTAATTCATTCAATGGTATTTTTGTTCCTTAAAAATACAATTAACCGTACAAACACACTAATATTTAACAAAGTAGAATAATACAAAACAGAAGTTAGATCATCCCCACTAAACAAAGATGGTGTCGAGTCTCGTAATCTCTCGTTACGTGATCACAATAACGAGAATTCGCGAGATCCCAGCCCATTGACCATGAACAAAGACATTACCACCCACTTCCCTAAGCGCCACCTGCTCAGTTAAAGTTTACTACTTGCAAATTAAAAAAATTAACTATAACGAATTGTTTTTAAACATTTTCACAAATATTTCAGTCGCCTCCTAAGTTTTAATAGTTCTAAAACAAATAACTTTCATAAGTTATCTAAAAACGCCATTTAAGTATCTTTAACAAAATTAATATATGAAATAAAAGTTTTATTTTTGTATAAAAGGTTTTCTAATTAGCATATTTTTATATTTCGTTATATATTTGTACTAATAAATCATTTTAAAACTATTTTGATAATTAGAAAGTTGTCAAAAATACGGCACTAGAATGTATGATGAATCTGATGATTTAGAAGGCTTCGGTAAGATTATCATTATCGCACAGAACACATGTTGAAATCACCTGTAATTTATATACCAAATGCTTACTGCTTGCCGTTTTCAGTTGTTATCTGGCAACTTACCGGTGAGACTACGTTTTGCTACCATGGATGAAGTTGATGTTGTTAAAGGTCTTCAAAACGTTTTGGACAAAGTGTTAGCTGCTTCATCAAGACGTCCTGAAGTAAGTTTTAAATAAGTGAACCCTGCTGAATATAAATCCCAGTTAAAAGTATGACGTAGTGAGTTGTATGTGTATAAGTTTTATGTTTTGAAATATTCTCGATTTCAAGTTTTACGTTTAAATACCGTAGCAGAGTAATAACTTTTCATCAGTTGTTTTAAAGCACATTTGAATTTCTTTTGGTTTTTGGTTTACTTTTGCATAATATTTCAGAAATTGCTGATTGGATATTAAAAATTATTATGTTTATGTAAATTATTAGATAGCATTGAAATTTCACCTTCATCATGTGAGTTTGGGTTTATTTGAGCAGAGTTCAAATCTTGGCTAGAAACTTTGTGTAATATTACTATTAATTTATTATGAATAATGTATTAGATTTTGTAATGGAAATTAAAAGGCTAATGTCTTAGTAATAGATCACAATAAATTAATCTAAACCATTCTTCAATTTCAGTGCAGTCTGAATCAAACATACACATTGCAAATTGAAAAATAAACTGCATAAGCTTTACCATTGTCAAAATAGTTTATTATACCTCAATCAAGGCATGCAAATTTGAAACTATTCCTTAGAAAGGTAAAAGTCATAAAGTATTATGTTAGATAAAAAAAAAAGTTTACCAATTAGCCTAATTTTATAATATAAATAAATTGGAAAAATGCACTTCTAAATTAGAAATATCCTATTATTCATTAATGAAAAAAAAGTTTTCATTTGTTCTACAATTTAAAGAAACCTTAGATTTTTGTCAAATCTTGCTTTCCGGGTGTTCTCTGAATAGAAAAAGTAATTCTGCTATCTCATGGAAGCCTGTGAAAAATGACAGAACTGATTTTTTATCAGTTGTTCTGTAAATATATATATTTAAGCTAATTACTAGTTAATAATTCCTGTTGATAGAAAACACCTTAAAACCTGGTGACTGATGACACTTAAAACATGAAAATCTAATTACCCTTCATTTATATATATATATATATATTTTTTTTTTTCCATTCATTCATATTAGTTTTTGTCTTCTTTGGTTTGCAGGGAATTCATTGCTAGATGTTCAGTTTGTTCTTCTTTGCTTTCCAGACCTTTTTCATCTTTTCACTATGATTCTTCTTCTGTTAATCAGTCTACTTCTTGGTTGTCCTTGGTTTATGATCTTTGTCTATGAAGTTCTTAAATCTGTCAATTATTTTCCTGAATTCATCTATCTTCTAAGATGTCTTCTGTCATCTTCATTTCCTCAAAGTCCTTTTGTGTTTCTGTAACCCAGTTGGTCGTTGCTTTCATCTGTGTAAGGTGGTTGAAGATCCTTTTGGTCAGTCTGTTGTCCATTATTTTGATATCTATATTGTGTGTGAAGTTCTCTGTGTGTAGAGATTCTTATTAGTTTGTATTTTACAGATGCCATATTCTGTTTTCCTTGATCCTGGTACTTGTATTTTCCTGACTATTCACCTTTTTCTTTACCTAATTTCTTATATTTCTCCTTTCTTGTTGATTGTTAGGCATGCCATGCATGTAGTCCTTCCATTTTGATGACTATGTTGTTGTAATGTCTGATTTTGGCTTTGTAGGACATGCTTCATTTGTTGTATCTGTTTTGCAAAATTCCATATGCTTGTTTCAATTTATTAATGCGTTCTATGTTTGCTGTTTTATCCAGTCTGTTGAGTTATATCCTTTCTCCTAAGTACTTAAAGTTGTCTGCTCATTTAATGTTGTTGTATTTCAGTTTCATGTATTTTTCCTTTTGGTGTTTATTTTCCATATATTGAGCTTTTTGTACAAGATTTGTATGCCAGTTTTTCTAGCAATTTCTTGATCATTACTTCCACTTCCTCCTTGTTCAGCGCTAGTAAGGCAAAGTAATCTACCATGTTATCATGTTCTTATAATTTTTTCCAGAATTAGGTTGAATAAAATACGTGATAGCCCATCCCCCTGTCTCCTATTTTTTTTTTCCCAACGGTTCTGATATTTCTCCAAGGAATTTAACTTTGAAAGTGGTGCTGGTTAGGGTTTGTTTGATTAGAGTTCTTATTTTCCTGTCAGTGCTGAATTCTTTTAATATTTCAAAGAGCAATTGTCTATTAGTGGAGTCATGCACTTTTTCTGAATCTATGAACATGACACTATGTTGTTTTTAGTATGGTGTTGGTGCGTTTTCGTATTCGGAGTCTCAAGATGTTTTTGAGAGGGAAGATGTTCCACACAGGATCTACCGCCCTATCTGAATAATCCTTCATATTCATAGCGTGGATGATCAGCCTGCCTGCATGTCACTGCTGTACTATTGTTCACTTTGTAGCATAAACATGATGCATGATATGTTTGGTAGTAATCGTCGCCACTCCAAGCTCACCATTACTTGGCGGTGACTATACAAATAATATCATCACCTTACTTGTAATGAATGTTCAATCATCTTTATTATACATTTAAAAACAAATGAAATAAATACATTGAATAGACACCACAAAAAACCATCATAATAACTATTCTGTGTACAGAGAATTGTATCCTGTAGGTAAAGGCAATATATTGTATGGGCTGTTAAGAAGGGTGTATAAGTGTATCAATTTAGATTTTATGAGCGATTGAGTTTGTATGTACCTGTATTCATGTTTTGTATTTATTTGCTCCAAGATGTTTATGCTTTTGTTATTTTCATTCTTATCGGTGAAGATTACAATTTTGTCAAAAATATTGATGGAGTAAGGAGCTAATTACAAGTTTCTGTCTCTGTTGTAAGGAAGGATTATTTCATGAAGGTGAGGATTTTTGTTTTTACTGTATGTTGTAAGAATATTCCAACTAGTAAACACGAGTTTGATGTACCATTAGATTATATGTAATGTTTCATTCTCGAAAATAACAGGTTTGTTTTGTGCATTGTTTTGTTCATTATTTCAGTGCTGAGTTTTGTACAGGTTTTTTTCTGTTTGAATTGATTATAAGATTGTGATTGTTTCAGTAATGGAAATGTTTTCTATATTAGTTTTTTTATTTCAAAAGTTTAGTTTGGTATTAAATATATATGAATGAACATTTCATTAAAATTTGTAATGCTGTACATTTTTCATTATATGAGTCCATACACCAAATATCATATCATACTGTATGAGAAACATTAAGGCCGACGTCATTGGCTGCATTTTGTGATCGTCACTCAACATGCACATAGTTTCCAGTATCCTAGGTCTTTAGTCACAATTGTGTAAAGACAAGACCTGTGATTTCTGCAGAACCATTTACTAGGTCTGTTCCTTTTGATTGCAATGTTTAAATCAATATTGATATAAAATGGTATATTGTGATGATTTTGTCTAGGGATCATGTAAGTTTATGTGTTGGAGCACTTCATATTACGGGATGAATTGGATGCCTTTTTTGTAAATTTTGACCAGCGACTGAAGTGTTTTAGATGAAGTTTCTGTTTTTCTGTGATAAAGCATTTTTATTTTTTTTAAGGAGTTTTTTTTATTAAGTTTTGACATTTGTGTTAGAATTTTGTTAATTCTTTGATGTTTATATAATGAATTCATGCACTTTGTTATAAATTATTCTGTTTTAATATAAGAATAAGTTAACAAAATTAACAGTGGTTAATTTTGTTTGTTTTTACAAAAGTGATGTTCTGTATATTTCCCATTAGGGTGATTAAAAATTATATTTCAATGAAGTGGTTTTTCTTGTTTGAAATATTGGAAAGTTTTTACTACATTGTTTATGACATGTAATGTGATTTGATCTTTATATGACATGGTTTTTATTGTAATCTAGTGTTTATTATAATTACAGCAAGTGGTTTGTTTGTTGTGCAAACTTTATTCCTTTATCAAGGATTGATTTTTGTTTGATATAAATGAAATTTTAATAAGATTCATCATTTGGGGTAGAATTTTTATGTACAAGTTATTTGTGTTTTTTGGACTGAGGTTGTTTAAGTTTTCATTAACAAAATTCAAAAATTTATTATATATTTGTCAGTTCTATCTAAATAAAACACTACTTATAACACTTACTTATAGCTATTTTTTTGTTAAAGAAATCCTCAGAATTCTAATAATTGTTTCAAAGAAGCCAGTTTTTTAGTTTCTTTTTAAATTGTTGATTTAGTAAGCAAAGAAGTTTGTCAGTTTTTAAGTTTGCTGTTTATAGCTGATTTTTATTTTTCTGTTATAATGTTCTATATTTGTAAGTCATATTTGAGGTTATCTCGTTATTACATTTGTGTATCTGCTGGTTTATGTAGTTGGTAAGTAAGGGTTTAACAAGTAGAACAGTTTTAAGTATGATCAGGATGTATGCAATTAAAATTTCTAATGCTGTACATTTTTCATTATATGAGTCCATACACCAAAACTTCTGTTTAGTCCTTGCAGCTTTTTTTTGTAGACGTAATCTTTGTAATTATGATTTAAAAGTATTTCTCCCTGTATATGAGGGGTGTTTTTTTTTCAATCTTTGATGGACTATAAAAAAAAGACACGTTGACATAACAAAATGATTTTATTACTGAAAGTTGAGTAGTATTATCTTATTTTTCTATGTAATCACCAGAACAATTGAGGTATTTGATGCATCATGACACCAACTTTCTGATGCCCTCTTCATAGAAGTTTGCTGCCAGTGACTTAAGGTACGTCTTGACAGCCTCCTGAAGTTCAGAAAGGTGTTGTCCACCCAACCATGCCTTCAATTCTTGAAAGAGGTGAAAATCACTAAGTACTAGGTTTAATATATACAGTGGATGGTCGAAAACTTCTCACTTGAATTGTTTGAGAAGGTCTTGTGTCATGTTGGCACAGTGTGGTCATGGATCAAAACCATGCCGGACAAGTGCATTCCTCTTTGTTTGTTCTGGATCACTCTGCAGAGGCAGCATAAATATTCACAGTAGACTTCTCTTGTTATTGTTGTTCTCTCTTCCATGAATTCCACCAAGACACTTTTATGGTCCCAAAAAGATGTAGCCATTGTTTTCCTGTTACTCAGTGTCTGAACTTTTTTGGCTTGTTTGGAGAAGTATGCATTCACTGCTTAGACTGTTTTTAGATTACTGGATTGTCATACTGGAAATCTCATCACCACTAATAATATACTTTAAAAGATCTTCCTCCTTATTATCACTGTATGAGAAACATTAAGGCCGACGTCATTGGCTGCATTTTGTGATCGTCACTCAACATGCACATAGTTTCCGGTATCCTAGGTCTTTAGTCACAATTGTGTAAAGAAAAGACCTGGGATTTCTGCAGAAAGTTCACATATTGTAAAACTCCATTTGTCATGGACAAAATTATCAACACGCTCAACCATACTTACAGTACCGACATACTTGCATCCTTGCCCACCTTCTTCATGGACATCTGTTCACCCTTCTTTAAATTTCCTACTTTATTCCCATACACTACCATCACTCATAGTTTTCACTATACACTAGGTTCATTCTAGCAGAATGAACCTCTGCTCTAGGTTCATTCTGCAGTGGATTTCAGCAGCACTACATCCTTCTGCTTGCAGAAAACATATCACACTTCGCAACTCACACTTGGTGGGAGCATCAGTCGTATTGACCATGTTCAAGTGCCCATAGCTCGGCTCAGACTGATGCAATGAAGCTGGCAGTGGCAAAGGTTGCGGTGGAGGGGTGGCTCAATCACATGACATGCAGACCTGGCTTCCACCTATATCTTGTTTACTTAGATGCATGTGGTTGAAAAAAAAAACAGCCCTTGTATTTATATCCATAGTGTGAATCTTATTGCAATGAATATGTTTGTTTTGGGAGAATAAGCATTTTGAAGTTTTATTATCAAAATGCTAAGCCCATTTTAGAATACTTAGCTATATGAAACTTGCAAAATAATTTTCTGGTTCTTGGAAAGAGTATTCTTCATCATTTATAGCAATCATTGCCATGATTAAGTTAGGTATCAGAATGGGCTGCAAGTGCCTACTATGGCCCTGAGTAAAGGAAGTTAGATACTTGCAGATATGTAGAATAACTTAACTAATAAATTAAATATAAGTACAGTATTTGTAACTTTTAATTAAGAATGTTCAATCTTAGCATCCTAAAGAACTAAATTTACAGTCATAATTCAGTGAAGGGAGACTCAGTACAAATTGGTCACAAACATAACCTGTAAAGTGTTTTTTCTGCTTTATAGGCAGTTCCAGTTTATAAGTTTTTGTTGTAAGCAATGCACATTGACAACCAGGTGTAACAGCACTTTATCTTTCCAACATTCACGCTGCAAGTAAGAAAACTAAATTTTAAAATACTAAAGAAATTGAATTTTCAATAATAATAATGATTGAATGAAAGGAAATCATATTATATAATATGACCCTACCGTTTTTTCATTCTATATCATTGGACAGTGATATGTGTTTTTAAAAATGATTATTTGATTTTTATTGTTATGAATAGTTAGTAATTGTTTGTTTTATTATGGAAGGAAGCGGGGCAAGCCAGCCTCCTAGGCCTTTTAAAGTTCCAATTTTGATTAAAATTCCAAAAGAATAATTCGTGTAGCCCTTTAATTAAAAGTGAGTACCAGAACATGGTATAGAAATGTCCATACCATGTGGAAGATAACTACTAAAGAAATAGAATTACTTCTCCTCGTGGTGTTTTCAATTAAGAATGATGTATTTTTTTTTCTCTACATAGGATGTCATTGTAGGTAGATCTGCAGATACAGCTGCCTCTAGAATGGTTATTAATGAAAAATACAACCTTTCTTAAGTGATTTTTAATCAATCTGATCAAAGAGTCTGGAATGGCTTGTTAGGATTTATGAACTGGTATTTTTCCCAGACTTTGTCCAATGTTTTTTATGTCAACTATAAATGTGCAATTATGTCGCTCTTAAAAACTGCTGTTTTTTGTAGCAAATATATTTTTGTCACAGTGAGGTTTATGGTCTGCAAGAAGAAGATGGCTTCTTAAATCCAAATAATTTCCTTCATTTCTGACTCTTAACTTGGTATTCCAGCTTCTAATACAACTATTTTATTGTGTACTGAGAGAAAATTTCGGTTTAGATTAACGTGAATTCAGTCCTAATGGCCGACTGCCAGTATTGCCAGTGATTTTACATGCAGCAATACATCTTATTGTGAGGTGCGATTGGAAGTTTTAAGACACGTGTTGCCACTGCTCATTAAGAGGGAGTAGGTTTGCTCATGAGTGTAGAAGGAGAAACTCGTTTTGTCCTTCAAACATCCTGAAAAGGTAACAATAATATTTTTGTTGAGTAGAGAATGGTATCCTGGTGAGTGAAGATGTGTTTTAGATTCTTAGCACATTATTGATTCCACAAAATAGATGAAAAAACAGAACAAGGAGTTTCTGTCAATTTTGTTTTGAAAACTGGGAAATCAGCTTCAGAGACTTATGAATGCTAAAAAGAGCTTTTGGGGATAAACATCTGAGCTGATTGAATATCTGGCAGCATATTCAAAGATGACCACAAATCAATCGAAGATGATGCCCTGTCTGGCCGACCTTGCACTTCAAAAACCCACGAAAACATTGTGAAGTTAGTGATTTAGTGACTCATCGCATTGAGGGGTCAAGTTCACCAAGACTGAAAAAAAGTGTAACAAAATCTGTGAAATGTGAAAACCGACCTGTGATTTGCTTTGATTGTGTGAGTGTTATGCATCATGATTTTGCCCATAGGTGGTAGACAGTTAACCAAAATAACTAAATAAAATAAATAAATAATTCAAAATATTATAACAGTGTCCTTCAACAGTTTGCCTAAAAATGTATCAATGAAAAGGTCTGCAATCTGGCAAGACAAGAATTGGTTCCTCTACCACGACAATGCATTGTACGTTCTTGACCATGGAATTTTTTGCCAAATTGCAAATTTTGTGCTTCCACAACTCCTTCTATTCCACTGATTTAGCTTTTGTTGACTACTACCTGTTTCTTAAATTGAAATTTTCACTGAATGTGAATCGATTTGACTAAATTGCCTGAAGACGTTCAGGCAAATATAGAGAGGATTCTTAATACCCTTAAGAAGAAGGTTTCCAGGAATCCTTCCAAAAGTGGAAACATCATTGGAGTTATTGTGTTGTCAGATGGGTACTACTTTGAAGGAGATCTGTCACAATAGCCTGTAAATATCGCTGTATTGAAATTACAAGCCCAATTTTACAACTTTTCATCCACACCAAACATATTGATTAATGCATCCATTTTTTTTCTAATTTTGGTGTGGAAAGCTGGCATACTTACCAAGATTTAATTTAGGTATACTTACGCAATAGGAAAGTGATCAATGAATCGGGAAATATGGCACTACTGTTCTAGTTGGTGATGCATCTACTGTCACCATCCTGCAGTACATTGTAAACCATTCTAATGACAATAGTCATTAACAAGGAGTACTGTGCTTCAATGTTTAAATTTTGAAGAAAGTTTGTTATTTATCATAGTCTTCTTTATCATTCCATACCAATTTAAACCAAATAACATTACTCATGGCACGAAACATTGAATGAAGAAAAGTAGTCCTCAGAAGAATGTCTCCAGTCTCCCCCTTTTAACAGACTTCAAATATTAATTGGTTTTTAAAAAACAAATGTTGGTTTCAAATTTTGTACAGCTTGTTTTTAAACATTATTAATTTTGTATACTATTATTGTTTTAATACCATTAATACATTTAAGCTGTATATTTGATTTACTTTAAAACAATAAAATTTAATAATGCATAGTTGTTATTTTTTTACTAAGTGTAAGATATTGGTTATTATTTTTTAGGAACTGCAGTTTGTAAAGCCTAGATTAGTTGCTGTTAGCAAAACAAAGTCAGTAGATATGATTATAACTGCCTATGAACATGGTCAACGACACTTTGGAGAAAATTATATACAAGAACTAACAGAAAAAAGCATTAATCCTCAGGTAAATAAATAATAGAGAAACTTATTAAAAATGTAATATGATAATAAATACTTTATGCAAATCATAACATGATTTTATATCATCAGATCAGAAATTTTCTAGGTTTATTGTATGTGAATAACTAAATGAAATGTTTCAGTGTTTGTCTGGAAAGATCAAGGAAAGGAAGTCTGTGAAAAATTTTTATCAGTATTCCATTACAGAGTGCAAAATTAGTGAGTAAAAAAGAGAAAAAGTTACAGTCCATATTAGTACATTAAAATAATAATTGTATGTAGATAGTGACTTTACTGTGTATATGAATATTCATACTTATTTTATATTCATACTGGGTATGAATATAAAATAAATAAAATGTGTACAAAACAAAATAACAATTTTTAAGGCATTAATTCATTAATAATTTATATATAGTACACATTAAACAGAATATAAAATAAATAAAATGTGTACAAAACAAAATAACAATTTTTAAAGCATTAATTCATTAATAATTTATATATAGTACACATTAAACAAATTTGCAGAAAGTTCAGTTTTATTTAATTAGTATTATTCAAAATCTTATGTGTAGTTATGTTGTTTATATGAAGGAGATGTTTTAGTTTAATTTTAAATATTGGTTGGAAGATCCTTTAGCTAGGCAAGCTATTAAAAATAAAAACTGGAATATAATAAAGTATTTTTTTCTTAGGCTGAAGTATTATCTTGTGTAATGAGAAAATATTTGTTTGATACAGTTGAATATTATTTTTAGTGTCGGTTGTATATTCATAACATAAATATATAGATCATCAGTAGTGTTAATTTACCAAAAACTGATATTAACTAATCACATTTGCCGATACGAAAGATTTGACAACCCACTTTTGTTTCCTGAAAGCTTGTTTTGATTTTAAACATAGTCCCTAAAATATTATTTTAGACAATAATGTACAGAAATGTGATAAATATTTAATAATATGACAAACTGGGATTGAATAAGTTATTTCACAGCCAAACAACGTGGTTATACAGTTATATATCAATACCAGTGGGAACGCTGTCTATGCAGTTAATGCACTTCCTTAATAACTCAGAATTTGCAGACGACCTAATGCTGATAGGCATTATCCTAGGAGCAATCAATTGTATGTTGTGGAATTAGAAAGAGCTTAAAAGAAATGGGTCTTTGTTTTAATTACTCGCAAACCAAAATTACTATCAGTAATTTTGGTAATGAAATTAAAGAAGTGAAACAGATAAAGATGGGCTGAAAAGAATATTGTTTTCAAAGACTTTGCATATTCAGGAGATAGTATATCTTTTCATAATTGATTGTCCTAGGAAATGCAGAGGTAAGTAATTCTATACAGTCTAGGACATTGTACAGATTTTGCCTTTGAGGAAATGTTGAAAGCTAACATAGCGGTTAAGTAAAAGAAAGTGTGACATTTAATAGTTCTATTGCTCTGGTTTTAACACAGGTGGTAAATTCAATCTACAAAAATTGAAGAAAGGAACATACAGGTATGGCAAAGAAGCCATATATGGGAGAAGTGTGCCGAATGTTAAAGGAAGGGACAAAATCAGAAGCGAGATTATAAGAATGATTATGGGAAGCTGAAGTGCCAATGGGCTGGACATTTAAGTAGAAGTAATGAGTGCAAGGAAGTGGAGAAGAGAGTGCCAAAATTCAAGGTACACTGCTCACCAAAAGAGAATACACCTTTAAGGGAATGCCTATGTATTTAGACAAAATATATAAGTATTTTTTTTTTATAAATACTGGACAAGTAATTCTAAATATTGATGATATAATTTTTTCCATGAACTATTAAAGGTATATTATTCATGTGATTAGCAACAATCATGTGTACTTAAGAAGTAGATTGCAATGGTTTTATTTGTGTATAAAGTCAGATTATTGCAATCCATCCAAATTATTTTATTAAAAATTAATGCAGAAGTTTCTAGAAGAATCTTGTTAAAGAGTGTCTTTTAATGTAGTTGGAATGAATAGCATCTGCAAAGACGAATGATTGATCTGATATTTTGACAGATAATTCTCTAGAAGGACTCCACATTCAACATTTTAAGTGAGAATCTATATCTTTATTTTATTGGTTTTGTTATCAAAAGTTGAAAAACTTCAACCATCTTTTTTAATGTATACTCTTGTAAGATATTATTTTATATCAAATTTACAGTTTGTATATATATTAATAGTGAAATAAGATGGTTGTATAATTAATTAAATTACTGATAAGAAGATTAAATTAAATTACCATTTTATTTATTTATTACTTATAAAGATTATATTACATCATTATCTTTCACTTAAATACAGTTATTGCTTTTAATTTACATTTTTTTAGTGATAAAATTTTAAAACAAATTTTAAAGGTAATTGATTAATTCTTGTTGTACTTATAATAGTGCTGTAAGATAAATGATGTAACCACTGAAAATTTCAGTTAGTAACTTTTAATATTTTCATTGTAATAAACTTACATCTCTGAAAAGTACTGTAACCCTTATATTCTTATTAAATGAGTAATTTAATTTTAGTTTTTTTTTAAATTCATATTTTTATTTATGATTGAAAATTGAGCTTTAAAAATGAATTATAGCAAGCCGGATATTATTATTATTGGGTAAAGTTAACAAAAAACACAGCTTGTATTTGCCAAAAGAAATTGGACTTTAATTATGTAAAACAACTGAACTTATGTTAAAGCATAACCTTAAATTAAATGAAATTATGTAATTAACATAACTTAATGATACTTAATAAATATCAGCTGAATCAACATATCAGTAATAATAATATTAAATGAGAAAATACATGAATATACATTTTTCAAATACACATTTTGAAAATCTACAATTTAACAAAGCCTGAAAACAAGAGAACATAAAAAACCTTATTTGCAATTATATACTTAGAAAAACATAACATCAATAAACATAGTATGACTGGAAAACTATTGCATTACTATTGCTGTAATATTGAAAAATTAGCAATGAACAAATGTCATTAACTTAGCAAAATAAATTACAACAATTCTTATTATTGGCACTGGCCTTTCCTGATTTATGAACAACAAACTTAGCATTAAATAATTCAAACATGTAATTCTAGTTGAATGCAGAAAAAAGGCCACAATAATATTCTAGTACAAAAAAAGTTAATTACAATAATCAAATTGAAATAAGTAAACATATAAGTAGAGTTCATATTAGTAAACAAGCTTTCTTGAAAATATAAAATTACAAAGAAGTCCTAAAACATAACTGCACATCAGGAGTAATTTGCTTTAAGTTAATTTAAGAGAAGTAATATGAATACAGTTCATGAGCAGAAAAGAAATAATCTCGGCGATTAACAAGTTACAAGATTAAATTATAGAGTTAATTACAATAACAACAAATTGTAATAATTAAGCACGTAAAATAGGTTGCAGCTGAACGATGACACAACCTTATATAAGCCACCTGTCGTGAATAAATGGTTCTTAAACTAAACTTGAAATTGAAATGCGTAAAGGTACGATGAACTGAATGTTCCACAAATTTTAATGATAAAATAACTGTTTAACGTAATAAATAATGAAAATTGAACTTGCCTGTAGCACAGAAATATTAGCAAGAGACAAACTCGTGAATGAAGGTAAATGAATACATACAGTAATCCTGGGCGTAGTCCGCAGTAGTGTATCAGGAATACAGGGTGAGACGTGGTTTAGAGGTTGAGCGGGACGTGGCGTCTCAAAAATGTGGCAACGAGTTTGGAGAGATTCTGCATCGATGAAAATGTAATCAGCAGCTAGAGAAGATTCGGCGTCAATAGAATTGGCAGTTTGTAGTAATTGAAGCACTTTCAGCATAGACATAATATACAGAATTTGAAGATTAAACTTGAGAAAGAAACGAGGCAAAAACAAAACATAGAGATCGGTGAAATAACGAACCACTGACGGGTAGAACTAGAGATAATTTCGACAGAAATACCGCAACGTGTATGCGAGTATGAATGCGATGAAAATATTAGCACAAAGTTTGAGAGCGAAAAGTCATAAGCGACTCTACGTGGTGAAGGTCTGATCTACTCTCCGAAAAAATGGCGTGAGTGAAAGGAGGGGGAAACCACATCTAGGCAGACCTAAGAGAGTGTGTGTTGGCAACAAGAGTAGTGTCTTAGTGTTAGTATGAGAATGATTAGAGAAAACGTTTGGAATTCGAGAACGAAGACATAACAAAAATAATTTACAAGCAAGCAGACCACTAAAGAATTACGTAAGGCTGATAAAATAAATTCTGAATACGCAAGTTGAAGAAATGACATCAGGGCAGATAAAGAGAAATAGACTTCTAGGAACTATGACAATATTGAAATTGGTTGAGAATAAAAAACACTAAGCCTAATATATACATTAAGACTAAACAGCAATGAATATTGCGAGATATGAAATACGTTGACACCAATATGATAATGCAATCAGCAAGTCAAACTGGAGACAGAGAAATTGATATCGAAAACAAACCCAAACAACCTATTTAAAAATACACGTAGATAAGCCTTACAAAAATGCAAAATAAATTACTAAGACTGTAACCTACAAGACTCAACCATAACCTTGAATTCATTGGAATAAAACGACTTTACGCAAATGGCGTAAACAATTATATTATTATGATTATATATATTATTACATTATTATTATATATATTACAACTACTTCAATAGGTAATAGTACTTGAGACATCTTTAGTTATTACTGTTGATCATAATTCCTCTTTGAATGAATGTGTAGATTGCACGTAAATATTTTTTTTCTAAATATATAATATTAAATATTTTTGTTCTAAAATTAATATGTAGACTATATTAATTTAAAATTATAAATCTTGTAGTGATTAAATAATGAGATTAACATATCAGATGCAATTCATATTAACCAATTTTTATTAGATTAAAAACATCCACCTATATGAAACCAACAAAAGTATTTTTGGTTAATTCAGTACAACACTTCAGTCTTAAAAAAGAACCTTATTATTATTTCATTCGCAAGTGTAATAAATTACCATGCACAGATAATATCATTCTACCAATTTATTTAAAATTAAACTAAATCATTTTCTTTTTTAAAATTCACTATTACCTACCTGATGAATTTTTAAGTTACATGATTAAAAAGGAAAGAAAAGGCTTAATTTTCTGCTTTTTTTTTAATATGTATCCAAATAAATTCAGTTAATATTTCTAAAATGTTATTTTACATCAATATTATTTTCTTATTATCTTAATTCATCTATTTTATATATATATATATATATATATATATCACTATTGACTTCAACTGCTTCTATTTTTTTTTTTTTTTTTTTGCTGCAGTTCCTATCATCTTTCCAAGCAAAAACTGGGGCAGTTGACTTTTTTTTTGCGTGGTACATACCTATCCATTGGTGATATGATTTATAAAATATATAACAAGCATCCCCATTGTGGCTTTGCTGATACTATGTGGTTACTTGCATTTTTGATTGTGATCTAGGGATATTTAGCCAGTCAGGGCTCTGACCGACTGGACCCCACCTGTATTCATTAAACTCATGCATCCATGGCGGAGTAGTAGCATCTCTGCCCTTCATCTGAAGGTCCCAGGTTTGAATCCCGGTCAGGCATGGCATTTTTCATATACAACAAAATTCCATTTCTATATCCCACGCACAATCTTCAAGCTTATTTGGCGATATCATCAATAATAATAATAAATAAAGATTAGAGCATATTCAGTTTATTGTAATTTCTTCAGAACAACAGTCTGTTAGTACAGGTCCCCCACTAATTGTTCAAATCGTATTAAAGGCAATTATTTTTATTCGGATTTGAATACTAGATTGTGGATAACAGTGTTCTTTGGTTATATGGTTGAAACTAACCACACTTCTCAGCAATGGTTGACCTGAGACTGTACAAGACAACACTTTATTTACATTCATACATATCATCCTCACTCATCCTCTGAAATAATACTTTACATGGTTCCAGAGACCTAAACAGAAAAATAGAGGACCCATTAAATGATTTTACGTAATCAGAATTACAGATATAAATTATTGTCAAAATATTATCCAATCTCATAAAGATTGAGTCAATAGCGGCAGTATCAAATGACAAAAATGTAAAAAACAGTGATTTTTTATCCCTTAAAATAATAACATTAAAAAAACTCAAAAATGGTTTTTAGTTGAAGATTATTTGCAAGCCCAAATTGAGTGAATATCTCGTTTATTGTTTAGTACATAGAATATCTCGTTTCCGATTACAGTAAATGAAAATTTGCTATCATTGTTCAAATTTTTTTTGCCTTTCTTCACCTGTGAAAGTCAAATTTCAAAAAATCTAGAAGTTGGTTTTTAGATATTCACATGAAAATTATACATATCAAAAATCTAAATTGATATTTTTTCATTTATTACAGACGGAGAAACACAAAATAATTGTAAAATTTAATGTTACTCTATTTTAACCCTATAAACTCAAAATTTCAAAAAAATTTTTTTTTTTTTAGATATTAACATGAAGATTACACACACCAAAAATCAACTTGATATATTCAATTGTTACAAAAAAAATTCAAGAAATCTTTTGTACTCTGATACTATAGGAAGAACTGTATACAAATTTTCATCAATTTATCTTTAGATTTGCTAGGCGTCTATTATAAATCATTCATGACATTTTATATATATTATATATTGGTATCTATCCTGATACCTATCTGATTAAAAAAATTATTTGATTTTTAAGTAAATAAGAAGCGTTTTCAAAACTTAACATCACCACTGGACAAAATCGAGATTATTGTATTGATCAGTAGAGCTAGTTGGTATCTATTGGCTAATATATCATTCTTCTATCAAAACTTAATAAATGCATGCAATTACCATTTAAAAATACAGTTTCTTAACAAAACTTAACATCTCTTCCTGCTGAAATTGTTCAGTTGTTTTGTATCAAATGTAAACATATCCAATGCTGCTTAGAATTGGAATATGCAATTTTTTTCAAAAATTAACATGTCCATTAAAAGTTTGTTTCTTGACTATTTGTAATTCTATTTCTAAAATATCCCATTAGATTTTGGCACATTCTTACTTCCTTCAAATACAACACATTAGAGAAATGTTATGTTGGTAACTGTGTGCACCAACGCCTGCTACATCAGCTGAGCGTAGAGGTTATTGTTTAGTTTTAGTGTTGGTAGGTGCTTGTATTTAACTGAATAAAGCTTATTTATTCAAGTAAAATTGAATAAGATATTTTTTTTATATGTAATTACTATCTTTAGTGTCCAATATAAACCGTAGTGCGCAAGAAAAAGGTAGAAAGGTGGTAGAAAATCATAAAAAGTACTGCAACAGTGATCCCAACTGCACGTGTCTTAAAAGTAAAGCACTACTGTGTAACCATGATAGTAAGTCGTTTAAATGTAATAAAGTAGTAAAGTGATGTATTCATATATATATATCAATAAATCTAAATCACATTTACGCAGCAGAGGGTAAGATTAATCAAGATAAAATGTCACTTAAGTATATTTCTGCCAATGATCCTAAGAGAAAAAGATCAAAAGATGGTACAACACCTAAGACAGTTTCATTAATTTACTTTTTTAAAAACCAAAAATCTGGAAATGATAACAGTTTTTGTAAGATGTTTTTTGTTTTGCTTTGAGTCTCCCAGCTGCTAGAATATTTAGTAAAGTTATCAATTTAGATCGTGTTCCTAACAAAAACCGTGGTGGTAATAGAAAGTTTAAAAAATATGAACCTGAAAAAGAAAAGGTAAAAAAATGTTTAAACAATTTGCCTGCTTGTGAAACTCATAGAAATAAAAGTAAAAGAATTTGTTTACCTTCAGATTTGAATGTTGCAAAATTATATAAAATATGTAACGCTAATCAGAGTGAAGATTTAAAGGTTACATTGCCCATTTTTATAAATTATTTTCCACTGAATTTAATATTGGACATAATAATCCAGCAACTGAGAAATGCTTTTTTGTGTCTATTTAAAGAATGAACTGATTTTAAAAAAATGGTTGTAACAAGAACCAAATTAAGAATTCATAAATTGCGTGACAATGCTTTTTACGACTTGAATGAAGCACAAAATAATGAAAGCCCCACTTTTTTTTTGCTTTTGATTTATAACAAGTTCAACCTTTGCCTAAAAGCAACATCCAAGAGGCCTTTTATAGTCGGCAAATTTAATTTTATTCATTTTGTTGTATAGACCTAGATTCTAGAAATCCAACATTTTATACTTGGACTGAAAACCAATCGAGCAGAGGAGCCACTGAGATAAGTCAGCTCTCCTAGAGCATTTACGATCACTTAATTTAAGTAAAGTTGATTCAGTTTTGTTGTTTAATGATGGCTGTGCAGGACAAAATCAGAATGCGCATATTGTCCATACATTGTGTCACTGGTTGACAACAGAATCCCCAGAGATCATTAAACAAATTCAAGTAACTTTCCCAGTTTGTGACCGCTAATTCCTTCCTGCTGATCAGTATTTAGGAAGAGTTGAAAAATTATTACGAAAACAAGTTGAAATAAAATCCGCAGAGGAATATGTAAAATTTTATAAAGAAGTTGGTATAGTTAAAGAACTAGGGAAGGAATGGATGATTTACGATATAAAAGATCTTGAAAATGTGTATGCTAAAGTAAAAGGTAGTGAAGCAAAAAAAAATCATTATTTCCAAACCTAAGTCAAAAACTGGAAAAACTGCTAGTAAAATACAATATTTTACCAATTATAAATTTTCTTTAGCTGCTGAACTTCAAAATTGTAGGTCTGTAGTTAAAAAAGAATGGAGTGTGATTTTGCGCGAGTGCATTTTAAAACAAAAAATATCTTCTGAAAAAATAAAGGTGTTGAATTTGCTAATTAAACACTCTAGCAATGACTTGGCTTCTATTCCAGAACTTCTTTGGCATAAAAAATAAATTTTTAATGATGTGGATGCAGAAAATGAGTCTATTGATGAAGTTACTTGCAACTGTCTTGCTGCAGTCTTCACGTGTAAAATATTTTTTATTGATTTTGTGATCTTAATATTAGAAATTAAAATGTAATAATTTAAATTTAACATTAAAGGTTAGATTATTCAACTATATATTTTTTTTTTCAGAAGTTAACACATCTCCCACAGTTTTTTATTAATTTTTCAGCCATTTCAAATGTCGTTTAAGTCAATTTTTGAGTACAGAATTAAGAATGAATGACTAGCATTTTCAACTAAAAAAAAAAGGAACAATTGTATTAAGACTGTTAAGCTGTGGGTTTTTTGTGTCTACTAAAAAATTAGAATTGCTGAAGATGTTAAATATTGGAAAAAAAGCTCTTCAAATATAATCCTCAATAATTAATTTTAATAATTAGTGAAGTTTTAAATGAAACTTGCAGCAACATAATCAATTTGTTTTATATGAAAATAAAAAATAAAATTGATAGATATTTACTTTTCTTCTCTCTGCTGAGATGAAGCAGTATACATAATGCATTATTTCTCCACAAAAAGAGAGTAATAATTAGTTACTCTTTTATATTACTTCTGCCAGTTTTTCTCATGACTGTTTCATATCTAAATTACCTGAGGTACAAAAAAACCATTCAGGATAGCTTTCTCTGGAAGTAATGATTGTATAGCAATCCCAGTGAAAGAATATTTGTTAAAATCGCCGAATATTTCAGTGGCTAACATTTAGTAGACTTGACTTGCTGAAATGTAATTATATATTTGGCTCAGTAAAGAACACAACATGAAACCTCTACTTACTTTTGCTTTTAAGCCTGTCATGGGATGTTTGTTTTTTTAAAGCAATATTTGGTATGTAATTTGCAGAAATCATGCGATTCATGTCACAGCCATTACACTAATTGCACTTTAACATACATGCATATACTTTTTTTATTTTAATTACCTAGAAATAAAATACCTTATTTTTAACATCTGCTAACTGATCATTAATGTACAATAAACTATCTCCAGTTTTGCCCCCCATTTTATTCTCTCGTCATTTACTTTTTATCAAACCTTTTTCCTCTTCAAACCTCCATTTATGTAATTTTGTTGTTGCTTTCAATCTTCTACTATTTGCATTCTTACTCAAATGCCATTTGACCTATTCATTTTTCTTTTATTCTTTTAACATATTACATCTTTTCAGTCTTCTTTTTTCCAGCCTAGTGTTACAGGCTTTATTCCAATTTCTTTTGTTATGGTTGCTTTAACTATTTCTGCCTTGTAAAGCTGATGAGCATATTTTATTTTTTCAGTTGATATTCAGTTCTGATTTGACTTCAGAGTCCATGTTCACAAATCTATCCACTTCCTTTGTTTTCATTAATCATTAACTTGACTTAAAGAAAGAATATTATATCAATAAAGTAGATTTCTATTCAATATGGCAGCTCTTCAAATTTTAGCAGATAATGTGCACATTTCCAGGCTTCATATCTCACTTATCCTTTTTAATAAAAAAAAAAGCTGACAACTAAGTTGCAAACTTTCATGGCGTTGGTTATTTATTCTTATAAAGTGGAAAAATAAATTTTACATGAAAAAGTTTCCTAAGTTTTTTTTTGGGGTGGGGGATAATTATGACAAGGTTTTATTGTAAAATTACAAGTATATGTTTAAATAAACCAAAGAAGGTTTTAAAAATTCCAGATATCAGTATTTATTTTTTATGCTCCCCATTTCCAAAATCATATTCCAAGAAAATATTTTGATTTTATGTTAAATGGAAAAAACTTAAAAAAATTTCCACAAAATCCAGTTCAGCATTACCAAGGATTGTTTTTTTGGTGATGGAGGAAGAAATTTTATTGTAATATTATACTCAAAGTTTATTGTTAGAATTTTAATAGTATTAAAATTTTAAATAAACAAAAACAGTTTTGAAAAATTTTAAATATCAATATTTTTAAACTTTGACCACTGCCCCACCACCAATATCGCCCCAAAATATATATTTATATTTTTTGAGGGGTCATTTGTAATACTACTATGCTTAGAAAGACATTAAAATAAATTCAGTTAAATAAAAAGATAGTTTTTCAATTTTTGGGGAAGGAGGAATTTTGGGGCAAAATATTCTTAAAAAATAGTAAGATAATATGCATGATATACCGAGCATATTATAAAGTGAGGTTATTTTTGCAAAACTTTGAGAAAACGGACCTACAAACCCCATCATCCATCCTGACCTCATAGGGGAAGACACACCCGCCTTATGACGATCCCGGTCACCGCACCACCCCCTCCATTCCTAGTCCCGATGGACTTTACTGGAGGTCATCTTCGAGACCCTCAATACCTGATTACATATTTCATTCTTCAGTATGACCTCAAGATATAACATGTTTATTGGCAGCTATCTGTACCACTCGTGCACCGTGCAACTACAATCACTGTCTGGTGCTGTATCTACTAGAAGATGGTGCTTTGTACTACCATTGCAACCATCCATTATCCACTATCATCTACTAGTTTCTGTATCTATTACTATCTGGTGCTGTTTCAGTGTACGTAAAGTGAGCTTTTTTTTTGTCGTCCGTGATGAAATGCATTTTTGTCGGTAGAAAATATATTTTCAGGCCATAAAGTAAACTTCCCATTTTCAAAATGGCTTCAAGACGCTGCCAAAATTATGCAGTTTCTTTTTATTACATTTGTGGGGAGTTAATGATGGTAAAGCAAAAAATAAATATAAAAGGTTTCATTCAACAAATGTATCTCGCGTATTTCAGAGTGAAAATAGGAGATCAAGACTAAACTTGGGCATCCCACTACGTTTGCTACACATGTGTTGAAGGACTTTTTTTGGAGTTCCAGTGGTATGGCGAGAACTACGAAATCACACCAATGATTGTTACTTTTATTTGATTGGTGTTCACGGTTTCAATTTGAAGAATAAAAAAAGAATGGTCTATCCAAATATGCTTCCACTTTACGCCTGGTTCTGCTTTGTCCAGACATACCAGTGTCAATTCCACCAGAAAATTTAGCTGAAATAAACTATTCCAAAGTGATTTAAATGTAGATAACATTGAGGAATACAAACCTGGAGATAGCTGTGTGTCAGAGCTTTATTCACAGTCTGAACTAAACGATTTGGTTCGAGACTTACATCTGACCAAAGAAAATTCAGAATTACTTGATTCAAGGCTTAAAAAAAAAACAACATGCTAGCACACCACATTTCCTGGTTCAGTTACAGAGAAAAGGATTTTCTTCCACAGAAAATCTTCCTTTCAGAAGAAGGAGAATTAGTTTTCTGCACTGACATATGTGGACTTTTTACTTCTTTTAACATTCTATTTCAGTAAGTACCAATTGGAGATTGTTCATAGATTTATCCAAAAGAAGCCTCAAAGTTGTCCTTCTTCACAATGAGAATATGTATCCAGCAATACCCATCGGAGATTCTGTCCATTTAAAAGAGGGTTATGATAATTTTGAATTCGTTCTCGATAAAATCAAATACAACAGTAATAAGTGGATTAGATGCACACAACTATCACAGGCTTGTGTAATTGTTTATAAATAAAAAAAGTAGCATTGTTTTTCCTGAACGTAGTTTGAATTTGCTTTAACCTTAAAATTTAACCTTGCCAATGATTGAGGAAAGGTTCAAAAGTAAAGGCAGATTGGGCTTAATTGGATTAATGGTTCTAAATAATAGATATTTATTTTATTTTTCCACATAACATCATTTCATTCCAAGCACTTTTGATATTGTGAAACCAGCTTCAAACCCACTGTATAAAATCTTGCTGCCTTGTTTGAATTTTTTTCAGTTTTGGTGAACCAGAATGATGCTATTGCATGGATTGTTTCATCTCAGCATTGACTAATGAAATCCATGTTTGTCACCAGTGACAATATGGGAAAAAAACTTCATTTCCCTCATGATTAAGCGGTCGAGAATAACAAGTGCAATGTCATTCTGTGATTTTTATGAGCACTTGTCAAAGTTTTTGGCACCCATCATGCACACAGTTTACAATAGCCTAGAGAGTCAGTCTCAACAATGTTATTATTGAAACTTATGTAAATTCTAGAGAAAGATTACTAACTGTAAAGCAATAATGTGACAATTAGGTAGATTTCATAAGAAAGCTGCCTATTGTAATGGGTACCATGATATTTGACTTCCAAAAAATTTTGACATGTCTTTGGGTTTCACATCCCCCAGACCCCAAAACCACAGTCAGCTCAAAAATTTGTATATATTCATTTCACTTATAACTACCATAATTTTGCACCAATCACTTTTAAATTGTTCCTTAAAAATAACTTTCCAAAATCTTGGCCAAGTTCATTAACCACCAAAATCGGACCATGGGGGTGGTAATGGGGACCTTTTCAAAAAAAGATTATTGCTATAACTTTCTTATTAAGTAAGATATGGAATTGTGTAAAGTTCCTAGTATTCTTTGGATAAGGGCCTAAAACTTATTTAAGTAAAGTTTTTTGATATCACCAACCATTGGTCCAGGGGGTGGAAAATTGGGGTTTTGAAGATAAAAAAATCATACCTCCCTTAATAGATCCAGTATTGAATCTGTTTAAAGTGATCATTAGTCCTGTAAACATTACCTAAAACTTTTGTCTGTAACAATTTTTTATATGACCAACCCTTATGGCAAGGGATGACCAAAATGTTGCTGGAATTGTAAGAAGAAGGGGCTTATTGTATGCTAAACATGTGAAACCTTTTTTCACATACAGCCATTGTTGTATTGAGTAAATTTGAAGTTTTTCTTAACTTAAAGGTGGAAATCTTTTTTATCTCCTATTTAACACCAGTGAAATCTACCTCCACTTTCTGGTGTTCCGAAAGGGATTGTTCTTTACTTTTGCATTCACACATTCAATAAGATCATCAGTCCGGACACTAGGTCTGCCACTTCTGTGTTCGTTATGAATATTTGATAGACCTTCCTTAAACTCATGACACCATTGCCTTATTTTTCCTTCACTCATTGTGGTGGGCCCATATGTTGAAACATAACTTGTGTGAACACAAGTGATGTGAATTTCAGCAGCATTATGTTGTCTTGCATTTAGAAATGTAATCATTGATTGAACTTCACAACTGGCAGGATTTTTATTACTGCATTCATTTTAACACACTGTCTCATAAAGGCAAACAACAATGAAGTGATGTCCATGTAGCAATTGCATGCCCAACAGACCACTTAAAGCAATGCACATGAACCAATCAATCTTGCCAGTCACCATTTATAACTCATCGACCTTTACTTTTGAACTGTGCCTTGAATAATTTAAAGTATTTTTATTATTATAACTGTATTCATTTTTTAATTAGTGTAGTTTGCTAGTTTCTTATAATAAATTTTATAAACTGATTTTTTTTTAAACCAGTAAATTTATCCTTGTACTGTGGTAATGTAATCTTCCAGTAAACAAGGATCTTTACATAAAGCGATTTTGCATTCACAACATTGAAATGATGTATCCTTTCTTGTTACTTTCCCATTTTCTTTCTTCCCTTTTTCAGAGCAAACCTTGCACATTTTCTGACACCTTTTTTTTTCTGGTGGCACCAGAATTTTCTCTAGAAAGTGTGTGCCATTAATCCCGTCTTTTGACGGGATATTACATTTAATAACACGTAAATATGAACTCCGTCAAATGACGTGATCCGCATTTCTCGGTAGTTACGTCATTCCGTCAAATGACGGGAAGAGGACTCTTAAGTGTTAAACCTTTTGTACAAGACACATCCAGGCAGTATTTACTGTCTGCTCACATCAGCGTGGACCTGATGATCTTTCCATGCATAGTTATTTCTTTTAACTCAAGAATGAACAAGCTCAGCCTTTTTGTTGTTTTATGTTCATTTTGAGGATCACGACATGTGTTATCACATTTAAAGCAATCTGTCATTTATAAGATAAGATCAGTCTTTAGGGTTTGGAACACAAGAAATGAGAAATGTTTGACCACATGAAATTTAGCATCCAATTTTTTGAAGTGTAAGATTGAATGTGATTATGAAGATATGGATATGGTGAGATAGTGGATTAGGATTAAGTGAATGAGAACATTCATAAAATTGAATGCGATGTTACTTGTCCCTAGTCAATGAAGATTTTTTGTGAAATTTTGAATAGAAAATTTGTTTGTGGTTTGTCTGCAATTTACTGTTGTTTCAAGATCATTGTTGCATGAAATCATGACTGGACATTGCACTTAGAAAATTGTGTAAGGAAATGCTAACAAAAATTCACATAATGAAACACATGGAAGCAGCCATTGAATTTTTGCAGTGATTTGAACACGAAGGAAAATGTTTTCTTAAATTGATTGTCATTGTTGATGTAACAGCAAAACATAAGTTTTCAACAGAGGCTTATCTAAAAGCCAAAAAATTTAAGACAATGCTTGAAAACTTTATGTGGTATGATATAGAACCAAAAGTGTAGTATACCATCATAAATCTTCAGCACCTCTGAAAATGGCTTAAATTTTCAAGAACAAAAGGCATTCGTCATCAGACTAAGTAAAATTAGGAGTAAAGTGGGATTCATTATAAGTACAAATTAATCTTTTTTATTTATATTTTTTCATTTTAAATTGCATATCAGTATGCTAACCGTATTGATTCTTAGGTGATTTAATCCAGCTAAGATACAAGAAAGAACCTGTATTACCCTTTACAAAAGACTAGAACAGGTTGGCAAAATAACAAACAAACTCTTTACTTTATAAAACAGTGCGTTATATACACTGTTTTTCCTCAGGTTGGTAAATAAATTTCTATGTAAAGATATTTATATGGAAGAGTAACTTGTATACATGTCATCTGATTATCTCATGTAAGTTATGATAAATATTTAATTTATAGCGTTTATATTAAAAACAGAGGTGTGGTTAAACTTAAAGAGTCAGGTGAACTGGAAAATAATTCCGTTTCATTGAACTCTTGTGAAATTTTGCCATTCTTAGATAAAAAACTATTGTTAAAACTGAATATTATATAGTTTTATCTGAAACATTAGGTATATTAAAGATGTTGTAATTAAGTTAGAAAAGTTTATATACAGTAATTATTAAATATTTTTAAGAGTTTAAATGTGTTATTTTAGATATTAGAGAAATGTCCAGATATATGTTGGCACTATATTGGACATTTACAAAGAAACAAAGCACCTAAAATTGTACGTATTTCACATCTTTATATGATAGAAACAATTGATTCTGATAGAATTGCTTCAGCAGTGAATAATTCTTGGGGTGGAGTAAATGCAGTTGATCCTCTTCGAATTATGATACAAGTGAATACAAGTGGAGAAACAGGTGAGCTTATTTTACATCTGTTTCACCTAAGTAGTAGAATAAATTCTGTATAAATTTAATTATCTTTTAGATAAGATAAATTTATTCACATAACTTATAATTACGAGTATGAAAAAATCAATATCTTATGGGTATGATTATCTTATTTAGTAATACATATTTCTTAAAATATTGAACATTGCATGTAAAATTAAAATGTAATTTTTTATTTGTAATTCTGTTCTCTTAGTTACATTTTTATGTTTGTAGTTATTTGTTTTTTGCCATATCATGTTTCACGGAAGTGTTCAGTGAAAGTTAATCTCTGTTTGTTATTTATTAATGATATTTAATTTCTTCTCATTTGAACATATTTTAGTACATTTTTAATTTATTTTAAGCAGTTCATTACTTATGTATTAGTCATGAATCTACCTCCTTAATTCTTTACAGTCTGCCTCCAGTATTTATTATTTGTTTATGTTTGTAACAACACACTAAACAAAATTTTTTGAATAAAACAACTTATCTTAAATTGTTTTCAATAAAACTTCTTGAAATTATCTTTTGTCAAACATCTTGTGATCATAATGCTCTCTGTATCAAATTCAACTGAGTGATTCTGCGCTGACAGTCTATTACCTCCATATGGCGGGAGATATAACAGCATTTCCTGTTTTTAAGCCTTTTGTAATTTATAATATTTCATCCACAGCGCATCAATAATACATGATTTAAAAAAAGTTTGTATATAATTTTTTTTTAAATCATGTATTTCTGGTTTTTTTGCGGATGAAATACTGTTTGTTATTTTGTTAAATGCAACATTCAGCAACAAAAGTAAATTAATCAAATATAAAATTACCAACCATTAACAAAGTTAAGAGATTTTATACCTCTTAATATTTGAACTTAACATTAATACCCATTAAACCTTTCTCTCAATATCCTATTTCATGTATTGTTGGTTCAACAAAGAACATTGAGAAGTTATATATTAAAATGTTCACAGATATTCAATTTATTTATTCTTGAGTGTATTATTCTTTAAAAAGCAAGTAAATTGTATGTAACAAAAATAATTCTGATTCTGCAGGGAAATATACAGTAACTAAACAAAATTAAAGAGTAATTATGTTATGTTACTGAAAGTGCAGTTAAGAAATCAGTGATCAACTTTATACAAGAAGTATTTGTGTCTACTGTTTACAAAGTTAAACTAGCTTATGCTATAACATATTTCTTATTGAGTGTTGCATGTAAAATTCATTAATATTATTTTAAATTAATGTAATTTTTTATTTGTAATTCTGTTCTCTTAGATTTTTATATTTGCAGTTATTTGGTTTTTTTTTTCATATCATGTTTCATGGAAGTATTCAATGAATGTTAATCAGTTGATGTATCAGCTTATGTAATCAGTTGAAGATCAGTTTATTTTTAATTCTGTTTTTTTAGTTAGATTTTTTTATTTTCAGTTATTTGTTTTTTGCCATATCATGTTTCATTGAAGTATTCAATGAATTTTAATTAGTTGATTTATAATTTCTGATCTGGGTACTTTGAATTCGTAAAATTACTTGTCACACTTAACTGAGGAACAAAACACTTTCACTTTAAATGCTGAACAGAGTACACTCATGATGCATTTTTTACTTGTTACCTCGCTGCTATTGAGGAAAGAATTTACTGGCCCTTTTAGGCAGTATTTATAACCCTTCAGCATAGAAGTAGTCCTGATATATATGTAGTCGACCCGTTTCCTGTTTCATTCAAGTTTAATGGTTTCAAAACATCTGTAGTCCTAACTATTGTTTTATTTTCCAGAATTTTCTTCATTTTTTACTCTATTTTAAAAGTTCTTTTCATTGATCCTCTTTGTCATTTCCCTTATGTAATATATTGTCTGTTTACATTTTTCTTTGATTCTCTTTTTCATTCTCACATGTTCAATCTCTTGAAGGTTTTCTACTTATCACTGTAATCTTAAACCACAGCTATAGCATTATTAGGGGTATTCCATTTTAATTCAACAAATGACCAGTGCATCACTATTTTTTATTTGATGATATTTGGTATATGATATTACCCCCACCTTGTAGTGGCCAAAAAATATTTTTTTTATATTTAAAAAAAAATTTTTTCATGAGTAATAGACCATGTTCTAACTTACCAACAGGTAAAAATAGCCATTTTCACTTTTTCCATGAGCTATAGTATTCTTATTTTACATCATGCAGAGGTCAAAAAGGACCTTTTGGAAAGAGTAAAGATGGAAATTTATCTTAGTGTACTCAAAATTCATTTTGTTACACAACCAAATTTTGTAATATTTACAGAAGTTACATTTACAAATTGTTTTTTTTTTTTTCAAATTTTGGGCCCAAAATAAATAATGAAGAGCTTCGGGTAACAGGGCTGTTTTTCACCTTTTATCTCTTAGGTACTAGTAACTTTAAATTCCTTGTGCATATGATCTTGCATTATCGATCTGGGAATGCCTAACTCTGCAGAACTGCATGTTGATTTCATTGTTGATCGTTGAATTAATGTCTCCTCAACAGCACACTTCTCAGCTCGAGTGCTCAGCCTCCCACTGTGTGGCGCATCAAGAACATTTCTTGTTGCTCTTCTGCCATGTCAGTAACATTTGCTATGATGGTGACAATATCCCAAAAAGCACAGAAAAGTCATTCATAATGTTCTCCAAAGTTTTACGAGTGCGTGGATATTCCTGGACCCATACACAAGCTAACAATTGCTCTTCAACAATGAACGTACTCATATCTGCCATCGTTCCACACTTTACTAAGAGTAAGATCATCCCACCACAAATGAACACATTGAACAATCCCCATCATCATTAAAATATCAAAAGATGGGTGTGAAGTTTTATATTCAACTTATCTGGAGGAAGTTGACCACTTTTATTTAATTCAAAAATGATAAATTTTGTTTTACTGATATTTAAAATCAGAAGATGGTTATCTAATCATGACTTAATTGTTGAAAGGCCCGTATTGTCATGTTTATAAACATACCCCAGGAAACCACCAAGAATATGAGCACAGTATCATTCGCAAAGGATAGAGTGGTACAGTGAGAAATATTAAGTTAAATAGTATTAAGAAATATCAATTAAATTGTTTACATTAATTAAAAACAAAATGGGGAACAATACTGTTTCTTGAGGAAGCTTGAAGTGTGAGGTCTGTTTAACTTCGGTTTTATTGTTTAGGATGAGATGCAGTACTCGGGCTGTCAGGTAATTAGCAATTAGTTTATTCGTTATTCCTCTCTTTTTTAATTAATTTAACAGTGTGACATATGGTAACATATCAAAAGATTTGGCTAGGTCTAAAAAGACTGCCAAAGTTTTTTCTGCCGTTATTAAAATTTTTATTTACAATTTTGGTTAGGTGTAGGATCTATTAGCTAGTCATTTTTCCTGATTGAAAGCCATATTGTTTTTTTTTTTTTCAATAAAATTTATTGTACTTAAATATTTAAGCAATCTACTTTTTATTATCTTTTCTTTAATAAATATCATATAAATATTATATTTTTGTTATATAAATAACAAAATAACATTTAAAAATAAATATTTATTTGTAAATATTTACAAGTAATAAATAACATTTATTTTTTATATAAATGTTATATTTTTGTTTATTTTCATTTTTTTTAGAAAAAAGTGGTGTTGAATTAAGTGAAGCTAGTAATCTTGTTAAATTTGTAATTGAAAATTGCCCGAACTTAAAATTTGTAGGATTAATGACAATTGGAGAATATGGATATGATGTAACAAAAGGACCTAATCCAGACTTTCTGGTATGTATTAATAATTACATGAATTAACTAGCTTATCTTCAGAACCAAAAATTTTATCAAATACCTTAGAAATCATATAATCTAATTTTATATTCATTTAAATTCTGAAACTGAATTTTCATCATAGGAATGTTTCCTGACTACAGTTCAAAAAGCACAAAAGACGTTTTCATTAAGAAAACTTAAACTTTACTTTTTAATAAATCCTAGATATTTGTATACATGTACTGTAAATGCATATTTCATAAATGAATTGACTGTTTGAAATTTTACACTCTTCTTAATTATTTTGGTAAGATTTCATGGATGATAGATTGCATTGTACGTTTCATTTATGTATGCAGAATCTAATTTATATTCATTACGGTTAGTATATTAGTTTCACGTAATACTGTTCTTAAAGCTAAGTGTTGGTGTACAAGTATAAGCATTCTAGTAATTAAAAAAAAAACAAAAAATACTAGTAATTGTAATTTGCAATTTGACATATAAACACAAATTGCCAAAAAACTAATTTGAAGGAATGTTAAATAGATATTTCTGGTTGCAGAATTCAATTGTGCATTTACTTCTGGAATTCTGCTTTCTGAGTAAACCAGAAATACATTTTCATACTAGTTAATAGTGGTTAAGTTTACAAGCAAGATCTACCTTTTTTTAAATTTATGTTATTATTTTGTGATAATAACAATAAATTTATTATTATTTTTAGCGGCTTGTATCATGTCGAGAAGATGTTTGTAAGACTCTTGGTTTATCTAAACAAAGTGTAGAACTTTCAATGGGAATGTCTGATGATTTTGAACATGCTGTAA
This sequence comes from Lycorma delicatula, assembly GCF_047948215.1. Classification (NCBI taxonomy): domain Eukaryota; kingdom Metazoa; phylum Arthropoda; class Insecta; order Hemiptera; family Fulgoridae; genus Lycorma; species Lycorma delicatula. The sequence goes on from NC_134455.1 coordinate 178,551,066, forward strand.
GTACTATGATTACATGTTAAACTTATAAGCTTTATATTAGGTATTAGATCTTTCCATAGTGACTAAATTTTATAACTCGCTTACTGCTATAAATAGTAGAATGTAGTTTGTGTTATTTTATAGGAAAACTCATTAAATATCATTTTTAGTTGGTAGTAACTTCTCTCTTGTGAGAGAGGTAGAGATTGAAAGAAGTGTGTTAAATTTGATCGTAAAGTTCATAGGTCCAGAAAAATATATATTCTGTTCTTGATTTTCAGAAACTAATAAGATAAAAAATTGACACTAATTAGAAAAGAACAATGTCTACTGTGAATGTACATTTAAAAAATAGTACATAAAATTCAAGGAGTCTGTGATTATGTGGAGAGGGGTTTATCAATAGTGGAAGATAAGGTTAAAGTAATATCACATCTACTTAGTCACCTCAATAAGATGACTTGGCAGTGGATATTCTGTATCAAATTTATGTTGAAAACAATTACTTGAAATACACCTACCTTTTTTAGGAGATATTGTTTCATATTTCTGATACAGTCGACTGATTTAATGTTCATGTATAGAGGTACAAAATCTCAGGGTGGGGTTTACTTTTCTGATAGGGCAATATTTCATATTTGTGGTTTGTAATGAGTTATGTTTGTGAAGTAAGGTTGTTTTGAATTTGCTGCATGTATACATGTAAATGGATGGCACATACTGTAGATCAGTTATTTCAATAGATAATCAGCAATAACAGTTTAGTCATTTTGTTGTTAGTTGTTTATATTCATTCATTTATCACAAAGTTCGTTAGAACTTCGATGGTAAGAGTTTGCAGAACTGCACAGATGGCGAAGTCAGTGAACTATGTTTACAGTTCTAAACATGATCTAACCTAAAAGTGAAATGAAAATGAGAAAATAAATTAAAATTAAGCATGAAAACATTATATTTCAGTTCAGTTAGATTTGTAATAAAGAATAATTTCAAGAAATACCTCAAATTTTGTTAGAGAACTTTTTTTTCCATTTGATGAACCACAGGACACGAATATGTCATTTTTTTAAGGTGAGTTTACGAATTACGCTGCTAGATAGCAGTACTTGATAGTACTAGGTAGCATAAAAAAATAAAAATATTTACAAGCTATTATACTAGTTTTATTAAAAAGTGAATAAATATAACAGAAATAAATTCAATTGGTAAAAGTTTTTATTCTACAATTAGAACCATTTGAACCAATTGATGGAGAAATAAAAAAAGTTCATTTAATTTTATATATATATATATATGAATGAATATATATAAATGAATGTTTGTTTGTTTGTCCCGTATGCATTCCTATATCATTAGCCCGATTGCGATGAAACATTCATGAGTTGTTTCGGGCACACCCGTGAAGGATTCTGAATTAGTTTGTACCTACTTGGTGGCGCTGGTGTCGAGATATTTCAAAAAATTGTATTTATGGATCTATTTGGTTCATATTCAGAATATAAATTAGTTACGCGAAAAAAAATATTTTTGAAAAAAAGGGAAAAAGGTAAGAGGGGAAGGGGAAAAGATGAGAAGGGGAAAAAGGAGTGGTTAAATTTTGTAGTGGTCAGTTTTTTAATGTTTTATCAAACTTTCATTTGTGTTCATTTAATCTTTATATATACTGAAATATAGCAATAGCGAAGCATTGCCGGATCAGCTAGGAACAGTATAAAAATTGTGTTCGTGGATATGATAAAAATGGTTACACTCACAAAGTAATAAGTGCAATCTTTTATCACGGATCTTCGATTTGTAAAGATCATTATAATAGTTTTATTAAAAAAGGAAAAATATGGTATGAAGTGAATGATATGACTATCATCAAAAAAATTGGCCATAAAATTCATTGTTTGTAGAAAGGCAATAAATTTTAATAATAAATCCACGAGATAACAATCAGTAATTGATAAAAGAAAATAAAAGATTAATCTAGCAAAACATAGTGATATCTAAAAAAATACAATGAAATTGTAAACTGTACATTAAGAGTCTCACAGATATTATATCTTCCGCTGAAAAACAAAATTTCTGTAACATAAATAAAAATGTTTTTAACAAAATGACACTAATATAAAAAAATAGGTAAGACATTACATTTCTATTTTCAAAATCTGTTATTAATTTAAAATTTTGTTTAAAGAAAAATACATGTGTAATATATGTTATAGACAATAAATGTATAATAATAGATAACAAACAAATTTTAAGCGTTCCATATAATAAGCAAAAAATAGAAAAATTTGTTAGTAAACTCTTACCGGCCTGATTTCATTTATTAAACAAAAAATAATCATAAGAAATGTATTATTTCTGTAAATGTGATATGGATTACATATAAATGAAATCGGGCCGGTAAGAGTTTTGTAACAAATTTTTCTATTTTTTGCTTTATAAGGAATGCTTAAACATTGTTATTATTTATTACCAATACTAGTTGGAGAGTTTTGTTCACTTCTGTGTATCAGCCAATCTTGAGACAATTCTTCAATAATTGAAGTAATAAGATTTAATGTTTTGAGGTGTTTGTGTTTTCTTTATACAGGATGTAACAATTCAGCATCATTCTACCAATGATATTGATTTCTTTCCAAGCCTTTGTGGAACACCTAAATTATTTGATACAACATTTGATCATATTCATCAATCCTCCCATGTAGTCATTGTAATTTCTTATCGTAATCTGTTTGTTATTTATATAAGTTCCGAATGTTTTTGTTCTTTACTCACTGCGTACCTTAGAGGGCAAAAGTAACACTTGCTGTTTCTGAGATTTTTTTTCTAAATCCAAGCATCAATAAGTCATTAGACATTTTTTCTGGTCAAAATTAAGTTTTTCTAACATGCATTTTGGGATTCCTTTTCTGTTTCTATTTAAAGTTTCGATCACAAAAGTACCATTTTCATACAAATGTTTAGCGAAGAATAGAATGGAAAAAATTATCAATAAATGAATGAAAACCTTTCCTGAACAATCCACGCATATATAATAATTTTGTTACAACATAAAACCCCAAACCATTAAACCTAAACCAACGTAAAACGCTAAACCATTAGCTATTGTAATGTTTTTCCTACTCCCTTAGAAGCTTCCTTATACACAAAAAAAACTTAGGCATTAGTGAGTAACATTGTTGCAAATCTATCGTAATTTAACTCCCCCATCAATGGTGTTTTTTTGGTAAATATTGAAGCAACTGAGTGTGGTTTTTTTTGTTACAAAGTAATGTTTTGATGTTCTATTGAAGTGATCAACTAATGGCTGAAATCTTGCACAAGGATTGTATTCTGATTCACCAGGTTTTGGGATGTCTGGTGTTTGTAATATGGAAAAATGTTAAAATGGATTGAAAATGACTTCAGCTAAACATTTGTCTGAACTATGACATGCTCTGAGTAGACACTGTATTCCAGTAATGGGACAGTCAGGTTTTCTATTTATACCCATGTTCAGTAGCACTGAAATAAATGCAAACATTTTGTCTGCAGTAATTTTCTTCCAGTTCCTCAATAGACTATTTACTTACTGATAATCTATTGTTATTTGCCTCCAAAAATCTCATTCCATACCTGTTTGTGTATTTAGTAAAGTCCCAAATCAAATTGATAGTAAATAATAATGTAAAATAACCAATAGGGTGAGAATTTCTAGAACAATGTTTGACTCTCAGCGATTCATAATAACCAAAATTATGACCCATCCCAGGGTCATTTTCATAATTTTTACCTCATTCCACTGAATATTATCAGTTTTCCCTGAATCTGAAAGGGAAGTATTAATACTACTGAAGTTATCTTTGGGAGTGTTCAGTTATTGGGGTTATGTTTTCATTATCACTACTATCATGTAAGGAATTAAATAATAACCTTGATTGTTTTCTGTTAGTCACTATAAATTAGATTTTGTATACTTGAAGTTGATGGTTGATTTTCAAAAACCAGATCACAATCAGGATCACTGTCAGTATTATCTTCCCTTTCATCTGGCAACAGTCCGTTACTTAGATTTTCATCAACAAATCAGGCAGTGCTTTCATTTACCGGTGACCATGATCTTTTCATTTTCAATAATTAAATTTATTAAATAAATCAATTCTACACTCAATTCATAAAGCATGCTAAATGAACGACACCGAAAACAATAACACGCACACCTAACTGACAAAACAAAACAACTATGCAGTTGTCAAACCCATCTAAATCTACTAACTAAACTCATGACCTATAAAGCCTTCTTATTAACTAAATTGTGTAAATTTATCTATATTCTGAAGCTGCGATTCCTTACAATTAATTTAATACTAAAATTTTATTAAATAACAAAAATTATAAAAAAATTTGAAACGTCCTAATATCATGACGTTGGGATTTCTTGACAATACTACACATTTATTTTGTCATTGGTATTTCTCGACAAATCTATGAACGTCCTGATATCCAGATGTTAGTACCAAAAGAGTTAAAATCATATCTCATATAAACAAAACATTTCTATTGATAGTTTTAAAAAATAGCCTAAATGATATTGTTTGATCCATTTCAATACCATAGTCATCCAGCCATTCTTTTTTTTCAAATACACAATCACTAACACTGTGTTTATAAATATGATACAACTATTGGTTGTAAGGTATCGAATCACAGATTTTTTCAAACAGGATACAGCTCCATTACGCTAGGATTTGGATCATATTACTAGATTAGACATCACATCAGTTTAATATGAACTATCCCAATCAAACATCATGAGTCTCACTTTGTGTGTATACTCCACACACTACAAAATTCATTTTTTTGTAAAAAAAAAAGCCTCAATTGGGTGTACATCCATAGCCAATGCAGATGAAATAGATAATCTATTCAACCTATTATATCGATATTATGTTAAAGATATCTGTCCAGTAATTGATACCAAGCCATCAAACGTTTTTACTGCTATTCTGAATATCTTCAGAGTTAATAATATACTCACAGGCAAAAATCAAAATCATCTAGATGTGCTTTAAGCTACAAGATTTACCCCAGTTACATTACAATAATTTTATGAGGTAAGTTGTAAAAGAGCACAAATCTCATCTCTGTCTAGTTAATATATTTGTGATATCTTTCTTATTCAAGAAAAAGTTAGAACTGCGTATCTCCAATCTCTATTTTCATAACCATTGTTTTTTATCATCAGTTTTTTTTTTGTATTCAATTGCTCTATTTATTCTATCATACCTTATGAGCATATTAATCTTTTTTAAAGATGTTAAATTTAATACTGCATCTATATTTGTGTACAGTGTTCCTTGGTTGAGTAAAATTTTAAATTGTTTAAATAATGTTTGAGTTATTTTATAATAGTAACGGACACAAGTGCATTATTAAGCAATTTTAAGGTAAGTTAATTACAGATTTCTTACAATATATTTCTTTAATTTTGTTACTTTTACTCATTTTTTCTACTGATTTATTGAATTAACGGTAGAAGACCCTAATTTCATGAAATATCCCATTGACTATATGGCTGGGCTGTAGGTTATCACATTTTTTAAAATTCTGATTTTTCAGCTAAATTTAATTACTTTCTTTTACTTGAAATTTTTAAAAGTCATGAATATTGCTATATTGTAAGTTCAGTTATGAATTTAAAAAAAAAATTAATTATGTAATTTGTAAACTGTTCACAAAGAATGATAAACATGCTGGAAGTCAGCAAACAAGGCATTGTCTAGAAATTGTTTGCGATAAAATAAGCAGTCTGAAGTCATTATCTGATGCCGGATACTGGGGATTGGCAACATACACAGACTAAATCTGAATTGAGTATGCATTCTAGTATGCATTCATCAGTTGATTTTTGTTCGAAATGGTTTGTCAATTGAGATCGGTGAATTTTAATTCATTGTGATAAATTATTCACTAATCTGCTAATTCAAATAAGTAAGATTTGCTGTTTTTGTAATTCATTTATATTAAGCATATCATTGATTTTCTTCGTAAGTTGCTTAAAATAAGTATATCAACTTCATATTCAACACTGATTTATATTAATACACTTACTTTTTATTTATAGATTGAATTAGGCAGCACCAATGTTCGTGTTGGTAGTTCAATATTTGGTTTTAGAGCCAAAAAACCACCAGTTACCAATTCTGCTAAAGAAGAAGGGGAGTCTTGAGAGGAAAATGTATAATCATTATGCCACAGTATGGTAATAAAGAGTGATAATAGATTTTTATAAATTTTATTTGACACTTGTATTACAATAAGTAATGCCATTATTTTATTGCACAATTTATGCTGTGTAAATAAAAATTTTATTTTATGTAAATATATGTTTTCTTTTTGTTTGTAATTTTGCCTTACCAATAGTTTTTCAGTTTTATAACAACTGTAGCTAGTGTTAAGTTTATTTTTTATCAATGATGGTTGATGATGAAAATTATTCTTAACTGTAAAAATGTTTTATCTACAAATGTATCCATATTTTAATAAATACAATCTTTTTAAGAACTTACTTCAAAACGTTTTCATTTACACTTGCAGTAATGTCCAATAACTTGTGCTGCTATTCTCACCTGGGAAAAACTGATGTTATATAGCTGGTAAAATTTTTTTAAGTTAGACAGTACATATTTATGGATGAAATCAAAACACATGTTGGATTTTGTATGGTATCACATTACCACCGTCACTTATATCAGTGTGATACTTAATGACTTACACACCCTCAAAAAAAAAATTGAAGTAGATTATGATTATACCATTGGAAATTATTCTAAAAGGTGAGAAAAGTCACTGAATGTAATTGTATCAGAAGTGTAATGTCTAAAACCTGAAAAAATGGGTACAAATCAGAATAAAAAGTGCAACTTCTAGTACAAAAATTCCAAAACTGAATTTTCACAAATAGTGGTATGATTTTAATGTTTATTATTTGTTGAATAATGCAAACACCCCAGGATGCCCCCAGCGATCATGTCAACGTTGGTCATGCAGTTTTATTTTAATAAATACTTGAATAACCTTGTATTTTATTTCATGTTTTCTTAAGGAGGACTACTTTTCTCAAAGAATTCCATGAATTTGAATGGATTAAAAGGTTGGAAACAAATTGTGGTAGAGTTTTTGAAGATCTTTGTTATCTTACAGTAATACTTTTGTAATTGAATTTCCTTTCTTGTTTTTTATAGGAAAATTCATTACCTTTCTGATCAGTTCACATATTTGGCATTCAGTCAATCAGAGTTTTATTGTATATGCAAAACTGCATTATTCAACTAATAATAAACATTAAAATCATACCACTATTTATGAAAATTTAGTTTTGGAATTTTTGTACTAGAAGTTGCACTTTTTATTCTGATTTGTACCCATTTTTTTAGGTTTTAGACATTACATTTCTAATACAATTACATTCAGTGACTTTTCTCACCGTTTAGAATAATTTCCAATGGTATAATCATAATCTACTTCAATTTTTTTTTTTTTTTTTTTTTGAGGGTGTGTATCACCCTTTTTTTTTTGAGGTCATTAAGTATCACATTGACAACTTAGAAATCTCAAAATGTTCATCATCACCACCACCACAATTATCAAATAATAAATCATTGTACTAAATTTATAATATTTTATATTTATATTACATTTAATTTAATTTTATTAAGAAATTGATCAATGTTACCAAGCTAAAAAGCAAGATTCATTGTACAAAATCTAAAAGCACTTTCTGATATTAAATATACCCAAGAATGCTTTATTTTATGTCTGTACTTAGACTATAGCCTGTATTTTTATACCTAGGCCTATAATAAAAATCCATTTGTATTACATAATTGATATTTAACAGGTTTTGAAACTCTGAAAGAACAAGAATATGAAAATCATGAATGGTATGAAGTACAAAGGTATAAATATAAAGTACAGATTTTAATTTTAAAAGATATGTTATCTATTAAGTCAAAATTTTAAATAAAAAAAATGCAAATTATTTTGAATATTATTCAAATAAAATATGCAGTTGATTTACTCTTCTCCAATTATTTACTTGTGAAAAGATGTTATTGCATCATCGACTTGAATGTGCATCATTTTTTAGTTTGTCACTATTTTGACACTTTTCAAATCAGATAATTTAAATATATAAAAATTCAATTGGGACTTGTTAATAATAAGAAATTAGTAACATTGTCATACTAGAAACATGAAATATTTTAAAATGCAGTAAATAACACTAAATCGAAGCCATCCAAAAATACCTAAGTTTTTTTTAGCAATCAGTTAGAAAACCCAGTAGCAGACAGCTTTATGGATACACATCAAAAACTCTAGAATATAGTAATACTAAAAGCACAAATATCATTAGCTCAACTCTAAATAAGTTACATACAATTATACATCGCTAACCATGTTGCTCAGAATTTTGTAAAGCTCAAAACGTGAACTATGAAACATTAGGCATATCCCTAGTATGCAGTATGCCATATGACTAAAACAAATGTTATTGCAAAAGCAGAAAGTGCTAAATTTAATAACATTTGATTTACTTTTTTTCTTTTTTTTAATTTAAAAAATGTTACAATAACACATTTAAAATAATGTTGCACCATTTACAAATTAATAATGAAAACTTACTGCTCATACGGTATACAGTATTATTCTATATTTTAAAGTGTTTATAAAATGTAATCATTTCATAAACAAGTCATAACAATGAATAAAAAAATTATATAATTTAAGATGCAGTTTATAATTTTTATAAGATGCAGTACAATTATCATTCTTAAATGAAATTTTACTGATTAATATGTTTTATATGGATCTGTACAAAGGTTACTACTAAACTCTGTTTAAGATCACATGAATCTCAATGATAAGTTTTGTCACTTTGAGTTTATATGATAGCATAGGTATTTTACAAGGTTATTGTCATTTCTTAAGGTCTGTAGTTGATTTTTCTATATAATTTTTATTTTTAAAGATTTCACTATGTTTTTGAGAATTTTATAAAATATTTTTGCAATTTTTTTTTTTTTTACTCTAATTTATTTCAATTTGGTTTTAATACTGGGAAAGATGGTGAACTACTCCAATCTATCTGTCAGAGTAGGTTGTTGTTTCTACCCATCTACCCTTTTTTCTTATCCTTGATCCCTTCTTCCCCGTTATAGATTGTGCAGATGCTAGATTCTCTATGTTGGGACTCTTACTCTCTTTTTTCTGTTTAGCGTTCAGACCCACCATTAGGTATTACTTCAGAGGATAGAGAACAGAGATATGTACAAATGTAAGAGTAGTCTTGTACAGTCTCAGGTCGACCATTCCTGAGATGGGTGGTTAACTGAAACCCAACCACCAATGATCACCCGTATCCATGATCTATTCAAATCCGTATAAAAGTAACTCCCTTTACTAGGATTTAAGCCTTAGAACTCTCAACTTCGAAATAAGATACTGGTACTTGACCTTGAAGGAGAAGACACCTGCTATGTGATGGATCCAGTCACCACACCACCCCCTCCATACTAGCTCCTAAAGGGCTTTACCCGAGGTCATGCTCAACAAGCCTCAAGATATCACCAATGCAAATGCCACGTGTGACATTTCCGTCAGTGTACTAAACCTAAACAGACATCACACTTCAAGTCTTAAACAAGACCTTACCGATTGAGCTGACTACTAATGACCCAATGGAAGAATGAGTGAGTCCAGTCCGCAACACTGAATGCTAAACACAGAAATCTAAAAGATAAAACATTCAAAATTATTAATAGAAACAAAAACCTACAACATAAAACATTAACAACAGTACACTAAACAAAACAAAACAATCATAAAACACTAAAACATATAACTTAAAACCGTGTTAATAAACCAAATAAACCACCAATAAACTCCAAACAAAAAATTATTAACAACAAATCAAAATAACTAATCAAACAAAACCTACACTAAAAATTGGCCTACATTTAATACAGAAAACAAAAACACAAACAAATCAAACTAAACTTAGTCCAACACGTGTAAATAAAAACAGAAAAAGAACTGACACAAATGAAACTTCAAATAAAAACAACGAAAACATTAAGATATAGCCCAACAAAACCAAACAAATCATCAACCAGAACTACGTTAACAAACTGCCAATGTACACCAACACCCAGCTACAAAAATAAATAACTAACCAACAAAAATCCTGACCGTAATCCTACATTCAACATGAAATAAAAAGAACAAACAGAAAATTGCAATAGCTGCCACCTCAATGTCAAACTGTAAATCTATTTGACCAAGCAACAAGTCCCGTGCACGCCTGTATGCAGGACAATCATGGATGGCGGCTTCCCTACTCAAGAACAATTCACACATATGGGAGCACTCTTTGCCTTCTTGATTGGACAGTCCTAGGCATGTTGTCCTATCGTACCACAATACAAACCTGAGATACTAGAAGCAACGGCTCACCTATAAATGGTCCCTAACCTTGCAGGAGTGACGTTCAACAAAAACCCGACCTTGGTTCTCAACAAGCTCTTTACGAAACTTCTTATCGTACTCAACTATGTAATGCACAACGTTTCTATCCCGCTTACCAGCCTAAAACACAATCTTGAATTTTTCTCAATACTCATTATAATCATAATCTGATAAAACTATATTCTGATTCCAGGCCGCATTCAGGAAACACTCCTCCCCTAGGGCACATAGCACATCGTAAATTATTACCCTGGGCCGCAGAGGCTTTGTCAAGACCAACTTAATTGGATAATGATGTAACTCTTCAATTCCCTGAATTTCACATTCAGTATTAGTATCATTTGCCATGATCCTTACTACTTTTAGGTTGCCTTTGATACTGACTATCTTTAAACCATGCTCCCTAGGATCAATTGTCTTTATCAACTCACCCTTGAAGGCCACAGATGAAATGCCAGCAGGCTTGTCTATCAACAACACCTTCTGACTTGAAGCAGAAAGAGCCGCCAAAACAACTTCCAAAACCAATTTAGGCCAAAAAGTCCTGTTCCGCTCACCCATCTTGGCCTAAAAGCCCTCAATGTATCCCTGTAACAGATCATGCCACTTCACTAATAACAAAAGCAAAAATCTTAGTCTGCACATGCGGGGCGGGATATATGCAACGCTCTTATGCCTAACATTCCTCGGATGACCTACAAACTCCTATATCTCACCACACAAATAATTTAACATATCAATCATTCCGACACTGTTTAATTTGAGACCAGATCTGATGAGGCCAACTGTTTCTCAATGCAGTGACCTCAGCCTGCCTGACCTTCAAGGGCTGTAACACTTGCTTTCCATGACCAGCAGTAGTCAGGCCAAAAATTTCCTCAACCATCCTAGCATCTGTGTCAAAATCTTCAACAGTTGCGCTTACAACCCCAACTGCTCCAACAGCCCTTAACATGGCAGCCTTAACTTTCCTAACTGCATCCAAAAATGACTTCTTTAAAGGAAATATCCCCTTCCCTTTTCTCCAGGGCTTTGCCCACTCGGTTCATTGTTACACCTGACTTGCATCCACCAGGTTAACAGCTTCATCATCTGAAGCATCACTGCTTCCTTCCACTGCCTTAATCACCTGCTCCATCAAGCCTCACATCCACTCATACTAAGAAACACAGAAACTCCAAACACAAAACAAAATTTCAAAAATCAAAGTCTCAGAAGAACAGAAAAAGTCAGTCAATAAATAACAAGAAATAACTAAACAATAGACAATAAAATAAACCTAAACATATACTACAAACTAATAAACACAAAACAACCAAAGACATAAACACAGTAGCTATAAACAAAACGACCAGTCACAGCTCTCAGAGCAACCGATAAACAACAAAAATGGCTGCCCTGACAACAACTACATTCACAACATCAATAAAAATGAAAACTATTTCCCTTAAAAAAAGGATGTATTTTTTTGTTTAATTATTTAAAAATGAATAAGTAAACAGATTTTCTCTCTCACTCGCATACTTATTATTATCCATTTAATTTTGTCTTCATTCATGGACTAATTTATTCTTAATGTGTATAAAAATCATTAGAGTAATAAATAATCTTGTCATTTAGTTTAGCAATTTGATATTCCATTTTTGATAGTTTAATGGAATTATTTTTTATACTTTATCTTTGGTTACATTACTATTTCCATTATCTCATCATTCTTTATTGTGCATAAATTACAAATGTGGTTTTATAAGAAGTTTCTGTAGAAAAATTCTCTTAAATAAAATTGTATTAATACTATTCAGCTTTATTGTTCATTTAAACTAATGTTTTTAGATCAAGAATCAGTTATATTTAAAAAAAGGGATATTTTGACACTTTGTGTGTAATGTAAGTTGCTTACTGATTTATATGAAATTTTTCAGTTCCTTGCTATTAGGTGGAACAATGTATATATAATAAATTTTCAAGTATTTAAATTTTTTTTTTTAAATTGATGGTTTATATAGCTGTTTAAAATAGCTCTAACATGTCAGCCCTCTCAGGCAGATCCCTTTTTGCATATTAATTTTGTTATATATTAATTGCATACACAGCAGTTAAAAAACATTTAGAAAATACATGGAAATATTCGCTCAATAGTCTTCAGCCAGTGGTGTCAGGTAATTCCTGCATTATTGCTGTTGCAGTAAGATTATTTTTATCAGTTGCTAAACCTAACAATAATTCAATTACTACTATCAACGATTCTGTTATTTTCTTCACTTTAATGTTCATTTTTTATTATTATTAATTCAATTATATTACAAATCAATTTATTATGGGACTTTTTTTTACAATTTTGATATAAAAATTACAAGCAAATTTTTATTGAAAAAATTTATATTCACTTTAAAGCCTGGATCTTAATCTACAATTGTATATAGTATTCACCTAAATTAAAACACTTTTTGTGTAGTATGATCTGTTTTTACATACCATCTCTTAAAAATCTGCCATCTGATAAGGTAACCATTGCTGAATCCTTTTTTAATGCCTTTATTATCATTGTAGTGCTGACTTCCAAGGTGCTGCTTTACATGCGGGAACAAATGGTAGTCACTGGGCGCCAAATCAAGGTGAGAGGTAATGAGATCATGGGTGCAATGAGCTTTGTATGGCCAAGTGTTGTCATGAAACAGCAAGATTCCTGTATCAAGCACGCCATAGCTTTAGTTTTGGATTGTGTTCCAAAGTTTAGTTAAGGTATCACAATGTGTTTCAGAATTTATCATTTCACCCCAAGGCATGAAATCAACAAGCATTGGCTATCCTAAAACACAGTGCAGTCATGATTTTCTGGGCTGATATTGTTTGCTTGAACTCCATTCCATGAACTGTTGTTTTCATTTTAGTGTAATGCGAGACACCCATGTCGTATCTCCAGTAACAATTTCACATAAAAATGGATCACCTTCATTGATGTATCTTGTGAGAAAATTTAAAACAATGGCTAAACATTTGTTTTTATGCAACATAATCATCATTTGTAGTACCCAGTGTGAGTACAACTTGCAATAATTTAAGCATACAGACATAGTATCATAGAGAAGACATCATGAAATTAAAGTTAATTCATTAAATAGTGATGAAGTCATAAACCATCTATTCTCACAGGCTTTCCATCAACTGTCTGCACCAGGTAATCAGTAATAACAGATAGTCATCCACAACATGGCACATCGTGTATGTTTGTACAGCCTTTTTAAATACTCTAATCCATTTTCTCACCATTCCATCAGGCATAGCATTATTCCTGTACACTTCACTAATCTGTCGATGAATTTTGTCTGCTTTCACACCTCTTGCATTTAAGAAACAAGCTGCTGCATGTATTTCACAATCTGCAGCACTGTCTATAGTCACAGGCATTTTAAACACGCTCAGGAAACTGTAAACATAACAATCGTGTAATGGTGTCTGTAACATGTCTAGATGTAGTTACTCAGTGTAAATGCACAAAACAGTGATACCCACACTGCAGCAGAAATATATAAAAACTGTACTTACTTAAACATTCCTTGTAAATTCAGTATAAATGACTAAGATAAGCTACTATTCAGTAGTACTCCATTTGTACACTGTGGTGTACAGTTCACTTTCTATAAGAGTTAGGTTTTAGAATCTATGTTAGTACAATTTCTTCACTGAAAAAACCATATAACATTAAGAGAATCTGTATCCATGTATATTCTTTATGATGGAAATGGCCGTAAATCTGGCCTGAGAATGAAACAAGGGATTAATAAATAAGAATCAAGATAATTCATGAAGTAGGCTTTTTATTAAAAGTAAATAAATAAACAGGCATTGAAAAGTGTTATATTTTTTTCTACTAAATATTTTGCAAAAATATCTAAATAGAGTACAAAAGCTTTGTTATTTATTTACAATTTTATTGGGATCTGTACAGATTGCAAAGCGCTTTCTAGTTGGATCAATGTTTTCTTTGCTTCCAAAAGAAGCTTACCCTCGGGCATAACATTTGGTTCATGCTGAAGACAAAAAATTGATTTTTCCAAATATCCTTTAGATTCCTGTAAAATAAATTTTAATGATTTTATTTTTCTTGAAATCATTTGATAAAAAAGAATCTTTTTGTCAATTTAAACATAAATTTGGAATAAATTATATAATTAAATGGAAAAATACTGTGAAACCTAAATAAATATTTATTTATCAGAACATAATTTTATAGATTACATAAGGAATATCATATGTCTCTTTTATTCATTACAAAAGGAAGTGCTCCAGAAATTTCCAGGAGAGATCAAGAAAAACCTTGATCAAAGTAAACAATTATTAAATTACAAAGAAATGCTTACAGTCCATATTAATATAAAAATAATATGATGGTCATTCAAATATAAATCGGAATTCTGCTGTGCAGGCTGAGGAAAAGTAGTGAATATAGTGAGGTGCTGCAGATAGTTGGATATGTGTGGATGGGAGCAGCAACTGGCCATCTATACCTGTAGGTCACATTCCCACGTCAATAGCAGGAGGTACCATCGTTCATTGCTCAATGAATTATAATTCAATTTCTTCCAAGCATCCTGACCTCATAGGGGAAGACACCTTCCATGTGATGGTTTAAGTCACCATGCCACCCCATTCATATCCAGCCCTGATGGGCTTTACCGAAGGTCACCTTCAAAACCTCAGCAAAAGGCATCTCTCAGCTTTGTTCTTGCCTCAGTCAGGATTCCACCGATGTGAATGCCACATGTGACATATATTTGAATGACCCTCTTAATTACATGCAATAATCTTGATGCAAATGTATTAAGTAAATAAAAAAAGTTTGAAATACTACTGATAAATATTTAAATACACAAATATAAATATATGAGTGTGTAGACATTTTGGTTCATTTAATTAATGCTTCAAATGCTCATCAATAGAGTAATAATATAGTTTCTATAAAAAAAGTAAGTCTTTAAAAATGACTTTAAAAAGGTCAGAAGATCTTTTCCCCTTTATTGATCCAAATGTGACTCTCATGCGCCATATGTACATGTCACAGATTGTTTAAATCCAAATAGCGAAGTAATTTTAAATGAAGCCTTGTCATTAGAAATTCTTAGGAAGGATTTTTTATAAACAATAAGAGGTGATCCTTTGTCTATCTGAAATGTTTCCTCTAATAAAACTTATCTCCAGACAGTATTCTAACTTTCTCTATTAACATTAAACACTTTTCCTAAAAATACAATAAATTCTAATTATATTAATACATATAACATCTGCTGTCAGGCTGATCCTAATCTTATAATATCAAACTCTCTAATTCTTCCATTTTGAAATACTTTAAAAACACTATAATTACTCATAAGATTTTCCATACAAATATTCAGTGCCTAAGAAAAACTGAGGAGATTGAAATATTTCTTTTAGTCACTAGATTTTTCATGTTTTTCAAAATTTTGGCTGGTCAACGTAGAATTCATATCTGAACTAGGACGTTTCAAGCTTGCCAAAACAGTTTACTAAACTGTATGAAAAAATGGAGAGAAGTTTCAATTTTTGTTAAAGACTATTTTTTAATAATTAAAATTTTCCATACATTTGTGGAAGAAAGTAATTTTTTATTTTTTTTCAGTTCAGTATCCTAATCTTAGATTATATTTGCCTTTCTATGCAAACTATCAAAAAAAATTTAAAACTCATTAAATTCAATGTAATAGTGCATTGTAGTTCTAATGTTAATTTTCTAGATAATTCTAGTTCTGTGGTGGATGAATCATTGACTCAGTTTGGGAGTTATCAGGATTAAATATTTCTATCTCTCAGTCGAATAAAATTACAAGTACCTCAGTCACCTGTATAGACAATATTTTTGCAAATTTACCAAAATGTAATTTTTTATCCTTTTGTGGAAATCGCAAGTCTTTCAGATCACAACTATAAAATTGCAATAGCATTGTTTATTAATGAGACAATGATTACTTTTATTCTTTTAACAGGGTAATCAATGAAAATTCAATTAGAAATTTAAGAACCTTACTTCCAGAAACAAATTGGGAAAGTAACAATAAAATTAGCTTTGAAGAAAAGTTTTACAGTTTAAATCTAAAAAGAAAAACACATGTATTGCTAAAAGAATTGTAAACTTTAAATCTACGTGAATACCTAAGTATAATTTGTCTGATTCAAATATTATTTGAAAAATTTCCAACTATTTATGGTAAACTTATTCATAATGCTATAAGATATAACTATGATAATTTAGTATTTAATTAAAATAATAAATTTAAAGTTGAATGGAGTTACCAAAAGTGGAAGTGGATTTGGGTATAAAACAGGTCAGAAAATAAATTCACCAGAAGTACAAAAGGACGCAACATCTGTTATCTTTTACTGTTTATATAACACAGGAATTTTATAATTTCTTTTTCAAAATTTTGTAATCTCTTTTCCTAGTAAAAGTTTAGTTGCTTTTTATGAATTTGAATACTAGATAATGGATACTGGTGTACTTTGTTGGTTGGAATTCAATTAACCAAACATCTCAGGAATGGTTGGCCCATACATGTCATACTCATCTCAGTGGGCTATGAGGGGCTTCTTATTGTTCACTAATGAACAGACTACAATGTACAGATTACGAAAAAATATATATTTCAAATTATAATAAAATTAATATATTTCAGTCAAAGCAATTGCTTAAAATGGTATTGTTGATGAACCTTTTTTTTTATTTTTGTTGATACCTGGAGATTTAAAACTAGTATAAAGATCAATCAAATATAAATTGGACTTTTGTTTTTAACATTTATTATTATTAATATATAATTGAAAATACAAAACATATTAATTGCTTTTTCTATGTAGTCTCCTTGAAATTTTTCCCAATTTGTAGGGAGCATAAGGATCATATCTTCATAAAACGTATCAGGTTTGTTATGAACCAATTACACAACTTCTTCTCTACTTTAATGTCACTTTTGAATTGATATCCTCCCAGTGCTTCCTTCAACGGCCTAAACATAAAGAAACTGCAGGGAGTTAAATCTTGACTGTTTGTGAGATGTTCCAAGTTTTTTCCAAGTCCTAATGACTGTGGTAGACCTGACATTGTCATGGAGAATCACATCTCTTATTGTCAGATGGTGCCTTTTGTTTTTGTAGGCGGCTTTCACTGTATCCAAAAGCAAGCAGTAGTATACAGTATTGCTATTGTGGAAAAATTCTTTGAGCAGTACTCCTTTTAGTCCCAAAACATGGTTGCAAGGACTTTTCCAGTTGATAGACACATTTTGGCAGGCAAGGCTCTCCGCTCCTTTTTTTCCTGTTTAGCCTCCAGGAATCATCATCAGGTATTACTTCAGAGGATGATATGTGAGCATAAGTGAAGTATAGACTTGTACAGTCTCAGGTCGACCATTTCAGAGATTTGTGGTTAATTGAAATCCAACCACCAAAGAATAACCCATATAAAAGTAACTGCCTTTACTAGGATTTGAACATTGGAACTCTCGACTTCAAAATCAGCTTATTTGCAAAGACATGTTCACCACTAGACCAACCCGGTGATATCAAGGCTCTCCACTCCTTCTTTCTTTTTCCTATTTAGCCTCTGGTAATTACTGTTTAGATAATACTTCAGAGGATGATATTTACGAGTGTAAATGAACTGTAGTCTTGTACAGTCTCAGTTCAACCATTCCTGAGATGTGTGGTTAATTGAAACCCAACCCCACCAAAGAACACCGGTATCCACAATCTAATATTCAAATCTGTGTAAAAATAGGCTCTCCACAACAACCTCACTCCATTACCGGTTTCTACTCTGGAGTGTAATGATTGACCCATGCCTCATCACACATCACTTATTCAATGCAAAAGTCATTTACCTCAAAATCAGTTCAGGAGTCTTTGGCGAATTTCCTGTTGGACCTGTTTCTGATTTTGGTTCAAAAGCTTGGAACTGCCTCCCAAAACCTTGTGGATCCCATGATGCTTTATGATAATGGAATGGTCCTTTCATGATTAATACCCACTTCCAAAGCAGTTTCATCAACCATAATATGCCGATTATGTTCAATGAGGTCAAACATCTAGAAATACTCAAATGTTGTCATGCATCATATTTGTCTATTCCATATTTGAATGCCTATTATGACACATTTTCTACAGCTAACGCTCTCCTCTATGTTTGCTACTCCAATTATAGACTTGTGTTCAGGACAGTGTCATATTTCTATACTATGCAAGCAGTTTGGTCTGAACTAAACTTATAAGAAACTTCACTATAACAAATTGCACAACTGATAATGTAACCTTTTGTTTCGACATGACACTGCTGACCAAGGAATCACATAGCATCCCCTCTCCACATCTCTACTGTCAGTATCCCTCCATGGCAACCCACTCATGTTCGTATGCAAGCAGTGAAGACAAAAGTTCAGTTTATATTTTACTAATTCTCATATTTAAATATAAAGAGTAAATATATAGTAGATATTGACAAAATCCAGGCATATTTTTGTAGTCATAAATGCTATTACTGCCCCTCTTGAAAATCTCTCATGTTTTATTCTTGAAGAAGTTTGGTGAAACATAAATATCTATTGTTTCTCACTTATCACTTCCATCTTGACCCCTGTTATCTTCTTGCCTAAAAACACTAAAATTATCTTTGATAGACCACTGTTTTCAAACAACAGAAACTGTTGAAGAAAGCTTATTACACAAATTATGTTCTAATAAAACAAAAGTGTTGTAGTGAATGAAACAGGTGGAACAATGAATTATTGGTTCAGGGAAGTACTTTGAAGGAGATAAGCTATAATAATATTTAAATCTTATAGATATTTTTTGAACATTAAAAGTTTAATTTCTTTGACAGCCCTCATACACATACACTTAACATATGTACCCTAGTATTGAAGGGTGGATATTTCAATTAACTTATTACATTTTTTTGTTGATCATCTTTTATTTAAAGTTCAAATATGGAAAACAGAATTAAGAAGTAATCTTATTTACCCTTAACAGTTGATGTGTTAACATAACAGGTGAGCCTAATGCTGAATTGCGACGAGCCATTTCAGCAGTAGCTGTGTGCAATTCATACCACAGAACACCTCTAACTCTGCATTCTCCTAGAATTACAATAACAAGAGTTAATATTAAGACAGATTTAATTCTAAACTTTAGTCAAAGGAAATTCTTAATAAATTCAAATATTTCCTTTTACAATTGGAGATATACATTTGAGATTTTAGAAATAGTATGTTGAAAAAACTAAATAGGCTATAATGTAGTCTGAATTGCTATTATAAATGATGTTATAAAACATCTCAGTCAGAGATTAGTTTATGCACTAGTAAATGAAAATAAAGCCACTTTAAATATTTTACAAGAAGTTGCAACAAACAAGAAAAATACTAAGAATTAGCCATGTTAAATGCTTATAGAAATAAAAGTAAAATCAAAAAGACAAAATAGCAAGATATTTTGATCTCCTGGTTCAAAAGTTCTCTTTGCCCAGATTTTTTTTTACAAAATCCTGCTTGCTGTGTTTCTCTGATATCACAGATATAAAAAAACATTTCATAAAGTCACCTTGACAGCCCATTAATAACTATCATCCTCAAATTTTTACGAACTTACCAATTAAACTAAATGCAATTAAATTGTGTTCAGAATGGCAACAATATTTTCTGTGTTGCTTACCTGAATAAGCAACTGGCTTGATCCTTGAGTCATTTATGACGTAAAACAGCTTTTAGGGCAAATTTAGATGCATCAATAAACAGACATCATTCTGTAAGCTTATAGTCTACTCCTACTTCAGTCATTAACCCATCGATGGCAAAACATACACAACTAAAACCCTCCACTTACAAATCACTGAGAAACCAGCATTTTTTTTCTTAAGAATTAATGCTTTTTCCATCTGCTAACAGATTCCATTTGTAATTTACAGCTGAGTTCAGCCTGGTGTTTTGATAAGCCCAAGTCACACATCAAATCAGTTTTTTTTGTAGATATCTGAGGATTATAAGGAAATTACAGATGTTCTCAAAAAGATCTAAATTTTCAGCAGTTTTTTTATCACCACTATCGCTAAACTCTGAAATGTTTAATATCATCCCACTTTATTAGTGGGTTTCTTTCTTGAAGCTCTCTACAAATGGAACTTGTCTAAGAGCAGATGGCACATTCAAATATTTTATTTAATTAGTTTTTATATTATCATGTGTTTGTAAGACAAAAGTAGCAATCATCAAAATTATTAGTAGACTCATTGGCACACCATAGGGACAGCAAATGGGATAGAGCTTATAAGGCAACATAACATCATATCAACATCACATTATAGTTTACATAACAAACATCAGGAAATCAATTTTATCTTGATCCTCAATTTTACAACTAAAATACAAAAAGTATGCTCACCTCTTTTGTTATAAATCTGCCTTATAATTTTAATATAAAAAATCCACAATACAATAAAACTTAATCTGTTAAATTTTTACAAGATCTGGAGTAAAAACTTGGTGTTACTGACTTAAGTAAACTGTAAAAATATTACATTTTTCTGTATATAAGCAGTTAAGTAAATTGCATTTTTGTAATAGAATAAAACTATTTATTAAAAATTATTTTTTTTATCCCTTGATTTTATTTGTTATCACTATTTATTACAGTAATATGCAACATATTTTAACTTAGATAATTACTATATAAATTTAAAAAGAAAGCTAACTCTGGGATAGGAGAAAACGTACTTGAAAGGATGGTAACAGTAGCTTGAAAATATAAATTTATGTGCTAAATATCAACTGCACTAAGCAAAACTTGTATTTTCTTAGTCTCACTAAATTTTTTTCACAAAAAATCAGAAAGTACATTTATAACATGGTTATCTGAACTAGAAAATATTTTTAAAAAACTCAGTTCGATGGGTTATTAATATACTAATAACTCCGTGGAGTGAACATGTTAAAACTGAACACAGCAACTGCATTTGCATCAAGTATTCTGTTTTATTGACAGACCTCTAAACAAAAATTACAAGATGCAACCTGTGCAAAGTGTAAGTTTTGTAACACAGTACAACTTGAATTGGATAGTATTAAGTAACCATGCTTAAATGAATGGTAAAATGTAAAACTTATAATCAATAAATCATTTAAAAAAAGCCACTTACCTGGTATTATCACCATGAAAAGATCTGTTAGACTTTTACATAATTTTATTTTATAGTTTAATTCATCATCAGTTAATGAAGCTATGCCATTTATTTGATCTATTTGTTGAGCTACAATCAGTGCAATCTCTGTAATATAGAAATGATTTGGTAGCAAAACATCTTTCCATTTTTCTAAGAACTGTTTGCACATTAAAATATCATTTCTGTTCAACCGATCCATCTCCCACCCTATCTTGTCTAACATATCACTAATATCTGACCAATTCTTCTTAGTCCCACAGCGGTGGCAACTCCATGCCACTGTTTCGCCATCGCAAAATGATGGTGGCAAGACTGCTCCTTCACATTCTCTGTAAAAATAATTTTATAAATAATTTACTAACTTATATGTAATAAAATAAATGTTAAAAAAATATATATATATTGCCACTAGAAAAAATTAAAAAAACTACAATTTGTATGGCTAATATAAATATTAAGTAGCAATAATATTCTCTTTCTTCTTTAAATTTTGAATTGGTACTAATTTTAAAACACCTGTCATAATTTACTAGCCTCCTAATGAACTGTTAACTGAAAAAAGTTAAAATTTAAAGAAAGATGAAAATGATTATTTGTTAGTTTTTAGAGAAGTTTTTCTGCAATTCCTTTTTTTTAGTGCGTATTTTCAAATAATTGGCCAAGCAAAGCAAGGATTTAAATCAATCTTCTAGCATTCCATCTATTTGTGTGCTTGTATATAACAGCCAAATTGTAACTGTGTATTTGTTATGCAGCCAAATGCATTTTCTAGGTTTTATGGAATTTCCCAGAAAAATCCCCTGCTATTAGGCAGAACAAAGTAAGTGTAATGATTTCTTATGAAGTTTTTTGTTTTAAGATGACCATTGCATTATCGTAGACAAAAGTGATGGAGAGCAAGTTTCCAACTTTTCATTACCAAGCCACCAATTTATCTCCCTTTCACTCCTGCTATCACCTACTTCTGATTTTATCACCATTTCTTATCCTTTTCATAAGGAACTATGTATAAGATTCTCCTTTTTTTCACATTTTATTCCATCTAATATTTGTTAAATGTAATGCTTGCCCAGGACGTCATTCTACTATGTAGCATTGCGTTTTTCTCTACTCACTATTAAATATAAAGCTTCCACATTAAACATTCTAGACCAGTGATTCTCAACCTTTTTTGTTCCGCGACCCCCAAAAAGTAAAAACAATATATAATGAAATTTCACAACTCTTGAACCCCAACCCAATGAAACCTAGTTAAAACTATTTAGCTGCATTGATAGCGACAAGTATGAACATGCATATCTGAAGTGTACAAACATGATCAATTTATAGGTTCTAATTTGAAGTGTACATGCTCCTTGTAATTTGATATGCTTGTATAATATTCGCTGTGAGAGCAACATATTTGAACATGCATATGAAATGTTTGAACACATCATGCCCTCAACAGTATAAAAGAGCTGTAAGGGATTGCAAAATGCCAGTTTAGTTTCAAATGCAAAGCATGCATCTGGTGACTTTATTTAAGCTTTTAAAAGCATAGTATCATTGAAAATAATAATAATAATGGAGGTTTTGGATTTTTAGTGTAATCAAACATGTAACTGTTAATTCTTTTTTTTCAATTAGATTCTTATGCAAAATGGATAAATTTGTGAAAAAACAAAGTGAGCCATCTACATCCAGTGAATTGATTGGTAAAATGACAAGATTGTACAATGACAGTTATTTAAATTATGGTCTTACCTAATTGGATGGAAAGCCACAGTGCATTATTTGCTTTCAAGTCCTCTCCAATGAAAGCATGAAGCTATAAAAATTAATTCAAAATTTGGAAACTAAGCATCTGGATCATAAAAGTAAACCCTTGGAATTTTTCAAAAGAAAATTATATACTTTAAGAAATTAACTAGCTTCTATTTGTAAATCAAGCCATATTGATAAAAGTACACTTGAAGCATCTTATTCCATAGCATTAAGAGTAGGTAAGATTTCCAGACTCCATACAATCACAGAAAATGCCTTATTGCCTGCTGCAATTGTTATGGTCAATGTTTTAATACATGTGGAAGAAGCAAAGATCTAAACAAAATTCCACTTTCTAAAGATACAGTATCAAGACGAATCGATGACATGGTTGCCGATGTTCGTGATCAGATAATTCAGCAACTGAGTTCAAGTGAATGTTTTAGAATTCAATTTGATGAATCAACAGATGTGGCAAACATTTCTCAGTTCACATATTTTGTGAAATATGAATGCGATAGACAGATCAATCAAAGAAAATATGTTGTTTTGCAAATTAGTACCTGGTCATGTAACACGACAATTTCGCTTTGATGTTTTTTATGAAGCTAATAAAAACTATAACATAGATTGTACAAAATGTATTGCAGTACATAGTGATGATGCAAAAGCAATTCAGGTAAGAACAATGGATTTCTGAAAAAATTAAAAGATTGTCTTATACTAAGGGCAGAATGGATACACTCCTTTCTTCACAGCCATGATCCTGCCACAAAAAATATGTTGGAAAATCTCAAACAGATTTTTTTAAAGCCATAAAAATGGTAAATTTTATTAAAAGTTGATACAGAATAAGCTGTTTGCTAAAATATTAGATGAAATGGGCAAAAAGAAAAAAATCTTCTTTTCCATACAGAAGTCAGATGGTTAAGATAAGGGTAAGTGTTAACCCAATTATTGGAATTGCGAGATGAATTAATAGTATATTTCCAAGGTAAACAAACGCCATTGTCAATGTTTTTACAGGATAATGAATATATGTTGCTGTTGGCTTACTTAGCTGATGCATTTTCATATTTAACCTACTTGAATGGGAATTTACAAAGACATGATGAAAACATTTTATTAATGATAAAGATCATTAACCTGGATTATTCACCTTCAAAGAAAAAATTTTGATAGGTTTCCACTCACTTCCAATTATATTGAGAAAAATTTGGATGAAGAAGACACTATTATTCACCACAGTTTGGATAGCATGAAAATGTATTTGCGTGAGCTAAACATTCAGTTGGCAGAGTATTTCCTGAAAGATAAAAATGATTTCTTGAAGAGATGGGTACTGAATCCATTTAGTAAAAATGTTACAACTGCCAAGTTACCAGTTGAGATTCACAGCCAGCTCATTGAAATGTCTGCCAATAAAACGTTACAACTACAATTCACATCTGAAGATTTAGATACCCATATGTTGGCCTGTTCATTGAAGTGAATATAGAAATTTAGTCACAGAAGCATTGAAAATATTAATCCCTTTCATCATGTCTTATCTCTGTGAAAAGGGTTTTTTGTCTATGGTTGTGCTAAAAATGAAATGTAGGAATCGTCTTTCATCACTTGAAAACAATTTGCTTTTGTGAGTTTTTAACATAGATCCTCATATGGAGAAACTTTTAAATGAAAAACAAATGCAACCGTCTCTTTAATTTATTTTCTTTACATGTGTAATTATAAATGTAAGTAAAATATTTATAATAAATGATATTTTTTTAATAAAATGATATCATTACTGTTTATGTGTAAAGTTGTATGCTAATTTCACAATCCCTCTTTCATATCACCCAGGTTGAGAAACACTGTTCTAGACCAACTGTGGTGTATTAAGAATTTAAAAGTGGTGTATAAAGGAAACAGAAAAGTCTGTTATCATTCAAGAAGCGGTTACCAATTAGTACAAGAGAATGTTAAGATAATGAGGTTTGCATGGAATTCAAGCTAGTTTTGGAATTAAAAAAGAGTTCATTTAATTGTGTTGCATAACTAAAAATACCCTTTATTACATTCCACAGTTTGTTATAAAAACTTATGATTATGTTCAGACAGGTTACTAACTGTTTAGTCCATTACAACAAATATGATCCATTGTCATTATAATTCGGTGAAGGAACACTGTGTTGAATCAATGATAACAGTCATTGCATAAAGCAGCAGTCGTTACTTTTCAGATGATATAAAACAGGATGATGAACAGAAATAATATAAACATTATTATGTACATTAAATATACAGATACATAAAAGTGTATAAAATCATTACTGTTATTGTAAAAATCTCTTCAGAAATGTCAGTCTATTTATGGTAAGGAATTTAATCTTAGTTAATGCTCAAAGTCATGAAAACTGTCTATTATTTTTGGCATAGAAACTTAGTGAGTTCACTGTAGAATAACCAAACTCCATAACATCTTATACTTTTTGTTCACAGGGAAGGGTTTATGAAAGAAACCCTGCATAAGTACAAGATTCTGTGCAATCTCTTAGCTGTCCATTACCTGACTACATCCATGACATCTTTGTCTCACAAATTCCTCTCCCGTATGAAATGATGAGCCAGTTCCTTTTTCATCTAAGGAGTACTACACCGTTTCTAACATGTTTATATAATGTTTAATTGTGTTCTGATCTGATCAGTTTATAAAATTATTACCATTAGCTAACAATGATGATCAAACAGAATTTTCTTTTCCCTTAAGTGTTATTCTACCTAGCTTGCAAAGATTAAAGTATTTAGTAGTTTGAGCAGTTAATAGATTTCTCTCACAATTTTATAGTGAGATTTTAAAAGCCTTTGTGAAAGTTTTCCAGATATAAAACAATGTTCAACACTCGGTTTAGTTTTCAATACTCCCTTCACCTTTTTTTGCTGAAAGAATTGCTGGGGCACTAGAAAATCTTATTTAAGACACCATAAAACAAAAACATAGAATAATAACATTATGGATGTAGTGTGAGAGATTTTGTGGAGAATCTAACTATACACCACCATGAGGTGGATGGTACTATACCAATGAAGTTGACGTTTTTTTCTTTTAGATGTTCAGTTCCATTATTGACTAAGTTGATCCAATACAACCTTAAGTTTTATAACTTATGAAACACTGAAAAGGTGTAAAAATTGACATATATTCTTAAAACTGATTTGTAAAATAACAGATCTTATGCTTACTTTTTATCACATTTTATTGCACTGAAGTATGTATTGAATTCTGTTGGATCAAGACATCTTTGGCAGCGGCAAGAAAAATATTTTGTTTCTAAAAGATGTTGCCTACGACTGCCAGTACTCCAGAGCCCATCAGTGTAACAAATAGATAGGTGATCACCTCTTTTAATTGGAACTGCAGCATGAATCACAATACTTCCATCACAAGTGAAAGATTTACTACAATTTGGTTGACAACTGTGTTCCAACATTGATGCTATATTGTAAACAGCTACGTATGGTGGTTCTGTTATGGGAACTTCATGACCATTAACCTAAAATTTTACAAAACACTTAAAAGAACCATACTTTATTAACATTTATTTTGAATAATAAATTATGGATTTTTACTTACTACATATTACTCAGAAATTTACCAACTAGTACCATACTAATAATTGTTATACTTAATATAATTAATTATTATGTCTGTTTGTAATGATAATTTTTTAAAACTCAAGAAATTCTGAGTCACTAAATGATTTCTTTGTCACTGTTCAGTGAACTTTGAGAAATGTTTTAGGTGTAAATTAACAGTAACTCCATTAGTAGGTGAGCAATAAGACTTAATTGATAGTGTGTAATTTTTCATGCAATAGTGCTTTGAATTTCTTATTGAATCATGTTCTGTAAGAGATAGCTGTGTGGTAAATGCAGAAGGAATATACAAGACATGTTTTTAAAGTAAGTACTGTTTTGAAATTAAAAAAAAAAAAACAAGTACACTATTCTTAACAATTTTATTTTTACATGAAGCCTGTACTTTAATCTGCTTTTCTACATAATTGCCACCAATATTAAGGCACTTGTCATATCGTGCAACCAGCTTTTTAACACCCTCATTGAAGAAGTCTGCCGCCTTACTTAATAACCACTACAACATGGTTGCTTTGACACCATCATCTTCAATAATTTAAGCATTCTGTCACAATTTCAAAGACAACAACACTTCTTGAAACTTGAGGAAACTCTTCAGATAGCGAAGAAATCGTAAAGTGTCCGTTCTCTCTCACTTTTTCATCAACTTTCTGCACCAAATCTTCAGTAATGACAGGTCATCCATTCCGTTCCTCATCATGAGTATTTTGGCAGCCATCTTTAAAAGCTTTAACCCATTTCATACCATTCCATTGCTCATATTGTTCTCTCCATACATTTCACTGATCTGATGATGAATTTCAGCCGCTTTCATATCTTTAACACTAAGAAAATTAATCACCATGTATTTCACAGTCGGCGGGATTCTTGATCATTGGAGGCATTTTAAATACTCGCAAACAAACGTAAACACAGTTGAATATTTCCGTAATGGCATCTGTGGCTTGCCAACAGATGCAGCTATACAGTGTGCATATGTGGAATGCCGACCGCAGCATAGCAGCGATGGAATTTCAAAACGGTACTTAATTTAAAAACGTGTCTCATAGAATTGTGAATTTCCTTCTTGTTTTTCATTGTTTCAACTTAGACAAGTTACATAATTTCTGTAGTCACTGCTGCCTCCATATTGGAGTAAAGTTTGTCTGTATATTGCTAAGAATTAATTTGGGTAAGTCAGTGAATTATATTGGTTAATCCAACCAGAAATAGTCCCTCTGTGGGTTTTCATCCCTGTTTTCTTCCTTCTCTTGAAAATCTTATCCTTCTCTTATTAATCTTATCCTTCTTAGTGAACCCTTTCCTATTCCTAGGACAAGTGCCATGGGAGTTGGTAGTTGGCTCAGTCAACCTGGTTCCATTTCTGACATAGTGCTAGCATCTTCTGGCAACTGCCAGGGAAGTTCTTTACTGGGCTTTAGTAGGTATCGACACATTTTCCTGTGAAATTATCCAGGGCTGGAAAAAACTTACTTGTGACACGTTTAGCCAGGTCTCCCATTCATATCCCTAATTATCTATTTATATTGCTAATAATGCATTTAATACAAAACTGATGCAAAAGCCCGTTATTCCAATTTATATCTATTGTTATTTCAGCTAATATCTCAAATTGTGTCTGCATGGGATTATGTATGAATGAAACTTAATGAATTAGTATATTTCACTAAAATGCAATTTATAATTTTGAAATATAAAATTTTATCTAAATCTGCTGTGTTCACTTGAAATCTTATTACACAGCAATCTCCTATTAATGAAAATTATATCTTTTGCTTTAGCTTATTGAAAGATAGTTTTTATTTATTTGTTACCAGACACCTCCTAGCACTACATTGCTTTAGCATAATGTCATCTCACATAGCTCACACTTTGTAACAGTCTCTAGATTGGACTTAGTGCTGTCTCAATCTGAGACTGTAGTGTTCCTTTTCACTTCCTTGTACGAAGTAAAGGAAGTATTGTGATCGTGAAAAATTTTGGTTTTCAGGTTTCAACAGAAGTATCCATTTTGACCATCCCTGAATCCATTTTGACTAGTTTCAGCATGATCTCTGTACATACATACATACGTGTGTATATATCTCATAACTAAAACTGATTAGTCATAGGATGTTAAAATTGGATATTGAAATTTTTGGATTAAGGACTGTTGTAACATCTAATTATGCACCTCCCCTTTTGATTGCAATCGACTGTACCAAAAGTGTTCAAGAAAGCCCAAAATCCAAAAAATTTGGATTTTGGTCTTTTCTTAACTGCAGTAGTCCTCTATTTCTTTTCAATGATTATCATAAGTGATACTTATTTTTGATTGATTCCAGAGTTATAGCCAAATAAAATTTTAATAAATGAAATATTTGAATCTTACAAGGGGGAAGGTATATCGGTTCAAATCAACTTCATCTTCTTCTTTTTAACTTTTTTTTTTTTTTTTTAATTACATGTATTGATTTATTAATAATTATTAACCTCTGATTGTAAAAAAACATTTTACGATAAATAATAATTCAATAACAATAAAAAAAAAATATCAGAAGTTATTAATGAAATAAAATTTTATATACTTTTCATTTAAAGAAAATGTGTATATATAATTTAATAGGTGTACAAGTAAATCATGTGGTGTCCACATAAGTTTTTTTTACTTTTATGAAGCGGAAACGTTTTTGACCATGTGTTTTCTTCTGAATATGTTTTATTTTCACTGACTTCATAGTTGAAATTTAAAAATAATGGGAAATATAATTTTAATGATTCTAATTTTTTATATTTTGTAAAGTTGATTTTATTGTATTTTAATTTTGTTTCATAAAATGTACACATTACTTAAACTTACCTCCAGAATTCCACAAATTTTTAATATCTCTTCAGTAGAAAAATCATCTTGAAGATTATAAAACCTGTGTAAAAAATCAGCAACAGATTTTTTGTCGGCAATTTGTTTTGGTGTATTTTTTCTTGCATCACAATGTGACTCAAGTGTTATTAATTTATTCCATAACTGAGGATTTGCATTTCTCTGGTAGCAGATACGCAATGGTGTAATGGACTCATAGCTTGGATGTGGTGAAATAAATTGTGTTATTCTTACCTAAAAGAAAAAGAAAAATGCAGTTACTCTTATAGTTTAAAAAATGGTGTTAGGTTATTGCTTAATATATTAACATTCATGAAGGTAGGCAATATATCATGAAGGTTGACAATAATTATAGTAAGATTAATTTAATATGAAAAACAATTTAATATAGCATTTCAAAATAAATAGTATACAGTAAAATTTGATGATACTATTGACTAGTATTAATACTATTTGACATTAGTTGCAGGACCACTCAACCAAAAAAAAAAAAAATTTAGCATAAGCTGCTGCTATAGTTACTTATTAACTCCCCATTGGAATAGTAATATCTATTTCTCAAAAATTACAATAAAATGTTTTTAAAATTATAAATATTTTTAATGTGAATAGGAAGCTTGTAATAAAAAGTATATAATTCTGTAACAAGGTAATTTCTGAAAAGTAGAAGTTTTATGTACTGTGGATAATACTTACTTTCTGTCATAAGTATGTTATAATTGTGAATTTTTAAAATAGGGCTGAATTTGGATGGGATTTTTCTATAAATTAAAAAAAAATGCAATTGTCAGGTACAAGCAGATGCAAGGGAGGGTTAAAATATTTACATCTTCAACACTTGAAGTTTTGTCCACATGTCTCTAATCTGTAATTGATTGATTACGCAACCATCAACACTGAAGGTCTGTGCAGCACTATTATTGTACTGTTGTATTTTTATTGATAATGCTGCAACAATAAAATGAACTCAATATTGAATTTATCAAAAGTTTTTAATTCCTTCACCAGCAATATTGAATTCTCAACATTATTTCTTACTTTGCAAGAATAGTTAGCAACCAGCCCTTTACTTTGTGCAGTATAAATAAACTTTGTTATTTAATCTAGTATCTGTAATTCAAATTATACTAAACAGTTTAACCGAGTTAGTAAAGAAGACATTAGATACATCAGTTCTGTTAGCCTTACTCAGACCCTCAACATTGAAATTCATGATTTTCAAACCAATATCATCCTATAAAAGTTTAGGATTGCTGCCAGGGCAGGAAATTTTACTTAAATGCTGTAGTGACAGAACAAATCAGGTTTAAAAAAAGTCAGTACCATCCAGCTGTTGTTCAGCTGAAATTTTGATAACAATTTTTTATTTATAAAATTATTTCTGTGTTTATCTAATACAGTAAAACTTAGGAAAGAAGACTCAGCAGTAATTAAAGCCTACAATAGGTAATTGCAGAGTGGGGCACAAAATGATCCAACATTTATTTTGGCAATAATTGTTTAGGTTAATAATTAATTATTAATGTGTTTTGTGTTGGCAGAAGTGACAGCAGTTCATGAATATTAATTTATTTTTCCGAGTGCAATGTTCTGTATTGTTTCAAGATGGCTGACAAAGGAAGACCGACTGTTGAACAGCGCGTAAAGACTGTATTGTTTTTTAATGAAATGAAAAGTGTGGTGCTTATACAAAGACAGTTTTGTGCCCATTTTCAAACTCGGCGGTCACCCTCAATTAAAACAATATGTAGACTTTATGAAAAATTTAGTAGTGTTGGTTCAGTAGTTGAGAGTAAGTGCAAACAGCATTCCGATGTTCATTCTCCACAGAATGTCAAATTTGTCAGAGCAGCGTTGCTGAGGAGCCTGGGCAAATCAACAAGAAAAGCAGCAGCACAACGTAGGATTTCTAGACGGATCTGTGCAGCAAATTTTAAAAACCGATTTGCATATGTATCCGTATAAAATAACAGTGTTGCCTAAATTAATGGTTGACAACAAACATCAAAGAATGGCATTTGCTGAACAGGCTGTGAACCAAGACATATTGTATTGGTTTTCAGGTGAGGCACATTTTCACCTAGACAAGGTTGTCAGTAAATAAAATGTGCATTTTTGGGTTTCTGAAAATCCACATGCTTAATGAAAAAGTGCATCACGCTCCAAGAATTACAATATGGGCCGCTATCTCAAGTAACAGGGTAATACGGCCATTCTTTTTTGAAGACAGTGAACAGTGAACATTATCTAAACATGCTGTGTATTACGCTTTGTTCCGCTGCTTCTTGCAAAAGGTTTTCAATTAGAAAACAAGTGGTTCATGCAGGATGGAGCCAGACCACACACAACTAATCTTGTTTTTAGACTTTCTGCATGAAACTTTTAATGCAAATATCATTTCAAATCGATTTTGTAATCGTTTTGCATGTGGACAGAACTCTCTCTCCTTTTCAAAGAAAGATCTATCTTACGTACATTTTGCTAATAAAAGGCCACACATCAACAAATTTCAAGTTGCATTCAGAACAAAATTTATGGATTATATATCATGGTTTAAATGAATTATTTTATTAACAACAGACACTAGAGGTCATATCAACGCTACACACTTAGCACATTTACATTTTACAATTACATATTGCCAGTTTCATGTGAAAGCTTTTACTCATTTAAGCTTATAAAAAATGTTCTTTTTATTTGAAAGTTTTTATCATTACTGAGATTTTTCTGAAAATTTGTTACTACCTCCTCAAATTATAATAGCTATATCACTTGCATTAATATTGCTAAGTACAAAAATATTTTCTTTTGACTTAAAAAAAAGGAACCCAAGAATAAATATAACTATGTGAAAAATAATTTTGTGATAGCCTATACTGTTGAAGTTTTTGCTTGTTTCTTGTTTAGCTATCGCTTATGAAACCCTACTGTGGTTCTCTAATGAAAGGCTTACCAGATTCACGAAAAAAGATGCTGAAATAGTAAACTATCATTACTTTTTGATTTATGGAAATGAAATTCACATGATATCTGTCTCCTTTGTGTGAGGTACTGCAAAACTGCTAAAATTTGGTGAGAAAGGTCAGAGACCTTATTCCTAGTACATGTAAACTCAGAAAGAGATTAAATTAAGTTACTCAGGAGGAACTTTATTTTATAGATTTTATTTTTAATTAATGACCTAATTTTTCCCTCATTAATCCCATTTTGCAAAACAAGGTTTATATCATTCAGACATATATCATTCAGACATGTTACAAATCTTTCAGATTTAATGCATCTTGCTCATATTTCAATATTTTCTCTTTTTCATTGAATAATGTATTTTTTAAGAGATCGTTTTCATCTTCTAATAAGGATGTATCAGAATATTGATATTTAACAGCAGAGAATAAATTGTCGAAAGCTATAATACACCAGTGAGTTTACTACATTTATAAAATTTCCAGACTCAAATTTGTCTACCAGTAATGGTAGTTCAGCATAGTCCAGGTTTTCATGGTAAGATCTGCCCTTCCCTTGTTAACATTATTCTCCCAAAATTTATTTGTTTTAGAATTTCAACTTTTGTATGAACCTTTAATAAAAGGCGTAGAATTTTATAATTGCACATTTGAAATAAATCATTTAAAAATAAAATAAGTTAAAATAAATTTATGAATGTACAATTAGACTTTCAGGAGACTCATAAATAAATAAAATAATAAAATTAATGATTATGAAAAAATTGGTACTGATATTTAAATAATAATGGTACTATTCAATTAAAATTTAGAAAGCTAAATTGAGGCACAGAGTATTGATGACTGGCTTCTTGTTACCTGCATTGTTCTGTCATGGTACACTAACCCCTCTACTGCGTTATTAGCCAACACTACTTTAGACACCCTCGTAGAACTACAGAGCATCTATGCTTTGCTAACACTTTCTAAACTTTGATGAATAATATCAATAATTAAAAAATAAATTATTAAATGCAGTAAAACTAATTAAAAATAGATTATAAATTAAAACAGAGAATTGTCTGATAAGAATGTAAGCAAGTTAGATTTGAAAATAACAGCTCTGAAGTTATTGAGTAGATAATTAGGTAATGTAAATCTTAAAATTAGTTTGTATCAAATTAAGCAGTTATAAGTGGAGATTGTTTTTCGTAAAAGATAAATATTTTATTCATATCACAGTACAGTTGTTGGTGGTTGGCAAGTTATATCGTGAATAATAAAAAGAAACTGCTATAGCATTTGAGTAGAAGGATAAGGGAAACCATGGGAAAACCTTGATTAGAGGATATAAGAAAGTACAAAATTATACCTTGCCTTCAAAATTTATTAAGTAAGATGCTTAAAACTTTTGCAATCAACTATGGGGAACAGAAATGCTATTATTATCGATAATGGTAACAATATCCATACAACTGGCAATGGTTTATCAACCTGACCAAATTGAAAAGAATTTTATCCATAATTAAGACAAGTTACAATCCATCCAACAAATGACTTTCCATATCCTTTTATTAATAAAACAATCATTTAGTCAGCCTTTAATATTAGAATTTGTAATTTTTTGTGTAGTAATTTTCAAATGAAAAAATAGGATGTTTTATCACATTTGAACACTACTTACAAGACTTTGTAAGTAATAAATTTTTTATATATTCTTCCTGTTAAATAAGATCTTAAAAATAAAAACTTAAGAAAGTTGTAATAGGGTTCAGTTTTTGTTACAGTATGCTTTGAGTGATAACGAGGGGGGGGGGGGCTTCTGACTGTCATCTTGAGGTGCTGTTTGTTTCACAAAAAAGAAATATAAAGTTTACCATCCAAAACTCAACCTTACACTGTAGTTATTTAATTTGTGGGCCATGAAATTAAGACAGTTATATGGAAAAGTGCAAAGTGAATTTTATTATAAAAAATTGAAAAGTATATATTCTAATTTCTATTACTATTATGACTAATCCTAATATTCTAATCTTACAATAGTAAATTTACATTTAAAATACAGTTCCTAATAATTTTATTGTTAATAAAGCTACTATTGAAAATGAAGTTTTGCTTGGTTCAAGGTTAATTTTTTCTTTGAGCTAAACTTTTTTTTTTATTTTAATTAATAATCATTGATAGATTGTTTCTATTCTAAATTTAAAATTTTTTTAAAACTTTTTCTCCTATAAAATATTTTTTAGTTACATAAAATAGTATTAGATACATTAAACAATTGTGTTATTTATAAAAAATACTAACTGCTTATATTTATAAATTTATATATTTATAAAAATGATAACTGATAACTGCTGGTCATGTGTGATCAAAGTTTTTACTTTTGTGTGATGGAAGATTATTTTAATCTAAAAACTCCCTCTATGACTCATGAGACCTTGCCATTGGTGAGGGCGCTTCAGTGCTCAGTGATACAGAATAACTGGACCGATGGTGGAACCATATCGGAGAAGTATCTGTTGAGAGCCAGACTAAGGAATGATTCCTGAAAGAGGGCAGTAGCTCTTTCAGTAGTTGTTAAGGGTGTAGGTCAGGAGGACTTAAATGACCATATCAACATCACTCAATCTTCTGAGTACTGCGGAGCTGAAAGTAATGGAAAAGTACAGCTGCCTTTTTTTCAAAGAAAATGTAGCTCCCTGCATTTTCATGTAACAAAGTTTGGTAAATTAGTTTGCGCCTTCCTTGGTAAAATATTCCGGAGGTAAACTAGTCTCCCATTTGGATCTCCAGGTGGAGGCTACTAAGGAAGGGGTCACCAGAAAATTAAAAAATAACATTCTACGAGTCAAAACATGGAATGTTAGAAGTCTTAAAACAGGTTGGTAGGTTAGAAAATTTAAAGAGGAAAATGGATAGGTTTAATGTAGATGTAGTAGGAGTTAGCGAGGTTCTGTGGGAAGAGGAAAATGACTTTTGGTCTGGTGATTTTAAAATAATTAACTCAGCATCAAATAAAGGGCAGGCAGAAGTAGGTTTCATAATGAACAAGAAGATAGGGAAGAGAGTAGAGTATTTCAAAATTCATAGTGGTAGATTTATTACAATAAGGATAAAATCAAAACCTAAGCTCAACGATTTTTAACATCTATATGCTTACAAGTGCCCATGATGATGAAGAAGTAGTGTGTGTATATGAAGAAATTGACAAAGCAATTGAACACATAAGAGGGGATGAAAATTTAATAATAGTTGGCGATTGGAATGCAAGCGTTGGTAAGGCAAGGAAGGAAATACTGTGGGTGAATACGGGCTGGGCAAAAGAAATGAAAAAGGAGACCAAATTATTGAGTTTTGCACAAGGTAAAATTTAGTAATTGCCAACATCCAGTTAAAAATCATAATAGAAGAATTCACTCATGGAAAAAGCCAGGTGATACTGCAAGGTATCAGATAGATTATATCATGGTTAAACAAAGATTTAGAAATCAACTCATCGACTGCAAAACTTATCCTGGAGCACACATTGATAGCGACCATAATTTAGTGATAATGAAATGTAGATTGAGGTTTAAAAACCTGAAGAAAAGGTGTCAGATGAATCGGTGGAATTTAGAGAAGCTTGAGGAAGAGGAAGTAAAGAGATTTTTGAGAAGGACATCATAAGAGGTCTGAGTAAGAAAGATAAGGTAGCAAATGTAGAAGAAGAATTGGAGAATGTTAAAAAGAAAATTCTTATATCAACAGAAGTGAACTTAAACGAAACAATGAGAACTGGTAGAAAACCTTGGATTTCAGATGATATATTGCAGCTGATGGATAAACGTAGAAAATATAAGAATGCCAGTGATGAAGAAAGTAAAAGGAACTATCGACAGTTAAGAAATACTATAAACAGGAAGTGCAAACTAGTGAAAGAAGAGTGAATTAAAAAAAAGTGTTCGGAAGTGGAAAGAGAAATGAACATTGGTAAAATAGATGGAACATACAGGAAAGTTAAGGAAAGTTTTGGAGTACATAAATTAAAATCTATTAATGTGTTAAATAAAGATGGTACACCGATATATAATACGAAAGGCAAAGTCGATAGGTGAGTGGAATATATTGAAGAGTTATACGGAGGAAATGAATTAGAAAATGGTGTTATAGAGGAAGAAGAGCAGGTTAAAGAGGATGGAAAGGGAGATACAATACTGAGATCTGAATTTAAGAGAGCATTAAAGGTTTTAAATGGCAGAAAGACTCCTGGGATAGTTGGGATACCTGTAGAATTACTGTGAAGTGCAGGTGAGGAAGCGATTGATAGATTATACAAACTGGTGTGTAATATTTATGAAAAACGGGAAGTTCCATCAGACTTCAAAAAGAGTGTTTTAGTCATGATACCAAAGAAAGCAGGAACAATTAGCTTTACTAGTCATGCATCAAAAATCTTAACTAGAATCCTGTGCAAAAGAATTGAAAGGAGAGTGGAAGAAGTGTTAGGAGAAGACCAATTATTTTTCAGGAAAATTATTGGGACAAAGGAAGCAATTTTAGCACTCAGATTAATAGTAGAATGTGGATTAAAGATAAACAAACCAACATACTTGGCATTTATAAACCTAGAGAAGGCATTCGGTAACGTAGACTGGAATAAAATGTTCAGCATTTAAAAAAAATTAGGGTTCAAATACAGAGATAGAAGAACAATTGCTAACATTTACAGGAACCAAACGGCAACAGTAATAATTGAAGAACATAAGAAAGAAGCCGTAATAAGAAAGGGAGTCCGACAAGGATGTTCCCTATCCCCGTTACTTTTTAATCTTTACATAGACCTAGCAGTTAAGGATGTTAAAGAACAATTTAGATTCGGAGTAACAGTACAAGGTGAAAAGATAAAGGTACTACGAGTTGCTGATGATACAGTAATTCTAGCTGAGAGTAAAAATGATTTAGAAGGAACAATGAATGGCGTGAATGAAGTCCTACACAAGAACTAACGCATGAAAATAAACAAGAATAAAACTAAAGTAATGAAATGTAGTAGAAATAACAAAGATGGACCACTGAATGTAAAAATAGGAAGAGAAAAGATTATGGAGGTAAAAAAGATTTGTTATTTGGGAATAGAATTACTAAAGATGGATGAAGCCGGAGCAATATAAAATGCTGAATAGCAGAGGCGAAACGAGCCTTCAGTCAGAAATATAATTTGTTTACATCAAAAATTAATTTAAACGTCAGGAAAAGATTTTTGAAAATATATGTTTGGAGCATAGCTTTATATGTAAGTGAAACCTGGACGATCGGAGTACCTGAGAAGATAAGATTAGAAGCTTTTGAAATGTGGTGCTATAGGAAAATGTTAAAAATCAGATGGGTGGATAAATATGACAAATGAAGAGGTGTTGCAGCAAATAGATGAAGAAAGAAGCATTTGGAAATATATAGTTAAAAGAAGAGACAGACTTATAGGTCACACATTAAGGCATCCTGGAATAATCGCTTTAATATTGGAGGGATAGATAGAAGAAAAAATTGTGCAGGTAGGCAACATCTGGTGTATGTAAAACAAATTGTTAGGGATGTAGGATGTAGGGGGTATACCGAAATGAAATGACTAGCACTAGATAGGAAAACTTGGAGAGCTGCATCAAACCAGTCAAATGACTGAAGAGAAAAAAAAAATCTGAAAGTAAATGTAGATTTATTTTAAATCACCATGCCATTATTTTTATGCAAAGTACAATAAATAAATGTAAGTAAATAATTTTAATTAAATAAAATGTATGATATGATTAATGAATCACAATTAATTATTATTAGTGAATAGTATTTATTTAGCTTATTAACTTGTAGTTAAATAAAAAAAAGTAATAGAATACATCAATATTCTAATTGTTATTATGAATAAAATATATACATTTAACATTAACGATTGATTAATTAATAATATTAGGCAAAAAAAGAGGTATTATTTATCAACTTTTTCAATTGGATTAAGGAACTTTTAGTACCAATTATCAGCACGTTCTTCAAAGGAGTTTCTGAAAGCCCTGTTGTTAATGGTGACCATTCTCCAAAAGGTTAGGAAACCATTTTAGCACGTAGATGAATAATATCTAACTTTTCCCCTGTGACATGATAAGTGTTTTTTATGAGGTGATTGCAAAATTTTATTATTTTGTGTGTTGTGTCTGTATGTACCTTATATCTATGTATGAATGACTGTGAAGTCTGTTCAATTTAGTATTTATTGCAATCAGTTCAATTAATACACATTAAATGGGTATAAATTAAATATATTCTAATATTTCTCTTTACATGTGTATGAGTATACATTTATTTTGACACATTTACCTTAACATATCTAGTCATCCTACAGAGTACAAACAACAAACATGCTGCTAGCTTTCTTACACAAAGTACACACATCTTTAACAGCTGATAGACTAATCTGAAGATTCAATACAGTAAAATATGTGACAATATTAATGACCACATTCTCATTTACAGACAACATGCTGCATAAAATAAGAAAAAGATACACATAGTAATAGGAAATGCATAACAGACATCAACGTTGTGCTAAGAAACATAAACCCAGTCATACAAAATTTCATATTTTGAGGAAAAAAGGTTTATGTGTCACTTTCAAAATTATAATCAAAGTACACAAAATTATAAAGAAAACTAATAAAACAATACAACAACAAACACAGTAGCAATCCAGTAGGATAAAATTTTTACACTAATAATTATACTAAATAATACATCAGACAGGCTGGTTGCCCATTCATACACAGCTACAAGGAAGTATGGACAACAAAGTCAACTTTTTCAGTCATGTCATAGAAAGCAGAACTGCCATGGCAAAGATTTAATCACAACATTCAAATTTTAAACATAGCACATGAAAACCGGGATATCATATTGTTCCATTTGAACAATATGGAACACAGTAAACTGTAGTGCTTTGTTTTAACAAATACAGTAAGTTTATTTAGAAAACATATTAAATGAACAAAAACTACAATACAGGTTGATTACATTATTTGATTACTTACTACTAATGGGGATTCCTAATTTTTTAAAGATGGCTACCATTAATGATGGTGCCACTGGAAACTCCACTGAAGAAGGTGCTGATTATTAGCTCCAAAAGGTCCTATGGTAAAACAAGTTTCCAAAAAGAAGGTATTGATAGATACTGGGCATAAAATAACTAACAATAAACAATGAGGACTGATGGACTGATAAATTCACTGTGACAAGTTTTTCTTATATGAAGCAGCCAATAAATAAATAAATTGAAAGCATAAATATAAAGTAAATGTACATTTCAATATTCTGTACCAGCTGGATATATTATTAGAATTTAAAATATAATTAAACGGTACATAAGAATAGCATGAATTTTAAAAAGATTAATTTCAGTAAAATATATTTACATGTATATACATTCAAGGAGATGTCTTGGAAATTTTAAATGGAATCTTCCCTATGTTTTTAAGGATATTGAAACAATTATATCTACATTTATGATATATCTTGTCCATTCTTCCAATAAGCTAATGAACAATGACAACTGCCAATTTAAATATAAATATTAACTGCTAATTTCAAAAACATTTTTAACATAACTAATATTTTATACTGAATTTTTTAATGTAGCAGATCATTTTAGCACTTTTTTTATTCTTATATAACTATTTCTAATCTCAACTGAACAGGTGCTACAGTCAATTAAAGTTCAATAATAAAAGTTAATTAAAAAAATTCATTAGTTAATATAGTGAGTATCCAGTATCTGGAGTACCTAACTGGGAAATGGTTCAATACTAAAAAATCTGATATCACAGTTGTAGGACTTTCCCGTCAACTATGGCTTGTTTCTGATGCACAGCTTACACACACAACTTAATTTAAAATATTTATCATTTTATTTAAATATCATTTACTTAATTCAATGATTCTAAATAAAGCATTCATGCACACCATATTTAATTTGCGCGGGTGTGGCGGTACTAGCAGTGACGGTTGGCACTAACTAAAATAATGTAATTTCACAATTTCCATAGAACAAATTTTACTTGTATGGTCAGCAGATTGGTGTAGCCATGAGGCTTAACACACCAGGTACCAAGTCAACCAGGTGATTGAGTTTGAGACCCAGCCAGACCAACTTACTTTTTTAAACTTTAAATATTAATCATTTATTTAATTCTACTATTCACATGTGACATCACCATGTAACAGATGACTACAACAGGATTTTTTGGGGTGGGAGTGCAATTTTACAATTTTTTTTGTTGCAAATACTGTTATTTTTTAATTGTTACCAAATGTACCTAAGAAAAATATGACCTTAATTAGGCGAAATCTTAAGATGCTGAGGGTGACCTTGCTCTACAGCCTCACCTCTGTAATCTTTTAAGTTGAAAATTTAATAGCATTAATGCCCCATATAGTGATGTAATCTGACCAAGTTTGGTCACAATTGGTCCAGTAGTTGGAAAT
This sequence comes from Lycorma delicatula, assembly GCF_047948215.1. Taxonomy (NCBI): domain Eukaryota; kingdom Metazoa; phylum Arthropoda; class Insecta; order Hemiptera; family Fulgoridae; genus Lycorma; species Lycorma delicatula. The sequence continues at coordinate 178,592,455 of NC_134455.1, forward strand.
ATAACATGATTAAAGGCCGACACCAAACTCACACATGTACATATGAACATTAACATCCAGAAAATTTCCATTGGTTTTTTGGGTTCCTTAGGTGTCAAAATGTCAAGATCCAATTAAAACCGCATATGCCGTAATTGGAAAAAATGAATGGTTGAGGGGACAGGAAAGTAAAAAAGTAATAACAATAGCAATGATAAATAGTAATAAAATAACAAAAAAAAGTATATTATTAATTTTGGTGTGGTATTTCTATGCTACAAGTAAATTTATTAATTATGAAGTAAAATTAAAAATAAGAATTTTCCGGAATTTAACTTTTATTTTATTTAAAATGAACTTTACAAATATAAAAAACTGGATGTATTAGAAGTACATTTTTCTAGTAACTAAAATTGACATCTAATAGCATCTGTCTAATAAGAAAAATATCCAGAGACAACGCATCTAATTGGAAAGTTAAAAGAACAATTGGTGATTTGCATATGGGCAGTTTGATTAAAAACAAGACTTTGTAAAAGATATTGTAACAGATCTATTAAAATACGTCAAAGTTGCTTCTGAGTCATCTATAAGGGAAATTTCTTGGCTATTCAATATGTCAATAGACATAGTAGCTTGATTGTGACTTAGTAGAAGGCTTGAATTTTACAGCTGGGTTAAATGAAAACTACCCCAAGTTTCTGACAAACATCATCTGAATAGATGAAACAATTTTTTAAACAATGGTTTCATCTGAATAGATGAAACAATTTTTTAAACAATGGTGTGTTTCACAGTAAAAGCAATGTCTATTAATCAATACAAAACCTTCTGGTTTTAAGAGAAGACAGTAAGCAAATGAAATTTAATTGTAGGGTACTAGATTAAACAACTGAATATTATTCAATTTTTACCATGAGAATTTGAGGGGAGCAGTTGCTTGAATTTTTTGAAACTATTTTACTAAAACCTATTGAAGGTGTGCTATTAAACACAAGGATGCAATTATGATTAGCCAGATGGACCACCAGCACACAACTTTGTGGAAGTAGTAATATTTTTAAATACTCACTTTTTACATAAACAGTTGTGATACATGCCCATAAGGTGAACTTGGCCAGCAAGTTCACCAGATTTGTCATCATTTACTATGATCTGTGGGGGGTATTAAAAAAAAACTGTACAAACCTGGAGTACATCAGCAGAAGAAATGATGGTAGGAATAATGGAATCTTGAACATCAGTCATCACAAGGCATTGTGTAAAACCATGAATGATATTTACAGAAAAGCACTATGTGTAATGGTAGACAATTTGATAACTTGTTGAGAGTCCCTGCATAACTCAAAAGAATTCTCCTTTTATTTTTGTACATATTTTTTTATTTTATAGTATCTTAATTTCTTTGTTTCTGTTAAATACATGTATGTACTGTAATTAGCTGTTTGCTCAATATGTAGTTTCTATAATAAAATACTGGCCTTTATGTGGATTTTTACTTCACTTATGTCATTTGTTAATTTAAGATGAAAAAGTACTTGAAAAATGTCATATTCCATGATGTTATGCTTTTACTGCGATTTAAAACAGCTATTAGGATATACATTTTCCTACATCTGCTTTTTAATAGAAGTAATAAATTTTATCAGTTTTAATTGGCTGTTAAACCTATGGGTACATGGTTGGATTTAGAGACTAAAAATGGCGGCAATGAATTGCATAACTTTGCTAGTCAAGTTACATAATTCTTTTTTTTTAATATCTTCTTTTTAACAGTTTTGAGCTCCCCATCAAGGGAGGAGTATTAAGTTATTTTAATGACTTTACTATTTAACAAAATATATTTTGAGCATTAAAAAATTGAAATTGCAAATAAACATTTTTATTTTAGGGGCTGCCTGCTCAAAGGAAAGCATTTAGATAAAGTTAATTTTTAAGAAAGTAATCCCTAAGTGGTGATAATAAAATTAAAAAAAAAAAAAAAACATTTTAAAATTGTTTAAAAAATACAAAAGATACTGGTATAATTCTAAATAAACAAAATTGTAACTTTCTAAGACAGGGAGAATATTTTTGGCTAATTTCTTTTCAAGAAGTACTACAGAGTAAGGGCTATCAAAAAACTAAGATTTTACATTTTAAATGCAATTGGTAACTTGCAAGATGGATTTAAATTTAAAACAGATTAAAGTATATATTATATATACATATATATGTGTTTTTTTTTTGTTACCACAGACCATTGGAATAGGATACGCAAAATATTTTATAGTGGTTTGAAATCTTGATGTAGAAAAGTATAGATGAAAAAAACTCCCATTAACTCCTTTTCTGAAGCAAGATGTTTTTTGTTTTTTTTTGTCTTCAGTCATTTGACTGGATTGATGCAGCTCTCCAAGATTCCCTATCTAGTGCTAGTCGTTTCATTTCAGTATACCCTCTACATCCTACATCCCTAACAATTTGTTTTACATATTCCAAACGTGGCCTGCCTACACAATTTTTCCCTTCTACCTGTCCTTCCAATATTAAAGCGACTATTCCAGGATGCCTTAGTAAGTGGCCTATAAGTCTGTCTCTTCTTTTAACTATATTTTTCCAAATGCTTCTTTCTTCATCTATTTGCCGCAATACCTCTTCATTTGTCACTTTATCCACCCATCTGATTTTTAACATTCTCCAATAGCACCAAATTTCAAAAGCTTCTAATCTTTTCTTCTCAGATAATCCGATTGTCCAAGTTTCACTTCCATATAAAGCGACACTTCAAACATACACTTTCATACACTTTACATACACATTACAGAAGCTGTAGCATTACACATGCCCAAAATGAACATCATATTCCCCTGTTGTAAATAAGTATGGCATTACTTCAATGGCAAACCGATCACATTCAAACTAAAATTCACAAAATACCTTCGCTAACGACAGCACAGTAGCAAATATACTTAATGTATCTTACAGAATGATTTAAACACTAACAATATTGTGCATTGTTGATCGGCTGTTATTATTCTATTGCTAACATTGAAATAATAATTTTTCAAATAGTTAATGTATTTCTGTTATTAATAAAAAAATAATTGTTATCAAAGTAATTTTTATTTTACAATTGTGTAATTTCTAGTTTTTTAAAATGTTTAACAGTAAATTTTGTTTTTACAAATTTTTAACATTACCTAAAAAGAATTTGGTTTTTGTTTACATTAAGTAAGTATTTTTCTGACAAGATGTAGTAATGTACTGTTTCTAAATAAAATTCTAATTTTTTGTTATTTTTTTGAACTTATACATTTAGTTCAAAATTAAATTCTCTACAAGTTTTATCTGTAAATTACCCATTCAACAAAGTTATTGTATGTAAAGAAAATAGATTTTTTACCACAATTTATTGATTTTCACCCCAGATTTCTCAAAAAATACTACAGATACGGTTCTGGGACCTATTTTATTTGATTTTTTTAGTCAGGAACCATAAGAAATCACAAATTCTATTCCTTAATTAACGTCCTAAAAATTTCAATTCGACCATAACAGGGTAGCTGAAATCTTTCACTAGCTGTAAATCACAAAGGAATTTAGGAAATTTGTTTATATTATTTTTTTCTATTATTTTCTCGAGTAGAACAGGTTATGAAAGTCCCGAGTGAACTTTGTGATACAATCTGTGTATGTAGATATATACAAGGTCTGTAAATAAAGTAACGAGACTAGTTTTTTTGGCAGCCAAAGTGGCAAAAGTTAAAGTTACTAACAAACATAAGGTTATATGAACAGCTGATTTATATCAGGTATTAATATTTATAATCTATTGTTGCCCCGTGAGACATAAACAAACTTTGCATCTTCAACTTCACTTTTTTTCGTGTTCAAACTCACCACGTCTCAAAAAAGCAGAAATGAGCAAATCAAAACCATGTTAATTTGTTTCTTCAATAGTAATTGGACAATGCCTTATGGCATTGTCCATAAGGAGTTTTTGCCTGCAAGACAGACTGTAAATCAATATGTTTGCCAAGAAATTCTTGAAAGACTGCGGAAAATATTTGTCCGTGTGAGACCAGTCATCAAAGACAACTGGATGCTGCATCATAACAATGCACCTTGTTACACTGCTTTTTCAATTAATGAGTTTTTGGCAAAGAAAAATAGGAACTGTAGTTCCTCAACTATCTTATTCACCTGACTTGAGTCCCTGCGACTTTTCCCTGTTCCCAACTTTAAAAAAACACCTCAAAGGACATAATTTTGGAACAGCATAAAAAAAAATGTAACCGACCATCTGAAGGATATTCCAATTTCTGAGTTCCAACATTTGTATGAAGAATGGGAAAACATTTGAAGTGTTGCGTGGCTTCCTAAGGGGACTATTTTGAAGGTGATAGAGTCCATGTATAATTGTAAATAAAATTTTTTTCTGAACCAGTCTCATTACTTTATTTACAGACCTCGTATAGATATATGAGGTAAATGTATAATAATGTAAATATATGTATATCCACATATACCATGGTATATGTGGATATACATATATTCGCACATATATTTTATTTAGTATTACATGTTAATCGTTTTAGAAACAAGCATTTTTATCTGAAAGGACTTTTTTTAACCTAATGTCTGTTTTAAAAATGATATTAGAATACAATTTTTATACATAACACATACCCTATTTTTTCGCTTTAAATTTGTCCATTTGCATTCTGGTTGATGTTGAGTTGATAGATAACAGTCTTCATGTTTACATGTCGGCCATCCACATTCTGGACATTCTTTACTGGTTTCTGGTGAGATAAATTTTAAACATCCCAAACAGACAGGGCTTGTCACTTGACTCGGGCCACGTATAAGTGGTTCTTCACGTAATATTATTTCTCCCACTTTGATGTCTCTGCTTGCTATTAAGTGTCGTCCCAATGTTGCATCTTCTTTGATCTTCACAAAACAAACATACAAAATATTTTAAGTAAAAAGCAATTTTATTAAATGTACTTTTTCACAATTATTTAAATAATACTAAATGGTTATTTTAATAAATTGGAATATAAAATAATGCTTAAAATTCAAAATCAGTTTATAAAAAGATTTACTTAAAATCTAAAACTCCATGGACCACACTCAGAACATTAGGAGACACTACAAAAAATTAGCATAAAGTAAAGAATGATGAAGAAATAATAATTGATTTTCAAATAAAGAGCCACTCTTTCAACAGATTTAGTTTTGTCTTCAGTGTTTCTAAGGCAGAGATCAATTCCCTAGATGTAAACATGGTATCAAAGTTGTGATTAAAATATATATATATTTAGATATATATATATTGCATGCATCACCAAGTTATTTTATCTTGGTGATGCATGAAGAGAACTTTGAGTATGTAATGAATTTCTGTGTATCTTTTGATAAGTGTTACGTAATAAAAAGAAAATTTATCTGAAAAATAATTTTTTTATCTGAAAGATAAATCTTTCAGATTAATTCTAATGCGAAAGTGTCAAACTGATGAAGGATGTCGGTCTTAGTCATTACTTAGGAAGCTGTGTCAGCAGCTTATCGATGGCATTTGTATCACCAGAGATGAGAACATGGTCATTTGGAATGAAATCCTTAGATTTCTCTATCTCATGAAGTACAAAAGACAGACGGAAAACCTTCGGAGATTGTTGTCCAGTTTTACCACCACAGTTAGCAGGTAGTCCAGCACCAAACAATGCTCATAAGACCGACCAAGTCTCTGACAATGCTGCCAACAAGCAAAAGGACATGAAGGGGCTTTAGTAGCCCTTCGCTGTTTTAGTTTCCTTGATTTGATGATAATGAAGCTATTGCCATCAAGTGCAGTAGTGCATAACATAAATATATATTTATTTTAATATTTAAAAAATTTCATACTACGACTTCCCTTTAACAGAATTTCTTTATAACAAAAAATATTGCATTGAATTGTTACAGAAAGAGATTGGTGTATATATACCTCAAACAATACACAGGTATACACCATAAAACTCAATAGTGCAATCGCACAATTGAGTTTATGGTATAATCATACCAGATATCAGTACAACTATTATTTAAAAGAGAAATTGCTGTAATTATTTATCAACTCAATAAATCTAGAATAATGAGTGATATCATGACATTGCCTAAGTATAATAAGGCATTATGGAACATAACAAATAGAAAATGCAATTGAAATGTGAAAAGAGTTTACATTTGAAGATCTTGGGGAAAAAATATTCAAGAATTAATTAGTAATAAAGATGGGTTTGAAACTGAAAGATAAATGAATTGAATGAACCCACCAGGTCTAGTGATGAATGTGTCTTCACAAATCAGCTGATTTTGAAGTCGAGAGTTCCAACATTCAAATCCTAGTAAAGGCTTTTTACTTTTTTTTTTTTTTTACTTTTATTCGGATGTGAATACTAGATCGCAGATACCAGTGTTCTTTGGTGGTTGGGTTTCAATTAACTACACATCTCAGAAATGGTCAACCTGAGACCGTACAAGACTACACTTACACTCATACATATCATCCTCATTCATCTACTGAAGTAATACCTGATGGTGATTCCCAGAGGCTAAACAGGAAAAAAATGAACTGAATGATCTTCATGATAATTTACTGACTTGACAAAAATGTCAAGAATATTATATTCTCTAATTTTCAGATTAACCAGAGTTAAGTATATAAGACTGAAAAAGTTAAAGTATTGTACAATGTATGTTTATTTGAAAAAATAATACTGATAAAGAATGAACTGAAAATGGTGTTTTAATATGGGTTATGAAAGAAAAAGGTTATTTTTAAGAAGTTATGATTTGTAACCACTAAATTGAAAAATTGAGCTTTACATTACACTAATTAAACTTTTTTAAAGTGCAATGCAGGAGTTTTCTTCAAACATTGCTATTTTTGTACTGTTATTGTAAGTTACTACTGATTAGAAGAAAACTTGCAATAATTAAAGTAAATCAAATAATACCTTATTTTCCTGTTAGTTCAGCTTCAATCTTCAATAACTTCATTCAGAAAGTAGACAAAAAATTTTGTTTAATATTTTTAAGAACATCATTTTGGTTTCAGTAAGGTGGCTATAAAAAGCTAAAGGTTTGTAAAAACTATTTTGGCTTTCACCAAATGCAGGGAATTTTTTTTGCAGAATTTTTGTATTGTCAACATATATATTACAGTACATGTAGTTTCACAAATTCAATTAATAGAGGGAGAGAAAAAAAGGCTGTGAGAAACAAGAATTTCCATTAAAATGATACGATTCTTTTTATAAATATACACATCTAATTCACATAAAAGTAGGACAGTGCAAACTTAGTACTTTTCTGAAAACCAATTTTCCTAGAAATTCTTTCCTTTATGATTCTTTTTTGATGCGTTTGTTATTTGAGATTACAAACGTCATACAAAATTTAATAATATATTGATTGCAAATGCAAAAAATTACCTTTAGTGAGTCAAAATAACAGTTTATAAAAAATTAGTGTCATATTGAAAATGACCAAAAAGGTAAAAAACATAAACATAAAAATGATTAAAAGTGGATGAAACTAAGTGTTCTTAAATATTAATACTTAAATATATAAAATTATATATTACATATATATAATATTTAAATACGAGGGTAAGTCAATTATCATCCGCAATTTAATTATATTTTTGTTTATGTTGGTAGTACTGTCGTGTTGCGTAGATGACGCATGCGTGATTTAATTGTTGTTATGTCTGTGCAGGTTTGATGTTGCTAGGTTAGTCCATTATCGCTGCCCTGCCGTTAACCATGGCTGTTCCACTTTCTGTTTGCACCAAAGATGAGCAGCGTTCAGTGATCCGTTTTTTTGTGATCAGGGGCCGAAATTCATTGAAGACTTTCGGTACAGTACGGGAACAGTGTGTTGCCGCAACGAAGTGTCTACGAATGGATTGAAAATTTTAAAAATGGTCGCACAAGTGTTACGCACGACGAAGGAGCCGGACGACCGTTTACCGCCACAAATGAGGAAAACATTGAGCGTGCACGTGACTTGGATTTCTTAGATAGACGAGTAACTATTGATGAAGTGGCAATCGTCTGCAAATTAGTCACGGTTCTGCCTACGAAATCATCCACAACAGACTTCGGTTTCATAAAGTCTGTGCAAGATGGGTCCCAAAACCATCTGCCAAAAACATTTGGATCGCTATGGTAACGAATGGGACATCTTAGACATGTCATGGATCGAAACATGGATCCACCATTACGAGCCGGAGAGTAAACGGCAGCGTATGGAATGGAAACATCCAAATTCGCCCTGCAAAAAAATGTTCAAGACCCACCCGTCCGCAGGAAAACTGTTGCTTACGGTTCTTTGGGACTCACAAGGCCCAGTACTGGAACATTATGAGGAAAGGGGCACGACAATAAACAGTGCGCGTTACAATGACATTCCGAGAACTGCTATCGAAAAGTGTTGTGTTGTTGCACGACAGTGCCCGTCCACATGCTGCTGCCCACACTGCTGAAACGCTCCAGAAACTCAACTTTGAAGTACTGGCTCATCCTCCATGTAGTCCTGATCTTGCCCCTTCTGACTACCACTTGTTTGGTCCACTCAAAGGGGCATTAAGGCCGTCGATTTACCTCTGACGATACAATGAAAGAAGCGGTGCATTCCTGGCTCATAGCTCAACCGAAAACCTTCTTTTATGAGGGCACCAGGAAGCTTGTGCAACGATGGACCAAGTGTGTTGAAAAATGATGTACATGTAAGTTTGTTATTTGTATTGCAATTAAATTTATAACTACATTGCGGATAATAATTGACTTACCCTTGTATTAATGCTTTATATTAATTAACAAGTTATGAAATATTGAAATTACACTACCAGGAAAACAGGTAAAAAAATTGGCCACCTTTTGTGCAAAATTTTCTATAATTTTGTAAATGTTTTCTTTTAACAAAAGTTGCAACTTAAAACAATAAAGCAGAAAAAGGAAGGTTTGATATGCCATAAAACTCAATTTGTTTAGAATGGTTTGTAAGATCAAAAAATTTGATGTAATGAGTACTTGAAAAAATTATATGACAATCAGTATTACAGACTAGTTTATGAATATTAAAAAAAAAATGTATATGTTGTGTAGAAAGAAATATGTAATATAAAGATTTGTAGTAACGTTTACTTTGTCAATGATAAATAAAGTACACAGCTATTAATAAATTAAAATTTCTCTTTATCACACAGAATTTCTACATTAATTTCTCAATAAAGTCACATGAGTGTTCATAAGTAAACTATTTAATTAGCAACATTTTCAGAAAAGAATGCTAATCAGAAGAATAAATTAATTAACTTTATAATGATTTTGTTGTTCAATACAAAAATAATTGTAAGGTTGATCTATTGTGTACAACTTAATAATTAGATAAAAATATTTTGCAGTGTGGTTTGATTTTCTTGACAGTTTTTGTAATTGTACACCCTAAATTACAAAGATTATAAATATTTAGAGACTACGGCAACAGACGATTAGAAGAGCGGAATGGAAATTAAATGGAAGAATAGTAACGGCACTGGAAGCCTTTAGTAAGAAGAGGAAATTACTGTGTATGTAAAGTCTGACCTTACTTAAGGAAGAGGTCACCAAGTGCTATATATGGAGTGTCTTGTTATATGGAAATAAAACATGGATGATCAGAAAGAAGTAGAGGGACCAGAGATTGGCTTTTGATTCATGGATATGGAAAGGAAGGAGAAAGTAAGAGAGATGGATAAAGTAAAAATGAGGAAGTAATGAACAAGATTGAAAAAGAAAGAGCACTTATGAAAAAGGTACAAAAAAAGGAAAATGGTTGGGAAATGTGATTAAAGCAAGTGGAATCTTGACAACTGCTCTGGAAGGCTAAGTAAAAGGAGAAAGGAAGCGAGGAAAAAGAAAGATAAAGTAATAGATGAGGTGAAAATTGGAAACTACAAGGGGATGAAAGAGAACACTTGGGACAGAGATGGATGGAGAGAGCATTGGTGTAAGAGACCTGCCGCTAGGCAGAACACCAGATGTGTACTATTTGTAGGTTAGTTAAGAGGTGGCCTGAGAAAAATATTTTGTTGTAGTTAGTTAGGGACAAACTTTGGTCATCATCATCTTTTCCTTATTATTATTACGTTACAATCTGTAAGTAAATGATAATAAAATGGACAAGCTAATAGGCTATATGTCTACAACTTATGTGCAGAATGAAGCACAATACTTTAGTAAAATTATTCATTTACTGCTGTTACAGATCAGCTCGTCACAAATCTTTAACATGATTTAAGAAATCTTATAAATGTTTATATAAACTATATGTATTATTTAGTCAATCAATTTATTTACTTTAAATGCAATACAAATTAATATTGCGTTAATAAATACTGCATTACACATGTTATTAAAGAAAATTAAAAATTTATTTTAATAGAACTGCCGGTTGAAGATCTGAAGCAGATTGGTAACTTATGTAGCTGCACTAAAATTCTGTTAGATCTCTACTCAGATTCTGTCCAAGTTTAATGCAGATTCTTTCTGTTACTAATTATTGCAAATAATATGATTTTTATATATTGTGGAATTAACACACTTAATAATGTATATACTAGGAAAAAGGCAGGCCTATGGCCCACCGTAAAAATGTTACATGATTTATGATTCATTACACATGAAACATATCTTTTAAGATATGATTTTGCCAATTGCAACTAAATAATGTTCATGAATTTAGCACACCAACAACAAAAAAATTTTTACAATGAAAAACTTCAAAATCCTGAACATTTTTGGTTGCTTTTGAGTTGTGATTTTTTAACACAGGTTAAACACAGTTTTTAATACAGGCTAAGCTTTAACCCCATTGTTTTCCTTTTTATCCCTAAAACACTGATATAATTTTGGAGAAATCATTAGTATCAAGAAGTATAAATCGTTCGGACAAATGAATTGTTCGAGAAGTATGAATCGTTCATGTGCTGCATGCAGCTGCCTGCCGCACCACCATTGGTCCGCACTGCACCAGTAGTAGCTAAAATAAAAATGTGAGCTCATAAAACAAAAAAACAAACAAACCCACACCACCATACTTTTATATGGGAAAGAAACCTTAGCTTGTCATTTTTTTGGAAGCATCCAAAAAAAAAGGAACACAGAATTTAATAAAAAACATCCACTAATATATAATTTTATCAACACACTGAAAAGATAATATTTAAAGCACCGATAGCCAAGAAAAGAAACTAAATAAATTTTAGTTATAAAGAAATCCCACAGAAAGTGAAAGAAAAATAATATTGCTACAGTATCTATCACTCTACATGCAGGCAGCTGAAAAAGCAATTATTCATACGAACCATAAGACAGAGAGGTACAATTAAAAGATATCTTTTAAAACATTGACAGCAGGTAAACTAAATACATTAGAAGTAGCTCACAGAAAAGCACAACAATAAAAAGACATACAACTACAAAAAAAATCAAGGCAATTGTTAAATGTTCCTTGCATAAAATGAGCACTAAAATATAATAGCAAACAAAAAATCTTTAAAATGTCTTAATCTCAGTCATGTCATCTGCTACATCAATACTAATAAACTAACACTCAGTGTTGAGTGTTTGAACTTTCAGTGCTGCATAAATTATACAATCAATCAAACTGTGATGAACCATTATCGAGCAGTTATGTAGCAGTCATAGGGACATCATAAGAAGCAATGAGAATTCTATGGGTTAGCCAGTGTGCCCAAACACAATCAACATAGTATGATTTCTACACTGTAACTGTCTTGCCCTGGAGCCTTCATGGCAATACAGTGTCTTTAATAAATCACAGTTTGTATCTATCAACAGTCATAGATAAGAAAACTAAGAACGTCTCTGCATGAATAAGAACATGAGAAATAGGAATGTAGTAACAGATAATACTAATCTAAAGATATAAAAAAGTATTTTTATGAATATGTAACAGTTAAACACAGATATTATATTTATCTGAATGCTTCCTTGTCTCTGTTCACACTTTCCATTGTTTGGAGTATTTTATAAAAAAAACTTTATTACAAGGGACCCAGAGGGTGGTATAACTCTGTTCATTGGTTTGCAGTTTTCCATGGCTGGGAATGTTTTTTAAAATATATTTCATTGTATTTTTAAAATTGGTGCAGTTATAAATAAACTTCCAGTAAAATTCTTCTTAATAAATTTGGCAATAAAATTTATAGATGACTGACATAATGTCTAAAAAATCAGAGTCAAATTCAAGATGTGTGTAGAAATTTAAAACTGACCAACCAACTGTAAAGTAGGATTTTATAGCTATATACATTTTTATCTGCTTGTGTCTTCTAATTATATTAAGTTTTGCAATTTAAGAATATTTTCATATTTTTGTAACAATCTGTATACATTATTTAATCAAAAATTGCTTAAATCATTAAGGTGATTAAAATTGTTTTATAGTTAAGTTTCAATTTGGTTCTATTAAAAGTAGTCTAAAATAATTTTGTTTTTATGTTATAGCTGTCAATTACAGATTTTTATAAAATCAGAAAGCATTTTTTAATAAGATATCCCTCCTTATTGCTGATAAAGTTGGATAAAAGCTGGATCTATTAAAAAACACAACAAATTAAACATTCTTTAGAGCTTTTACATTACATGTAATCTTCTGTGAATCTGTATTTGATTGGAATAAGAACAGCTTTGAAGCTAGGAGCTTTACTATATTTAAAATTTGTTAAAAATTTTAAAAATAATAGTTATATTAATTAAAATGAACAATTCATTACTGTTAAGTGATATATAAAGTCTAAGGTTAGGTTAAAGTATATAGAAAAAATACATAAATTCATTAGATGGTAACATTAGAAATCTAAATCTTGCCAAGAATTTAATCTAAAATATTTGATTCAAGAGCCAGGATTTTTACTACACAGATACAAAAATAATTAATCAGTGAAGCAATATTATTACCTCACAAAAAACAAGTTGTAACTTTTATCTATTTATTGAAGTAAATAAATCTGTAATAAAATAAAAATTTCAATGTAAGATTACAATTTGTAACTGAACTGTAATAAATTTAATAACTACAAATCTTCTTAAGCTCATAAAACAGAAACACAAATCTGATCCATGCTACTTCTTCAATTATCATTTATTTATTGTAGCTAGTTAATTAGTATGGACTTTGCATTTAGTACTATAAGAATAGACCAAAAAGTATACAATAAGAAAATAATATTACATATTTTTATGGTAATTTTTAAACAACATCCAAAGTTCTCAAGTTACATATGAAATATGTGGAGACAGTCATCATGGTTGCAGCTTATTTTTAGTAATAATAATAATAATACAGTGTGCTTTATTAGACAATAATATACAAAATTAAATAAACACATAAAAAATTAAATTTTAGATAATGCTATGCTAATAGAAAATAATAACAATAAAAAATCAGAAATACATACATAAATTGGCTATCCTCAGCACACAATGGCATTACTGAAGCCATCTTCCAGAGTCTTAAAAATAAAATTTTTTCTCTTTATTTGAAGACTTCAAATAATTCAAAAAGTAAAAGTAATATACGTATTCCCAAAAAAGGAAGAAAATATAAACTGAAATAAGTTTTATAAAAACAAGAACATTTATACATTATTTGGATATTAAAAGTGCGCTGGTCCCTTATTAGTAGCAAGCATTCCATACAATGTAAATTGCAATTATATACTTAGTACCTCATCATTACAATTACTTAAATTGGTCTAAATAATTCTTATTATTAATAAAATAATTACAAACAAATTATTTAGGAAATAAAAAAAAACCAGTAATGGCATTAATTCAATATATCTATAACTAATCAAACATTTAATAAAAATAACAATGTTACAAGATTTACATCTAATTCTTTTAATGGAATCTTGTTCAATACACAATTTTAGTTTTAAAAATTATCCAATTAAATAATTTTTTTATACCACAATATTCAGTACATTATATTTCTATTAGCATCTAACTTATTCGTTACAAATCCTTTCCAAAATGCATTACTATGCAATAACTTGTAAAATATCAAGTTAATCATTTATCAGGTTAATTATCACCTCAAGCATCTGTTTATTTATTTTAACTTTAATATAAATAGTTAATTATAAAAATTGTAATTTAATTTATTAAAATTAGTTATTTTTAAATAATTGTAGTTTATTTAACCACTAATTATTTATTTACATACCCTCACCCCTGTTCTGTAAGTAAAATGTTATGTAGTGACTTTATCAGCCATCCTGAAATTCCAAGAGCTAAACTTTCTATTCCGTCCAGTCACAAAGTCTTTGCATACTCGCAACCATACTGTCATTTTACACATATTACACAGATTTCTTCTTTTTCCCCCTCTTTTTCCTTTTTCTCTTTCCCTCAACTTCCATTCCCTTCCATTTTTCTCTTTTCCCATCTCTTTTCCTTCCTCCCCTTATTTTTTTCTTCCAAAAAAAACCTAATAATTAAATTCTACAACCAGCCATCTTCTACACTTCCTTGCTTCATAAACATACCCAATTGATACTTCCCAATCTTTACCATTCAAATAATTAATAACCTCATTCATATCCAATACATTTACACAAACCACTTTCTTCTAATATTTCTAAAATTGAACAAGTTTCCAAAAAATGAACTGTAAATTCAAGTTCTTGTAGGTTACACACTAAACGCAAGTGCCTCCCTTCTTCCCTATGTGGCCCATTGTTTAAACTAAGTTGCCCACATCTAACTCTAAAAATTATCCTTAAAAATGACCTACCATACTCACTTGTAATATAAAACTTATTCCCTAAATTCTAAATCAGACTAATATACAAAACATTAAATTCAGCTCGTTACGTCTTTTCAATCTGCTTCCTAAATCCTTCCCAAGTTAGCTGATCTCTTTATTTCTTTTTATTATTAGATAACCAATGAACATACTTATTTGCCAGTTCTTGTAATTGCGTAAACCAACCCCCTTCCTTCATTATAGTAAGTTCAACTAATTTTTTTGGCAATCTGTGATCCAGTTATTCATCTGTGATCTAATATTTTAATGGAAAATCTCTAAGAGACTTCAAATTCTTCTGTATTCAAAAAACCCCAGACTTGAGCTCTATATGCCACTATTGATCTACAGACAGTGTTACACACTGCCCACTATAGCAGACACTGGTATCTTATTTTAGACAAAAAAATTACCCCAAAAATTGATTAACACCATTTTATCTGTTGAAATCCTATCCATCACATGAGTTCTGAAGGATAGCACTGGTGTCATAGTTATACATAAACATTTATGTTTATTTACTAGTTCTGTATGTTCATGAATACATTTTCACTGTTAATATTTTCCTAATTTCCCACCTCTTCTAATCTTCATGATTTTAGACTTGTTTAAATTTATCCCAAACCCCCCACTTATCACAATACTGCTTCAAATTGTCGGTTGCAAAGTTTCTGGACTAGATGCTAAAAGCACAATGTCACCTGCATACAGCAATACCCGGACCAATAATTGATTTATCTTCATACCATCCCCTAACTCCTCATAGAAATAATTAATTAATAGAACAAAAAGCAAAGGAGACACCAAACAGCCTTGCTTGATCCTGTTACATGTTTTTAATTTCGATGACAGATATCCATTACACCATACCTGGGACATTGCACCTTTAAACAGGTGCATTAACATATAAACACACGCAAATGATAATCCCATGCTATACAACTTTTAGAAAAGTGCCTTCCTACATATACTATTAAGCATGGCCGTAAAATCTACAAAAAAAAAGAAACAGTATGATTTTTTTTATCTTTATTTTTTAAGATCAAATTTAAAATAATTACTAAAATAACAATATTGTCTGCAGTCGAATAATGATCCCTTGATTTTCATTTAAAATTTGGTTAAAAAAA
Source organism: Lycorma delicatula (assembly GCF_047948215.1). Taxonomy (NCBI): domain Eukaryota; kingdom Metazoa; phylum Arthropoda; class Insecta; order Hemiptera; family Fulgoridae; genus Lycorma; species Lycorma delicatula. Next base: position 178,608,417 of record NC_134455.1, read on the forward strand.
TACTCATTGCTTTGTGTTAAATAAAATTCCTGTAAAAGATTTCGTGGTCCATCCATAAATGAAATACCCCTACAGTTCCCTACCACCTTTTTTACATAAAGGAAATATATTCGAGTTATTGAAGGATTCTGGCACTTTTCCATAATTATATATATTATTAAAAAACCTAACAATTAAATTAAGGTACTCTGTACGTGCTGCTCTATAAAACTTATACCGAATTCGTTCCAGTCCCAGGACTTTATTAACCTTCACATTTTTAAAATCTCTTTTAGTTCAAGACGTATATCACTATCCAATGAACAATCAGTATGGTAAGGGACGCACGTAGTCTTGTTTCTTGTTCTACATTTACATTAAGTAAACTTTGAAAGTAGCCCAGCCATTGTTGTTTTTATTTTTTGATCACATTTAAACTTATTATTTTTAAAAATTCGAGCATGCTCACAGAACTCATTTGAATCCCTTATGTTCTTAAATTTGTTGATTATCTCATAAAAGTATTCTTTTCTTTTTTGTTTGTATAATGCTTTATAATTACTGTACACACATAAATATTCATCCCTTAACATACCAGTTCCATTGTTTCTATACAGTTTTACCAATTTAAACACTTTGTACCCTCTTCTTTCTTTTTTCCTGTTTAGCCTCTGGGAATTACCATTCAGGTATTACTTCAGAGGATGAATGAGGATGATATGTTTGAGTGTAAATGAAGTGTAGTCTTGTACAGTCTCAGTTCGACCATTCCTGAGATGTGAGATTAACTGAAAGCCAACCATCAAAAAATAGCAGTATACACGATCTAGTATTCAAATCCGCATAAAAGTAACTACTAGAACTTGAATGCTGGAACTCTCAACTTCCAAATCAAATGATTTGGGAAGATGCATTCACCACTAGACCAACCTGGTGGGTTAAAAAAAAACACTTTGTACCCAACTGAATCACACTCACCATCAAACCACACCTGTTTATAACTTTTTCTGTTTTAAGTATTACTAATACGACTTAATTTATCATTATATCTTACAGTATTATACATTAAATTCTTAAGGAAAGCACTTGCATTGTTTATCTCCAAAGGAAAGATCAACATTTACATATTTACTGCATAATTTTACTTGGAAATCTGTTCATAATATGGCTCCACTTTAATTTAGGCAAAATAGGTTGTTCGCATTCTGCAGTACAAATTTCACTTACGCTTAATATCAACACTAATGGCATGTTTTTAGAAAATATATTTGTTCTGACATTAAACAATTTATTAAATTTACACCTTCCGAAGAAAAACATCAATAATCAAGAAAAGATGACCTTTTAGGTCCTGTCTAAGTAAATTCATTCTTTTCAACACCTTTTACTCACCCATTATTAATTATAAACAAATTATTATTATCAAATAAGTTAGCATGGATCTTTGCTTGGCATTAATAACTTTTGAGGATCTTAACTCAAAAAAATTACTGACATTACTATCCTGATGTAATTCCTTGGGGATAAACTACTCAGCTGCCATTCACCCATTACAATCCCCCATTAAAATAATTTTTTTGTCAAACAGTATTCCTTAAAAAAATCCCCCAGCTTGAGAAAATCACAATCCCACTATACACTACTCCCACCGATAAATATGCAAATACCAAAAAACTATTCATTACCATCAATTGAAATTTTAAGTATAATTTTATATCCATATTCTTTTGCTGAATACTGTTTTTTAAGTCCAGTTTATAACCTATTAACATTCCCCCTTTTCCCTACCATAAACTGATTTCCCTAACTGCCGCTTCCTAACCCAATATATATTCTGAAAAAGACTGAATACATTTCCGCATTATCACTTTCAATGAGACAAAATAAATTACAACCCTTAAGATAATGAAAGAAATTAAAATGTTTACCCTTGAGACTGGGAACATTATAACACAGTACTATTCCCGGGCTCTTTAGGTCAGTCTGGCAGGTGCTAAATCCTCACTTATTCCTGTCCTCTGTTTTCTGGTTGTCTAGAATATTATCCAGGTATGAGAAGTCGTGCTCCAATAGCTCCGATAGTTCACTTATTCCGTCCTCGTAATCTGCTGTTCGTAGCTAGCTATCATTCATTGTAAATATTTTTCTTTCCACCCTTAAATTTTCTTCTATAATAGAAACCTCTTTGTTGGTAACGCCTTCTTTAGTTTCAAAATGTTTGGCCCTCATTTTTCTCGTAGTTTCTGAGACGTGCACTACATATAACGTTCCCTTTAGTTTATGCATATTTTTAAAGGCACAGTTGATATCATAATCATCTGGAATATGTGCATTCACTGGCCTGCCTTTACAATTTCTCCCAAGGGGGTGTGCACAATTTACCCAAATGTCACTACTTATTCCTAACATTTCAGCACAAAATTTTGTAACAAGTTCTATGATATTCGACTTTTCCTCACGTTTAAGACCCTTAATGATAACACTATTTATTCTTCTACTTTCCAAATCGATTAGTTTATTTCACGATTCTCTTTTTTAAGACCATTCTCTTCGACTTTTGTGCATGGTTTTCCTTACGTTAAGTATTATTAAAGTATTAATTTCTTTAATAACTAAACCAAACCTACCGGGTTGGTCTAGTAGTGAACGCATCTTCACAAAGCAACTGATTTCGAAGTCGAGAGTTCCAACGTTCAAATTCTAGTAAGCGTTTACTTTTATACGGATTTGAATACAAGATCGTGGATAGCGGTGTTCTTTGATGGTTGGGTTTCAATTAACCACACATCTCAGAAATGGCTGAGTTGAGGCTGTATAAGACTGCACTTACACTCATACATATCATCCTCATTTAACCTCTGAAGTAATACCTGACGGTGATTCCCGGAGGCTATACAGAAAAAACAATAATATTGTTCACTGTAAAAAAAAAAAAAATAACTAAACCAACATCTTGTTTGGTTGTTAATACGCCTGACTTTCTATCAAACAGCCGTTCGATCTCTTTCAAAGACACGAACCCCGTCTCAGACATTTCAAGTCACTTTCTGTTTTCAAAATTTAATAATTGTTCAGGCAAACTATTTGAGCGATTTCTTTTCACACTCTTTGTCAGTGAAAAATAATTCTTAATATTAGACACAAATATACATTCGATTGTTTAATATTTCATAGTTTTCGTTGAAAAACAAAATTAATATAAATATAAAAAAAAGTATAACTTTAGAATAAAACAAATAATACGTGTTTACATTACAAAACAAGATAAAAGAAAACACTGTGAAAATCAATTAAATTAATCAAATACTTGGCATGACACGTCGTTCAATAACTTTAATATAATTTATCAGAGCATCAGATAACCAAAAGCAACATTCTGGACCGTTGAAAGAAAGACGCCGAAAATTGACTTTAACGTACTTTAAAGGCCTTTGACGGAAAAAACCTTGTGGTAACGAGAGAAGGGTTAATTTTAAAGGCACGGGAGATTGCAAGGAATTGTGTGGTAACACAAGGCCCTTGAACGGTGTGGTAAGTTTCTGAAACTTGAATGCCTACCGTTACGGCGTAGAATGACGTAACAGTATGTGTTAGAATATACCTTTTGATTACGAAGGTGAAGGAAAATTTATCCTGATATTCAGAACACTGTATCAAAACATAAGAGAAAGAACATCCCTCCTCACTATTAAGGAAAATTTATCCTGATATTCAGAACACTGATTACGAAGGTAACATCAACATTAGGCACGTTAATTCAATATTAACGTTGTGCATATAATCTACACAGTCAGAAAAAGTATTTTATCTGCTAAATCGGTAACGCTGATCGAATCGCTATTATTTTGACATGCATTGCAATTAAGATAAAAACAAATTACAACAGAAACAATCGGTTTTTATAAATTAAGAGCACTGCTTTAGTTAATGCTAATTTTGACAGCCGATGATAATACATTTTTGTCTTTTGTGACGCTAAGTAAAAGGTTTCCAAAAAAATTTCTGTTACCGTCTAATTGTCCCGCTTTAAAAAAACTTGATGAATGGCAGCAGAAATAGGGCAAGATTGGTTTCTGTTGTGTGTGTGTGTGTGTGTGTGCAGGCGTGCGTGCGCGCGCACACGAGTATGTGTGGACCGAGGGCAATGTTGAGACTGTCAAATGAGAATTGTGACTCGTTATGATTTCTGAAAGTACGACCAGCCGATTTCAACCGCCATAAGTCAGAGTAAACAAACCATTTAAATATCGTATTCGAGATAATCATGATCAACAGTTGTTTAACAATGATCACTGTTCACGCCTAGGAGAAAAATTAAAAACAGCATCGGCAAAAAGATCGAAAAATAAATTTTGAGAACATGGAGATAGTTTCGCCCAAAAATCATTATAAAAATAAATTTTGAAATGCTGTTTATTTGGTGGTTCTTAAGATGATATTCTGCGGAATGGCACTGACGTAAGCAATGTAGCGATTCTGCTGGCGACTCAACAATCAAGGATGAAGTGAGTTACTTATAAAAACAAACTTTTAATAACGTTGAAATTAAGTTTATCATATTTTCAGTTAATAGAAACATTTTTTTTAATATTTTACATTTTCAATCTTTCATTTTGCATATGAATTATTTTTACCATAAACAATTTTAAAATTAAGATGCGTCTTACATTTGACGACGTCTTGCATACAATGTAAGATTTTAAGGACTCCAGAACCCTAATAAGAGACTAATCTGCAAAATAAGTTCTTAATGCAGTTTCTATTTGTTGTGTGCGACACTTTTTAAAATTTATTTTGTTTACTATTTTATAGCATTTCTCCAGATGGACTTTTTTTTTACTTTGCCTGGTATGGCAATTTTTTGGCCTTTTTCGCCTAGGCCTACTAAATCAAATTTACAAAGTTAGGTCAGTATATTTGGGAACCTCTACCAATTTTTTGTACCAAAGTAAGAAGCCATATGTAAAAAAAATAATGAAAACGTTTTCTAGAACAAAATAAATGTATTGAGTTCTACTTCCATCAAGAGGTCACAATCCCAAAAAAATCGTTTTAAAAGCTATTTGTTTGTAAAGGGTACAAAATCTAATACTTCAGCTGAAATAGATGCAAAATAAAATAATGACAAATTTTATTCCTCCCTATACAAAACTAGCAAGAAAAATCATTAAATTATTCTATTCAGATATAAAAATAAAATTCTATATATTTTAAATAAAATTTTAACATTTTATTCTGTTATAAACAAAAATTTGAAATACAAAGAATACTGAATATTAATATAACATTCTGATAAAATGTTTTTATAAAATATTTTCAGATGTATCTTGAAACTTTCAGTATCTTTTGACAATCTTGTTTTTGGGGTCAGTTCTCAAAATACATTTTTTTGTACTTTAGAAGTAATTCAAATGAAACATTGGTAGTTCCCTATCAAGTAAAAATGGATATTCAAGTAAAATTAATTAAATTTCCTACACATTTAAAACTTGTAATAGGTTATTCAAGCTAATGGACTCATGATACATATTTGTCCTGAGAATGCTGTGTGGTGGCTGAGTAGCTGTGCTGTTACAGAAAGCAAGGGAGTTAAACATCATGCATTACTTAAAACAATGGGTTTGTGACTAGCAGTGTCACAATTTATTGTCTGCCATGATGCACATTTATGAGTCACACTGAAGTCTTATTGATGGACCATTAAAAAGAAGTTGTAGGTCAACATTTACTTCCATGCCAGTTGCTAAAGAATTGTATCAACATTTTTTTTTAATATATTTATTTGAAAACTGTGGCCACAGAAAATAATGAATAGTTTGAATACCTAATTCACTGATGCTCAGTCTTTCATAAATAAGTATTTTCCATCAAGTAACAAAAAATACATAATTTTCTTGTAATTTAGACACGTTATCATAATTATTTTAATATTTATTCAGTGGTTTAATTCCTTTACATTAAAGTAATTATTAAAATTATGATAAAAATAAAAATAATTACTTTTTCATAAATATTAATGACGAGTAGAAAACTTTATTAATTATTTACTTTATGGAAATTAATGTAATTTAGGTAAGATACATTAGATACTCGCTATTTTATTTCAGTATTCTTGTATCAATTAAATTTCACTTCCTAACAGGCAAATTATTTTCATTTATATAACATTAATACACTTTCTGTGATCTATGTCAGAGACAGTCTCATGACAGTCACAGAAAAATCATCTGATAATAGGATCTACCACACAGATATCTGTCACCCCCTCTTTAAAAAATATATTTGTTATTAATGTAAGTAAGGTAAAGTTACATAACTAATTGTCATTTAAAATATAAAAAATTTGCTGGCTGAATAGAAATATTCATAAAAATTACACAGAAATCAATATACTAAATATGTAAGTACTATATATATATGTAGAGTCCCATTTAATTTATATGTTTGTGCTTAATGTCTCCTATCACCTTATTGTAACTAACTTACTTATGCAGTTCACAATTAATTTCCTGCAATAAAAGAGTCATAAATCTCATTTGTTTCATGCTTCTATTAAACAGAAACTGGTGTATCCATTGTAATGTTATTTGTAAAATAACTTTATAAATTTTTTGTACAAATGGGTAAACAGTAATATTAAACAGTAGACTTCAGTTATTTATGAAGTTTCAGAGGGTTTGTACGGTTAAATTACCTTAACTTAAATAGGAGTCATATTCATATTAGCAGAGGTGAATAGAAATGTTGTCTATTGGTACCATGAATGTTTTGCAGAAAGATTTATGTTCCTTCCAATCTGCTTTCTGATGATCTCTACTGCAGTAGTAGACGATGTGGCATCCTCCACACTTTTGGTTTGCTTCTGTTAAGCACACTTGACATTTTTTCTCCAGTGTACTCCTAACAAAAAAAGAGTAATAAACTTAATTAATAACCATTCTAAAATCAGAAATTCAAAGTAAAAAAATTGATCAGATTTTATTACCATCAACAATATATGTTTTATACAACAATCTACTTGTTGAATAATTTTGTTACAAAATTTATAATATTGTCATACAAAATAATAGTTTAAAATAGACAAAAGTAATGAAATGGTGTTTGCATGAACTTATGAAGTCAGATTTAATTTATTTCCATGAACTGTGCAATAGAATTTAGAAAATATCACATGCATACATTTAATTGCAAAAAAAATATTGCATAAAATTGCTGAGTTCCAATTTAAAATTTGAATTTTTTCTTTTTTTTTGCTTGATGGTATCGCTACATAAGCTTGAAACTTGTGTATGGGATATAATTACTCTTATGCATTAACAATAAGATATTTAACTTATTACATATTAAATATTCCATAATATTATTGCTACTATTTTTTAAAATGTTTACTAAAATTAAATATTTTATATTTTATTTTACTTTATTCATAAACCTCAACATACAGTAGCTATTTATAAATAGTGATGAACTTAATGATAGACAAACATAATAGACATTGATAATAAACAATTATACTTAGATAACTTTATAAAAATCCTTGAGTGTCAGTTATAAGATAGACTCACACTTTCCCTCCAACTACACATTCCCCATAGTGGCAGAACTCTGGTATAATTAGTGGATGCTTATACAAACTTACTAAATTATTATATTTATTACTCCACTGATAAACAAAATCAATCTTTCCAATATATTGACTAATAAAAAATCAGATGAAGGTTGCATAAAAAGTAGATAACAATTAAGTCATAGTTAAAATGTCAAGCATATCATAAATTTAAATCAATAAAATTTTAAAATCTGTTTTTAAATAAGAAAAGGGTATATTATTATGAACATATTACAAATTTTCTTTTAATTTCTTCTTATCAGCAGTAATTGAAAACCAATTTTAATTATGTACTTAAGTCTCACAAATGACTTCATAATTTAAACACTCACAATCACATACAAACATGAGATGCCATGATGGATCCTGCATAAAAATAAATAAAATAATTTTTTTTATTCTGAGTAGTTCATAATAATACATTAAACATATCACATCAGGAATGGGTAGATATGCTGCTATATGGATAAAAAAAGGAAGTGCCTGAGCATTTGTGTAAATGAATAAAGGGAAATCTTAATCAGAGCAGCATCACAGAAAACACATTTAATTATAAAGTAAAAAGTAGGTATAAGTCCATATTTAAAATATAAACTGTTAATGTAAATATGCGAAGCTACTAAATATAAAAAAATAACTACATATTGAAGTAAATAAGAACCATAAAAAAACAATGAATGTGAAAAAATCCAAAAAAATATAAATCTAAAACCATGTATATTTCCCTACTATTTTTTGAGTTACAAATTAGTGTAGTTAACATGCAATAAAGAAATACGAGGACTGTCATTACTTCATTACTCATAGAGGTAAGTAGTAAACAAATTGTTATCATTACAAGGGAATGGGTTAAAAATAAATATCAAAACAACAAATTGTAGTAGTACCAGTAAGAATAGTTGTTCATTTTACTTCATTGACGCAGGCATTCGATAAGTATAGGATCTGCTTTTAAATAATTTTGTAAAAAATCCATTCTGACAAAGCAGAGGTCTCTGCAAAAACCATTACATTGTTAATGAAAATTATGGTAAGTATTATTAATTAATTACAAAAAAAAGAAATTGTAATGTACTGCTCAGATATAATTTGTTAAGATATTTATTTATTAACTAATATGCAATCTTACATTTAATTATTATTAATAGATTGTCCTACAAAAACCCCTAATTTTTTAAGAACCAGTGGTTTTTGGTGTGAACCAGTGGTTCACATGCACTGCATTTGGAGGTTATGACCCTTCTCTCATAGTTTAATATCAAATTTAGATAATGTTCAATGAATGTTTGAGGAGTTTAATTCGTAGAAATCTTTAAATTTTGGCAAACTCTGTTGCCTAATAGTTATTTTACACTGAGTAAATGAAGGATGATTACTTTTTGCTTCTACTGTTATTATCACAATGTTTTGTTTTTTTAATAGTTGTATTAACTACAATTTAGCTTGCTCTCTTGTTATCAGTGGTGAACATAAAACTTATGAAACTTATGCTTTAGTAATGAACAAAAAAAGTGGAGAAAGTTAAAAGATATTGTTGGTAAAGTCATGAAAGACATTGATTTGTAGGGTAAGGCAATAAATCTGTTTAATTAACATATACAGTTTATTTTTTTAATTGCAGAAGAGATTACACTTAAAATTTATAGAAAATAAGTCACTTTGCACCCCCAAAACTAGATTTCTTGAATATTATAGAAATTACAAAAATAATAAATTAGATTTATCTAATATGGCAGACCATCTAGTAAACAATGAAAATACTATTTCTGATATCAACACAAATTTTGAAACATTAGAAATCAATAATGATGACATAAAATTAAGTGTATTAGAAAAATATTACATATTTAAATACAAACAAAATTGATTCCAGGAACATTCCCTGAACAAGCTTAACATCGAGTGAAAAATAGATCAGATTCAGGTTAATTTTTGTAACTTTCACCTTACAATAAAGTATACTGGCATTGTAGTCAAATTAAAGATGTGCAATATTTTTTTAATTGTGGTATCTCATGAATACATAATTCAAAATACAATTTTTTTTATAAAAGACTAAATAATGAACAGGCCAGTTGGTATGCATGGTCTCTTCAATATATTTGTACAGTGTGTTCGAAAAGTAATATGCACCTATATAAATAGAGTTATATGTTGAGGAATTGTATTGCAAGAGCTGCAAGTAATGTTTTCTGCAAAGATTAGTAATTTTGCATTGTGTGTAATTTGCTTCTGCAAGACAGACATGCTGGTGACCTTGAGATAAGAACTAGTGTCTGGTTTTTTGATGTTCAATGTGCTTGTTGCCCTTGAACAAGAGACCAACAACCATGTCTTTCTCTGTGCACTCAGAATTGTGTTAACCTTAAAACAGTGAATATTTCCTGTTGAATACATCTTCTGTGATCATGGTAAGTACACACAGACAGACAGTGAAAAACAAGTTTTCTTTGGATTTCCAGGTACACCACTTTCTAATTGACATAGTGTAAGAGTGCTAATCGAGAAATTTAGGGAGATGGGATCAGTAAAGGACTAAGTGGTTGATTAATGAAGAAAAACTGCAAGACATATCAACTGCTATGCAACAAAGTCCATGCAAAAGTTGGCCCAGCAGAAAAACATCAGTGTTGTAACTTCACACAAGACAGTTTGTAAGAAGCTCCATCTCATTCCATATAAAGTGAAAGCAGTTCGAAAGTTACTGACCACAGACTGCAGAAAGTGAATTCAATACTGTGAATGTTTTAACAGTTTCTAACGGACAACTCTGATGATGATATTTTGGACGGACCATTTTCTTTTTTATCGATAGGGTATGGTTTGATTTATAAGGGTATGTGCATGTACAAAACTCATGTTTATGGTCTGCATAAAAAAAACTTGCTGCACATGAAATTCCTCTGCATGACCAGATGATTGGGATGTGGATTGCAATATCCAGGTGAAGAATAGTAAGTCCAATATTCTTCGCAGAAACAATAAATTCAGCTCATTATTGTGAAATTATTTATCATTTCAAGGGAAAGCAAATTGAGTATGAAATTAATAATGCCTGGATTCAACAAGATGGTGTGAATATGCATACAGACAGGTAGTCCATAAAGTTATTTCAAGAGGCTTTCAGAGATTGAGTCATTTCTAAGGGCATATGGTCAGCTCATTCTCCAAACTTAAATCCATTTTTACTTCTGGGGTTATGCAATGTTTATCAAGGAAACTCCCAGTCTCCAGAAACTTCAAAACGACTATTTATGATTTCATAAAAACATTCCACATGAACAACTTTGTGAGAATCTTCGAGAACAAGAAGAAATTCTTATGATAAATGCTAGAAACACTAGATATGTTTGGATATTCATGGAACGATTTCCAACAACTACTGTAAGGTTAGTCAATGTGTTATGCATTGTTGATTAGTATAAGTGAGTATTTACTTTTCAAATGCATTGTATACAGACAGTATATTAGATGTTCTTGATTAGGGTCTGGCATTTTAAAAAAAAAAAACATGTGTGGTGCAGTATGAAATTAGTTACAGTATATCCGAAGCAAGCTTAAAGTAAACCAATTTGTCATAAATTATATCATTTTTTTTGCATTAGCTAAAGTGAAACCAAATGAACTGGAAAGAAATTCTTGAAGATTTTTATTTCAGCTTGAAATGGATCATTACATTTAGAGTACTACAGAGTGCTATGCTTTTTTTTCTATAGAAACCTTTTCTATAAACATTTTTCCTAATATTAAAATGTTTACCTTTCAGGCAGATAAAAATGAATGGCTCTTCTGAAAACATTTGGAAGAACAGATTTTGTGTTAAACATCATTTTACATATATAATACTGATAAATTTTTCTTTTATTGTTTTGTACTAATTGCTTAAGAGGGTGATGTTACATGAAGTAAAGTAATTTAGAAAATAAAAATAATTAAGTAATTAGGATCATTTTTTTAATGATTACAGCATTATAAATCATTACCATTTTCATGCAATAATTAAAATTTGTATATTAAGTATTTTTTAATTTATTAATTATTAAGAAATACATAATATTATGTGGTTCTTAAGTCGGGACAAGTTTATAAAACATGACTGCAGATTTTTTACAAATAGGCTACATTTCTTTTATAAAGAATACAGAACTTCATTACCTTGAGATGATCTGTACAACCTATAATTATGTTCTGATTTGAATAAAGTATATACCTTTTCAAATTTCTGACAAAAAAGTTTGATGAGTTTCAAAGTATTAAATTTTAAATGATAAATTGATCCAAATATGTTAAATACAAAGTTTTAAAAATTCATATTTAAGTGCTTTAAATCATTATTGCAGCCATCTTCAGTAAATGATGCTATTGTTCTCACTTTGAGGTCAGCTGGTGTTATTGCTAGTTTTTTTTTTTTTTGACTTAGACATTCATTTAGAATGTGGTCAAAAATGTGCTGAGTATGAATTTATATTCATGTATATTCTGTTTGTATATTTCAAAGAGACAACTGTTTGAATTTTGTAGAATATCAAGGCTATTGTCAATGTTGGTGAATTTATAGCCTATATTTATAATGAGGTCAGGTCATTAAACCTTATTTTGCTATAAGCTTGGGTGGTTTGAAACCATTTCATATCAATGTAGAGTTAAAATTTGTTAACCATCAGTCAGGAATGGTTAATTAAATAAAATAAGAAATTTTTGTGTTCTTTTTTTATAGACATAAAAATTTGTACATCTTATTACAATGATAGCTTTACTCATGACTAACATGTTTGTTAGCAGTAGTTTGTTCAAGCAGTAGATTTTTTGATATAGTGGAAGGACCATTTTTATTTTTATTCAAAAACTTGGTTCTGATGGAACAATAATGTGATGTATTCATATAATATGGGAGAACCAGGGAAAGAGGCAAATTTCATTGTTTGAAACAGATTTCATTGAAAAAGGATTTTTTAAACAGCTTTGATTAGTCAAACAATTCATACAAAATTACCAACATTTTCAGTAAAGAAGGTTAGTATTAAAACCACAAACAAAACGAGCAAAAGCATTCAGCAAATTAACAAATTGAGCGATCCAGGTGTGTATGTAGAAAATTGGTACTGTCTTTAAATAAATTAAGTCTTTATGATTTTGTGATTATAATTATTTTTATTTAATTGCGATTATAATTACTTTTATTGTAACTGTAAATATATTTACATGTGTAACATTATTAACTTTATATAAATTTATTGCATTAATATCATGTAATAAGACTTGTTGAGTCCTTGAGATTTGTAGTAGACTCGTAGAAGATTGGAACAGATCTGAATGAAGTAATGAGCTTGCTTATATACTGTACATGGAGCCGCTGAATCATCAGGAGCCGAATGCATCCAAAAGAAGCTGTGTGAACAGTAAAGAACCAAGTGATGTCGACAGGAGCCGAGTGCATCTGAAAGAAGCTGTGTGAACTGTGAAGAGCCGTTGAATCATGAGAAGCCGACTGCATCCAAAAAGAGCTGAGTGAATTGTTTTTTTTTGTCTTCAGTCATTTGACTGGTTTGAAGCAGCTCTCCAAGAGTTTCTATTTAGTGCTAGTTGTTTCATTTTGGTATACCCCCTACATTCTACATCCCTAACGATTTGTTTTACATATTCCAAACGTTGCCTGCCTGCACAATTTTTCCCATCTACATATCCCTCCAATATTACAGCGACCATTCCAGAATGCCTTAATATGTGGCCTGTAAGTCTGTCTCTTCTTTTAACTATATTTTTCCAAATACTTCTTTCTTCATCAATTTGTTGCAATGCCGATTTATTTGTCACTTTATCCACCCACCTGATTTTTAACATTCTCCTATAGCACCACATTTCAAAAGCTTGTAATCTTTTCTTCTCAGGTACTCTGATAGTCCAAGTTTCACTTCCATATAAAGCTACACTCCAAACATATACTTTCAAAAATGTTTTCCTGAAGTTTAAATAAATTTTTGATGTAAGCAAATTACATTTCTGACTGAAAGTTTGTTTTCCCTGTGCTATTTGGTATTTATATTGCTCCTGCTTCGTCCATCTTTAGTAATTCTACTTCCCAAATAATAAAGTTCTTCTAGTTCCATAATATTTTCTCTTCCTGTTTTTGTATTCAGTGGTCCATCTACATTATGTCTACTACATTTCATTACTTTCGCTTTGTTCTTGTTTATTTTCATGTGGTAGTTCTTGCGTAGAACTTCATCCATGCTTTTCATTGTTCCTTCTAAATCCTTTTTACTCTCATCTAGAATTACAATATCATCAGCAAATTGTAGCATCTTTATATTTTCACCTTGCACTCTAACTCCAGATTTAAATTGTTCTTTAACATCCTTAACTCATTGTTCTATATAAAGATTAAAAAGTAACAGGTTTAGGGAACATCCTTGTCAGGCTCCCTTTTTTATTACGGTTTCTTTCTTATGTTCTTTGATTATTACTGTTACAGTTTGGCTCCCGTAAATGTTAGCAATTGTCTTCTATCTCTATACTTAAACCCTAAATTTTTAAAAATGCTGAACATTTTATTCCAGTCCACGTTATCAAATGCCTTTTCTATTCTATAAATCCCATGTATATTGGTTTTTTCTTTTTAATCTTCCTTCTACTATTAATCTGAGAGCTAAAATTGCTTCCTTTGTCCCTATACTTTTCCTGAAACCAAATTGGTCTTCTCCTAACACTTCTTCCACTCTTCTTTCTTCTGTACAGAATTCTAGATAAGATTTTTGATGTGTGAGTAGTTAAGCTAACTGCTCTGAATTCTTCACATTTATCTGCTCCCGATTTCTTTGATATCATGACAATAACACTCTTTTTGAGGTCTGACAGAACTTTCCCTTTTTCATAAATATTACACACCAGTTTGTATAATCTATCTATCACTTTCTCACCTGCACTGCGCAGTAATTCTGCAGGTATCCTGTCTATACCAAGAACCTTTCTGCTGTTCAAATCTTTTAATGCTCTCTTAAATTCAAATTTCAGTATTGTGGCTCCCTTTTCATCCTCTTTGACTTCTTCTTCTTCCTCTATAACACTAATTTCTAATTCATTTCCTACATATAACTCTTCTATATATTCCACCCACCTATCAACAACCTTTCCTTTCGTATTGTAAATCGGTGTACTATCTTTGTTTAACACATTATTAGATTTTAATTTATGTACCACAAAATTCTCTTTAACTTTCCTGCTCTGTCTATTTTACCAATGATCATTTCTATTTCCACTTCTGAACACTTTTCTTTAATTGACTCTTCTTTTGCTAATTTGCTGTTCCTGTTTATAGTATTTCATAATTGTTGATAGTTCCTTTTACCTTCTTCATCTCTAGCATTCTTATACTTCTATGTTTATCCATCAGCTGCAATTTATCCTTTGATACCTAAGGATTTCTCTTTGTTCTGCCTAAGTTCACTTCTGCTAATTTAAGAATTTCCTTTTTAACATTCTCCCATTCTTCTTCAATATTTTCTACCTTATCTTTTTTACTCAGACCTCTTGCGATGTCCTCCTAAAAAATCTCTTTACTTCCTCTTCCTCAAGCTTTTCTAAATTCCACCGATTCATCTGACACCTTTTCTTCAGGTTTTTAAACCTCAATCTACATTTCATTATCACTAAATTATGGTTGCTATTAATGTCTCCTCCAGGATAAGCTTTGCAGTCAACGAGTTGATTTCTAAATCTTTGTTTAACCATGATATAATCTATCTGATATCTTGCAGTATCACCTGGCTTTTTCCATGAGTGAATTCTTCTATTATGATTTTAAAACTGGGTGTTGGCAATTACTAAATTTTACCTTATGCAAAACTCAATAATTTGGTCTCCTTTTTCATTTCTTTTGCCCAACCTATATTCACCCACAGTATTTCCTTCCTTGCCTTACCAACGCTTGCATTCCAATCGCCAACTATTATTAAATTTTCATCCCCTCTTATGTGTTCAATTGCTTTGTCAATTTCTTCATATACACACACTACTTCTTCATCATCATGGGCACTTGTAAGCATATAGATGTTAAAAATCGTTGAGCTTAGGTTTTGATTTTATCCTTATTGTAATAAATCTACCACTATGAATTTTGAAATACTCTACTCTCTTCCCTATCTTCTTGTTCATTATGAAACCTACTTCTGCCTGCCCTTTATTTGATGCTGAGTTAATTATTTTAAAATCACCAGACCAAAAGTCATTTTCCTCTTCCCACAGAACCTCGCTAACTCCTACTACATCTACATTTAACCTATCCATTTTCCTCTTTAAATTTTCTAACCTACCAACCCGTTTTAAGACTTCTAACATTACATGTTTCGACTCGTAGAATATTATTTTTTAATTTTCTGGTGACCCCTTCCTTAGTAGCCTCCATCCGGAAATCCGAATAGGGGACTAGTTTACCTCCGTTATATTTTACTAAGGAAGGCGCCTCCAACTTTGTTACATGAAAATTGCAGGGAGCTTCATTTTCTTTGAAAAAAAACAGCTGTACTTTTCCATTACTTTCAGCTGCACAGTACTCAGAAGATTGAGTGATGCTGATATGGCCATTTAAGTCCTCCTGACCTATGTCCTTAACAACTACTGAAAGAGCTGCTGCCCTCTTTCAGGAATCATTCCTTAGTTTGGATCTCAACAGATACCTCTTCAATATGGTATCTGTTCTGGCACCTTTGGTCTACATCCCAACCCTGTAGGGGAAGACATACACCTTGTGACAGTTCTGGTCCCCCCCCCCCCATTCATAGCCCTGGTGGGCTTTAATGGGAGTCATCTTTTGCCCTCTAACTTTTTACATCTCACAGTAATAAGCTAGGCCTCATTGGGATGCCACCGATGTAAATGCCTCAGTAGACATTTACATCAGTGATTCTTAAACTCAGCCTTCTGCCTTCGCTGTAGGCCTCGTCTGGACATCTTGAATGTCCTACATTGTTGTCCTCTGTACTAGCTAACTGAGTTTATGGAAGCATGAACCCCACACCTAGTTCTACTTTTAAATGAGCCACTTTCTTGTAAATGTCTCATAAATTTGAGGCAAATTGAAAAAAAAAAACAAAAAAAACATCATACCACCAAAAATGTTGTTCGCATCAACAAAATTTAGTCCTAGTTTTCTTAGTGAACTCAACTTTCAGTTCATACCCCAGACTTAGGTAAATTTACGGACTTCGGTCTGGTCCACAAGGGAGTGGCGGACAGACTTCCTACTCCCACTCAGCTCCATTGCAGAGTCCCGTGAGACATTTACTTGCCTTCTACCATCATCAAGATGATGCTACATCTCATGGCTGCATCGGATCCATGCCCTCGGCAGTGCAATCGCGCTATCCCGCTGACAGTGATTGCTCATTCAAAACCTGCCTTTGTCAAAACAGCGCTACACCTCACGGCTGCATGGTAACCCATACCCTTGGCAGTGCAGTCGCCGCACCTTTGGTCCAGCTACTCTGTATCACTGAGCACTCAAGCCTGTTCACTGTCAGCAAGGCCTCATGATTCATAGAGGGAGGAGTGAAGTGTAAAGAATAAATCCGACCGAAGCCAAAGAGTTTTAAATTTATAGACCTAAAAATTCCTAAAAAATTTAAAAGTCCTTAAATGAAAATGAAAGTTCGAACATTTAAACAGGAGCAACAAAAAAGTGAACATTAATAAGCGTATTTAAAAATTAAATAAGTCATTTAAATAACCCTGAGTCTTAACAAACTGCCCACCAAAAATCATATGATGTATGAATTAAATTATTATAAATAACAATAATCATATGATTTTTTTACAATTATAATGGGTTAAATAAAAAGTACAATTTTTAATGAATTATTTGAAAAAATAACAATATTGATAAAGTTATAGTACAAGTGAGAAATTTTCATTTTACATAATCATAATTAAACTAATACAATATGTAATTTATAATCATGTTCACAGACATTTTATATAAATACAATCAAATGAACCAAATGTATGAAATATTTAAATTGATAAAAAATATTACAAAAAAGAAAATATATTATTTGAGATAATCAATTGTGCTTGGTAACAGACATAATTTATGAATAGGTCTTATTAATAGACCATTAGCAATTTGCAAATCAATGACTTACAAGATTGTTAGAGCCTGGATATACATGGGTGACAATTCCATGTGCCGATGCATGGGTGGAGAAGTTTTGCTGGTAACTAATACTAAGTCCCAAACACAAAGATTACGTGATGGAAAACACCATTTATTGCGTTGTTGTAAATGATGTAAATAGTCCTTTGACCATCATCTCTAGATAGATAGTACAAATTTTTGGAGTAGTTTGCCAGTGGCCTAATCGATTAATCTAAAGTTCTTGGTAATCGAGATCAGGTAAGGAAGTGAGTAAACATCCAATAAGAAAGTGTCCTGTGATATTGGCTCTAGGTCTCTGTGATCAATAGAAATAGAGAAAATAGGACGTGAATTGAGACAGGCTTTAATTTGTGATAAAATTGTATATAATTCCTCAAAATTAAGGATGGTTTGTCCTATTATATGTCGCATATGATATTGAACTCTTTTGATTACATGTACCCATAAACCACCAAAATGGGGTGAAGGGGGTGAAATGGGGAGAAATGAATGACCAGTAATACCTTGTATTGTAGAGAATGCTCCAATGACTAAATTTAAGTATTCTGAATTTAAGAATTGATACAAATTATAATGATTATTTTTAGCAGAATGGAAATTGCAACTGTTATAAGAAAATACTTGAGTGGAAATATCACTATCATGAATGAACTTTTAAGTGTTGCTATAAAAGACTGTGAGGTGAAATCAGAAACTAATTCTAAATGAACAGATTTAGTGGTTAGACATATAAAAAGTGCTATGCTTTATTTAATGTTTTAGACCTCTGTCTGCCAAGATGAATTATATTTGGACTGCCATACTCAGCTGTGCAAGTACAAAATGGTCAGAAAGGTATTACTCTAGAAGATGGTAATTGATCAAGCTGCTGGACTTGGGTTTTGCAGTAAATCAAAAGGATGTTATACATTTACAAATGATAGAGAAAGTAACCATAGAGAAAGTGCCATTTATTATCCAATATTTCTGTCATAACAAATGATAAGTAACACCAGCATGCAAGAATCACACATGTTCAGCATTAATGTTTAGTTTTGTGATGTTACCATTAAAACAATGTAATGTTTCGCTTGGTAATATAATAGTGTTGCAGTCTACCATCTACATGTAGTATGCCTAAATTATCCAGAAAAGGAACAAGTGAAATAAGTTTGCTTTGTTTAAAAATAGTTTGATTGTTTTTAAGATTATTTAATTCGTCATTGCAATACATATGTTGTGATTGTTGAATAAAAAGGGTAAAGTGTGGTTTAGTTCCTGAGTAGTTAAAGGAACAGAAATTCATTCTGATTGTCTTGTTTGGCAGTAAATCTGAAACAAAAACTAAAAATGCGAATTAGCGTATGTAGTGATGAAAATCATTCTGTGTAATCGAATAAAACAGTAGATACAAATGGGGTTACATATGTTTGCGTGTTTCCATTACACATTCAGCACATATATTACATTATTAAAGGTTATATTAATATCTATTGGCCAGTGGGCAGAAGTTTGTGTAACCAATGAGGACCATGCCACCAAAGTGACATGTCAATTAATTTACTTGGTTAACAACCTCTAGACAATATGTCTCTGGATTATCAATATGTCTCTGGATTTGATGTAATGCCAGTTAGCATTTGTTGTAATTTGTTGAATCTCAGAAATTCTATTACTGACAAAAACTTTCCAATTAGATGATTGTCCATGAATTCAGTGTAGTAGTATTGTAGAATCTGAGTATAAATGTATTTCGTTAAACTGTATGTTTAAGGTATTAATTACCTTAACTAATAAACAACTAAGTAGTAATCCACCAGAAAGTTCAAGCCTTGGAAGTTTAATTTGTTTTCAGGGCGCTAATTTTGATTTAGAACAAAGTAAATTGGAAAAAAATATATGATTAGTGTATGCAGTTCTTATGTAAATGGAACAGCTATAGCCCTTTATGAAGGCATTGGAGAATCCATAAATTTGAGTAGAAATATAAATATAAATTTTAGAATCAATATTGGGTTTGATGGAACGATCTATTTTAAGGGATTCAATCAAATGTAACTGTTTATATAAACTGAGCCATTGTGTTAGTAAAGTATTGGGTAATGTTTCATCCTAATTAATTTTAAGTTGCCACAATGATTGCATAAAATGTTTATGCGAGAAAACAGTAGGACCAGTGAGTCCTAAATGATCAAATACACCTGCTATGATGGACAGGTATTTCTTTTAGTGTGATTTTTAGAATCAATGCCATGAGTAGTTTGGAAAAGTAGCTTATCTGAGGAATTACTCCATAAAACTCCTAAAGTACATAAGTTCTGTTTTTGATTTAAAGGAATGGAAGTATTGTTTTCAGAATTAGAAATAATGCTATTATTGGAAAACCATTAATGGAGAGGAAAACTATATTGTCGTAATAATTTAGAAATATCAATTTTTAACTGAATAATTTCATCAAAGGTGTCTGATCTCGTGATCAGATCATCAACATGGAAATCATTTTGGATGAACTTACATGCTTGTGGAAATTCATTTTCATTTTCATTTGCAATTTGAATTAAACACCGTGTGGCCATATGGTGTACAAGTGGTCCCATACTTTACCATACATAATGCATAGTGTTTTATCAATTGATCTGGAAAATCAAGCCAAAGTATACATTGTAAATTGGAATCACTAGATTTAACTAAAACTTGACGATACATTTTAGCTATGTCAGAAGTAATGATGTAATTATGGATTCTGAATATAAGCAATATGGAAATTAGATCTTGTTGAACTACAGGTCCAACTAAAGGAGTATGGTTGAGGGATAAACCATTGGTGGTTTTCGCTGAACCGTCAAAGACAAATCGAATTTTAGTAGTTAAACTTGATGGTTTAAATACATCATCATCATCAATTCACCATCAAATACTTGATGGTGAAGGAAATAACACACATTCGATTTGTTCAGAGTTGAGTAGTGACATATGACCTAAATCTAAATATTCCTGTATGAAAGCAGAATAGTCTTTTTTAAGGTTGGAATTGTTGCTTAGCTTTCTTTCCAAAGATAAAATCTATTTTTAGCATTGACGAAGGAATTATCTAGTTCAGTATTTTTAGCCTTGCGTGGTAACAACATGACAAATTTGCATTGATTATTTTGAGTAGTATTGGTTTGAAAATGTTTTCCATATGGTGAGGTTTCATTGCTTGAAGCATCAGTATTTATTTCTTCAAGTTTCCAGAAATTCTCGAGTAAAGTTGATAAATGTTTATGAGTTAACATACAAGAAAAGATGTTACATTGTTGTTGCCCTCAATGTTATTAGGAAGGCGATCACTAATTATATATCCTAATTCAGTTTCATGTATAATAGAATATCTGAAATTACGAATGAATTTCCAAGGAAGGACAAGATTCTAATAGATTTGAGCTCCAGTTAGTACATCAATATTATTTGGTACATTGAAACTGGGATCACCAGAAATATATTATGAAGTAATTTGAAATGAGAAATGTCAAATGTAGGTGAAGGGGGGCTGTCAGTAATATCTGGTAAAATAGGGCATTTTACCTTGACTGAAAAGTTTTTATAACGTGAGTGCAATGTAAGTGTAATAGTGCATTTGGATTGAACTAATGAATTATTTATGCCTGAAATGGGTAGATTATTTTTATTAAGTGTAAGACCCAATTTGCGAGCAAAACCAAATTTATAAAAATTTGCTTGTGAACCAGAATCTAACAGTAATCTACATGAATATGTATTACCGTGTATATCAGTAGTATTACATACAACTGTTGACAGAATTATATTTTCATTTCACTGATTTTTAAACAAACAGTAGGTTATACTTTCAGGCTTATTGCCATCTACCTTATAATGATTAATTTTGTCCATATGAATGAGTCTATCGTGTTTCTTACCACAAATCTTACATAAGACTCTGAACAACATTGATTAATAGAATGGCCCTTGTATAAACAATTAAAACAAACAATTATTATTTGACAAAAAGGTTTTATGATTATCTATGGAAAAATTTAAAAACTCCTTACATCGATATAAGTAATGATTTGAATTACAAAATGAACATTGATACAAATTGGATTTTGCATAATAACTGACATTATGTTTTTTGTATTGTTTATTTGGATTTAAATTAAAACGTTTTATTAAAGATTGGGTTGTATTTTTATGACGTTTGTTCCTTGGTTTCATTATCTGTATTCTCTTGCATATTTGAAGTGGATGGATTAATATTTTCTAAAAGTTGTCATCTAGAATTAAGGATTCAATGAAATCTGTAAAGGTGGGAAACCTCTAATTTGACAACCTTTCTTTCCACAATCTTGAGGTGTTATAATCCAATTTAAATGTTAGAAATTGGACAAATATAAATTCATATGTATTAACAGGAAGTTGCATCGATTTAAGTGAGTTCTCAATTGAGGAGATTTCATTAATAAAGTTGGACAAAGTATCTACAGATTCTTTTTTTATAGAATCTGATTTTAAAATGCATTCAGCATTTTGAAAAGCAATTATATATTTATTGTCAAACCATATCTTTAATAATTCTAAAGCAAGATGATAATTTTCATTTGCTATTGGGAGATCTTTAATGGTAGCTAGAGCTTTTGTTTTCAAAGAAGGATGTAGATAGTGTATTTTTTTAGTTAGTTAAGTCTATTATGAACTAAATCAATAAATATATTAAAATAGTGTTGCCACTCTAACACATTCTCCTCTAAATACAGGTATATCATGAGTTGTAGTTGAGTCTGTTTAAATGTTATATTTGAATTAATTTCTTTACGAAATGATTTTTGAAATTATTAGTATCATTTATTAAATGTTGTAAATTTGCATTCTGTAAACACAAGTCTTGTTCGACTTGTTCACGATCTAAAAATAAACCATCATCAAATTCTGTTTCAAGTTTTGATTCAATGATGTCATATTTGTCTTGCAAATTAAGAAGATTCCTTAACTTAATTTGTAAGTCAATTCTATCATCTTGTGAGGGATCAAAGTTATTAGTAAAGTTGTGAATTCTTGCTATACAGACCTTTACTGATCCTCTTTGTCTAATTAATTGTTCCCTATTCATACTGATAATAATGTAAATTATTAAAATGTGAAATGAATTAAATGATATTACAATAATAATGATACAATGTAGATTAAATTAAAGTAAATTAAGAAAGGCGTTAAGTAAATGTTACTGTAGATTTAGATGCTGTGAGTCCTTTTAAGCAGTAGATTGATGGATGAATATGAAGATTCTTGAATGATGGTTTTTCAAACATATATCTGCAGTTCTGCTAGATTAAAAAGTGTAGAATTCTTGAAAATGTTGATTATGATGTATATCTGTGGTCGGAGGACCAATAAAAATGTGTATGTAAAAAATTGATGCTGATTATTTAAATAAATTAAGTCTTTATGATCTTGTGATTATAATTATTTTTATTGTAATTGTAAATATATTCATATGTAATATTAACTTTATGCAAATTTATTGTGTGTAATATCATGTAATAAGACTTGTTGAGTTCTTGAGACTTGTAGAAGATTGGAATAGGACTCTCCAAATGAAGTGATCAGCTTGCTTAAATACTGTACATGGAGCTGCTGAATCATCAGGAGCTGAGTGCATCTGAAAGGAGCCATGTGAACTGTAAAGAGCCAAGTGATGCTGACAGGAGCCGAGTGCATCCGAAAGGAGCATGAAGTGTAAAGAGCCGAATGAATCTGACTGAAGCCGAAGATTTTTAAATTTAGAAGTCCTATATTAAATGAAAATTAAAGTCCCAACATTTAAACAGGAACAATAAAAATATTTAAAAATATAAGAGTATTTAAAAATTAAATAAGTCATTTAAATAACCCTGAGTCTTAACACCACAAGTATACAAATTAACTTTTCTGCAGTGATTCTACTGTACTCTATATTATACAAATTGAATGCACATTCAATCATAGGCACATACAAAGCACTACTTACAATGGAACAACTTCTAGAAATCGCCTGCAAAGAAATAGTAAACATATGCAAAAACATAACCACAACATACAGATTTTACATGTAGCAATAAAAACCAATAACTATATATAGTTTAATAACATGAAATTTACACTCACAAGCTTTAACAAAAAATCAGTCTAATGAACAACCACCCACCATACAGATTTCATGAGCAAATTATTCAGTTACATACTTAAGGGATTTCCCAACCTTTTTAAATGGGAGCCATTTACATCAGCACTAACAGAACTTCCACTGAGGATGGAGCTGATAATTAAGTCTGTAAAGACTTTGGAATAACAAGTTCCATTAACGTGAAAGCGAGTGATTTATAATTTTTAGTAATTTTAATTTCTAGAAATTATTTTTAGAAAATGTTATTAAAATCTCGAAGAGTTTTTTAAAGATTTTTCATTCATTTTTTGATAAAGCGATTTTGTCTGATGAATTATGAAAATGAAATAATCTACTTTATTAATAATAGTTAATACCAATTTTAGGGTTATTTTCTAAATATGATTCCTAAAAATTAAATTTTTTAATGATTAAGGTTCAGTAGATTTTACATTGTAGAATAATAACCGGATAAAAGAAAAAACATTTTATAATTTAATAATAAAAATCATCTCTACTTGAAAAACTGTAAAGGGAAACCTTTAAAATTATAAATGATTTGGATACTCAGACAAATATTTCAATTTGATTAATCTAAATTTAAGACAAATTATTATTACTGTTTTTGTTTGTCCGGGATGTTAGCTGTTTATGTCGGTGCGGAGAAAGTATTTCTGAATACAACATCGGGCGGGGGTTTTTACGAGCTTCCACTGCCAAACTACCAATCGTTTTAATACGATCTTCTGCAATAAAATACGGTAGTTTATTTACGGATCGGGCTTCCTGCGTCTCATTTGATTTGTCCCGCTACACTTCTGCACCTACCGCACAGTCTATTCGACTCTTTAATCCGTGGAGCGGACTAGACTGTACTACAGTTCTACCGTTCGTTAATTCGTTTCGCGTTTACACAACTACGATAAATAATCCTAAGGATCATTAATAACAAATTCTTCTTCACAGTTATGACTCCCTTTCAAAGCATGAAATATTAAAATTAAATTGAACTTTCCTGTACTCTTTAATCCTCGTATTATCTACCGACTAAAGTAATAATAGTACTTTTTAGTGTCTTTTTCCCCTTCTAGTCCTTCGCCTCTCACCGAAGCTCCGAGCTCTAACGAGAGACAGAGCGGCATTTTCATTATACAAACAACCTTTTGAATAATAACGGTAATCCCAGAAAAATAAAAATTGTAACAAGATAATAGAATATTTAATTCTAATAATAAAATTAAAGCTATGCAGAATATTATTAAAAGTGAAACTTTATTATAATTGTAGTCGAGAACTTTAATAAATTCCTTTCTGGTATTTTCAAGAACAATAATATTGATTCCTTAAACAAAATAATCCTAAATTATTATTATTTTTGATTTAGTGTAATAACTAAACTGGTAAAACTTGTATTTTAAGCTTTAAGAATAAAATTATCTTAATTACTTATTGAGATAACCTTACTTATCTTCATGTTCAGTTACTTATTTCATTATTTATAAAGACAGAAAATTTCGTAATGATTTGTTAAATCACTTAAATATTAGCTTTAAATACTTTATCGATATTTTGTCTTTAGTAAAAAATTGTTTCCACCCTGATTACAGCTAATTTAGAAAAAAAATATTTAAAAATTGTAAGTTAGTTGTAATTATAAAAAATCAAAAGATTTTCTAAAAATGAAAAGTGTGATAATGTAATATTAATAATACCACAATTTATAAATAATTATCCCAGTGATGGCTCAGGAAGTTTACTTCCTGTGTGACGCCTTCTGTTAGCAATAAATGCGGTCGGTAGTGATGATGTACCCGGCGGAATTCATTAAGCGTGACTCGGGGAAGCCTTGTCGAACTTGACCGTGGTGTACGTTGCACCGCATGGCGTACTCCCAAAGAAACTATCGGTTTAGCTACCCAATCCAAAACAGTTTGGGCAACGAGCGCGGCCGTTAGAAATGAAATTTGGTAGAGGTGTAACGCGGCCCCGTAGAGGACAAAACGCCCTTCGCGGTTACTCATCAAATATTGCTTGGAGAACCTTGCTTACATGAGTTCTAAAGGGACGGGGAAGCCCACCCCGTCCAATTTTTGGACAAAAATGTTAGCTGGTGCCCCGGCATAGCGTCGGATTCTTAGTGATAGTGGCGCCGCTTTTAGGGACAACAGGTCTTGTATTCATTCTCTGTGTGCATGCCTTTATGAATGGGGGAGGCTTGTCTCATCTCAGTTCTGTCGTTGTCCGGCGGGCCTTATTAGAGTTCTGTCGCACCTCGGTCGGGTGTGTCTCAAAAGTCTTAAAATGTAGGGGTTGTGGTGCGGCCCAGCTTCCTTGGTCTGGGTTTCGAATTGCCGGGCATGTGGTGACTCCATCAGGGTGATAAAGCTGGAAGAGAGAATTTCAGGTTCGTGGCTCAATTTCCCTTGATCCATGTAGGAAATACAGGCTCTATGTGTGTATATATATATTTTTTTTTATCTGAAAAGGTATTGAAAATTGTTCGACAGCAGTTCAAAAGATTATTCACTGGATGGATTGTAATCAACTAACTCTAAATATGGATAAAACCGTTGCATTATGTCTTTAAAGTAAATGTAACATTACTAACTGCGTGGCTAGAATTCCCTTTAATGAAAATGCAGTGTTTTCGTTGTCCATAAAGCGAAACTTCTGGGAATTTTACTGGATGACAACTTCTCTCGGAATGATAAAATTGATTTCATTTATAAAATAATCAAACGTTAACGGTACTGTTTTGGTTTGAAGCGCCTTAATAAAACCCTAAGATAATCATCAGTATCAAATATTTATTATACTTAGTATATTCCCGTCATAAGTGTAATATCATCTCTTAAGGCTCTCTCACCAAGTCAGAACACATTATGAAAATACAAAAAATGGGCTATTATATTATTGTTTGACTCCTAAGAATGAGTAATCCGATATACAGAAAATTAAAAATTATGTTGCTACAAAATAATAGTCATTTATTCTTAAAAAATAACAATATCCGTTCTGTATCAAACCAGACGACATACTTGTTTTCTTATAATTGAAGTCAGTACTTCAGCTTATAAGAAGTACGAGTACCTTATTATGCTTCAGTTGCAATTTAAATGTAGTACCCAAACATTTAAAAGCATTTTCTACTAATTTATGTAAAATATAATAAAAAACATTTTCTTTTATAGAAACACTATCCTCTCGATGCGTTTAAAAAAAAATAATTAATATTCCTTATATCTTTTAATATTGAATATTCTTGATCTCAGTTCAGCGTGTACATAAATACATCCTCAAATAATATTCATCAACACCTGAATTACGGAATTAGTTATTTTTTTAAATTTAACATCTTATCATATTTACTTTAATATTATTTCACAGTTTATATTTTAAATAATTAATATAGCCTATAGTTTAACCTCATCTATTTTTTTTATTTTGTAAATAATTCTGTATTTTATGATATTACTCCATCAAGACATTCCTTTAGTTTACCTTGAACCGTACAGGAAATCCAGATCATTTTTTATATTTGGAGTACCGTTTATATTCATTCTTGACGTGATTTATACGATATATGTTTATGAATCGGTCGGAATAAAAGCTATATTTATTCATAAAAAGAAGTAAACAAGCAGTTTACAAGAATTCAAATAGTTTGGTAATCGGTTCACCGACATTTAGAGAGTAAAGGAATAAATCACTGAATCCCTTCCGTCGAAATTGGATTATACTACAAATATTGCTTTTGCTTAATACAGCAATGCATTATTCTCGTATTATTCTCTTTACTCGATACGGAGAATAAAATTTTAAATAGTTTTAAGGAAATTTTTGTGTCAAATTTCATTTGGAGACCCCTAACTCCCCAAGGGGAAGATCCCGCCATGTGATGATTCCGATTGCTACGCCACCCCCTCCGTACCTAGCCTTAATGGGCTTTACCGGAGATCATATACTGAACCCAAAGACTGAATAACATTTCTCAGTTGACGGCTTGGCCTCCGTCAGGATTCCACCGATGTAAATGCCACGAATGACATTTTCATAAATTTTGAGCTACAGCTCAAAATTTAAATAAACATCTATATATAGAAAGCTCTTCTTCGTTGGTAGAGCTTATCAACAAAATAAAACGAACATCACGAAATAACAGAACAAAAACAAAATTTAAAAAAAACCAAAACTACAGAGCGCCTGTTTTGGTGACAAGTGGTCCTTAGTACCCGGGTAACTCGAACTTCCCATCCTACACGCCCTCCGCAACTCACTGATGAATCAAATATTTCATGAAGTTCTCCACTCGGCGGCCCAGCTTATCCAGTTAATATTTAAATCTAAAATAGACCCAGTATCCTCGAGCTGCCTCATTACCTCTAATCGTCTTTCATCATACTAATGACAGACATATAAAACATGAAAGGCATCATCTATTGTGCCACACGATGGACGCAGACCCGAAACAGCCTGGCCGAAACGATTCAGCCTATCCCTAAAAGCACATGGCCCGAAAGAAACTGAGTTATATACTTATTAGAAGACACCCAAGAGGCGCCCCGCAGACTCCTCATATCAGGGAAAAGACCATGCGTGTAATGTCCATCAGCCGTCTCATTCCAGCTAGTCTGCCACAATTGAAATCCATCATTCTCAGCCTCTCTAATTATAGCAGAAGATGACCCAATTTCTTTGCGAAATAGCGTTGTTACGGCTAAAGTGCAAGAACATGAGTAGGCTTTACTCAGAAATCACCAGGACAGCATCACGAGAAATTGTATGATAACCACCTGCCACCGTTAACAACAAAAGTTGCTGAGCCCTCAAAAAAAGTCTCTATAAATTTTTAATTTTAGACTAACCGCCCAAACATGTGCAGCATACAACATTATTGTCTCACACACACTCTTATAGAGGATACTCATAGTCTTAAAATTTAGAACCCCAATCCGGATTAACCACACGTCGAATACCGAAGAAGACACTGCTAGCCTTCTTTGCGACGTACTGTAAATGCTCCTTAAAACGAAGATTTTCGTCAAGGAGCAGCCCGAGCAACCTGAACATATCGAATTCGATGGCCTGATATTAAAACACTGACTCACCGCGTCGTTGCCAAACGGCCCATCAGCAGCATCATCTTGGTTTTTTTATCCGGACTGAATGCCATCTTATGCTGACGACCCTACAACTCAATTATCCTGCATGCCCAAGAGGCGCGGAATTCAACCTCATTCTGCGAATATCCTTTAACCAGCAGCAGCCTATCATCGGAGTAAGCGACAACGCGACAGCCGCCGGGTAACATCAGTCGCAATAAAGAATCAAATTCCACAATCCACAATAAGGGTTCCAGCACACTGCCTTGAGGACAACTCTTAGACAGTGCCTCCTCCACTTCGTGGTCACCATCACAAAGTAGGACGTCTCGATGCCGTTCTACAAAAAATTTTTTATTTTTTTTTCTTGTTGGATTAAGTAGCTACGCATTACTTGCATTTTATTTTCACTTGGAGACTGTCCTATTCTGATTAAAACAATTTTTTGCCGTTTATTATTCTGGGAATACGTTTTGATCTAATTCAAAATTACTTATTCATAAAAGCGGCATGATTCCTTCTAATGAATGGAATGCTTTCTCTATCGTTTAAAATAAGTCATGATGTAAATATTTTCATTGCTCAGATAGTATACAGAAATATGCATAGCATTATATTGTACAAGCTGAATTAGCCGGTGTTACTCCGGATAGAAATTCTTACCTGTTACTAAGTAAAGAACCCTTAATAAAAAAAAAAAAAAAACATGTTTTTCATGCAATATTTGTTTTAATTATTGTCTAAATGCTTTCATATTCATCGCTTGAAAAATTTGAACGAATTATCTCGTTCTTAGTGAGAAAGAACAGACCCAAGGAAAGTTTTTCAAAATTATATTCCATCCCTTAAAGGTATTTTATAAAATTCATCCCGAGGTACCCCAACAGAACAAAAATTATAGATGTTTTATTCTATTGAGACAAAAAAGATCTACCTTTTTTTTGCCCTTTTTACAAATGCATCCTGAGTGAATAAATACAAAAGTCTGGTCTCTAAAAAGAAGGCTGCCAACTGGTAAATATTTCAACAGTCAATACAGTTAAGATTTAAAATGTAAAAAACTATTACAAATTCATTCTGCAATTTTCGTTAAAACAGATTTGACCGTTCATGTGTGCACTATATATGCAAAGTACTTGCTACGATAATTTACGTCTACCTTCCTTCCTTCTTTACGAACAATATAAAACACAAAATGTAAAGAAAACACTAAAAGCAATGAATGTAAAGAAAACAGTTTGCCGTAATTTTCTCTATCTATAGAATGAATAATCCGATTTTGATCGAGAAAAAACCAAATAAAAACCCATACCAGCTTGTAAATTTTCCTTACAGGAACTTTAAAACAATAATTACCTGTAAATATCATGCGATTTTGTCAAAAACTCAAATCATCACAAAAACCTTTAAAATACAACACGCTCTTCATTTAGAACATCTCTCCAACCTGTTATAGAATTATTTTGGAAAAATTTATGCCTAAATTGTTTATTAAATTAATCATTTTAGAAACGTTTTTATTTAAAAAAGATCTGTTTATTTATACTAGCGTTTCCCGTCACGGCTTTGCTCGTGAAATGCATAATCACGGATACAAAAATTAATTTCTCAACGCCAAGCTTATTTTTTTTTTTAATTACGAAACATGAGTAATGATTAAAAAGTACAAAATATCTTAAAAAGAAACGAACACAAATAATCCGAAATGTGCATGAGTTGAAAAAATATAAAAGGATAGCTAGCTGGTCAGAGCTCTGCTCCATGAATCCCACTGTGTTCATTTAACTCGTACTTGAGAATAATAATGATAAATAAAAATGAAATAGTTTGTTTAATTTATAAACACTATCAGTATATTGCAGTGATTATCAAACTTATTTCTTTTACCGCCCCCTTTGAAAATCAATTATTTTTCAGCGCCCCCCCATTTTTTATACACCCCTAAAACTTAAAAACCACAATTTCATTACTTTAATTAATTTAGTTATATTAGTCGGTTCTGATGTTTAAACTTACATTCTAAACTAGAAATTTTTACTAGTGAGAGCAAATAAAACCCAACTTTATAATATTAATAATATATTTTAATCAAATTAAAAGAAACAATATAAATATGTGATCAGTTTTCGTTTTTATACTAATCTAATGAGATGGATGAATTTGATGATATTTAATAAGTTTGTTGATATCAGGTTCGATTTTACTCAAAAACAGTTGTAAGTCGCCGCGTTTGGTAACTTGCAAATGATTTCTCTTTTTAGTAAGCAGCGTTGTCACAGCGCTAAATCCACGTTCACACAAATATGACGATGGGAATGTTATCAAAAATCGTTCAACGATAGACCACAATCCAGGGTACAACTGCGGAATTGACTTTTGTAGCCAAAATTGTTGGTAGCTATTTTTGTATTTGATTTTTATTTCCTCGTTCGTTGTCAGTTCTATAAGTTCTTCTTGCAACTGGGGTGATATTGCTATGTTGACATTTGAAAAAGGATCTAACACCCAGTCTGGTATTTCCAATTTCAAAATGTCCTGGAATCTTTCAATGAAATCACTGTGAAGATTTTCCAAATGTTGGCAGTAGACGAGCAAGTCGTCGTTGTTGCAGGATACTGATAAATTGGGAAAATTATGGAACTCACGTCTGCCGATATTCTTCTTGTGTAAGAGCAGCTTGGCTACGAAAGCAGCGACGACATTTTTTGTTTTTATTAAGTTCAAGTCATCGCCTTGAAGTTGGAGATTCATATCATTAAGCAGTGTATAAATGTCTGTCAGGTATGCGATATCATTCTTTGATGTCATGAGGTTTTCGCGCAATTCTGTGTCTTTGTTTTCCAAGAACTCTATGACAGAGTCAAACAGATTGTAAAAACGAGTCAGACAATTTCCTTTTGATAGCCAACGCACTTCTGTGTGAAAGATCAATCTGTTGAAATCTTCATCATTATCAACACAAAGCTGATTAAATAATCTGTCATTTAAAGAGTTGTTTCGGATTTTATTGACTGCTCTGATGACATGTTGCAATGATTGAAATAGTCGTTCACTTAAATTTCTAGCAACTAAATGCTGTCGATGTATAACGCAATGTACAGCAAGCACATCAGGAATTTTGTTTTTTAAGTACGATATGAAGCCTTTTTGACACCCCGTCATAGCTGGAGCACCATCTGTAGCAATTGATATAATATTCTTCAACGGAATTCCTTTTTCATCACAAAACTTTTCCAGTGTTTTAAATACGGTTTCTCCTTTCGTGTCTGTCTCTAAATTTCTAGCAAATAAAAGTTCTTGACATATTTTTTCATCTTTAATAAATCTCACGTAAGACAACAACAATGCTTCATTAGTTGGTAAAGTGGACTCATCCAACTGAATTGAAAATTTACTAGTCTTCAGATGATTGCACAATGACTTTTCAATGTTTTCAGCCATTTCATCAATTCGTCTTTGGACAGAACTATTGCTCAAAGGAATTTTTCGAATTATATCTGCCGCCGGTTTATGGAGCACAGTAGTTATAACTTCTTTTATCGCCGGCAAAATTAACGTTTCTCCGATGGTGTGTGGTTTACCTGTTTGAGCAATTAACAGAGAGATATTGTATGAAGCTCGAAGTCCGTCATCGTCTTGCTTAGCAGCCATCGAAAAAAGTTTCGATACACTTGGCTGAGCATTATGCTTCTTTTCCAGATCTTGAAAATAGGCTACATTTTTGTCCTTCTTATCCGGATGCATTTTATTCAAATGATCTTGAAGTCTTGAAAGCTTTATCGCTTCGTTTGAAAATGTTTTTGAACAAAGAAGGCACAAAGGCAAAGATGGGTTTGTCGAATTTTCTATGAATCCATATTAAATATATTCTACACTGTATTGCCGTTTCTTCTTTTTTGCTTCCGACATGGCTTTGTTTTCAAAAATATGTAAATAAAGTGTTGAACTTAAATACTTGTTTAAAGATAGCGCGCGAAACCACAAATGAAAATATAAGAAAAATTACGAGCTTTTATATAGGATTTAAATACAGCAAGTAACGACAGGAATAAGACAAACACGCACAAACTCGTTTATCTCTTTCAACGCACAATCGTACTGAGCAAGTATCGATGAACCAAGTATCGATTTCTACCGGATTGCACCAATAGCATTATTTAAGGTTAGCATTTAGTCGACAAAGTAAGCATATTGTTCAGCATATACTGGTATCTATTGATGATTTATTGTACTATTATTGTACTAATTTATTAGAACGAAACTATTTTTGTTGAATATCTTTCTCATTTATATAAGATAAGATTCTCATTATAAGATAATTAAAATTTTATATTTCGACTAGTAAATAATACTACTAACAATAACTTGTTTAACTACGGAAAATAAATTAATATCATTTCGTATTATAGATAAATATGGGTAATTTTTCATAATTTTAGTTTATAATTTAGAACTGGTTCAAATAAAAACCGCCGCCTAAGCCAGCGTTTTTAATATTTGTAATATTTAATATTTATAATATATAGAAATAGTAAACGATGTTTACAATAAGTGAACTGTTTAGGCTTACTATACTATTTGACACTGGACGGTAATGGGTTAATTGTAAAAAAAATTTTCTAACACAACTTTTTGAACAATAATTATATACGTATTTCCATTTTATATAAAAATGATGATTCTTACATCAGTAATTTCTTATAAAATGCTAGGAAAATATTGTAATATGCACTTATGTTAAAAACAAGAAAGAAAGTAAAGAAAACTTCAATTTATGTTGGTTTACGTATGTATAATATTTTAAAACTCTGCATGGTAGTTTTTTTTCTAATGTTTAAAATAATTTCTGGTGCAATGTAATTAAGGTAAAATTGCTCTAATTTTTTAACTATCATCGATCATGTTCCTTTATCCGCAAAAACTTGTTACAACTTGATTGCGTACGGTGTGCGGGCTATCCTACGAAATCTATGTTAAGTATTTTAAGTTTTTATAACATCATACAGGGTAGAAATATAAACTGATTATTCGTTATTGTGTAGTAGGTGGGTTTTAATTTTAGTGAAATTAAAAATACTATATAAAGTAAATGAAATTACAAATTATACATCACCCCCCTAACCCATATCAACACCCCCCATTTTTTCTGGGCCCCTTAACGCCCCCCTCTAGGTTTCAAACGCCCCCAAGGGGGCGTTATCGCCCACTTTGAGAAAGACTGGTATATTGTAATTACTTCAGAGCAAGAGTTTGGTCAGTGCAGGACCCGAAACTTTGAGTGATGTGAAGAATGAGGGTTTCAAAATATCGGCCTCTAACTTAAAAATAAAATTATAGCTTGAATTATAATTTAAAATTAAAAATAAATTATAGGTGGTTATTCGTCCTTCGTATGGCTAAAAATATATTTTTCCTGATTCTTAGTGTTACCCAACAAACGTCACTAGGACGTAACCGTACCTGGTTTCTCATTTTTTCTAATTTTTACTTCCTAGTACGAAGTAAAGGAAGTATTGTAATCGCGAAAAATTTCGGTTTTCAGATTTTAACGGAAATATCCATTTTGACTTCCGGCGTGACGTCTGTACGTACGTATGTATCTCGCGTAACTCAAAAAACGATTAGCCGTAGAATGTTGAAATGTTGGATTTAGGGCTGTATTAACATCTAGTTGTGCACCTTCCCTTTTTATTGCAATCGACTTGACCAAAAATGTCCAAAAAAGCCCAAAATCCAAAAAATGTTGATTTTGGAATTTTTCTTAACTGCAGTAATAAGCCCTCATTGAGAGCTTTTCAACGATATATCATAAGTGGTACTTATTTTCATTGGTTTCAGAATTACAACCAAACAAAAATTTTAATTAATGAAATATTTGGATCTTACAAGGGGGAAGGCGGCACATCGATTCGAATCCGACTTCATTACCTTTTTTTTTTAACTTCCTTTTTTTTAATTTAAATATATTGATTTATTAATAATTATTAATCTATGTAAAAAAAAATTACGATAAATAATAATTCAAAAATAACAAAAATAAATCAAAAAATCAGAAGTTTTATTGAAGTAAAATTTTATGTATTTTAAAAAATGTGTGTATATAATTTAATAGGCGTAGAAGGAAGTCATGTAGTGTCCACATCGAATTTTTAATTTTATGTTTTCTAGTCGAGTAATCGGAGGCAGATTTAGCCAGTCACGTCGCACTTACAATAACAGTGGCGTAGTTGTGTTGGTTGAGCCGCCGCGCCGTACATATTCGTATCCCTTAAAAAATCGAAATTCAGAAAACCGAAAATACTTTTTAGATATTTACCTGAAAAGTATTTGAAAGCCATCTTGTAATATCTCGTTTATTATAGTCGGAAATTGGGAAATTTTAATCATTGTTCAAAATGATTTCCTTTCTTCACCTCTTCCATCTAAAAAACCAAAATTAGCTTTTAGATATTCAAATGAAGATTACACACACCAAAAATCAAGTTGACATCTTCGTTAGTTACCGAGAAATGAAAAAATAATAAATTTCATCATAGGCGTAACTCTATATAAAATGGGGCAGAGGTTAGTCAAAAGAAAAATTGTAGGTCAATATCAATAGGTAATTATATTTTTTCGTGGCAAGAATTTTTGGCCTCTATCCACAGAAAGCTAAAGATAAAGTATATCCGTCGAAAGAGCGGGAATATTTAAATTAATTTAGAAAGACAACCACCGCATTTAGAGTACGTTAAGAAAGCTAAAAAAAGATTGAAACTAGAATAGAGTTATAGTTGGCTCATTATAGACGTAAAACACAAGAAAAATCGAACGTGGCTCAAAATTGTCTGGAAACTGGTCCCAAGAATACTTTGTTAGAAACGAAAGTTTAAAAAAATTTTCATAATGAATAGAAATTAGATAGTTCAAAATTTACTTAATGAATAACTTTTCAAAAATTATGTCATTAGAAAAGTAAATTGTTATTCCCTCTATTACATTTTGTTTATGAAAGAGGAAATTTCTTTGACTATCTTTCTCAAGATAAATTTTTATCTTCCCAACCATCTACAAATGGCACGAGTGAAGTGAGCGAGCTGAATTAGAAGTATCAGTGATTTATACTGTTTTTAGCTATTTTATTATAAGTGTACAAAACGATACTTCATAATCTTTAGTCAATTGTTATTTTTAATTGAAAATGTACATAAAATTTTTATTTACTTTATACTTACGAAATAATTGTATCTTTTTTAAATCGTACTTTTACGAAACAATTTCTAATTTTACTTTTATTTTACTATATTTTTTAAGCATTTAGATTTATTTTATATAATAATTAATTTCTTACTATTTGGTGAATATTATTTTTTAACAACAGAAATAGCCTCTTGTTTAACAATATTCTTTTGGGATTTTGTATTAATATTTTTTAACTTTTTTTTTTGTTTTACGATGAACAAATATATGATTAAAAAATAATTAAATTTTGTAAAAAATAATGACTTAAAAAATGTACTATAAAATACCAAACGATAAAAAATACTACCTGCTAACCAATAACCTACTAACTATTACTACTTACTAACCCTTAATTAGTCACCGACTATGAAACTTAAAGAAACATTATTTTATTTTAATGAAGTTTTCTGAATTCGGATCTTTTAAGTCATTATTATTTTACAATTTTTAATAATTTACAAAAATACATTCTGCATTAAAAAATTCAATTCGCGAGACAATCGAAACGTTAGAAATACTGATAATAAATCAGTTAAAAGATAATTAGATAGATACCTTTCCTATTTCCTTATAAAAACAAAAGAATTTTATTCCATTAGTTTTGAATTTACACACGCCACTAATTAGGAATTTTTATTTTAAAAAATCGGATATTTATTGTAATTTTCACTCATAAAATAAAAATTAGATTAACTTTTACCCAAGCTTATTATAATCTCCGAAGTCTGAAACCGGTTTGAGTTCAAGAAATTTCTAATTATTTCATAAGCATCTTTTTTACTTGAGTTGACGATTCAGGAATTTCTTCGTTTCCTTCTTCTAGTACTTTTCTTATTGAATTCACGCAACTAATCGCATTTGAATTTCTACATATTTTTCTTCATATGCTGATAAATTCCCGATTATTTCGACGTAATTATCAAAGTTATCATTCGATGTCCGTACTAAGTGATACCTGCTTCTTTTCCTGACACTTTTCCCACCCACATTTGGAAAACCTATCTTCAATAGCAATGTTTCTGTAAAATCAAATAAGATACCAGTATATTAAAATTAATGAAGAGAATAAGGAAAAAGATTTAGATGTATTTTTCATAACGCGGAAACAAATCTTAAATAAATTTGTCTAATAAACAGATTTTTAGTGTACTATGTAATTAACTAAGAAAAGAAATAGTAAAGCAAGAAATCTTGGAACGGTAAAATTAGTTTTAAATTTTTAATTAAATTTATCGAGAATTTACGCCTATACAGCACATTATAAAATGTGTCTGATATTATATTGTGAATATCCAACAAGTGAATGCTTTATGGGCAGCTGCCATCTATTTTTAGCAACTTCCACTACAGCAGACAAGTAAATAGTTGTCTGTTGTACGATTATAAAACTCCTCTTCTTAAATAAAGCTTTTCATTTTTATCTTTGCTAATAACAATATATAATTTTGTTGTATTATTAACCGTGTCCAAATAATTTTTCTTTTTCCCTTTCCTCGAGTTGTAACTTTATAGTGTTAAATAGAGCGTACGCCTAGAATAAATAGTTAAACATGCGTGTAGTTAGAACCCAAACAAAAAATAAAGAATACTAAACGAATTTTATAATGCGTTAACAGAAAAATAAGCTCAAGAATCATTTACGTAAAGTTAAAATTTGAAACTGGTAGTGCATCTCGGTTTATAATCTTTGATAGAATAACTTGTAAAACATCTGCTCTCGAGGAATTTTTCAGATTTTATTTGCTTACTATAACTTGTTACCATGTTACCATATTAGCTTTGCGTTAGTATTTTGGGTATAGTTTTGTATTTAATATCTACTGCTACTATATTAAGTTTTTTGTATGCCATAATAGTTACTTGAAAGCAGACAAAAATAATATCCTAAGATTTAAAATTAAATACGTATATAGTTACACAATCATTGTTTTTTCGTTTTTAATATTTGTAGAACAATTAAGTAAGCGCATGTGTTAATAATTTAAAGCAAACTGCTATTGCGCAGACGCAAATCATACATAAATATATACACGCGCGCGCGCGCGCGCACACACACACACAAAACGCGCGCGCGCGCGTACTCATACATACACACACGTATACAAAACATAATTGCAATAAAAACTTAGACTTACATTATGATGATGATGATTAATGATTATAAGTAAGCATGTATTCTATTTAGACGATAGCGGCGGAGAACATTACTCGGCTCGCTAACTTTGTCAGTTTTTAACTAAATCTTTATCCCCACTACTCATCATCTAGTCTCATTCTATTCCTGACATTTCAAGTATAGCAGTACTAAGGCGAGTATGAGTATATATATATATAAATCTATACTTTGTCAGACACAGTTAATGGTAGTGTTAAATACTACTTATCTTCTGATGTTTTATAACGTCGCTAGTTTTACGCAATAGAATCTGGTTTGTCCTACATACGGGTATTTTGTCTTAATAATTACAAATAGTGGAGAAACAATTAACATGAAGCTACTTAAATAAATTTCCTACAACCCTGTACAATATTATACAGAAGCTTTTTTACCGAATTTTTGAAGAAACGTACGTTATTACTTTCTGTTACATGGTGGAAGTGGGGATGAAAATGAATTTTCATTACGTTTTGAAGTAGGAGGAGTACGAAAATACTATCCTCTTAAATTGGGGTTTCATTTTATATATGGGTCTATGTATAAAATATTGCGGTTCAGAACTACTATATCAATTTCACTGAAATTTAGATATGTTGAAGTAGTGTATCTGAAACTGTAAATTTGAACATTTGATGAAGATTGATAGAGTCCTTTTTAATTACGCTCAATTTAAGGTCGACAAAGATTTGAACGGGGCAAGTGAGAAACGTGGTTCGCTATGATGTTGCAAGTTGGAACTTTGACTTTTCTTTATCTGCGGTATCTATTGTTAGCAATGTTGCTCGGCGTATTCAGGTAGCGTTACCTACTTTGAGGGTTATGATTACTGGATATGTGTTTGAGTGGGACAAAAGGAAACAAAATAAAATAGCGGAAAGTCGGTCTTCTT
Source organism: Lycorma delicatula (assembly GCF_047948215.1). Lineage (NCBI taxonomy): Eukaryota > Metazoa > Arthropoda > Insecta > Hemiptera > Fulgoridae > Lycorma > Lycorma delicatula. The sequence goes on from NC_134455.1 coordinate 178,647,640, forward strand.
GGGAAGAACTGCGCAAGAATTTTCTTCTTGAAAAACACTCTCGCTTATGCGAATTCAAATATATTGTTAATAAAATATTTACGGTTAAACATCCTAGCAGTGAGATAATATTCAAATTATTGTTTTAATAAGATTCATCTTACTGCTTTTTAGTTCTTTATTTCCTCATGAGATCTTTTGTAGCTATTGCTATTTTATCGGATAAGTATAGGTTTATTAACGAATATATGTCAATGTCATTCCCGAAAAAGATATGGCCATTTACAAGATAAGAATCATCCTAGGCCGGGTTTACAGTTTTTCACTGATATAGATATACGGTTACAAATCCACCGAGGTGCAGGTAATATTCACCCCTATAATTAGTAACATCACTCTGTTCACCACAAGGTGTGCAATGAGTATCATTAAGCTCAGAGAAAACAACTCTAACAGATGGCTCTATTACCTCAGGTACTTTATACATGTCGAAGTCATAAGAACGATAGAAAGAGAGAGAGAGTAACAGAAACACTTATGAGAGAGAGAGAGATAAAAAAAATTAAACTACTTGTTTTTATTGTGAAACAGTGCCTTAATATAAAGCTTTAACATCAGGGGAATTAAAAATAGACTGTAATTATGAAATTCTTATTGAAGAATTTCACCATTGGAAATTTAAAAATAATATTTAATAGTTCTAATCACAACAACAATTACAATATTGACTGTATGTGATCAACCAATATTTACATAAGTACATGAGTTGATTGCCATAAAATTACAAAATAATTATTTCTTTTAAAAATAATAAAGCTGTTAAAAATGAATAATATATGCCATTAAACATTTTTTTAAATATCTAATGAAATTTTGTTATCTAGTTAATCAGTATCCTGTGAACACTATTTCTCGCTTATTTTGTACTTAATAAATTAGCTTTTTAAAACAAAACTGAATAAATAAATTGAAAATTAATATAAAGTACCAAATGAGTTATTGATTGTAGTTGATCATGAAAAGTTTAGCTATTTCTAATAATATTAGCAATGTTTCTCATTGGTCTAAAGGACTGCAAATACCAATAAAGGAACAAATAGGACTGCCATACCAATATAGGAATGCAAGTACCAATTCCGTCCATAAATAAAACACAAAAAATCTATAATCGCCGTTAAATAAATAATGACCTGCCTAACAAACAAAAGACACAGCAGCAAGGGACATTTGTCCGGGCTCTGCAATTAGAATAGAGATAATAAACTCCCGCTATCCTTGTGTTCTGTTCTGTTCTGACTTTAGGTATTAGTGATAACTGTCAAAAGTATCAAAAGATACTTCCATTATAAACACTATCCTTTGGATTTTTTTACTTTATGTTGTTTATTAAATATTTTTTTTGATAACGTGTCCAAAGAATAAAAAAATGTTAATTTATTGAAATCCATCCTAAGATTAAATAAGTATTTAATAGTGGACTGAGAAAGGTGCAATGTTGTACAGTAGTGAGAAATACGATAAAAATACAAAGTTTTGGTTTGCCTCTGAAAAACAGATTGGAGATATTGTGATACCAGTGATACCAGAGTGATACCAGTAGAGAAAATATGACAATTTCAACATTAATCATAAAGTTAAAGAGTTCACAGGAAAATACAAATCCAGGACAATGAACAGGCTGGTAGACAGCCAGGAGAAAGTTATTGTCGACCCAGAAGAAAATAAGCGTGTGGAAAGGATACATAGAACAACTGTTTCATGATAATTGGCCAGAACACCTAGAAAAAACTGTACAACAGGTCCATTTATTCTTGCAGAGAAAGTAGAAGCAGAAATAAAGACAATCAAGGATGGCAAAGCTTCAGGCACCATCAATGCAGAATTTTTTAAAATTCTTAATGATGAGAGTGTGAATAGTTGACTATAATGTTTAATGACATCTACAACTCTGGCAATATTCTAAATTCTAAATTCTAGATTCATTGCACTGCCTAAAAAATCTGGAGTTAAGTTGTGCGGCGATTACAGAATGATAAGCCTTATGAGCAACTTGTTGAAACTTTTCTGAAGGTCATTAGCAAAAGAATATAAAAGCTCTGTGAAGAACAAATATCTCTACAAAGTTTGGATTCCGGAATGCAGTTGGCAAATGGAAAGCTCTATTCAGCATACAGGTGTTACGTCAGCAGAGACATAAGTTGTGATATTTATGACTATTTTATGGATTATCAGAAGGCCAGCATCAGAATATGACTGAAATATTAAAAGGTATTGGTTCGGATGACAAAGATCTAAGAATTATCATCAACTTGTACTGGAATCACACTGCTTCTGTAAGATTGGGAGATGAGAGTGCGGAAGATGTACATATACCCCCAACAAGGTATAGATCATGCCTATTTAATGTCTCCATTGCAATTTAACATCTACTCAGAATATATATTCAGTAAACATTGGAAGATGTGGGAATGGGAGCTGTTTTGAATGGGCATTGGATAAACAACATTCGGTATACGGATGACACGGTAATTTTGTAGATAGTCAGGAGAGCTGTCTTTTACAGTACCTCATCGACAGAATAATGTTAACTGGCCACGAATACGGCCTTGACATTAATATAAATAAAACAAAATTTATGTCATTAGCAAAAGATGTATCTCTACATGTCATTTTAAAATTGAGCAGAAAATGTTGAATGAGCCATTGTTAATGACCAGTTGAATAATTCTAAGGAAGTGAAATCTAGAACTGGAAAAGCCTACATAGTGTTCAACAAAATGGGAAAACTATTTAAAAGTCATAAGTTAACGTTGACCATAAAAATGCATCTTCCTCGCTGCTATGTGTTCTTTGCTCTGTATTATGGTGTTGAAACGTGAACACTGAAAGGGTTGCTCAGTAAAAAAAAATTAGAAACCTTTGAGATGTGGATCTATCAAAGGATACTGAGGATACCATGGACAGATCGTGTCACAAATGCAGAAATCCTTCACAGGATGAAAAAATAAAGAAGTGACTGTGAAAACAAGAAAACTCCAATATTTTGGTCGTATTATAAAAAACAGAAGCAGATACCACCTACTGCAGGAAATTCTACCGGGAAGATGTCTGGAAAGAGAGATGTGATGTGAAGAGACAAATCTCCTGACCAAAACACTCTTTGAGGCTGGACCTGCAAGAATTCTGCAGAGTTACTCAACGCAACTCACAATAGAGGAAGCACAGGCAAGATCTGAAATGGGATGTTTCGGAGTGGAATGATTAAGGATGTTGTTAACATCTAGAATGGATAGGGACAGAAAGAGAAAGAAAATTACATAAATATTAAAAATAAATGATGATAATAATAAATTCCATTTAATTGTTCTTAAGAAACGCATTCTAGAAAAATAGATAAAAAATATGTTTATTTACTCATTTTTTTATTAACTGCAGGCTAGAACCTTAACCCACCGGGTTGGTCTAGTGGTGAACGCGTCTTCCTAAATCAGCTGATTTGGAAGTCGAGAGTTCCAGCGTTCAAGTCCTAGTAAAGCCGGTTATTTTTACACGGATTTGAATACAAGATCGTGGATACCGGTGTTCTTTGGTGGTTGGGTTTCAATTAACCACACATCTCAGGAATAGTCGAACTGAGAATGTACAAGACTACACTTCATTTACACTCATACATATCATCCTCATTCATCCTCTGAAGAATTATCTAAACGGTAGTTACCGGAGGCTAAACAGTAAAAGAAAGAAGGCTAGAACCTAATCAATTACGTTTGCTTTTTACTATGATGAGAAATGAGTTCTTGCATGTGAAAGATGCTAAGCTTCACCGGGATTTAAAACCTGGGGGTTCCGTACAATTTCTTTTCTTTTTTTTTTCATAAATTTATACGTACTACTAATTCATTTTCATAAAACAACTGAATTTTTTGTTTTATCAATTTATTATTTTTTTAGAACAAAATAAATAATTTAATTAACATTAAAATTCATAACTTACAAAGTCATACTCGGTTAAGCTTCAAAATGTTCTCTGATTACCTCATCAGTATTTTCCATTTCTTGAATTATTTCAAGAAAAATCATATTTCAGGTAAGTTATCATTTCAGCAACTTCTTTTTGACAATACTCTTCTTTCAAAGTTTGTAGAAAGACTTTTCTACAAAATATAAAATTTCATTAAATGCCAGTTGGAATGTAATTATCATAGTTGTTCTTAGAAATCTATTCTGAACTGAAAGCTGCAAGAAAGGATTATCTTACTTATTTATCTAAAAGCAACTTCAACGTTGAATCGCTAACAACACTCGGAGGAAAGAAAAGAATAGCAATTCTACTCATATTTAATTCATAAATTGGATTTATTCCTTTATTAAGCACTCCTAAACCCAAAATATAAATTTCGGCTTCTATAAAGCAATATCTTCTAAAAAAATATTTCTGTTGCTGTTTTACATTTTACTGATTTGGGACTGAGAAATTTTATTCTATTATAGGTAATATTAATTACCTATTAATTAATATTAGGTCAGTCATTTACCTATTAATTAATATTAGGTAATTAATATTACCTATTATTAAAAGGATTTTACAGTATAGTATTGTTTGTTTTATTGTATTAGTATTGTTATATGTTATATATAACAGTACTTAATATATATTTTCATATACAAGTATAAATACTAGCATCCTCAAAGTAGTTTTGTTCAGTCTATATCGTTACTTGTATTTCTTGTTGAGGACAATATTTTATGTTTTTTAGTCAAGTAAATCTTAAAAAGATTATTATGAAAGATGTTAAAAAAATTATATTTGCTTTAATTTTTATTAATTTAAATTTTTCCCTAAAATTCAGTTTCAGCATAAATAATAAACAAAGTTTTGTCAAAATAGGTGTTGAATCCACGATCAAAATATAAAATTAAAATTTCCATGATTAATCTTATCAAATTGTATTACAATCTGTTAACATATTACACTAAAATGGATCCTGAGCATGCAAATTCAGAAACATTTTCATGATAAAGGTAGAGGGTTTAATCTTTTCTTTTATTTCATCTTTATTAATAAAGAGAGTCCTAGCGAGGAAATGCCAAAAATCTTTTTTTTATTAAAAGCAGCACTGGAAGTAATAAATATCCAATACTTTGCATATATAACTATCAATCGTGTAAATTATCATGTATGGTTGAAATAAATTTATTCTACAAGTATTGTTAAAACAAGTTTGATTTTCAAAGGGAATTCCGAGCCAACGTCATTCCCTTTGACAATATTGACACGATTCAAATAAATAAGTACAAATTAAAATAGATAAAATCATTGAAGTAAAAACCATCTTGTTCTTCAATGGCCATTATGAAAAAAAAAGGATAAAGAAACTAATAATAATAAAAATATTCTTATTTTCAATAATATTGCATAATTTTATAAACAAATAAACCTACTATAATAAAAATATAAACAACTGAAGCTACAAATCTTCTTTTTTACAATGTATTTTTTTTATATATATATATATATATCTAGACTGAATTTTTTAACCTAGATTTTATTTTTATTTTCAATTCAGGGTACCATTTGGAGTGGAGAAATACAAAAATCCAAGGGTGTGAGTAATTTTTCCACTGTTTCATACTGCAACTCTAGAGCTGGAAAATCACAAAACCAGCCTCTGTCTTTCAGGTTTAAAACTTTTTTTATTTAAAAGAATGATTTCCTGTATTAATTTCTCTATCAATGTTCATAGCTAGTCTGTGCTTTAAGCTTACTCGACTTAATGCAGCACAGGATATCTGAATATTTAGAATTTAAAAAGCTGGATGTCTGGTAACTATCTGCAAGCAAACCCTCATATCAAAAAAAATCTGTATGCTGACTACTATGTCAAAAAGAAAAAAATGTCCATTTTGATTTGCTCTTTCAAGAATCAATGAATGCACAGTAACTTCATGGGAGGGGAAGGGGAAAAGCGCATTTTTTATTTATATTCAAAATATACAAAACGTCTTCCAAAGGTTTATTAAAAAATTAAAGATTTATTAAAAATTTATAAAGTTTATAAAACTTACCTTAATTTCATTTTCAGTGAATAAAAATAAAAGATTGAGATAAAACATTATTAAACATGACCTCGTCCTTTTAATAATCTAATTTTTATAGTGTTTTTGTTATTCATTCAAAAACAAAATTTAAAAATTGCTTATAACTTATTGTTATTTAAATTGCCTATATAAAAATTGCTTATATATTCCTATTTTAAAATTTCTTTATAAGTTAAATGAACTTGATAAATTTTTATGTGTGATGCTTTTGTTATTTAAGTATATAACTAAAATTATTTTAAATTGTAATATCTGTATTCACTTTTTCATCATAAATTCAAAAAATGTAATTGAAAATTTATTTGAATTTATAATTATATTTTTTGTTTGAAACAGTTTCTTATTTGTTTGGATTTTATTAAAAAAAGTAAATAAATGTTACTTTATATTATACTTGATATAAGTATTACACTAAATTAAATAGATTTTATTCATATTATTATAAATATTATTACTGAATTTAAAGTGTGGACCATGACAACCTCTTTCATAATATTGTTCATTATGAATTGAGAGGAATGACTTTGTAATGGTTTAATTTTTTCCTTACAAAAAAATATCAAAGAGTGGATGAATTCCACCTTTCAATGACTGTTTTCTAGTCTTTTTGTAGAAGAGTATTACGGGATGTCTCTTGGGTTGTTTGTTGCCTCTTCTTTTGAAATACATGATTGATCTATCCTCTTTCAGAAGTGAAGTGAGGTTAATAAAATATGCTAATGATATTTATTTTATAATTAGCAATAAAAATAAACCAATGGTGAAATCATCCACCGTAAAGTTCTGGTAATTTCATCTAATGTGCTGGTATTCTTGCAACAGGCTTCTATTAAATTTATCCAAGACTAAGGTGGTGGAATTTTTCAATCCTCAAATAAATTGCTTTCAAGATTAGGAGCATAAGACTAAATCTGTGATCAAACGAGAAAGTAAATTTCTTGGAGTAGTATTTGACCTGTCTTCCCGTGGTGTAGACATGTAAATGAACTCTTAAAAAGTTTAAATTCACGCACATTTTGTTTAAGAAAGTTTAAAGGCAGCTACAAGCATTCTTAAAAAGGTGAGTCAGAATCCACATTGAAAGCCTTATAAGATATAGAATTTCTGTTTGGGATAGTTCAAATCATTTACCCAAGATATCCATAGACCTAAAAAAAGCATTGAGTACTGTCATTGATTCTATAGGATGTGGAGAACTGTGTAAAATTTGTTTAAATAAAGCCGGATACCACCAGTTATTTATGTCTTTATTTGAAGTTCTGTTTTTTAACTTAGCTATAAGAATGCTATGCATTCTTATAGCTAAACAGTTGGGTGGTCTGAAGAGGAGGGCTGGGGTTCATTGACCCCTAATTTCTAATGAAAGTTGTCATAAAGTAAGCCTAATTTCTATTATAGTGCATTTTTAAATTTATTTATTTAATTAATTGTTATGAGGTACGTCATTCTTTGGAAACTACTCCCCCTCTTCATCCACCCTTAATGACAATATATGTAAAAGTATTTTACATATTCTCATTCTGTGTGTCAAAGTTTCTTTGGATGGCTTAATGGCTTGAATAATCTGCTTCGTGCTTTTCCTTGTATGTTCTCTATAGGGTTCATCTCAGTGTAATATCCAAAAATAGTCTACCAATCATCACAGTAGTCCATTTTCCTTGATACCTCCTTTCCATTTCTTTCATGTCCTGATGAAATCTCTCATCAACCTCTTTACTAACGGCAACCAGATTTTCAGGAAAATATTCTACATCTGAATTTAGTAAGTGAACCTTCAAGTTCATGGAACAGCTTAAATTTTTGTACTTCTGCAGCATGTTCTCAACAATTGATTTGAAGTTCGTTTGGATTCTTCTTGTTGCCCAAAAACTTGATTACTACGTCTTTAAAGGCTTCCCAGCCTTCTTTTTCTCCAGCTTCCATTTCTTTCCCAAAATTACCATCTTTGAGAAGTTTTCTAATGTCAGGACCAGTAAAGGCACCCTCTTTTAGTTTGGTGGTTGATAAGACTGGAAATTTGTCATATATATATTTAAAATATTTACCTTCTTTTGGTAAGGCTTTAACAAATTACTTCATCAAGCCTAACTTGATATGCAGAGGTGGAAGAACTTTATTCGGATCTATGAGAGGTTTACAGAGCACATTTTTGGTTTCAAGTTCTAATGAAGCTCTTTTTGGCCAATCTTTCCTTATCCAATTATTTTCTCTGTCTCTGCTGTCCCATTCACACAAAAAACAAGGAAACTCTGTGTATCCTTCTTTTTGTTCTAGGAATATAGATATTATTTTGAGATTGTCGCATGTAATCCACTTATGATTGTCATATTTAATTTTATTGAGAAAAAATTTCAAATTATCATAACCCTGTTTTAAATGGATAGAATGACCAACTGGTATTGATGGATACGTACTTCTAGGTGCCAGCTGCTAACAGGTTCTTCTCTTTAAGCCTCAAACCAAACAATTCATAATTTTCTTTGGTCAGATGTAGGTCTCGAACCAAATAATTTACTTCAGACCGTGAATAAAGCTCTGACGCACAGCTATCTCCAGATTCATACTCCTTGATGTTATCTTCATTTAAATCACTTGTCAAACTGTCTATTTCAGGTAAATTTTCTGGTGGAATTGGCACTGCTATGTCTAGGCCAAGAGAAACTAGGCATAAAGTGGATGACATATTTGGCAACTTTGCCAGCTTTTATGTTGTTAGCCATCAACATAGTTTTTGGCTTTAACTTGGTCAATTTTTTCGTTCAGTAATGGGATAGAGTCCAAATCAAAATTAAAACATCAACTATATTTTGAGGAATTTTTATGTAGGAAACTGTTTTCGATTGAATTACGAAAATAGAGCGCAACAATCAAAGGAGGTTTTTCAAAAGAAGTTAAAAGGGTTATAATTTCAAAAATTTTCATTTCTGTAGCGTTTTATAATAAATTAAACATGTTTGAGTTTTGTTTTTTGGAAATATTTATTAAAAACAAAATGTATTTCCTCCTAAATTCTTCGTTTCTTTTTTCAATCTAAATTTACTCCATCCCATTTCTTTTTTATTTTCTATCTTTACTGGACTTTTCCCCGTAAGATTTGGCACAATATCAATTTCTATGTTTGAGTGCAATAGATAGTTGTACTTCTGCTGCAACCTGTTACTCGTAATAATGCAAAGAAAATTTTAAACAAGTCTTTACTCTAATCGGTTTTAAAACAGCAAATTCTCCAGTAACAGCAACTGAGCTGTTTCACTTAAATAGCTATTCCATCGTCTTATTCGGATTGTTACCGATAGAAGCTGAAGGTTAACAGATTCAATTAAAATAAAACGTTTTTTAAAGCTTACTTCAAAACAAGGAATTATAAGTTTAAAAAAAAAAAGTTTCGTCACAGAGTTTGGTTGGTTGGATGTGTCGTTACAGAAAATCTAAATTTAAATTAATATCATCTCCATCGTGTCATGAACAAGAATATTGTAAATTAACCTTCTTGTTTTTCACATGCAAAGCCAAATTATCATCAACAGAGTTAACCCTTCTATTTAACCTCTCTAAACGCCCCATGTGTAATTTTTACTTCAAAGCGTGCGGGATACGAGACAGAGTTCAGATTGTATTTCCGGCTTAGCAAATTCATTTATTTCCCTTTTGATGAACAATTTGATGACTATATTCTACTCGTATATATTTTTTAAAGTATTGGTGAATTTATTGCTAAGAATACAGTCTCAGACGATAATTGCTACCAAGAAGTGTTTTGTGTATTAATTGTAAACAAATGTTTCGTAAATCTTTACATTTTAGGGTCCAACTAGTTCATCTAGACAAAAAAACATACATATGAATGTATGTGCGTACATATGTATGTATGTGAGTCACACTGTTTTTCGAATTATATCTTAGGACTGACCAAACCGATTTAAGCAATCTATTCAAATTGCTTAATCACTTACTTGTAAGTCAATTATTACAACTATTGGTTTTATATTAAACCGGCTTCATCCGGATTCTAAAAAAAAATCTTATCTGGAGGTAAATCACAGTTAAAAATTTAAAAAAAAACACACGAAAGCAGTTTCAAATTTGTCATACTTTAATTCTTATTTCTCTGAGACTTTTAGGAAAATATTTTATGAAATAAATAAGCTAGAATATTCTATTTATTTAATTTACTATTATTGTATTGGTTTACTTCAATTTCTTTTAAACTTTTTTATTCATAATCGCATCAATAATTAGTCATAAGCGACTTATCAACATCTGTGTGAATATACCGGTAAATGTCTAGTCTTGAACAATGTCAGACCGATTATTCCTAAGATGTGTGGTTAATTGAATCCCAACCGCCAAAGAACACCGGTATCCACGATCTAGTATCCTAATCCATGTAAAAGCAACTCCCTTTATTGGGATTTAGACCTTAGAACTCTTGATTTCGAAATCACCTGATTTACGACGACGAGTTTACCACTAGACCAACCTGGTGGTTTATTTAATTTAGGTATATATATTTATTATTTCTTTATTTATTCATTTATAATATATATCATAATTCGTTTTAAAGTTTTTGAGAAAAGAAAAGAGATATAAAAGTTTAGTATGACATAACATTTTTTACAAATTTTAAAAATCTTGTATTCTTGAATGATATGAATTGGTGAAAGTTCTCCGAAGCTGTTTCTATTGTACCTTATAATGATAATAAGTAGTTTAATTTTATTAATACTTTTGTTTTAATAAAATTCACAGACAACCTAGCCAAACAGCGTCTGGCTAGGTTGCTCTCAAACATTGGCGGACCACGAGCATTGAAAAGAACCTGTATTCACACGTGGTCAATGCAACATTTCTCTACGGTGTTCCGGCGTGGAAGAGGGCCATGACCGCGGGACGCAACAGGAGAATCCTAGAGGGGATGCAGCGTCGCATGGCTCTCAAGGTGACATCAGCATATGCCTCGGTGTCGACAGAGGCGGTGCTGGTGATCACGGGGCAGCCACCTCTTCAGCAGCTGGCAGAGGCTCGAGTATTGGGCCACTGGGGAGTACCTAAGGGGAACATGCATGCGGCCCTGTTCCGAGATTGGCAATCTAGGTGGGATGCGTTCACCAAGGGCAGGTGGACACACCGCCTTATCGCGGATATAAAGCCGTGGGCCAGTCGGAGGTTTGGTGAGCTGAACTACTGGATCACGCAATTCCTGACTTTTATTGGCTTAAAACGCCAATTGGCACAAACAAGGAGTGCTTTCATACTATTAAAGTCTGCTAGTCAAATATTGATCTAAGAGTTAGACAGAAATTCTTAAAGAATTCTCGTGGAGTGTTGCAGTTTATGTACTAAAACATGGAAAACAGAAAGGAAAATAATACCTTTTGAATGCGGGGTTAAAGAAAGATTAAAAATAAGGTGGACCTATGAAATTCAAAAAAACGATGTCTTAAGATGAACAGGAGAGGAGAGAGATTCTTGTAAAGAGACGAACTGGTTGGCGAAACATTTATTAAATCATTCGAGTTTAGATAATTTGATAAAAGGATGTGCAAAGATAAAACTGTAGAGGAAGATAGGAAACTGTTTAATGGAACTTATAAGGTTAAGCGGGGAGGTAGATAAAATAAAGAATAGCATCAAACTAGATACATGAGCGATGAAAAAAATAAATAAAATTTGATACTTATATAAGATTGAAATAGCTCAAACAATGCAAATCTGTGACGAATCATTTGGTAGTATCATGATAAACTAAATGCAAGATTGTAAGTAAACGTGCCAATAAAACATCATGGCACATAAAGCGCACCTTGGACATATTCCAAAACTATACGATCTAAGTCCAATTGCTGCTACATACATGAAGATATCAAACCCCATGTTAATACTGTATAATGTAGTTTAGGTATGTATCTTATAAAAAAAGCTACATTGAGTATACAAAATTTATCTAATAATATAATATTGTATTTAATTATTTAAACTAAGCCAGAGCGATGTTTACAATACTACAATTTAAATACATCAGAATTGGACTTATGTATTTTGTGTGAGTGTGTGTTTCTGTTGACTTCTATGAGCTTGTTTATTAATTACATAAACATGAAAGGAGAAGGAGAAATTAATAGAAATTTTTAGATTATCCACTTTTTTCGGTAAAAATCGAATAAAAATGAAACATTTAATTAATTTTGCGCATCTAGATATTTGATGCAAGTTTAATAAAAATATTTGTACTAATTAATCTTTTTTTCATCTTTTACTTAAGGTTATATCTTCTTTAAAAATTGAATTTATTGTGTTTATTTTTCTAGATAATAATTCAATCAGAGAAACATTTTTAACAGAATTTATATTTACTTTGACGCATTCAGCAGCTGATTTCCTTTTTTTTCTTTTTTGTAATAAAATTGAATAAATATTTTATTTTATTAGATTTTATTTAAAAAAGTATATAAACTATAAATTTCTATTCAGGACTTTAAGACTATGATCTATCACGTGTAAATGAAAAATCTTAAAAGTAATATTTTATTGGAATCTTTCTTACGATTGTGATACGTGTAAACATCGGAAATACAAATGGAACCGACTTAAGCCCTTTTTCTTAAGAGTAGTGATGTGCATTGTATCTTACATTACCTTCCTTCTTTGATGAAGTTTGTCACTTTTATAACTGAATAACATCTATTTTCATTGGATATACGAGTACCATGCTGGTACTCAACAGCATATCTGGCTTAATGAAGAAGGCAATGGAAAACACTTCATTTTTTATTGAGATTGCTAATTAAATATTTAAAAAAATTATGTCCATGTCATACGTACATATATATATATATATATATATAATATTTATCAATGAAATTAAATAGGGCTTATTTTGTTATTTTATAGTTTTTTAATTTGCACTTTGTTTTTTTTTTCGTTTTTCTTATAAATTATTGATAATATCAGCGTCATAGTGAATGTATTATAATAGTACGCTTTTAAATTCATTAATATTTAACATAAAAATGAAAGGCCGTGGTATGTAAATGATTTTGTGAAGGCAGTTCTGTCTGCGGACTCCTGATAGAGGAGCCTTGTTTTCTTATCATCTTTACTGATGCAGCGAAAGAAAAAAATAAAATAAGCTTTTTTAATAAAATATCTACGGGGGCTACGTGAGGCAAAAATTATGAATACTTTCAGTAAAAGTAATAATATTCATTATATAGCTAATTTATTAATGAAAACAAAGTAATATCGATCGGATTAATTACACACAGCTTCTTAAGAAATATGCGATCGTATTATTATTTCGCTAATTATTGCGGGAATTACTTCGCTAATCATTCTAACCGATATTGACTGACACGTGATATTTTTTATTTTTGAATTTAATGAATATACCATTTTTTAAATTGACTTGTAGTTCGTGATGAATCACCTACAATCAATATAGTTGTAGTATTTTTTTTTTTTTTTAGAAATTTCGTAGTCCGTAAAACGATGGTATACATTCAGAAAATACTTATGTAACTTTACGAGTTAGCGTTTAATCTTTTGTTTTATTTACGTGTTACTGATGAGCTATGCATCAAATTAGTTAATTCGTCACGAATTGAAACCGATTAAAGAGTAAAGAGCTACAACATAATGGCTAAATATACATGACGTTAATAAACTCAACTCATGTTATTAAAGCGAAACAGTATTAAATAAAATAGTTTGTTGTAGAGCACTGCAATGAAAGTATGTAGTTCACATTCCTAGTGTTCCCGTCGTCAATCCTTTCAACTAACAGTAGTTTGCTTCAATGGCTAGGTATCAGAGTTGCGTTTTAATTGTAACATGCAATCAATTAAAAGTAAGTATATGATTATGTAATAATAGTTAACTATAAATATGAAATTTAAAAATAACTAATTTTTTATTACGCTGTATTACACTGTAAAGAGAGAGAGAAATTGGAAAATTATTCCCAGTGTAATTATTTTGATAAATTATTTAATTATTACTTCTTACTGCTTTTTTTTATAAATTGAATTTCAGCGCTTTCGCAGAGATTTCTATTTTTTCAGAGCGGGTATAAAAATCATTAAAAGCTATAGAGATTCATACTAAGTATTATTTAATTCACTGAAAGAAGATTATTTTTCATTTTGCTTTACCTAAACAACATAAGAACATTTGAAAGCGTCCTCTCTAAGCGCTTAACATAACTTAGAAATTTTTAATTTTGCTATATGAATTATTTAATTTACACTATAATTGTAAGATTATCATAAAAATGTTTAAATCTATATAAAATTCCTAAATATTTAATGTTATTTTTTACTAATAAAACCTCACTATTTACTTAAACATATGGACTAATAACTAAATTTCTGTTTAAAATACGATTAGTTATTTCGAAATAAAAAAGCAAAAACTTAAAACTGTTACGGTTACTTTTACCCAACTTCCGTAAAAGAAGGTGTTCAGGTGTTCTTAACTTGATCGATAAGGTTTTTCAGTCTTACTCCTCACACAATAAACCGATCTCAATCGTTCTTTTTTATTTTATAGAAGAAATTCCTTTGGTGGTTCCGTTGTAAACTTATTTCATATAATTTTAATAAAAGATTTTTAAAAAATAAACAAAAAGCGGACAGGTGATTTGAAGAAATTTTTCTTTTTTGCTGTTAATATTGCTTAGTATTGAATTTTTATAGCGTAATGAATATAAATCGGTGCAATTTTATTATTCAAAGAATTTTTAAGAAAATAAGTTGTAAAACAAAAGTTAACAATGTATTCCCGCATACAAAACAGCCTACCTCACGTTCGATAACAGTCTGTTTACATGATTTTTCTTATATTTATCAAGAAAAAAATTTCTTATTCTTTATCAAGAAAAAAAAATCGTTCCTTCTGAACATTTTTTTTTATACAGACAGCGTTTTTTATAAGCCTATCTAAAATAAAAATAAGATATTTAACAAAAAAAAAAATTATTTTACTTCAGTTTTTTTACAGATTTAACATTAACATGTGGTTATGTATTGAATTTTTTATCGACAAAAATAAAAAATTATCAAATACTCGGAAAAAATTTAAAAAATGAAAGGTAGTGGTCGATAATTGTTTAAATTTGGTGGAGGTTCTTTCAAACGTAAAGGGGATTTAAACGAAATACTTGGAGCAAATTTAACTATTTAGTAAGAAAGAATAAAAATCTTAAGATTCGCTGATGACATTATTTCATTCGGCAGAAACCAAAAATCAGCTAGAAGAAATACTGAATGACCTGGGTTCAATGATAACGAAATGTGACGGAAGGGGGGGTAATGTAAAATTAAATCTTAGGATAAGGGAATAAAATAACCAGACGGTTGAATAAGATTATAGAGGTGGATGCAGTAATACAGATGTAAAAACAGATTCCAGCAAGGAAAATTTTCATTTAAAAAAGAAACCTCTTAGTATGAAATTTAGTTAAAAATATAAGAAATAAATTCTTGAAAATATTTGTGTAGTGTGTAGCGCTTTACGGTGGTAAAATATATGCAGTAAGAAAAACAGAAAGCAAGATAATAGAGGCTTTCGAAATGTGACATTATAGTGTTGAAAATTAGGAAAGTCAATCAAATGTGAAATGAAGTTATTACGATATATATAGAAGAGTAGAGAAATCTGTGTTTGAAGTATGTAAAGAAATGAACAAATTCGGTGAGAGATGTATTAACATCCAGGTTTGATAACGGAAGGATCTGTAAAGGTAAAAACTGTAGAGGAAAACTAAAATTGGGATGTGTAATTGAGGGTAGTATGTTGTATAATGAGGTTAGAAGATTAGCGTAAAACAGAAAGAATTGCAGAATAGCACTAAACCAGTCATCTAACTGATTAGTCGAAAAAGAAACAACTACAATTTTTTTAGTAACTTGGAAATACAGTACACACTAATGAAGAATTAATTAATAATGCCATCGAATTTTAAATTATATCAACACTCGTCTTTACTGATTTAACAAGAATTTATATTAGGTAGATTTCATAAGAAAGCTACTTATTGTAATGGGTACCATGATTCGATTTCCGGAAAATTTCGACATATCTTCGCGTTTCACACTCCCCATACCCCAAAACTACCGTCAGCTCAAACGTTTATTTATATATATATATATAAACAAATATATATTTCACTTTCTTGTGGACACGATAACTGCCGTAATTTTGCGCCAATCACTTTCAAATTGATACATAAAATATAACGCGCAAAATCTCAGTCGAGTTCGTTAATGGGTAAAATCGTACCATCGGGGGCTTTTTAAAAAAAAACAAAATATTGCTATAATTTTCTTATTAAGTAAAATATCGAATTCGTTTAAAGTCCCTACTATTCTTTGGATAAGGGCCTAAAACTTATCTCGGTAAAGTTTTTTGATATCACCAATCATTGGCCCAAGGGGAAGAAAAAATGGGGTTTAGAAGACAAAAAAATCATACCTCCCTTAATAGTCACAGTATCGAATCGGTTTAAAGTGGTCGTTAATCCTCTAAACATTACCTAAAACTTTTGTCTGAAACAACTTTTGATATGACCACCCTTATGACAAGGGATGATCAAAATGGTGTTAGAATTGTAAGATGTAAAACTTTTTTTCACATGCAATCATTGTCGTATTGAGTAAATTTGAAATTTTTCTTAACTTTAAGGCGGAAAGCTTTGTTATCTCCTGCTTACCACCAGTGAAATCTACCTCCGTCTTGCGGCGTACCGAAAGGGATTTTTTTTCTTTGATGATTTTTTTTCTTAATAGCGGAAAATATTTCTACTGAAATCGTTGAATTAAAAGACACTTTTATTTACTTCTATCTTAATTTTGAGAGTATTTCATTTGCCAGGGCATAATCTGAATTTACTGAACAATTTGCAGTGGCCGAAATTAAAAAAAAATTTTCCTCAACAATAAATAAAGAAATTCACACTTTTTTCAATTGGATTCAAAACCATATTAATCCTTTCATTATTTAGCTATCCCAATCGTTACAAGGTCCCATGTCACTTTTATCTTTTGAGTCCTCTAATGTTCTGTTCAATCGTTATTCGCGTTGACTGATTTATTACGCTTATAAATATTTTTTTATAAAACAAGGAGTAATTAAGCTGTTGGTTTACGTAATTATGATCCTCTTACAATTGTGTTTTCTTTGAGTATAATATTTTGATTGCTTTGATTTATTATAATTTTCAGTATTTCGGTGATTTCAAATGAAAATTAGTTGCATTTTTTTTTAAATTAAGAATTTGCAAAGAACATTAAATTCTATGTTTACATCTAAAATTCTTTCATTTACGATTCTGGTCCGACGCAACAACAGCAGAGTTGTTTCGAGGAGCAGTAGGAAAAAATTAAGTTCGTTTTATATATTACCAACATTCGGTAAATGATAAGCACAAGAAGAAGATTTTAAAATCAAATCTTTTAATAAGGACTAGTTAACTAAATTCGATATTATCAGAGATTTTAAAATATTTTTTTCAGAAAATAACCTAAATTTACTTGCAACGTTTAAACTTTGGTTTGTTTTAATATTTATACTAGCTAAGAATGAATACTGTTTATTCAGTAAAAAGCAAACTGTTCAAAATGTTTCAGTTAAAAATTTAGTTATACAGAATCTGAACCGCTGATATTCTACTTGACTCTTACCATCTGTAAAATGTGTAGCGATTTTATGAGACTCAGAAAGTTATACATAAATAAATTATACATGTTATTGACTGACCGAAGCGAGATTCTGTGTTTACTCGAAATTTTGACATTCATCTGTTTGTTTGTGATTTTAGTTAAGAACAAACGCGTTTTCCGTTTTTTATAAAATTTTGCATTGAAGTTTCTTGGTATTAGGCGGATCTACATAGATATAACAACAGTCTTATTTCATAAATTTCTCAGTTTCAAAATTGCGGCTGAATCTGTATTAGGCTGTAACATTATTATCATATATTGATGAGTAGACTATAAACATCACCATACAACATACTGTTATAGCCTGTCAGCACTCATGATATGCTATCATCATAGGCTGAATCTTTACTAAATAGACGGGAGATGGGGAGATGCGATGGTGGGAAATATCAGTGGCTAAATCAACGCCATCGGTTGTTTCAACTCAGTCATCCTTGCAGTCCTAATGAAACGTATTCTTGACACCATTCGCCATTTTCAGTCTGTTTCTTAGTAATGACTTTAGAAACTTGAGTTTTTTCACGATTCGCTCCGCCTATATTGTTTTTACCGACACCGTTTTCCAACTACTGTACAGCATATAACTCTCTCATAATACTATTAAATACTGAATTTTACGTCGATACTTGATAAATTGTTTTTTTTTTTTAACGTTTAGCCATATTTTAAACAATTTTTGTTTCACACTGGCTTAAAGTCTCGTTAGGTTTCATAGAGTAAAAACAGTAACATACAGGTACTTTACTTATACTTTTCTTCAATTCTTTAATGAAAATAAATATTTTTTTTTTTTTAAAAAGATACGAGCTTGTTAAAAGGAAAACAACAAACATGACCTATCGTTGTTCATGCTCATTTACCGATTAAATAATTACTATAAATAAATACTTTATTCAGATAGGAATACTGTAAAATTTAATACTTATACGTTATATAAATCACGTCGGAATAGTACAAAAGTTATTTCACGAATAAAAAAAGAGATTTATCTAGTATTTTGCAAAGAAAGCGAGAAAAAATCGATGAAGGCAGCATTACAATGTACAAAATTAATGAAAAAAACGAATAATTGTAGTCTACATTATACATACAAATAATAATTATAATTAATTTAATAATGCATGATATTAATATTGAATGAAATAAATAAATAAAAGCTTTATTCTATTCTGGATTTAGTAACATTAATAAGGTAGTATTTGAATTCATATTTAAGTACACGTTAAGAAAATGTGCAGAAAGCTCTTGTCTATCTAATTATAATTATTTAAAAAAACTATCAACAGAGATTAATAGATTAATGGATTGATGGATTGATAGATGGATAGCGTAATAGATTAACTGGATAATTTCTTAGAACATCAGGTAATTTATTAAAAATTAAACCTGAAGTATAAGGTAATTTCTCGTAGACCAAGATAAAGCAAAAATAGTTTTATTTTAAGCAGTCGTTTCACATTATATTTTTCAGCAGCAAACTAAGCCTATTTTTGTATTCTTTTAAATAAATACGAGTACTTAATAAAATCGATAGTTACGTCGAATTATCGAATCATCCGTTTAACGTCTTATACATTGAAAGTACCTACTAAAATGGTTTACAAGCGAATAGAATGGATGGTAAGTGATGTATTAAATGAAGACTATTCAGAAATAATCTTCAAAAGCCTAAATGAAGGCTTTCAGAAAAAGCGTTCTGAAGAACCATTCTGGCTCTTATAATAATGTTAGACAACAGCCATAATGTTAGGCTCGTATTAAAGCCACCTATCCTGCATTTTTAGATGTGGAGATGTGGGTGTGTTAGATTTGATAACGTAGAATAGAATAAAATTTTAAGGAAAGTTGGAGTTAAATCTAGGAAGAGAAGACGAATTAGGTAGGAATCAGGAAAAAAGGAATCGGTTGTAGGAATAGATGAAGAAAGACAGATTGATTCAGAGAGAAGTGAGACGAGGATTTAGTCTGCCCCATTGGCTTTTGGCTTGTACGTAGTAAAGGGAATACAGGAATTGAAGGGAAAATTTGAGTGTGAAGTAACGTAACCGATGAGAGGAATAATAATGTTAAACTGATATTCTTCTGGCAGAAATCAAGTATGATTTAGAAGAAATATTGAACGGCATGAATTTATTGCTAGGAGACATTCAGCTTTTTATGATAGATAAGATCAATATAAAAGTAACTAAATCTAAGAGGAATGAGGATAATGAGGAATTAAATAATAAGATAGTAAACGTAATATATCAGAAATTTCAGAATTCTCTTATTTTGATAATAAAACTAAAAAGAATAGTCGAAGTAATGCAGACGCAATGAAAGCAGACTAGCACAAACTAGAAGAGCTTTCAAGGAAAAAGAAGTATACTATCAGATATAGAACTAAAAATAAGAAAGAAATTCTTAAAATATTTGTGTGGAGGAGTATTGAGCTTTATGGTAGTAAAACATGAACAGTAGGAAAAACAGAAAGAAAAAATTATAGAGGCCTGTGAAATGTGGTGTTACAGGAAGATGTAAAGTTGGGTCAAAAAACTCTAATGAAGAAGTCGTATGATGATCAGGAAAGAAAGGTTTGCGGTAGAATTTTGCCGAAAGACGAAAAATGTCGGTGGGTCATGTATTAAGTCATTCAATTTTAGATAATTTGATAACGGAGGGATGTGTAAAACCCTAAACGCTGAAAAGGAAAACAAATATTTGAGAATAACAAACCGCTAAATGAGCGCAGATAGATTGAATATAGTACACGTTGAGGTTAAAAGATTAACGCAAAACAGAAAGGAAGAAATTATAAATTACATCATACAAACTGATGACTCCAGAAAGAAGAAAAAGTAAATTAGATTAAGACGCTTCAAATAGAACTAACAGTATATGTTTTATAATACAGTTTATTCGAATATTCATTTAATAATGAAATTATATTAGAGTAAAATGATGTATTTTACATATTAAAAGATGATTATTTTCAGAAATTAGGATGCGTGTATAATGCGATAGGACATCAGACACAAATATAATTCAATTTACCTCTTACAACACGTAGTTAAACACAGTAGAATGAGATATTTAAAAGAGTTCAGAAGTGAAATAAGATTATCTTTTTTTATGCCATCGGATCTGTTTGATCAAAACAGATTCATTTGATTGTTGTAAATAAAATGTTAACTAAAAACCGACCCTCTCTCTAGCGCATGCGTACAGTTGATAAAGAGAAAAAAAGATAGAAATACTAGTCCCATTCGTAGATTTGCGAATGCCTCAGCCTGTGAATGCACACAGTACTATGATATTTCTCAACCTCTACGTGAGTCAACAACTGAATACAAAATTTTCCCCGCTTTTAACAAACTATTGCTTTTATCTATTTAAACTGCTTTTATTTATTAAATTCAAGCATGCCAAGGCGTAAGAAACATAAGGTACGAAAAATATTTAATACTGAATATTTCTGTAATGATTTTATTTATTACTATTATTTTTTTCCACAATATTTTATTAGTTTTTATTAACTGCTAATACATTTATATTAACTCAATAATTTATGTACATAATTTTAGGAATTTTTAACTGAAAATTAAGAATCAACTCAGTAATTAAGAATCCAATTTTAATTTTTTTTTATTTTTAAAATAAAGTTAATATTATAAATTGAAAATCTATTTAGGTCTAATTTCTTAAAAATTAAAAATTACTTTTAGAAACTTTTAAATAATTATTTATAGTTATTAAGAGATAGAATTTCAGTAATTAACGAAAAAAGAAAAAAATAGTCGGCTAAAGAAAAACTCAACATTTCAAGCCGTTATTACTGCACACGTTCCATTTTATCTTTGCCGATTAGTTTGAAAAAAACTGGGATGTTTTTATTTTTTCTCTAAATTTTTTTTTTGATAACTCATTATTGCTCGTATTCATCAAATCTTTAAAAGAAAAAAAAATCAATATTTAAACATGATTTTTTTTTATTACATTTTAGCTGCACTCAAATATAAGCCCATGTGGAATGAACGTAAAAAGACATCTAAAAATATAATCTTTTAACTGCTTAACATGTACAATACTTTATTATTATATTCACCCAGATTGAATGTTTTTTAATACACGATCTTTAATGGACTACTTTTGAAGTAACACTTATTTTAACCAACCTACAAGAAAGAGCGCAAACTTAAGGGTTACTTGATAATTGTTATTCGTTTTCATTTTGGTGCCAATATGTAAAAGTCGAAATTATAAAAGAATTATTCCCTTTTTTTTACCTTTAGTGAAATTTTTTTTGCTTGAATCGATTTTGTTATTTTTTACAATTTAGTTTTCATCAATAATATTTAAATATTATTTGTAAAATGAACATGCAGAATACATTTGCCCATTTTGTTATTTGAGTAAATCATAAATCAATTTCAAAAAATGAAATAAAACTAAGTAAATTAACATAAAAGCGAAAGGAAAATAAAATAAGATTTTCTTATCATTATTATGAACAAGTTTTTTAAACTCATCCGGAAAAATATAAAAGAAGTAGTATAAATATCAACTCATTTATCAGAAAAATAAAAAAGCAATTTTTAATATAAATGTGGGAGAAAGTAACCACGTGATTGAAATCTGATGGCAAGATTCCCTAAATCAGAAATGCCTGTAACGATATAAATAATCTTAAACACATATCTTTTAATTGATATACGCACTGGCCTTCATGTGATTTTTTTTTAATGTACAACAGTACATTGTTTTTTTTAATTTTACTTTTTTCTTATTATGCCTACCGATTTCGAACTTTCTCTTCTGCAAATGATTCTTAAATTTATTACATGCCAAAAATTAACTATGTCAATCAGTTATTTAAGTAAAACAATAAAGAGAAAAGTTTAATAACAGCTCTCAAAAATTAAATGAAGTTCGATAATGTATTTAAAATTTTATTGAGGTGTTAAATCTCTTAAAATAAATATTCTTTATCTAATAAATATTAAGTAATTTTTTTTATTTATTTAGAACAAATGAATTTAAACAATTTTGTTTATTCTTGTGTAAGTAAATATGATTGATGGAGATGACAAAAAAGGTTTTAGGATATAAGTTATTTTTTTAAATTAAAGGTATTGACTTTACAAGAAAATACTGTTTTAGGCTGAAGTGCGTGTCAGTTGATTTGAAACAGGTAACAACATAAAACATTATTTAATTAATCAAAGTTATTTAAAATTTGTAAAAAAAATTATTAATTAAATTATTATCAATTAACTTTTCTTACTGTCTATAATACATTATAAAAAAATTGTGAAAGCTAAAATTTGGTTTATAATACCGTCCTTTAATCCTGATTACTTTTTTTTTTTAGCGTGTAACTTTCGTGGGTAAGGGCTATTTCAAAAAGTCATTCTATCTTGCCCTAAAACATCACAGACCCTTACTGGGAATTATACCCGGAATTTTTTGTTTCAATAATGTTACTGGTTGAGCCACTAAGGGAAATATATATATATATATATATATATATATATATATATATATATATATTTATTTATTTATTTAATTAATTCAATTTTGTTTATATTTCGCTTAGCTATTTTATTTTGATTTATAATTTTAAAAAAATTAGTTTTCTTGATATTTTAATGACTATTTATTTTAAACAACCTACACTTTTAGATGTTATTAGTTTTTTATAATGGCGTATTTTACACGCTGCAAAATTTCGATTGCTACGCAAAATCTTAAAGCGTATGTGGTTAATCAATCGTCAACAAAAAAAAAAGAAAGTTTTGTATACGTGTAACGCAAAACCAACATTAACACCACATTTATTTTTACTTATTTAAGTTAGTTTTTTGATTTATTGATTAAAAGTATGCATTAAAAAAATATATAATTAATTTTAATCTTTTCGGCTTGGGGTAAATGGGCTTTGTCTTAATTTCCTATAAACTACACACTTTCTGCTGCTCCTGTTATTTAGAAGCATCATATGAAAATTGATAGAGCACAAAAACGCAAACTATTAAATTTATCGCCCGAAACCTTAATCTTTTCCCGTCGTAGTAACTAAAAATATTTAACTTAAAATTTTAATTATTCGAAAATGGTTGATGCGAAAATAAATAATACACATTTTATCATAAATTAGGTAAAATAAAAGTTTAAGACTTTAAAATATGATATCATTGCCAGTCTTTGAATTATTATTGCATAATCTGCCTTCTTAAATATAAGATTTTTTAAATAAAAAATTGCGTAATTTAATGTTTCTTTATTGACATTATCATTTAGTGCTGTAAATCTTATATAACATAATGTAAATCTGATATGTAAATCTTAATTTTACATAATAATTCTTTAATGTTAGATCATTCTGATAATGAAAATATTTTTCACGCACAAAATTTAAGAAAATTACTGGAACCTATTTGTTAAATTACCGTAATTATAAAAATAATAGTTGAAAAATTTTTGAAAAACAGAAAACCTTTTGACTTCAAAGAATGTTGTGTATAAAAAATAAAAATCTTTTTCATTATCAAATAATTAAAAAAATAAAAAATAGAACAGTCTTTAGAAAAAGACATAAAAATTAAAAAAAAAATTTTTTAATTTTTATTTTGAAGTCATCGCCAAATTAAGGAAATTTTTGACGAAACAACGAAATCATTCCATAGTGAAGTGTAAGGCTTGAATAAACTTAAAAAAAACAAGTTAATAAATACTGATTGAATTGTGAACTACTTTATTTTATTGAAGTCGGTTATATAAAAAGCAACTTTTAAAAACCGTACCTACAGGTAAAAGAAACAGTTTTTAAAATATTCTCTAAATTTTTAAGACAGAAGATTTAAAAAAAAATACTTCTGTGACTACTTACCAACTTTTAATGTGATACGACCGTTGAAATGCGGTCGTACTGAAAATTTTAGATCGTTAATTAAGGAACAAAATTGGTAATTTCTAATGGTTTTTGACCTGAAAAATCGAATAAAATAGGTCCCAGAACCGTCACTGCAGGAGTTTTTTTTGAAAAGTCTGGGATGTTAACCAATAAATTGGGATAAAAAACCCTGCTTTTTGTTTGACGTAGAATAAATAACTTTACTTGATGGGTAATAAACACGTAAAACTTTTATACAAAACTTGTAGATAATTTTCCTGAACAAAATAATGTAAGATAAATTGAATAAAAAAAAGAAAATTAAGAAAAATTAAAATTTTATTTAAAACAGCACACTAGACTAAAGTTAATTAAACGTATCAGTTTATAATACATGTTCAAAAATGAACCCGCCATTTTCAACACACTTTTTGACATGCTTGTGCTGTTTTTTTGCTCTTTTTAGTTCTTCAGGGCTGTCCTTAACCTGTTCAGCCGCATCCATAATGAGAACAATTAATTCCTCACGAGAATGTATTTTTGTTTTGTATAAAATATTTTTCATCCATCCACAGACGCAAAAATTTAAGGTGTTAGATCAGGCG
The DNA here is from genome assembly GCF_047948215.1 of Lycorma delicatula. Taxonomy (NCBI): domain Eukaryota; kingdom Metazoa; phylum Arthropoda; class Insecta; order Hemiptera; family Fulgoridae; genus Lycorma; species Lycorma delicatula. Next base: position 178,672,911 of record NC_134455.1, read on the forward strand.
ATCGTGAAAGCCAGGAATGTGGACCTTCACGACTGAGCCATTTCTCGGGGAAGTGATGATTAAAGTGAGTGGAAATGGCACAAGAAAACTGGGGAGGCGCGCCATCGTGCTGGAAATATAATTTGCGTCTCAGCGCTAGATGACATCTTCAGGCAGCTGCGGCAGTTCTTGAAGAAAGTATAAGTAGACCTCAGCATTTAAGCGGCCAGGTAATATGAACTGTCCAAACAACTGATTACAAGGAAGGCCGCACTACACATTGACGCTAAGTCGGTGTCGAAAATTGCCTCGTCTGTAAATAATACATACTTGTAGAGTTGTCGATTTGTCTTCCACCAGGTGCAGAACTCCAAGCGAAGCGGAGTTTTTTAGTCTCCTGAATGCAGATGATTAACTGGTTGTTTATGTTAAGGGTAAACTTGTTTTTCTTAAGCTTCTTCCAAACCATCGAATGCGAAAAACGATTCGCTTTGAAAAATGTAACGCCTGGAGTGCGCTGAACTACATCAATAATAATTTCATCAATAACAGCGTCGTGTTGAACAGATCGTTCGTAGCTGGTACAATTACTAGATAGTTAACCTATTCCCCAAAGCTTGTGGAAAGTCGTGCTAGTTGTTTCGGGGTCTGAAATCCTGCTATTCGGAAAACGTATTTCTTTATTCTACTGCAGCAGCTGTTGCATTACCATTACACATACCCAAAATGAATACCATATCAGCGTATTCCGCTGTTCTAAATAAGTACGGCATTACTTCAAAGCAAACCGATCACGTTCAAACTAAAATTCATAGAAAACCTTCGCTAACGACAGACAGTTCACAGTATCCGGTATATTTAATGTACCTTACAGAATGATTTAAACACTAACACAGTATTGCCCATTGATTAGCTGTTGTTATTTTATTGCCAACTTTGAAATAATTTATTATATTAATGTCAATAATAAAGAAATTATTATCTAAGTAATATTTATTTATTTTTTGGGTAATTTCCAGTTTTTTAAATTTTTTAACAATAAATTCTGTTTTTACAAATTTTTAACATTTCCAAAAAACAATTTGGTTTTTGTTTACATTAAATAAGTACTTTCCTGACAAACGTAGGAATAATATACTGTTTTTAAATAAAATTCGAATTTTTCCAACTTTTCTTTATCATATTCAGAATTGATTTAATTTGAATTAATTTATTTTGATCAGAATTAATTCTCTACAAGTTTTGTTTAAACGTTTTATTCGTTTATTACCACCGGGGTAGCTGAAATTCAGCCGAAATCTTTCACTAGCCGTAACACGCAAACGATGCACTTTAGAACGTATGTTTATATGAACGTTTTCCATTATTTTCACGAGTAGAATAGGTAATGAAAGTTCCGGGAGAACTTCGTGGTACACTCAGTATAAATTCTTTTTTTCACGAAAGAATGTAACAAAAACTTTCAGGACATGTTCTACTAGTGAAAATAGAGAAGGAAGTGTATATAAACATAGGCTCGGAAATGCCTTGTTGGCGAGTGAATGGCGAAAGTTTTCACCCTGATTTCTACGCTTTCCGTGAAATTAAGCCAGACTGTAATTCTTCGGACTCAAATTAAGATGAAAATTTAATTGTTTTTATATAAAATCTGACCTGAAAAACTGAAAAAAAAAAATACATCTCAGAACTAATTTTTTTAGAAATTTGGGGTAAAAAACAAAAGTTTGGGGTCGAAAAACACACTACTTTATGTTTGGCGTAAAATGACTTTATTAAACGGATAATAAACACATAAAAGTTTAAACAAAACGTCTAGTGAATGTGATTCTAGGTAAAATGATATGAATCAAGTACACAGTAATTAAATACAAACGCAGGAATTTCGAAGATTATTAAAAACAAAACATATCAAAATATAACGGATTTTAACTAAATATTAAACGAATCAAAATTTCAAAACGAAAGAATTACACTCTGGGTTAATTTTACCGAAGGCGTAGAAATCAGAGCAAATTCGTTCGCCAGCTGACATTCACTAACAAAGCTTTACCAAAACTGTATTTTTTGTCATCCTTCTTCTTTATTTTCACCAGTATAATCTGTCCTGAAAGCTTGTTACATTCTTTGTGAATCACTGTTTGTTTATATATATATTTATGAGAAATTATCAAATGCACTGATTTCGACGTTGCATTTCAAGTATAATTTTCTACATTTCATATATATATATATATATATATATAAACACACACATATATACACACACACACACATACATACTGTATAGAAAAAGAAAAGTGGTTTCATATAAATAAAATTAATAAATACGGGTCGAATTAAAAACCTTTCTCTCTTTTTTATTTTGGGTAAGAGAATCACAGATTCCCATATTTTGTAATAGTAGTAATTTCATATTATTTTGCTCCGTCTTTGCCCTTTTGTCACGACACAAGAACTGTTTCTTCCTTTTTTTTTAAAGAGGTGGAGAAACCCATTTACGGGCGGCTAGGCAGTATCGGGCTCGCTAATAGGTTCCGCAACGTATTATTAGGTGCGTATGTGTTCCTGAGCACTACCGACTAAACCTCCACCGCTCCTGGAAACCCAGGAAGTGGGAAATCCCCGCTCGCACAATCGGATACCGCAATCAAAAGAACACCAATACAGAAATAAGCAACAGTACAATCACACACTTAACACAAAGATACAAAACACAAGCAACACTAAGATACAGCAAAGCACAATTGCTGTGTCTTAGTGTTGCTTGTGTTTTGTATCTTAAACTTTTTTTGCGTGCTTGTTTTTTTATTAGTACCAGCAATGGTGATGTTCTTTAATAGAACACAACAGTTAAGTGTACAGCGAACGAAGAAAAGTTGATAAGGAGTTACTGAGTCTTGAAAATGACAATGTCCATTTTTTAACAACTTAATTACTGCCAAACAAAATTAAACACTTGGCGGTGCTCTTTAATCCAGACGGCTGACAAACTTCCCGCGACTTCATATTGAAACCCGGTTTTTCATTCGCTTTATTTCATATTAACATTTTTAGCCGCATGGTTATAATAACCATACAGTTAAATTGTTATTTCTTTCATCCCTCTCATATCTCCGTAGACTATCCTAATCACAAGGACTTCCCAAAAGCCTAGGACTGGAAAGTCATTTGGACTTTCCAGAAAGTTAAAAATGAGTAAAACGAAACATAATAAACAATCTATAGTCCTTATCTATTTTCTGATTACTCCATTATTTGGTTTATTTTTACTGTACTATTAGCTCTAATTTAAAATTACGCTGCGTAAAATTTAATAAAAAAAAACCTTGAGGTCGCTGCATCTTCTTTATCAGTAATAGAATTTTGATATTTTTTCTCTTGAATGACATCTTGCTATAAAATTTGACAGTATAAGTTTATCAAAATAAAATATTTTAATCTAAAAAATTATTTTATGAATATTTATTTTGTATAATTTACGGTTACAAAATGTTTTATTGAGATTAAAAAGGCCAATACTTATATAAAAAGGACAGGAAACTTGAATATTCAGTATATGGTGGTGCGAAAAATTTGTACTTATTTCGGTTTACTCCGTATAAACAGTAACGACTAATTCATTTACCGAGTTGACCATCTGATCAGACTGAACGGAATGTATATTTCGGTTAGATAAATCTACATGACCCGCCGGGTTGGTCTAGTGGTGAACGCGTCTTCCCAAATCAGCTGATTTGGAAGTCGAGAGTTCCAGCGTTCAAGTCCTAGTAAAGCCAGATATTTTTACACGGACTTGAATACTAGATCGTGGATACCGGTGTTCTTTGGTGGTTGGGTTTCAATTATAACCACACATCTCAAGTATGGTCGAACTGAGAATGTACAAGACTTACCCTTCATTTACATACATATCATCCTCATTCATCCTCTGAAGTATTATCTAAACGGTAGTTACCGGAGGCTAAACAGGAAAAAGAAAGATAAATCTACATGACACGTAATTCAAAGACTAGAAGAAAGTTTTTCTTAAAGACGCCTTAACTTCTTCTCAGGCGGCTCTTTAGAATAAAGAGGTTTACATAATTTATTCCGACCTAGTACTTACCATATACGTACGCGTAGGTATTACACATTTATTTATAAAAGTGGGAGTTCAATAAATTTTTCTAAACTTTAACCTCTCAACATATCAATTTGAGGTTGTATTTTTTCCTAAACATGGCAGTTTCGAGATAAGAATAGTTTTCAAAATTTATCATAAAAATTGGGATTCATTTTTTAACATCTTTAAAAAAGAATTAAACTTACACACCACGCGTGTACGCATACCACATACACGATTGCATGTATGCGTGTTCCCACTCCTTGGCCTTACATCTTGAAATTAATTTTACTTATAATTATTATATTATATTATTATTTAATTATATTTTGTTAAACAGATGTTAGTGGAAGGTGATAATGTTAGAATCTTACATTACGAAAGAGGCTTGTTATAATGAATATTTTACTCGTTCATGTTTATTATCTAACTTCCAAAACGGAGTCATCAACTCTGCAAGTCTTTTTTTGTGTATGTTCCATCCTTACTCTTCTTAAATGAGCCGATTCTGAAGAGGTTTTTCTTATCTTGAAGAGAAATTTTCGTAGTTCTGTAACAATTTCTTCCTCATAATATCAAACGATTTTTCAGATGAAAGATTTTTCTTGGTAAACAACCTTGAAATATTTTACATTTTTTTATTATCATTATTTCGTATTAATTGTTACAGTGTAATGATATACGTAGATAATTATATGTCATTCTTATTTTTAAAGTATTTAGGAAAACTAGATGTTACAATAGTCCTAAATCCAAAATTTCAACATTCTACGGCTAATCGTTTTGAGTAATGGGAGATACATACGTACATACATATAAATGTACGTACGAACGTACAGACGTCACGCCGAAACTAGTCAAAATGGATTCAAGAATGGTCAGAATGGATATTTCCGTTGAAATCTGAAAACCGAAATTTTTCGCGATTACAATAATTTCTTGTACAAGGAAGTAAAAAAAAGATAAAGTAACAAAAAAATACATACAACGTCATACTCCAGAATGCTTAACATACGCTCGATGACAACCTGTTGTCATTGTTTCTCTGCATTCCTCCTTATCTTACTATTCTCAATATTCAGGTTACTTACATTAAAATTTTTTTCTAACGACTTTTTCTATACAGGTAGTGTGTATAGAAAAACATAATTGCTTCCACAAAAATATTGAAAACATCAAAATATTACTTGAATAATTTGTAAATTGAAATAGAGATCACCTTTGGGATGTAAATTCAGAAGTAATAATTTTTAAGCTAAACGCTATTAACAAATATCCAGTTTACAGTAAAAACTCTTTTTTAATGTATAAATAAAAAAAAATAATAACCTCTAAATTGCTTGTTTTATTGGTTCTCCGATTATATATGTATGTACAAATATATAAGTCAACTGAAGTATACAATACAATTCAATCTAGATTTGGACTCCGTACGATGCAGACGTGTTAATCTGAGGGTTGATTTACATTTAACTCTTACGTACTTTTTTTTTTTCTTAAAGTTGGTTATCGGATTCACAAATTAAAACTTTTAAGAGAAAATTTAATATTATTTTTAAGTCCTTCGTTTTATTTTATTTTTTCTAACTATTTATTTTGATATCGCATTTTTTCAATTGTGTACTTTTTCAGTACTTTAGTATGTCTTATTCTGATTTAGTATTTTTACAGATAATCTTAATAAAATATTTAACTATATACATATATACGAGATTAGATCCAGAAATAAGGTTCCCATCAATTTTACAAATAGACAACATTGTTTATTCTCATAGAAATTTACATCGTTGGAAAGAAGAAATTTTGCTCTATTTTTCTATACAATCGCCATATTTTTCTACGCATTTTTGTAGACGGTGCTCCAATTTCTGTATCCCAATGTCGTAGAACTCCGCCGCCAACCCGTTGAGGAAGCGTTTCACCTCTTCTTTGACTTCATCGTCGCTCCGGAAACGTTGGTCACTCAGGTGTTCCTTTAACTTGGGGAACAAGTGATAATCACTAGGCGCGAGATCCGAACTGTAAGGTGGGTGGGGCATGACAGTCCACCCAAAGTGTGTCAAAAGTTCCTGGGTTTGACGGGAGACGGGAGGTCGGGCGTTGTCGTGAAGCAGCGTTACACCGACTGTCAGTCGTCCTCGCCGGCGGTTCTGGATAGCTCGCCTAAGTTTTCTTAGTGTTGCACAATAACTGTCTGAGTTGATTGTTGTCCCAGGTTCCATGAACTCGATCAGCAGTATCCCCTTACGATCCCAAAAAAACACTGGCCACGACTGCGACTGGTGACCCTGAGTGACGCCACTGTTTGGATTTTTGTTTCGTTTCGGGAGTGAAATGAAACACCCACGTTTCGTCTTCCGTAACAATGGAGTCCGACAATCCTTATCTTCTTGACACTTTTGAAGAAACTGGCGAGCACAGTCAAAGCGTTTCTCCTTGTGTTCTAATGTCAATAGCCGCGGTACCCGTCGAGCACAACATTTGTGATACTCCAATTTTTCAGTCAAAGCTCTTTCCACTATAACGTAAGAACTCCCAGGAATCCGAGCAACAAGTTCACGGACGGTGATCCTCCTGTTTTGAAGCACTTCGCGTTGGACCATCTCGATAACCACATCCGAAACTGACGGTCTTCCACTCCGTTCTTCATCATGGACTTCCTTCCGACCGGCACTAAACTCCCTGCACCACTTTCAGATGTGTTGAACGGACATATACTTGTCGCCATACACCTCTGTCAACTGACGATGAATATCCACGGTTGAAGTCCCTTTGGCGTGCAAAAAGCGAATTACGGAACGAATCTCACAGTTGGCGGGATCAACAAGTGGAACCCCCATCTCGAGCGGCTGCTGAGCCAAGACTGAGCGGCGCAGCGAAGCGCGGCCGGGCGGAACCGAGAGTGGAGGAACAGCCGCGCACAGTGGTGTTGCCGGATTTCGTCTCGCACTTTCCCATGCGGCTGGAGGACTTTGGGAACCTTATTTCTGGGTCGATCCTCGTAGTTTTATATAAATATACTCGTATATATGAATTTTAAAATGAGATTCTCGAACTTGAAAGTAGTGAGGCTGGGGAAGAGATCGGTTCTCTCAAAAGAGAGTGGAGATGTATCTGGACCAATAGAAATCTCTGCAGCACGCTTGAGAATGTCGAGCGCCACCGGGTTGCGGGAGAGTTTTATCTAATGTCAAATCGATCCGAGCTTTTGTGATTTGACTGTGACATCTTCCGTCGGTTTTAATTCCGACTCGCAGAGGAAACACTTGATGGCAACAGCTTCACTGACATGGGAAGGAAAAGAAGACGATGAAGAGCTACGAAGCCCTGTAAAGTCCTTTTACTCGGCAACAGCTAAACGAGAGACTTGGCTCGACTTATACAGAGTTGTTCGGAGTCTGACTGCCTTGTGACTGGAATGGTTATGCAATGGTGGGAGGGGCTTCTTCTGCCTTTTGTTCTTCACGATACAGAACATCTATCTAAGGAATTTTCTCCGACAGACTACATCGTCACACCGGTGGTACGAATAACATGGATAGGCTGCCGGTGCAAATCCCCGGTATTGAAACGAAGATCAGGAGGTTGAGACGTACAAGGAAGTACGACTCTCCTGACAGCCTTGGCGATTTGATATTTCGGTGTTTAAATCAATTCCAAGGAAAGTAAACGGTTGCTTGAGAAGGCACATTGGTACGATGTAGCTTTGTCCATTTATGTTTTTCTCAAGCGCTGAATCTGCACGGATTCATTAAAATTCGGGTGGCAAAGCAGTTTTGGCTGAAGCCCAGTCATTTGAAATATTGAGGAAATTTTTTATAAAAAACAAGGAGATCGTTTCTGTTTTAAAAAGATTACCTTCTTAAATTCTTCGCTTACCTACTATGACAGAATTCTATCTATTTCTAATATAATAATAAATATTAGCAACTCTTTCCCTAAAAACACAATAAATTCTAATGTTATTAATATACATAACTTTAGCGATCAAGTTGATCATAATGTTCTTAAAATATCAAATCTGAATCCTTCTTTTCGAAAAATGTAAACTACACTAACATTAAGATTTTTCATGTAAATATGCAATGCCTAGAAATAAAACCAAAGAATTTGAAATGTTTCTTTCCAAGTCATTAGATTTTACCGCATAAAAAGATCACCTTTGTATACACATTGAACGGGGATTCTATTCCGCGATTTAAATAATTTTTTAATTAGTATTTTTTTTTTAAATCATCGAATCAGAAGAACATTTTTTAATTATATTTTAAATAAATTGGCGAGAAAATCTTTTAAATAGTTCAGTGTTTATTAAAAATGGCAACAGAAGCATAATAAGGCCCTTTATTCTAGGCCGAAATATTGAGTTGTATAAAAGCATATAAAATTTTGTTGTCAGGTTTGGTAATGGTAAATATTGTTGTTTTTATTTTTTAAGAATAAGTGACTATTCTTTTTAGCTAAGATTGTACATTCGTAAACATAAATACTAGTTTTTATTTTTTAAGAATAAGTGACTATTCTTTTTAGCAAAGATTGTACATTCGTAAACATAAATACTAGTTTTTATTTTTTAAGAATAAGTGACTATTCTTTTTAGCAAAGATTGTACATTCGTAAACATAAATACTACACTCTAGTGCTTCTTGTAGTTTAGCAGCTTTACACGTATCACAAACGTAGATTGTATAACGCAAAAATTAGTACCCCTTCTGTCGAGAAACGTTAAACATCAGTCGAAAACATTAGAGAACATAATTATTTTTTATTCGGTAAGAAATTTAATTTTTATATAAAACGAAATAAAATAAGTTTCCTATTTAAATTTATACAAAAATTATATAGTAAATGCCGATCTCCGTGGCGGAGTGGTAGTTCTCATCCTTTCATCCGGGGGTCCCGGGTACGAATCCCGGTCAAGCATGGCATTTTTCATACGCTACAAAACTTTTATCTCCATATACCCACGCACAAGCTTTTCTGTAAGCTTCTGTGGTGAATTAATTCCTAAAGAAAAAAATATATACACAGGAAACTAATACACCATAAAGCCTGTGTGCGGGTTTAACTTAAAAGTTTTTCCTTTTTCTTTTTTTACAAGCTTTTAATAAAAAATAAATATAAAATAATAAATTTCTCTTCACAAGAGTGAAATAATAAACTTTTTCAGCTGCATTGAAATATATTTTATTTTTTTCTGTATCTTAGATTTGTTTTTTTTTTAAGAGTCTACTTTTACCGATGATGGTTTCATATAAAGATTTCTTAGCATTAATAAAATTTATATAAAACATTAAACTTATAGTAAAATTCAAAATGTTTTTTATGCTGTATAAATCAACGATCAGACCATATTACATATTCATTTAATTTATGTTTATTTAACTAAATATGTTGTTTTTCTTTAGCTTTTTTGTATCTGTCTGCATTTCTATTTAGAATTACTAATAATAAATTATGTATTCACATAATGTTTAATAAATTAATAAAAATAAATTATCTGAAAAGTACTTTAAATAATATACCGGTTAAAATATTTTTTTTTTACTGACGTCAAAAAGTAATAAATGAAATAAATGTGTATGTAAATATTGATTGTACACCGTATTTTGAATTTTCATGAATAAAATAAAAAGATATTTGTCATTATCAGTGAATGAAACTGGGTTATAAGGTTACTTGTAAAACCCCTATAGTCACTTTTATGATAGATAATAACAAAACAGAAGCATCTTATTCCTTTTTTCAAACAATAACAATTTGTTTGATAAAACGTTAACATAATTTAATAAAGATAGATGAAATGTCTAATATTATTGATTGTTATAAACTTTTACTACTTTAACGAATAAAATTTCAAGTTTTTATAAATCCTTTTTAAGATAATAAAATATATAAATAAAAATTGCTATATAAACGAGTTCGCTTCAGCAAAATGTCGAATATTAATTATAATTTGCCAATTCGTTTATATTACGAATTTTATATCTTTATTTGAAATAATATTCAGTGATGTCTAGAAAAAATAACATTTATCCGACCAGATTAAGCAATAGAATTGTTTTTTTTTTTTTTGTAATTAAGCACGATAGTTCGACTTATAATATAAGAAATTATGTAAACGAGTATTATGTGTCCGTTAAAATATTTTAAAAATTACTCATCCATTCAACAGATGTTCTCATCAATTTATTTAACGTAAGATTAAAATATCTCCTTTACAGAAACAATATTATTCTATTAATAAGTTATTAAGTATTACTAGTTAAAAATTAATAGAAAATGCTTGAACTTTCTAAAAAAAATGAAAAAACTTTGATAAACATGTACAAATAATCTCAATTTTATTAAGGCTTTCTAAATTGTTTTCTACTTTACGCTTATTTAATTTAATTAATATCTTCGTACATTTAATTTCCTGTTATTTAATAAAATGGTTATTTTTATGTACTAATATGAATTTAGTGTTAACGAGAAAAATTTACATACACATCACCAATCTCCGTGGCGTACTGGTAGTGTCTCGGCCTTTCATCTGGAGATCCCGAGTTCGAACCCCGCTCAGGCATGGGCATTTTTCATACGCTATAGAATTTCCATTTCATATTGTCAACCACAAGCTTTCTCACCTTATATGGTGAATTAATTATCAAAATATACTTTGTGACGCTTTCTGTTGATCTATCCTTATATCTGACAGCGTAGTTACTTTTTTTATCAATAGATTAACACATCCACCAATTTCTGACATGATTTGTACAATAATGCACTGTTACGTACCGATCAGAATAAAATTTTCATTTACACTACGCAAATTTCTGAAAAAATCTATTTTACCGCCGCCTGACTTATTTTTAAATTTTGAACGGGTACTCCGATTCCTTTTCCCTTTGGGTTATATTTTTTATCTCTTTTAACGTTAGGAAATTGTTGATTTTTCACGAGATAAAAGATATTCTTTGTTTATATATTTAACACAGTTTAAATTTGAATGAACTTTTCACACAACTCGTATTTTAGAATAAACCTATCAACGGATCCTCGTATTTCTATCATGTAAAGTTAAAAATACTGCGTATATTATTATTTTAAAAAAGTTATAGAACAGAGAAAATTTAACTAAACAGTATACGCGCCAAACAGTTGACAGTTATTATTTTGTCGACTCAAATCTTTCTTGAAAACGGGATTAAAATAGATCTGAGTCAACAAAATACTCTTACGACTGTTTCTTGGAACTCTTTTAATCCTTTGGAGATATTTTATTTTTGATGATTTTAGTGAAGGCTATATTTTAACATTAAAAAGAGAGGGAAATATAGAGAGTCGGTTATAAATTGAAGCACTGTGTAACAATTTCTATTACCTCCAGCCACCGCCATTTATTGTTGATACAAACTGAATCAATTTGTGCCTCTCCAGGACCCAGTTCCGGATTATTTATAATCTAGAAAGGAGTAATAAATCTAAAAAAATGAACTGGATTAAATCTACTGAAAATGTTGAATTTATTTTAATTTTTATTCCTCTTTAATATTTTATCCCAGAAGGAATATGTGCAATTTTTTTCTATTCTTTAGAATTTGTTAAAATGTAATATTAGTGATTTTTTTTTGTTAAAATGCAATTTCAGCTCACTATAATACAACTATAATATACGGTTATCTGCCCTAAAGTAAGCCGTTACACCATACCTGTCTCCACTGTTTTTTCCCTGCTAAAACTTTGAGCTATTTAATACCTCTTATTTTCCCGGAGAATATAGCTAGACTAGCTATATTAAAGGGGAAAATATATTGATCATATTAAAAATGTATTTAACAAAATGTATTTTATAATATATGTTTTATCATTATAAAATGATAAAACTAGTTTATCTACACCAAAAAAAACAAAACATTTGTATGTATGTGCGTACTTAACATACATATGTATGTCGCATTGTTTTGGGCATTATATCTCAAGATTGACCTAACCGATTTTTTCAAATTTGGTAAAAATATTTCTATGCATGGGGCATTAATCGTATTAGTTTTTTTTAATTTGTTAGGGGGTGGGGTATATTGTGAATAAACAAATTTCGATTTCTTCAGAGGTATTTTATAGAAAACTTTATCAATTTGTTTTCTACAAATTGATCAAAGTCAATTTGGGTATATAATGCATTATATAAATAAAACAAAAAAGTGTTTTTTTTCAAAAAATCAATCCTCACCTCTTAAAATGTTTTTTGTTCTTTAGCTCTATCTCGCTTTATTAAAATATTTTTCAAAATTTTTTTTAAAGTTTATACTTTAGAACTATGAGGAAATGTCTGTAATTTGAACCGTATTTGATGAACCGTATATAATTTATTTTATTTTCCCTTTCCCTACTAATCCCTTCAGCCTCTGCTAGAGCAATTTTTTTTATTTATTCAACTTAAATAATAATACTCAAGATTGGTAAGCACTCTTGACTTCTTTTTCTAAATCAAATAGTCTCTTTATTTTCGTCTTCAACAGAATAGAATATGATGGAAAAGAACCTGTTATGTTTAAAAACTGAAATACTGATGCTAAGGTTTTTAGATTTGGAATTCTTCTATTACAGAATTTTTCTAGATACTCACAATGTGCAACTAGCTTATTTCCATTATAATACCTGTAAACAAAAATTATGTCTCCATCTTCTTCATTTGAAAACTGAAAATTAATGCTGATGACTTACAAATAAAAAAATTCTTAGTTTATTTTTTTATTTTTCTAAGTAATGAATTTTTGTTTCTTTATGTTTGCCACTAACGAATTAAAAAAATTAACACAAAAATCAAAGGAGAAATGTACTATAGATAAATGCTCAGATACAGAAGATTTAAAAAGAAAAAGCCAACAGATGTTATAATAAAAACAGAAACATGGAAAGAAATTGCCAGTAGAAATGACAAAGGGAAATTTGTACTTAAAAGATGGAATTAATGTATAGAGGAGCTATAAAAAATCACTTATTTTGTATATAATATTTAAAGAAACTTGTACATAATAAAGGTTGTTTATGTGTTTAAATTTGAGTACAAATAAATTCTAAATTTATCGATTAACATCATTTTTATAATTATTTTACTGTATTAAATTTAATGTTTATACTTAAGTTATTATATTAGAAAAATTTTCATTTTCATTTTTATCTAGTTTGTCTTGTAATTGTAAACCTGTACAACTGTTAAATAAAAATTATGCATAAAGGTATCAATAAAAAAGTATTTTTCCAGGATAGCAAAACATTATATCACTTAAATTTTGTATAATTTCAAATTTGATAAAAAGTATTGTTTGTAAATTTCAAATCACTTTTTATTTGCAAAATTTGTATTTGTGTCTGTTTCTAAGATATGGATATCACAAACTGATTTTGTTGTATGTATTGCCCATACTTATTGTTTATTCCTGAGGGTCAATGAGCATCCTGTCTATCCATGTAATGCCAATAGTCAGTAAAATTTAATTTGAGTAATTCTAGGTGGTTGCTCTTTAGTATACAATTTGTTAGTCTGATCTTGTATACCAGTATTTTGTTCATTGTTTTGAAAGTGAAACTAACTTTCTTCTCTGAAAATATTGCCAGTTTTTTGTGACTGTTGGTTATGTGTATATTTTTTTGTAATTAGATTTTTTTTATTCTTTATTTCACTTAGCATGCTGTTATTTATAAATAGGTTGGATACCATTCACCTGCACAGTATTGCATCTAGTTCTTTATATGTTTAATAAATGATGTAAATTAAAAATTAATTCATGTTGTTAGGTTGTATCCCTGCTATAGTGTCTTAAACTCAATTTATTTTATTCATGATAATTTTTACTTTTCTATGTTTTCTAATTTATTTATTTTTTCAGGTGCTGCAGTTAACTTCTGTTAAATAAGTAATATAAATTTTATTTTGTGATATATTGGTACTTAAGAGTAGATTAAGATATTTGAATTATTTTTTCAGAGAACTGGCGAGAAAGAGAAAAAAAATAAAAATAAAACATCTCCAGAGAATGCAGAACAAAGTTCTTCTAATGGAATATCAGAGGATTTGTATGAAGTTAAATCATCTGATAAAATGGGACGGTAAATATTATTCTCATTTTCCAAATTTTTTACAAATTATAGATTTATTTATAATTTTTACATAAATATATATTAATACAAACATGTATTAAGATTTAGATCTTTCTCCATGTCACTGCGTCTGAATATTCTAGAGTCACCCCCTTCTCTTATCACTTCAACAGGTTAATATCAACTGATACGCTAGGAATGCATTTGTAAAAATAAGCAAGCAGTCATAGAAAAGTTGAGTGGCACTGACTGCTTTGATTAATTAGCCACTAATAAATGATAGCAGCATGCAATGACACTTTCCCCTGAGTTATTTAACTTATCTATGAGAACTTAACTTGTCTTTGGTATTAATCCTCAATTTACATGTCTTATTAATGGTCTCTTTTAAACAACTTAAGCACCAGATTCTAATAAAAATTAATTAATAATCCCAAAGGCTTTGAAATTGCAGGTTTAAAAATTATGAAGAATTGAAAAACAGTCCTATAAAATGGTTAAAAATGGTAGGAAAACCCTTTGAGAACTGAATAAAGAAATTAAGAAAAAAATAAGAAAAATATGTTGAAGTTAGTGGTTATTGAAAAAATTTATATTTATATTACATGTTTTTATTTGGTTATAATAATGGTTTATTTATTTTATTAAAAAAATGCAGAATTTTGATTTTTTAAAACATACCTTATTTTAAAAAATAAATGTGCCTTGTAAATATACATGAGGGTTGTGATATTTAAAAAACTGAGTAAAATATCATAAGTTTATATACTATCTGTAGGTAAAACCAGCTGTTCAATTACATGTTATAAGTATATAATTTTTGTCGTTTAGTTAACTATAGAAAATTCTTCTTCAAAAGCAATTTTTTTCTTTTTTTGAAGAGCAATGTTCAGTGAACTTTTGTAAGTTGCTTTAATAATTCAAAAGAGTTGAACTGACAATTAACATTCAATTGTGGTTTCAACTTCATCTCTGAATGCCAATGCTATAAACCTATAAAATACTTACTGAGTTACTTGGCATATTTTTAATTTATCCACTTAGGCTGTCTTTTCAAAAAGTGACTAAGAAATAAAAACATGTTTGGTTTTGTTAGAAAACTAATTAGTTTAGACTTCATGAAAAATTTGTTCATTGCTGTTGTAAAAAAAATCAGCTCTAGGAAAAGTGTGTACCTGTATTTTTTTACCAAAAAATGAACAGTTTTAGATAATTTCTTTCACTAATAAAACAAGAGAGCATCAAATGAAAAACTTAGAAGTACATAAAAATTTTTAAAACCTATGCTTAATTCTGTGAACTGCTAAGATGGACAGTATATACTATAACGTGCCAAGTGGTGCAGCAGTACTGTGAAGGTGGTGGCAACATGCATTGCATCCATCATTTGGTTTGTGAATAATGAATTGGGTAAAATTCATCAAAAAGTCATTGATGAATTAAACTTTATCATGCTGTACATGTCGTCCACAAATAAACAAGGAAATCCTAGATGGTGTTATTTCTGTAACAGACATCCTTCAATAGGTCAGGTGCACTGAGTAGTGAGTAGATGATACAGGGTCACTGCAACAGTTGAAGCTTGTGATGGTTGAAAATCAATGCATGCAGTGAATAAAATTGCTGTCGATCTGAATATTAGACATGAATCAGCATACCATATTATTTGTGATATTCTGCAGCTCAGTAAGGTGTCTTCCCTGAGGGTATCATGCCAGCTGATTATGGACTAAATGAATGGCATGTTGATGTTACCTGTAAGGAACTTAAAAGATACTTTGAAACAGAAAGTGATGGCTTCCTTGTAATAATTATCACTGGAAATACAGCTCAGCTACACTGCCTCCAACCAGAAATAAAAAACTGGAGCAAAGATGCCACAGATCCTCACCAAAATTGAAAAAAATTCATACACAACCACTGAAAAAAGTTAATGCTGAGTCTCTTTTGGGTAGAAGGAGTTAATTTTTATATCAGTTTATACTCAGAAAGTACACTGGTACCAGTATAATACATGCAGATCACCTCTGTCCTGCAATAAGGCCAAAATTAAGTCAGTGTTTCAACTATTACACCTAACTAAGATGTCTTTAAAATATCTTCTTCATCTGCTATATTTGTCAGATCTCATCTTTTGTACATCTCTGGATTGTTCAAAAAAATGATGGGATACACATTCTTCGGGTTTGGAAAATAAGTGAGGGAGATAGTGCATAAGTGGGTATGCACACAAAAGTGCCTTGCATTAGATAAAAGTACTCTTGAATTATCCATGCAGCTTGAAGTGTTGGTATATTTATGTTGCATGTCATCTCAATAAATTTAGAAATAAAGTATGTATTTAAGGTTTTCATTTTAGTTTCCTTTGTATAATACTCTTAAGAGCTATTTATTTATTTTTTTAAAATCATAATGACATAAACTTCTTTAGTTTTATTTTATAAATTCAGATTGAGTCCAAGCCCCTATACTCCAGATTAATGAAGTTCTAATGTATATTTACATTTAGTTTAAATATCAGAATTTTTAATTCAGGGAATTGCTGCTGATACACCTAAATGCATTCTATATACAAGGTATATTTAAAAATATTCAACCCATTTGTTTTTTTGTGTTTTTTAGAAAAGTAATTATATTCAAAAGCAGGGGCATGATGCAATGTTTTGAACCTTGGGCATGCATTGTTTTTTCATAGTGTTTTCAATAATGTCAGTAACTAACTGCTTGTCTATCTTTGTATATAACAAAGTTAAATGTTGTTATAATACTTTGGATAATGAAAGAAAATGTTATTGTTACATATGAGAATTATGGCAACAGCAATTTCAATTAGCGTAACATAATAATTACTACTGATGAAAATTGAGGACGAAGGTGTAATTCAGAAACCAAGGTTTTAAATTGCAGTAAGTCTTCAAATTCTCTTTTGAAAGAAAAGCAAGACAGATGAAAGGCAATATCAAAAAATGCTTTGATTACTGGAAACAAAACATTATTATTAAACTATTAGCACAATTCTAAACTACTGTAACTGACGTATTAATCAAAACTTCAATGGATTTAATGTGGGTGTGTGTATCATGATTATGGTCCTTATCATTATGGTCATCATAATTATTTTTCTTGTTTAGTTCAGAATTTTTTAATTAAATGTATGTTTTCCAAGGATTTTGAGTACCTTAACCAATAGGCATGACTTACTATGATTTCTAATTATTTTCCACTTTGAAAATATCCTTAAAGGTTTGTGATTTGTGAGCTGAGACCACATTATGGAAAACTTGACTTCGTCAAAAAAATTATTTGAAACCAATGGACTTAGTATATTAAACCAGAAGAATCATACTTTGTAGGTAATTAGTGGTGTTGACATATGAGATATTATTGTTTTATGAGAAATTATTTAATTTTAAATGATAAACCATATAAAATTTATCTAATATAATATTTTAAAACACAAATCAAACACTTGAATTGGTTTTATTATGATAACAATGTCTATAAAAGTGATAGAAAGAATAATAGCATGAGTTTTTAAAAACAAATAAATTTGGTTTGATTTATAAATTAAAATGAGTAGTTTTACATCTTTTTCATCGCTGAACATCATGAAAAATAAATATTGAACATTTTCTTTTTAACACTCTAATGTTAAAACTATTTGAAACCACACTTATACCCATGTTTGATCTTTGCACTCAAATTAATATCAATCAAAATGCTCAATTTCTGGTTTCTGTACTAAGGAATCAACTGTTTGATGATTCAGTTCAGTTCCTACTAAAAAATTTGAGGATTAATTAATTTTAAACAAAATTTAACTTTCATGCAGAATTTAAATTTCTTGAAACCATGGTGGAATTTCATTGTTACTTCTCTGTTAACATTCAGCAAGTGATTGGGATTTCACTTACACAGGGATTTTATACTTATTTATAGATTAAATATTAGTTACTGCTTTAATAAATTATAGCAGTGATTATGGGTCATTCTTTGTTGCAGTGATATAACTTAATATAATTGGTTGAACAGTTACCTGGCGGCAAAAAAGGACATTACTTTTGGAACATTAATATTTGATGAAGAACCACTTGTGGTTGGACCGAGCCAGGAATCTTCACCGCTATGCCTTGGTTGTTATAAACTCATCAGTGATATTTCAACGTGCACTAGGTTAGTGTTGGTTACATACTATTTATTTAAAATTGTTAAAAATTAGAATAGATCTTTGACAATTTATCACTTTTGGGATTCAAAGATTGATGATTAGGAGAAAAAAATTACAAATTAAAGAATAAACTGATTCAATTAACATTTTAATAAGTTTTTTTTTAAATGTTACATTTGATTGTATAGCTCTTTTATACATTATTGTTTTAATTGAATATAATTATCCTTAATTTCCTTTTGCTTTTTCTTTTTATAATGCATTAAATACAGTAAACTCTGTTTTAATGAATGCAGATCAGTATAAATTCAATCAATATCAACAAACTGTTGCATAAATAAAATTCTCAAGATCCTACATCTGATAAAAGGCGCAAAGAGAAACACAGTAACCTAGGATTTTATAAATTAAATCTCAGTAACCATACCAGACATTACATTGTACATACTGGATGCACATTTCCAGCAGGTACAAAGAATAATATTATTCCACAACTAACAATTGTAATGACATTATTATGAGGTGAGACAATCACTTCATAATTATACTAACCACCAACAAGCAGATTTTACAAATAAAAATCTCAACACATAAAACATTAATAAAATATTGTAAACTTATCGCAAGCAATATTTTAAATGAGCAAAGCAATGCATATTAAATACATTATTTGATAAAAAATGAAGGTTTTTACTAACCTCTGATGAAAGAACTGTAATTAGTCTTGAACAAATCTTGTAGAATCACAATTTTTTGTAATTTTAAAGTAAGTTGTTAAAAAATAAGTTTGTTAAATGATATACCACAAACACTACAATTATAATTTTATCTAGTATGATCAGTAATGGTAGCAGGATAGTATGGTCTATCCTGCTGCCATTGTTGCCTTAATAACATCATTTTTATGATACAGACCAATAAAAAAAACAAATAATTATAATGCTTCCTTGTGTATAATGCCGTTAAACTCTGTACTTCCTATACAGGAAGACATGAAATTAATCTCTGTGCTATTCTAGAAACATATTTTTGGTTATCCATGGTTTTAAATTATTTGTGGGACCATTATTTTTATTTAGCACAAATTTACTATTATTAATTTTGAAATGGTTTAGAAAAAGTAGTTTATCAACAGTTCGACTGATATAAAAGTTAAAAAGATATCATCAAATAGACCTATCCTAGAATCTAGTGAAAAAAATTGGTTGATTGTCTTTTATAAGATTTCTTTCTCTTATGGTTGTGAAGACAAAATAAATTTTTCTTCCTTCACTTTTCTATCTGATTATCTTTCTTTCAAAATTACTGTTTTCTGAAGGTTACAGTTTTTTAGGACAAGCAATCGTTTTTGCCCTCTCAAATACATTTGAGAATTAAATTTTTCTCTTTTACTTTCCTTAAAATACGAGGATCTTAATTTTTGATCTTTGCATCAACTGTATCCTTTGTATTATTCAGTACAGCCATATCTCAAAATTCTTTATATTTTTCTTTCTTCTTTTTTCTTTGAGTCCAAGTTTTGTTTCTGTACTATTATAAACATCTCACAAATAATTTAAAAATATTTTTCACAGTTCTAAATCTGTTCTACTACCTGTAAATCTGTTCTAATCTGTAATCTTTTTTTGCTTGACCATAAACAAACCATTTGCAGTTCTGTATTTAATTTTCATTGCACAGCATCCACTTTCGTTATGATCTTACCCTAGTTTCTGAAGAATTTTTTTTTCCAAATGTTTATCCTTCAACACAAATTGTCTCTATTTTTCCCACCCACACCCCCCAAATGTGAGATAACAATTCCATTTGTAATGTTTATTTACCAGTTAGCAGTAGTTAATTTAGTAATTAACTTACTTCATATGTTTTTTTTGCATTGGTTAGGTAAAAAAACCTGTGACTAATTTGTCAAGTTGACTGACAATCAGTCAAACATCCAGTTTCTTCTCTTTTTTAATTTATTACTGTAAAAATATTCGTGCAGATGATAAAACTTGCATTTATAATTACCTAATATGATTAAATACATTGAAATCATGATAAACATTTAATAATATTAACATGCCAGTTATTTCCATTTGACTTGACAATACAGCATAACCACTAAATTCATATAAAGTAATACTTTTTTAGAATTAAAATATGTTTCATTGTACAAATATGTTGCAAAATAATTTCTGTTGAAACAAAGTAACATTTTGTGTGTTATGGTTCCAGTTTATCATTTGGTTTTATTTCATTTTTTTAGAGAACATATATAATAAATAATTCGCAGTTATGAAAACCAGCAAATATTAGACTATAATGAATGATTCCACAAAAAAAAAAACATAACCTGGAATGAAATGCTTACCAATAGACTGATTATTGTATGAATATTCTTGAGTCAGTCCCAAAAATACTGAACACCGATGAGACTGATTGATTCCAGAATTATTAAACACATTAAGATTATTCTGAATAGGCAATTTTTTTACTTTTCTAATCTCACTACTCTTGTTTCAAAATTATTTACCTTCATACCAAATCCCGACCCTTTTTCCATTGTTCTTTCAATTATGCTTTGCATTACTTCTTGACTCTCTACTCTGATTTCTTTGTCATTTTTGCATTTGGTAGTTTTTATTCTAAATGTAGTAGGAAACATATTTTATGCTGTTTAAACAATATTGATATAAAAACATATAGTTAATCTCAATTTGGCTGTATACAGCACACATGAGTATATATACATTATCATAGACTGTAAATTTATGAAAGTCAGGATATGTTATTGATAGTAAACTAATATTTCAAAAGTATGATATCCATAGGATAAAAGTGTATAACTTATGCATGATAAATTTAATTACCCTAATTTTTACATCGCAATTCTGTTATCAAGATTAGTTGCAAGTAAAGTTGAAATAACTTTATTTCTATTTTCATTTTATTATTTATTACTCAGTGTTGTCAGCTATGCTGCTTTCCAAGGATGTGTGTGTGTTTATTGTAGAGAATTATTTTTTGTATTTATCTTTCAAAACATGTGAAGAACAAGTCGAAATTTCCTCAGTCTGCAGATCCTAATAAATAAAAAATATCATGTTTGAGATTAATTTTGTGAGACTCAGAGCACACAGAAAAAAAGGTTTCATAGGCTGATCAATGGTTGGAAATTCTTGAGGATGTGAGAACATATTTAATTCACCTAGAAAAGTTTTTAAAAAGTTTTCAACTAACAGCTTCTGCGTTCAGGATTACAAAAAAAGTTAAAATTTTAAAATTGCATACCGCATAAGTACTGTTATTAAGTGAAGGAACTTCATTATAAAAACATTTACAGCATTGTTGTTGGTTTAAAAAATAAATGAAATGCTTAATCATGTTTATTTTAGTGACAAGATTTGTTTCATTGGAAACAATGATCATTCAAAATAGCCTAACAAACAATGAAAATTTCACACTTTGATAAAACTATATGGCGAAGTTTATTGTGACTTAATCAAACAGTTTACTGTACTGTAAGAGAAAAATAATTGAGGTTAGTTTCAACAAGATTATATAACTCTGAGATAGTGCCATGTTGAAAGAATATTTTGGTCATTGCTTGATGTCAAAAGACAAACAGATAATAAAATCCCAAAATCAGTTTTTCTTTTTGAGATTTAAAAATGAATTTTTTTAGTATAATCTTCACACAATCACTTGACAAACTGAAAACTAAAACTGGAAGTGATAATTCAAACATTAATGAACAAAACTGGCAGCAAATGTTATCAAATATGTAACACCTTGCATATTTACATTAAGAAAATTTCTTACAATATCTATTCTGAAAATAGAAAAAGTGCATTCTTATTTTTTTTTTAATTTGAATCTTATGTAAAAAAAAAAAAAAAACAGATCAAATATATTTATTCAATTTTTGTAATTTTTAAACAATTTTTTAACATAAGCTAATCAAAATTTATCATTTTCAGATGTAAATTTTGCAAATGGCCACTATGTAGCAACCAGTGTCCAGGGTTTCATACAGTAATTGGCCACAACATTGAAGAATGTGAAATTTTAGCAAAATGCCCTAATCCGACAGCACAAGATCTATTATCAAATAAATGTTATGACCCAATAGTACCGCTTCGTTGTCTTCTATTAAAAAATAAATTCCCTGAGAAATGGAAAGAATTACAAGCAATGGAATCCCACAATGAAATTCGAAAAAAAATACTTCAAGTATGGCAGAATAATAAAAAATTTGTAGTTGATAAAATCAGGAAAGACTGGCAACTAGAGGAATTTACTGAAGAAGAAATACACACTGTATGTGGATACTTAGAGGTAAGAAATACAAAATCTGGGTTTTTATGTGTAAAAACGGCATTTCTTTTCTCTACCTTTGATGACAAAGGTTATATTTCTACAAATTCCTATTATTAATATTAATTTTCCTATTTCTTGAATAGCTAGAAAGCTGAAACTTGGCAGTGTTAGTCCCACGTCTTTAAGATAAGAAACCAAAAATAAATTTTTTAACAACCCACAGGGGTTACATTAAAGGGTGCATTTTCAACCCACTGATTGATTCCCTTCAAAGTAAAGTTAGAAACTAGAAAAGTGGAAATTAGGTTCTTCTTAGGAAGTAAGCTACCTTTGTGCAGAAATATTTTTTATTCGTCTCCAAGTGGATGAAAAGAGATGCGAACCGGTACATATTTAAACAGGAATGTTAGTTGTATTCATTTTTATGCTAGCATGTGGTATCTTTTATTTATATTTATCTTTTTCATTTTTGTTTGACTATTTAATGTGTATATAACTTTTTTTATTGTTATAAGTTGTTAAAAAAGTGTTTAATCAAATAGCAGTTAGTAATTCAGAAAAAATTGATGAAATTTCCAAATATGTTTTACAATAAATTTTTGTTTAGCTTGTTATAAAAATTATTAACATGCAATATAGCTGTTGTTTTATATGATAGACTTGCAGATAAAGGTCAAAATTTTATGAACATGAATTTTTAAGTAATACTTAGTAGCTAGCTATACTTATAAAAATAAATAAAACAAGTTTTAAGTTTTTCAAAAAAATTCATGAATACATATACATTTTTTATTTTTGAATGGATGATAGTCAAATGCAGATGGTGGTAAAAAAGTAATATTCAAACAAATTATAAGCAATGTTGAAGGGTCATGTGCAGTGGTTTGAGACAAATCTAATATGCCCACCTTTAAAATGAATGGAAATAATTTTACCTTTCATAATTGCTAGTTCAATGAATTAATACTTTCGGTCCTTTCACGAATCTTCTTTAAATTTCCTAAGAACATCGTCTATTCTTTTTACAATATCTTTAACATTTGTTTTTGCTTTTCTTAACATCTACCTCGGAGCAAAAAACAAACGTACCATCTTCATTTCTTGTTTATACATTTTCTCAATACATCATAAATTAAATACAACACATATGAAATAAAATTAATAAACATAAGTTTTTAAACATAATTTATAAATGTATATTAATTTGTATAAACTGATTTTTAAAAAACCACCCTTGACTTAGAAACGGCCAAATAAAATACAGATGCCAAAATACTAGACAATCTACGAAACAAAATAAAAAAATTTCACAGCACTACACCCAAACCTTAAAACTTACAAACCTAAAAAATAAAACAAAAATACAAATAAATACCATCTTCTAGTCAAATAGGACTAGATTAGCACATTTATCATTAACAGTTTCATGTTAACAATAAAGTACTAGACTGCATTTACAAAAACATTACAGAATTTATAAAGGAACATCTAAAAGATTTCAAACCACCATTAAAGAAATCTAGAAATTCACCTACCGCACACAAAAATGTTTCCTTGAATCCATCTTGAAGGCCCATGAGGTCAAATACCAAAAAGACCTGTCCACAAACTTGATTGATACATGGATGAGGTTAGTCAGAAAATTCTTAATTTTTTAGACTTATACATACTTAAAAAAGATTACAAAACTTATAAATAAATAAAGAAAAAACATCAACATACTCTATCACTCAACAATAGCAGCATTTAACTTGACAAACCCATATGCTAATATCCCTCCCTCTTAACAGAAATACTCTCCATTCTTAAAAATCAATTCAAATACAAGTATCAGAAAAACACATCTGAAAAATAATAAAAACATTATATACAAGGGTGTAAAATTTTCCAGTGCTGAATATTTTGATTTTTGATTTTGTATTAGAGCAGGCCGCATGAATATGGTCCACAGACACTCGTGGCTGGCTGGCTACATGTCAATGTTATGAAAAGTTCACATTCATTTCGATATTTACTTATAAGAAGTAAAACTTATCTTTTTCATATAAAATGTTTAACTTTTTTTTGTGAATAAAATTTTTAGCAACATTTTTGTCACATTTTTGTTTGCCTAATATCCAAAAGCAAGGACCATTTTTGTGCAGTCCAATTTTTGTAATTTACAGCAATGTATCGCACACCACTTAAGAAAGTGATAAAATCTTTCATTAAGAAATATGATAGCAATGAATACTTATTGCTAAAATAGAATAATAGGCCATACTTTAAGTTAAAACAAATTTTATGTGAAAAATCTTTTATTTTTCCCAAAAAGCACTGATGGAATGGTATATGCATATATATATATATATTCTATATATAGTAAACTTGATCCAAAATTATCTGCTTAAAACTGAGAACTAGCAGCCAGTGGAACAGCTTTACACATGGCAACTGTTAGCAGCAGACTTACTGCTGGATGGAAAGCTCATCGACCAGCTAAAAAACTGCTTTTAACACTAGCAATGAGCAAAAAAAAAATGCTCATGTGGGTCAAAGCACATGCTAAACTGGATCAAAGAAGACTAGAAAAATGTTATGTTTTTCAACGATTCACAATTTTATGTTCAGGGGCAAGTGGTTTCATATGTTAGGAAAGCATCAGATAAAAATAATCACTTGCTCATATCCATAAATCAATTAAATGTCCCCAGAAAAAAATGTTTTGGGGTTGTTTCACATTTGAAGGCCCTTATTAATTACTTCCAGTAGATGGTATGTTGAAAAGTGATGGATATATCAATATTCTGAAAGAAAGGGTTGTGATACAAGTTCAAAATAATTCCCATAAGGCAACAGAGTGTTTTAACAAGATTTGGTGCCTTGCCATACTGCCAAAAAAGTGGAAAAAATTTTTCGAATAGTGAAACAAAGTGTTCTCATGTTCAGACAAGTCTTCGGACTTAAACCCAATTGAAAATCTTTGGGCAATAGTCAAAAAAAGACTCTCAAATGAATCGTTCCCCAAAAATTGAGCTCTTAAAGCAATAATATTGGTATGGTTTCATGATTAAGAAATCAAGAAAATATGTAGTACACTTTCTGATTTGATACCAAATCGTGTGCGTGAAGTAATTAAGAATAAAGGATATTAATTACTAGATATAAATATATGATTTTTTTTAAAAAATAAATTTACTTTTTATTAAATAAGGTCTATGTTAAGATTAACTTGTACACTGCTGAAAAAAAAAAATATATATATATATAATATGTATATATTATTACAAAACAAATACTATACAAAATATAATGGCTGTCTATAGGTCCCTTTATTTCCAATTCGCTCATACCAAGCAATATAGAACAATTAATAGTAAACATTACAATTATACAAGTATTAAAAAAGTACACAACTACAAGACTAAATTCAAACACAATAGGCAAATCAATTTTCTTGATCTCACACCATAAAAAGCACTTAACTAACACTTGTTTTTAAAATATACAGACAAACAATGACAGACAATCACATTCACTTCATCTCGAACTACCCATCTTCACAGAAACTATCTGCTTTTAGAAGCATGATTCACTGATAACTAAACACACCATCGATGTAACCTAAAGGCTACATTGAAGAACTCAACATTCTGAAGTATCTATTTAGCAGACACAAAAGATTAACGTTCAAGAAATCTGGTAATAAACGCAACATAGAGAAAAATAAAAACAAAGATAAAATAGAAAATACATCATATTAACATATATAAACAAACAGTCTCAGAAAATAACTCATAAATTAAAACAACCTCGAGTATGTGTCCTTCCGAAAAAGAAAAATGAAAACAAACTTTACCATATAGAACACAATCACTAAACATAATGCCCTGGAATGTACAAACTGAGTTGTTCTGATTGCACAATATTCTACATTGGTCAAACAAAAATAAAAGAAACACTTAAAAGCCTCTTATAGCAACCCTGTGTTAACATTTGATAATCATCTCATTGATACAAATGATAAATCCACCAACAAAGTTGATATTCTACAGTTACACAAATAAGAACCATATCATAACACACTAGTCATTTTTAAATAAATAAATTTACAAAAACTTACAATGATATACTAAGTAAATGAACCAATTTCAAATCCAACACACATTTTAATGCCATATTCGAAATACGTTTTTGCCAAACTAAAAAAAAAACAACAACATTAGCTGTTCTTCACAGATGAGAATAGCCAGGACAAATCCCTAAAGGTGACTTCAAGAGCTATTAAAAATGTTATGATGTCATTTTTATAAACTGATATTTATTAAATCTAGTTCAACTTATTGTATAGAGTGTTTATACTTCTAAACAACCTTCTTCTATTGTATCTACTAAATAAGTATTATAAAATAGTTAAACTGCATTACAAATTAGGTAATTTTCATAAACATTTAATTCTTATTGTTTACAGGTGAATGCATTTGAAGTTGGACAAAACAACATCAGTATCAGAGCATTATATAATAAGATATACTTGTTAGCTCATGATTGTGTTCCAAACACTAATCATATTGATAATGAAGAATATAGATTGCATGTAAGAGCATCTACTAATATCAGACAAGGAGGACTCATAACTCTAAGCTATGCACACACACTTCAGGTATTAAGAAAACTCGATAAAATATTTATGAAAATATTTTGTGAGTGTTAATAGAAATTACAGGTTGACAAGACGAAGTTCATATTCGTGGAGGACCTCAGCGCTTGTTTGGCTACCAACAGAGATGTAGATCTAACACAACAGTACAATCTGGGCTTAGTCCTAGTGAGCAAAGTAACATACTTGTCAATCCGTTTAAAACAGTTACTATGTTTTTGGAACCTATAATTTCTTTGTGATTACATTAATAACACAGTTAAAAATATTAATTTAAATTACTGTATTCATACATTTAATGAATTTAACCTGCAGTTAATTAAAGTAATTTAATTAAATAAATGTTTTCACTAAAACGGCATCATAATTCATAGCATTATATTCAAAGCTGATAGTAATAATTTGGACATATAGGCCTACGAAGTGCAACAAGTTGGATATAGCTGCGGAATAAAAAATAAAATAATATTTTTATATTAATTTACTAAATAATTAAATAATCAATACTACCTTAATACAGACCTTAGCCAGTTTTGTTTGTAGTTTCCTTGAATTTTTTATTCAATGAATTCGATGACAAAGGTTTGTTTTTTGTTTATTATGTTAAAGTGCGTTATTTATGATTAAAATTCAATTTGTAGTTAGTCCTGGAAAACTTGCTTTTCAACGTACTTAAAAAAATTTTCATTCTTCATCTCTTTATGATAATCTTCTGTTTTTTCTTGGAATTGTACACTAAGAAAACATCATCTATAAATCCCATTCACCATCCGCATGAGCCACAATTAAATGGGCACCGACACTACTATTAACAAAAACACCTGGTACATCCAGTATCTTTTAACACATGAGTATGCACCCAAGTTTTATCTAAGTACAAGACTGATCTCTTTTGCTCAGAAGTTACATTTTTCTCAGATACCTATGAAAAAAATGCACATTTCACGATTACATCTCATTTACAAAAAATTAGTCTATATTTTTATACTTCCTGAATTGAAAATCCATCGATTTTATAATTTTCCTTAGCGTTTCTTTACTAGGAGCAATATTCAATTCCTCACAACAAAAAATGTGTAATCTCACGGCAGAAGTCGCAATTACTTTATTAGTACCACTGGAACGTGACTGTACATAGCAGTAGTTTGTAAACTCTCCAAATATGAACCTCACCATGTCGATTAGTATAGATATGGATCAAAGACCTGTTCTGTAAGAAACAAAAATATGCAGTCACAGAAAATTTCTAGTAAGTTGAATTCAAATGTAGCCCAAAGTTCATTAGACTAAAATAGCAACAGTCCCTAGTTCTGCTTATGTAACATCTAAAGTGTAAAACTTTTTTCAACTGATCAGACTACAGATGTGATAGATACTACTTTCATGATACTGTTCCAATACTAATAATGCAATTGTGTGATGCCTTTTAAAAGTTTTTTTAACATAATTTTTTTTTTTTTTTTTTTTTTTATGAAAAGGTATATTTTTTTGAATACTAAGTGTTTTTGTTAGATATGTATAACTTAAGTATAGAGCAGAGGCAGTGTTTAAAGCATTGTTTCTTGGCAAAAGAGGAGATGCTTTACATTATTTATCCAGTCTCTCTTGTAGCAGTAAGACATAAAAAGCATCTGAGACAAAAGATAGATAAGCCACAGTAACTTTCTCTGATAGTAATAATGTTCATTGTATAGAAAAACCCAGTGCTGAACAGAGTGAAGGTGTCATTTGTAATGTCACTAGTTCTGGCTTGCTTATGTATATTCAATAAATTGAAGAAGGCTTCAGAAATCATTCAGTGTAAACATGATATTGGATGTTAATTTAAATTAATTATTATTTGTTTTATTAAATTTATCATTATCCTGCTTTCTGAAAGATTTCATTCCCCTTCCTTTACTCATATTCATTTTTTTTAAACTGAATTTCTCTTGATAATCTAGATCATGGTAGTACTTTGTAATAAAATCTTGTCAATCAAATTTCTTCCAACCCACTTTTTATTTCTCTCAAAACAACGTCACTGATAAATTTCAATATCTCTCCTTAGATAATTTATTTTTTTGATTTAATTATGCTCTTAGTAAAGTAAATTAATCATACTCTTAATTTTTAAAAGTCCTACATTAATTATTTCATATACAAGTTCAAAATAATATTTTATGCTGATTGGAAAATAATAATACATTATTTAAATCACATCAGGAATGGGTAAGTGTGGTACTCCATGAATAAAAGAATGGATTGCCACTTCATTTTTTTGGATGGAAAGGAAGTCATAGCAAAACTTTGACCGGAATAATACCACAAGACACACAACTTATAATAAAATTTAAAAAAATGGTTTAAAATCATACTAATTTTGTAATAAATACATGTTTCAGGAAGGATATAAATAAAATCTACCAAATCTTCCTTGTCTACATTTAAAAAACTCAGATAAAAATTAGCACAATTTTTTTTTTGTGTAAGCACTAAGTCTTCAGTATTCTATTTTATATTGCAGGGAACAATGAAAAGAAGAGAACATTTAAAGGCTTCAAAATTCTTTGATTGTAATTGTGATAGATGTACTGATCCTACAGAACTACAAACATATATGAGTGCATTAAAATGTCCCAAATGTGAGGGAGGATGGGTATTGTCATCTCAGCCACTTAATCCTGTAGCTGACTGGCTCTGCACTAATTCTAATTGCCCTGATGTATATACTGTCATTGTAGAAAATGTGATTCTCCTAATGGACAGGTCAGTATTATTATTCTATTTTATTTATATTTTAATACTTAAATATTGTTTTAATTTATTAACTTTTTATTTTAAAAAATTTGAAAATTATGTATCAATATAAGCTGATTTAATCATTATAAAAACGTATACTCCGTGTCTCTTAATCCCATGAAAACATCATTTATCATTACAGAAAACTGATTTAAAGCACTTTTCTGGATCCTGTGTACAATTGTTTTTTTAGGGATGAATTAACCTAATAAAAAGTAAAAATATGGATCATATTAATATCACTACAATATTATTTTCAATAGTAAAGATAAATTTTTTTAATGGGAAATTGTATTTAAATCTTCTCAAGACATACAGTAACATCTGTTATTTGTTGGATCTTCTGCTACCAACACTTGCATTGGATGATATTTTTTATTAAATTTTATTCAACTTTATATTTACATACATGTTAAATATTTACATGGAAATATTTAATTTCATACCAAATTTCATACCAGAATTTAAAAAAAAAAAATAGTATTGTGTAGCAATTCATTGACAGATTAATATTGTTTCTGTAGAAGAAAATTTTTTAATTTTATTCTAGATGAATTGGTGGAAAGGCCTTTTAAATGGTTTGGTATTCTATTAAAAGTGCTATCCAATCATGTAATTCAACCCTTTGACATAAGTCGAAGTAGTGTATTGAGTTACATGAAAATGGTTTTCATGGTTTTCTTCTTTAGTTTGATAGACATGGATAGTGGTAGTTTTTAAAAATAAGTAACTATTGTTTTTTAAATGAAGATTATACATTCATAAACACAGTGTATGACAGAATGGAGTCCCACATTTTACAGGTTAATTAAAGAAAAATGGTAAAAGATATAAAAAAAATTTAATTTCTGAAAAGCATATGTAATATATTTTTTTTTACTTAGATTTTTAAAATTATGGCGGCCATCACGAACAACATAGACTCGAAGACGTTCCTGGAAGTTTTGTATCACTCTCTCCGGCATATGTCAAGGAATAGGGGTGGCAACCTCTCTTATTACATTCTTAAGTTGTTAAAGGGTTTGAGGCCGATGTTTGTAAACCATAAATTTCAGGCAGCCCCACAAAAAAACAATCGTGGAAGCTTAAATCAGGAGAGAGAGAGGAGGCCACTCAATATCGCCCCATAACAAAATCAGACTTCCCGGAAACATTTCTTGAAGAATGATATAAGAGTGATGATAGTGTGAGCTGTTATCATCCTTTTGAAAACAGAAGTCTTCTGATTCATCTTTTTGAATTCTGTCAACGGGCTAGAGAAAGTTTTCCAACATGTCACAGTATCGGTGATGCCACCCTCTTCAAAAACATATGGCCTCTACAATACCCAAAGTGCAACATACTGTCACTTTTGGGCTGTGAAGAGGTCTTTAGTGAAACTGTTGGGGTTTTTCCGATGCCAAGTACCAAAACACTTGTTTCTTTATGGTGCCTGAAAGATGGAAATAAGCTTATCTGTTGTTGTGGAGTAGTGACTCCACATGACAGACTCGGAGCACATCTGAAAGAATTCTCTGCCTTTCCCAGTCTTGCTCAATTCCAGTGCAAGCATCATTTTGTATGGGTGCAAATTCAAATCAGCCCGCAAAACTCGCCTCACAGATCGATCGGAAATCCCCGGTACAGAAGCATGTTTTCAAGTGGAGCGGCTTGGAGACTGCTCTAACAACAGCAACGTTTTCAGGCGTTCTGATGGCACTAGGATGGTCAGTAATGGCTGGTTGTCTCAGTAATGCAGAACCAGTTGTCCTTACATTTGCGATCCACTTCAGCATCGTTTTCCGATCTGGAATGTTAAATGGAAGTGCGTTATGAAATGCTCTTTGTGTCATGGATTCTGTGTTTTTTAAAGAAAGCTTTGATAACATAGACTCACTGTTCGTCTTAGCAATTATGATGCCTACTGACATCTTCCACCCGAGCGAAAGGGATCTCCTCCACCTATCTACCTTCTCCTCGCTGGTCAATGACCTTCAAAATGTCAGGTTCTGCTTCAACCAGTATAAACACATGGATGGTTAAAAGTTTTAATTTACTATATATTGGTTTACATGATTCATATTTATAAAAGCCAAATATTGATCTGCCATCCATTTTGTGTACTGAAAACTTGTTCTGATTTTTTGAGAGAACCCCAATGAAATCAATTTTGTCTCTAACAATCTGTTATCTAATAAAAAATCCAAAAATTGCGCACTGTGGGCAACAGAAATACTATCATTCTATCTGCTCGATTATCAATGTTACATCAACCAAAACACAATCCAATGATTTTGTCTATATTTAAAGTTAATGGTTACAATCTAACCAGTGAATAATTTTTTTAACTGCTAACATAGAATTTTCAAGTTCGTTTAAATAATTATCTTCCAATACAGTTGAGTCACCTGTGAAGAGGGTAGCAATGAATGATTCATTTTGAGGCAGATCAATAATAAACAAAAAGAAAAACAAGGAAATGAGGACTCTTACCTGTGCCATTCAGTATTTTACATCTCAATTGTAGTTTTTTATCAAAAGATGAAATTTCAACTACTTGTTTACAGTCGGTAAGATATGACTTTAACCAATTGTATGCAGCTCCTCTGGTACCATAGATACTAAGTTTCATCATTAGTAAAAAGTAAATATCTGGATAAAGTGCTTTTCAACAAAATAATGTTATTTTTTTGCTTTCCTTACTGCTACAGTAAAGTTTGCTGTAAAGGAATTTGTGTATTGTTTCAAAATTATGGGTACTCTGTTTTTTGATTTCTTATTTTTTTTAATTTTTCAAAGCCAATAATGAAAAAACAAAAGTATGATAACTATTCTGTATGAATAGATGCGTGGATGAATGAGGATCTACTTTGCTTAATATCTCTGGAGTAGATGAATGTATAATCATAAAATTTGGCATGGTGATATGTACATAAAGTATTGATATTAAAATTAAAAAAAAAAATAATCTAATAAATTGGACAAGAGAATAGAGTACTTCACTCTTAATCCTTACTTCTACCTAGGTAAGGAGCATTTTAGTGAAAACTTCAGAGAAGGATTTTTGAATTAACAGAAATTAAAAAAAAATTAACACTTCCGTATTCACCAAAATAAAAATCATTTTGTAACCATATCAAAAGATGATAAGCTTTATTTCGGATATAATACTGTTTTCTTGTTTTACAATCTTTACATAATTTTATGTCAGCAGCGTCATTCTACATTAAAAAACAAAATAATAATATTGATTATTTTGGCCTGTTATGAGTTGATTTGCTAATTATCTATAAAATTTATACTCAAAAGGATTTGTAATTTTAAATTAATAATTATCATAAAGGTTATTTAAAATTAAGGTTATTTTTATGTTACAGAATTCAAAATGAACTAGATTCAATTGGTATAAACAATATAGAAGGTCTGGAATCATTTCTCAAGCAATATGAAAGAATTTTACATCCTAATCACTATCACATGATAGCAGCAAAACATTCACTCAGTCAACTTTATGGAAAAATGTCAGGATACTTAATACATCAATTATCAAATGCTTTATTGGAACGAAAGAGGGATATATGTTTGGAATTATTAAATGTATTTAATAAAATTGAACCTGGTTACTCTCGTTTGAGAGGTAAATGTATTTAATAAACATATATTTTATTCTAGTTGTTATATAATTATTAATTACACTAGTCACACCAGGAATTGTCCACAAATAACAAAAAGTAATCATTTCATTATTTCCTGGAAGGATAAGAGAACTCAGAAAAGCTGAGTAGCATTACAAAGTACAAAATTGAATAATAAAAAAGAATGTTGGTTGTCATCTATGTTAATATATAAAAATAATAATTACGTGAAATAATAGTGCTGCAGTGGAGAAAGATAATGAATAAAATTAGCATAGAATAAAATAACAATTTTGAAGTCATTGACAACTAAATATTAATTTTGTTTCATACTTATTATGAAAAAAAATTAATATTTTCAGGTCATTAGACCTTGAAAATAGTTATTCAAAGCAAAAGCATGACAGCTTACAATCACTGATTAAATTAAAAAACCCATAAAAAAGACTACTATAATATGAGAGCACAAAACAGAAATGAAAGAAAACAAACAGTATAATAATCAATAAAAAAGTTACAACTACAAAAATTAACTACACTGAACAGGTACGATTGCATGGTGTAAGGCAGTGATTCCCAAACTGGGCACTGCGACGCCCCGGAAAGCCGCAAACTCTTCACAGGGGTAACGTGAAATATTGTAAAAGTTTCATAATTAATTGAACCAAGATATTTATAATTATTATTGATTTAATGTTAATAAACTAAAAAAATAAAGAAGATACACGAGTTTTATTTATTTTTATCTCTTACTTACAAGTAGTAATATTTTTACTTATGGTAGGGCACTATGGAAAAATTTTAATTGAAAACGGCCTGAAACAAAACAACTTGAAAAAGTTTGGGAACCACTGGTGTAAGGTATTTAATCTAATTCCTATATGAAGGGTACAAGGGAAAAAGGATTTTAGTCACATTTTAACAATTTTACAGAAGAGCTATTTTTTTTTACATAATCTCTAACTGTAAAAAATTAATTTTTTGAAATTTATATAATGATAAAGTGTTAATAAATAATGTTTTCTAAAAAATAAAAAAATAAAAATAAACAAATAAGTAAATCAAACAGAAAAATATAAAAAATATTTTTGTTACCTTGATACAAAATTTACATGCAAAAGAGGGATTAAGTTGCAAAAAGTAACATGTTTGTCAGTTTGACAGATTACAATAAATGAAACTACAGGTTAGTTATGAAATGAAAAAAATAATGTAAATAGCAGTGAAAATTTTTATTATTAATGTAATTAAATTAAAACAGTACATTTTTAGAAATACATTAAAATATAAAAATGAAGTTACAAATTAGAAAAATATTGGAAAAGTAATATTCAATAAATGTATAATATACTATAATGACTAGTTTCAACCTATTATTATTATATATTAACTATACAGTAGTGTTCTCACTATTTTTGTTTTTACTTTGCTGGTCTTAAAAAGATGAATCAGCAAATTTAATTAACTTTTGCAAGAATTAAATTTGAATTTTTATAGCTTATTCCATGGATAGAAATATACTCAACTCTTTTTATAAAAAGGTTAATCTTTATCTTTTAAATCTTTTATCTTTTTAATTGTAATCTTTTTATAGACCTGTCAATGAAAAATTTTACTTTATAACAAAAAATTGTATCTCTAAATATTTACACTGTTGACCCTATCTTTGCTGGTCAACAAACATTTATTAACTAACATAAGTAAGAATTCTGATCGTCACCACTGTTCATCTCATTAAAACACTTAAGAATTCCTATATTCAACTTTAATAGACTCAAAACATTAATTTGTTTTCAACAGCAATCATTGTTGAACTCATGACTAATCTAATATTTTTACTGATGTCAGTTAATCTGCCACCGATTCTTATGTTTCTATAATTTCCTTCTCTCTCACTACTACACATTATTATTGATAATATAAAATAAAAATTACTTATTAAAGATTAAGCCAAAAATAAATTTGAATAACAAGAAAAATAGCATGTGTTTACAATATAAAAATTTAGAGTAGCAAGAAACTAGGTTATCGTACGAGGCTGACTGCAGTCTAAATTGCATTATGAGTAATGATGATCTTCATGGAAATAGGATGAATTTCAGAGTATTGAGAATGAAACATAGATTTAGCTCCTTATGTTCAGTGAACTAATCTCCTCCTTTACCTGTATGAAATTTTAAAATATTTCTATTTACTTGCAACTGCTCATTTTTTCCTACCATAATTGAAAAGGACAATGCAGATCATCTTTAAGATTCTCACAATGCAATAAAACAAAAATCAGATAAAATAGATTAAACTTCTTTTTCCCAGTATCCTTCATATGTAATGCTGTTCTTTCAAAGGAACCTCTTTTATGTGCAGTTTATACTAAAAACCTACTTTATGCAGAATTTATGCTAAACCTAATAAGAGGTATTATAATTATTCTTAACCAATTTGCTAATTTTATAATTTGAATGAAATTTTAATACAGATGTTTTTCTTTGATTAAGCATTCAGTTGATGAAAATCAGAAATCATAACACCTATATTTTTTTAATATTCCCCTTGAAGTATCAACTATTTTGATTACTGATCATAGCTGTAATATCATCAACATACATAATTAATTTGTTTTTAGTGTTTAGTTCAGCAAGTTATTTATATAAACAAAGAACAGAAGTCCTGATATTGAATTCTATGAAAAATTCCTTTTTGAAATGTTTTGTAGGAACTATATATTAACCCACATTACTTAAAAAAAAAATACTTTCTTTTTTGTTAGATAAACAAGAACACAACAATTTAAGACTTCATTTCTAAATCCACAAACTTGTAAGTTTTTATGAAAAGTATTGTGGTTAAAACAATGAAAGGTCCTCTACAGATTACATAAAATTCAAACAGCAAACTGGAACGTTGATAGTCTTCATATCTGTGTTGGAAACTGAGATTCCTACCTTCAAATTGATTTGCATAAAGAATATTACTATCTTCGTGATACTTTATTATTCTGTAAAGAATTAACTTTTTCATATACTTTATAACGCTGGGAGAATTGTTATTGACTCTTTAACTCCTATAATTCTGAGATACTGATCTCTTTAGAATCAGGATCACCCTTTTTTACAGACAGGATTGAAATTATTTCAGATCAGGAAATACTACTGCGTTATCAAGAGCAAAATTAGTAAGAAAAGTTACTATTGATCTGCATACATACTGAGAGCAGGGTAATAATGGAGATATATCAGCTTAGCTGGGAGGTCTGGAGCGCTTTAATTGGTCTAATTTTTTTGAACTTTCTGTTCATTGCCAAGTTCAAACCTAGAAATAGTGTTTTAGATATTCCAGTAACTGGCCATATGCTCAACATATTTTTTTCCTAACAGGCCTGCAGAGGACCAAGCAAAAGGAATTGGAAAAGAAATGCATTTCAGATGGGAATGTACGCAACCATAATATATATTTAATAATGGTGGCAAACTTAAGATTTAATATTCTGATTTAAGAATATTCTTTGGAGATGCATTTTTAAATATTTTTTCAGATTAACTGAGTTTTTGCTATGATTGTTTTTGCAATTACAACTCTTAGTTAATAAAAAGTACAATACAATTTTTTCCTTTAATTAAACTCTAAGCAACAATTTTCAGCCACACAGATATAAAAAAAACATTTGTATAATAAAACAGCACCAAAACTGAAACTGATTATGGGAAAATTATGTATTGAAAGCTGTTTTGTAATTGGTTTTAGACTGTAACCTTATAAAATGTAGTTTTAAAATAATAATACAATTAAATCAGGCTGTAATTATAATAACTGTAATCAAACTTGTTTCAGGTGTCTTAATGTATGAACTTCATGCTCCAGTTATGATACTTTTAACAAGAAAATTTGAATCCAAGACTATATCAAAAAAGGATCTAAAATCTGAATTGAAGAAAGTTGCTAACTACTTAAAGGAATCTAGTGAAATTCTTTCTTATGAAACTGAGATTTCAACAGAAGGTATAATGGGAAGAGCTGCAAAAGAAGCATTAGAGCGGATTAAAGAGTGGAAATAATTATAAATAAAATTAGGATGTTTAATTATAATAATTATTAATATTTAATTAAATTGATAAGTTATTGTAAATAATATTTTATACACAGTTTGTTGACATCTTCCATTCCTATATTATTATGATTTAAACTTTTTTTAAATTTCCTCTTAAAAGTTTTAATCTTTAAAGGTCACTGAAAGATTAGAGCTATATTTAGTATTAAGCACTTTTTTTGAGGTTTTACTTTCTTCAGAGAAATGTTACTTTGTTTCACAATGGCAAAGAAAAATGCATCTGAAAAATACAAAAATTCACTATACAATGACAAAATTTATATACAGGGGAGAGGGAAATAATTTGGGAACTGATAATAGAGCTTGAAATAAGGAAAAACGTTCATACAAATATATGTCCAAAAACGCTTTGTTGAGTTACGGCTAGCAAACATTTCACTCAGATTTTAGTTTCTCCAGTAAAATGCAGTCATACTAAAATTTTTGAAGGGGTTATTTTTTTTTTTTTTTTGTCTTCAGTCATTTGACTGGTTTGATGCAGCTCTCCAAGATTCCCTGTCTAGTGCTAGTCGTTTCATTTCAGTATACCCTCTACATCCTACATCCCTAACAATTTGTTTTACATATTCCAAACGTGGCCTGCCTACACAATTTTTCCCTTCTACCTGTCCTTCCAAAATTAAAGCGACTATTCCAGGATGCCTTAGTATGTGGCCTATAAGTCTGTCTCTTCTTTTAACTATAATTTTCCAAATGCTCCTTTCTTCATCTATTTGCCGCAATACCTCCTCATTTGTCACTTTATCCACCCATCTGATTTTTAACATTCTCCTATAGCACCACATTTCAAAAGCTTCTAACCTTTTCTTCTCAGATACTCCGATTGTCCAAGTTTCACTTCCATATAAAGCGACACTCCAAACATACACTTTCAAAAATCTTTTCCTGACATTTAAATTAATTTTTGATGTAAACAACTTATATTTCTTACTGAAGGCTCGTTTAGCTTGTGCTATTCGGCATTTTATATCGCTCCTGCTTCGTCCATCTTTAGTAATTCTACTTCCCAAATAACAAAATTCTTCTACCTCCATAATCTTTTCTCCTCCTATTTTCACATTCAGTGGTCCATCTTTGTTATTTCTACTACATTTCATTACTTTTGTTTTGTTCTTGTTTATTTTCATGCGATAGTTCTTGCGTAGGACTTCATCTATGCCGTTCATTGTTTCTACTAAATCCTTTTTACTCTCGGCTAGAATTACTATATCATCAGCAAATCGTAGCATCTTTATCTTTTCACCTTGTACTGTTACTCCGAATCTAAATTGTTCTTTAACATCATTAACTGCTAGTTCCATGTAAAGATTAAAAAGTAACGGAGATAGAGAACATCCTTGTCGGACTCCCTTTCTTATTATGGCTTCTTTCTTATGTTCTTCAATTGCTACTGTTGCTGTTTGGTTCCTGTACATGTTAGCAATTGTTCTTCTATCTCTGTATTTGAACCCTAATTTTTTTAAAATGTTGAACATTTTATTCCAGTCTACGTTATCGAATGCCTTTTCTAGGTCTATAAACGCCAAGTATGTTGGTTTGTTTTTCTTTAATCTTCCTTCTACTATTAATCTGAGGCCTAAAATTGCTTCCCTTGTCCCTATACTTTTCCTGAAACCAAATTGGTCTTCTCCTAACACTTCCTCTACTCTCCTCTCAATTCTTCTGTATAGAATTCTAGTTAAGATTTTTGATGCATGACTAGTTAAACTAATTGTTCTGTATTCTTCACATTTATCTGCCCCTGATTTCTTTGGTATCATTACTATAACACTTTTTTTGAAGTCCGACGGAAATTCCCCTTTTTCATAAATATTACACACCAGTTTGTATAATCTATCAATCGCCTCCTCCCCTGCACTGCGCAGTAATTCTACAGATATTCCGTCTATTCCAGGAGCCTTTCTGCCATTTAAATCTTTTAATGCTCTCTAAAATTCAGATCTCAGTATTGTTTCTCCCATTTCATCCTCCTCAACTTCCTCTATAAAACCATTTTCTAATTCATTTCCTCCGTATAACTCTTCAATATATTCCACCCATCTATCGACTTTACCTTTCGTATTATATATAGGTGTACCATCTTTGTTTAACACATTATTAGATTTTAATTTATGTACCCCAAAATTTTCCTTAACTTTCCTGTATGCTCCGTCTATTTTACCAATGTTCATTTCTCTTTCCACTTCTGAACACTTTTCTTTAATCCACTCTTCTTTCGCCAGTTTGCACTTCCTGTTTATAGCATTTCTTAATTGCCGATAGTTCCTTTTACTTTCTTCATCATTAGCATTCTTATATTTTCTACGTTCATCCATCAGCTGCAATATATCTTCTGAAACCCAAGGTTTTCTACCAGTTCTCTTTATTCCGCCTAAGTTTGCTTCTGCTGATTTAAGAATTTCCTTTTTAACATTCTCCCATTCTTCTTCTACATTTTCTACCTTATCTTTTTTACTCAGACCTCTTGCGATGTCCTCCTCGAAAATCTTCTTTACCTCCTCTTCCTCAAGCTTCTCTAAATTCCACCGATTCATCTGACAACTTTTCTTCAGGTTTTTAAACCCCAATCTACATTTCATTATCACCAAATTATGGTCGCTATCAATGTCTGCTCCAGGGTAAGTTTTGCAGTCAACGAGTTGATTTCTAAATCTTTGCTTAACCATGATATAATCTATCTGATACCTTGCAGTATCGCCTGGCTTTTTCCAAGTGTATATTCTTCTATTATGATTTTTAAATTGGGTGTTGGCAATTACTAAATTATACTTCGTGCAAAACTCTATAAGTTGGTCCCCTCTTTCATTCCTTTTGCCCAGCCCGTATTCACCCACTATATTTCCTTCCTTGCCTTTTCCAATGCTTGCATTCCAATCTCCAACTATTATTAAATTTTCATCTCCTTTTACGTGTTTAATTGCTTCATCAATCTCTTCGTATACACACTCTACCTCATCATCATCATGGGCGCTTGTAGGCATATAAACGTTAACAATCGTTGTCGGTTTAGGTTTTGATTTTATCCTTATTACAATGATTCTATCGCTATGCGTTTTGAAATACTCCCCTCTCCTCCCTATCTTCTTGTTCATCACGAAACCTACTCCTGCCTGCCCATTATTTGACGCTGAGTTAATTACTCTAAAATCACCTGACCAAAAGTCGCCTTCCTCTTCCCACCGAACCTCACTAATTCCTACTATATCCACATTCACCCTATCCATTTCCCTTTTTAAATTTTCTAGCCTACCAACCTTTTTTAAGCTTCTAACATTCCACGCTCCGACTCGTAGAATGTTATTTTTTAATTTTCTGGTGACCCCTTCCTTAGTAGTCCCCACCCGGAGATCCGAACGGGGGACTATTTTACCTCCGGAATATTTTACCAAGGAAGGCGCCTCCATTATTGATATGTGAAAATGCAGAGAGCCACATTTTCTTGGAAAAAAGCAGCTGTAGTTTTCCATTGCTTTCAGCTGCGCAGTACTCAGAGGACTGAGTGATGTTGATACGGCCGTTTAAGTCATTGTGACTCACGCCCCTAACAACTACTGAAAGAACTGCTGCCCTCTTTCAGGAATCATTCCTTAGTCTAGCTCTCAACAGATACCTCTCCGATATGGTTGCACCTTCGGTCCAGCTACTCTGTATCCCTGAGCACTCAAGCCCCCTCACCAACGGCAAGGTCTCATGATTCATAGAAGGGGTTATATAAGGTGGTAAACTTGATTTTGTTTGAGTTTTGTGATCTGAAAAAGTGACTAAAATAGATTCCAGAACTGTATCTCCCGTAGTTTTCATAATATACAACAGAAAAATTTTGTGATAAAAATCATCTTTCTTAGGTTTGAAGTACAATAAATTTGTTAAATGACTAATAAATGTGTAAATTTTAATATTAAAACTTGCAGAAAAATTAATTTTGAGAATGTCTATGAAAAACAAAGAAAAAAAATCAGTTTTTATTATTAAAAACAAAACTTACAGAAAACTATGAATTTGTAAAAATAAAAAAAAAAACTTTTTTTAGTATAATAAATTTAGACCATTGAAAAATTACTTTTAATTTACTTTAAAAAAAATTCACTGTCGTTTATACTGAATTAATTTACAATAAATGTTCAAAAATTTCACCACCGACATCGATGCTTTTTTCAACTTGTTTCCTTACATTTTCTGTTGCCAACCTAATGATATCTTCGACATTCCTTGATGAGGGCAGCAGCACTGCATACACCTCACGCATTTCATCCATCCCCATAACCAATAACACTGATAAACATAATTTTTGTTTCCTAACATGCGATATATGATTTTAATCTGTTTTTTGATGCTGAAAACGAATATGAAGTCAGAATATTTCTATCACCCACCATTTTTGAAAATTTAAAATTTTAATTAAAGGATTTTTTCATTTTTCAACATAGTTAGCATTTTAAGCTCCTATATAGTATTTTGTTAGCTCATTTTTTATTGTTTAACTTTGTTAACATAATTTGTAAGCTATAAATAAACAATACTAGACAAAGAATTAAATCATATCATACTCACATATTATGACATCATATCTAATACTGAACAGTGAGCCTTCATGACAAGATTAATCATGTCTATGTAGGTCAAAACATGTAGCTGAAAACACAGCTGTGTTGTTTGCATTAAGCACTGGATTTAGGAATGAATTAATTATGTTCAGTCTTATTGCTGTCTTAGGTTTGTTAACAGTGCAGTGTCATGATGTCTTGAAATTGTGTAAATGATGTGGATGCCTAAA
The DNA here is from genome assembly GCF_047948215.1 of Lycorma delicatula. Lineage (NCBI taxonomy): Eukaryota > Metazoa > Arthropoda > Insecta > Hemiptera > Fulgoridae > Lycorma > Lycorma delicatula. The sequence goes on from NC_134455.1 coordinate 178,715,461, forward strand.
GTATGTAAAGTATGTGGTGAGTTTACCAAAAAATCAAATAGATAAAACATTACACCTTTAATTAAAAAATCATATCGTTTGTACTTTCAATATAAAATTGGTAATCAGGATAACACGTCATATAGCACTAATTGTTCTGTATATTTAAGAGGATGGCTGATAGGTACATGGAAGGCTTTGCCATTTAGTGTACCTATGGTTTGGCATGAACCAAAGGATCGTGTAATCGATTGTTACTTTTATTTAACAAGTGTGACTTGAATTTCTAAAAAATCTAAACATACTGTAAAGTATCTTTCATTGCAATCTGCAATTACTGAGCCACCTGTGAATGTGTTTCAAAAGCAGCGATGAAGAATTAGGCAGTACTGAAAAAGACAACAATGATTTTGATTTTTAATTATTTTCCAATAAGCCACATCTTATATCACAAGGTGAATTAAATGACCCTGTTAGGGATTTCAATTTATCAAAAAGTCATGCTGAACTGTAGGTTGAAGACTGCAAGGTTGGAATTACTTAAAAAAATACAAAAATTTTGGGCTTTTGAAGCCGACAAAAAGAACTTTCTCAGTACTTTATTGATGAAAATAATTTGGTTTATTGCACAAATATTGATGAGCTTATGTTTCATTTAGGACAAATCCATAAACCTGATGACTGGCGCCTCTTCTAGATTCATCCATGTATAGTTTAAAAGTGGTTCTACTACACAATGATAACAAATATCCTTCGATACCAATTGGTTATGGTATTAATCTGAAAGAGATGTACGATGTGATGAAAGACGTTCTTGAAAAAATAAATTATAAAAAACATAGCTGGTGATTTGAAAGTTATAGCTATTTTGTTAGGCTATACTAAGTACATGTGTTTTCCTTGCAAATGGGACAGCCAAGCTAGGGAAAAACATTATGTTACCAAAAAGTGGAAGAAACAAGACAACTTAACTCCAAATGGGAAAAATATTATTCATGAGCCCTCAGTAGAACCCAAAAAAAAAATTTTACCCCCTCTCCATATCAAGCTAGGACTAATGAAAATTTTTGTAAAAGCAATGAAGGATAGCCCCAGATTTTTGTACATTGGGCAGAAATTTTAATATGTAAGTAAAGGAAAAATTAAAGAAGGAATATTTGTTGGTCCTTAAATAAGAGAGTTGGTCAAAGATGATGTATTTAACTTGTGTTAAATAATGTAGGAAGTGCAGCTTGGGCTTCATTTAAAGACATTTGCAAAACTTTTCCAAACAAAAATCCAACAATTACCACGATACTATTAATCAATTCCTTAATTCATACAGAGCTATGGGATGTAATATGTCTTCTTTGAAAATACATTTCTTCCATTCACATCTGGAATTTCTCTTGGACAACCTTGGAGACATTAAGTGATGAACACGGTGAACGTTTCCACCAAGACATTTCAGTGATGGATAGCCGCTACAAAAGGGAAATGGAATACTAACACGCTAGCCAAATACTGTTGGACATTAATTCGGGATGTGCCTGAGGCTATTTATAAAAGAATAGCAGCATTGAAATCTTTTCAACACAGGTATGGCCATGCAAAATTATAAATTTTACAGATTTTAACTATATTTTCCCTTAATTTTATTTGAAGCGTAATTTATTTAAAACTAAGGGTGATAGAAAAATTGTATTTACAGATCTGTATGCAAAAAAGGCAATTCAAGAAATGGTATCACACTTAGAGAAACAGTAAACAAATTTTTTTTTGTCTATCAGTGTAGTGTAAGGGAGTAAGGTCTAATGATCTAAGTGCCCAATTTACCAGCCCTCTACGTCCAATCCATTAACCAGTAAACATCTAAGAGTTGTCTTCTCTATCATTTATGAAGCATGTTAATGCTCCATCAAGTTGATAGTATATTTCAATTTGTTTTGCCAATAAGAAATTTTCCAGTACTGTAAGAAAATCATTTAAAAATTTGAGATAATTTCTCACGTTAACATGTTCTAGTATGAAAAGACCTACTAATTGGTTGTCAATCATGCCACATCAAATGTTCACCAAAAATTATAGCTAGAGATTTTATTTAGCTGCAACATGAAGGTTTTTTCAGAACGCCAAAGTGAATTCCTTATGTTGTTTATACTATTATGCGTGAAAGTAGTATCTGAAAATAGTAAGAACAGAATTAAGTGGTAATTAATCCATTGACAAAACTGCAGTCATCCGGCATGGTCATCAAGCCGAAGAAGTAACTTTCTGAACATGATAAGGATGCAATCAGTGAGCATGTAATGTCCTCCATACTGTACTTTTGTAATTTTAAGGTGTATCAGCTGAAGAGTGTTTTCCCTTTTATCACTATGTACTAGCTGATGTTCAAATGAAACGTAAGCACAGGGAAGTGTAACATTCTCAAAAAGAGTATAAAAATTCTACAAAACACTTCACGGTTTGAAATACTCGTCCAGAATACCTAGATCGGTATTCTTTCACCGCCGCTGAAGCACTTCTATTGCAGAAGCTGTACACCAGTAAATATAATCTGCATGAGTGAAGAGACAGTATATTTTAAAACAAATTTCACTTTTTTAAATTCAGATTCAATTGAAAAAATGTAGGTACAATTTAAGAGTAACATTTGTTTCTCAAAAATAATTAAAATATACAGAATTATGTCAAAAACAACTAAAACACCCTAACGTTTTAGTTGTACTATTCATTGTTATCACAATGAATAGTATTGAAATTAATTTTGAAGTATACGATTATTATTGCCAACTTAATTTTTCAAAGGTCTAAATTTACTGTACTAACAACAGCTGTTCTTAATTTTTACAAGTTCATAGCATTTTTCTGTTAAATTTGTTTTTTAATAACAAAAGTTGATTTTATTTTGTTTTTCATTGATTTTATTACATCAGGTTTCTAAGAATTAAATTCTCTAAAAGTTTTGATAATAAAATTTGTACATTAGTCATTTTGGCATACGTTATTGTACTTCAAACCTAAAAAAAAATATGTTTTTCATCACCTAATTTTTCTGTTTTATGTTGGATATGATGAAAACTATGGGAGATACAATTCTGAGACCAGTTTTATTTGATTTTTCAGATCAAAAACATAAACAAAATCAAATTTATTCCTTACATAACACCTTAAAAATTTCATTATACCCTCATTTCACTGGGGGGGCCTGAAATTTTTCACTAGCTGTAACTTGATACAAAATGTTTTTGGACATTTTTTATCGATGATTGTAGAATGTTTTTTCTTATTTCAAGCTCTATAATCAGTTCCCAACAAATTACATTGGTCACCAAAATTTAATTTTTTGTTTGTTAAATGAGAGTGAATGACTGATTCTTATAGTATTTTTTATGCTAATTTCATATAAGTTAATCCATTTTTTCTATCAAGCTCAGTTTTTTGCAATTGAAATTTCTTTTGAAATAAAGAAAGGAAGGTGAACATAATATGACAATTCATTACATTGTATTTTGTACTCACCTGAAATCTATTTCTTTTGGATTTTCTGCTGTAGGTAGAACCATTTTTAGACTCCAACAGTAGTCAGCTAACATTTTTGGGTTCCATTTTCCCTGTTATCATGTTTATATTGTAGATATCTCTTGGTAAAAGCATTCTCCACGTTCATCACTGATAGAGCTGAGATTGTTAGGAAAAAAATTCAATCCCAGATCACTAATTAGTTTTTCTTATTTGTGGGACAACAAATATACCTTTCTTTATTTTAGCATCGCTTTTATTAGGGAATTTGTTTTTTAGAAACTGTACACCCTGCACCAATATGATCTATTGCTGAGTATTTAACAGTATGTCTAATTTTAGCTGTTATCGTAGATATCTTTATTACACAAAAATAACAGTCTGTTGTGTGACCCTTCAGTTCTCTCCAAACCATTGGAATTGCAAATGGCATGTGACGAGATCCAATTAGCCAACCACAGAACAATGTTACAGAAACACAGCAAATATGAGGAACCAAAGATCTAGAAAACTGAATGTTACACACATGAGAACTCGCACTTGAATGAGAATTAAAAATGTTTCTCTAGTCAGCATGACAGTTTTTATAATAAGATGAAAATAGTAAGAATGAGTGACATTCTTATTCATTTTAATTAGTGTGTAATTAATATCTAACAAATCAATGGGGCAACAATTAAGGAACTGTAATAAATAAACAAAAACTATTTAGTTCATAAATAATATAATAAAATACGTTCACAAAATCCTATGCCTATAGAGTTCATGCATGATACTACCCGAAAATAAGTATGGTAGTTACAAAAAAAAAACTAAGCCTGAGAAGAATCCAGATTTAATATTTGAAATCAGCATGAAAAATACTATAGGAACTAATTATTCACTCTCATTTAACAAAATCATTGTTGATCAGTGTGAACTAATTTTGAATTATAATTCAAAATTATTCACTTTCAAATTAGTGGAAATTTCACTTTTAAAGACCATTTGTAGGTAATCAGTAGCACCTTGTACAGCTGCTTTCAATTAACATGATAGTAAATACTAAGGGCATAGGGAATGTTTCATTTAAAAGTTTCTTAAGGGGAAATGAAATTTCCCTTTTTATTTTCTTCTGTTGCTTATGAATATTGTCATCCATTGTTACTTATACAATTTTAAAATGTCACAATTTAAAAGCAAGTTAGGTGAAAGGAGTAAACTATAGAGGTTAATATTCAATGTATTTAGTTATTTAAAGGAAACCCACCAGGTTGGTCTAGTGGTGAACGTACACGCCTTACCAAATTAGCTGATTTGGAAGTCGAGAGTTCCAGCATTCAAGTCCTAGTAAAGTCAGTTATTTTTACACGGATTTGAACACCAGATCGTCGATATTGGTATTCTTTGGTGATTGGGTTTCAATTAACCATACATCTCAGGAATGGTCGAACTGAGAGTGTACAAGACACTTCATTTACACTCATACATATCATCCTCTGAGTTAAACAGGAAAAAGAAAGAAGTTATGGTGCGAATGGTAACATCTTGGCCTTTCACTTGGAGATCCTAAGTTTGAATCCCGGTCAGGCATGGCATTTTCACACATGCTACAAATCATTCATCTCATCTCATTCTCTGAAGCAATACTTAACTGTGAACCCAGAGATTAAAAAAAAAAAAGAGAAAAAAAATTATTTAAAGGATGAGTAGGAACTCTCTCTGAATAATGTAGTTGAAAAAACAGTGACTGCAACTGGAGTTAGTACAGCACTGTTTGGAGAATTTATCATGAATCTAAAACATTATGCCAGAGTCATTTTTCACACCAAATATTAATAGAACAAGGAGAAAAACCTAATAGGTGGTAAACAAATTTAATGTAAATGCTGTTAGGCAAATTATTAATGATTTTCACATAACTGAAAATAAAAAACCTATTGTAGACTCTGTTTACAACAAGGTTATTAAAGATCTAAGTTTCGTTGAAAGTAAAATACAAAAATTTGGGTTTCAAATGGAGGAAAACTCATAACAGATTCTTTTGAAAAACATGATATAAGACTGAAAAGCATTAATCTTCAAAAAAGTGTGATACAGTATTATGAAGACTGTTGAAATATTGCGTATGTAGATGAGAATTGTGCATGTCTACAGCAACTAAACAACCAGTAAAGCTTGGACAAATGATAGTAAAGAAGGCTATTTTGTACAAATTTCTAAAGGAAATTGTTTAGTTATAGTTAATGCTGGTGGAGAAGCTGGTATTGTTCTGAAATGTTTGTTAACATTTAAGTTAGGCTTGACATCAACAGACTATCATGATGACATGAATTATTTTTATTTTAAAAAGTGTGTTGAAGAAACATTAATTCCCAACTTGCCAGATGAAACTGTTATCATTCTTGACAATGCGCTGTCATAATGTGATTACCAACCCCTTCTCAATTCGAATACCCATAAGGCTGAAATGCAAAATTGGTTGGGAAAATGAAATTCCATTTCCAATGTCAATGTTAAAATCAGAGCTGTATTGACTTGAATAAATTGTGAAAACTAAAATAATTAAATATAAAATTGATGATTTTTTAATGAATCAGAAGGTCATATTGTACTGCGATTACCGCCTTATCATTCACAACTGAACCCAATAGAGGAAATATGGTCAGAGATTAAATTTCATGTAGGCAATAACAATACTGACAATACACTTGAGGCTGTTGAAAAATTTTTAAAAGAAAAATCTGAAAACTTTATATCTTCACAATGGCAACATTGTTGTAATCATGTAAAGGAAATTGAAACAACTTTATGGAAAAATGAGCATGTAGTGGATGTTGTTGTAGATAAATGAATTATTAATTTAGATGATTGAGATTCATCCATGAATGATAAATAAAAAATTTTGTGTTCAATTTGTTAGTTGCTGTTATGTATTTTTTTTTATAAACGTTTTATAAATTAAAAAAAATCAGGCTAGACTAGCTAATTTCTAGTTTTATATTTTGTTCTTAGGTCATTTATGTTTAATTTGTATTCAAATTTTGTTAATAAAAAACATTCGTTGTTCATTAGATGTTATTTGCCTTTTTTATTATAATTACAGATTTAAAAGCACTGATCACAAATCACCTGATGAAAAAGCTAATCTTAAAGTTCTATTTAACCAGTCTATCAAGCTAATTGAAAGCAACTGTATTTCTCAGCAATTAAAATGAAGTACTGCTGACCAGTAACTATATTGTTAATCATAGCTCTCTCATAAAAAGACCTTAGGTCTCATAAAACCTAAGGCCTATCCCTTAGGTTAGTAATCAGATACACTTAATCTATGTTATTTGATTTTTGTTTTCATCAAATTTTGTATAATTAAATTTTCTGAAGATCATGGTTTTTGTATGCGTCATATAAAATTTCCATGTTGAGGTTAATGATCAGTATTTGAAAAAAAATTTTTCTCTTAATGTATAGTGCCCGTATTTTTTGGATATGCAGTTAATATTCACTTGGCCTATTGATACAGAATTTTTGTGCATCATTGTGCCATGTGATTTGAAATCAATGTTTGATTTCTGTATTTCTGGGTCACTGTCGGTAAGGGTTTTGTTGGGATTCTGTAAAATTCTACTGAAGAAGATGCTGCTAATTTTCCTGTGAAAGAACTTTCAGAAAAAATTTCCAGTATTTTATAAGTAAATGATTTAATATATTTAATAACTTTTAAAATCAATTTTTTATGTTTGCTTTTCTATTAAAAAAAAAAAAATCACAAAAAATTATATGTAATATACTTCCAACTTCCTAACTTAAACATACTTTAAATACATGACTGAGTTTTTGCTACAGTTAAATTGTAAAAAAAAGGATGAAAATAATTATTAAATGTAACACCATTTATAAATTTATTTCGTTTCAATATTAATATACATAATCTTTTCATAAAAACACGACTAGCTGTTATTTAAATTAATTCATTTATATTATAAAATATATCTATCATAGAATTAACTTAGCAACACATTATATTTTTTCTATTATTAATTGTAGATATTATTTTAAAAATAATAAATATACAAAGAAAACCATACAAAAAAATCAAATAAAAAAATGTTTATTTAAAATTAAAGAAAAACAAATATATTTATTGTATTGACCTTCTATCCATGAAGTGTAGAAGTCTAACATGCTTAACTGCAACACATACATTTTTAATGCAACTTGATAGACAAAACAGCAGAAGTGAAGTGTTACTTTCATCAAAATAGTAAAGTTTATGTGGATTATTTTGAAGTTACACTTTATTATATAGTGATTTGTGCTTTCGTTTTATGGCCCTACATTTCTTAAAAACGGCAGATTAAGAAAGATTAACAAGGTTAATTTATTAAGAAAAAGGTTTGTGAAATATTACAAATAACACAGTGAAGTAAGTATATGGTTTTTTAACATAATTCTTTCACAAAACTGAAAAATGAAATACAAATATTCTGCTTACTTATTTTTTTATTATTATTATTATTAAACAAGTTAATAAAAAAAAATACCAACAAAAGCTAAACAATCTTTTATTACTAGTATTTTAGAGGAGTCTAGGGGATCTGACTTTACTAAAAACAAAATTACCTTCATTATTATTATTAGATTACTGTACAGCCACTGGACAGGAAACAGATCCTGACATCGGTCTTTAGACCTCCCTCACCCATTACACTAAGGATGCACTCAACAAATCCTGGCATTCTTAACATGAACTTAGTCGGGTCTGACCTACACCAACAAACTTAAAATGTGATGTTACATAAGATTAAAAATATTATTACAAGAGATATCTCTAAAGTAAAGACCACCGAGAAATTTCTCTCTTAAGGTTAGTGAACTTGTGTTGTTCATGGCCACACTACTAATGTATACACTGCATTGTTTTCTGTAGTCACGTTGTAGTATCTTTGATTACGTATGAGTTATTATGTTATAAAATAAATAGGAAAATTGATGTTGCCACTGACTGTGAAATACATGGAGTCACATGTTTTTTAAACCATCAAATCGTTAAGCCGGCTAAAATTCATAGGCAATTGGTTGTTGTGTATGGTGATAACGTAATGAATGAAAGAAATGTCTAAAAATAGTGTGAAATATTTTAAAATAACAGAATTAATGTGCATGATGAACGTTCCGGGAGACCCTTGATAATCGCAGAGGACTTGCTAAAACACATTGATGATGAAATCCGAAAAGATCATTGCTCAACGATTTTAGACCTGGCCCTTCTTTTTCCTGATGTTTCAAGAGCTGTTATTGGGCACATTATTCATGACCATTTAGGCATCAGAAAGGTTTGTGCATATTGGGTGCTGCATGTCTAAATAGAACGTCACAAAAAAATCTGAATGGGATCTGCTTTGGAATTTTTAACGGGCTATACAGAAAAAATTGATGAGTTCCTTAATTCAATTGTTGCCGGCGATAAGACATGAATTTCGATGACAAGCCAGACAGAAAACGACAGTCAAGTGAATGCCATCATCTTCAATCAAGACTGACAAAGGTCAAGCCACAGTCATTTGGATGCAAACTGATGGCCACAGTCTTTTGGGATTGGTTTGGCACATTGCTGATTGTTTTATGTCATATGGAACGATTATAAATGCAGAAGCCTACTGCAAAACTCTACATAAATTACGGCGCACCATTCAAAATCAGTGATGTGGGCGGCTGACTGACAGCGTTGTCCTGCTCTATGATATGTATGTCCACATGATTTACTGAGAACATTTGGATGGGATATTTACGATCTCCCATCATACAGTCCGGACCTACCTCCTTCTGATTACCATTTGTTTGGGAAATTGAAAGAATTTTTGACTGGTAAGCAGTTCATGGGTGATGATTAACTTAAATATACTGTTAATCAATGGCTATTTAGCCATTGATTACTGGTGGCAGAGCACAATTAAGGTATATCGAAGGTGGTGTATCACTACAATAAACATCTTAATTCATGTGGCGATTATGTAAAAAAGTAGTTCAAGATATATAGTTTAAGAGAAATAAAAAATATTTATAAAGTTTTCAGAATAGTTTTTTACAATAAAGCGATCTTTAGTTTAGAGATAACCTCTCATACATTATTTGAACTGTACAAATGAACCAGAGTAAACACCAAATAAAATGTAATGGCAACATTTTGTTTTTATAAGACTACTAATTAAACAATGAAGGATAAACAAAATACTTTAGAAATAAATTCAATAAAAAGTCAGTATTAGAAATTTAGTACCCTTATAATGAAACAGATTTATGAAACCAGTAAGCAGATCATTTTGGAAATGAATTTTGTATATGTTTATAATGATACACTTAATGGACAGATGATCTAATTTATTCAATTGTTAATTACTTAGTCTAACTAATTAATGATATAATATTTCATTAAATATAACAACCAAACATAATTAATACACACACACACACACTCATATGTGTGTGTATATATATATATATATATTATTACATTAAATATATAATAAATATATAGTACAACAAAATATTAAGATTAAACAATAATATTTTTAAAAAAATCATAATTGCCAACATTTCATAATTGAATACTTTATAATAAATAAATCAAATAATAATTTTATTAAATTATTTATTACCCATTTAAGACAATGAGAAATTAAAAAATATTTTAAAAATCTGAGTAAAAATCACAATTTGTAAAATGAGTAAAAACATATTTTAGATAAAAAGATTACAAAAACTGGCAAGTATGGAAAATATTAATCATATTAGCATATATATTAAATAGCAATGTACATAAGTATTAATAATGGCATATACACAAATAAAAAAAAAATTCTATTTAAAAAACATCTCTTACAAGATTAGCACAAATTAAACACCAACAATAACTTCTTTTTAATTTAAAAAAAAACAAAAAAAAAACATGTAACTTTCAATGCTTTTGCCAGTGTTATGCGTTATAATTTGATAAATAAAGTGAACAGGTATGTCATACATGGTTTGAAAAGTTCCTGAGTTTTATTTCTATCATAGACTTCAGGGTTCAAAGACTGATACATGTTTCTTTTTTATGATTGTGGAACCATTCATAGACATAGATCTACACATATGATTTTATATATATGTATACATATATTTCAGTTCTGCTATTCCAATGAAGTTTCTACTATTTTAATGATTTAAAATTTAAAAAATGATGTGTATAAAAAAGACAATGTTTACCGATGATATGACAGATCTTGTACACGATCTTAATATAAATATTGTAAAGTATGAAATTGTTGACACTGTTAAATGTAATGAATGAATACTGACTAACATTCTTCTTTTTGTTTTGAGGTTGAAATCTGGATTGTGAGTTCCTACATCAAAACAATATCAATTTCTGAGAAAACTATGAGTTAATTTTAAATGACCACATATTGATAAATTCAGAATAAACAAGAACAATATTATTCATCTTTAAAATATTTCCAAAGATTTTATGGTTATTAAACATCATACCTGTTTTATTTAGATACGCTACAATCAATTGAGGTAGTTATAATGGTATTTATCTCTTTTTAAGACATCAGCTGAATTTGTAATTAATAATTTAGGATATTAGAACACCTTGAAGATACTGCAGATTAAAAAGGTGATCTCCTGCTTTACCAACAATATATGATTTTGAAGTGGGCATATTTTGTTAAAAAAATTGTAATTTATTCAAAGAAAGTTTGCTTTGGCCCATTTATAATACTACTCACAATACTGATTTGTTATAATATTCTATACTAACAGAAAAACACCTCTAAAAAAAGGTTCATTTAATAAGGGAATAAAGATTTCCTTCCTCCTTTCTAAAAAGAAAAGCTTAAATTACCTAATTTATACAGTAGAAAAACAATAGTGTGCATGTTGGTGAACATTTCTGCAGACATTGTAAAGCTTGATTTATTATAAGTTTTTTAGAAATATAATACCAACAAAAAAAATAATAAATATAGATGGTGTTGTTCTTAAATACCAGTTACTACCAAAGCACCAGTTAATTTGAATCTAGAGAGGAATTCAGCTTCATTATAAATTGAACTTGAACAACTGTTTCTAAATTAGACTTTGTCAAAAACTAAAATTATTTTTCTATCAGGAATTATCTATCAATGTAGTATATATATATATATATATATATACATTTCACTCGTTATTAATGTTGTAATATAAAATATTATAATCAGTAAATCTACTTTCAGCTAACTAATCAGTAGCAAGGGCTTGTTCCAGGTATTTTTTAGCAATAAAATTTAAAAAAAATAAAAATAATTTCTGATTTTATTTAGGAGTATTTAGAAAAAAATACATAATAATATTATTACCTATTTTGTAGTTGGCCACACCTATAAGAGTCTATATGGTATTTAATACATTTTTGGCGTTTATCAATATTATGTTTAAACATGCCTATATTGCCTGCCAATTACAAACCATGTTCAATTTCTCTTGGAAAACAAATAAAGAGGTTCTTCAGTGACTCTCAAATTGGATGAGGATTAATTCCTAATTTACATCTAATGGTGGATTTAATGAGATGATATTGGTTATTATTAATGAAAAATATTAGGTAATGTTAAATAAGTTAGTGAATTAGAGTATTACATTAAAATATTTTTTTCTTTTTGCCTGATTTAATATCATGACAATTGAAATTTGGCTGTCTGTTTCTAACATGTAGTCAACACAAAAAAATGTCTTCTCTTTACAGAGAGCCAAAATAACTTTTTTTATTGAAAATCTTTTAAATTTATATCAGCTATCAGAAAAAAAATGAAAAAACATAAAAATAATTTTTAAACATAATCTCTCAATGAAGATATGGAATAATATTGAAGTTCCCAAAAATGGGGAAACAGACAAAACAGTACATTTGTGTGTAACGTTTCACAATTCATACAGGTTTTCTTCAAATAAAATGAATGTCATAAAATATCACACAAAAGAAGAAAATATATTATGTCAATTTTTCCGATTCACTGTTATGTAAAACTGAACTTAAAACAGTTTAAAGTTGTAAAATTGAATTTTAAAGCAATTTGAGCTTTATTCATGATGCTCACTAATAATTTATGATATACTATGTTCAAATGTTTTTTATTTATTATTTGTTTCTTTAAACAAATATTAGTTGAAAAAATATAAAGAGTGAATAATTTTAGTTAGTTTTAGATAAATTAATGAAAAAAAGGAAAACTTATTACATTAAAAAAGTAACATAAAACTTAAATTAATTGTTAGATTAAAATAATTAACTTAAAATAATCAATAAAACCAAATTTAAAAATATAAAATATTACACCGCAATAATGTTAACATGATGAAAACATTATATAAATACATGTAATAAAAAAAAAAAACTGACTAGATGTACCTAGAGAATGACATTAAAGATGTGCATTCAAGTACTTTGGCTTAAGGAAAAAACAGAGAACAGCTTTATTAAAAAAAAAAAAAATAAAATTTAAAGAGAATGCTATTAATGATATCAACAACTTCTGCAAACCATAATTTTTATTTTTTCAAGTAATCAAAATATGTTACCTTACATTATGGCCAAATAATAATCTTTAACATATATTTGCAAAATGCAAAAACTTTACTCTTTTATTGAAAACATTACATTCAAATAAATATATATGATACATTAACAATGATATATATATATGAGGGTCATGTGAATAATAATCATGTACATCACTTTTGTGTCAGCCTGATGATCCTAGCTGATTTAACTTGTTTGTCATATTTTTAGGTTAAATTTAAAAAAATTGTGTTATCAATTATTTGGTTTCATAATGAAAAAAATACATGACCATGTAAGATTCACTGACAGATCAAAAAGTCTATAATGCTATATAAATGAATCAAGAGATGATAATATGGTGTTGAAAATTTAATGCAGGATAAAAAGGTCTATGATAAAAATGTGTGTGCTAAGCTAATATTACAGATTATGGATGTCAATAGATGACATCCATGAAAAATTTCTACAACTTTCTTGAGTAGAAATTGAGAAAATTTTCATTTGTTTTAGGTAAATTTATCAAATATAGGCTCTACTCATGATTACTGATTAATATAAAGAAAAGCATATGGGTGACATACTGTTGTTTTAGGATCAACCTGAAATGAAATGAGGCAATACGCTATCGCGTTTATTTCAGATTTCAATTCCAGTTTAAACACACATCCTTGATTCAGAAGTTATGAGAAGTCTTAGACATCAGATATGTGCATTTGGTCCAATCTGAATTTAAAACTGTCTGGATTTATTGTTAAAGGAAAATTAGTTTGAAAATATATAAGAAAAATGAAAGATAATCAAAATGTAATGGAAAGGAGGATAATCATAGAAATCTTATTAAACATTAAGGTGGGGGAACAGAGTGTATCAGAAATAATAGTATTTTACTATTTAGAGAGTAAAATTGCAACAGATGAATAAAGTAAGATAGACCAAAAGCATACAGAAGAACTGCGCATGCGACAAATTCGTACAAGTGACAGCATTCGAGTTTCTGTAGACATATTAGTCTGGCCGTGGCCTTCGTTTGTATAACATCTGTTTTTCTTTTGCCAAAAAAATGATGTTTTATTGGAGCACAGGTTTCTGAGTGGTTTAAGCGCTTCCTAGAGGTCTAAGACGACGTTGAAGAGGTTGATTGTTTTTTTCTATATTCACGGGACTGTGTACCTTTACTAGGTTCCTGAAGGTCAAACTATTAATCAACATTACTACCTTGAGGTCCTTGCTCAACTCCATGAAAAAATAAGAAAAAACGACCTGAATTGTGGAAGAACAAGTCATGGGTTCCTCATCAGGACAACGGACTGGCTCACACTGCATTGTCTGTCAAGATGTTTATAGCCAAGTATAATATCTCAGTGTTAGACCATCCACCTTATTCACCTGACTTGGCACCATGTGACTTTTATCTATTCCCCAAGGTCAAATCTGTATTAAAAGGAACAAGATTTCAGAACGTTGAAGCTGTGAAAGCAGCATGCGTCATCAAAGAGCTCACAGAAGAAAACTTCTAGCACTGTTTCGAACAATGGAAAATTCGCATGGAGCGTTGTAGGGATAGAGGAGGGGTGTATATTGAAGGGGATAATAACTATAAATATGAAAATAAATTTAAAATAAAACATTTTACAGCATTAGTCTCATTATTTAATAGTCACAACTCGTATATTACTGAATATGTATTATTGAGTATGTATGCTGAGGTTTTAAAAATTAGCACAGAGCAGGAAAGAATGGAAAATATTGGATAATTAATATTGATATTTGAAACAATGAAGTGACTGTGTCAGATAATTTAGAATTGCAGGTGAGGTGTAACTGTCTGCTGCTGTGAGACTTTTTTTGTGATAATGCCTAACCAACATTAACTTCTAATTTTAAACACCTGCTCAATATCCTGGATTTGGCTCCTAGCGATTTCCATGAGTTTATTAAACTGAAGAACTCTTTAATTATGTACATGCTTTTTGAGCAATAAGCAGCTTTATGTTTAAATTGATGAACTGATAATGAATGAGTCTAATGAAGATAAATAAAACCTTATTATTAAGATTGTAAATGGCGACATGGAAAAATGATTAAAGATACATAAAGCAAAATAACAAATTTTTTTAAGAAATTTCAATTTCTTTTTATTGTTCAACATGTATTACTTTTTAAATGACCCTCATAAACTTTCCTTCATTAGGTGCACTACAGAGTGATTTAATCGTGTTTTGTAAGTTACTTGTCACATGCCACACATTTCATTTTTGAAATAAAAAACTATTTTATCACAACGTAACAATGGACACAGATAAGCACAACAGAACTGTGTCCAAAGTAATATGGTCTGAATGATCTTAGTATTAGTAAACAAATAGAATCAAAATAAAATTTGACATTAATTTTTATAACAAAATTAAAACACAATTACTTTTCTAAATAACATTTCCAAATTTGTAAAAAAAAAAATATTTGTACTTTTCTTTTAGTATATTTTAACATGGTAACTTTATTATGCACTTTTAACTGCATAACAAATGTAAAAAATATAATATTATAAAAAAATCCCAAGCAGAACGTTTTGTATTTTATGTATGTGAATGATGATCTCATCTGAGTACTACTGTATACCAAAATTGTGTGCGATCCAAACTGATGCTACTTATTAAGGATATGAGAAACATGTAAAATAAGTCTTTGCTTGCTAAAATTGTCATAAATGTAATTAAATATTGGAAAAAAAATGCTTATAACACTCCTGAATCAATGCTTTAGTAAAAATTACACATTATTACAAACTGTAAAATATTTAAAATGAACAGAATATACCTTAGATATTCTAATTTTCAATCAAAACATAATAAAACCATGGCACCAAGATACATTTGACAGAAATAAATAAATTATAAATTACTTATGTAATAATAACATATATAAGAAAATAAACTAATTGCAATTGCAAAACAACAGAAAAGGCTTGTTTTTGAAGTTATATCTCAAATCACTTAATGGAAAAAATTGAGCACTACAAGGAAAAAAACAAGGAACTTTTTATCGATAATTTATATTTATTTCTATCTTTCAAGTTTTCTCCAAATAAATTATAACTTACAACAATGGAGAAAAGAACAAGTTATGATTCGTAATAAAATATATCAATGTTTTTCAGGAGATGGCTCATAAGATATAGTTCTTAACTGACAAGCTTTTTTATTTTGTAATGAACAAAACTACTTATATTATGTAATAAAAATACACACACAATTTTACAAGGTAAAAAAAAAATTCAGAAGTTCATTACTGTAAAATAATCTACACCTTTTATCTCTTTACTCTTTAATTCTTTCATCATAATGAGCTTTTTTAATATTACGTGTGGGAAGGTTACCTTGGATATAGTGATTTAGCTTACAGATTAATAATAACAGAAGATAAATAATTGATTAATGATATATTAATGATTGGTCTGATCTCACTGTAAAATCACATACATACTAGAACTGAGAATGAGTTATCAAAATTAACATATAATTAATCAGCATGTAAAAATACCAAGTGAGTTTATTTTAAATTTTAGAACCATAAAAAAAAATCAGAAAACATTTTTCATACAATTAATTAAAAAAAGGAATATTATTACAAGAAAAATATGAATTAATACAAAGCCATAACAATTGTTTCTTAATAGTACATTTTATAAATATTTGTGTTTTAAAGACAAAATATAATTACAAAAAAATTTTCAACTAAAAATTAGAAAAATGAATGAAAATATAGTGTCCAATATAATTTTTTATTATTTATTATACAAATTATTTACAAAAGCGTAAACAATTACAAAATGAAAAATAGGTTACATTACTTATATATATATTTTAACAGACAATAAAAATTATAAACATAAATAAACAAATTGGAGGAGCATTAATTATTTGAAAATTACTGCTAAATATTAGAAGTGAATAAAAAAATTTATCCATTTCATATTGAAAATAGGGCAAAATGTAACATTCATCAGCTACAATTCAAAAGAAATGTAATTATAAAAGGTAGTGATAAGAGTCAGTAAAGCATCTTAATCATTCACACTGCTTCACAGATTGCCTTAGCTATTGGAATACTGGTTACAAGGTGGCTAACACTTTTACTGCCAAGTTATTATTTTTAAAAACTACTGCAGCAGGCCATGCTTGTTTATACAGTGCCGTGTGTATCAATGCAATACATTCAAAAACTTCCATCTCAGGCCAGGTGTATCAGTTAGATATACTGTAGATTTCTAAGTTTGAAGAATTATGTATCAGAATAATGCATTTCTAGTTTCTGCTGGATTGACAGAAGTTGATTTTGTAGTAGGTTTCAAAATATTGGTTATATAGTACCAATTGTGACAGGCAGAATGAGTGTGTTTGTCGTGAAACTGTTACCATAGAGTAATATAATATACATTGTTGTTGCAATAAGGTGAGTGAATAAGTGTAGTTTTGGGTTATGTTACAACTTTTTATGGAAAACTATGCATTCTGATAAGATAAAAATGAATTTAGAATGTGAAAGTGATTTTGAGAGTAAAGCAGTGAACTTAGTGTTTTTAGAAACCTTAGTGATCTCGGTGATCCAGAATATGTGGAATCAAACAGTAACAAAGACGAGAATGATTCTAAACAGACAAATCTACCAGCTAAGCGGCTCCAAACTGTGATTTATGATCATTCTTATCCTTGTCTTATTGATCCATCAGATACTCAGCCAGGCTCAAGCCAAGAGTACAAAATCCTGACACTGCTGCAGTAGGTGGAAGTCGAACAAGCTGAAATTATTCAAATAAGGTAACATTCAACTGGAGCCCTGTTTCAGGTAATCTTAAATTTACTTGCAATTAAGGCAGTATAACCGACCATGTTTTGGATAGGTTACCACTAACAGCAAAAGAAACTGACTTCTACAATATGTTTCTAAGATAGAAGATTCGGTCCTTGATTGTATAGTTACTGAAACTAACTTATATGTTAATCAATCTATTGCAAAATGTATCTTTTAAGTACAGCTGAACACTCATGTTTAGCTTCTTGGGAAGATACTACTAAAGATGAAATATGTAAATTTTTGGGTTTAAAATTATATTTATAATTAATTTAAAATTATATGCATCACAGAACACAAACCATTATGAACGTGTTGTCATGGAGCTTATAGAGCCTTTGCTTGAAATATTGTCATAGATAACGTTTATACAGTGTTTATAGTGTACAGTTGGCACATAAGCTCATAAAATCCACCACAGGAATTGTTTCATTTAACGTTAATTAAAAGTAATATTTCTTAATCAAATTCTTTAACAAAAAATAAGTCAATAGTATCATGTGCAGTAGGCCTAACATTAATATATTTTCATTAAATTTAGTTAAATTAAAATTTAGCAATCTAAAAATATACATTTCTTTTACAAGACTGTTGTTAAAACAAATTATTTGTAGTTACATTTCTATGAATAAAGTTAATAACATTAAAGTAATCAATTAAAGGTTTTTGTAGAATATGAATTTACATGTATGGTGAATAAACAGTAAATGTTTACTGTGCATGGTGTTTTTTACAATACATAAAATGCAAATGAATGTGTTTTACAAAGTTATTGGGAGGTCATATGCATGAATCATATGATCCAACAACAACCATATGATTCAACAACCTTACAATTTTGATAATACTAATTTTTAAATTTAACTTTATTATATGTATTAAATATATCCTTACAACTATTATTTATAGTTTTCTATATTACTTACACCATTTAGCACACCTTTTATTAGATATAGAACACCAATTTTATAAAATCAAAGAACGAATAAGTATAGATTTTACATCACTTCCTGTTTTATTATTGCTTTAAAATATATATATTAATAATCTTCCAAACCAATTAACATTACAATTTAGTCATATTACAAATGTTACAGTATGTGAGTGAAAATGAATTTTATTAATCAAAGGTAAGAACAGCACACAAGACAAAATTAAAAAAAAAAAAAAAAAACATAACGATAAAGAATGTAACAAACATTCTAAAACAAACAAAAAAATGCACAGAATGAAAAGGAATGGAGAATTACATCAAATCAATCGACTACCATACAAAAGAGAAGAATGTTATTTTGAAATTTAATATACTTGAAAAATAATAATTGTTAACAATAATTTATATATAAATAATTGTATGTCACTTACATATAACTGTCAATTATACTGAAAGAAATATTGCTATTTTTAATCAGTAAATTAATAATTTTAAATTGGTTTATTATAAAACAGATTTGATCAATTTTTCAATGCTACCATATATAATCTAATTATTTCAGATAATTAATGCTCAACTATAATTTTTTTTTTTTTACTTTAGAATATTATGAATTAATGGGCAAGAGACCACCCTCTTCAAGTCTGAGCAATAATCCACACTTTACAATATATATGTATGTAATCTGTTACAGATTTTTTCCTATTCTTATTTTTTATAAACAAACAAATATAAATGACTATTCTCACAATAATATATATGTAAATTATTATAAATAAATACAATAGCTGCCAATTGCATTCTTAGAATAGTTCATAAGCAACTTATTCCATAAATAGTTAACACTATTAAATTTTTGTTTTAATTACACATTTTTATTTCCTTACTATGTGGTGTGAAATTTCTTTTGGTGTAAAAATAAGGTAATAAACAAGCAAAATTGTGGATTTTTGAGTTTGTAGTTATGGCAAGGTCAATAAAGATCTAACTTATTTAAAGTAAATGTTAATACAAATATTTTTACATAAATTGTAATAAATTATTTATAAAAATAAACAAAAATATAAGAGTAATTTTAGAATTACCTGAAATGTACACCAGCTTATTAAAAATATATCAGATCATACTTTAATAATGATTTTTAGATTTTGAATATAAACACAATTGTATTAACTCTTTTTTTATTTTGCATTACATCTACTTACATATTTCATAAATAAACTACCTAATCAAATGATTACAGATTACTTTTGTTCTAACAATGTATCTTATAAGGATATACTTCATAATTATTGCCTGATTAGAATGCTAAGTTGAAATAATTGTTAAAAAAATTTCACTATCATTAATCCTATCTTTATGTGACTAATACGTGGAGTTCAGGAACGTTATGGATATTAATATTTTTTAATTTATTCTTTTAGGTTAAGTTTTTGTATTAACCTTTTTAAATTGTGATGTTTTCTGTGTATTAATAACAAATCATTCATTTTTTTACAAAGGTTGAGGTTAGGGCTTCTAAAATAATTTGTACAAATGTGTGTACATTAGGTCTCATTATGCATTGTAGTACATTATGGAGCTTGCAGATATTTGTACTCATTTGTATACACTGGGTCTATACAAACTTCAAGTAAATTATATTTGTATTTTGAGTAATTTTTTTTTATGAAAGTGCATACAGTTAGTAGGTGAAATTAGGAATTATATCTTTTAATATTCATTTTGTAATTTTTAGTTTGCATTACCCTAACCATACTTGAATTATTTATATTTTAAGAAATTAATTTAGACATCTGCCGCTAACCGATGAGGAACTGTTCGAGGCACTTAACAACAGCAATTTTGAGATTGACGATAAAGATCTGGATTTGATTATGTTCCATTTTGCCCAATAGTGAAGACAGTGACATAGATTCAGACTGTGCTGCTCCTGATGAAGTTTCTAACCAACATGCTGCTGCAGCGAACATCCTAAATCCACCTGATTTTACTCCAACTGTTGAATCACAAAACTGAAGACTGGTACTCAAGGTACCAGCAGATTAAGTAATCAGGGGCAAGGATATATATGAGGGATGGGATGAGGTAAAGATGGAGGATTTGGGAGGCGTCAGGGACAAGGTCATGGAAGTCGCCGGGGTCAAAGTCGTAACCTGTCACTACATGGCAAAATAGGAGGGAAGGAGATTGAATGTCTTTCCGCACTTTACCAGGGAGTTTGACAATTATCAGCACAGAAAAGGGTGGAATCCTGTCCAATACTTTTATGAGTATTTTGTTGATGAGTTTTTCTAACTTATGGCACAACAAACTAATAACCACTACCATTTGACTACTGAGAGGATTCTTAAAACTTCTTTAAAAGAAACAAAATCATTTCTTGGTTTGTCGTTGATTATGAGCACTTATCCTAGGGTACACTTGTATTGGGATGCATTTTTTAAAACAGAATGGATTTGCAAAGCTATGGCCTGTGATCGATATTTAACTCTTTGAACATATCACCATGTTATTATCAACCATGAAGTTAGTGAAGAGATGAGAGCTTTGGATAAGCTACAGAAAATCGGATCAATAAGTGATAAATTCCATAGTATAGTATTAAAAATTCCCAGAGAATCAGATGCTAGCATTGAAGAACAAGTTATTCCTTTTATGAGTCATGTTGCTGTTCATCAGTTTATGTCTAGAAAGTCTAATCCCACTGGTTTAAACTTCTGCACAAAGTAGAAGGTTGATAGAAATTAGGTACTGGTGGGAGAGCCACATTAAGACAAGTGAAACTTGTCCATAAGGTACAAACTCCTACTTTGATCGATATTTTACAGGTACAGTATTACTTGAAACTTTGCAAGCAAAATGCATGTCTAGGACTGGCACTACCATGAAATTCAGATTTTCCCCAATATTTCAAGTCTTGATGCTGAGTTAACCAAGGATGGGAGTGCGTGTAATGTTAAAATTAGAAATTATGAAGAAATACTATCTATAAAATGGTTAGATAACTAAATTATTAGCATGGGTTTCTCAATTCAATTTTGCTGCAGAAACATTAGTTGAGGCAAAAGATATTCAAAAACTGAGGGACAATACGTTAATATACCAATGCCCAACATTGTGAAACGGTGCAACAGTAACATGGGAGGAAGTGACCAGCTCAAACCATCAAACTGTTAAATGGCCGGTTTGATTCTTAAAACACCTTATGGACACGGTATGTGTCAACAGCTGGCTAACCTACAGAGATGACTGCCAAAAATTTAAGACACAATGGATCTACATTACTTTAAAATGCGAATCACATAACTATTAACAACTGACGGTGACCATAAACACTCTGATGATTTGGAAAGCAATCAAGACAATGAAGAACAACCTCCTGGAAAAAAAGGATAAACTCTGTCCTACTCTTTCCAGAAGCTAAGGAATTGACCACTGCACAACGATGCTGGAGGCCTAGTTGCAGCGGGCACAGTAGGATTTGGAGCATCAGATCTATTAATGTCTACTTACGTATAAAGGAAAGAAAGTGTTTTCTTCATTTCCATAAAAATAAGTACAAATTTGTAATTTTTACTATTACAAGTTGTTCATATTTTCAATCTTTGATTCAGTTTTGTTTTTTATTTATGCTTATAATAATGAAGATGGTAATCATATTTAATTAAAGAACTTTTCCTTTTAACAAGTGTTATTTTATCTAAATTATAACTATATTTTTAATTATTCCTAAATTGTATAATATAATATTTTAAATCGCCATCCAAAATGAATGACACCAACAGTGTGTACAAATTATATTTTCCTATTAAATTAAAGATAACACCAGTTATGTTCTAAAATCATGAATCAAACTACAAAACAGGAGTTGTCTAGAAAAAATACTATCAAGAGGATGTTAGGATTGAAGAGTCTATGAGAATTAGATAACCACCACTACCAACCTGATAAGGTGAAAATTCTGAACTGATGTTTGACCATCTATTCTGTCCACTAATGGTTACAAAGTACAAGTAACCTGGAGAATTCTCATCTGTGTGAAAATAGTACATCTTTTTATTTTTATAAATATTATTTTGCATGTTTTTATCGGTTTAGATATTCAAATTGTAAGCTTTTTATTTTCTATAATTTTTTGTTTTAAGGGTTCAAAATGTGTAGTAAGTAAAACTTACTACACATTGGATGGATGGATAAGGAATTAAATAGGTGATACTACCACAGAAATCATAAGGAAAATGCTAACACAGATCAATTGTTCACCTAGTACTGCAAAGGCTGTACATGTGCAGAAACTGAGGAACTTGCCATGGGTGTTCAAGATTGGGCCATTCTTTAAAATCACTACCATAAATTTATTTAGAATGAGAAGATCGAGTCATTTTAAAAGTAAGTGCTATTAGGCACAGTGTATGTGTCTACTTGTACACAGAGCAGAATAGTAAAAATAATTCACTCAGGTCCTCATTTACATAGTCTAAATAAGTATTTAGATTATATGCCAATTAATTTTGTTTGAAAATAACAGCTACATTTACTAGGACAGCAGAACACAAAATGATTATTGTAAACACTAGATATAGTTTTTCAGTGGGGCATCAATAAATGCAATTCCTTTGATATACCTACTTTGAACAACAATGTACAGAAAAATCACCCAAAAAATACTGTTTTCTTGTTAACAAATCGAAGATTACTTTCTTCTGGTTCCAGAAGAAAGTATACATTTTTAACCTTTTATTTTTATGTTTCTATTAATAGGATTTTCCCAAATCACAATAAGCATTTAAAGAGAAAACATTACGATCTTAATATAATCTCAGGCACCAATCAGAAGACAACATGTGTAAGTTTCTTGGAAAACATAAAGAGAATGTCTCTTAACTTGGTATTAACTTTGCATGTTCAAAAATTACAATATGATTTCCTGTGGGAGAAGATAGAAATTAAAAAAAAATTACAGAATCTACATTACTAAAAATAATAATAATTATGATTTAAAAAGAGTGAAACATTGTCCAAAATGAAGGTAGTAATTTTTAATTCAGAACTCTTTAAAGTTAAATTTATATCAGTAATATGAAAAAAGTTTGATGTATATTAATTTTTTTGGAATGTAATTCTGAATTTTATTTATTACTTTTTTCTAAAGTTTAGCTTTGGTAAACTTTAAAATTTTTTTAACATTTCATTATATGAAAAATTTGGAAAATGTATTTTAAAGAAATTTTTAAACAATACTTGGTTTAATTTATTTAACGTCACTAGCTATAAGAAATTTCATCCTTAAAAACTGATCGTTTTACACATTTTACCTGAAAGACAACAGTGAGATTTTTCATGGAAAAGTCTGTTTATTAAATCTACTTGAAAAGAAATTTCATACCATCCAGAATTTTTAAAAGAATCCCTGATTTTTTTTTTTAATACTAAACAAATCCATTAAAATTTATTAATACCATCAACATCATCACTGCAAACTATTAATATTATTTTTTGAATAACAGTACAATGTTAATGAAAAATATGCCTGATGAAATTAATATTAATTTAAAAAATATTAATAGGGCTATTATTTAAAGCAAAAAATATCATATATATGTCTTATTTACTATTTTTTTATATTAAATACATACCACTTTTTAAATGAGGAAAACCATCAGAACACATCACGAACAGTTATGTATAATAATATAACAAGCACTTAAGAGCAAGTTGCTAAGAAAAACAAACTGATAATAGTGAATAAAATCACTTTAACTAGTTATTCATTATAACTAAATTATATGAAAGTTGGTAATTTTGGTAAACATTAACTATAATTGTGGCAAATGTCAGAACTGTGATGTTTATATCTAATATAGCTCATAGCTGTTAAGTTGCGATGTTTGATTCAATGTCTAGGCAAAAAGTCGTCTTAAAAATAATTTCACATTATTATTTCTTTTGAATGCTATATTATTGTGTCCAAATTTATTCTTGTCGATCTCCATTGATAAGTAGGTAGCATCTCTGCATTTTGTGGGAGGTCCTGGGTTTGAATCCCGGCCAAAAAAAAAGTTTAGATTATTTCTTAAATTAACCATTTATTTTATTTTTTAAAATTAGTATAATACTAATTGTAATAGTGTTTTGTTACTACTAAAGTAATATTAAACTGTTTTAATTAATATTTTTTACTTTATATCAAAGTATATCCTTATACATTTTAAGTTTTTTATTTTCTGAAATATGTATCTGATGGCAGATGATTGTTTTAAATTTATGATTAGAATTTTTAAAAGTATTATTTCTCTTTAAAATCATTTATGCATGTCTAATTCTATTTTACAATCTTTTTTTTATAAAATTTGTCATACATGCAACAAACAAATCCATTAAAAGTGATATTTTTAAAAACAACAAATTCCAATTACAAACTGAACCAATATGATTATATATATATATATATATATATATATGTATAATTTTTTTATGAAAATTCAAATAATTGATTAACATATTGACCAAATTTAATTTTATATGAAATACACCATCAAAACAGAGTAATTAGATGAGTTAAACTTATCTAATTACTGCATAGAGTATGATTATTTCAAACATAAAAAAAATTTCATTCTATTACTGATCATATTTAGTTCTGGCATATGCAAAAACCAATCTATTTTAAAATGGTGAGAAATGAAGAAATTATTTACATACATTAATACTGACAATGAAATAATGGATTTGTTTTAAGTGTACTACCATAGGTAAATAAACATTTTTAATAATAACACAAAGGTATATAAATTTGGCATACACAAATCTAACATATAAAAATAAAGAAAACATTACTGAAAGTAACATTTTTAAAATTCTTAGTAAAAAAAAAAAAAAAAATATTACTGGCTCTAAAATATAACAAATAGAAAAAACTGTTTGAATATAATTATTTATTCTAATCTACTCAATGAGCAAAAAATTTTAATTCACAACAATCGATATATATATTCTACTTTAATTCATAAAAAAATGATTAAATTTAATATCTTAATCTAATATCATTTCACAACATCAGTTTTGAATTCAAATATTGTATCTAATTAAAAATTTGACTTTTACTACTAAGAATACTGGCACATACAAAAAAGTGTAGTGACGTCATAATTCTATATACAGGATACATTAAATCTTAAGAAGTATATTTGTAACCATTAGATAATGGAAAAGATGTGCATAGATAGGAATTTATTTTTAGAAGGTATTTTTCATTACCAGGAATTTTCCCAGAAAACGGAAATGGGAAACAATAATTGCCTAATTTATATCTGAATGGACAATGAGGACCTGCATTAATATGATAACCATTTCAAAGTTAAAGACATGTAAGACAGTGACTGTAAAATTTAAAATTGACATTTGTGACCACTGCATATTTCTTGTCCTCTTGAGGATAAACTGACCTTTGCAAAGTGAATGTATGATAAATTTAGATGTCATTGCAGACCAACTACTGTTCACTGGAATGAGTTCTATAGAAATGAAAAAGAAGCCAAAATGTTTTAATTGTGGTAACAGATAAAAATTTATTTTCAAGACAAAACCCCATGCAGGTTGCATATATAAACAGCAATAGATTTTTGAAGTGAATCAAATAGATTTCATAGTAAAAATCCTTTCAATAAAAAATAATTTCTTACACCAGTAAATGTCTTAAAAAGAGGATGGTAAAGATAGAATTATATTTTTAATTTCATAACAGGTATGAATCTCAATGCAGATGGAACAAAGTTCCATCAATTTAAATTTAATGAGGTTTACATTTTAACCCACCTGAAACTATTGAGCACATTTAAAACAAGTTTTAGGACTGATTAAAATGGACAAATAACAGAATAAAGTGCACTGAGGTACAGTAGAACAGGACTTAAAATTGTGAATCTGCAAATTCATATGACATCAATGATAAAAACCATTATCATTTAAATTTACAATATAAGATTGTTTATTAAAATAAAATATAAATTATTCTTACATAATAATAATCACATTAACAAATCAGACAACTGAACTCTTTTCATATAACTCGGTAAAAGTTTTCACCACAGAGAATGAACATTATTATCTACATTGCGCATATTAATGATATATATTGT
The DNA here is from genome assembly GCF_047948215.1 of Lycorma delicatula. Lineage (NCBI taxonomy): Eukaryota > Metazoa > Arthropoda > Insecta > Hemiptera > Fulgoridae > Lycorma > Lycorma delicatula. Next base: position 178,742,435 of record NC_134455.1, read on the forward strand.
TGACATTTTTGATTAATTATCAATCCATTTAAAAAAATGCTCACTAATTTATTTAAAATTAAAGACTTTTGTTTACTGAGATTATTCTTCAATGAGTTCTTAAAGAGCATAAATTAAAAAAAACCCTGAATTTTCTAGATCATTGTTTTGATTATATGTACAAAAGTATTGAAATAATTTTTGTTAGTGGCTACTGAATTGTATAGCTTCTTACTTTTGCTGGCCTTTCACTCTAAATAATTTTTCTTCTATTTTTATTTTACTTCTATAACCATCAACCAAGAAATATAAATGTTAATACCTAGTATTTCAAAACTCAGGTCAAGTTAATTCTTTGTTTCTATTAAAAGTTTTAAACACTTATAACTCCTCAACCCATGGTCAGTTTTTAAAATCGGTTTAAATTTCCAACTGTCATTTTTTATGGTTTTTTTTTGTACTGGAGAAGATTAAAAAACAGACAATGATTTAAGACCTTAATCTATCAAAATAAAATTTATTTCAATTAACATTTTATTTAAAAGCTTAACTGCCTTGTCAATTTTGGTATACTGTTACAACTGGCCATGAGATCCCAAATGGAGTCTCACCCAAACTACACAAACAGGCCATGAGATCCCAATCAAGGTTTCAGGTCATACATATTTTTAATGCACAGAAATCCCGTTTGGTGTCTCATTTTATTGATTTTCCAGCATCATTGGATTATCATATCTTATGCTTTAAAATGACAGTTTTAGTGAATGTTTTTACAAGTAGTAACATTTTTTATAAACAGATAAATATTTAATTTCTTTTACAGGCAATTCCATTATAATTACTTGCAAAAAAATGTGCTAACATAATATTATTTTTAATTTGATTCAAAATAAATCTTAAGTTGGCTAAGCTGATTGACCTTACTATATATGATTTTACTTGGTTGAGTATAGTTTAGTGTATTTTTGTCGATATAGTTTAATTTAAAATGGATTCATTAAGTGACAGCAATTTGTTGTTTGGATGATCCATAGTTTTTACAGAGCGACGATCAAGACAAATCTAATAGTGAAACTGAGCAAACCAGTGACTATGAAAATGAAAATGTTAGTGATAGTAAGTTGGTATATAATGACAATTTGGAAGATCTATTGGCTTGGTGCTTTGATGATGGGGTATGTAGTAATTTTGATTATAATCCTAATAAGTTTGATGTTGGAATAACCCAGACATTTTTGAAATTTTATTTGATGCACCTCAGTTTGATTTTTTTTTCATTATTCTTTGATCAGGAAAATTACATTACTGTTTCCCACAAAATAGTTATGCTGACAAAGTTATTGAGCAAGATGCAAACTCTTGTTCAAGAATAAAAAGTGGCTTCCCACTGATAGTGGGAAAATTAAAAAATTTTCTGGACTAATCCTCTGGATAGGCTTGGTTAAGCTCTCATCCATGGCCAGTTACTGGAGCTTGTCTGAACTTTTCATTACAAATATATTGAAATAAGTGTCTAGAAATCGATTCAAATTGTTACTTAAAAATATCAGTTTCTGTGACGAGAAGGAGGAGCAAAGTAACCCATGTAAAGTTCAAGATATTGTTGATTTAATTATGCATAAATGTAATTTCTGTTATGTAACTGAAAAACATTTAGTAATTGATGAATCAGTTGTTCCATTTCCACAAGGTTATGATTTAAACAGTATAAAAAAAAACAAGCGTCAACGTTACAGTATAAAAATGTTTAAAATTTATGCTCCACTTTGCTATACTTGGTCCCCTCTTTGTAATTCCTACAGCATGTGATATATATATATATATACTGTTTGGTTCTAAAAATATTTTGTCCCATCTAAAACCAAAAAACAAAATTAGGGTTTTGAACAAACAATATTTTGTTCATGTTCTACTTTTAGTTCAAACAGTGTTCTGTCCAGTTAGCCAATGGAAGCGTTGCATTGAGTAAACAGCTGGGTTACAGGACAAGCACTTGTTGCTAGCTTTGAGGTTATAGTAGTGCATTACTATATTTCATCCTTAGTAAGTTTGGAAGTGTTAATAACAATTATTAGATTTTGTGATTATGGAGGAAGTAGACTGAAGTATTAGTGTTGGTGACCTTAGTAGAGGAAGTAGGAAGAGGAAAAGGTACGGAAGGACAAAGGAAGAAGCAACTAAAGTATTCCCAACCCATAAAGGCTTTAGTGTTTAACAGTTGTCTCCACATCACAAAAAATTCCTGCATTAGCTATAGACCTAGACATTTAAAAAACTTCCAAGGCAATTACTTCAAAAGTCAGACAAAACAAGGTAAGATAACAATATTGCTAATTTGATTCAGACAAACTCAGTAAAACATCATAGGCCCTACGCCTGTTGTCTTAAGCAAAAAAAAAGAACAAAAGCCAGGTGGTGAACAAGCTGGCAAACAGTGTCTGTTTGTAAAAGGTTTTTTGTCAGTAACAGGAATTGGTAGAACAAGATTATGAAAAAAGTACACTCTGGTCAGGCTGTATAAGAAAGACGAGGAGGAAATAGAAAAAGTTGTGATAGCATAGCGAAAAAGGAAAATGTAACGGATTTTATCAAAAAACTTTGAGGAACTGAATCTCACTACAATAGAGAAATGGCTAAACGAATATACCTGAGATCTAATCTCAATATTAGGAAGTTACAGACAATGTGTAATCAGCAGGCTAACGAAGAATTGCAGGTAAAATACAGCATGTTTCGAAAGATATTTGTTATTGAATTTAACATTGGATTCAAACCATCAGATACTTGCAGCACTTGTTTATTAAAAGAAGAGAATAAAAATGCTGCTTTGGGTTCAAAAGGAAAGAATGCAGCAAATGGTAGAAAAAGAGTACACTCACAGAGCCAAAGCTCATGAAAGATGATGTAACAAATTCTATAAGTTATTTTTGATTTACAGCAGATACAACCACTGCCAAAATGTCCTATTTAGGAATCTTATTATTCCAGACAAATCAATTTTTATAACTTATGTATCACAGATCTTGCTACAAAAACATTGAAGCATTAGTTTTTTAAAACTTATTGTAATAAAAGTGTAGGAGGAAGATGTTTTAGAAAACGAAAAAACCCAAAAAGAAGAAAATCTATTACTGTTAAGGGTTTGAAGAACTACATATTTGAGTTAGACAAAGGGAAGTTCATTTCATTAAGGAAAAAAGTAATGTTAGCCTTCAAAATGTACAGCTAGAAAACTTGCCACTCAGCTACCCAATCACAATGAAAAAAAAAAAAATGATGTAGATAAACTCCGAAAGAAAATGTTCAGAGACAAATGGGCTAATGACAACAGTTGGGTTTCAAATTATCCTCCAGCTGACAGAGCTGACTGGAGGACATTCTTAGTATTAGTTTTTTTTTATTTTTTGTTTGCAGTTTCAGTGTATGGACAAATCAGCTGAGCAGAAGAAGTCCGACAATACATTCTATGCATGCTAGTTTGTCCTCTGCATCATAGCAATGTAGTTTCATATTGTTAAAGTTATAAATACAGGGACATTATTTGACAAATGTTAATGATGGACTTTTATTCAACAAATTAAGATGCATCCATAGTGCATGAAAAAGTCTTCAGTCAATAAGCTATGAAGGTAGGAGGAACATTATAAGAACTGTAGTTATGAGAATGTTTCACTAAAATCGATGAGGTAGATAGAGGAGAAATATTTGTCAAATTTAAGCAGTATGAATATAAAGAAGCAGCAGATGCATATGTACAGTTCTGATGGAAATTGTCAAAGTTTGTATCAAAAAGCCAAGAACTAAGAATCCCAAGAGCAGAAAATTTAATATTAAGTATTCACTAGAAATTCAAGGTACCAGAATAATAGTATGTAAGAAGTCATTTATTAGTATGCATGTTATGAAAAGTGACAGAAGACTGAGAAGGCTAACTGAACTTTTGAATTCAGGTGTAATTTCTACAGAAAAAAGAGGAAAAGTGTACGGAGTAGGTCGCAATCTATAAAGGGGAATATTGTGTCTAAACCACAATAAAATCCTTATAAATCCCTTGTAGAATCTTTTGAAGAAAAAGAATCATGTTATGCAAATAGAAGTGCATTATTAGAACATTAAAATGATGCATTCCATGTACGCACAAAAACACCCTGAATTTCCAATATTTTTTACATTCTACTTAAAATATTTTCATGAAAATGTTTCTTACATGCTTGGGCGACCCCAAAAGGATGTGTGTTCTGAGTGTAAACAGTTCAAAGCTAAACTTAAAAATTCAAATTTGAATGATGTTGCTAAGAGAGTTATTGCAGCGGAGCAAATCATTCACAATAAGAGAAGTAAAACATTTTACAGTAAATTGAAATTTAAAAAATTTCTGTACAACAATTCAAAATTGTTGCAAAGAAAATAATGATATTGGAGGAATTTGCATTGATTGTATGCAAAATTTGCCACTTCCTTGCATACCTGTGCAAGAAGTGTTTTATCTTTACCAACTTTGGGTCAATGTTTTTTGTATGTTTGACTTGAAAACTTAAAAGTCTTAATTTGTAGTTCATGAAGTGGCCAAAAAAGGTGCTAATGAGATATGCAGTTTCCTACATAAATATTTTACTGAAAACTATTTTGATGAAGGCATAAAAAGAAATGCATATATTTTCAGATGGTTGTCCTTGGCAGAATTGCAACAATGTTGTAGTTTGATATTTGTTAACCCTTGCAGGTATGAAAAAATTTGATAAAATTTTCTGATACTTTCCGGTTCAAGGACATTCTTTTTTGCCATGCATCTGACAATTTGGAGTAATTAAAAGAAAATTAAAATTAATTGATAAATATGTGCCATTAGTGTATATCCCTCATTATTCAGTTAAGCATTCAAACAAAATTTTCTGTCTAACATGTAACATAATGACATAGTATTGGATTTCAAAAAATTGTAAAAGAATATTTATAAGGCTACTGTTACAAGTATTGAAACTCAGGGCAAGAATGTTCCAAGGATAAAAAAGTAAATTTTTCTGTGTTACAATATAATATGTGTCTGTACAACAAAGATCCAGGAGTTTTAGTTACTTATTTTCATATAGATGGACTGCAGAAAAATACTTTCAAACTATTGAAACCAAGTATTGTTATAACTCTTCTAACAATTAGAGCATACCTGGACCAGTGACCTATAAATAAAAATTAAAAAAACTGAGGATGTAAAAAAATTAGAAAAGCACATACCAGAAGAATATATTTCTTTATATAAAAACATTTTTGAGTGGCCTTCACAAGAAAGGGATGATGAAGACAATATTTTTATCATTATTGTAACTAAATTATTATGGATATAGTTTGGTAAGTGAACTTTATAACTTGTAATTTTAAACTTGAATTTTTTTGAACTGGAAACAGTAAAAAACTAATTGTGTAATAAAATTCATATCATCAAAAATGGTATTACAATTTTATTTTCAACTATTTCGGTTATTTATTATAAAATATCATCAGTCAACAAAGAAAAACATTTTCTGCAAAGAAAATTGTTGATCCAAAAATTGCTAAAAGGTGTGGTATAGCCAAATGTGGAAACCTGTTGGTTTTCAAAGAAAACCTTTTTTTTGTTTTACTGAAAATTTGATAACTGTGATTCCATGACGTTACTACAACTGATTAAATTATAGTTTATTCTCTTTAATTCATAATTCATTTCTGAATAACAAATCTGAGAGTATTTTCTGACTCCACAATCCAGCCAAAAAGTTACCAAACCACGCTTTCTAGACTTTCAAGGTCAAATAAACCTAAGGTGTAACTGAAATAAAAAATGCATAATAACTGAACATTTATGAATACCCAAGTACATTTATTACCATTTTTGTAAAAATTTAGATGTGTAACCTCTAATACACAGTAAACCTGAGGGGCTCAGTTGACCTTCAAAACCATTAACGTGTTAATGTACAAGGGATGTTCAATAATTATTGAGACAAATTGATGTAGAGAAAAAACAGTTCATTTAATGGCAATGAAACTTGAGGGTCAAGTTGGCAACCTTAGGAACATATTTAATCAGCTGTTCGATCATAATTAAACATAAACTCTTTTATTGATTTCAGAATGTCAGCTCTGCTTGAAACTTGTACGCCAGAAGAGCAGTGGTAAGATTTCTGCTATTAGAAGGTGTGAAACTGGAGGAAATTTACTCAAGCATGTTGAAACAGTATGGTGAAAAGTGTTTAAACCACAGTAACGTGTATAACTGAATGTAACAGTTTAATTAGAAAAGAACAAATGTGATTGATCTCTATCGCTCTGGAAGACTAATTTGAAGTTTCGACCACTGTACTGCAAAATTGCATAAACTATCTATTCGTGAAGACAGGCGAGTCAAAATTTCCCATACTGCTGCTAGTTTGTTAATATTAGTCTTGGAACTACGCATTCAATCATTCATGATGTGTTGAATTATTGCAAAACGTGTTCGAGATGGGTTCCAAGACAGTTAACTCAAGCCCACAGACACCCGGATCCACATTTGTTCTGAGCTCAAAGAATGGTTTGAAGCGGAAAGTAAAGACTTTATATGAAATAATAACCTGTAATGAAACATGGATGCACTGTTTCGAGCCCGAATCCAAATGGCAAAGTCTTGAGTGAAAACATCTGGATTTACCCACCAAAAAAATTCAAAACGCACGCATCAGCCGGTAAAGGGATGTTGACAGTTTTCTAGGACTTGCAAGCCCAATTTTTAGTGACTATTTAGAAGAACAACATAGCGTGAACAGTGAGTACTATTCTAACATGCTGTAACAGAAAGTGAGACCTGCGATAAGATGAAAACATAAGGGTGTTTTCTCAAAAGATGTTATTCTCTTGCATGGCAACGCACACCTACATATCACCCAGAGAATGGGAAAAACGCTTCAGAAGTTGGGTTGGGAGGTGTTGCTAAATCCTCCTTACAGCCCAGAACTTGCCCTGTCTGATTTTCATTTCTTCAGCTTACTTAAAGTTTTTATGCAGCAAGAAGTTTGATGACAATGAAGGAGTCAAAAAAGTGGTACACGAATGGTTCAAACTGCAAGGTAAAGACTTCTATGCTGCCGGAATCAGAAAGCTCATAGAACAGTGGGGAAAGTGCCTAAATGTTGTTGGAGACTATGTTGAAAAGTAGTGCGAGTTTCATTGTCATTGAATAAATAGTTTTTTTCTCTACATTAATTTTTTTTGTTAATTATTGAATGAATGTCCTCTGTATTTATTATTTTTAAATATTAATGTGGACTTAACAATTTTATTTTGTAACTGAATATTTTGTGAAATTGATTTGATCAGGGTTCAAACCCTGATCTCTCAGGCAAATATTGGTGTAGTTCATCATTACTTCCTTTTAATAGAGTAGCACACTTATCCGTTCCGGACATGATTTATCTAAGGCATTATTAAAAACCACCAATCTGGATGAAATATTAATGGCTATACAAAGTTTTGACTGTCTGCTAGAGATGCAACTCTTACATTAACCTTAACTTAATGTATTTGTAGATTGTAATCATACTTGAAAATCTCTAGTGTATTTCAAATAAAATACAACAAAATATAAGTTATAATCCTAATAAAGAGGTGGTGCCAGTATTCTTAATAAATATCAAAATTAAAACAAAATTATTTTACTTTCTTCTGAAATACTCAAGTTAAAAAATATCATTTTTTCTGGGCGGATGTCGCTCACTATTGTAAAATTATTTTAAAAAATACACTTAATACTCTTCGTAATTAGTTGATTGATTACATCTAACAAAAAAAAACATAACTTTTTTGTTTAAAAGCATATAATTTCTTTGGTTGTTTATCCTAAAAAATCTTTATGAAAGCTAAGTTAATTACATTAATGATGTGTAAGAAATTCATTAATAAAATATTCAATATTCACTTAAGTGTCAAATTCATAACATTAAAAAAAAATAATAAATTAATAAAATACATTTTTTTCTATTTACAACAACCAGAGTAAATTATTTTTAAAAAAAGTTACACAAAATAGTAGGTTTTTAATTATTTCTTTGGTAAAAATATTTTTGGTTATTACTTCCACATATAGACTAAAACATAAATTATTTGCTTCATATCAAGTAAATGTACAACAGAAATAGTTAGAAGTACCTCATTATTACTCCCTCGATTTATACTTTTAAACAGGTAAATAATACAGTATACAAAACTACCAAGAAAAATAAAAAAATACCTTTACTACTTACTTTTACTGTTTATTAATAAAATGTTTCTCTTGTTTTATTACAGTGAAACTTCTTTAATCTAAAATCTCTTTGTATGGCCAGAAATACATGTATAATACAAACATTTGTATTCCTTAAAATTACTACCAGCTATCTAAACTACAACCATTAATTCTGTTACTATCTGAGAGTTACAACACTTTTGCTGCTTTCGTTGCCACTTACATACTAGAGCTGCCACACGCATGACAATTTTAAAATGAAAGTTGATTGCCTATTACATGTAAATAATTATAATAAATTTATCCTAATTTTGTTTAGAAGAGAGCATTTCTTTGTACATGTAGGTTGCATCTTTGTAATTATGATTATGTAAAATTAAATGTCCTAGTGGAAAACATTTGTTAAATGGATACAGCTATTATGATACCTTATACAAACAACAGGCCAAAGCCAATTTATTCTTTGGTTAATAAAATTTCTGTTTTTTATTATTTATTTTTTGTAAGGAAATGGGTTAAGTGCTATGTGACAATGGTACAGAAAAATAGATTATCAGTATGATAAAAATAATTTTATGTAAAACAGCTTCTGTGAAGGATAAAATAGAAACTGAGGCATGTGACAAGGTGGTGGGATTCAGGGGAATCCTGGTCAATGCACATGTTTAATTTATTTTTGATATCATAGATGAAGCAATGAAGGACACTGGGGGGAAAACTGAGAACAGTGTTACAAGAAAGATAGTTAGATTTGAGATAACAGACAACACTCAATTGCTAGCAGGAATTTCTAAATAACTATCAGTTGTAAAGTGACAATGATAATAAGAGATAGGAAAGGAATTAAACAAATAATCACTCTAAATATGGACCAGCTACTAACAGACTGAATGAAGAATAAAAGTATTTCAAGAAGTGACACACTTCTTAGGTAACATGACACCTTATTGACAATTCTTGGGGAGGCCACTCGTCATTGAATAAATTGTATTTTTAAAAAAGCTTAAGATATGACTGCCTGTGTTGTTATCATCTATACCATATGGGATGAGATGGCCAATAAGAAAAAGAGAAAATTCTGGTTTTTATACAAAATGCCCAAGATGCATTCAAAAATTCCAATGGAAAGACAATGTTAAAGAGGTGGTGGGAGAAAATAGTGTTTGCAGATTCTTAGACAATAAAGAAGATTCCAATAAAACAATCAAACAGTAGGATTTACCAGATGAGATCCCAAAATTAACTGTTCTGTAAACTGGGGCTACTTTGCACCAACGACGAAATACGATTTTATACAGTTTAATGGAGAAACTAATAGTCATTTTTGAATACTTTGGGTGTTGTTCATTAAGGGGCACCATCTGTCACAGCACTTATGAGAATGATTACTCCATCCACCATGTTGGACAGTATTTCCTAAGCTTGTTTTGTGTGTCACGATTCACAGTTAAATTAATATCCAAGGAAAGTGCTATTTTTCTTTTAGAATAAGATTTCAGTGGAAGATAAGTGAAATCTATTTATGGGTAGAAATCAGTTCTCTTTCAAATTATATAATTTAAATCGTAATTGTTTTGTTATTTAAGCTAACCATAATGATTTTGAGATTACTTTTGGAGGAAAAAGTACATCTTTGCACCAGCTCAAAACTGGTGCAAAGTAACTCCACAATACAAAAAAAAATATTACAAAAATTCTTTTATATCTATTTTTCTCCATTTATAATCAAATACCACCATATGCTTTGATAAATAGTTTTGATCATTTTTTTCATTTTTTCATAGAAATAAATAGACACCTGAAACGGAAATCCTAACCAAATGTTATTTACAAGTATAAATATGAGGTTTTTTTTGTAATCGTCTTTTTTAACCTTTTATCATAAGAACATTTTTATAAGTTATAACATGTAATTATTATTTATAAGTAAACACATTTATTTCTCCCAAAAGTATTGTAGGCCTATTATAATATTATGATGTTCCAGGATGGTACGAGCCTACAAGTGGAAGCTAGGACTTCACAATTATGAAGATTATTCCCAAAACAAACTTGAACAGTGTCTAAGATTCTATACAAAAGGGACCTTCACTCAACGCAAAGCTGCATTACATTTCAATATACCAAGAAGAACAATAAATTACAAACTCAACAAAAACATGTTAGGTTACCAGGAAGACAGTCAGCATTCTCTAGAGAGGAAGAGGAAACTTTTTCTTCTTACATTGAAGCTATGTGCAACTACAATTTTCCTGACTCAGCAAGATCTTAGTATTACATCTAACTTGAACAAAATTGACAGGGTGATGAAACACTTCCCCCACAATGTTCCTGGGAAAGACTGGATGAAATCCTTCTTGTTGGGTTAATCCCAGATTAAAAGAGCATTTTGCCTCGAATATTAAACAGAGCAGAGTTGCTGTTGATGAAGAAAATGTGTGAAATTACTTTGCCAACTTGAAATATGTTGTCAAAGATGTACAAGTGGAAAACATATGGAACTTAGAAAAAACGAATCTAACTGATGACCCTGGCAAAAGATGAGGCATATGTCACCATGGAACAAAGTACCCAGAAAAAGTTTGTAATTTTTCCAAGTCCAACACATCTGTGATGATGTGTGGCAATGCAACTGGAGAAATTCTACCAGCTTTTGTTGTTTATAAGGCCATTCAACTGTGGAATACTTGAATGGAAGGAGGTCCAAAACACTGCTGCTATAAAGCACAAAATCAGGTTGGATTGATGGAATAGCATTCAGTGAGTGGTTTGTGAGTTTCATTGTTACCCAAGTTGAAGAAATTGGCTGACAAAAAAAGTTATCATTGCTGACAATCTGTCATCACACCTCAATGTAGTAAGTCTGCTGATGGACAGAACAAAAATGATATGATCATGTGTTACACTTAAAATTGATTAAAATGTGTTGTGATTGCACACCCAATAAGGGGTCACTTGTACCTTGAATGTGATAAAAACATGGGCTTGGTAAATACCAAAATTAAAACTGAGATGCCTGAAGATTGGGCACGTGTGTTCAAGAGTGCATGTGTAAAACCACAGCCTTCTGTAGCGGTCAGTAACATTAAAAGTAACAATATAATAAGAGTTGGAGAGCTTTAGTTTGAAATTGAAACATCAAGATTTGCCATACACAGACATGACTTTGGACAACATCACTGTTGACTACAAAAGCATCCAGACAAATTGCAAGGAGGAGAGTTTCTGCATTCACAACATGTACAACATTGTATGTAAACATTGCTAAATACATGTTCTTTCAAAAAAACCTAATTGTTATTGTATTAAAATTGAATATACAGATATGAGTCAAAGATATGACTACTATTATATAGGTATAAGTTTAAATTTGTTCTGAAAAATTCACAAAAATGGACTTATCCCCTTTTTATCCTGTGGTCTTTATTTATAATTTACTCAGTAGTTTTTTTGCTATTGTAAACATAAATATAGTTTTTTCTTGTTTACAAGTGGTTTTATTTTATATAATTTCTGTTTGTTTGATATGTTTATGTGTGTAAGTTTAGTGTTGTTTCTGTGGTAGGTTATGTTGATGTTCAGCAAGAACTTTGTTTTGATTTTATTTTATTAACTTCATTTACAATTAATGTTTTAATTTTCTAAATACTGTTGGTTGTTCAGTAAGATTTAGTTTATTAACCTTTTCCATCACAATGATCTGCGAAAATATGTTGGTATCTGATTGCCTCCCTTCATAGTCTTATGCTACCCTCTTGTGAAAAATATTTCAAAAAATTACAGTATATTAGAGATTTAACAGATTCTGACAAAAAAAAAAAAAAAAAAAACTGTTACGATTGGATATTTTTTATGCCTGTAACAACAAAAAAATTGAAACAGTACAAAAATTACGATAATTTTATTGCAGAATTTTTTTTGCGCATTTCTACCACGTTTTTTATTAGCAGATTTTTTGTTTGTTTTGTGTTTATGAAACATAGTTTGCTGATTTTAAAAATAATACTTTCAAGCAAATTGGTTGAAAATTGGGCAAAATATGATGAAAAACCAGTGTCATAAATCACAGATTAGTAACATATGTTAGTATAAGTGAAAGTAGATTCAGAAAACTACGTTTTATAAAAATCCCTACCACTGACACAGGTATTCAGATTGACAAAAACAATTTTTACTTATAGTGTTATTCATTACGAATCGTTATGTGTTACATGTTTACCGATATCATTTGTCAGAAAAGATATTTATAGACCACAAGTAAAAGTGACATATTTATGACCACAAATTCCTTTTTTTTGTGTGCCACACACATACATTTCTGAGAAAAAAATGGTCATATTCTTTCTAGTCTAAATAAAACATTTTACATCGTATAAACATCGTTCAAATTGTGTAATAAAACTGATTCCTTTGTGAATACAAAACAAAATAACCAACTTAGATGTTGTACTGATGCGTACATAGCCAGTTTAATGGCTACATGATCTGAAAAGGTTAAACTTTTTATTGTTTTATTATGACTCCTGAAGAAAAAATAAAACAAAATCTTATGCTGCTTACTGAAGAGAAAGATTAAAACATGTTAGACAGATAATTTTAGAAAATAAATTACAGCAGAGCAAAAAATCAGAAAATAGCTCATATAAAGAACCTCAAGCAGGACCATCTAGCAGTAAAGATAATTAAACAATAAATTTGTTGAGAATCTTTGAAAAAATTAAATATGAGCTATGAAAACAACAGTAGGACTTTTGGTTCAAAATATATCTTTATAGATGAATCAACTTTAAAGGATGTAACTGAAAAAAATTCTTGTCCATCATGCCACAGCATCTGCATTAATTTTTCTTGTAAAACTAATTATGGTTTTACAGATTGCCTAAATTTACATTGTTCTAGTTGTGAAAAATACATTACAGATGAATTTAGTTCTATTAAAGTACCCAATTAAAACAGTTTGATAGAAATAATAGACTTACAAAGGCCTTTTTCGGTTTGAGTAAAGAGTACAATGCTCTTGAATTGTCTTTAATGAAAATGAATATGAAAACCATGACCAAACAGGCTTTTTATGACAAAAATTTTAGAGTTAGCAAAGTAACAGGCACTGAAAATATGGCTAAAGCATGAGTAAGATTGCCTGAGTACTACAAAGCCTTCAATATCTGATAATACAGTAAATTAATCCCTCGCTATTCATGGCTGCCTCAAGCAATTTTCTAAAAAGTGAATTTTACTGGTAAAACTGCTAATAAATTTAAAAATTATAGTTTAGTACAGTATTTAACATATGTTTCAGTATTATTGTACTACTTTTATCGTTGGAAAACAATTTTTTCATCCTTATTTGGAAAGATGTTATCAGCATAGCTGTGTAATTTATTAAATAAACAAAATTTATTTAATAATAGTAAATATATATGACGCCTACATGATGTGTACATAGTACATTCTATGTATGTTTATTTTAACTGTATAAGGAAAATATGAATGGGCACTCGCTGTTAACAATTTTGGCGCCAGTACTGACTCATCTTCAAATCAAACAATTAAGGCACGTGGACTACAGTTTACATTTTGTAATGTTCAGTTATGTACAGTAAAAACAACCAACCAGCAAGTTGCAGTTGTGATACAGCATTGGCTGATACATTTGGTTTGTGCATGGTTTTAATTAAGTTTCCAGATGTGTGTCGGGGTTATAGTTTTTTTTTTGTTACAGTATCGCCAGTCTTAATTTTTAAAATGTGTCCAAATTAAACAATGAAAAGACAAAAAATATGCTTCTTGCAGTTGTGATACAGTACTGGCGGATACATTTGGTTTGTGTCTGGTTTTTATTAAGTTTCCAGATGCGTGTTGAGGGTATTGTTTTTTTTTTGTTATGGTTTCGCCAGTCCAATTTTAAAAATGTGTCCAAAGTAAACAATGAAAAAAAGGCAAAAAAAGTTATGCTTCTAATTAGGAAAGTCGATTTTCTTGATAAACTGAAAACTGGTGAAGCATAACTTTAGCCAAAGTGTTTAACATTATGAATCAACTGTTAGCTACATAAAAAAAAAATGAGGAAAAAACTGACAAGTTTATGGCAGATTCTTCTCACTCAGTCAGCAAAGGTTACAATTGTATATCGTGACACAAACATTGAAAAAACTGAAAAAGCTTTGAATTAATGGATAGAAGATCAAATGCAAAAATAAGGTAACTCTCAGTTCACTTGTTATTTGAGAAAAAGCTTGATGTTTGTATGACCACTTTGTCAAATCTGAGAATGAAAGTAGGACCAGTGCATTAACGTTTGAAAACTTCAAGAAACGGTTTTCTCAGCACAATGTAAGCATAACTGGAGAAGCAGCATCAGCTGACCACAAAGCAGCTCAATCATTTCCAGAACAACCTCATTACCTCATTTCAACAAAAGGCTATTAAGCGGATCAAGTTTCTTAACATGGGTGAAACTGGCTTATGTTGGAAGAAGATGACTTCATGAACCTTTCTATCAAAAAAGGAAAAGTCCGCTCCAGGTTTTAAAAAGTCTAAAGATCATCTGACAGTCTTGTTATGCTGCAATACTAATGGTGACTTCATGCTGAAACCAACTCTTGTTTACAAATCGTTAAATCCAAATGCATTAAAAGGTAAAGATAAAAATCACTTACCAGTTTTATGTAAATCAAATAAAAAAATGTGGGTAACAGCATCTCTTTTTATTGAGTGGTTTAATTTTTTTAAGCAACAAGTTATATTTTATCTAAAAAAGAAGTCTTTGCCATTTAAAATTCTTTTTTTAATTGCTAATGCTCCAGGACATCCACAAGAAGTAAAAAATTTGCATTTAAAAGTAAAAATTTTGCTAATGTAATAATGTTGTTTCTGCCACCAAACATGTCAGCTCTGATTCAACCTTTGGATCAAGGGATGGATCATTGCTGCTTTTAGAGCATACTATCTGCTGCAGACTTTCAGTGAATTAATACATGAAACAGAGGTGGATAATTCATTGACTCTGAGTCAGTGGTGGAAGAATTACACCATTGCAGATTGCATTGTAAATGTTAAGGGGTCAATTGATGAAATTAAACCATCAGCAATTAATGCGTGCTGACAAAGTTTGTGGCTCAGCATTGTTCAGAAAAAAATGAAAATTGAAAAAAACAAAACTGCTGATCAAATTGTAAATAATATTGTGCAAACAGCATATAAAATTCAAGGTGAAGGTTTCAATGAAATCAACGCTTCAGATGTTCAGGAGCTGATATACTGTGTCAAGTAAGAGATCACAGAAGAACTTGAAGAGATGATAACACAGCTTTATATACTCTGGAAGATGAAGACAAAAATGAAGAAGTTACAAGAGAGTTAAACTTAAAATCTGTAAACAAAATATTTTGTCTAGCTAGGCAGGTAATAACCAAGGCTTCTGAAATTGACACTTTTCTAGGGCAGTCAATAAAGTTTAAGCGACAGCTTGCTTGAGGCAGCATTAGTGCCATACAGCAAGCTACGTAAAGAACTAGAAAAAAAGAAAAAACAAAAAAAATTATGAGTTTTTTTAAAAAGAATAATAAAAGTTAAAATAGGTCTAGATTATGTGTTTAAAACTTTCTGTTCGTAGTGTTTAGTGTTTACAAATTCTCTTATTAATAGAAATGGTTTTATATATCCAGTATTACACAAACGTTTCAAAATAAAGTGATAAAATACAATAGGCAGCAGAAATAGTTATTATGTCTACATTCATTTATAAGAATATAGTATGTTACTATATAGTTTATTAATAGTTTCTGTAGTGTAAAAAATTGACATTCAGGTTACTTAAGAAAATGTAACCCCGTTTTTGCCATATAAGTTTGGCTTTGCATGGTTTTGTTATTTGCGCTATTTTTGTGGAACAGAACCCCCGTGAATAGTGAGGACTCTCTATCAATTAGTGTGGATTACTGTATTAGACACTGCTGTTAGTTTTTATGCAACATAGCAAAAACGTGGGTTCACATCTAATTATGGTGTTGGAACTGTCATCCATATCAAAACAGGATTGGTCATAGATAACTGTAACCTATACAAATTTTTGTAAAAATTGTGCCAAGAAGAAAAGAGAGCTTGGGAAGCATAGTTTTGAATTTAAAAACTGGTCTGAAATACATAAATTAATCTGCAATAAAAACAATGATAGATCATTACCATCTATGGAAAAGATGGCAGCTGAGATCCTATGGAAGAGATCCTTACATTATAATCTGAAATATGAGAATGAATCAAATAAAAAAAAAACTTTTTGTTATTGTTGATGTACAGCTAACAGAGAGGAGGTGGCTTCTTAGTGTTGTATGTAGGGATGCGTGGAGGGGACCCCACTTTTAGAAAGTCAACTCACTACTTTTTTCTAATTTGTATCACAAAGTCAGAGCAGGAGGTATATATCTTCATATCCCTTAAGTTATATTTTTAGCATGGCAGATTTTAACAAGATAATGTTATAATTTTTTTTACCAACATGATTTGCATAATCCTCTTTAGTAACAGAATTATGCCCATAAAAATTCAATTTCTGAAGGTACCAAGGCACCAGCTCATGACTTGAGCTGGTGCTTTTATAATAGAGCCATAGCTAACAAAATCAAACCAGGATCTCATAAACAGAATATTAAAACGCCTTTGAACATGGAAATTTTAAAACCAATAGCTACAGTTTATGATAGACTAGTAGATGAAAATTTGTTTAACAGGTGCCTCAAAGGTCCGACACAAAACCAAAATGAAAGCTTGCATAATTTTATTTGGAGGCACTGTAATAAATCTTGGAGTGCTTCAAAGAGACTTGTTGAAATTGATGTGGCTGAAGGAATAACTGAATATAACTTTAGAATTAAGTGCGCCATTGATTCAATGAAAAAAAAATTAAAAAAATAGGCATTTGTCCTGGAAAACAAACAAGTATTTTGAGTCGACGAAGAGACAATAGGTGCAAGCGAAAAATGATGGCTATGTCAGCAGAATTCCAGAACAGAAGAAAAATATTACAACTGGAAAGAGTAAAATCAGAAGAAAAAAGACGAGAGGAAGAAGGTCTGACAAACAGAGGTGAAGAGTTTTAACTGTGATTATAATTAAAAAAATAAAATTTTGATTCTTCGTTTTCTGTACTTTCATTTTGTTCATGTATTGCATTGTTAGAAAGACCATATCTTATCATCTATGCTAACTAGTCATAATTTTTTTTCTAAATGTTGAGAATCTGATGATCTATGATCCCATTGAAGCAGTTTATCAATTTTTAATGAAGATAATTTTATAAAAAAAATACATAACAAAAGAAAAAGTAAATATAAATTCATAACAATTTTTTGAGGAAGAATTTGAGAAAAACTTGTCAATGGAATCATATAACAATGTACATTTTATCTTTAAAATGACTCCTTTTTTGAAATGATTGGATCAAAAGTTTTAATGCTCTACTGTTTCTATGAAAGGTCTCAATTTTGCACTTCATCTCTATAAAGGTGAAGGTGATGAATATTTTCAAGTTTCTAATACAAGTATTATTTGCTTCATATCCCTAGGAACTAATGAAAAAAAATTAATTTTTTGGGTAAACTCTTCCCTCTTAATAAAATGTTTATTTTATAAGGAATTAATTAGTATTTTATGTGAATGTAGCATGAGGAAAAGTTACTACAAACTTATGAAAGGCAAACAAAAAACTTGTAATTATTCTTCTGTTACCACTTATTTTGTAAAAGAGAAAAGAAAAAAAAATGGTATTTTTTTTATAAAACCAAGTTAATAAAGAATTCCATATTTATAAATTTTTATGAAAGTTTAGAATATGGAACGCTTGCAAATAAGTCAGTGTAAAGAAACCAATTTGCTAGAAGCACCTACTTAAAAACAAGCAGTTGTAAGAAGGTAAATAAAAGAAAGTATGCATTTTTATGAAAAGATCAACTAATTTCTTGAAGTATATTTTTTTGGTGGGTGGAACTACGATTAAAAATTAGAACTTACAAGATTATTAGGAGTAAAACAGCAGCACCTTTGAAAGTAGAGGTTTCAATTAATTTTTTCAAAACTTTCACCTCAATTCTTTTTTTTCTGTTTTGCCTTTGGAACCACCAAGGTATTACTTCAGAGGATGATATGTATGAATGTAAATGAAGTGTAGTCTTGTACAGTCTCAGGCCTACCATTCCTGAGATGTGTGGTCTCACTCTCACTTATTGAAACTTGAAGTTTTTCCATAATATTTTTTTAAAAGAGATGTTATAAGAACAGAAATATCTTTCAACCCTTATCAAAGGAACAGAAGTTATCCTTTAATGTTTCTGATAAATCTTTGTGCAAATATTTTAAAATGCTATAATTTGAACCATGTTCAGTATGTTTGGCTTACGACACAGTAACTAAGAAATAATTTTGCCAATTTTAGAATTCATTCAAAAAACCGTTACAGATCATTATTTTATGTTAAGTGATGAGGAAAAAAATAGATAAATAAATAAAGTTAGGTCAGAAAGGTTATAGTAGTTAACAACCTAGGGTTATATAAATCCTTGGATCTGTACTAAGGAAAGTATTGAAGAAAAGATTTCAGCAATATAATTTGCTAGCTTTTTAACTAATTTACTGTATAATCCACAAAACAGTTTTTCAATAAACTATTAATGATATTTCAACAAAGAAGAAATTGTTTTATTAAAAAAAGAAGTGTAGCCATATATTTTATCAATTTTACTAAATAAGCAGGCTATTGTCAGATTCTTCTACCTCCATAAATCAGTTACAATAGCTAATATATCAGATCTACCATTTCATCCTGATCTGCATGTAAACAAAAACAAATACATTTAATTTTTTTATGAACTACCAACTATACATGAATTTATCTCGAGTTGAAATAATCACTGGCTTAGTGGTTCATACAAAAATTAATTCTAAGTTCATTGAACCTTTTTCTACATTAAACCTACATTTCTTAAAAAAAAAGTGTTTGAACAATTCTGATACAAATAGCAAACACAAAAATAAACAATCTATTACTCAAACTGCATAAAAAGTAAGACAAAATTTCATTAATAATAAAAAAAGTCATGGCAAAGTACACATTTTAAAATAAGATAGGCATAATAAAAAAGTTAAGTTCTAATTACTTAAAAAAAGTTATTACTATAATTCAATATAAAAACAATTTAAAAAAAGTAACTATATATATATACATATAAATGATTAGTCTATTAAAATGCTGACATCATTCACCAGGATGAAAAAATAATTGATAAAATTAATTAACACACAGGATATTAAACTAAAACAAAAACGATTTTAACTTTCATTTTTTAGAGGAAAACACCAAAAATAATAATTGCAAATTATGATAAATAGGACTCAACTGCTAACATAACAATAAAATATTATTAGACAAACAAGATAAAAAAACAAATATTAAATAAAAATTGTATATAGTACCGTCCTGTTTCACACAAAACACACAAGACCAATATTAAATTTGATTTTTGGTAGCAGTATAAGCCTCTCTTAATTTATCAATAATATACATATTAATGAATATTACAACACAATTCTGTAGTACAGGGCTCTAGATTATAATAAAAATACTTACAATTTATTTTTATCTGGTTTTAAAACTGTAATTAAATTTTAATAATTTAGAACCAAAAGCATTGTTTTTCTGTAACAGATAATAATCCCAGCTAATGACACTATTTAAGACTGAAAATACATTTTTATATAATATCGTCTGATACCAATAATATTTTACAATTATTAGAACAGAAAGCTATTTATCCCAGCAGTTGAAGCTTATTATCATTGTCAAACTTTCAGCCAATTCATTAATGTGATGAAATAGGGTGAGCATTGCTTGAACAGTGTAGAGAAAATTTCGGCTCGGGTTGTATCCAACTCAAGCATGTTGAAAAAAAAAATCAGTAAATAGTTGAGAAAATCATTGATTCAGTCCAAATATCAAAATTAGTAGACGAAATAACTATGTGTGGCATACAGTAGTTACTGTATTCTTATGAGAAAGCATTAATTGGCAAAGATAAACTAACTGGAGGAAATACTATGAGGGAGTGTTATTAAGCCTTTGCTTTTCTCATTTTACCTAATTCCTGATTTAAAACACTTAAGATTTATCAAAATTGATTATTTTATATGTAACTGACCTGATTTTCTAATCTGTCTTCAATATTAACAATGTTTTTTCCAGTACGAAGGAAAAATGACACAAAATAATGAAGATTTTTCTACAAAAAGTGCGAAGCAGTGATGAAACATCTTTTTTAAAAACAAATTCTTATTTCAACTATATTAGGCAGTAGTAGCCATTCACAATTTACAGTCAAGAACTGGGTTCTAGATTTAGATTTAGAACAAGATATATAAGCAATGAAGACAAAAAATCTTCTTTTTTTGCAGAAAGTTTAGATGCCTTTCATTCCATAATCCTGAATTAAGTTGTAGCTCCAAAAGCTATATCAAACCAAATTTGGTATTATGCACGACGTTGGCATCTGTTTTCCGAAAAAAAAAAGAAAGTAATTTTACTAATGGATTAATTGAAAAAGGGATATGTCCATCACATTAAAACATCATATTTCTTTTCAACATACTGAAAGCACCTTGTCTACAAATATTGAGGGAAGGTTTAAACAAAAATCTTATTTCTTGAAGGCACTGTCTGCTACAGAAATTGGAAGATTTCACTTTGAAATCTGTAACACCCACCCTAATCAACCTCCATTTTGGTTCTTATGGAGTACTATGTGTTTCTTTACCTCAAAGACATTTCGAGGAAGACTTTTACAAGTTCTAAGTAGGCCACATTAGAAGTGGACTAGTAGTTTGCAGAATCAAATGTGAATTCTTCTTTTGCAAATTAAAGAACAGTGAAACTAAGTCTTAAGTGTGTGTGAAACTAAGAGGATAATATGTAGAGGGAATAATTTTGTTCAGTTCTGCAATTTCTTTTCTTTATAAAGCTGAAATACTTATTTGAGCTTGCACTCATACATTAGACTCTTCAGAGGAAGAGGTAGAAAAACAAACAATTATTTTTTTGCTATAAAAATAATACAGTAAATGTTTAAATAAATACACATTACTTTGCTTTCGGCTCACTACAGAAACATGACAATTAAAATCATACAGCATTAATGCAGCAGGGTGTAATTGGAGGAAATGGTCTGTAACAAAAAATATTTTTACAATAATAGAAAATTAAAAGCCGAAAGAACAAATTCAAATGATACTAAACTATCGCCTTGTATAACAAAATATTAGTGTTATTTGATAAACAGTTAGAATGATGGTAGGGGCTTATAATATTAGATGTTGGATAATAAAAATTAATTTATTTGATCTTTAATAACATTAAACTAAGATGATAAAATGGTAATCACTATATTTAATAAATGTATTAAAGAACTGCATATTGTGCATGATATTAATAATGTTAAATGTATTCCATCTTAATGTCATATCAGGTTAATATGCAAATTTTAAAAGAGATTATTCATGTGAAGTGAAATAACTACTATATTATATTCTGGGGGGGGGAGGGGGTTACTGAAGGCCAGTGGATGAAATTGTAATCAGTCATTACATTCTGATCTATGATACACAGCTCTTAAGTTCAAATGTTGTAGAAGTGTACAACTTACTTTTATTTTTATTTGAAATGCATAATTACTGGCATACTTTAGACATTGGGTCTTCAATTCAAATTAATGGCACAATTTTAATGAGCAGTAAGCTTAATTTTGGACAAAATCAACCATAAAATTAGCAGTAACTGAATGAATATACCATTTTTTTTTTTTCATTAAAATTAATTCTAATACTAATATATACATATAAAACAATGCCCGCTTTGAGTAAATCTAAAACAAATATAATGCTTAACATCAAATTACAATCACATTTATACTTTGTTTGAGAAGTTCAACTTTTATATTCCTTCAGGTAAGCTCAGATGGAGAATAGATTGCACAATTACATTTTACAAATGTTTATGCACTGCAAAAGTTTAAATATAAATCACATAATGAAACAACTATGGTATGCACCATAAAAGAAGCCCAGTTTTTCAGGAAATATATCAACAAACCATTTAAAGGCAACAGAATTTTATGCCAAATTATAGCATTCGTTTCTGCATTATTGTTATAAGTTTCAATTTATTTGAAGTTAACTATAGAAATTATGGGAAAATCACACAGATAAATCACTTGAATTAACAACAGCATGTAAAAAAAAATCATAAAGGAATAAAAAAAAATTACAAAAATATATTTGATTACATATAAAAATTATTTTTTAAAAAAGCTTTTATTTAACTAATATTAATATTAACATTAATAAAAAAAGGAAACAAATTAGAAAAACCCTAAGAATTAAATCAAATTGAGAATTTTAAACAAAAAAATATAATATATTAACAAATATAAAAATGCACTGAAAAGTAAAAAATAAATTATATAAATATCTAATAAATAACCAATAAATAAAAGTAATAATTATTAAATTTTAAAATTAAAAGTAATGAAAATATTTTGTTAAATAAAAGCATGGTGCAGTTTTTATAATTTATTTAAAACAACACAACATTTATTTTTACAACAATTAATCTTCATTTTCATTTTCAATAACGACACGAGGAGGCGGAAAGGTCTGTTGGAATCTCTCCAGTTGAGACTGACTAGCTATAAGTAACAATGTGGGAAAATGCATCCACTCGCTTTCTTTGTACGTGTTCTCACATAGTTGAAGTTCATCTTCGAATTCTGCTTGTAATCTAAGCCAAACTGAATGCACTCTTTCCGCTAAAAGTTTCATTTTAATTAATTATGAATTTTTATTTAACGAATTGATAATTACGATTACAATTATAATAATTAATAATTTTTCAGATTACCGTCAAAATGTAATAACTTTGCGCAAGATTTCTAAATTAAATTTTTATTTTTAATTTTATTAACCCTTAAAGGTCATCTTGGTGCAAATTTGAACCATCAAAGAATTAAAACTTGTTATTTTATTACAAGTATATAATAAGTATATACATATACTAAACAACCTCATTAAACAAAAAATATATTTTAAAATACAGCAAATGTCTATAAATACTTATTCAAAGAGATTGTTATAAAAACTGTGCCATGCTTTTATTTAACTAAATATTTTCATTACTTTTAATTTTAAAATTTAATAATTATTACATTTATTTATTTTTTATTTATTGGTTATTTATTAGATATTTATATAATTTATTTTTTACTTTTCAGTGCATTTTATATTTTAATATATACATTTTAACATATATATTTTTATACATTTTAATATATTATATTTTTTTATTTAAAATTCTCACTTTGATTTAATTCTTATTTTTTACTTTTAAGATGATTTTTCTAATTTGCTTCCTTTTTTTATTAATGTTAATATTAATATTAGTTAATTAAAAGCTTTTTTAAAAAATAATTATTTATATGTAATCAAATATAATTTTGTAATTTTTTTTTGTTTTTTAATTTTTAGTCTTAATGAACAATAAACTTTTTACATCCAAAAAAAAATATTCTTAAAAAGTAAAAATATTTATTTTTACACATTGAAGTTACATAGGTTTACCAAATTTCAATCATTTTCATATGATAGTTCATGAGAAATGAAAATTTTCAAAATTTTCAACTAAATGCACGAATTTAGCGTAGGGGTAGCGTGTGGGGGCATGGGGGTGGGTCATATCAAATTCCGACACCGTAGTGCTGTACTGTCATCGAAGTTACATACGTGTATCAAATTTCATTGATTTTCATACGATAGTTGAGAAAAAAAAATTTTAAGTAACATGCATGAATTTAGCATAGGGGTAGCACATGGAGGTGGTGTGGGGGTGGGTTATATCAAAATGCCGACACTGTAGCATTGTATTGTCATCGAAGTTACATACGTGAATCAAATTTCATTGATTTTCATACTATAGATCAAAAGATATAGCAGTTGCAAGATTTGATTATAACTAAAGCAAGTTAAATAAAAGCTTATAAAAACGAATTTTATTAAAACTGCCTAGAATTGGTAAAATTTCTCTTGCAACTGTAAATTACTGTACAACAGAACATTGTACTTGTTTAGTTATCTGAAGCTTTATAGAATAACTGACTAATTGACATTGGTGGTTTAAAGAGTTCCACTTTAATTATTCTTCCCTTCATATTTCTTTTTCAATCTTGTTAACTAAAATAATAAAACTATGTGCATGGTGTATGTGCTGTTAAAACAGATATTTCTGTTTAAATAACAGTTTTGTATCTTTATTGAAAGTTAAAACAGCAACTATAAAAGAAAATGCCTGCCATATTGAAACTAATTTTTGGAGAAATGATTAGAAATACATTGATGGCAGACAAAACTTCGTTCTCAAAACAACTCATTATTCCTAGTTATCATACTTTAACATGAAGATTTTATATAACTTCTTACAAAACTTATGGAATGTTAAAATTACGCTATCAGCAAAACTATTTGATAGTTGAAAAATTACGTAAATGCAATTTTTCTTTAATTACGCTTCAACTGGGTAACAAATAAGACAGAAATGAACAAAAATTTAAAATTGTATAAACTCAATTTTTGCCATCAACACTTGATAAGAATTACATTTTTTATAACAAAAAATTATATTTGTTAATAACATTGAATATATATATATATTTTAAAAAACAAATTGACTCAGAATTAATAAAATTTAATATTATTATTAGATTATTAGACGTTTTTATTACTATTTACAGTTATTATTATTATTATTACAGCTACATCAGGCTGGTATTGGGACTGAATTTTTCTACACACACACATACTCAGACCTGTCAGTAGCTGGAAAAATGGTGGTGAAAACAATATATATATATATATAGTTGAGTTATATACTATATATATATATATATATATAGTATATAACTCAACTTGATCCACCAAGGTACAGAATTAAATACTTATTACAATAATTGTTAGAACAGAGGTGATATGAGTCTTGAAAAGGTAATTTTAGAAAAATTATATATATAATTCTGATCTTCATCTGAACTTGCCTAAAAAAAAAAACAGAATTTATGTTTATTGAAACTAAAAAATTAAACTTCATTAAAAAATAAGCTGAAATTTAAACAAATATACAATGTTTTAAGCAACAGAAAAAGTGCACCTATAACAAACGCAAATACTAAAATAAATCCATTCATAAATAATAATAATAATCCACAGGATTCAATAAAGATTATTTGCAGTTTCTATAATATAAAAAACTTTTCATGACGTGTGATGTTATTTTATATGTATAGAGCGACAATTATTACAATTATAGTAGTTATATTCCTTATTCATTTATTAATTATTAAGTAATACATAAAAACCTGTTATCCAAAAATATGTACCATTGTACTGCAGCAACTGTACCAAGACAAATTATAAAAGTAGATTGAAAACATTACCGAGCAACTAAAGCAATATACATTTTCGCTGATGACGTTTCTGGGGTTCTGGCCTCAATACTGCTCTCACCGCTTCATCAAACACCTGTTCAATGAAAAAATAACATGAAACCAAGAAAAAAAAATAATTAAAAGAAACATTTAAAATCTTCTACACATTTAAATAAGAATAGTATTGTGTATGATTGTGTAGATAGTTTTTTTAAAACAAATACTGTTGAGCCAATTTCAATCTTTAACAATGTTTGTATTAAACTTTGGGTATTGTTTTAAGGGTAAATTTATTCAGGTTACTTCATTATTCGTTAAGCTGGGTAAAGCTTAAACAGTGGGTGTATCATATTCTACAGTATTAGTTTTCATATGATAATATTTTTAGTTTTTGATTATGTCAATTTCTTTAATAGCTAGTAACATTTCTGCAAATAAAAATCAGAAACATGACAAATTATTTTGGAATTTTATTTAATATCAGGTAAATATTCTAAAAAGTATCAACTATGAAGCTAAAAATATATTCTTTAATGAGCTTTGATATGTAGGGAAGAAGTATAATTTTCATAGTGATCCATTGATCACTAAATACAGAGTGTATCACAAAATTCTCTCGGGACGTTCATAACCTATTCTACTCGTGAAAATAATGGAAAAAGTTCATGTAAACATATGTCCAAACAAAATGCTTTGCTTGTGTGTTATGGCTAGCGAAAGATTTTGCTCGGATTTCAGCTACGCTAGTGAAATGAGATTGTACTGAAATTTTTAGTACGACCTCAAATTAAGGAGAAGAATAAGTGATTTCTTATGGTTTTTGACTTGAAAAATCAAATAAAATAAGGTCCCAGAACCGTAGTTTTTGAGAAATCTGGGCTGAAAACCAAGTTGGATAAAAAATTCTGTTTTTTATGTTTGACATTCAATATTATTGTTAAATGGGTACTTAATATATAAAACTTTTAAACATAACTAGTACAGAATTTAATTCTGAACAAAATGATGTAAGATAAATTGAATAAAATAAAGAAAAGTTATTAAAAATTTGAGTATACGTGAATAGTATAAATGTATGTACAGTATATGTATATACTATGCATATACTATGCTATATATATATATATATATATATATACCAGTTCATAATAAATGCTCAAAAATGAGGTTACCATTTTCAACACATTTCTTGGCATGCTTCCAAACTGCTGTTGTTGCTCTTTTTAGTTCTTTAGGACTGTCCTTAAGATGTTCAGCAACATCCATAATGTGGATAATTAATTCCTCATGAGAAGGTATTTTTGTTTTGTATAAAATCTTTTTCATCCATCCCCAGACGAAAAAATCGAAAGATGTTAGACCAGGTGAACTTGGTGGTAAGGCTAGTGGACCTCTATAACTGAACAATTTTTCAGGGAAATGATTAGAACAAGTGGAAATGGCACAAGAGAAGTGTGGAGGTGCACCATCATTTTGGAAGTGTAGTTTGCGTTTCAGCGTTAGAGGTATGTCTTAAAGCAGCTGCAACAAATACTTCTAGAAGACAGTGCCAGTATACCTCAGCATCTAAGCAGTGAGGTGATATGAACAATGTAACAGGTGATTGTGAAGGCTGGATCATACATTGAGCAAAAATCAGTGTTGAAAATTGCCTTCCACTATTTCATGAGGATTTACTTCTGCCCATGTATGCCATTGCGTAATTTTCTGATGTCATCTCAAGTGAAATTTGCCATGCTGGTAAACAAAGCATACTTATAGAGTTGTCTATTTGTATTTCACCAGTTGCAGAACTCCGAGTGAAGCAGACCATCTCCTGGGTAAATGTTGAACTAGCTGTTTACGATAAGGATAAAGCTTGTTTTGTTAAAGGGTCCTAAAAACCACTGGCTCTAAAACTCTGATCTGCCTAGAACAACAATCTATACAGACGCCTGAACTGCATAGATAATAATTCCATCAATAATAGCGTTGTGTTGGACAGATTGTTTGTAGCTGGTATGAATACTTGGTAATGAACCTGTTTCCCAAAGATTACGAGAAGTAGCCCTAATTGTTTTGTGATCTGGAATCCTGAGATTCGGGAAACATTTCATATTCTACTGGAGCAATACCATTACACACACCCAAAATGAATAACACATCAGCATATTCCTCTGTTACAAATAAGTATGACATTAATGGCAAACTGATCATGTTCAAACTAAAATTTACAGAAAACCTTTGCTAATAACAGCACATTTCACAGTACCCGATATACTTAATATATCTTACAGAATTAATTAAACACCAATACACTATTGCGCATTGTTGATAAGCTGTTATTTTATTGCCAACTTTGAAATAATAATTTTTTATTTTACAATTGTGTAACTTCCTGTTTTATTTTTTTAATTTTTTTAACTTTAAATTTTGTTTTTACAAAATTTTCACATTACCAACAAAGAATTTGGTTTTTGTTTACATTAAATAAGTACTTTTTTGACAAATGTACAATTATTCTCTTTCTAAATAAAATGAGAATTTTTCTAACTTTTCTTAGTTTTATTCAACTTATTTTACACTACTATGTTCAGAATTAATTCTCTATTTATTAAAAAATGATCTATATTTATTATAAAATGAAACATATAATACTCTTGGTCTAGTGTACTGTTTCTAAATAAAATTCAAACTTTTCTACTTTTTCTTTGTTTTATTCAATTTAACATTTATTTCACCATTTTGTTCAAAATTAAATTTTCTACAACTTTTGTTTAAAATTTTTATGTTTTTATTTCCCATTAAATAAAGTTATTGTATGTCAAACTAAATTACATGGTTTTTACCCCAATTTATTGGTTTTCACCTCCAGATTTCTCAAAAACTACTGCAAATATGGTTCTGGGGCTTATTTTATTCAATTTTTCAGGCCATAAACCATCACTAATTCTGCCCCTTAATCTCAATTCCCTCCTCTATGAATCATGAGACCTTGCTGTTGGTGAGGGGGCTTGAGTGCTCAGGGATACAGAGTAGCTGGATCGAAGGTGCAACCATATCGGAGAGGTATCTGTTGAGAGCCAGACTAAGGAATGATTCCTGAAAGAGGGCAGCAGCTCTTTCAGTAGTTGTTAGGGGCGTGAGTCAGAATGACTTAAACGGCCATATCAACATCACTCAGTCCTCTGAGTACTGCGCAGCTGAAAGCAATGGATAACTACAGCTGCTTTTTTTCCAAGAAAATGTGGCTCTCTGCATTTTCAAATAGCAATGATGGCCTCCATCATTTTACCAACGAAGGCGCCTCGCCTTCGTTGGTAAAATATTCCGGAGGTAAACTAGTCCTCCGTTCGGATCTACGGGTGGGAACTACTAAGGACGGGGTCACCAGAAAATTAAAAAATAACATTCTACAAATTGGAGCGTGGAATGTTAGAAGTTTAAAAAAGGTTGGTAGGCTAGAAAATTTAAAAAGGGAAATGGATAGGATAAATGTGGATGTAGTAGGAATTAGTGAGGTTCAGTGGGAAGAGGAAGGCGACTTTCGGTCAGGTGATTTTAGAATAATTAACTCAGCTTCAAATAATGGGCAGGCAGGAGTAGGTTTCATAATGAACAAGAAGATAGGGAAGAGAGTAGAGTATTTCAAAATGCATAGCGATAGAATCATTGTAATAAGGATAAAATCAAAACCTAAACCGACGATTGTTAACGTCTATATGCCTACAAGCGCCCATGATGATGATGAGGTAGAGTGTGTATACGAAGAGATTGATGAAGCAATTAAACACGTAAAAGGAGATGAAAATTTAATAATAATTGGAGATTGGAATGCAAGCATTGGAAAAGGCAAGGAAGGAAATATAGTGGGTGAATACGGGCTGGGCAAAAGGAATTAAAGAGGGGACCGACTTATAGAGTTTTGCACGAAGTATAATTTAGTAATTGCCAACACCCAATTTAAAAATCATAATAGAAGAATATACACTTGGAAAAAGCCAGGCGATACTGCAAGGTATCATGATAGATTATATCATGGTTAAGCAAAGATTTAGAAATCAACTCGTTGACTGCAAAACTTACCCTGGGGCAGACATTGATAGCGACCATAATTTGGTGATAATGAAATGTAGATGGGGTTTAAAAACCTGAAGAACAGGTGTCAGATGAATCAGTGGAATTTAGAGAAGCTTGAGGAAGAGGAGGTAAAGAAGATTTTTGAGGAGGACATTGCAAGAGGTCTGAGTAAAAAAGATAAGGTAGAAAATGTAGAAGAAGAATGGGAGAATGTTAAAAAGGAAATTCTTAAATCAGCAGAAGCAAACTTAGGCGGAATAAAGAGAACTGGTAGAAAACCTTGGGCTTCAGACGATATATTGCAGCTGATGGATGAACGTAGAAAATATAAGAATGCTAGTGATGAAGAAAGTAAAAGGAACTATCGGCAATTAAGAAATGCTATAAACAGGAAGTGAAAACTGGCGAAAGAAGAGTGGATTAAAGAAAAGTGTTCAGAAGTGAAAAGAGAAATGAACATTGGTAAAATAGACGGAGCATACTGGAAAGTTAAGGAAAATTTTGGGGTACATAAATTAAAATCTAATAATGTGTTAAACAAAGATGGTACACCAATATATAATACGAAAGGTAAAGTCGATAGATGGGTGGAATATATTGAAGAATTATACGGAGGAAATGAATTAGAAAATATTGTTATAGAGGAAGAACAGGAAGTTGAGGAGGATGAAATGGAAGAAACAATACTGAGATCTGAATTTAAGAGAGCATTAAAAGATTTAAATGGCAGAAAGGCTCCTGGAATAGAAGGAATACCTGTAGAATTACTGCGCAGTGCAGGTGAGGAAGCGATTGATAGATTATACAAACTGGTGTGTATAATATTTATGAAAAAGGGGAATTTCCGTCAGACTTCAAAAAAAGTGTTACAGTCATGATACCAAAGAAAGCTGGGGAAGATAAACGTAGTCATGCATCAAAAATCTTAACTAGAATTCTATACAGAAGAATTGAGAAGAGAGTGGAAGAAGTGTTAGGAGAAGACCAATTTGGTTTCAGGAAAAGTATAGGGACAAGGGAAGCAATTTTAGGCCTCAGATTAATAGTAGAAGATTAAAGAAAAACAAACCAACATACTTGGCGTTTATAGACCTAGAAAAGGCATTCGATAACGTAGACTGGAATAAAATGTTCAGCATTTTAAAAAAATTAGGGTTCAAATACAGAGATAGAAGAACAATTGCTAACATGTACAGGAACCAAACAGCAACAGTAACAATTGAAGAACATAAGAAAGAAGCCGTAATAAGAAAGGGAGTCCGACAAGGATGTTCCCTATCTCCGTTACTTTTTAATCTTTACATGGAACTAGCAGTTAATGATGTTAAAGAACAATTTAGATTCGGAGTAACAGTACAAGGTGAAAAGATAAAGATGCTACGATTTGCTGATGATATAGTAATTCTAGCCGAGAGTAAAAAGGATTTAGAAGAAACAATGAACGGCATAGATGAAGTCCAACGCAAGAACTATCGCATGAAAATAAACAAGAACAAAACAAAAGTAATGAAATGTAGTAGAAATAACAAGGATGGACCACTGAATGTGAAAATAGGAGGAGAAAAGATTATGGAGGTAGAAGAATTTTGTTATTTGGGAAGTAGAATTACTAAAGATGGACGAAGCAGGAGTGATATAAAATGCCGTATAGCACAATCTAAACGAGCCTTTAGTAAGAAATATAATTTGTTTACATCAAAAATTAATTTAAATGTCAGGAAAAGATTATTGAAAGTATATGTTTGGAGTGTCGCTTTATATGGAAGTGAAACTTGAACAATCAGAGTATCTGAGAAGAAAAGATTAGAAACTTTTGAAATGTGGTGCTATAGGAGAATGTTAAAAATCAGATGGTGGATAAAGTGACAAATGAAGAGGTATTGCGGCAAATAGATGAAGAAAGAAGCATTTGGAAAAATATAGTTAAAAGAAGAGACAGACTTATAGGCCACATACTAAGGCATCCTGGAATAGTCACTTTAATATTGGAAGGACAGGTAGCAGAAAAAAATTGTGTAGGCAGGCCACGTTTGGAATATGTAAAACAAATTGTTAGGGATGTATGATGTAGAGGGTATACTGAAATGAAACGACTAGCACTAGATAGGGAATTTTGGAGAGCTGCATCAAACCAGTCAAATGACTGAAGACAAAAAAAAAATCTCAATTCACCGGGGTAGCATTAACTCTTTCTTTTTCCTGTTTAGCCTCCGGTAACTACTGTTTAGATAATTCTTCAGAGGATGAATGAGGATGATATATATGAGTGTAAATGAAGTGTAGTCTTGTACATTCTCAGTTCGACCATTCCTGAGATGTGTGGTTAATTGAAACCCAACCACCAAAGAACACCGGTATCCACGATCTAGTATTCAAATCTGTGTAAAAATAACTGGCTTTACTAGGACTTGAATGCTGTAACTCTCCACTTCCAAATCAGCTGATTTGGGAAGACGCATTAACCACTAGACCAACCCGGTGGGTTGGGGTAGCATTAACTGTGGTAAACATTCAGAGGGTCATAAGAAAGGTGCAATTAAAATTTTATAGTTTTTGGTTTGGTAGTTTTTGTAGTTACTAGGAACAAACAAGAAATACATCTCTTTAAACAGTAGTAAGATAAAGATTTTATCATTGTGTTAAACATAAATAAGTGGAAAACGTTTGAAACAGTTAGATAATTAATATATATAGTTTGATAGCTTACCAAATTTTAGTGAATATTCAATTAAATAATGATGTTATGCATCTTAAAAAGAAAACTCTTAGCAACACATGCATTTACACATATTCTATGCATTTATATTTTTATTTTATTATTTGTAATGCTAAAGAAAATTTATTATTAGATAAATAGAGCTAAATTATTTGTCTGGTTGGATAATTTCATTACTGAAGACTTTTAGAGAATATTACCTAATTTAATCATGAGATTAATATTTCATGATTAAATTAGGTAATATTCTAAAAATAAATATATATTATTGTAATATATATAAATATGTATTATTTAAAAATAAATATATATTTATTTTTAAATATTATTAGATATAAAGTTCCATGTGTTCAATTTCTGTTCACAAATAAATTATTATTGAATTTATATATTTATCTTTTAGTAATTTTTTAATCATGTTATTTATTTTACTTCTTATTTTAATTACACTGGTCAACAGGATTTTTATCTCACGAGCACCAAAAGGTGTATTTAATACAGTCTTTCATCCTGTTGGTGATTTTACCATCACCAATTTTTTTTTTTATTTGAATTTTTTAAAACATTTTAAAACGTTTTTTGTCTATTTGCCCACCCTCAAGTAAAAGCTCCTGGAGCATTGTAAATATGATAAAACCAAATAAGCTAATTCAAAGGGTAGCGTTGCTACTGTTGTGCAGGTTCAGACGTGTATAGACATGTACAAACATGAACTAGTGTAGCACACATTCATCAAAACGATACCAGTTGTGAGATACTAGTGAATCAGTAAACACATCATTGCGAGTGCTTTGTGTGTCTGAATTATTGTATATTACATATTTACAACTTTATTTCTTTTAATTAGTTGTTAGTTACAGAATGCCTAGTTTTTTAAAAATATCCTAACAATTTTTGTTATATATGTGGTGAAGTGAAGTTCAAGTCCCAAAGGCAAAACCTTACTCCATTAGTAAAAAAGTGTTATGAACTTTATTTTCAGTGTAAAGTCGGGGACCACACAAGGGCCTGGGCTCCACATATCTGTTGTTTATTATGTTCTAGGCTTCTCACTGCATGGAAAAATGGCCACGTCACATGCCACTTGCTATCCCTATGATTTGGAGGGAACCCAAAGATCAC
Organism: Lycorma delicatula; assembly: GCF_047948215.1. Taxonomy (NCBI): domain Eukaryota; kingdom Metazoa; phylum Arthropoda; class Insecta; order Hemiptera; family Fulgoridae; genus Lycorma; species Lycorma delicatula. The sequence continues at coordinate 178,776,054 of NC_134455.1, forward strand.
TCTTCTGACTGTTATTTCTGCTTAACAAGCAATAAAGGGATTATGTCAAACAGTGACGTACGCAGAATTTTGTTAAGGGGGGTCATTATTAAAGCTGTTTACAATTGTCATCAATATTTTAAATTTTGTGTGCTATTTTATTATTATATCATGTTACGATATATTTATTTTACAAAGTTTGAATATAACAAATTCATAAATACCCTAATAAAATCTTCTATAATGTAGATTTTTTACAGCCTTAGGATACAATTTTTTTTAACAACTTTTAACATCTATTTGATTTGTATAATAAAAATTCATGTGTCAGTGACACATGCCATTAATACACTTAGGCTACAGAATAATCATATATTTTAGTCAATGATTATTTGTATACAATAGCTAAGACATTTTACATAACATATAATATCCATGGAAGCAATTAAATATTTAATAATATTTCAATTTTAATATTTAATAAATAAATCAAACACATGTCAATATGGAACACACTGAGGTTGAAGAATGAAACTGGCACTGATGAATCCACATTCTATGAAGGAATTTGAATAAAGAACTGAATGCAGTTGTCTCAAATCAGCACTCTACTATAATGTATTATTGTTTTGAAAAAATCATTGTTTAAAAAGAGTACTGGTAGTTAAATTAATATAGTATTTCTATGTACAAAACCTACGCTACATTATGTTACATTCAGAAATTTCAACATTCACAATACGTTGTCTAAATGTTTCTTTTTCATTAGTTCAGTTAACATATCTTCTGCAGTTGGAGTGTAGTTTCTATGTATGTTTAAGAGTGCTAATCCATTCAAATGTGTATTTCTAGTAGAATTACGCAAATAGGTTTTTAGGCGGCATAATGTTGAGATACATCATTCATTTGTATATGTGGACACTGGGAGTGCGGTTAGTATCACTAACAAAGTGAATATATTTGGCATTATGTTGGTTGGGATTGCACATAGTTAACACATATATAGGCCGTTTTCGGTTGGTCTCCCTTCTCAAGATGTGCAATTTTTCTGTACCATAATTTTAATTATCAGGTCTTCTTGGCAACTGCTTCTTTTATCATTGGCATAGAATTCTGTGAGCAAAGTGAAAGCATAAACTTAAGACGGCAGGGACAGAAGGTTTGGGTTTGAAGATAAAAGGCCCTGGAAGTCTTTCAATTTTCCTTCTGTTTCAAGAAACGCGAATCTAGTTGGGACATGAAGGTATCCAGAAATGGAATAAAAGTAGACATGAAAGTAAAGTTCTGGCATCATTGATGGTAAGTCCAAGTTTACATGGTTTTTTGCTCGCGCTGCCATATGAGGAATTTGAATGGAGGATTCCCAACCTATTCCAGACTTTAGAAACACAAATGAAAATTTTGGAAAATTCTACATCAACATTTTTATATATACAATTCATTTCACTATTAATATCTTCAGCAAGGTTTACTGCTTCCACGAGATCAATAGTTGAATTCTGCAGGGATTTACACAATGAGAGACTTAAAGAAAACAGTCTCTGAATACAAAACAGCGATTACACAAATTGACAGTGAGTCAAAGCATATAAAAGTGAATTTGCTTGTGAGAATGAGTCTTTGTCAATTCATTCTGATATGCTTTGAAGGGTTGCAATAATAGTGTCATACAATTCCACCACTGCGGCCATGGAATTATACCTTTCCAACCAACGTGTTGCGCAAAGTTGAATGAGTTTTTCAGGGTGTGAAGTTGTAGTTTCCATTTCACTTATCGTCAATTTTAAAAGATGTTACCTTTTAGGGGTATTAAGAAATTTGTACAGACTCAATATTGTACCCATACAGTTTCTAATGGCAGTTACTTCACAAGCACTGGATACAGCTAGTTGAGGCTGTGTGCTGAGCAGTAGACATATAAAGCTGACAGAATTATTTCCTTTACATGTAGCTGGACTCAGTTTATTTTTCTTGATATGGACATAGCTGTCATACCCTTGACCATGAGTCTTATTTATGTTTACATTTAATGAACGCAACTTGTCCAATATCGCTGTTGCAATTCCTTTTCTGGTCACATCATACGAGGTGCTACCCAAAAGTTCGGGGAATTTGAATTTCGCACACGAACCATTGCTGGTACGACCTGCTGCCGCTAGATGTGGCTAACAGTACTCTTTTTGAATCAGTGTTCCAACAGTTCTGACAGTGAAAGGCTGTATTGTTGACTTTCGTGCGGTTGTGTAACATTGTGTTTTACTGCTTCGGCGAAGTTCTAAATGGCAGATTTTAAAGAGCAAAGAACCTGCATCAAATTTTGCTTCATGCTTAAAAAAACTGGTGCAGGAACCCATCGCATGCTTATGGAAGCATTTGGTGACAACGCTATGATTAAAAGTAAAACTTTTTTGTGGTACTAATGATTCAAAGATGGACGAACAACAGTCGATGATGATGAGTGTTCAGGAAGACCATCAACAAGCGCAACACCGGAAAACATCATGAAAGTGCGAGAGGCTATTGTTGCAGATCGTAGACCAACAATCCATGATGTTTGTGCAATCGTACAAATGTCATATGGGCCCGTGCAACACATCTTGTCGGACAATTTGAAAATGAGACGCATTGCTGCAAAATTCGTACCGAGACTGTTGAACAGCGACCAGAAACAAAATTGCGTAGGTGTCTGTAGTGAATTGAAAAATTCAGCAAGAGATGACCCTAACTTCATATCCAACATCATAACCGGTGATTAGACATGGGTGTACAGATATGAACCTGAAACTAAGCAGCAGTCATCGCAGTGGAAGTTGCCAAGTTCACCGCGGCCAAAAAAAGCACGCCAAGTTCACAGCAATGTGAAGTCCATGATGATTGTTTTTTCGACGTCAAAGGCATTATCCATAAGGAATTTGTTCCTTTATGTGAAAGCATTAGGCGCAAACGTTTAGATGTGTAAGGTAACAACAACTGGATTCTGCACCATAATGCGCCCGTGCACACGTTGCTAGCCATTCGGAATTTCTTGGCTTCCAAAAAGACTGTAGTGATTCCCCACCCACCCTATTCGCCTGACCTTGCCCCGTGGGACTTTTCTCTCTTTCCGAAAATAAAATTTCAATTGAAAGGCTGTCGTTTTAACACAATTAAGGAGATTCAGGAAGAAACACAGAACGTGCTTTGAACACTTACACCTGCAGACTTCCAGGGATGCATGGAATCATGGGAAACGCTGGGATCACTGTATCAATGCCCAAGGCGATTACATTGAAGGAGACAGTGGAAATTATAAGTTATGGTAAGCTATTTTATTTTTATGGTAAAATTCCTCAAACTTTTGGGTAGCACCTCATATAATAGTACGAATTGTAGAAAGTTTTCCTTCACAGTGATCTCTATCAACATAACCAACATACAGTGATAATTGTTCTAAGTCTGATATCTCATCTGTAAGAATATAGAAGCAACTGGAGGCATTAAGTTCTTTCACGAGATTTTAAATAATCAGATCATTGCTTCAATTATTTCATTCTGTATTCTAGGACTGGTGTACTGCGCATTCCCAACACTACGCATCAACATATTTTTTAATATAGTGTCAGTCTCATTTTGAAAGCGAAGAAGTGTCCTGAAATTGCCATCATTTTCCTCTGGTTCTTGGTCGACTTTGACCTCCATTTGTCCCAAATCCCTATTGCCTCGCAGAGCGACACATTGTTTCCTCGCAGAACAAAATACTCTCAATAATAGGGATAAAATTTTTTCTGTTCTCCAGTTTCTTTTAAGTTGTTGCAGTAATTATTAGAACATCTATAAACTTTTTCTTTCGACATGAACATTTGCAATTTTAAGAAAAAATCTTTTCTATGAAAAATTTACAATATTATTGAATATGATAAAAATGAGATACTGATTGATAATAATAATTATTTGACTGCTCTAATGAAACTGAAGTGAGTATTATCTATCACTATATGGCTCCTGCATAAGCATCCATAAAATATTCATGCAACACGGTCTACAGATATGGTTTTTTAAAACCTGCAAAATAATTACAGTAATCTAATTATAAACTATAAAAAAAAAACTTCAATAATCTACAGACGGAAGCAGCTATTATTTAAGATAAAAATATTGCTCACCAAATACTTTTTCTGAATGATAAAAAAATGTTTAATCAAATTGAATTTGATTTAATACAATACACCTCATACAATATATCTAACAGGTAATAATATAATATGATTATTATATTATCAAATGTAATAAATTTAAATTTGAAAACACAGTATTATCTTTAAATTATGTGTTATTGTTGAGCAATAAATTGCGACATTTCTGACCTATCTGTTAGTACCAAAATCATCTTGGCAACAGTGTCCTTAGTACTGAATGGACACAATTTTCAGCTTAAAAGAATTGTTTGGTTCAAAAACAATCATAACTATCCTATTATGAATCAGTTCAAAAGTAAATACCATTTTCATTTGAATAGTAAGAAAAATAAGTGAGACTTAAACAATAACATGAATTGAAAAGATCATATCTATCATTATAACAGAAAACAATTCACTATAATGTGCATCTAATGTCAGCATCAGGTAATTTATTCTTAATACATGAAAAGTGTTGCACTAATTCCTAATCTAGGGTGAAACATCTATTCTATTTTTATTCTATGCTTTGACTTCAAATGATTGGGGCCAGATATAAATGCTTTTGTTGTTAATAATTTAGAAAGTATCAATCTATATTAAAGTACAGTTTATGGGTTTTATATAACTTTTTTTTCTATAAATGCATAATTTTAGTGATGAAAGATGATATCCTTGAATCAGATGAATGTTTTTCTTCATAATTTTTTAAGATTATTCATTAGTTAAATTTTACTTTTTACTTATTTCATACACTTGTTTATGCATTTAATTTATTGTTTTACTTGAATTTAATTTATTGTTGAAAGATCAGTCTTTCAACAGAAATTTTTTTTCATTTTTGTGGAAATAAGGAAGTAGTTGTATATAAGTGGTATATTTTTGTTGAGGCTATTCTGAACAATTTAACCAGAAAGTCCTAAGAAAATACTTACATTCTTGTTGGGTTGGCAAGATATAAGATCTTGTCTTTTGATATAAGATCTTCTTACGCTTTTGTGTAAGTAAATAAATTTTTATATTTAGCTAGCCTACTTTATCGGCTGATATTTTACATGTAATTTCTTATTAATAAGCTATTGTTCAGTATAGTTTTACATCTCTTTCTGTCATGTACACTTTCACCAACAACGTAATCTTTATTTAATATAAAACTGAAATTTATAAACATGTAATGGTCATTATAACTTATTAAAATTAATACTTAATCATCATCTGAACAATGACTTTGCTGGTTTCATATTTTGTAATAAATAAAATTCATTGTTCATATGAGATTAAGTATCAATTTTAATAAGTTATAAGTTAATATAGAATAATTACACATGAGGTATTAAACCGAAGTGGTTAGTTATTCAAACAATTATAATTTATTACAGATAACTGATCAGTAATTTTCAAATAAAATATTTAGTTTTATAGTTATAAGTAATTTCAAACAGGAAATTTTGAGACAGGAATAAATGTATGTGACAAGAATAGTTATTAGACAATAAACTAATAATTTTCATAATTCTAGGCATTAATAATAATTTTATACATTACTTAAATGAGCATTCATTTACTGCAGCAAGTATCGGCATGTATTTTCATTTTCATAGTTACAATAAAACCATTTCAGAAAATAAAAATATGTTTTATATATTATGTCGAACTAGATATTATGCATTATTCCAGCTAGAAAATATAACAAAAAAATTGGTCAGCATGGCTGAATCCATATAGCAGAAACTACGGAACAGCAAAGGTGTTAAGTAAACTTTTTAAGTTATGCTTCTCATAGGATGAGGTTGTTCACCTGTAAATACACATTATTTAAAATTTATTATTTTCTCTTACTGACGCAAAATAAAAAAGTCTTCTAATTTATAACTTTTTAATACCTGTTTCAACCCTCTCTGAGTAAGCGCTGAACACTCCATATATTTAACAGCACGAACCTTATTTGCCAACTTCTGCCCTTGTTCTCTTTTTATGGGAGAAAGACCCTGTTCAGCTAATCCATTTAAAGTCTCTCTATCTTCTCTTAAATCAATTTTTGTACCTGTTAAATATAACACCAGTTTAGACTGCATTTAAGTATTAAGTTGTAATACTGTACACTAAATATATAATAGGGCCTTGGACAAGATAGTAAGGGGGATCCTTTACAACCTGATGGTTCCAAGACACCAGAATTAGTAGTAATCTGAAAAGAGCAGAATCCAGACAGTTAAAAGGATATTGGTAAAATGCCGTTAGTTTATGCTTATAAGAACTACTTAGTAAAGTGATTCTTGTAAATCATCAGTATTAAACAATATTGTGATAACCTTGTGCTACTATATGTGGTTAGTGATCTATCACTAACCACATATAGCTTCTGAGCTAACATATTGATGCCACTTAACATCTCCTATTCAATATCCTATTAAGATAAGCGTTGTTGCTAATCATATTCCTTTTGGAGATCTAAGTATTTTAATTAATCAGACTTTTTGTCAGAGATCCAAGAATTAACCAAGCATTCTCCTATAGTCAGCTGAAACATTCTGTAGATTGACACCGGTCAATATAAAATTTGGAACTTAAAAGGATGTAGGTGTTATATAGGTATTTTATATGCTGAACCTGAATATTTATTCTGAAACAACCAATCACATAACGTTCTTAAGTTACAACCCTTTATATTTATTTGTTCCATCATTCGTGGAACAAACAAAATATATTCATTCATTATGTTCAATTCATATAATACATAATAAGAATAAAACAAGGATAATGTCTGTAACATTTCCAGTGATTTTATCAGTTTACAAATTATGACTATTTGGATATATTTTATTTTACAGATAGTTCCTCTTCAATGGATGTATTTACAATCAAAATTTATTTGGACACAATTCTTCCTGGATCCACTTTTGTTCTGAGGAAGATGGTTGTCCCAGGAAAGGAAAAAGAAGCTCTTGCTTTTTTTTTTTTGTAAATCATATTTAAAAATGTCAACTGTTCTTCATTCATTCATGCTAAAATTAATCTGAAGGAAATCTGAATGTATGACTACTTATAATTAAGCTTATAACACAACCTAGGAATAATTTAAGTACCTGAACAAGTATACCAGATGGATCCTGTGGTAATTATGTAGGTAAGGAATGGTAATGATCAAGGAATAGGAAAGTCATTGGATAGCGAGGCAGGAAAATTAACCCACACAAGGATCATGATGCAAGACAAAACCCAGCTGTCAAAAAATATGCAATTTTGTAACTCATCTGGTCAACCTACAAACAATAAACTTAATTTAAATGAAATTTTGCTTTTAGTTTAGACTAAACTTGCTATAGACTAAACTTTATTAAACATGCTATAAATAAATTAGGTGGGCATAAATATCAATTACTTAAAAAATTAAACTACTTAAAAATATTTAAAATAATAATTTCAACTTTATTTTTCATTAAATAATGAAGGAAAAGTTATTACTGATGTATTTTTCAATGTTTAACCTATAAGAGCAGTTTAGATTCCTTTATTAAGTGATTATTAATTTTATATACTAAAGATATTTATGAAAACTGGAAAAAGGTAAATAAATTTCAAAATGACTTCATAAAGAGGGAGTTTATATTCCCCTATTAAAACTTGTACAAACACAATTAAGAATGAACTGAAAAAGATTAAGATCATGTAACTTTTGTTACGTATAGATGCATGAAGCAGATAATGGAAGGTAACAGTAGGAGATTGTAGCAGGTTTTAATTGAAATTAGGTTCTGGATGTCATAAGCAAAAGAAGACAGAGATACTGTGGTACACAGACTACTTAAAAGGTAATGTTAAGCAGTAAGGGACAAAATCTTAAGCAGTAAATCTTCAAAGACAAAATAGGAAGAAATTAAGGAAAGTGTGGAAAGAGAAGGATATAACTGGCAACAAGTGGAGAAGAGAAAATTGTGGGAAAAGAGAAGGTGGAGAGTCTGTAGCATATCAAGATTATGAACGCAGAATGAGATCAAGATATAACATATATAAACTTTTGCATTTATAATTTTTTTTATGATCATTCTTAATATATACACAGTATATAAGATTAAGTGATTGTTTAAACAACTTCTTAAACATGTCACAGCACAAAAAAACTGAAATTATAATTTATCTAATATAGTAAAACATTTTAAATACAACAAACACAAAATAAAAGAAGAAAATTTATAAATAATCAAATTAGAAAAGTACATTATATTTATAACTTTAGAATTTAGAATCAAATATGAATGATGAAATATTCAATAGTGCACAGGCCAGACAATGAAAATTTCAGTTAAACAGAATTTTACAATCAAGAGTTAAATCGGATACAAAAATAAATTTTCGCTTTAGTTGTGTTCTTGAATTAGATGATTTATTTATTAATGTTTACACATTTTAGAACTATTTTTATATAATTTTTAAATCAGGAAAATAGTTGAGATAGGATGCATTATAATTCTCTAAAGAGGCACCACACTTTCATGGTCAACAACTTCATCAGCCAAATAACATACATATAAAAATTTCTTCCGCTGAGTTGAAGTAATGTATACAACAGAGTAGAGAGAGGTATATTATTCTGTTGATTTACACTTACTATCTCAATATTTTTTACAGCTGCAATCCATCTAAATTACCTGAGGCAGTTGTCAGATGATTTTTGAGATTAACTATGGACACTTGTTATTACTACTATCAGGTTACAAAACACATACATACAAATATGCACTAATATAAATAGTTACGAACACATTATTAAATATAAGATTATAAAATACTCACCAACTAATATGATTGGTGCATCTGGACAATGGTGCTTAATTTCTGGATACCACTTAGATGTAACATTTTCAAAAGATGATGGACTAGTTACACTAAAGCAAATTAGGAAGACGTCCGTCTAAAAATAAAGAAATAAAAATTTACAACCGTTAAAAAAATCCAAATTGCTCACAATAAGCCTTCTTGACAATATTGTGACAAGATTAACTGAAAAATTACAATATGGCTTGAAATAAATTAAAATATAAATAAATAGGTGTTCTACTTAAAAGAGGCCACCACATCACTTAGTATACTCTATAAATAAAGTTTATTGGCAAATACTTGCGTTAATAATTTTTGCAAGATGTTGAAAATGGGTTTTTTCTTTTTGTTGGTAGGGCGAAAAACACTGTAATCATCGCTTGAAAGCAAACATACAAAAAACAATTACTAAAACTAAGAAAAACCTTACAACTAGTATCACAGCTTAAGTATCACTAAAAATCTACTTAAAACTAATATCAGTCAGAATCTTAAAAATAAAATTTAAAAAATACCAGGAAAACTAAAAAAAAAAAAATTTAAATAAAACTAGAATTTAACAAAATCCAAGAGATATGTAACAGGCTCTTCTGATAACAAAAATATTAAAGAATTAGGATTAAAACCAAAACAATTAAAAGATTACAACTACACTAAAAAAAAATGGTCAGCACCAGAACAATATCAACACACGCATAAATGAAAAATTGAATCAAATTTGATTGTTGGTTTCACATGACAAAACAACATTAAATTGTATAAAGCATATTGATGCTTCATAGAAATAAAAACATCAGGTCTAAAACCTGCTTACTATGGCAAATGTTTCTTGGTAATTTAGATTAATAATGTAAGACCGTACAACATATACAATCCACAAGGATATTGCACACTGTCAAGCAGCAGTTGTATAGCACACACAGGGGTGCGTTTTCTGATGACATCAGCTACCTGTGGGTAGCTCTGGTATGTCTTAACCACAATCGACGGACTACTTCCTCTGTGATTCTTCTACATGAACAGACCCATGGTAGCACAGTATCTTTGATATGTTGGAGTTTATTATCTACAGTAACAATCCAGACACCTTGCCACTTTGCTTGAAGAGGGCTGATGAAATAATTTCTGCCTTGGTAAAGTATCTCGGTTAGGTTTAATTATTTATTAATGATGAGTTGTAACAAAACAATATAAGTCCATCAATAATGATGGACCAAGACTGCCAGATTCTAGTGAAGAGCTGGTTTATATAATGTGGATAGAGGCAAAAGAATCGCCAGGGAGCTGTGCAAGCGATACGGAATCAAATGAACCGCCAGGAGCTGTGTGAATTATACAGAGCCAAGCGAATTGCCAGTAGCTGTGTCTCAACATACTACCTGCCAAAAATCATATGATGATTTTTTTTAATAATATTAAAATGCAATGTTATAGAAAAATATGAAAATGATAATGCTTAATTTGTAATCTCAATATGCTCAATAACAATGTAAATGCTCAATAACAAATTGGTAACAGGCATTAACTTATGCACAGGTCTTTTTAATGGTTCATTAACTATATGCAAATCAACTCTTACTAGGTTGTCAGAACCCAGGTAAACCTGGGTGATCTCCAAAACAAAGATTACAGGATGGAAAAAAATTACACAAATGCAATAAATGGTGTTGCTGCAAAAACGATTGTGAAGTCAAATCAGAAACTAATTCTAAATGAATAGCTTTAGTAGAGAGACATATGCTGTATATGCTGTATAAGATTAACTTAGGGTCTGCTGTGAATAACTCTGAAAGATCTGATCAAGCTGTTGCACCCGGCATTATTGAAAGTATATCATACATTTGCGAATGATAAAGATATAATCTTTTACCATTTATAATCAAATATTTCTGTCATACAGAATGAAGTGTCAATTGAATACCTGAATGCAGAAGATGCAAATGCTCAGCATTAATAATTAGTTTTGTAATATTTGCATTTGGATGTGAAATAAGAGGATGTTTAACATGGTAATGTAATACAGAATGTTGTAATCTGTCTCCTACACATAGTAAGCCTAAATTATCCAAAAATGGATCTAGTGAAATAGAAATGGTTTGATTGTTTTTAAGATTATTTATTTTGCTATTAAAATGCATGTGTTGTGATTGTTGAATAAAAAAGTTAAGAGTAGGATTTAATTTCTTTGCAGTTAAAAAATCCAATGATTTGTTCCATTTTAATTGATTTAGCATTATGAAAAAATCTAAAATGGAAACTAAATGTGCGAATTAAAGGATGTTGTGAAGAAAATTGTTCTGTGTAATCGAAAGCAACAGCAGACACAAATGATATTATATTTTTGCGTTTTTCTATTAAAAATTCAGAATTCATATTACAGTTATTAAAAGTAATATTATTATCTTTTTGGCCATACTACCAAAGTGACATGTCAAGTAATACTTGGTGTACAACCTCTAGACAATATGTCTGCAAGATTATCAGAGGATTTGATATAATGCCAATTAGGATTTGAAGTATTCTTCTGAATCTCAGAAATTCTATTACTGGTAATTACTTTCCAATTAGGTGGTTGTCCATGAATCCAATGCAGTGTTATATTAGAATCAGTGTATAAGTGGATTTCATCGACATGTATGTTTAAGGGAGTACCTATCTTTAATAATAAATGACTAACTAGTAAGCAACCACAAAGTTCAAGTTTAGCTAGTGTAATTTGTTTTAAGGAGGCTAATTTAGGTTAAGAACACAGTAAATTAGAAAAATTGTATGGCCGCCATATACAGTACATATGTAAATGCAACAGCCATAGCCCTTTATAGAGGCAATGGAAAATCCATCTATTTGAATGGAATTCATTTTACTATCAATGTTAGGTTTGATGAAGCGATTTATTTTAATTGATTCAATCAAATGCAACCAGCTGTATAAATTGAGAAATTGTAGTTGCAACCAGCTGTATAAATTGAGAAATTGTAGTTGTTGAAATTGAGAGAATACAATAGGACCAATGAGTCCTAAAGGATCAAACACGTCTACTTTAATAGATAGAATATTTCTTTTAGTGTGTTATTTAGAATCATTAAAATGAGTAATTTGGAAAAGTAGCATGTATGAAGAATTATTCTACAGAACTCCTAAAGTGCATAAATTCTGTTCTTGAATTGAAGGAATGGTAGAATTGAGTTTAGAAGAAGAAATGGTACTGTTATTGATAAACCATTTATGGAGTGAAAAATTATATTGTAATAAAATAGAAATATCAATTTTCAACTGAATAACTTCATTTAAATTATCTGAACCTGTTATGAGATCATCAACATAAAAATCATTTCAAATAGCCTTAGAAAGCTTGTGGGAAAAATCATTTTCATTAGCTATCTGAATTACATCTACTGGCTAAATATGGTGCACAAGCTGTCCCATATGTTACATTTCATAATACAAAGTGTTTTATTTCTTGATCTACAGAATCACACCAAAGAATCTGTTGTAGATTGGAATCACTAGATTTAAATAATACTTGGCAATACATTTTAGTTGTCAGATATAATTATGGATCCTGAATCTATACAATATGGAAAATAGATCTTGTTGGACTACAGGCTCAACTAATAAAGTAGTATTAATAGATAGACCATTAGTGGTTTTAGCTGAACTGTAAAAGACAACTTGAATTATTTTAGTAGGTAAACTTGAAGGCTTGAATACTGGATGGTGGGGTAAATAACATATATTCGATTTGTTAATTAACATTTAATTGGAACTGAGTAAAGCCATGTAACCTAATTCTAAATATTCTTGAATGAAAGAGTAGTAGTCCTTTTTAAGGTTGGCATTAGTTAGTTTTCTTTCTAAATATAAGAATCTATTTTTAGCTTTAACAAGGAAATCACCTAGTGTAGTGTTATTATCTTTGCGTGGTAATGACACAACAAATTTGCCTTGATTGTTTTGAGTTGTGTTGGATTGAAAATGTTTTTCACAAGTAGAGGTTTCATTAACTGAAGCATCAGTATTAACCTTTAATTTTCCAGAAATACTCGAGCATAGTCGAGATTTTTGTTAGTGTTAAGAACAAGAAAAGATGCAACAGTATTGTTGCTCTTAATATTATTAGGAAGGCGACTGTTGGGTAAAATTACAAAATAAAATGACACACGCTCGTTTTTGCCAAAAGAAATTGGTCTTTAATTGGAAAAAAACAACTTTCAACCTTTTCTTTTAAATCCTAACCTTAAAAAATTAAATGAAATTACAAAATAAACTTAACTTAATCCTATACAGTATTTATACAAAGAATATCAGCTGAATCAACATATCAATTATAATATTAAATGACAAATACATAAATATGCATTTTTCAAATAATCATTTTGAAAATCTTTTGTATTAAATACGAGTCTAAAAACAGTTTAAATAACTAAATACATTATTATTCACACTACAAGATGGAATACAAAAGCAATAAATATTACTAGATCAATCACAATATTAATTACAAAGAAGTCCAAAATCATAATTTCACTTCAGGGATTATTTTCTTTAGATTAATTTAAGAAAAGTAATATGAATTCAGTTCATGAATAAATAAGAATTGATCTCTGCACTTAACAAATTTATGCATTTTACAAATATTTTATAATTAGTGTTCTAATGATTATTTACACTGCATGCAACTGTTTCATAATGAGCAAATGAAGTTCTAATTTCTAAAAATAAAAATTTACAAAATATTTGAATAATGTTGGTTTTATTGACGTAATGGTCCAACTATTTTCATAGAAAATAGCTTCCTGTCCGAGACATTTTTTTGAGAATCAAATTATTTAATCATCCATAAATAAATAACAGTAATTGTATTACTTACAAAGGCATTCAAATCACAAATTTTTAAACATCATGATCCATGGCAAAATAAAACTATAAATATTTCAGACCGTAGCAGTTAATAAAACACACGAAGTAAAATGTAAATATTAGTTGTAAAATTATGTTAACATCTACAATAAAGATGCTTGAAAGACAATGTAGACACTGTACGCAATTTATTGAAATTCATTTTACGGTTAAGAACAAAGTGTAAAAATATTAATGAATCAAAATTCAGAATGTTTAACATTTACGAATAATACGCAGTATCACAAATTTGTAATAACCAGTTTGGAAAGATCCTGCTTCGATAAATTTGGCTGGTTTGTAGTAACTGAACCACTTTCAACACTAGACATTATCTACTGTATTTAAAAATTAACTTATCAAAGAAACGAGGCAAAACAATCATAGAAATCTGTGAAATCACGAAACACTGATGAGTACAACTAGACGATATAGCGACCGAGTATTAACACACAAAACGAGAGAGAAAACTTGACTTATTTTTAGTAACTGACTTCTGTAAGATCAAAATAAGTATAGATCCAATATTGATTGTGTAACACATAAAACCAACGTTTCTAGTACGAACACGTTTATAAATGCACAAAGGCGACGAATATAACCACACTAAACGAGGAGGAGAACGTGAACGAATCACAGGCATCCATACATCGTGAAAGTCTGACCCGAACTGACAAAAGGTGGCGTGGTGAGAAGTAGGGGAAGCGAATTAGGCAATGGACAGAAGAGTGTGTGTGTTAACAACAACGGGTAGTGTGCAAGTGTTAGTGTGAGAACGATTAGAAAAATGTGTGGAATTCGGGAACGAAGACAAAACAAAAAATTTTACAAGCAAGCAGACCATTAAAAGAATTACGTAAGACTGATAAAATAATTTCTGAATACAAACAAGTTGAGGAATAACATCATGGCTAACAAAGAAAATTAGACTTGCAGGAACTATGACAATATTAAAATTGAAAATAACAAAAACAGTTAAGACTAATAAACAATAAATAATGAGTGATAGAAATACGCTGACAATATTAAGATGACGCAACAGTCAGTCAGACTGGAGCCGAGAGAGTTGATAATGAAAACAACACGCCAAAACAACCTATTCTAAAAGTTCACATATGAAAAGCCTTATAAAAGTGCAAAAATAAATTTACAAAGCCTGTAATAACTACAAGACTCAACCATAACATTCAATTTATTGGATTAAAAGCTACTTTACGCATTGGCGTAAACAGCAACCACTAATTATAAATCCTAATTTAGTTTCCTGAGTAATAGGAAATCTAGAATTTCTATGGCAAGGTAAGACTCAATCAGAATTGAGCTCCAATCAGTATGTCAATGTTATGTATGTCTGATATGTTGAACTTGGAATCTGCCAAAAATATATTACGATGAAGATTAAATAGAACTGTCAAATGTGATTGATGGAAGGCTGTCTGAAATATTAGATAAAACAGCACATTTCACTTTGAATGAAAAGTTTTTATAAAAAGAGTATAATGAAAGTGTAACACTGCATTTGGACTGAGAGAATGAATTATTTATGCATGAAATATGAAAATTATTTTAGGTGAGTTTAAGTCCTAATTTTCAAGCAAATTTATAAGTGCAAAAATTTGCCTGGCCACCAGATTCTAATAACATTCTACATGAATGATGATTACCATATATATCACTGGTATTGATATATATGTGGCTGTTGATAAAAGTATATTTTCATTCAACTGATTATTAAATGAATAATAGGTATTATTTTTAGGCTTATTGTTATCTGGTTTAGAATCATTAATTTTGTCCATATGAATACGAATATCATGTTTTTTATTACAAATCTGTCTTCGATTTTTTGAATAAAATTCATTAATACAATGACCTTTACATAAAAAAATTAAAATAATTATTATTCCCCAAAAAGGCTTTACGATCTTCAATACACAAATTTAAGAATTCTTTACAATATGATAAAATGATGGTTTGAATTACACATTGATTTAAATAAAATTTTGAATAATAACTAACAACATTATTTCCTTTAAATTGTTTGTTAGAATTTTTTATTAAGAGATTTGGTTGGATTGTTATAATGCTAATGCTGTCCCTTGGTTTCATTGTCAGTTTTCACTCGCATGTTTAAAGTGAATGTATTAATATTTTCAAGAAGTTTGTCTCGAATTAAGAAAGTTGACAAAATCTTCAAAGGTGGGAAACCTTTGTATTCATTACATCTGAATGCAGGTAAGTATATTAATGACTTATAGTTGTGTTTGTTTAAATAGTGTATTTAAATTAATTTCTTTATTAGATGAATTTTTATCATTATTAGTATTATTTATTAACTGTTGTAATTTGCATTCTATAGTATATAAGTCTTCCTCGACTTGTTATCGATCCAATGATAAAACATCATTGTCAAACTCCCCTTCAAGTTTTGATTGAATGATGTCTTTTTCCTTGTAAATCAAGAAGATTCCTTAACTTAATTTGCAAGGCATGTTTAATTACTTGAAAGGCAAGAGGAGTTGTTAATTTTTTATTATAAGTAGTGAGGTCATAATTAAAATTTATGAGGTCCAGTCTTCACGGGACACTGGGTACGGAGACCCATTGGTGCTGTATTATGTGGATGGTTCTCATATTATTGGAAATGAGTTTCTGATGATTGCTTTCAGAAGCAGGTGATTTAGTTGTTCTTTAAGACAAGCCGAGTAAGTAGCTGGTCCTCTCTATTCCAAAGTGAGCCTCACTGCAGGCAACAAGTATGCTTGCAACAGGGCTTGATCTAACTGCACCAGTAGCAAGATAAAGAAAGGAATGGTTTAACTTTATTAACGGGAATGGTGAGATCTTATGAAGAGAGCCACCTCCCTGATTATTTTGCAGAACTACGAATCTAATATTTTTATATTGTAGAAGAGACGCGTCACTATTTAAATCCTTCTTTTCTTCCAACTGTTATCCTCATCAGACAATGCTGAATGCAGCCTTTTCACTGGACTAATATTGGTGGTTGGTTTTTTTAAATATAGACCAGCAACCATCACAGAAATTAATTGAGGACTACAAATTTTAATCCCAGTGGCACCAGGAAAATACAGGACCACCTCTGCAGAGCCTACACATAAACAGACTAGAACTAAATAAAACTGCGTTTGCCCAGGTACCAACAGGACATTGTTCGGTACTGGTGTACAACCACCTACCCATCAGCATGATAGTTTCCATCTTGGGTTGCGGTTTGTAACATGTTGCATGGCCGTGATATCAGTAAGAAAAGATAGAATAAGGATAGGATGGAAGGAAGAGAGAGAAGGAAAGAAAGGAAATAGAGGTAAGGTTAATGAACAGTTGCCCTTTAGTCTCCTTTTATGACCAACAGTAGATACTGTGGGCCTAGATTCTTCCCATCACTCATTTGAGTGAACCCCCAACCTTCAGGGTGGTGGGGTAAAAACAATGTCCAACCACTACTTCAAACTTTTCAACACATCTGACCATGTTCCTGGCTACTCTTGTTAGCTGTAACAGGTCTATTTCCTGAATGGTACTGGTAATGTTTGTCTTCAATTCCTGCAGGGTGTGTGGATTGCTCCTATAAACAATTTCTTGTAAGACCATAGAATGAAGTCTGAACTAGTCAGATCAGGGGATCTTAGTTCCTTTAGGAAAGATTCTTCCACCAAACAAATTCTGTAGCTCTCCACAATAGAGTGAGCGTTATGGCAAGTGGCACTATCCTGTTGCAACCAGCAGTCATGTTCATCCTCTTGTCATAAGGCTATGAACAATTGGATAATTTTTTGGTAGAAGGCAACATCCATCGTTTTTTTAAAAAAAAACAAAGGTCTTGTTATTCATCGCCTTGAAATTGGACACCATACACCTGCATTTTGTGGGTGATGGGGAGATTCAAAGAAATGTGTGGGGTTTTCAGTACCATAGCTCTGGTAGTTCTGACTATTAACATACCCACCAAGGTGAAACCGCACTTTATCTGTGAAAAACACGACATAAAATGCCAATGTTGCCTCCAATGGTTCTTGAACCATTGACAGTAGTTGAACCCTTTTAGTAAAATCAGCATTAGTTAGTTCATGGAGAACCTGCATTCAATACAGACTAGATTTCAGCATTCGCCTCACTGCAGTGTGAGCTGAACCTAGCGATATGTTCTTTTGCTGGCTTAGTCTCTGCAAAGATTTATGAGATCTTGACACTGCCGGTTTAATATCCTGTATGATCTGCATCGTTAAAACTGACCTGTGTTGGGCACATTTCTGGTCTAACAATGAACCTGTTTCACAAAACTTTTTAACTAACATCTGAATAACACTTTTCACTGGTACTTCCTTTTCAAAATTCTCCCTGAACTTTGGTTGATACACAAGATTTTGTCTCTAAATAAGTTTCCATCATGAATACACCTTCTTCAACAGTTAACTGCATTTTAATAAACAACACATGATTATGCAACCTTGTTCAAAAGCTAATGCTCGACACAGAATGGCAATACTCAAATGTGCAGGGAATAAACAGTCCTCCCCACTCCAGTTTCAGTCATACCATCAACTTCCACATTATTTTATCCATCTCACACATTTTATGATAAACTAATGAGTGATGAGGCCTCTTTTAAATTGAACATCCTGTGTGTGTGTGTGTATACATTTATATAATTTGTTTGTTTGTTATGAAAGAGTGGGCAACAACAGCTATGGTCATTAGCCGAGTGGAAATTGGTAGTGTATGAAAAAGATGCCAAGCCTGACCAGGATTAGAACCCAGGACCTAGACTTGAAATGCCAAGACACTACCTTCTCAGTAAAGGAAGCTGGCGGCTATTAATATTTATATTACAAATTTAATATATATATTAAATTAAAAGTGGACATACAGTTCTTACACTTTACACCACAATAATGCTCCAGCTCACACTTCTCTATTAATTCATGAATAATTAGCCAAAAATAACACAATTCTGCTGCTGGAACCTCCACATTCTCCAGAAATGACTGCTCCTGACATTTTTGGATGTCACTGATTAAGAGAGTATTAAAAGAATAATGATTAGTGACGATAGATGAGAAAAAAGGAAAATCCAGAAGTATACTTTCAGCTTTACAAAAATATGCTTTCCACAAATGCTTCGAGGAAAGAAAGAAAGGTTGGCATAAGTGAATCACTTCTCTGGGGTACTACTTTAATGGGAACAACATCTTTACAGCAGAATATATTAATTCTTTGGTGATAACTGCATTCTGATTAATTTTTGATCATACTTCTTATTAATATATCAGATATGAGAAAATTATGTAGTTTTCTTTTAAACTAATCATTTGGGGTTCTTTTATTATTTAATCCCAATTAATCTATTTTTTTTTTCATTTTGTAAAGGACATTGGCTATTTGTTATACTTACAAATACTTTATATGGCCCAAAAATGTTTTTACAGCTGAAATTACTTTATAATTGGGAATATACTGGAGTAAAGACATGTTCTGTCTTTCCTCTAGTCTTACACCCCATCAGTATTATCTCCTGAGATCTGACACAATGTTTAAAAAAATATACACAATGAGATCGCATATCAATAATAAACCGGATGAATAACATACTTCAATAAATATTTATTAATAATGAAAGTTTCAGTAATAAAAAAATGTTTATATAAGGTAATCTTCGATTACCTATGTCAAAAAAATCTGACACTGATAATTTTCTATATATCAAAACATTTGATTTCTGTATCCAATCCATAAAGTGAAGTTTAATTGCATATATTCTTATCACTGATGAATTTTCTTGAATTGCATTCTCAATTATTTTTTGTCAATCATTATTTGACATACTGCTTAATAATAGTTATCAATCCATTGCATCAGAAGAGTAAGTGTTAAGGTTCTTGCAGTATCTGTTAACTGACTAACATTAATCTGTGTCAATAGATAAATACAAGTTGATAATTCTGCACTTTCCATTTTCATATTATACTTTTAGTTAACAAAATTTTTAAACTTTTTCAAGTAGATTTGAATTGCATATTTTTTTACATTTTCTCACACATTTCTGTAAAATTAATATTTGTAAAGAGAAAATATTTTTTAATAGAAGAAATAACTTTTTATAAAAAAGGGATGGATAATTTTCCTGTGGTAATCCAAATCTGCAGTAAAACTTATCAGAATATACTGTACTACTATTAACAACTAACCCTAATTATTGTGAAATATTTATTTCACAATAAATAATTTTTTTCAATTGAATAAAATATAGTTATATAAACACAAATTAATAGATGTGAGTTAGATTCAATAATGTCAATAAATGCTTTTCCTTTTTTATAACAATTCTTTTACTTTAATATTTATTTTCAATTTCTAATAGATTCAATAATGTCAATAAATGCTTTTCCTTTTTTATAACAATTCTTTTACTTTAATATTTATTTTCAATTTCTAATTGACTAATAGCAATATTAAATCTGAGACAAGCTTCAGCTACCAGGCAAGTTGCAGATGACAGATAGCAAATGGCCCTCGGATATGGGTGGTTAACTGTGAATAAGGCCACGTCAAATAAGCAGTCTTGGACCGAGACTGTTACTCTAGAGGATGTGATGGGGTAGCCAGTGGAAAGACTACTTCCAAGAAAAGTCATATTAGTCCAGTGATGGTACAATGTCATGGTGAGTATGTGTCGCCATTAAATAAGTACAGCTTATGTGATTGTTGACAGGTGGTTAACAATATCCATGGTGGGCATTAATTACTTAGAAACAAAAACATCTTTAAAAACTATAAACATATATCTTAAAATGTAAAATTAAGATAATAAAATTACCATCTGCTTTAAGGCAAATGGCATAAATATCTTAAACACAGCGTTTTAAATTTTGAAATATAAACAGATGACCCTAAGAAAGCATAAAACATAAAGATAGCTTCGTTTCATAATCCCCTAAAATTGATCGTACGTTATCCTCTAGGGTGATGCTTGAAAGCATCAAATGAACAGTTTAGCAAGATGTAGCAACTAAACAAGAGGGCTGCTGAAGTCTCTAGCTAGGCGTAGCCTGGGCCACTGCTAATGCAAATTACCGACAAGGCGCCAGAGACCTCGATAACAGCGGCGCAGCATCACAGACCCAATGACTCTCAGCAGCCAATGCTATATTTAGCTCGCTGTACAGCAAGCTAAACGATGCAAGACGGGGAAAAAAGTCTGTTTTTCCCGTCTTGCGATCTCTGCGACCAAGTCACAGACCTTCCAGCTCCTGTTTGTATTGATTTGGAAGACTTTCATTTCCTATTTTTATGGCACTCATTACTAACATGCCTGCGACTGGTAGCTTCGTAGGATGCAAATTTTCGTAGGTTCTTTGCACTCTGAAATTTTGTGGCCAGCCAACAAAGCGCCAAGTGGATCAGGCCCCTTGCACTTAAGAAGCCCATATCCGAGCATCTAAAACACCTGAATTCTTCCTCCTATCTGGTGACATGGCAGCTGACCCATCCGATTTGGATCCTGCTTAAGGTTGACTACCTATCCTAGCATTAAGATCTCCAGCCCTATTGTTTGCTGATGATCAAATTATAGTTCAGCAGAATGAGAATGAACTTTAGATCTGCGTTTAAAGTGCAACAGGTTTGTTCGGAATATAATACGAAGCTCTCAATATAGAAGACAAAAACTACGGCTTTCTGGGGAAAATATTCATTCATATGAAGTTAGTTTTAGTTAATAAGATATTAGAACAGGTTTCTCATTTCCTTCATCTCAGATGTGACCAGAACAGGCAATTCACCTGTGTCTTGAAAGATGAAGAAATATAAATTTTGATAAAGTAAAACCAAAATATAGAAAAATTAATTAACTGAATTGCTATCATAATACTAAGGGAAAGTATGTATGAGGTCTACTAGATAATAACTTAACATTTTTAATTACGCGCCAACAGAGATATTGTGTGACGTGCAGTTGGCAGCATTGTGTTCCACATAACCTCCTCTGTAACCAAATGTTCTTGGATTGTTATCTCATTTAGTTTTCGTGTTATTGTTAATTGAGTGTAATGTGTTTAAGTGTTAATAGCGATTTCTGTTATGTGCAATTTTTCAGAAGCAATGATAAAATGGAAAATTTTGTGTGAACCTGGGGAAAACTTTCACAGAAACATTTCAACTTTTGAAACAAGCTTACGGAGACGATGCTGCGGGTCGTACACAATGTTATGAATGGTTTTCGTGATTTAAAAGCGATCTTCAGTCAATTGAAGATGATCCTAGACCAGGAAGACCTTCGACTTCAACTGATGACACCCACGTTCAGAAAATCAGCAATCTGGTATATACAAATTGCTGATTGATCATCAGTGAACTTGCAGAAGAGGTTAGCATCTCAATTGGATCATACCATGACATTTTGACTGAAAAAATGAACATGCATCTAGTTGAAGCACAGTTTGTTTGTTGTTTGATGACTGAACAACAAAAAGAACATTGAGTGGACGTTTTGTCAGCAACTTCTTGAACAAGCCAATGACGATGAAACATTCATGCAAAGAATAACGAGAAACGAAAGCTGGATTTATGGCTACAATCATCAATCATCACAATTCACAATTGACTGGCAAAGGATCTTCACACCTCTACAAAGCACGTCAGTCTCAATAGAATGTCAAAGTGATTTTCTCTGTTTTTTCTATTTTATTGGAATTGTGCATTTTGAATTCTTGCCTAATTTACAATGGTTACCTGAAAAAATCCACAAAAAGAGACCAGAGTTATGGCGAGACAACTCATGGTTCCTTCACCATGACACTGCACCCACACACTCAGCTTTGTCAATTTGTTAGTTTTGTGCCAAAAAATCAGATGACTGTCCTCCTTCAGCATCCCTACTCGCCAGACATGGCTCCTTGTGTTTTTCATGATATTATGTAATGAAGGTACAAAATATTTTTATAATTTGATTAATGTTAAGAACACACATCAAAATTTAGGTTGTTTCATTCCTTGGGATTTAAACACTTAATAATTTATATATTTAGAAAATCACTCGCATTAATGCGTGTAGTTTTGACAATAATTTGAAAAGAATTAAGCATATTTGCTCCATAATATAAAATATGTAACATTTTACAAGTATTTAGCACTGTTTACTTGTATTAAGTCTTCATAGGTATATATTTTCACCCAGTATTTTTATGTTAATATTTTCATATATTCTCTACTTTTAATAATTCCAAACACAAAACTTTTACATGAATAGAAAAAGGTGAAATTATATATTATATTTAAGATAAATAAAAATATCTGATAAAACTTACCTGAGGATATGACAAAGGTCGAAGTCTATCATAGTCTTCTTGACCTGCTGTATCCCACAGTCCTAAACTGACTGGTATGCCATCCACAACCATTGGTGCCGAATAATTGTCAAACCTAAACCAACAAATGGATATAAAAAAAACATACTACTAACATTCTGATAACAATATCTGTAACATGGAGCAGTAATGATAGAAGACCAATTTTTCTTTTTGCAATTATAACAAACCTATTTACACTATTTTAATATAAACCATTTAAGGAAAAATTTAGCCCACAATGCTGCCGTTTAAAAAAAAATAAAAACTGTTGTAGATCAGATCCATCATACCTAAGAGTAAAAGAATTTCCAGTGCTACAGATGGTAGACCAGATAGAACTTACAAATATTTAATTACCATTCTTTGATATCAATTGCTACTAAAATTCCAAGTATAGTAAGAAGATTTCATTTTTATTCTTTCAGAGAAAGAATATAAATGATTTACATCATTTAGAAAATCAACAGGTCAAGGTAAGGATTCCTGTATTACCTAATAGACTTAATACATATTGTAATTCTAAGTTATAGTAACTGGGTTCATATGATAAAACAGTAAAAAGATTTTTAAAAAAATTTATGAAATTGGTGTAATTATATATTATTTCACAAGCAATTACCCTTCAAAAGTAAAAATTTTCATTAAAAGTGTATAGGACAAAATGAAAAATGGGTGCAGCAGTGGATAGGGTAATTTAGCAATGTCGGTTACAGTCTACCATCAATAAATAAGGAGAATTTAAGTCTGTAGTTACTATTTTACCATTCAGTCACGATATTCATGGTGCAAACCGTGTTTCTGCTACTAAAAGTATATTACGAAAACAATGACAGTAACATTACTATAATCATGTTAAGAAAATGGTCTCCACATTGAAAAGAAGTCCATTAAATGTGGGTGTATGCAAGAAAAATGTTCCAAGAGTGGAGTAGCTGTATAACAAAGTCCTATCTGGTCAGTACACAGTGCATAATATCAGTAGGCATATCTGACTCAGTGTACAGATGATTTCACTAGATCCCCAGTAAAAATTCAGATTGTGCAGTGATGCACTAATGTTGACCATGCATACTAATTTGCTTTCTGTCACTGATTATTGGACATGATAAATACCAATCTAAATCTTCTAAACACTCTTTTGATTAGTGATAAGACCTATCTTTCAAGCTTCATCAATGACAATGTTTTTGCTACTGATCAAGTATAAATTCTCAAAGATAACAAAAAAAATTTCATGTGTGAATGACAGCCTGATGTGCTCTTTTAATACTGGCCATACTTTTTTGAAGATAATGATGGATGTGCAGTTGTGCTATGTTTTCACAACACTATGTTAATACGTTAGAAAACTTTCTTCAGCCTGAATTAATTCATCATACTGTAAATCAAAACATATGTCACTCTTCCTGGCTTTCATGACAATTATTACAATTTCCTAATCATGTTATGAAAAGGAGACATTTGGTCGTCCTCAGATCTGTCTAATGTGATTTTTTTACTTTCAGGGTCCATGGAATAATACGTTTTCCAAATAATACCACCTTAAAATCTCAAGGGTGTTAAAAAATGGATCAGGGAATAGATGACTCAAATTCATAAGGTAACACTACAAAATGTAATGATAATCTATGCACAACACTGTTGGAATGTGTGAAACAAAATAGCAGTTATTTTTGAATTTTCATTTTAAATAATTGTAAGTAATGAATTTTAATTTCATATATAATAGTGATGAAGTAATTGTTTAATTTATTTACGGTGTAATTTTAATCACCTGATTCACTACTGACTTGATATATACTAACAGCTAGCTAAATGTAAAGGATTCTGCAAGATTATCACTATTAGATGATTGTGATGCTGTGATTTTTGGTTAATCTGTATTAAAAATAATTTGAAATTATATAATTACAATCTTCTAACAATCACAATACATGATACAAAAATAAATGCATACTTAAAAATATGTAATACATAAAACTTGGTGGAAACAAACTCTGTTGTGTTATTTTTTTATGTAAACTATTAATCCTGTTAGCAGCCTTTTTAATTTCTAAATCTCAGTAATTGCTGTTTCTGCTCATTTCACTAACAGGCTTGTCTAGCCTAATTGACTATTTTATTTTCTTAATAATCCTGGAGACTTATTTTGTGAATATTTAACTATGAACATGCCATTTGACTAGTTCCAAACTGTCATATTAACATCACTGGAAATGAAAAGTAATATAACTCAAATTGACCATGATATTAGTGAAAATGTGTCACTCAAAATGAAATCGATAGAGCTATTTTTCTTTACCTATGTACTTGATTTTTCAATGAAGCCTTTCAAAATGGCATATAATGAACTTTTTACAACAAAAAGTGTTTCCTGTACCAAGTCCTATCGTCTTATGAATCATTGAAGCCAACACACTTACTTTGATGATGATTGTTCATAAGGTTTTTAATAATCAATAAAATCTGTAGTCCTAATTAATGCTTTGAAATCTGGATTAGACCAGTAATCAGTTCCAGGTATAAAAAAAAGACTAATAAAATTAAAATGTTACTAGTGATTCTGAATTTTATTTAAATATTTCTCAGAAAATAAAAACAAAATTGTGCCTACAATTTGTGAAGGTATTTAAAACACACATTCATATTTTTTGAAGATAATGTAGATATTAATAATTTTTCTCAAGGAAAATGAATGACGTTTTGTTTAATTATATTACATATAAGGGAATTACTTTGGTGGTAGAAAATGGTGCATAAAAATATTTTTAGGTAATTTAACAGGTGTAATTCAACATTTGGTGAAAATTATCGTATACCTATTTCAGTTCTGATCAATACTTTGATTGTGATTACAGCTGAGAATGTATTCAGTCAAGAAAGAATAAAAAAACAACAGTTCTCAACTCAATCCTGATTTATACAATCAGGTATTGACTACAGTTCTGATAGTGAATTATGCAATGTCAGTAAAAACTAAAGCTGACAATTAATATACAAACAGGGGCTTCCATCAGTTGAGGTATGTGTAGCTGAGCCTCATAAATGGTTTAGAATTTGATGATGATGAACTGCATAATAAAAATTCTGAAGAAATTGAAAGAGGAAATATGTAATGAAATGAGTAGAAGAAAAAAGTTATAAATTTCATTGTGAAAAAAAAATTCAGAAAAAGTTTTTTGGCTCACCTTTTAAGTTCATATTACAATGTTTCAAAAGCATAGAAATTGACAGATAAGCATTCAAAAAACATTTTCAAGTTCTAGCATTACATGGGAACAAGAAACAATTCATATCAATGAGTTATTTCAGTAAAACCACTTGAAAGGAACTACTCTTGAAACAATAATCAAGAAGGTTGATGATAGTTTTCTTATAGTTTTCATTTCATTAAGGGAAAAGAACCTATATGTAGAGTTATGAACAAAAATACTTTTACTCTTACAGAAAAACTGATTCAAAGTATTAAATAGAAAGCAGAGAATGCAAGATTGCAACTCATTCACAAAACCATGATACATATATATATAAAACCGCTTGGATGAAACAAATAATCAAATTCGGTATTTTTCTGAAAGTTTTTCTAGTTGCAAGAATCACTATTCACACGCAAAATCCAAAAGTAAGTAACTAGAAGCATTGCTTTGTGTGAATTAAATTAACAGCTTGTATAAAACGAAGTATAAGGAAGCTTATAAATATTTGGTGAAAAAACATCTATAAAACTATATTCAATAAGAATATAACCTTGGTTTCAAATTCTCTTCTGTTGACATGTGTGATTCTCTACAAAATGATATTAACTCTGAAATATGAAGAAAAAAATAAATTTCCGAATTGGAAAAATACAGAGGCCAAAATGTAATACGATCTTAAAGCAAATGACAAAAATGATAAAAAATACAATAACTGGTATTTTTATCAGCTTAGTAGTAAAACTGATCAAGTCAATTTTTTAAAAATTGCACTTTTTGTCAAAATTAGATATAAATGAGGTTATCTTTTAGTGGTAAAATTGTCCAAGACCTATTATGTTAGTGCACAGCAATTAAAAGAGCTTTATGAAATGATCAAGTCCTGACAAACAAATCTGCTCAGAGGGAAATATGACTAAAAACGACTAACTCCCACTTAGTTTTACTATCAATGATTTTTGGTTTTTGAAATAATTATTCAAAATAAACCATTTTTGTTACATTACCACTGAAAACATCATACCGAGTTGTGGAACGTTTATAACAAGTTTAGAGATTAATCCAGATGGTAGAAGAGAAAGAAACACAAATATTAAATGTGATGAAGATAAATTAAAGTACATTCAGGTAAGAATTTTTGTTAAATACTTGAGCATCTAAATAGATACTCAATAGTATTTAGTATTTCAGGTTGTCATATTCCCATAATTTTTGTTTTGGTTCATACTTTTGAGTAAACAAAAGTAAATTAAGAGACCAACTAATTAATGCAAAGATTACTAGTAAATTTAGATTGAACAGGTATTCGAATAAATTTTAAAATTTGTTTTTCCTGAATTTTATTGGCCAATTAAGTAAAAATTTCTCTGCAAAATATATACATATTTTATTTTTTTGTAGCCCACCATCCTCATAGCTGCTGAACTCATGCCTTTTTTTTTTATTATTTATTATTACATTCATTTTTTAACAATATACATTAAAAATTAGGAATTTTTTGTGATAAATTTTTTCAGTAAATTGCAAAAAAAAATTTAATAAGTTTCTTGCATAAAAATGAACATCATGGTAACTAGAAGTAACACAGATAAGAAATAAAAACTAAGCCAGCCTCTGTGGCACAAGTGGTAGCGTCTCGGCCTTTCATCCGGAGGTCCCAGGTTTGAATCGCGGTCAGGCATGGCATTTTTCATACATGCTACAAATCATTCATCTCATCCTCTGAAGCAATACCTAACGGTGTTCCTGGAAGTTAAGAAAAAAACTAACTAAAGCAATTTTTAAAAATTGGCTTTTTTTTGGCACCTAAAAATTGTTTAAAAAATTTTCACAAAAACTAGCCTACATTATTTTCTAAAGCAAACAAAAAATATTAATTTTTATACAAACTTGGTTTGCATAAAAATGGTAAGAAACAGATTTCAAATTAATGAAGAATAAAATTAATTTATAGTGTTTTGATTTTTTATGATAACTTAAGGAAAACTAAAATCAGTGACTAAAACTAACATAGATAAGAAAATTAGAACAGAACACCTTATTATGTACAGGAAACAAACATTATTAACATTTACTTGAACAAATTTTATCATTATTATTATAACATATACCAAAAAAAAAGAAATCTCATTGCATATGTATTATTCTGTAAATATAAAACACAGAGCATGTTTCTTCACTCTTTAGGTTCCTAATGGTTTTCTAAAATTTTTATTTTGGCAGCCATCTGTTCTTTTTCTGCCAAGATTGTAATTCTCAACTTTTTTCTTTCTTTCTCAGTTTTTTTAAATTTCTGTTCGCATTTTCCTTTTCAGGGCTCTATTCTGTTCTTGAGAAGTTTTTTTTCTACAAGACATTCTTCATATTGTGTTCTAGAGCTTCTCATTGCAGTGAGCAGTTTTTTGGTAATGAAAACATTCTCCTTGCCCCCAGTATCTACAACTGCATAAAAATTTTTTGTTGATAAATTACTGTCTCTTCATGCAAATTCTCCATAAGAAGAGATTTGTTTGGAAAAGCCAGCTCTGAAAATGAAACTGAAATTTTTTCAAAAAATTCTTGACTTTTCCTGTCTGTGGGAACCGTGTTAAAAACCTATATATTTTTACTTTCCTGGCATCATAGCTCTAGAACTATACTGCAAGAAGGAAAGTATAGTACAGTCAAAAAATGGGGTATGGTCTGATACTCAGTTATTTCATTTCTCAACATTTTATGAGCCAGGAACCTCATAAAACAAAAAAAGTTAGGGGGGGCTAATGTTGTTTATACAAGTTGAACTTTAATAAATTTTGACCACAAAAACAGATTTTGATGAAATTTTGTACACTTGTGTATACTGGGTAATAAGTTGGTAAAATTTCTGGGTCTAAATCTCCAGAGGGTAGGGTAGATAGTTTTTGTGGTCAATTTTCTCAAAATTTTACAAACAACCCCCTTTTATAGTACATGCATGCTTCTCACAATTTAAAAAAAAAATTGCCCCAAAATAGCTGTCTTTTTATTTAATGCATATATTTTAACCATTTTTTTTTAAGTCTTACTACGAACGCGTCTTCCCAAATCAGCTGATTTGGAAGTCGAGAGTTCTAGCGTTCAAGTCCTAGTAAAACCAGCTATTTTTACACGGACTTGAATACTAGATCGTGGATACCGGTGTTCTTTGCTAGTTGGGTTTCAATTAACCACACATCTCAGGTATGGTCGAACTGAGAATGTACAAGACTATACACTTCATTCACACTCATACATATCATCCTCATTCATCCTCTGAAGTATTATCTAAACGATAGTTACCAGAGGCTAAACAGGAAAAAGAAAGAAAAAGATACCTACAATGAAAAAAACTGAAAGTGGTTAGTTTGCTGCTGCATTATTCTTGTTTGTGATTAAAAATTTAGATTCATGATAATTGAACACAAGTGTTTTGAAAAGGGACACACTTACATGGAGGGAGGCTCCATACATAATGCCGTAGTCAGCCAAAAGAAATACTCCAGTCTATATCATGCAAAACTGGCTGAATATCTTTGCTGTAGCCAGATCAAAACAAAACAAAAATAGGATGGGAGGTCCCTATATCACAAAAGAATTCAGATTTGGTGATTTTCTAGACGTTACAAGATTTAGAAACAAAAATTATTCACAATAAAGTTTTAGAGGACAATCAAATAATGTGGTTAAAGATTAAAACAATGAAATTTGAAAAAAGGAAGGAACAACCTATTTATTTACGATTACACTAGCGAGTGTAAAGAACTGAAGGTATTAAAAAAGTACTAGCTAATATTCCCACAAATGTCAAAAATTATACAAGAAAGAGCGACTTCAATAGAAAAGAAATTGAATTTATTAATATTTTGTTTTTCAAAATCATACTAGAAGAATATGACAGTTTTTATCATACACTTCCAGTGTCATCAAGTTTGCAACAGAAACCAAAGGGCAGATGTGTTTTGTCAAGTGACTGAATAAAAAGAAAATTATTTTTTTTAAATTTACGTTAAAATATTAATTTTTTTTTTAGTTACCAAGGCTGTTAAAATATTTTTAACTTCTTAAATAAAAAAAAAGTTAAATTTTTTTTTTTAAATGTGTGTATTCATGTTCCCTAATAGTATCCAAGAATAAAGTGACCAAGTCCACTCTTACCTGGTAAAATTGTTGGTTATCACTTGTTGAATCAATTTCATTGATTGAAAATAAAAAAAAAACTGATTAAAAGCAAATACCAAGATTAAAAATGTTTTCAACAATATTTGGACTTTTCATGAATAAACAAACGTTTAAACTGTACTGCAAGAAAAGGTAAAAATGGACTTTGCTACTTTTACCTTTTTAACCACTAAGCTATCGATTTGTTAGATTTACAAAAACATCTACTGACACTAAGCCTTTCTACCATCCAGTCATTTTAGCTTAGAAAATTGTGGATCATAAATTTTAATTCATGAAACAGTTAATAAAAAAGGCCTTGTTGTGGAATGAGACTACTATAGGACTGGGAGGAATAAAACTGCTTCTGATAATGGGCAAATAATCATTTTAATAAAGTAACTCATGAAATAATTATATGGTTTAACTACTGTGGTGATCAGAATGGGAATTTTAGCATTATTGGCTTATTCTTGGATTTTATCTTTCAAACTTTAAAAAAAAAACAAAAACACTAATTTCTTCTGTGAAGCCATACTAATCTCCAGAGTTCATTCTGTAAATTCTGTTGTAGAATGCTACATGATAAAATGATTACCAACAATACAAATTCATTGTCCTTGTAACTTGGATACACCTCATTAGAACCTGTAAAGAAAACCCACTTATTATAATGATATAGAAAATTTTCTTGATGTTTCTAATTTCCACTCAAGCACATCAAATCCTTTGGTAATAAGAAAAAAAAGATATGGGCAAAGCCCCTGCCCTCACCTCAAATATGGTTGAAGTGCCAGTAGATGGTGAAATTCTTGGAATTCGTTTTTATAAAATAGATGTTGAGGCTAATGATAATCAGAGAGTAAATTTATGATCCAAAAAGAAAAATAAGGTGTAACTTCCACAACTTTTTAATTAAACAAGTTTTTTTTTATAAAGACCATCAACTCATAACATAGTGAGTTACAAATTCTTTTGCAATGGGTAAGCAAAATGGATTAGTTAATGAAGTTAAATGATTTATGTGCTTCATTTTTTGTTTTTCAGAGTTTATTTTTTCTTTATCTTATTTTTTACATGTAAAGAAAGTGAAACTCATGAAATTT
Source organism: Lycorma delicatula (assembly GCF_047948215.1). NCBI lineage: Eukaryota > Metazoa > Arthropoda > Insecta > Hemiptera > Fulgoridae > Lycorma > Lycorma delicatula. Next base: position 178,807,727 of record NC_134455.1, read on the forward strand.
TAAGACTTCAAAACTGAATTTCAACTATACTTTTTCTATATAGTAGATACCAATTTTAGAGCCATCAACATTCACGATCACATTTTGGCAATTTTTTTAAGATACACTGGAAATTAGGAATGGGAGATTTATTTTGTTCATGTGTACAGAATTTTTCCACACTGTAAATCTCTTTGCTTTTTGGCAAGATGTTATGGTGCTCATCGTGTTCTTCCTAGACACCACAGATTTGGGGCAATCTTTTTTTAATGCCTTATCATATCTCCTTTCAATAATATAATGTTTGACATCTCTTTTCCAGATTGTTGTAGTCTAGTTCATACTTTCTCTTCAACCAATTGAACATATGTATTGTCACACAATCATTACTGATTGTGTGACATACCATGGTCACTTTTAAATTCAATAGGCTTATCACAAATTTTATTACCCACCAGCTGTAATATCTGATTATTGTTTGTCAATTTTTTTCACCAGCTGTTTATGAAATTTGATTTGCTGCTATTAATAAATCAATGAGTCGTTCTTTTTGCTCATCAGTAGAATTTGACATAACATAAGCACCACTATATTGTAGTGTTAATAATACCTCACCATTTACCGATTCTTGAAAGTTTAACATATACGGAGTAAACTACGATTTACACATTATGAATGATCTATGAGGATATAATCTACTTTCTTCAATGAAAACGGTATGTGTATTCTAATGACAGAATTTTGGAACCATCTTTGATAGATCAGCAGTTCTCAACCTTTCAAGTTCTGTGCCCCCCTTTGAACACTAATGTGAGGTCATGCCTCCCCACCACTACCACCACCATATGTGGTCAATCGGAATATGAAACTTAAGCTGGTTAGGTTAGGTTAATTGAAGCTGGTTATTAAATTAAACTTCAGATAATTTTATACACATCATTTAATATTACTACACATAACTTTATTTTCTACATATTAGTATTAGCATACGATTTGATTAATTTTTGAAATTAGAGAATCATAGAACTATATAAGAATTTATTTGAGGTAATCTACGATCTACGTGAGAAAGATATGCATGTAATATCAGTCACTTTTGCAACATTAATGAGAGTGCTGGCACTCTGTCCTTGGCAAGTTTTTGAATATTTGTTTGTAACTGTGACAAAGCATACCTCAGGTCACTTTTGATGTCCAGCTTTGCTCGATATTTTGAATTTATGTATGCTAATGTAGAAAATCCAGATTCACAAAGATATGTGGATGAAAACTTTACTAACAACTTCACAGCTTCCAAAGCAACTTGTGGGTAAACAGGAAAGTAGCTTAACCAAAAATCTTCAACATCCATGTTTGCTTGAAAATCACATTTTAGGTCAATTGCCTGTTCCTGAATATGATCAGAAAGTATCCCCACGTCGATTTTAAAGGGATCTGTTGTCAACTTAAACTCTCAGTCCTCTGAACTAACATCTGGAAAATAGTCTCCAATTTCATTTTTCAGTGCTACCAAATGCCTTGATATAAGGTCCTTCAATTCATTTATTAGGTGTAATGGAAGATTTTTTGTATCATTGAGGAGGTTGATCAATCTTGGAAAGGATGAAAAATTTGGCTCTGAAGGCAGTGTTGCAAAGAGCTATCTTTTCTGTGAAACCCTTACCTGTATCATAAGTCTTCAGAATGTTTTGCTGAACTTGTAGCTTCAGGTTCAAAAAAGTCTGATAAATATGTCAAGTAAAAGATAAAATTTATCATCTGTAAACTTGTTGTACAGATCTTCCTGTCTTGAAGTCATCAAAAAAATTTCAACTTCTGATTTTAAGTTAATTAATCTAGCAAGCATATTACCTTTGGACAGCTAACAAACTTCTGTGTTAAAAAGAATAGTTTCTTGGTCACTGTTCAATTCCTGACACAAAGTCTCAAAGAGTCTAGTGTTCAAAGCCCTGGATTTGACATGATTTACAATTTTAATTGCTATGTTTAAAACACTGTTGAGTGATCAAGGTAGAGTCTGACAAGCTAAAGCTTGTCTGTGAATGATACAGTGAGAACCAATTATTTTAGGGTTCTTTTTCTTAACCAATTCTATAAATCCTGATTGGCTTCCTGTCATGGCTTGGGCTTCATCAGTACACACTCCAATAACTTTCTCCCAAGGAAGGTCATTAGCTGCTAAAAAAGTATGAAGAGTAGAAAATATATCAACAGCTTTATCTGTCATTTTAAGAGATTTTGAAAACAATATTTCATCTGCAGTAAAACAATAACTATGTGCGTTTTGAAATGTCGGTTGTTTCATCACATTACAAAGAAAAGAAAGAGGAGATCTTTAGTTAATTACTTGATTTTTTAAATCCAGAGCCATTTTGTCAATTCTGCGTTTTACTGTTGTTTGAGAGAGAAATATTTGCAACTGTATTACAGCTGTCCTCACTGAGTATAGTACTACAAGTAGTAAGTAGTAAGTAAAGTGACTCACCAATTGTATGAGGTTTCTTGTCGTTTGCTATCAACAAGGCTATTTTGAAAGAAGCTTCAACAGCTTTATCATTTTCCATTAGAAAACTTCCAGTGGAATCAAGTTTCATGTGTTTAAGACTGTTTTTCTTGGCAATAAGTCAGTAGGCTTGTCTTTCAGAGCAGAATGATATGTAGTCAAATGCCCAGGCCACATTGCATCATTACTCAGAACAACATGGCAAGTAACAAACTGAGGTAAATGACTACCATTTTTCTCAATGAAGGTAAATCCATATTTAATATAGTCTTCCCTATATAGTCTCTTTTTTTGTAGTAATTTAGCCATTTTCAGTCCTACTACAACACACAAATTGTCAGTCACCTTTTAATGCATTTAAAACACAACACAGGTGACAAGAATCACAACAAAAATTGCAGCTCACAGCTATGCTCACACACAGAGACAAATCACATGACTGACAACACTGGCACAACTAATGACACTGATATGCATGACGCGGGATGATGCTGGAGTAGGAATAACAAAGGGAAAGCAGCTCAGCGAGTAACCGTTCTTGCACTCTTACAATGTAAGATGTATGACAAGTATCATGTTACAATAATTGAGTGTTTGTGAAGAATGTACAAGAAACTATGATAATTTTGAAAATATACATGTGACCACAAAACTAAGTAAATTATAGTTTTACTTTTTTATTATTTTTTTTTAAATACACTCATGCCTCCCTTGAAATTCTTCTATGTCCCCTCCCGGGAGATGTGCTCCCCAGGTTGAGAACCACAGTCATAGATGATCCCAAAATCAAATTTTTTTAAAATTGTTTCTCCAATCTTGAATATTTTTTATTATGGGTTGTTATGAATTTTTATAATCAAAAGATTTTTCTGCATAACAGATAACCAGTATTTGAATTTAACATCAACGAATAATAAAATACAACAATGAGTAATAAGAAAATTACCTACTTTGACAAAAATAATGAAAAAATTATTTTATCAGTCATATGCTTGTTTTCACGTAATAAAAGATGTTATTACAAAAAAAATCTAAATAATAAACATCAACAGTATGAAACCAATTTCATTAAAAAATAAATAAAGAAATAATTTGTATTTGACAATTATCTAAAGCTTAACAATAAAAAATGCATAAATTTTCTTAACATGTTAGAGATCAAATCCCTTTTTTAAAAATAAATAATACTCTCACTTGAAAGAAGGTGTAGACTGTAAAATCTTTTTTGCTGGTTTATTTAAGAGTTCTTATATTATTTTTTAACTCTTTCAAGTTTAACTTAAATACTCAATGAAGATAAATGGTTTAGATTGACAACAGATTTTTTTTTTATAGTTTATTTTACCGTAAAAGAGACTAATAACAGAAGTAAATGCTGTTAATACTTTGTTAATGGCTTGTTCAAACATTTTTCTTATTTTTTACTTGATTATTATCTGTAATATATTTTTTACAGTGTACTGAAGAATTACTGTTTATATAATGATAAAATTGGCTATTATTTAAAAGTTTTATTAAAAAATGTTAATGCAATATGTTAGTGAATATTAATAATTCTAAGAAAGTTGATGTATGAATGAATGCAAATGTAATTTTTTAATGTATATATTGTGAACTTTTGGAACTAACTTCTGGAATTTGCTACTAGTGCTCCATCAGTTAATTCATTTAAAGCCCATTTATTTAGGCAAAATTATATGTGAAGCTGTAAATTACTATTTTTTTATCTATTATTTTATATTCTACTGATATCTATATAATACATATTTTGTTTTTTATATACTAGATTTGGAAGACTTTATATTGATTCATTTTTGTTTTTATATAAGCTTAACAATAGATATATGTTGTGTAACTGGACTCGTTTTCTCTAGATTGGCAAGGTTTATGCTTTAGGCATTGTAATAAAAATATTAAAAATTCTTTTATTTTGTGTATTATTAGTAATAAATAAATACAGAAAATTACATTATAATAATAACTGCTAATTATCTTATTCATGTGGGGATTATTATCTTATTCACTAGGTACTTCCATTGAGATTTGGCATCATAAAAAAATATTTTAGGATTCAAAAGAAGAAACTTAATAAAAAAACAGGTTTTGCAACTAATTCATGAATTTCAGTGGTGGCACATAGCTAAAATTAGTTGATTAATGAATTAAATAGAATAGCTGGAAGCAGGATAATAATCCAATTCTACACTTTATCACATTTAAGAATATGGTACATGGTTTTTAAGCACATTGTACTTAATAACTGTATTCAGTTTAACCAAATAAATAATAAAATATAAATACAGATAAGCTTTTTTAGTAAAAAAAAGAAAAAAGTTTAGACAATAACTTAATAAAATGTCCGCTTAAAAACACTGTACAGTTCAATGGTGCTTAATTTAAGTTGCTGTATACAGAAATAAATATATAATTAATTTTTACTAATTACCTTCTCTTTCGCCCTTCCAGCATGTTTTTGGACAGATTTGGCAATCGAAGAGCCCTTGCTTTCCGGCATCTTCTGATCAACTAAACCAACTGAAAATCAACTAAACCACTTTCATATTCCTTCCACCAACTAAACTAGAAAAGGGAACAAACAAACAAGGAATGTTCCATAAACACGCAGAGTAGAAAAAAAAAACCTGCCATCAGAACATCAGGGTTGGGCACTACAGAAGAGACAATGGTCCCCCCCCCCCCCACCAGCATGCAGCTTCCGATGTGGGCATGCGCACAACAGCCAAACACCACGTCACTGGAACGTATGGAAATATTTGTTCCATACAAATATTTTTGTATGTTTTTCATAAAGTGGGGGATGGCTACTGACATTACGCTTAAAGATTATATATTGTACAAGTATAAAGAAAGAATTAAAGAAAAAAGGACTCATATTAAATGTTATTGATAATATATTAAATGTTATTGATAATATAAAGTGGGAATAGGGGATGCTGTTGTTCCACAGTGCCTATATGCGAGCAGCTACTAATGAATTTATTGCTTTATGGGAGTTTGTGCACAAATTGTTTTATTATTAATTTTTTAGTAATATCATCTGTAGTTTTAATTATAGAACATAACTTAGATATTTAGCAATGCAGGATTTATAATTGTTTAAAATTGCAAATATCAAAAGTGGATCTTAAATATAACTGCCATATGAATGAGAAGACTAACTTAACTAGATAGGTAATTTAATAATGGATTAACAAGAAACAAGTCAGTAATTTAATTTAATTTATTGTTAAGTGAGCTTACTTACACTGTGGGAACATATTCTCCAGGAAAACTGTCTGTAGTATAAGAAATGAGCATGCATGTTTTACCAACGGTACCATCTCCAACTACAACACACTTGATCGGTCGACCTGATGACATGTTGACTAATTATATTGCCTAAAAATAATCACAAGACAATAAGAATGACTAAGTTAAAAAGTAAAACCAACATAAATAATTTGTTAGGTTTCTTATAAACATTTTTTAAGGTTGCATCAATTACTATGGTTATCATCCACAATTAATTACTAACAACATCAACAAAGCTGTAAGCATCATTCTTAACTCACATTATTTACAGGGACTGGTTTATTAAATTTGGCTTAACACTCTTCAATTTACAGATACTACTTCTAGAGGCATTCCTGATATAGAAAACAGATCTTAAGGGATATAGCTTAAAACTTATTAAAAAAAATATGTTTGAAACATTCCTCACCCCTCTTCATTGTCCAAAAAACAAACAAATAAATATTAATTTTCAGGATTTAAAATAAAAAAGCATTATAGGTCCAGTAAAGAAGTCAAAGAGCATAGTTTCTCTCTAAGGTCTGAGGAGGAAGAAGGTAATAAATCATTCTAGGATCTTTTTACTAAATTACTTTTCATTAGTCAAAAATATTAAAACTAACAGATAAATAAACAAACAAATAAGCAAGGTTCAAAGGTTAAATAATGGTTTTCAAATTGATCCTTGAAAAAAGAATCAAATTTTATCTTCTGTACAAATGACAGGAAAGTTGTAATGCATTGCTGTCAGTTTCTACCTATTACAAATGCATGTAACAAAATAATTATACATTTATTATTTTACCACAATTAAGGGATATTTTATTGTTAAAAACGTGAAAAAAAAATTTGAACTGACCTGCATCCTAATAATTTTGAATTATTAGCATTTTATTACATCTGAATATTTAATATTTTTTACTTTCTTATCCATCATGAGATTTAATCTTTTTGTAGTGAATATTTGTGTATTTTAGAGTTTATGTTATATCATTATCAGAGTTTACGATAAGACATTAATAAAATTAGATAAATAAATATTGCATGTAAAATAACTATACCACAACACATGTAGAGTTTTAGATGTAATTCTTGGTTCAATCAAATTAATACTTTCAACTGTAATTCTAAATTGTTTAACTTTGATAATGATCTCTTTTCTACAAGAGTATCATATATGTTTGAATAAAAGTAATTTACAGCAATAAATTCTCAATGTTTTTTTTGCTTTTAAAGGCTTGATAAATTTCCATTTTTCTATTGTATTCACATGTTTGCATTTTCTCAATACACAAAAACTTATAGCAAATTATAATGTAGTTATGATTTATAGATGTGTTTGTTTTAATAGTATACAATCAACAGAAAGATTGACATATTAATTTTATTGACATTATACAGCCGTGAACATTCTATAAAGCCATGTTGGCCAATTTTGTATTTTTTTTTAGGTTTATGGGCACTTTAATAATAACTTCCTTTTTTTTCAAGACAAAGTTCAAACAAAAACCACATTAATCTGCATAAAACACACTTTTCTAATTGGCACGTTTTGGCATATATTGAAAGAATTGAAAATTTATATTATAAAAACAAATTTTTAACTAAATAGCTTCAAGAAATAATGAACTTGCTTTTAAATTTTTTTGGGGCAAAGGATTCTTATGAGGCTACTTCTTGGAAAAGTATAAAACCTGGGAGTCATATTATTTTCTTACAAGCTTCTAAATATTTTAATTTGCAAAATGAATTAACTCAAAAGGAACACATTACAAAAATCTCAAATTTTCATGCAACCAACTTAACCAGTTTAAGAGAATAGAATTTGATCACTATGACTTAGCAATATATTTACAGCATAAATCTGAAATTGCATTTACTGCTATTTGTAGGCTTACTACTAAAATTTCATTATTAAACTATATGAAATAAATTAAAATTGTAGAATAATTAGCAGTCAATTTTTATACTTAAACTGAATTGTATTTAAAATTAAAACCATTGTGGTTAACTTTTTGTGGTTATTTAAGATAAAAATGAAGTAAATTAAGTCATTTCTGTACATCATTTATTAGTGATGTTGAAGATGTGACAGGTAGAAGAAGTAACCCACTGTCTAATGGTGAACTCGTCTTCCCAAGTCGAGAATTCCAGCGTTTAAGTCCTAGTAAAATCAGTTATTTTTACATGAATTTGAATACTAGATTGTGGATACTGGTGTTCTTTGGTGGTTGGGTTTCCATTAACCACACATCTCAGGAATGGTTGGACTGAGACTGTACAAGACTACACTACACTTCATTTACACTCATACAACCTCTAAGGTATTATCTTAATGGTAATTACCGAAGGCTAAACGGGAAAAACAAAACAAAGGTAGCAGAAGTAAATTCTAGGGACATTAATTTTCTTTATACAGTATTGATTGATAGCCAAATCTACTTTAAAAATTTGACACTGTCAACTTTAAAGTTCTGGTGAAAGAATTTTATCAAGTCACAATCTTCTTCACTTATATTACCTATTTTCCCAATTTACCATTTACAATTATAAATGCATAATAAGATTACCTTGATTTGAAATGAAAATGTATCATACTTGGAAATTAATGAAATACTATAACCTCTGAACACTACAGACTTTGAAAACATATAACACTTAATTTCTATTGTGCTTAGAGGTATGAATCAATAAGATCTGGTTTTTGGAATATTCTTATAAATAAACTTCTGGAATATTCTTATAAACCTTTTCTCCAGTTTTAATAAGTTTGCTTGTACTTTTTCATTGAGATATTAAATTATCTCTGAAATATTGTCACAGCAAAACCTGTACTTGTCTTCTGCTGTTATAATCTGGCCACTGTATGGCTGTTACAGACTTGCCTTAGTCACAACTCTCTTTGGTCTATCATCAATTCCATCACAGGTATTTTTTCACTTGAAAGAAATATAAAGTGACACTTTCAACATTAGTCATTGAAATGGTAGCAAACTTTTCAAAGGGCTTTTTATTCTTATATTTGCTACTAGTGCTAATGTAAGGTAAGGTGGCTTGTAGGTTTGAACAGTTGAAAATTTGAATTTTGTCTTGGGCTACAAATGAGAACTTTTCAGAAAAGTTGCCCCCATGGTAATACAGGTATCATTTGATATATTTTCTTTAAGTTTTTCAGACGAGATTATATTTTTTCAATATAGAAACTTTTCAACCAAAGCCTGAAAAAATTCACTATGTGCCATGACCTCCGTAATGAGCTGAGCTTTGTCATTAAAAACCCATTGCTTGAAAATTATTTATTCCAGCATCAGTTTTCATTATGTAAAATTTCAAGTAGTAAATATTTCACAACAGGACTGACATTTCTTATATTCAATTTCAAATAAGTAAATCTGGTAAGATCTTATAATAAACACTGAATTTTATCTCTTGACCATTAATTTCATATTCTGTCAATTTCATTAAATAAAGCCCAATAAAAAATGTTTCTTAATCTTTTTATAAAACAATTATCATAAATAAAATCTATTCTCATCATAGCTAGAACAAAAATGCTATCCTAACTGGTAAATTTGCTATCTAAAATTAATTCTTGCCATTATTTTGTTTTAAATATTTCATCATTCATAATCTTTAGTTGTAATAAATTAAGTATTCATTAGTTAATAAACGCAAGTAAAAATAAGTAACATATAAATTCTATTTTTATTAGAGCATTAAAATACACATAAAAAATATTTATATTTAGCAATAAAATACAGATATAAAAAAATTAATTATGTTTTAATGGTTTTAGATTTTTTTTTGAAACGTTGGCACAGTTGCAAATACTGAGCTTTTAAAAGTTCAAAAAATACTACAACATAAAAAAATAAATGTTTATTACTTCATCAAATTGTTAAAATGTATCAGTGTAGAGTTTTGAATTTGGGAGTTCACACTTTAAGCTTTTTTCAAGTTTAAGTTATTCTTTATACTGTTTTCTTTACAGTTTTAAATAATTATTTTATTAAAGTGGTATTTTTATCCAATTCTTTATAACTTTAAGTTATAATAAACATATTTAATAAATAAAATTTTTTTATTTTTTTACTAGGAATGGAAGCAAGTTTTCCAAAATGTTTTTCATGTTTTTTAAAAATATTTGATGAAAAATAATTCTTAATAGACTTCAAATGTTTTTCTAGTACTCTGTTTTATTTCAGAACGTCAATTTCACCATGTATTTCATCTATTTATTTCATTGTTATTTTTTAACTATGTTTCATCTATTTTAAAGTTTGCATACATTATAATTTTAAAAATTGTTGTTTACATTTTATTTATTATTATTGCATTCAACAATACATTGAAAAATATAATCAAAATTAGTTTTCCAAAAAATTGATGGTATAGTGTACAATTAATTACAAAGTGAAAAGATTAAGACACATTTTATAATAATAAATAAATTTTATATGTTCACATTTGAATGTGAACATGTAAAATGTTATTTTTTATAGCTGGATGTTGGCTTAACTCCTAAAAGAGTACGATTATCTAAATATTTTACCACAATACTTACATGTTATCAAAAAGGTTAGGTACAAATCTATCTAGATAATTAGTACTAAGTCAAAATGTAAACAAGTCATATTTTATAGCATCATTTATGATGTGATTTTTGAAAAATTAACTAAATCACATTCTGTTATAGGTATCTACTACATCATTACCAAAAGTGAAACCTGGAAGTCTAAATCTTTTACTATATAAAAAAAATGTCATCTATTAAAAACATATTAAGGAACAAATAAAGCCTAAATAAGAGTTCATTTGATTATAATATTAAGTTTTCTAACCTTTTAAGGATGGGCATCATTATGTGTTTGGAAATTCCAATGAAGATGTAGCTAATTAGTTTTGAAGGGCCTTTGAAAGCACAAATTCTATTACACTGAAAGCATGACATTAATAATTTTTAACACCTCACATCTCATCATGCTACTCAAATTAAAATATGGTTGAATTAATTTTATTTTTACGATTTCTTAAAACTGAATAGTGGATTTTATATCAAATTATTCCAATTTTCCACATAAAATTATATCAGAAATATCACTTTCGTAATAAAATTTACATTTAACTATGCCAAAATGTAGGTTTTAAAATAAAAATACCTTGTTTCAACTCTGGAATTATGCTTATAAGAATTTTTTCCTTTTTTTTTTTTAGTTCCAAACTTTTCTTTTACAAATTAACTTTTGATATGTAACATCTCTAAATCAAGAAATCAAATCTTAAAGTTTACAAAAGTTATTACCCAAAACTACCTTCATACATAATTAATTTCACTTGACTATAAAATGTCACAGCATTATCATATGATTCTTCATCCAAATGTCATTTTTAAGAATAATAAAATTACCACTGGTAATTTTTTTAAATAAGTGTAACAGAACTTTGTAGAAACAAATATAAATTGGTGAAATATTAAGTAAAATACAACTACAAATGAACAGATTAAAGTTGAATAATGATTGTTAACCTATTCAGTAATCCTTCCAACAAGATTAATTTTAACAAATACCTTACTAGATTATCTACACAATACATTATTCGTCAATGTATTTACCAATCAGAATAAAATATGTACTTACTGAATTAAAATTCAATTAATTTTTACTAGTTACTACTTACAAAATTTTTAAATATCATAGGTCTATCTGGCTAAATTATTTACAATTTTTTAATTCCTGTGATGTAAAAATAATTTTATAGTTAAAATATCTTTAGGTAATTTTTAATTACACATGTTAAGAACCAGGTACTAAGTTGGCTCATTTCGAAAAGAAATGTTAACAACCAAGGCCACTTCGTAAAACCATTCTTCCTGTTTAGGAATACAAAACGAAAGAAATAATTTTCTAATTTACTAACACTTATTAAGGTGATGAACATCAATACGTTTTGAAAATTTTTTTCTTCAAGTTGTACAATATCTGAGGCGGACAATCTGCATACTTACACGGGTAAAAAGGTGTATTGCTTGTAAAAAGAACTTTCTGCAAGTAATACTATCAAATTATAAGCAATCTACGTTATGGGGAATTACGTTTTTTATATAAACATACCCTATTTTTCAGAGTATTTATAAGTTGGCTACCGCTAGCAAAAGTAATATCAACATAAACAACTAAAAGCTTGTGGTAATTTACCTATTAGTATAATATTACTCCAAATTAACACTTTCTGCAACTCAGAATTAAAAGTCATTAAAAAAATAAAACAAATTCACTAATTCAAATTTATTTACAGTAGGGTGGATCCTAGCCTCCTAAGCACTCACATGAACGAAAGGCAGTTTAACAAACACTTAAACGAAGCGAACAGTAACTAAATTATTATAGTATAATAATTAAAATCACTCTAAAAACTTACACAGTTAATCAGTCAGAGATTCTTACATCAAGAATGTTTTTAACAGAAAATTAATGAACACACATGCAACATCAATCAGCCGCCATTTCACTCATACCTTTTTCTTAAATCAAAGTTTATATATTTTTACAACCTAAAATTTGGATATTAAAAAACAATACACAAAACATTTTTATTAAAGTTCTAGTTCAATTTTAAAACGGCTTTATATTTGTCAATTTTATAAATCAAATAGAATTTAATAACAAGAAAATGTCGTGGTGGTAATATGATTTTATTATACAATTATAAATCATATGGTTACTTTTCCCGGGAAAAATAGTTGAATTTATAGGTTAAGTTCGTCAGTAGGTGTTATGGTTTTACCTCTGCTAAACTGATCGCTGTTCTACGTAATGATAGATATTTTTTATTTAGTTCTGACAGTTGTGTAGTATTGTTAGCAGTTATTAATCTTAGATAGATATTTCTTGAAATCTATAATAATGGAAAAGGAGTGTCAGTGGTTAGAAATCATTGAAAGATGTGTCTTCGAAGAAAATAAAATTGTAAGGTTATTAACTAATACATTTATTTTACCAAATTTACATTTACTAAGTTATTGTAAGGATTTAAAAAAATTATAATTGAGATCTACCATTGCGACTGTTATTACCAATTACTTTATCTACAACCAAATTTGAATAGTTCACATCATATATGGCCAGAAATTAAGACCACAGTGACTTATAATTATGGAAATATATATACTTAAATAACACTAATGTGGTGGTTATTAATTAAAGAGGAAAATAGCCCAAAATTCAAACTCAGATCTAGCGTGGTAGTGGGTTTAATTTGTTATGTTTTTACCCATGTAAACTCTTTTGATGGCAATGTAACAAAACAACAAATTTATCACAATTGCTATTGCACAGATTAATATGGCTGGCTTTGTCAGTTATCAAACTTGATAATTCTGAGTAATTATTTGATCAACTACAATTTTTTCCATACTTTAATTTACTATAATAATACGCATAAAATCAGGTTAGGAAAATGCAAGATGTAAATGTGAGAAAGTAGTTTGGACAGCTGGTGATACTTGCAAGATCAAAAAGTCAATGCCATGTTATCAGTATTCTAGTTAATTAGCTGTCACTTTTGTGAATTATTGATACCTGTTCAGATGGTAATCCATTCTGTAGAGAGAGAGGTTAATGTTAATTTTTTTTTTTGTAAGACTTTACAAAGAGAGTTTGGATAAATTACCAAGGTATGGCAATACTTAATACTACCTTTTAGAACACTTGGCTGAATTCATCTTTAAATGGAAATAGTCACTGCAGTAAGAAACTACATCATATGTTCTGTTCAGTTAGTCATGTGTACAATGGAAAATCACCTTATGAAGAGTGCCATTTGACGTCTTCAATGGCTGTCTCCAAATCTGACTCTTGATTACTCTCAAGGTTAGTTTATGGTTAATTGCCCCCTCCACAAAACTAACTTAGGTTATGAATCACCTCAACTGTAAACTCTCACAAAATGGAGTACCATCTATACAGGTTGCTGTTACTTGCAAAACTGATTACTAATTGATTAAAATATTGATAAAACAAGCATGGACTTTCTTTGCACAGGTCAACCGCTGCTTAAAACTGCTTTCTGGCATTTTGATCTTGTGTTTATCGGATCCCTAGCATATCTTCTCGTACTGTGGTACTAAGGTAAATTGAACTTGATCAAGTAATTGCCCAGATTTTTTGTAAACTTTTCAAAAAGATTTTATGTACTTTCTAATTCACTAACAAAATACACAGTATCATAAAACAAATCGCTCAGTGGTAACACTGCAATCTTTTTATATTCTTACTAGTTATAACTGTAGTGACTGCATTAAATAGTACCACACAGCAGACTAAATGCACATTCACCCAAACATACAAAAATCATTTGTAAGCTTTACACAAAATAATGAATCAACATTTGTAAATCACCTTGTAGAAACATAATGCACATAATTATTAGATCACAACAGGTATATAAAAGCCACACTGTATACAATTTAATGATATGAAATTTATAATTGTATTAAATTTGGAAAAAAAACATTTAATCAGTAAGCAGCATTTCACCTAAAGTATTAATGGTTGTATGTAATGAATGAATTAATAAATGCTAAACTAAGACAATATGCTACAATCATTGCTGTATATGCAGCTGAATATCTGACATTTAAGAAGAAATGTCTAATCAATAAACTAAATTTCATTAATGTAGATAAGAGTAAAGAAGACGATACAATAATGAATATTACATGAACGTAGAGAAAAATCAGATATAATCAGAAAAAGAAGAAACATTTTCTGTGGTCACCACCTGCATAGAATGAACACCAACATACTGGCATACTGTTTATTTAAGCATTTAAAATCTAAAAACCAATAACAGCTGGGTCAGAGAAACTGAAATAGACATGGAGAAACTAAAAATAGCAAAGAAAACATCAAAGAATATTCAATACTGAGAAAAAAAATTGGAAAATATCACTAGGTATCAGGAAAAACCAAAGTAACAGAAGAATTATACCTGAACCGAAGAAAAAAAGAAAAATATGTTGAAATGATGAATGAGATATGGAAAAATAAAAACTGAAAAAAGTGGATTTGTTGAAATGGTGTAATCCACAGTGGCTAAAATGAAAAAAAAAATTATGATGAAATATACCAAAGAGACTTTTGTTTCACATCAAGACAAGCAGCACTGACAACCCTGGAAATTCCATTGAAGAATTAATATTAGTTTTATTAAAACATTAATCTTTTGAAGCCAGGGCCAAACTAAAGACAAATAACAACTTAATTCTTAATATGGTGGCAATTAAAAAGTTAAAATTATTGAAGAATGTCAAAAGTGTTTTAATTCAGTTTTGAAGTTTGTTACACTTTTATTTAAAATACAGTTAGTCATACTGATAAAACTGCCTATTTGAAGAAAAAAAAGTCATTTGAAAGAAATGAATGGTAATAAACCCTTACTTTTGCCCTTTTAACCTCTGTACACCATCATACACTCCAAAATTTTAATAAATGAATAAAAGTGAACGTGTCAAAAAAGTTTGACATCCAATTTACTTATTACTCATTTTCTTTGTGGTTTATTTACATATATATATCATTCGTACGGTGAATTAATTGTTATACTAATTGTAAATAATTATTATACTGTAAGACCTAACTGATAGCTTTTTTGTGTTTTTTTTTTAGTTGAAAAATATTTATTTTATTTTTCATAATTCATCATCATCATACCTTTTTTCCAGGTTACTTATAAGTGGCTGAGTAGACATCTTAATATTCATGTGAATATTTCCAAAAGGTATGCTTTATGAATGTTTATATTTTTTTATATTATTTAATTTATGACTGCCTTTCTGTTTTTTCAAACTGTAATTATATGTATACAAGTTTCGGATCATTGATTATTTGTGACTTCTAGATCTAGAGTCTTTCTGAATGTTTGTATATTTGTGTTAGATGTGTAATGATTTAATTATTATGTACTATAATTTACTTTTGTATAGTAGTTTTAGAATTAGAGCGAAACCCTTTAATAATGGACACCTAACTACAGCCAACGCTAAACAATGGACAATTTTACAATCCCCAATCTTCGAAAGAGGTTTGTTAATAAAGCTCTAATAATCAGTGCACACTTTGAACAACAGGCAAGAAGATTGTTGATAAAAACAATTTATGTGTTTAATTTTTGTGTTTTACAAAAGTACATTTTACTACAATCAAACTCATATTTTTTTGTCTTATGTTATATTCTTATTTCTTCAGTTCTTATTTACATAGAGTGATTCTGGTATATTTAGGATACAGACTGATATAGATTATTGCATAATTTATGTGCACATTCTATTTGTTTAATCACATAATACGGTTTGATTTATTCATCCAATAGTAGTGGGTTTGTTGTACAGTACAAATCAAAACATTTTACATAATTTATTTAAATTAAGTTTTTCTTATAAAATAAAATTTCTAAAGAAAATATAATTACTGGTGCAACATGGTAAGTGGCATTGATGTTGGTGAAGTTAATACAGTTGCATATATTCAAGTTTATTAATATTAATGGAAATATGTGCACAAAAAAATAAGGTTTTTAAAAAATGTTATTTCAGTTTCAAAAGAGAATGATGAAAATGTAATAGGAATTTGCAGATTAAAGGATGTCGACAAAGGTAAATCATGTATTGAGATGAGCCATTCTGTCGTTGCTGTAAAGTAGTTTACCACGTTCATTGTGTTGGTTTTATTTGTACCTGATTGTTTTTTTAATTATGAGATTTTTATTCTTCTGATTTTATTTAAATTAATATTCAGTGTTTTTAGTTACTCATTTGAAATATTAAATTTCTTTCGTAATATGAGCTCCGTTCAGAAAATAACCGTACTTTATTTTTTTAATTTTAATTGTTAATTTTACAGATTATTAGTTCTTGTCCCCTTCAAAGTACTCCCCTCCCCAATTCACAAACTTTTTCCTGCAGTGTTTTCACTTCACGAACCAGTCCTAGATAGCTTCATTTGAAATGGCTTTTAAGGTCCGTGACAAATTTGCTTTAATGTCATTGGTAGTTTCAAAACGGTGTTCTTTCATCACTGATTTTAATTTTGGAAATAAAAAAAGTTACAAGGAGCCAGGTCTGGCAAGTAGCGAGGGTGAGGAAGGACAGTTATCTGATTTTTGGCACAAAACTGACAAATTGACAAACATAGTTGTGTGGGCACTTGTCGTGGTGAAGGAACTATGAGTTGTCTCACCACAACTCTGGTCTCTTTTTGCAGATTTTTTTCATGGGCATTGTAAAATGCATTGATAATACGCACAGTTCACTGTTTCACCTTGAGTCAAGAATTCAAAATGCACAATTCCATTAAAATCAAAAAAAAAACAACAGAGAGCCTTACTTTGACATTGGACGAGACTGACGTGCTTTGTTGGGGCGATCCTTTGCCAGTCCATTGTGATGATTGAAACTTTGTCTGATGTCATAGCTGTAAACCCAGCTTTCATCTCCAGTTATGATCCTTTGCATGAAAGATTCATTGTCATTGGCTTATTTAAGATGTTGCCAACAAATGTCCATTCAATGTTCTTTCTGCTGTTCAGTCATCAAACAAGGAACATACTTTGTTGCAACTTGATGCATGTTCAATTTTTCATTCAAAATTTCATGGCATGATCCAATTGATAGCTAACCTCTTCTGCAAGTTCTCTGACAGTCAATCGGTGATTTGCACACACCAGATTGTTGATTTTCTGAATGTGGGTGTCATCAGTTGAAATCAAAGGCCTTCCTGTCGAGGGTCATCCTCATTTGACTGAAAACCATTTGTAATATTGCGTATGACCCAGAGCATCATCTTTGTAGACTTGTTTCAAAAGTTTAAATGTTTCTGTGAAACTTTTCCCCAGATTCACGCAAAATTTTACATTGTATTGTTGCTGCTGAAAATTGCTACTAACACGTTACACTCAATTAACAATAACACAAAAATTAAATGAGTTATCTGCAATCCAAGAACATGTTACAGCGGAGGTTATGCAGAACACAATGCTTCCAACCACATGTCACAAAATATCCCCATTGTCGTGTAATTAAAAAAATGTTGGTTATTTTCTTAACAGACTTGTACATTTAAAAAAAATTTTATTAAATCAGTTTTTATTACTTGTGAAGAAAAGAGAACAACAAATATGATTAAAGAGAAGGTGGATGTTATTTGTAGTTTGGAAATGGTAAGTGCTAGTAACAAACAGTTCTCCGATGGAATGAAAATAGAAACTCTTATTGGTACATTTTGGAAAAATCATTATAATTCTTCAAATAATCAACTTCTTGCACATGTCTCCTTTTAAGTAAAGTAAAAATTTAGAAAGATTACAGGTATACATCATTATTTGGTTACCTTCTTTTAATAATAAATCGATTCCAACCATGCCTATAAATAAACCAGTTTTACAGTCCAAACCAATCATTATGAATAATGACAAACAACAGTCACATTAATTATTAAAGCTAGAAAAACTTATTTTATCAAAAAATATTACACATTGTTTTATAATAAATGAAAAATTATGAATCATAACATATTTAGATTAATGAAATGATTTTAAAAAAGACACATACGTTTATTTTTTTATAAAGAATTATTTTGGCTACTAAAACAGAATGTTTTTACTTACCTGTATAGCATTATAGCTGCTACAATGCTATACAGGTAGCTGAGAAAAGGAAAGAGTTGTAATCAGTCCAAAAAACCAGATGGAAATTTTCTGGATGTGTATGTGTTTGGTGTCACACTCTAAATCATCTTATACCTCCAGAACTACTGGACCAGTTTTGTCAAACTTGATCAGATTACATTTATATATGGGACACTGATCTATTAAATTTTCGACTTAAAAGGTCCAGGGGGTGAGGTTATAGAGCAAGATCACCCTCAGTATTTTGAGATTTTACCTAATTAAGGGTTTATTTTTCTTAGGCACATTTTTTAAAAACTAAAAAATAATTGCAGAAAAAATTTTCTTGCAAAATTACAACCACCAGCCCAAAAAATCTTCTAAACTAGTGGCCAAGTGGGTATACTGCGTCAATACCCCCTGTACCCCTGTCACCACAAGGAGCACTGATATATTTTAAATTAAGTTGTGTGTGTAAGCCATGCATCAGAAAAAAGTAGCATGACAGGAAAATCCAACTGTATTACAGTTGAATATATTATGGTAAAGTTTGTTATCTTGTATTGATAAAAGTTTTTTGTATACACCTTAAAAATGGTAAGTTTTGGTATTTGCTATGAATTTGAATTCATCCTTAACATTATTAAAATGTAAAGAGTTTCACTAAAAAGTTAATGTTGAAATAAAATGGAAAACAAGAAAGTGATAAAAACTGTGAAAAAAAAATTTCTTAAAATCTTAATCTAGATGATAATTTTGTTTGAAATCAAAATAAATATCAATTAAACATTATAAACAAGTATTTCTAACAGTATTTATAGAACACACATGAAAAAACTATCAACTGTTGTCATTTTATGTAATTTTTTAAAAATATTTTATAATAAAAAATATACAAAGTTAAAAAATGGGAAATAAAAATAACTTGTATATATGTTGTGTATGATCTGCCTCACATAATGAGAAAGCTTAGAAATTTTGTAATCCATAAATAATGGTAACCGATGTTATGACTATTCAACATGTTCATTGATTTTTTTTATTTGCTTACTGGTTTTTCCAAAATACTTTTCTTAGGAAGAAAAATACTTTAAAGATGGAAGGGATTAGACTACTTAACATAAAGCTAAAAGATCTTTTCGTACATCTGAATGGAGTACGAACAAAAATCCTAAAATTTGAAGTTATTGTAGCAGTAAAAAAATATGAAAGATGGGATAGTTGTAGGAATAGATGAACTGCCTAGAAGAGATTAAATAATTCAATGAGCATGGGCTGCAAGAGAAAGTGAAATTGTTGTATATGATGTATGATGTGTAACTAACTGGTTGTTGTTTATGATGTACAATAGTGAGATATGGCCAAAAAGCTTCCTGAAAACAACCATGATTTAATTCCAGTAAAAAAAAAAAAAAAAACTGAGTAAATTGTCAAGATTCCAGGGTTAGTTTAATTTAACAAAGATTTAACAAAGTTTAATTCTGCACAGAAGTTAGGCTATGTAAGGCTGTGCATTCTGAACAGGTTAAGTAGAAATATGGAGCAAATCGGTTACAGAACAGTCTTGTCTCAGGAAAGAATAGGTAATAAGGAATCTAATCAGACTAATAACAACTATTGATGAGAGTTGTGTAGAAAGCGATAAAGGTGTAAGTATGCTAACGAGGATGGAGTTGATTGAATCAGCAGTTATTTCTACAAGAACCAATTGTATACTGTGAGCTTATTCTGCTTCATTGTGGAACACTGTAACCAAATATATGATGTGTATTTTGCAGGCAACTTGTTTAAAGATTAGTAGTGTAAAAAGGGATAGTGAAGAGCATTAAATCAGTAATTTATTGATAATTAAAAAATATCAGTAAACATATTTGTCTTTAAAATAAATAATATTCAATATTTAAAAATTTGTTAACATGATAATTTTTCTGTAAAAGAAAAATTTTTCTTTTACCAAACATTGTTTCAATTTATTACAGCGTAGATTAAGAAAAATCCTAAACTCAAGGAAGACTACTTACATTTCATGAAGGAAAATCAAGAACTGGATCACATGCAACCTGTAGATTCATTTCAGTCCAAGGTTCCATCTGAAACCTTTTATTTACCTCATCACACAGTATTTTGTGAATCTTCCACCACTACCAAAACAAGAGTAGTATTTGATGGTAGTGCGAAAACTTCAAATGGCCAATTACTCAATTCAATTCTTGCTACAGGTCCAGTAGTACAACAAGATTTATTTTCAATTATAATTAGTTTTAGGACTCATAGTTACAGGCTATCAGGAGACATTCCTAAACTGTACAGACAAATTCGCATTAATCCTCGAGATTATTCATTACAAAGAATTCTCTGGTATGATGATACCAACTCATCAATCATTCCATGTAACTTACAGACAGTTACTTATGGGTTAGTGCCTTCAAGTTTTCTAGCAACAAGATGTTTGATTGAAATTTCCAATCAAAATGAAGCCTTTTTTCCTCAGGGTTGCCAAGTAATTAAGTAAAATTTTTATGTAGATGATCTGCTCACTGGTTGTGACAACATTGATCAGTTGAAACAATTATACAATGATGTTTCGTTATTGCTTAGCAAATATGGACTTTCAGTACATAAATGCCATTCCAGCGTTCCAGATATGTTTGACAATTCTGATTCTTTCATCAAATTAGATAAGGATGATAATATCAAGACACTTGCATTATTTTGGAATCCTCAAGGCGATGATTTTATTTATCAGTTCAAACCAAGGGATAAGAATAATTCTTACAGCAGGCGTTCCGTTTTGTCAATCATTTCTTCATTGTTCGATCCTTTAGAACTACTTGCTCCTATAATCGTTCTGTTTAAAGTGCTCATACAAGAGTTATGGTGCATCAACCTTCACTGGGATGAAGTTCTTCCCGCTCTGTTAGCAGAAAAATGGAATTTTCTCTACTCTCAACTCAAATCTTCAATTATTTTAAGATTCCTAGATTAGTTAAAATTAGTTTTAGTAAGAGTCATCAATTACATGGATTTTGTGATGTAAGTAGCAGCGCATATGGTGCATGTCTTTTCAACAGATCTGTTGATAGCAATAAACACACTGAAACCCACTTATTGTGTTCAAAATCTAGAGTTGCTCCATTCAAGCAAATCTCTATTCCTAGGTTAGGGCTGAATGTGGCTTTTCTATTATCTCATCTATTCAATAAAGTTAAGTGTATTTTAAGTATAAAGTTTCATTCAATCCACCTTTGGTCGGATTCTCAAGTCATACTTTACTGGTTGTCATCGCTTCCTAATTGATGGAAGATATTCGTTGCAAATAAAACTTATAAAATTTAAGAGCTAACTAAGGAATGCTTATGGAAGCACATTCCTTTAATAAGGGATAACCCCGCAGACATCTTGTCACGTGGTTGCCTGCTGGATGCATTAATCTCGTCACACCTATGGTGAAATGGCCTGTCTTTTCCGAAGGAAGAAGAGAATGTCTGGCCATCCAATCAATCTGTTATTTCTGATTCTGCCAGATACGCTCAAGGAAGAGAAGTCTATCAAAACTAATGTATTTTCAGCTGCTCTTCAAGCTACAAAAGCTGTGAACTTCAAAACCATTTTCCTCATTCACACGAACACTAAATATATTTTCATATTGTTGATTCATTCACAATTTGAAAAATAAATACAGTCGTATGTTAGATCTTTCTCCACAAGAAACCAGTTCCATATTAGAAATTCTTGTTCCCCAAACTTAAGAATTATATTTTGCAAAGGAATTAAACGATTTAAGAAAAAATTCTGCTGTATTCAGGAAAAGCAAATTAACTTCTCTCAAACCCATTATTGGATCAAAATGGCATTATTCGCGTTGTAGGTCTAAGTTTTTCAAAATTGTCTCTAAATTCTAAGCATCCTGTGATTTTAAGTCCTCATAGTTATCTAACTCAATTTAATTATTTATCATGAGCATTTAAGATTATCCCATGGAGGATTAGAATTAATTCATTCTTCACTCAGACAAAAATATTGGATCGTCAATTCCAAAATCATAATTCCCTCCGTCATACATAAATGTTTAACTTGTTTTCGCTTTAGAGCTCAACCTCAGAGTCAGTTACTTGGTTAACTGCCAAAAGAAAGAGTCACAATATTCAGACCATTCCAGTCAACTGGTGCTGATTATGCTGGCCCAATACTTATCCGTCATGGTGGGCGGCGTACACGATCTACCAATCCTTCAACTATTAAGGCTTACATTGCATTGTTCGTATGTCTCAGCACAAAGGCAGTACACCTTGAACTCATGACTGATTTATCAACAGAAAGCTTTATCGCTGCCCTACGAAGATTTGTAGGATGCTGAGGAGAATGTCTGGCCATCCAATCAATCTCTTATTTCTATGATTCCGCCAGATTCGCTCAAGGAAGAGAAGTCTATCAAAACTAATTGTTTTCAGCTGCTCTTCAAGCTACAGAAGCTGTAGAACTTTCAAAACCATTCCTTGTTCACACGAACACTAAACATATTTTCATGTTGTTGTCGATTCATTTACAATTTGAAAAATACATTGCTCTCTTACATTTTTTCTGACAATGGAAAAAACTTTTGCGGTGAAAATTACTATCTTCAAGAAATGTATGATTTTCTTAAAACTGATACCGCTAATTTCAAAATTAAATTTTTCTGCACCTCTAACAATATAAAATGGTCCTTCATTCCTTCATACTCTCCTAGTTGGGGTGGTTTATGGGAAGCCGCTGAGAAGAGCATGAAGTTTTACCTGCAAAGAGTCATGGTAAATTATGTTATCAACTACGAAGAATTATCTACTCTGTTTATCCAAATAGAGGCATGTTTAAATTCAAAACCATTATATTTACCTTCATCTGACACCTCTGATCCCGCTCCACTCACTCCTTGACATTTTTTAATTTTTGCTCCTTTAACTTCCTTACCTGACCCTGATTTCTCAGGCATTAACGTAAATAAGCTCGCTAGGTGGCAGCTTACACAAAAATTATTTAGAGATTTTTGGAAAGTGTGGTCTAACAACTATTTACATTCTCCACAACAGAGAAGTGCAAGGTTTCAATTACCAACATTTGCGTTGGTAATCTGGCTATAATTAAGGAAAATAACCTTTCTCATCTGAAGATTAGGATTAATAGTTCAAGTGCATCCAGGCAAGGATGGACTCACTAGAGTAGACGTAAAAACAAATAACACCACCATAAAAAGAGCCATTAATAAACTAATTATTATTCCAAATTTAGATGATTGGGATGATATGAATTATTCTAAATCCAATCAATGATTTTTTTCTTTTAACGTCATTTCATGTAATTTTTATAAAAATTATAATTTGGGGGGTGGTATGTTATGTTTTCACCACCTCTTGACATTGGGTGCTGAAACATAGTGGTGGCTAGGGTGCCCACGACAAACTATGGTCGTCAGACCATCCCGGATGTCTACGTCACTAGCTGCTCCCTTGAGCACTCTACATAGCGTCTTATACCAGTCTGCACTCATACCTGACCCAAGGCGGTCGTGTCCGGACGGACTCTCTCAATTCTTGTTCAGATGAACATTACTTTAAGTTTTATTTAGCTTATGTTTGCTATCTTTAAAGTTAAGTTACAAGTTTATATTACAAAATTCTTTTAAACCACCAAAACGGCGTACAATTAAACAATCCTTCATCAATAATCAACAAGATGTTGTCTTCATTCATCACCTATGAACACATACAGTCCATCTTCATTCTAAAATCTACCACAACGCTGTTGAATCAGGGCATCCCATCGACGTTGCAACAATGTTCTTTTCATCATGATAAATTAATATGCTGAAAATTTATGTTATTTTTCTGTGTATAAGACATGTTTGGTTTTGTGAATGTTTGGTTTTATGAATGTTTTGGTTAATCAATTATTTTTATTCCAGATTGCTTTCAACATTTGTGAATAAATCAAATGAAAGAATTGGTGTAACCTATTTTTTTGGAGGAATTATGCATGATGGAAGTCATAGAATAGTAGTTAGTCGGCAAGAAGATTTATCAGATGTAAAATGTAAATTTAAAAATGTTACTTCTGAACATGTGTACAGTATACAGAAAAATAGTGTGAGTGGAGATCTTGGTTCTGCATTATATTCTGTCGATAATATTGCTGTTCATGACAATCAGAATAAATCAAAGATAGGGTAAGCATCATATTTCAAATTAGACATTTTTCTGAGTTTTGCTGAGAATATTGCAATTGAATATTTTAGTAAAAGTTTATAATAAATAATTTCTAACAAGACAGGTCCTTGACGTTTTAGACTGAGTGTAAAAGCACCCTCCTTAAAGAAACCACTTTATGTTAAACAATTATTTGATCCTCTATGTTACTCCAATATATTTCCTTTAGAGTACTATGAACTATGCACTATAAATGCGCTGCTCCTAGTATTTTTTCCACTATTAGATTGCCAGATATTGACATTATTAAGTGACTTAATATAACTCATGGCAGTCAGTTGACTGGTAGAAGAAAGAAAGCTTCCTTGACAGCTCCTTAACCTATCCTTGTAGAAATGTTTTTATGAATTGAGTATTTAACAATTTTCATCAAGTTTTATAAAATTGATTTTTTTAAATAGATAAACTTTTTCTTATCATTCAGTATCAGCTGTTTACTAGGGTAATAAAGGGAAATGGAATTCATAATATAAAACTTATTTAACATTTTGCAAGGCAGATTACAACTACATTTCTTGGTTTCTGTATAGGAATACTCCTTTTTTGAAGAGGTGGAGGAACTCAATTTATGGATGCCTGGGCAGTGTCGGGCTCGCTAACAGGTTCTGCAAGATGTTATTAAATGCGTATGTGTTCCTCTGCACTACTGACTAAACCTCCACCCCTGGCTACCCATCCTTCTTGGTATAGCTTGTGTGCATTGCTTCAGGAAGGGAGGGAATACGCCCTCACACACATTCAGACACAACAGTCAACAGACACGGACCTCAGACCCACATGATACCAAACATCAAATTAAATCTCACACTCCACAACATCCAATCATCACTCAGAAAACATACCTCATACTGCACACTCCACCCATCACATCAAAGTCATTCACATCCAATCACATAAACAAACACCTCACAGACAATCGAACACTATAATATACTTACCTCACAGGTCACCATTGGATGTGGGAGCAAAATGCCCACAACCTCATCACACTTAGGTGATCCCCACATGTACGGGGAACCTCCTAGGCTCTCAGCCGCTTGCCTGTTCGCCCCTGCACCCTTCGACGACCCCTTCTATCCGGCAAGACTCCTCCCAGATGTACGGCTTCTCCATGATCTTCCTAGCAAACCTTGCTACAACCGTCCAGTTTTCTGCACTTTTCAACATGGTATGCTGCAGTTCCTCTGGGAGGAAGATTTCCCTTTTTATCTGTGGTATCCAGTATTTCCCTCCTCGCATCCTCAAATTGGGGGCAGCAAAAGAAGACACGTGATATGCTGTCTCTTCTTCTTCATGTACACACACTGGACAACTAGCATAGTGATCTAGCTTAAACTTAAAAAGGTGTTCTCTGAACCTCCATGGCCCACTAGAAACTGAGTGAGATAGTAATCCAGCGAGCCATGGCCCCTCTCACACCAACTACTCAGGTCCCCAATTATGCGGTGTGTCCATCAGCCTTTATCACTAGTGTTCCACTGCATCTGCCATTCTCTCTTCATTTCTTCCATTATGGAACTAGCCATTCTCCTTTTTTTCTGCAGGTGTTGACAATCGTTGCTCTTTAATCTTATTTCTGTGGGTGATCTCCAGATCGACAGGTAGTATTCCACCAACACTGCAACTTTCTCTAGAGAAACTGTGTGATATGCAGCTGTAATATGGAGGCAGCTCCTTCTGTGTATTGATTCAAGAGCACTCCTGTGTATGCCGTATCTAATGTAGTTGCTTCACAGTATTTACTGTTAACATCTAAATTATTATTATTGTTTAATAACTATACTGGAACTGACCATATGTTGATAGTGTTTATTTATATTTTTCTTTATTTAAATAAATTCTCTGGCCAGTCTCGATACATAGTTTAAATCAGAAGTCTATGAGAATGTTTGTTTATATGTACAGTATGTATTTGTGTTTGTTTCTACTGATGTGCTCAAAACTGGAAAACTACTGAAATGATTTGAAAGAATCAATATTTTTGTGTATCTTTTTATGTTTTGATACTGAAGATAATTTTAGTTGTAGATTTAATACAACATAATTTAGTAAGTAATAAAGTTTAAACAGAGGGTAAGTTGTATTTTTCAGCAGCATTTTTGTATTATTTCGAGTGTCCATGTTTTATAAGACATAGCTACGTGGTTTACTTCACTAAGATTCAATATAAAGACTGAATTTTGTTGTGATCTTTCATATTCTTAAATTGGTTAAACTGTTCCAAGACGTCAGCAATTTAATAAAAAAATTATTATGCCATGGCTTTTTATAAGTAGGCAAATAACAACATTTTTTTTTAAGGAAATTATAATTATGTACCAAATTTGCTTTAGTCCAAGTAGCCAAATTTATTTTAGATACATTTGAAGATAAGACAAACCATTGTTGTTTGGTGGTTGGGTTTCAACCAACCACCAAACTAACTGTACATCTTAGGAGTGGTCAACTTGAGTCTGATCAAGACTACATGTTTACTGGTATATTTATACTTACATTGCACTACATCTGCAGCTATATCAGGCCTGGCAAGTCAGTATGGTGATTATAGATGCTAATCTACACACACACACACACACACACACACACACACACACACACACACACACACACACACACACACACACACACACACACCACACACACACACACACACACACACACACACACACACACACACTTACATGCTTACACACTTACACTTACACTTAGGTCCGGCAGTAGCTGGAAAATTGGTTGGAGAAAACAAATTGAAGACATTATAATTTTGTAGTTGGTGATTTGATAAAAGCATTTTATTGTGTATCTGTTGATTTATGAATGCTTAAACTGTACATTATGATTTTGGAATTGAACCATTACAAATGTCAAAATTTTATGCAAGTGAAAGAAGTGAGACAGGGTCTTTTTCATAACATTTACTTTTTGTTGAATGTTTACTATTTATTCGATTGTAGAGTATCACAGAATAGTCCTTAGGATCCTTTCTTTTTAATATCCTAATAAATGATTTTCTCTCTAATCACACATGATTCTGTATTGATTGCAGATATAAGTTTAATTACTATATTCCACATATATGCTTCAAAGCTGATGAGATCAAGCAAAAAAAAAAAATCCGAAATCATAAACACTATATTTTTGCATTGGTAAAATGTTAACATTAACTTTGTATTGTTTTAACACCAAATGTTTTGTGGAAATAGGCAAAACTGTTACCACACCCTGGAGGTGTTAGAAAATTGCATGTTGTGATACTCTGGAAAAATTTAATGTATTTGATTGGTGTAAAAGATTTAGACAGACAAGAAGATATGAATGATGTTCCCAAGTGGGCAGTGAAAGACAAAAATTACATTTGCAAGTGTGAACAGATTCCAAGATTCATTATTTTCTGACAAAAAAATTAAGTATACAATTAATGAAAGTAGTGATTCAAAGTGAATGATTTGCAGTTAAGTGAGGAAAAGCCTCTGATACTATTTTGGTCTTAAAGAGAACTGAGAATGATTATTAGACGCTGCTTTAAGTTACATTTACAAAAGGGTAAGAGGAAAATTATCCGAGCTTCTATTAAAAATATTTCTTTCTGTCTGCTTCTTACCTTTTCAGTCACATTATCTTTGGACTACTTACATGGGATCATGATCATTCTGTGACAGTAAAGAGGCACTGTTACTCCCCCTTCACAAAAAGAAAAACAAATGATTAGGATTATTTTGTTTAGAAATCATACTGCTTTTTTGGAGCTACAAATTTTGGCAGTATGTGTGTGTGCACGCGCACGTGTAACAATATAATCACTATAACAATATAATGCGCACGCATAACAATATCTTTTATAAAAGTTATTTATCTGCGGCTAAATGTTGGAGATTATCTTTTGATAATCTCTATCATAATCAAAACATAAAAACTAAGCTTCCAACAAACCCTCTTTGAAAAAAAAAAAATAATAATAAAGACAAAAAGCCCTTCTAGTATGGGAATTACCCATTTTTTTATATTGTCTTCAGAAATGTCTCCTCCTTCCTCAGAATGGTCTTAGAGTTAAAATGCTAGCTCTGCAGTTTTAATTTCAAGTGAAAGAACAGAATAAAGTTACATGAAATAAAGCCCACATTTTATGGAGGGCTAGCACAAGTACAGTATTTTGTCAGTCCAAATATTGTGGAACAATATTTCCAACGTGAGAGCGTGCATTATCACAGTTTAGTCACCAATGAGATGGGCATTTTCTTCAGATATGTTTGGTCAGGGACTTCAAAACTGCTATGTAGTATTATTCAATAACTCTTTTTCATGAGGGCACTTCATGACTAAATCATTCTAGTATTCAAAAAAGGGAAATCACAATTACTTTACCTACTGATCGAACAATTTTGGCATTGAAAATTTCGAGATGTGCTTGCCTGTTTGCTTTTGGGATCTTAAAAGTGAAGCAAAATCTCATCATAAGCAATTATGGAATTCAGGTATGTCTTGCCATGAAAAATTACTACTGTGACAGACACTGAAGCTCTTAATACACCTCTATTTGCACCAGCGTCTGTTCAGAAATTAGCAATTTCAACATCATCTTGCGCAGTTGCATTTCACGTTCAAATGATGGTTCAAAATTGCGTGCACATAATCATGAGATATCTGTAATATCACTGTAATTCATGATCTTACTAAAAAATGATGGCAATGTGTTAATCATGATCTAATTCACTGTAGTGGCTGTAGCATCCAGACTATCCTACTTTATGATTGAAAGACAGATCACCTGAAACAGTTTGCACCTCTAAAATGTGGTTTATTATAGAAGAACGTTTCTGCTGTATGCCTGCTGCAATATATTGTATACTTTCATGTTGGATTCTGCAGATAAAAGCCAAAATTTCATGTACGATCTTCATAAACCGACTCCATTTTCCTTATTGACTATCGTGCATTTTATATGTTATTAGTACAGTGCTGATGGCATGTTTGTTCCACAAGAGCTGATCTAACTACAACTTTTTCCACTGCCATATGTTCATGTTCTTTTCTTGGGTAGTCATAAATGAGATAAATAATTTTTGTT
Organism: Lycorma delicatula; assembly: GCF_047948215.1. NCBI lineage: Eukaryota > Metazoa > Arthropoda > Insecta > Hemiptera > Fulgoridae > Lycorma > Lycorma delicatula. The sequence continues at coordinate 178,837,470 of NC_134455.1, forward strand.
TTAGCTAATGTAACAGTTCTATAAACTAAGTATTGCATATTTTCATATTGGCTTATAAAGTATAAAACCAGAGCATAAAATTCATATTTTATGCTAGCCTTTTAAATCATATTAATGATTTATTTTAATTATTATATAACTAATGTAATTGTTGCAAATAATGATGTGATGGTGCATGTGTGATTAGTTTCATATGCAAAACTGAAGTAAAAGGCCGTACATTTGAATGGCTTTGTTTATTTCAATTGTCCATTTTCTCAATTTGTATTTTTTACTATTTGTATGGGATTGCATCAGTACAATGTAACCTGTGTTTTTTTTCTTTTATGAAACTTGAATGAATTTGTTCTAACTTGACCGTTATATACAATTGAAATCTTGGTTAAATCTACCATTTTTTCACTTAATTACTGTATGTTTCAAAATGAATATCAGGGTTTTAAATTTATGTAATATTAAGGTTTACTTACATTGATAAATTATATATGAAATGGTAGGAGCAACTCAAAGAGTTGTTTCTATGTGTTCAATGTGAGCACCATTCATCACATGGCACACATCCAGCTAATAGGAGAGTACATCCCATACTTTAATCAGAAAATCTGGAGTAATTGATGTGATAGCTACTTCAGTCAAGCAAACAAGCCCTGTCACCTGGTCCCTGGTGACCAGTCCAGCAGTTAGGTAGAATTTCATTCAATCAATCACGTACAGCGTTATGCCAGTGAGGAGGTGCACCATCTTGTTGCCAAATAAAGTTGTGTGGTTCGTATTGCAGTTGAGGAAAGAGCCATAGCTGTAGCATATCAAGGTAGTACATTCCCAACACACTTGCTTCAGTCAAAAAGAACGACCCGTAAACTTGCTGTCAGAATACAGTACAAAAACATTCAGTTTTAGGGAGTCTTTTTCACATTGCAATATTTTGTGAGGATTTTCTGATCCCCAGATATGTACATTATGAGTGTTTAATTTTACTTTAACATGAAATATTGATTCATCACTCAATACGATAAGTTTTCATCACAAGAAAGTCTTCATTGTCATGGTGCTTCATTTCATTTGTAAACCTAGCAGGCAAGCCATGATCTGTAGGCTTTAGAGCTTGTAACAGCTGTAAACAAAATGGATGCAGTTATAAGAGTTTCCTTAAAACCCTCCACATAGACTATTGGAGTTGCTAATTCACAGCTAGCCTTCGTAATGAATTTCCTAGAACTACATACAAAAGACTTACACATTCAACATTGTCTTCAGACACACTCGAGTTCCTGTACTCTTCCGTTTACAAATGTAGCCAGTGGTTTCAAATTGTTTATACCATTGACAAATGTTATTTTTACCAGAGGATCACAACAGAACTTCAGATGGAACGCACATTGAACAGTAATCACAGATTCACACTTTGCAAACTGTAAAACATAGGACGCTTTATGTTGGGAAGGGGTAGCCATCATTTCTACTAGCATTTTCAAGGGGAAGGTATAGGAAACAGTTCTTGATCCTATACACAGCTAAAACTGTTTGTTTGAGTTGCTTTTTCATTTCATGTATAAGTAATCAATGCACATTAAGCTTGAGAAATATTACATAGCTTTAAAACTCCAATGTTCATATTGAAACATGTTATTTATCATTGGTCCCTTCATGGTGGAAAAAAGGGAAAGCGAAATAAAGGGAAGGGAGAAACAAAAATTTAACATGATATCTAACTTTTATTAATTGTGATGGATTGGTTATTTATTTTTTTTTTTTAAGTTAATTTGGAAATTTATTATTTAAGAGGAGTGGAATGATTATTATTATTATTATTATTTGTTTTACTTTATGTCATATTTCTTCAGTGATTTGCTCACAAGCACATTTGCGTATGAGGAAGTTAATTGCTGCATACAGTTATGTAGGTTATTTTTATCATTTCATTATGCAATTTCTGAGTGAAGCATCAATCTTGTCATAATAATAAAATGACAGTTCCACTCGGAAACATTCTACATAAAGTAATAATATTATTTAGTAGCTCTAGTCAGTGTTTGTTAACAGGCTTAAATAGTGTTTTTAATGTAATTTGTAGTTTCTGTGTATATTTTTTAAAATTTAAATTACTTTTACATCCTTTATCATTATATAATAATATTGTGTTTTTAAAATTAAGACCTTATTCTACTTGTTTGAATCTTAATGCAAAGCCAAACCTCTTTCACATCTGTATGCTTAAATCAGATATGTGTGTGGAATTGTCACTGTGCACAGTTTGCATTACTGCTTCAGTAAATGAATAGTATTGCATAGATTCCATTCAGAACTGTCTTCTTTTTCGCTTCTGTTTCTAAAAATGAGCCCTTTTAAAGACAGTTTTAGTTATTTAAATAAGAAGAAATTTGTAAAACCAGTCATGATAATACCTGAGCCATTACAGTCATTTATTTTATCAAAAACTTGTTAAGGAATGATGCATATACAATCACACATCATTGTGAATTGCTTATCCATGCCTCTGATCATTTCTTCTCTGAAATTTAGCATTACAATCAAATAAAGTCCTTTATTAACAGTTTAGCCTAAAGGAATGAACTCCTGATGATTAATTTTGATGTTGGAGCAATTTGTCTGGCTTTTTCTGGGTTGCAGTTATGATTCATTCACCTACTTTGTTTTGGTCTCCCGTCATAACCGTTCACTTATATTTCATCATCTTTTATGACATTTTTCAACAATTTTTATTATTTGATTACTTACTGAAAAAAAATTTTTTCCTTGATCAGCATTAGTGGAAAAAATTTTTCAATGCAGACTTAATTTTGTTTTTTGAAATCTAGCAACACAAACATACATGTATTTTCCCTCACTTTTGACACTTCGAATATAGGTAAGACATTTATTCCTGATAATAGCAGATTTTTTTTCTGCATAATTATCATCATTGTTATGTTGCCTAATTTGAAGTTATTAAAAATTTTGTAACACTGTACAGTTCATACATTCCTTACCAATATTTCAATATTTAGAAGCCTCACCAAAAGTTTTTTATATGAACTTTAACACTTATGATATTTGCAAATGAAGTAATGAGGTTATTGTAATATAACTGCATTAAACTGCAAAAAATTCTCTATATTTAAACTATAAATTTTATTTGTCTTCTTCAAAAAAAGTATCTCCGTGTTTATACACTGCTTTCACACTCCTCTTAGCAGTACTGGAAATCACTAATGGCCTTGTAGATGCACTTATATTAGAAGATATAATTCTTCTTTTGTATTCGTAACAAACTTTTTAACAATCTCCTAACTTTGTCATAAAAGTACTTTCATGACTATTGTGATCATATTTCACACTTAGCTACCTGCATATTAATGTATCGCAAAAAATTAATTATGATTGGTGTATTTTACAAAATTTTCATTGGATAGTGTTGACTATTATTACTTTTTCAGTGATGGAGTCTTTTAATTAATTTAATCTTTGTTTCAGTATTTCGTCAATTAAATGTACTGATAGTATATTAAGAAATCCTTCATCAGTACTAGAATTAAAACATCAAGCATTACTAGCTACAAAAAATAAATCCATTGAATTCAGTTCAAAAGAAGGTATTATTAATAAAAAGAAACAAGTCAATGGATCAGAAATAAAGGTAAACTTATTATATATCATGAAAGAGCTATCCTAAAATGTTTAAGTAAAAGTTATAAGATGTTAATGTTAAAAGATTGTATTTAATATTATATATATATATATATATATATATATATCTAAAGAAAACTATAAAACAAAAATTCATACCAGTGTATAAAAATTAAAATTAGGATATCTAGGGCAAACAAAAAAAAAGATTGAAGTTAGAATAAAACCATGCCTTTTGGCTTATTATCAATACAGAAGGCTACAAAAATCAATTATCATGCCATATTGCTTTGAAATTGGCCACAATATTAGTTTATCACATGAAAGTTTTAACTCTTCAAGCCGGTATTTAAATTTTTAAAGCCCTACCCTACTGCTGCTAATTTAAATGCCCAACCAGCAGCTGTATTACTGTAAAAAATAAAGCAGCTGTACTAAAAGTAAAAAATATTATAGCTTCAAAACTATTACACCAATTTAAACCAAATTTTCAGCAGAAGAATCATCCCTTTTTCCCATCTCCAATCTACGTCTTTTCTTGTACGCTTCACTTGTATATCAATATCGTCATCACTATCGCCACTACTATGTTCAGAATCTTCTTTATTTTCATTACGATTTTCTGGCACAAAATCTTCATCACTTTCGTCACTATCAAATTCACTACCACTATCAAATATTCTAATGTTACTGTCACACATCTCATCTAAACATTCAATAATTTGTACCGATGTAAGATTACACGACGTGCTTGACCCGGCCATTTTCATTTACTCACAGCTGAAGCAACTGACTGCAAGAAGAGCATTCAACTTCGTAGAACAAAATCGTATTTCATCACCGATATGCAATCCTACGCAGTTATAAAAATACAGAGGGGAAGAACGAAGCCTCATGATAACACAGAGCCAATTGTTCAAATAAACATTACGAGATGGCAGTGTTATGAAGTTTTGAATCAAGCACTGTGCGCTGCGAGACTGTCATGTCCACCTGCCGATACATACAACTTAACATGTGCGTGACATTCACGTGTTCCCTGCCTGAAGGGTTAAGACGTGTATGTAATAAACTGGGATTAGAGTTTTAAATCGTATTTAGCAACAATAATAAAGAAATTTCAATGTTAAATGTTAAAAGGGGATCAATAATACCCTTTTAGAATTTGAAATCAAAAACTCTTTTTAAACTTATTGCACTTATGTATCTTCCGCAGTCATCTCTCTTTGTTCTTATGCACAATTAGAACATTAAACAGTTTTCATCTCTCAAATTTTGTTTTTAGTAGTATCTGTTTAGTCCAACATTCTTGCTGACTCAGTTTTTTTTTTGAGGTAAATTTTATCTTATCCAACCCTATATACTAAGTAAATTTCATGGTGGGTAACCTGAGTTAGAGGTTTCAATTGTTAGATGATATAAACTAACATTATCACTTTTGTGGTGTTTTGTATGTGCTTTTTTTATTAGTTTATTATTCATTATCATTTATTTATTTATTCATTATTATCAATAATATATAATATTTTTTGAATTCTCATTTACTGTTGATAATTAACAATCAAAATGCTTGTATCGATTTAGATTCAAGTAAATTTAATATATAAATGGTTTGCAAGGGCTTTCTTGTTTCCCAATTTAAAATTATTATATTAGAAAATTATTTAATCTTAACATTTTCCTATGATACTGGTCACATAGAGATATGTCCAGTATTAACATGTTAACATGTATGGAAAACTGTCCGAGTGGGAAAAATGTAACTACTCTATGAGTTAGAGATGCAGATTAGTAAGTCAGCAGGAATGGAGTTTGATTCAGATGATGGATGTTGGATGTGTTGTTTAGGGCTCCTAGTTTTACTTTTTACTAAGGCTGCATACTACATCATGTAATAATCAGTTTTTAGTCTTTTCTCTACAATTTTCTTCTTTTTTTTTAAGAATTACATTTTGAAAAAGGCAGTTCTTGTTATTTATAAAATTTGATTTATTTTTCATTCTATCTAATTTCTTCTGAAATATTTTAAAACTGTTTAATATTTATATCAATTTTTTTTTTTTTAAATTCAAATAATTCATTAATATACTGACCACTGTGTTAATAAAATCTAATATTATATGAAATATAAATCACCAAAACATAGTAATTAGATATTACATCATTCCAGTACTAGACAACAAAATTTGCATATGTATTCATAATAAATAGTTCAAAATTTCAAAACAAAGAACAATCTAAAATTAAATTAAAATAAATTTTTCAAAAGAATATAATGTAATTAAATTTAATACCAACTGAAGATGTGGAATCCCACAGAAATTGATTCTTGGAAATTAATATGATAAATTTAACTTATCTGATAACTGTGTTTTGGTGATTTATGTTTCATATAGTATTTGTGACTAGTGATGATCATAAGTAGTTGTACACTTGTACAGTGAGGTTGTGCCTGGGCAGTTGTGGCTTATCTTTAGTGACAGAATACTTAAACTGTGTTCAATATTATGTGTATATGTTTGTCATGTAAATAATATAACTTGTAAATTTTTTTATTTTTGTGATTGTTTTTCTTCATAAAACAGTGAACTACAGGGTCATTCAAAGAAACGGGAAATTAAAAAACTTACATTAATGAAAAATTTTTTTTAGAAAATGAATTTTATTTCATGTAATTGTACAAATGTTGTCATTTTAGGATACATACATTTTAGTTTATTTTTTAAAGATGACATCTTCTAGGTGACCTCCTCTTCTACGTAAACATCTTTGACGTAACATCTCAACTGGAATTTCCGCAATTGCTTCTCGGATCTTTGCCTTCAGTTCTTCCATTGTAGCAGGTCTACTGTGGAACACTTTGTTTTTAAGGTGACCCCACAAAAAGTAATCGCAAGCTGAGAGATCAGGCGATCTGGGAGGCCATCTAATGTCACAATTTTGTGAAATGACATGTTGTCCAAACAATCGGCATACAGCTGCCATCGATATTCATGCAGTATGTGATATTGCTCCGTCTTGTTGAAACCAGGCTGTGTTAAGAATCGGTAGAAATCTCTTTTGTTGTTCTACAACAAAGGTTTCAAGCATGGCTACGTAACGAGCCGACGTCACTGTAATCGCAAGACCGTTGTCATCCTCAAAAAAATAAGAGCCTATAACACTGTAAGATGACATAGCACACCACACGGTCACTTTCTGGCTGTGCAACGGACGCTGGTGTAGCTGCATAGGATTTTCTTGTGCCCAGTATCTGAAATTTTGCTTGTTAACAAATCCACTGAGGTGGAAATGCGCTTCGTCTGACATCCACAGTTCGTGAACAAACTCTTCGTTATCATTTATCTTCTGAAGCATTACATTACAGAATTGTGCTCGCACAACTGCATCGTTCGGTTTCAGTTCCTGGATGACCTACAATCTGTATGGATGGTATTGCAAGTCCTTCACTAACATTCTTTGAACACTTGAGCTATGCAATTGTAAAGATGCTGAGAGACGACGGATTGACCGATGTGGACTTCGTGTGACAGCATCTTGTAAAGCTTGAACATTCTGTGGTGTACGGACGGTTCGCTCACGGCCTGGAGGTTTCTTTTTCATTGCCGAACCAGTTTCCTCAACATTAGATATCCATGTTTTAATTGCATGTGCTGATGGAACACGGTCGTGATTAAAATGACGGCGAAATTCTCTACGCGCTCCCTCCACACTGTCATTGTTTTTGTAAAACGCTTTAATAGCAAATGCAAATTGCGCACCACTTCAAGGATCCATGACAACTAAATGGCAGGTTAGGTTAGAGAGGCTGGCACCACTTATCAAGTGGTGCCAGCCACGGCTACCAACACAACTTTCAAACTTTCCCGTTTCTTTGAATCACTCTGTATAACCAAAACGTAGGCACTGGGTTGTACCGATCATTAGCGGAAAAACTGATTTGTTAATATCAATTTCTAGAGTTATATTTCTAATATAACTTTTGTTATATCAGTCTTCATCATTCAAAAAAAAAAATTTTACACAAGAGGTAATCAGTTTTGGACACATAATAATTCCATTGCAACACGCCGCCCGCCCGGAGGGCCTAGCTGCGGAGGATGTGCCATAAGCACACCTCTGCAGCTAGTTATGTTATAAGTACATAGGTTTTAGTTAAGGTGTAATCCTTACATCATAGCAGAAACATGTTAATTTTTGTACTTTTTCAAGAACTAGAGGTAGTTTTTTTCTAATTAAAAACAATTACCATTTATCTATATTTTTTTATATGCAAATTATGCTTTGATGCAAAAAGTAATTTTCTTGTGCTATTTGAATATCAGTTGTAAGTTGTTTGTTGACTCAGTTATGATGATTTTTAATAAAGGTTTCAATGTTTTTGAATTTCAATTAAGATATTCCAAATTCAGCACTTGTCATTCCCTTTTTGTGTAGTGCTGTTGAGCGTTTTGTATTATTTCGTAGGAGATAAAGTTGTAGCCGATTTTGAAATTGTTGAGGTAAAACCATTGTAGCACAGAACAAATCAAGGTCTCTTTTGACCAGGTGCAGATTCTGCATCTATTTTTGGTGGGGACAAAATCATATAAATTGTAATGTGTATTTATATACGTTTTTATACATATTTATATATATGAATGATAAATTAATATGCGGTAAGTACACGTATACATTGTACTTACTGTATATGTGTGTGTGTTTCCTTGGAAGTATTTATTTTCTTGGAAGTATTCATTCTCTTGAACCATCCAAGAATTGATCGCCAATACTAAATTGAAAATTTAATGTGCATAATCCTCCACGTAAAACTGACACTTCATCCTGTTATTTTTATTCATTATTTGCAGCCATATTCAGAACAGTTAAAATAGTTAAAACAGTTATTTTCACCATAATTAACATTAATCTTAATTAATTTGATTGTTAATTGTTTAAAAAAGGTATTGAAAATATTAGTCAAAAATAGCTAAGTTACAATGTAACAGTTTTTTGTTGTACAAAAAAAATGACAAAAAATGCTTTTGTTTTCAGACTGCACAAAAAAGTGATCTGTCTATTGAGAATTCTGTATCTAATGTTAAGAAAACAGAATCTAAAAGTCCAAAAAAGACTGGTGGAATTGCAGCTATGTTTGCTGCACAGAAAGATGTTAAGAAATCAGAAAATAAAGTAAGTTTTTAAATACTGTTTATTTATTTTTCTTTACTTAATTGATTGTAACTGCTAGAGTTTATTAAAAAAAATATCATTTGGTTGTTGTAATAAATTTAAAACATTTAATATTTTTTTATTGATGAATTCATCACAGAAGCTTGTGCATGGGAATATGATTGTAACAGTTTGGAGCATATGAAAAATGCCATGCCTGACCGAATTTTGAACCTGATCTCTGGATGAAAGGCTGTGAGATATATTACCTGTTCAACTTGGAGATCAGCATACAAAAACTTTATTTTATAAAAATTAAAGTTTATTTTTTAAATCTATAACAAAATTTTATTTTCCTGCACATAGTTACAATTTAAATTGAATTTCATTATTTTAAAAAAACTGGCATTAATTTTGTCAGTTATTCTAAGAATTCTTTTTATTCCATTATCACTTTCAAGATGACTTCTTCATAAAAATCTCTTTGTTTTTTTCTTCCTTGTATGAAGTAAAAGAAGCATTGTGATGGCAAAAACCTTCAGTTTTCAGATTTCAATGGAAATATCCATTTTGACTATCCCTGAATCCATTTTAACTAGCTTTGGCAATCTGTACATATCTATCTCACATAACTCAAAACGAATTTGCTGTAGAATGTGGAAATTTTGGATTTAGGACTGCTGTAAGATCTAGTTGTGCACCACCTTCCCGTTTGATTGGAAAACTTTCCTTTAGACTGAATCAAAAGTGTCTAAAAAAAGCCCAAGATCCAAAAACATTTGTATTTTGTTCTTAACAATATCTATATCTGTTCGTAACAGCAGTAATAAGCCCTCATTGAGAGCTTTTCAACAATATATCTTAAGTGTTACTTATTTTCTATGGTTCCAGAGTTATAGCCAAATAAAAGTTTAATTAATGAAATATTTGGATCTTACAAGGGTAAGGCACATAGTTTTGAATCGGACATCATCGCCTTTTTTATAACCATTTTTTTTTTTTTTTTAATTTAAATATATTGATTTATTAATAATTATTAACCTTTAATTTTAAAAATAATTTTACAACAAATAATTCAATAATAACAATTAAAAAGAATATGAAAAAAATATCAGAAGTTGTTAAAAAAATAAAATTTTATTTACTTTTCATTGTAAAAAAATGTGTATATATAATCTAATAGGCATACAAAGAAATCATGTGATGTCCACATTCGATTTTTAGTTTTTATTTAGCTTTTTTTTGAAGCAGCTCTTTGAGTTGTTGCAGTCAGGTAAAAGTAAGCAATATCATGAAAAAAACATTGCTCCTTGGTAACTACTGTGTCATTTGTTTTGTATTGAACAAGAGAGTTGTTTACTTTTCATATTAAGTCTTGTTTTATTCTACCATTTAGCATGAAATCATCAAGTAAGAAGTCTTTTCAATTCTAGAATATACTCACCATCATTTGATGCATGCACAGTTTACTTGACTTACTTCATTGTTGATGAAATTCCTGAATGGTGCCACTTTACTTATAAGAATTGTGGTTGATTATAATGTATACGTAATATCATGATAACAATCATAATATATCCAGTCTGTCCAGTGAAAAAGGTGACTGACTGAGTCTTCATGTAACTAGCAGCGCCATCTTCGAATAAATGCATTTGTTATATGATGACATATTTGAGCTTTTTACCATAAAATATGTCAAGGCCCTGTCATCTTTTTGTTTAGTTGTGATGACATAACATATGACATTACATTTTGAATGTCTGTCAAAAACCAACAATAGAACAATGCACTAACATTAAATTTTGTTATAAGTTAGCCAAACATGCTACAGAAACTTTTGAAATGATTCAGACCTTATGTTAGTCAGGCCATTGCATTGTTCTTATTGCTCATTAGCCCTAAGAACATTTTCAAGTGTTTTCCAAGATTTTGTTCAACATTCAAAAATTGGCTGAAATTCTTCAAAATAATTGTTGTGTGTCTGTGAGACGCATTGAAGAGCTCACTGGTATTCCGAAATCCACTGTCCTTCTCATTTTAAAAAAAAATTTAGGAAAACAAAAGGCTTGTGCTCCCTTTATACCACACACACTGACTAGATTTTCAGGAGACATTTTACTTCACCCCTCCCAGACCTCCCTGAACACCATTTAGTGGGGTGTAAAAATGCAAGGAATTTTACACTGAGCAAGATTCTGGGGGTCTTTTACCACTAGAATCAAACAGACGCCAGAAACATGGAAGAAAAGCCCCTTCCAGAAAAGAAACGGCCCTGTTTGCCCCCCACCCCCCTTGGTGGGGAGTAAGGATCAGGTGCCGACATGCTGTGCAACCTGCTGGAGATGGAAGTTTACAGATGCAGCAGTCCTGAAAAGAGTGAGCCAGCAAAAAAAAAAAAGGATTTAAAAGAGCCAAGAGTTCCTAAGAAAAAAGTGGAGGCTGTTTAAGAATATGAGAGTGACATTTTTGATGGATTTGATTTTGATCACTTAATGCAAGAAATACATTGTATGATTGTGTTGATTCGGCAGAATACAAGCACTAAGACTGAAATAAAGGAATGTGCTGATTTTGGACAGGGCTAGAGACGTAGAGGTAGTGGTGCAATCCTTATACGAGATACGAGATATCTCTTTGGGAACTAAGAAGGTTGAGAAGATGTTAAAATCTGTCAACTTGAGCGACTTGGAAGAGGCCATGCTACTCCAATGGCAGAGAGATCTTTTTCAGAACATGGAGCTAACACAGGGTCTCCCTGCAGGAGAGGTAGAGGGCTCACGTGTGTTTTTGATCCCTAAGGGGAAGTGAAGGAAGAGCTCGTATACTGCCATGATCATCGTGATGGTGCTGGGTATTGGAAGATGACTGGATGGAGGAACAGCTATTCCTAGTGACACCGTCATAAGAGTCCAAAGAAGCATTGAATTGTTTTATCCTGAAGACAAAGACGAGGATAAAGACACGATATTCATGTAGCATAATTTTTGAAGTTTTTAATGTTGCAGACCAGTTGGCTACTTACGTCGGTATGGTTGACAGACGATGGGCCTTCTTGGGTACAAATATTGACATTACCATTGGTAGGAACACCTCTGGCAGGATCCTTAACAAGCCTGTGGTCGACGACTGTACTAGCGACCATCGGGTGATACTTTTTGAGGTAGCAAATGAGCTGCGCGATGGCCATGAGGGACACTTTGCTGTTGTTTACCAGGGGCACTTCCTGCATAGGAAGGTGGACTTGCTGAAATTCTCCTTGTTGTTGGAATCTGGACTGGAGGTTTTTTCTTGAGATCTTGATGGCCCATCATTAGATGTTTGGCAGAAAATCTCACTTCTGCGGTAGTGGCAGTGGCAAAGCCATTCCTAAAGACACTGGCCGGGAACGTATATCTGGTTGGTGGTCTCGGAATCTGACAGCAATGAAGCAGTCTGTGAATTGGCTTAGAAGGGCTGCGCAACGAAAGGGTGACCTTGATCAGTGTGCGGCCCAGATTGCGGTTACCGCAGAAGGAAGGCTAGGTACTTCCATAATATTAGGTCCTCCAAGCGTAATTCTTGGCATTCCGTCATTCAGAAACAAGGAAATAGAGATCCTTGGGGTGTTGTGTATAGGGTCCTTGGGCATAAGCACAGGAAAGATGTCTTGTCAGCTTTATCGACCCACGAAAGTATGGTAATTCACATGGACCGTGTCCTTGATATTTTGTTGAATGATTTACTTCTGGACGACACAATGATGGGTGAGGTTTCATACCACCGGCGTGTCAGATGGGAAGTCGCGGCTTTCGAGACCGACTTACAGTCTTCTGAGATCACTGAGGCAGAGGTACGTCAGGTGATCTGTAGTATGGCACAGTACAAGGCCTCCAGATATGATTGTAGAACTCCTTGTCCAAGCGCTTCCAGTACTTCTTGGTCCTCCAATTAGAATTTACAATAGCTTGCTCTTCGCTGGTCATTTTCTGACGTGTTGAATGCATGGAGATTTGGTATTGTTCAAAGGTGGCGACAAGGATTCTACTGTTCTTACCATCCACTAACGCTCTTGCCTGTGATTGATAAGGTTTTTGAGAAGGTCCTATATGTACATATTAGTGTAATAATGGTCACTGATCATTTGTTAATGGACAACTAGTATGGTTTCCGACCGGGCAAGAGCATTGAGGATGCCAAACTAAAGGTGATGGATATAGCTTCCTCTAGTTCATGCAAATAGGTATTAGGGATTTTTCTGGACCTATCCAAATGAATTAGAAGTGCTCTAAAGTTATTTCAGCTATTGGACTGTTTTCCTGTATGATGGAGGCTCAGAGGTTCATGACCCTAACTAAAGGATGCCCTCAGGGCAGTGTTCTGAGCCCTCTTCTTTGGATTATAGAATTTGATTCCATGTTGCATACGAGGTTGCCATGTGGTTGTCCTGTCATCACTTATGCTGATGACACTTTGCTTCTGATTGAAGGGGATTCGCATAACGAAGTAGAGTTTCGAGCTGCTCATGCTTGTGAGACACTCTGGCTGTGGAGTCTCCAACATAAAATGATTTTCAGCCCAGAGAAAACCACAATGATGTTGCTTCATGGGCGATTGACTGCTTCTCGACGAATCTGGGTTTGGATGACTGGTCTCCATATTCGGTATGTTATGGTTCAAAAGTACCTGGGTGTTATCCTTGATGAGAATTTTCAGTTCAAGGAACATTTACAATATGTAGCAAAAAAGGCCGCTGATGCTTTTTATGGAATCAATAGTCATTCAACCCAATTGGGAGTTGAATTATTGTACATGCTATCTTGGGGTGTCAAGGTGTCAATGAGGCTATTATGCTACATGCTGCATCTGTCTGGGCTCATCGCTTGGCTTTTGTTACGTGGACATTTTGCTGCAGGCCCAGTGACACTCCTCTTGCTGACTGTTATAGGTGGTTACAACCACCTATAACAACCAGTGCATCTATGATGGCCAGAGACCATCAGTGCATCTATGCAGAGAGAGTGCATCTATGATGGTCTCTGGCCATCATAGATGCACTGGCCAAGGTGCTGGAGAGCATGCTCCAGCATAGAGTATCTCAGGCAGTTGAGGAGGGGCGGGTTCTCTGCAAGCCAGTATGGCTTTTGCAGGGGAAGGTCTGCCAGGTTGCTGTATGCTGTATGCTGTATGCAATATGGCTGGGAGGGCCGTGAGAGATGGTCGGCAGGGGATTGTGCACCCTCATTACTCTAGACATGAGAAATGCATTTAACTGCATTTCTCATGTTATCATAATGCATTCCTTAGAGGACCACTGAGTTCCCTCATATTTGCATCAGATAATCCAGTCTTACCTCACAAGATGTAGGCTGGAGTGCCAGGTTGTATTTTTAATTTTAGTTTCTTCATGTGATTCAGTCTTGTTAAAGACTCGACATAGATGTGTTTTGTTTTAACAAGTTCATTTCCTAGAAGGCATCCTGACTGAGGCAAGAACAAGCCTGAGAGATGCCTTTTGCCAGAGTTCAAGATTACTTCTGGTAAAGCCTAAGGGCTAGGTATGGAGGGGGTGGCATGGTGACAAAAACTTCTACATGGAGAGTGTCTTTCCCTATGGGATCAGGATGTGTTTGCATTTATTCTGTGGAGTGTACTTTATACAGTGTGCTTTATACAGTTTGTTTTAGCACCATTACAACAGTAATCAAGATGATTTAATATGAGTCACCTAGTGCCACCCTAAATTCATGCAGTAATGTTGAAAAAACACATCATGATCATGTACTAGACCCTAGAAAATTCCTTGAAAAGTGAATGAGGAGTTTCGTATTACACTCAATATTAATTCCAGAATATTGACATGCCTTATCAACCCACTATACTGCAATGAAAATCTTCACCTTTTATTCTAATTTGTTTTATTACAAACATCACTACTCTCAATGAAAGTGGGTAGTTAGTGATATGTACCTTGGGTGCTTTAAAGTCAATCCATAAGAAAGAATGGGACAGATAGTGTAAATTCTTAAATAAATGTAAAAAAGTACATTGCATATAATCCCTTATCTCTGTTGGGGATAAGTTAAAATCAATAAAAACTTATATTTGTGTATGTTATCTATTATAAATTTTTTTACAGGAAAAAGTTGTGAAACAATCGCCAAAAAATAAACCTAAAGGATTGGTAGCATTTTTCAACCAGAATTCTGATAATAAAAAGCCCCCAAAAATTGTAAAATTAAGCGAAAATGAAAATGAAGTGAAAAATAATTCATCAGAAGTTAATAAAGAAAATAATGAAAGCAGTAAAGAATTAAAATTAGATGAAACTGTGAAAGAAAACTCGTTTGTTACTACTGTTATTGATGACTCGAATCTGAAGTCTAGTAAAAAATCAAAAAAATTATCTAAGGTCTATTTTTTATTATTATATATTATATTTTTATAACTAGCTATAAAAGTCAACTATGAGTAATAATTAGTTTTAAGGAATTGGGTTTTCAAAACAATTCTACCTTTTGCGACAGTAGTATTATGCAATTGGTACAAAAACATTTTGGAAAATGTGAACAAATTCAAAATGTAGTTTTAATCTATATTTACAATGTCTGTTATGCCAATGTGCTTGACCATATAACATATACATCCACTTTTATAGCTGTTATTCCATGCTATAAAAAAACCCTCTCAACTGTAAAGTGATGATAAAAGAATATTATTAAGCATTTTTATAAATTTTTTATGTAATTATATTAAAAACAAAAAAAATTGTTAAGTACTAATAATTTTTTAGTACAAGGGGTGACTGAACCCCCCCTTTTTTAGTATGAGGGGTACACAGTTGCTCACTATCACAAATGAAAAGAGATCTTTCCACATAGTCATCAGTTACAGCTACACATTTCTCCCAACAGTGAATCAGTTTCCTTGTTTTTTCAATAAAGATTGCTGATGGTCTTTCCTTGAACCACTACCTCATTGCATTCTTCAGTCCGTCATCCATGGCAAAATGAATACTCTTAATTCCCCTCTTTAGTTGTGGAAAGAAGTGAAAGTTGCAGGATACCAAATCAGTGAGTATGAAAAGTGCAGAACAGCTTCAAATTTCAATTTCACAAGAGACTCGGCATTTGCGTGCAACATTTATGGCCAAGCATGATTGTGTTCCAGAATTATCAGCTCTGTGATTTATCAAACATGAGACACATATCTCATAATGTATTTTAACATCTCTATGTAACATATAGAATTCACTGTAAACCACATGGAATCCCAGAACAGAACATTGCCAAGAGAATTTTTTTTGCAGAAGATTGTTTTGAATTTTTTAATTGAGACACAGAACTACAAAACAGTTTTACAAAAACTGCAACCCAGTTTTCTTCCAGATCTTAATGATGCACTCAAGTTTCAACTGCTGACTCAATATTGAAAAGAAGATCATCTTCCTTGTTACAATGTTTCAGGAACTATCAAAACATTACTCTTGTTGTTCGTTCTTTTCTCTAAGTTTGTATGGCTCCCGCTGCAAACAGATTTTATGGTAGACCAGATGTGCAATAAATTGTGCTACTTATACTGCTTAATGTTTGATGCGACAACTATTTTGAATCGGTTCATCTACCTCCTTTTGATGCTTTTCATCAATCAAAAAAAGTGGTCAACCACTGCAAGGTTCATTCTCAATATTTGCTTTACCAACTTCTTATACACAAAATCCTATTGCCCACTTACGCTATTTCAATCATTAGTTTCATCAACATAAATGGCTTTTAGATGACAATGAATGTCATTAGCAATTTTTCTGCTGTTAAAAACTCAATCACCATGCTTTTCAGATGTGTTGACCTAGCAGGCATACAAAACTCCATATCAGTGGCAGCTGATAGATAATGAGAGATGGTGTGGGCCAAAGAGTTTTAGAATGTTAGTAGTGGGGGAATGGAACTTCAAAATGGCAGCAATTGTTGCTTTATGTTACATTTTGTTATCTTGTTATGTTCCAGTATCCATATGCATTATGTTCCAGATCAACCGCTACTAGTATTACTGTTGAGAAACATTTTATTAATGTTAGTTTTTTGTTTTTATATATACATATGTATATATATTTTTTATGCAAATTTAAAAAAATTATACAGGAAATAAAAGGATAGTGCAATATTTAAATTAATGTAAATGTCACACTTATTTCTTTATTAGTAAATGAATTAGAGATTTATAAAGTATGGTACATACAGCAGAATGCAAATTAATCCAACACAGATGCTATATAGTAAAATGTAACATTATTTAGAAAAAATAATCATACCTGTACAATTTGTGAATATTTAGTAATTAGTATTCCCTCATTTATTCCTAATCACTTCATACACACAATTTGGCATTGATTCAGTAAGTGTACTATACATTTATTGATTTCATCATCATGAAATCATACTAATATTGCTTTAATGAGGTCAATTTTTGTGGTACAATTCATTTTTGAGAGTAGTTTTTTTGACTGTTGCCCAAAGGTTTTCAATTGGGTTTAAGTCTGGGTAGTTGCCTGGCTGCAGGAGCACTTTAATGTTTCATTCTTCAAAGAATTTTTCCACTTTTTTTGCAGTATGACATGGCACCATATCTTGTTTGAACATTTCATTTCCTAGTGGGAATTCATGAACTTGTGTCACCACCTTTTCCTTCATAATCTTAATATGTCTATCACTTTTCAACATACCATCTACTGAAAGTAATGAACAAGGACATTCAAATGTGAAACAACCCCAAAACATTTTTTTCAAGATATGTTTTACTGATTGATGGATATGAGCCAGTGAAGTATTTTCATCTGATGCTTTTCTGTGTATGGAACCTTTTACATCTTAATATAAAAATGTGATTCATCTCAAAACATAACATTTTACCAGTCTTCTGTGGCCTATTTGGCATGTCCTTTGACCCAAAAGAGCCTGTTTTTGCACATTGTTGGTGTTAAAAGCAGCATTTTAGCTGGTCAATGAGTTTCCGTCCAGCTGCAAGAAGTTGTTGTCTATCAGGTGTCACATGAAAATCTGTTCCACTGGTTTCTAATTCTTGATTGAGCAGATAATATTGGATCATGTTTGCTTTTTCTTACTAATAATTGATCCTGTGTTGGAGTAGTTTTTCTTTTACAACCACCTTTGTCTTTCCTTTGAAGTGAAAAGAAACCAGTTTTTTAAAATTATTTTAACATATTTGTTATTGTGTTATACTGGTATGCTCAGAAAAAGAAACAATCTTTGAACACTTTCTTGGAGTTGTGTCCATAATTATATATTCAAAACACACTGAACAAAAAATACGAAAGTATGATCTTGTAATAAAAATACACTTTCACAAAATACTGCCCTTTTTTTGGTTCTGCTCCCCTGGGCTGACTCAACAATCAAGTATTACTCAGCCCAGGGGAGTGTCCTTGTGACTAATAAGCCTCCCTGACTACCGTCAGTACGTCCAGCATGACAGGTTGGTTCACTGGTCTGGTTTTTTCCTTATTTTCATCTTGCCTCTGCCTCTAACCGCTAAGGCCAGGGATACTGAGCCTGGCTATGCTGTTCCCAGGCCCTGCCCCAGCAGCCGGGTCTTTTCCGGGTTTTTTCCTTAAAGTAACATTTCCTACTTTTTGTAATCCACCTCCTTTGCTTGTATAACCTCAGTCTCGAATCTGTCTATTGTCAGCCATTCTTCTTTACCTCTTAGCATATATTTTGTTGTATTTTCTGGGGTAATCTCTTGTATATTATATCTTGCTTTTAGATCCTTCCAATGTGCACATTCAAAAAAAGGTGTGGAAGGGAGTGTCCTCTTGACCACAGTATACACAATTTTGGAGCTCCCTCCTTCTAAACCTGTGTAAGTATACACCAAAACATCCGTGTTCGGAGAGGAATTGTGACAGGTAGTACCCCACATCGCTGTGTTTCCTCTCTAGCCACGGTCTTATCTCACGAATAAGCTTCTTTGTCCATGCCCCAGTTGTAGTGGCATTCCACTTCTCTTGCTATTCTTGTAGCAAGAGATTAGTGGCATCTTTCCTCTCCATGCCCTCATAGATCCGTTTCATTTGGGTAGCCTGTAACTCGATCTGCGGTACCCCGGCCAGATCTCCGTCTGTATCCACCAATACCATTGGTGCAGTACACTGCCACGATCCTTAAATTCATTTGTCTCTACAGTGATGTCATCATCTTCACATTCCTCCTGCTGTTTAGTGCTGAAAACCAGGCAGGCACTTCATACAATACTATAGAAATCGCTGCTATCATCAGTAGCTTTATTTTAGCTGCTCTGGGTCCCCACTTGGCACCCATCAGTCTGCTGAGAGCGTTGACAATCCACTCAACTTTACTGCATACTTCATTGAGGTGTCGGTTGTATAGCCCATATTGATCGAACCATAGTCCAAGATATTTCAAAAAGGCGTTTCTAGTCCAACCCCATTGACCGTAACTCGAATTCTTCTAATCCACAAAATACTACTTATAACTTGCTAAATAATCAAAGAAAAATAAGCTCATATTACACTATTAACAGACAACTTAAGAATAAGTATGGATAAACAGTGCAGCCACAACATATAAATAAACCAAAAATTACCTGTGTTTGGATTAATTTTCACAGATTCCTAGGAGTAAGACTGCTGTTAGAGAAGGTCAACAAATTATACGGGTATTCTACCTGCATGATGTATCATAATTACTGTTTAAGACCCAATATTTATATTGTATGAATAAGGTTTAGGAGGCCTGGCTTTATCTATTGAGTATCTCAGCCCCAGGTCCTCAGGAAAAATGCATGCCCAGCCGTAGAATGTGTTGAGTCATTGGATCATAAATGTATTCACTGAACTGAAGAAATATGTATTGTGGCTTCAACAATGGCAATGACAACTTAGAACTTTATGGTAGCCCTGAAAAGGGCTGTTTGAGGTTTTTGTAGCGATGGCCCTGAAAAAGCTATTTGTGTGTTTTGCGAGATAGCTCTGAGAAGGGCTGTTGGGTCTAAAAACTGGTCTCCAGCAATGTTGGCTCAGCTGTTGGAATTGGACTGAGTTTTCCCTCAGCAGCAGTTGAGTCCCCACTAAAGTGTGGCAGTAGTGACCCCTAGTGTTGATTGTGTTCCATTGGCACGGCTGAGGGGATTTTCTCTGAGCTATTCCACATGCTGGGCCAGCTCCTGCTGATGGACTCACCAGCCAGGGTGCTTGAAGCCTGGCAAGATGAGGCAGGAAGATAGTGTCTGTGCCTAGTGGCTCCCTTGGTGGGCTGGCAAGGCCTGCTGCTCCAGCAGGGATTTTGGCATCTGCCAGTAGATCCCATGTTGGACCACCCAGGGAACTTCTTTCTTTTCCTTCTCCAGGCAGTGGTTGGCGACGAAATGCCTTTGCTGTGCTGTTGTCGACCTTTTATAGGCACCTGTGAGTTATGGGGGTCACAGCACTGCTGTGGTTGGAGAGAGTTGTGCTGTCAGCGACTTAGTGAGGAGGAATGCATGTGCTGTGCAGGCACATAGGTGAACTGCAGGCGTAATGCTAGCTGGTAGATGTCGGGGAAGTATTAACATCTACTAGCTGGCATCACGCTTACCTGTAGAAAGTACAGCATGTGGCAACAATATATAATATATATACTACATAATATAATTATTATACATATTTATATATAATATAATTATTATACATATTTATACATTATACATTATACAATTAATTATATCAAAACCATCAAATATAGTCAAAAAATGGTAAGAACACTTACCCAACTGAAATAATAAACAACATCATAGTTTTTTTATTACATATATAATAATAAAAATATATTTTATATATATATAAATCAGTAAAATCATATTGATTTATATGAGAAATTATTCTTTTTGTTGCCAGTGTGTAAAATATAAGAAAATATATTTAGAGGTTTCTACAAATACCAATCTACTACTAATAATGTAATTTGTAGTGCCCTAAACAATATAGGTTTAAAATAGATGATTTAAATAGATAGTGAACAAGATTATTATTGTATACAGGATAAATAAATAAATCAATCCAATTTAAACAAAAATTGAATTCACAGTATTTAAAGAAAATATAATAAGTTTTAGATTCCTTTAAATTATAATGTTAGTATAAATGTTAAATTAAATTTAAAAGATGCTTTTAAATTTTAAAAGAAGCTTAGATTTTTTGCTTAGTTTTTAAAAGAAGCTTTTAAAAACTAAGCAAAAAAAAAATTAATTAATAAATAATAAATTAATGTTATTATTTATAATAAAGGTGTCTGTAAAAATATATTGCATAGAGCAAAGTCATAAAAGATTCTTCTTAGGAAGGACAAACAAAGACCTTAAAAATACTTTCAAAGCATTTGCAATCATATAAACTAATAAACAAAATTCTAATTGTCCTGATCACTGTTGTGAAAATAAACTTATTTTGTAGAAAACATGTTAATTTTTATAAATCAGTAGTGGCAAATTTAATTTCTTCAAACTCACACATATGATTTAAAAACAGAAATTCCATGCATACATATTTCTTTAATAGTGTACTCATATCAGTTTCTGTTATTGCTTAATTTGGTTTTTACACACACACACACACACACACACACACATACACACACACATATATATATATATATACACACACACACACACACACAAATAATAATGTAATAATTGGTTTACTATACCTGAATTATTGTATTGATGCTAAAAATGAGAATCTTAAAAATGATCAAAAAATAATTTCAAAACACTCTAATGAGCAAATTTTTATTTTAAAAACAAACCACAAAAAAACAAAATTAATTCTCTGCAGTGATTGTGCTTTTGTTTCCATGTTAACAAATCTAATCCATGTCTTATACCTGTTGTGATGTGGTCAAGGAATTCATTCTTCTTGTTATGGTAATGATGTAAGAAGGTTAGTGCTGACCCATCCTCTTTTTGGTGTGTATGTCAGAAAGAAGCTTAGGTACCCAGTTAACACATCAGTTAGCTTTATAGAACACTGTTTGTGATATTTAAAAAAAATCCAAGTAGTTCTGTTATCATGAATCGATGATTTTCTTTCATTTTCACATCGACACTTGCAACAAGTTCATCTGTGACAATTGTGGGTTGACCACCTCTTTCATTGTAGTGAATGTTCAACCTTCCCATAACTTAATGGCACTGTTGTCTCACCACACTGTCACTCATGATATTTCCAACATTTACTGAACAAAATTCGTATTGAATTTCAGTAGGTGACAAGTCTTTTGCATGAAGGAAACTGATGATGGTACACACTTCACAGTGACAAGATTTTTTTGTTACAGCAGTTATTTCAAATGAGAGTTTTACAGTAACAAACAAGCGAGCAATATTTCCAATAACATTACTAGAACCGCACTTAACTGGGCTATTCAACTGTGCAAAGATCGAATCATTACCTTCCACTCCTTCGCGCAATACTGAATATTGGAGGTTAATTTCCAAATAGCCTTCATATTTCAGTGAACTATTTTATGTAATTAATGTAAAATTCTGATGAATATTAGAAGAAATGTAAAAAAATTGTAACTGGTAAAACAGTGGATGAATTTTGGCTCAGGCATATTACAGTAGAGTAGTTCACTAGTAATTGATAATCCTAGGATTATTATTTTTATAATATAAAAATCCAGATCTAAAAAACAAAACATGTCCCATAAGTCCTTATGAATTCTAAAGAAAGTTTTAAGCTCAAAGATTTTTGAAATCTTAACATAGCATAAGTTTTTTATATTAAAAACAGTTTTTTGGGTCAGTTTTATTTTTTTTTACTACATTACTTTTATTTTGTTTATATTCTGTTGCATTCATTTCAGTAATAGTTCTTTAAGTGTAGTTGCATAAATAATTATGGTATGTATGGTTGGTATTAATTATGGTACAGCATAAGTCAACAACAATATGTTCTATATAAGAAAGAAATAGGATATTATTCAGTGGCTCATGTTGATTAGCTAACAAATTAATTTTACATTCAGTATTTTAAAATGTTTTCTAGGGAGCCCAAAAATCTGTGAAGAAGCAAAAGAAAACTAAAGAAGAATCTCCACCTGCTAAAAAAAGGAAAAGAATTATCATGATGAGTGATTCTGAAAGTAGTGAAGATGGTTAGTGGTTATTTCATTTTGTGTGCAACATGATTGTGCTTATTGTTTATTTGATTTTCAGATACATTGCAAATAAAATATAACTGCTTCTTTTCTAAAATTCTGATTGAAGAGAAGTTAATTTGAAGCAATATTTATGAACTTTGGCATTTGCATAGAAACAAAATTTTTATCTTTCTCTGAATGAAGGATTAACATTTGCAATTTATTTTTTAAAAATTACATTGGAAATGTATAATTATACATACATTATCATTATATGTAATGTCTAATCTGTATATATATATTTAGATGAGGTGAAATAACACAGGAAATAGTTTTCAATCTTTACTATTGAAGTAAAGTGTAACTTTTTTAGTGTTCAAATGGGACTAAATGAAGTAGTAAGTACGGTAATCCCTTGCTACTTGTGATTACACTATCTGAAAATACTATGAATATAAAAATCATGAGTAATGAGACTATATGCATATGAGGAAAGCACGATGATAGGTTCTTTAAAGCATAAAATATGATATTTATTAAACATAAGTTCAGTTTCATAAAAATAAATTTAATACTTGCAGTTATTTCCAGCAATTTTATTTTTAAGTAACATTATTATTTTTCTTGAAGTGTTCTGGGTTTAAAACCGGGTCAAGTTGACCAAGCTTTAATGTGTAATAATTTTCAGTTATTATAAAATTTCTTTCTAATCATAAAAAATGGAGGAGAGTAGTTTTAATTGGGCATCAGTCTGTAGTTGAATAAAATAAGTAAATGTTAACTAAATAACATGTACATACTTAAATAAATATTTCCATCCGTAAAAAAATATATTAAAATTATTGTTAAGTACTGTTTTATCCTTCTTCTTCTTCTTCTTCCATCATGGTATAGGTGATTCACCTGTTTCGGTTTCAAATGGTTACCAGCGCTTTCTTGGCCGACCCACACTTCTTTTACCCTTCAGTCGATAGTGTATTATTTCCTTGGGGAATCTACCATCTACCATCCTTTTGACATGGTCCTTCCACTTCCCTGTTCTGTACTATTGTATCGCACAAGGGTAGAACATTTAATCTTATATCCTCGTTTCTAAAACGATTTTGTCTAGTGCACCTCTGTACCAAACCCAGGTATCTCATTTCCGCTGCCTGAATTTTATTGAGCTGTCTCTTTGATAAGACCCAACCCTCAGAGCCATACAATAAAGTAGGAACAGCCATCACTTTATAAAACTTCATTTGTATCTCATTCAGCACCTTCCTGTGCAGTGTTCTCCTTATTATTCCACAAATGGCTTGAAATATACAGATATTCTAATTGTAATCTCTATCATTCTCTTAAGTAACATCATAGCCTAGGTAATTACAATGAGACACCTGTTTAAGAATCTTATCTCCTAGAACGATTTTTGATCTAACAGGAAAGTTTCCCAGAAATGACATGACTTTTGTCTTTGTCAGGGATATCTTCATATTATATTGAGAGTTTAAACCATTCAGACTGTTTCTATTTAACCAAAATTATTCAGAATTATTTTCATCTTGAAAAAATACAATTAATATTCTATTGCTTGAAAATGCAGTAAAACAGGAATCTCATTAAAATATGAATTGTCTTTTGAACTTTAAAGCTTTGTTCTATGGATGGGTCTAACTGATCTGAAACTGGGTTGTGTTTTTGTCCAATTAAAAATTATTCAATAATTTCGTACATTGTTTGATTCATATAATAATCCAGTAGTCTTTAGATATCTGTTGTAACATAAATTGATTTAAGACTACATACGCATCTACATTCCTTTTTTATATAATGAAAACTATTCTTTTAGCAAAAATACAGATAAAAAATTTTGAACAGATATTTTTAACTACCATTTTTTTAAGGATTTATTAAATCCTTATTTTATTTTGTATGTTTTTCTATAAGAAAATGAGAAAATAAATTATGAAAGTAGTAATTTCAAGGTTTTTTTTTTATTGCGAGAAGGATTTTAATCTTCATGTTGGGCCTGGGAAAGTAAAAATGTTTTCATTGCCAATTAAAGGGTACAGAAGTATAGCAACTTATTCATTTGTTATTTCATATTCATGCTTACAGCATTATAATAAAAATTATTATAAAAAATTCAAATAAATTTGTTAATACTTAAAAATGTTTATTTCCCAGTTTAATTTGATAAACTGGAAAAGTACAGTATTATGTTTAAAATCTTCTAATGCACAATTACTAAAAAACATTTGTATATTAGGAATTCAAAAGTTTTATCCCTGTCCCAGGAGTGCATGAAAGCCATTTGAAGTGAAAATCATTTATAAGTGTGTGTCAGGAAAGTCTTAATATTTTAATTTCAGCAATCAAACAAAATTTCCCCGATTTCTGCTTTGAAGATAAAATAATACTAAACTGAAATTCTTTGAACATAAATTAGTGATTTTATGTTGTGATGATCAAAAATAAACTTTTTATTGGATTCCAGAACTGTACTTTTTAAAAAAACTTAATCAAAAATCATTTATTTAGGTTTGATTAAAAAAACTTTTTTTAATTGCTTATAAGAAAAATAGATTTGCAACACAATTCATAGAGTATTTAATTCTGATTAAATGGGTGTAAATAATGTCAGTTGAACAAGATACAAATTTAAGAAATTCAACTGAACAAAACAGATCAAAGTATGACAAATGGTCTTGATTCTAAACTAAACATTAAGTCAAATTGCAAAAATTTAATTAACTAAAAATTAAATTTCATCTAACTTTTTTAACTGTTTAAAATTATTTCCTTGGTTGTTTATAAAATTCTAGTAACAAACAACATACTAGAATTTTTTTTATCTTAAATAATGCATTTATTCGTAAGAAGTTCAGATTTCTTATTGTGATATTTTTTCATAATTCATTATTTAATATTGTAATTATTTTTTAATTTCTTACAGAATTTCATTTTAAGAATTGTTAAAATTTATTGTAATGTTTAATTGAACAAGATGCTGGAGGAAAGACACTCAATAGTTACATTGAATGCTATCAGTATTCTTTATGAAGTTATGAATACAAATTTTTTTTTTTTAAATTGTGGTCTCTAAAAGTCCACGTTCCAATCTCCACCTTCTTTGCAGTTTTCTTTTTGCCCAATATTCTCTCATTCTTTGAGCTTATTCTGTCACTCTTCTTTTTTTCGACCATTCTTGAGCACCGTTGTCTTTTTTTCCTTTCTTTTTCTTGAAAACCCTGTATTGATTCAATCTTCTCGTTATAAACTTTTCTGTCTGATATTTCATTTTCTGAAATGTTTTGGTTTTTTAGATTGATTTTTATCTCATTCATCCAATTAATTTCATTTTTCCTTTTATAAAAATAATTAAATATTTGATTTATAAAATTGATCATTCTAAAAAGGCCAATATTAACATATTCTTTTATTAACAAAAAAAAATTATTCTTAATCTCTAGTATTATTTACATTAATAACGATTGATCACAAAGTTAAAAACATTCATATTCTTCATATTAAGTGGAATGAGTTTATAAGACAAAAAAGATTAGTAGACTAGTTAGTAAAAATAAAATATTCAAATAATTACACTTTTATTTAATATTCTTGTTCAACAATATTTGATGTATAATTATATTTTAGGAAAAAAGAACAATTTATTTTAATAAAAATGCCATATTTCATCTGTTCCATTTGTTGAAGTTTCATTGCATATTTGTGTGAGTATGTTGTGTGGGTAATAAGTGTGTAGTAATAATAATAATAATTGCAAAGTTAATTTTTATTCTTTTATTTTTTCTTTCGGGACATTGAAGAAGTGGTTAATCGTTCACCATCACCTGAACAAAGAGAGCCAACACCTCCACCCCCTGTTTCTGACGATGAAGACATAATTCCTGCAACTCCACAGTTAGGGAGAAAAAAGAAGAAAAAGAAGCTAGTGGAAAAAACATTTTTGGATTCTGATGGGTACCTTGGTAAGTTTGTAGACGTATATAAACAAGATAAGATGCATATTTTGAATACAATCTGATAGTTTGGAAATACATGAAGCATATGAGTGATAAGCATTTTGGAACTTGAAAGTGAAGTAAGGATGAAATACCAGTGGTTGAAAACATGTTTAAAATTAAATGCCTCTGATATATCATCAACGTTAAAAATCTGGGTTAGATTATTTATATGATATTCTGTTGAAATAATTTATTAGGGGTTATGACCAAAGCAGTGTAGTATGCATTGCTTGACAATAAATTAGTTATTGAATCCTTGACTATATGATTAACTGTAATTTCATAAAATAGAATTTTATGCATTGTAATCTTAGCAATCAAGAACAATTTTTTAAAGGATAACTAACTAAGTTATTCCATGAACATCCAAAGTGTGTATATAAATTTTTAAATGCTACTCCTGAATCGTCTAATGTTTCTAACCCTGAACTATACCCAAAAATTAAAATAAAAAATCTATCTCTACTACAGACTTAAAAATTAAAGTAGCTATTAATAAAAAAGAAAAGTGAAAGTTTTAACGATTGACAATGTATGATGGCTGAATACCTTGACTAGTGCTTTTAAAGGGAACCTCTACTTGCTAATAACAACATTAACCTTAAGTGTATATTCAAAAATCCTTTACAATTTATCACAAGAGCAAAATTTGAAATATACCTTTTATTTATATAAATATTTAAATAAATCTCTTAAATCATGTTAACCAAAAAATTATTATATAAATTATGTTTTTGAACAGAGTACATACAGGTATAATAAATATTTAATAATGTAATAAAGTTGACATCTTTAAAACTTGATTTAGATGCTTTAAAGTGGAACAGTATAGTGTGATCTTGTTGGTCTTGAAATTAATTTATCACCTAAAAAAATGCCATTAGAAATACTACTTTTAAATTGGTCATCAGAACTACTAACTAAGTTTGGTAGGATTATTCTAAGATTAACTTACAACTTGCTACACTTATTAGTGAAACTGATGATTCCATTATCAGAAACAGATGACTAAGATTTTATATTTCAGTAATAAAATCAATTAAAAATGTAGGCTCTCATTTATAGACTCTGGGTTTCCCAGAAAAGTGTCCTTGGCCATCTGCTATGTTCTTCCTCAAAATTTCACGCTATTCATGTTACCTTTTTACAAATGATATGATTATATCTATCTCAGAAAATAGTTACTTAATCAGACGTTATTGGAATAAAGTTCAAAAAATCATTAATTAGATGGATTGAAAATATCTAACTTAAAATATACATAAAATTGTTCCAATTGTTTCTGATGTTATGTACCATTGTTAATCACATGGATAGTGTACCATTAATGATAAAAGTAGTTCTGATGACCAATTTAAAAGTAGTATTTCTAATGGCATTTTTTTAGGTGATAAATTAATTTCATGACCAACAAGATCACACTATACTGTTCCACTTTAAAGCATCTAAATCAAGTTTTAAAGATGTCAACTTTATTACATTATTAAATATTTATTATACCTGTATGTACTCTGTTCAAAAACATAATTTATATAATAATTTTTTGGTTAACATGATTTATGTAAACCAGTTTTTTATGAAATAAAAATTCAAATTAACAACATTAATTTATGAAAATATTTTATTTCTAAAAAAAAAGTAATGTTTCTTATCTTGAACCAAATACATAATACTTTTGCATTAAACAGCTTAATACTTTGCCTGTTTTTAATAATTTATTTAATGACGTTTAAAATTTTTTGATCAATTAATTTAAAATTAAATAAAACATTTTCCTTCGCTGAAAGACTATTACTTTGTGGATGAGTTTTAAATAATATTTATTATGTAAACTTAATTTTTTTGCATTCTTAATTTAATATGTATTGAAATGTATATTCAAATGTTTAGCAGTTAAAATGTTTTAAAACCTTGCCTTTTAAAAACTTTTATTCTGCTGCAAATGATTTTATTTATTTATTATCTTAACGCATTTATATTAATATTATTTCAACAAATCAGTTTTGTCTATTAATATGGATTAAAACTATATTTTGTTAATATTTTAATTTTGTACTGTATAATGTTGATCAGATCAAGGTTTTCCATGGTTTCCTTTGATCCTGCGAGGTAAATGCCGGATTTTACACAGATTTGCTAACTTACCTTCCCTGGCATGATGTATACCATAATCTACCCAAACCTATCTATCTATTTAAACCGATTTATCTAAACCTCAGATAAGGTATGGACTTTGTTTAGTGCAAATGTGTTTACCTGAGGACTGGTTTGCATTGAATTCGTTCTTTTTTCTTGTGTAAAAGTGGATCTCAAAGTTAAAAGTATGAAGAATAAATTTATTATTATTTTGTTTTTTCCTATTATTATTTTTTTTCAAAGGTTAGTGTTTTTTTTTATCTGCTTTATTTTCAGTACTTTGGTGTTTCAGTGTCATTCCTTTAAAAGTGATTTCTTTTTGTTTTGTTATATATTTCTTTCTGTAACTAATTTTAAGAAAATATTAAGCAAACTTTTTTTTAATGTATTTGAGTACATTTTAAAATGGAAATCTCAGACTTGAAGGTCTCTGATTTGTTCTGACCTCAGTGTCAGGGAAGAAGGAGACTTTATTTGTATGACTGCAAGTGCCATAAGGCACTTGCAGTATGACTGCAAACCTTGATGTGGTGAGGCTGGGATAGAAGATCAGTTATCTCAAGAAACTTGTGGAGGTGTTGTCTCTTGACAATAGAAATCTCCAATCCCCATAACTCTTATGAGTATCGAGAGCCAGGCTGATGGAATATCCATTAATTGCCAAGCAGAGGCAAGTTCTTGCTGAATCAAGGCAATTTGGCTGTCACTTCCTGACATTTCTGTTTCTGAATTGGGAGAGGAAATTCTTGATAGCAGCAGCTTCACTGTCATCAAGTCAAGAAAAAAAAAGGTGGTGAAGTGCTATTAAGTCCAATAAAATTCTTTTGCTGACAGTAGGCGTGCAAGGGATTTGGCCAGCCTTTTTGCAGAGTCATTTGGTGTCAGATTACTGTGTGACTTCAGTGGTTAGGCCAGGGTGTCCTCTGCCTTTTGTACTTAATGAGATGAGATGGAAAAATCCTAAGGCTTTTCTCTGGACAACCATGTTGTCATAATCAGGGATATGAATGTCATCAATAGACTACCAGCACAGATCCGTAATGTTGCAAAGAATATTGGGAGATAGAGCCGTACAAGGTTGTTATATGCTGACATCCTTTGTCAGTTCAACACTTTGTTCACTTTCCTTCGGGTTCTTTCAATTACCAAAGTCGCATGAAGAGACACATTACTGCAGTGTCACATTGTTCCTTTATGGATCCAAGTGTAGATCTCACACACTAAATGTACATATGCCATGGATTACATTTAAATTTTGGTGGTAATACAGTTTTAGGTGAAATCTTGTCACTGGAAATTCTGAGGAAAGAGTTTTTATAAATGACAGGAGGGGTCCTATTTTGTCTTGGAAATGACTCCCCTCTTTAATTATTCACGTACCTTCCAAGACAGAATTCCATCAACTCCCTTTTGTAACAATTAATATTAACAAGTTTTACCTAAAGTGTTTTTCAGAACATTGGCCAACCAACACAGAAGCCATTTCTGAGCTCAGTAATTTCAAGTTTGCCAAAGCTGTTTGTAGAACTTCTCGGCATTTTGTTAAAAGCTATATCTTAAATTGAGTTGAAAGTTATATATTGGCAGAAGAAATTAATTTTGAACACTGTGCAATTTAATGCCCTTATCTAAAGTTGAAATTGATAGTAATTTATAGATCTCCTTTTCAGTTCTTTTGAAACCTTTCTTAATAAATCACTGGAAACTCTTTATGAGATTTACAATAAAATCATTGTTATAGTGTGTGGCAATTTTAATGTTAACTTTCTACATAATTCTAGTCTTGGGACAAATGAATTATTAACTCAATTTGAGTTAGTAGATATAAATATTTTGACCTCTTAGCGTACTAGAATTATAATGACTTTAGCCACCTGTATAGACAGTATTTTTGGAAGTTTACCAAAAGGTATTTTCAGTCCTTTTTTTGCAAATTACAGTTTGTCAGATTCCTGTTAAATTGCAGTAGCATCATTTGTTAATGAAAATGTACAATGAGAAAATAATTACTTTTATTCTTTCAAAAGGGTGATCACTAAAAATTCAATTAGAAACTTGAGAACAATTTCAATTTTTTTAATTCTTACACAATTTAAATTGTATACAGATGAAAACTTAAGTCCTTACGTAAGATTCAGCTGATTGATGTTCACTAATATTCAGTACAATGCATGTTTAATCACAGAATATTTTTACTGCTTGTTATGGCAGTTAAAATTCTATCATTATATTCTGGCATTCTAACATGTTTTGCTACCTCTGTATGTTTTTCATGTAATGTGAACTCAGTTTCCTCAAACCTTTTTAGCCTTTAAGTTGTCCATAAGTGTATTAACTGACTCCCATGATGTGGAGTGTTGAATTGATTGTGAAATAACATAACTTTGTTCGTTGTCTCAGAGTAAATTTTCTTATAAAATGATTAAACACATAAAGCTCAATGTGCATCTGACCACTGTTCCATGTGTACTACACTGCATTAAATGATTGACATATCATCAAGTTCAGTGCCCTCACCAACCATCAAATTAATAACCAAGCTTTTAAATGCTATGGCTTCTTTGATGTGCACTTTACCCTTTATTATGATAATTTAATATCTACTTCAAATAATAAATCTAAAACCATGTGGGCAATTATCAAAAGTGAAAATGGATTAAAAAATAAAACAAGTCTGATAATTTCACCCAAAATATAAAAGCACTCAACTTCTGTTATCTCATTCCTATTCAGGTAGCATAGGAATCTTATAATTATTTTTCTACTATTTCAGATAGTAGTCATATTGATAAATTTCAAACAAGGCCATTCACGTTACATATTTTTTTTGATGAATCAGTATTTTTATTTCCTGTTGATACCCAGGAAGTTAAACCTTGTATTTTAAATATATGATGTGAATATTCCATGGTTTTGGATGATATTCCTACTAGTATTTTAAATAAGGTCATAGATGGTATGGTAAATGACAGTATGATAAACCAAAGAAGTTTTGTTTTGATTTTTTCAGTAGAGCTCCTTTCAGACCTTTATGTTGAGAAAATATTATTTTTGTATATTGTATTAATATTTTTTATTATGATGTGGTCGCTCTCTCTCAAATTGCCAAGAAAATATTTACCTACTTTTTCTTTGGGTAGGCTGGATCAATGAAAGGTAAGACCTTTCTATAATTTGTCCAAAATATCAACATGTTCTTGTGTGCTCAGATTCAGGGAGTGCCCTAGAGGCGATTAATGATGTGTATCCTGTTGTCTGTGAGATTCATTGTGCAAATGACTAGACATAATACAACAGTAAACTTCTGCTGTATCCCTAGCCATATAGGAATTTGAGGCAATGAGTGCATAGATAGTGCGGCAAAGTAGGCTTGTTTCCAGCCTTTTTTTACTGATCGTGTCACTTCTAACAATCTTTGTCCATTTCCTGAAGAAGGTAATTATGATGAATGACAAAGTGAATGGGATCCTACCATGGACAATAAACTTTGCCCAATTAAGAACACTGTTACATTGTGGAGCTCCTCATGCGTAATTAACTGTCAACAGGAGGTTATTATCTACTGTTTGTAAATAGGGCATACTAGGCTCACTCATGGATATCTGATGACTCAAACAGATGCATCAGTTTGTGCTCGTTGTGACTGCCAACTGACAGTGCACCACATCCTTGTGGATGGTATCTGTTATGTGGCATTATGTCATGAGTTTAAGCTGGGGGCTAACATTCAAACCATTTTAGGAGATGATGAAATGTTTTTGGATTATTTATTACAATTTCTTAGAGCCATTTGTTTATACTCAATAATTTAAATTACTGTAGTGTGTATCAGCTATTCATGCCAATTTCCATATATCAGTTCAAAATTTTAGTATTTTATTTGAGAGATAAAATGTGATGTATGTTTGTACAACAACAAACATGTCGTGGCCAGGCAATGATTATGCTAAAGTGTTTTTGCCCAGAAAAAACTAAAAAACTTACCTTTCTTCCATCTGTTATATTGACTATTACTATTTTCTAAGAAATGAATTCTTTATTCGGAATATAATTCTTTATTTACAGAATATTTAAAGAAACTAACTAAAAAAATATCTATTGAAATAAAAATTGATGTTTTGAAAATTAATATATTATTATATTTTATGGAAATCACTGAAGTAGCAAAATCATTTTTACGCATAATAAAAATAATTCATTCATATCTTTACTACAGCATGACAATTCCTAATTTTCATATATAAGAAATATGAAATATTCTTTACTGGCAACAGGAATTTCAAAAATGTATGAACTTACTGTACTTTGAACTTACTTGTATGAACTTTACTGGAAGATGAATATGGGGAAATGTTTATAGTAAATAAATATTAAATTAAAAATTTATGCTACACCAGATGTAGACATGTATTTTCTTGGATACATAAATTTTTTCATAAAAAAATGGGTATATATATTTTTTTATTTTCCTAATGTGTACATTGTAGTCTGTTCAACTAGTAAACAATACCCCCCATGGCCCAATGAGATGAAGTTGATTTGTATAACTTGTAAATGAGTTGTAGTCTTGCACAGATTCAGGCTGAGCATTCCTGAGACAGGTGGTTAATTGAACCCTATCCACCAAAGTACATTGGTATCCACTGTCTAGTATTCAAATCCATATAAAAGCAACTAACTTTTACTAGGATTTGGACCTCAGAACCTTCAACTTTGAAAATCAGTTGTTAAGTTGCTAAACAACTGACTTGCAACAATGAGTTAGCCATTAGACCAGCCTGGTGAGCTTAAAAAAAAAGATTATATGCATCTATTAAAAGATTTTGTGAAGTAAAAATTGCAAACCACATCTTCCCCAAAATGCCATTGATTACAAATGTCAGTTTGAATTTGCAGTGCATGACTGTATAATGAAAGCAGTCAGAATGTGATAAACACATCAGTGTGTGTAACAGGACTGTTATCACTTCTATCAGCATATGTGAACATCGTTAAATGACATGAGCAATCCATGTGTCAGTCTGGTGTAACTCAATCAAACAAATGGCGAAAAATGGCTTCTTGATGAAATTTTTACTTGATTATGCCAGTCTGCTTTGATCTCTACTTTACTTCATGTTTGTAATTTTAATACTTAAATACAAAATTTTGTGATTTCTGCTATGTTGTCCCCCCTATCTAACATCCAACTTGTAGTTACTTATTTTTGTCACTTTTATAAGCTTTGTTTTACTGTTAATTATTTTCAAACTGGATTTCTTTCTGAACAAAGAATCTATCCCCTTCAGAATGTCCCCTGGGTCTTTTTGATTTTTACCAAAAGAAACAGTATTATCAGCAAATGTTAACATTTTTATCCTCTCTCCTTGGTTAGTGACCACTCTCAAATTTTCCTTTCAATTATTGAATTGTTTCTTTCACAAACAAGTTGAAAAGCAGTGAGTCACAAACAGTTTCATCTCTCTCCTTTCTGAATCTGAGCCTGCCTCTTTATTTTCTGCTCTCATTATTCTATTTGATTCTTGAACAGATTATAAATAATTTTTCTTTCCCTACATTAAAGTCCAGTTCAGTTTTCTTTGGTATTTGAAACATATCATTTGATTGTATTCTACATTCATTATCATATGAGATCTCAAGATCTCATATATGGGATGGATCAGTTTATTCTTCTTTAGACTCCCTTCTAAAATTAATCAGAGGGTTATAATCTTCTTGTTCCCATGCTCTTTCTCGAAACCAAACTAGCGTTCTTCTAATTCAGCTTTGCCTGTAAACTATTCTATAAACATATTAGTTGTTTTATATTTCTGATAATCAGTTTCAAGCTAAATGAGTTTTCATAATGATGATGATAAAAGTGACTTTTCAGTTTACTGTTAAAATTCATAATTTTGTTTCATTACTGAAATTTTTATAAAAAATAAAAAAAAATAAAAGTAAAGAAAATTACTTCTTTTGACTGCTTTTTATCCTTATTCAAACTTAGAGCTGTGTAAGAAGTGCAAAAACTCTTAATAAATACACTGTTATCACTATCAAGTGATAATGTCTCCTTGAAGTGATGTGTCTCTTTGTTCCCATGCTCTTTCTCAAACCAAACTAGCCTTCATCTAATTCAGCTTTGCCTGTAAACTATTCTAACGATTATTTTTTATGCACAAGATGTTAAACTGATGGTCTGATCCTTTTTTTATTTACTTGCTCATTTAAAAAGACCATTATTGTATCCTGGATATCTTTTCTGATTTTTTTAAGGGAATGAGACAAGATATAATTTGTTTTTTTACACTTTTCTACTTATATGTAAAAAAAGCTTTAAGCGACTCAAAAACCAAACTTTTAGAGCACAAGAGTAATCCAAGTTGTTAAAAAAAACACAAGATTCATTGTTATCATTGTTCTTTTGGTACACACCAAGAGTTATGAGAAATATACAGTATGGATTAATCAATTGCAGAAAAGTTCAACCACAAAATTAATAAAGAGTGAAGAAGCTTGAGTGATAAAATATCATAGAAAGCACGTAGTAAGGAATTATCTGCTAAGATCAGGGAACAGAAAATTTTATTTAGTGAGCAATATTCTAATGGTGGAGAAATTAAAGAAAGTATTTAAAGTAAACTGTCTCAAGAATTGAGAATTTTGATGTAACAGAGAAATATGCTTTTATTTCATTTTTACCTTTTAAATACAGATAAAAAATTAAAAGGATATTTTTAAAAATATGTGTATGGAGTATAGCACTTTTTGGTAAGAAAATGGTCAATGTAAAAAGTCTAAGGAAAAGATTACAGGTCTTTGAAATTTGGCAGTATAGGAAATTGTTTCAAATTAAATAAATAGATTGATAACATGTAATTTATTTTTTGCACAAATGTGTTAAAAAAATTATTAAAATTCATGAAACATATTAGTTGTATTATATTTCTGGTAATGAGTTTCAAGCTAAATGATTTTTCATAATAATGATAAAAAGAGTTACTTTTCAGTTAACAGTTATTTTTCTGTTAAAATTCGTAATTTTGTTTCATTACTGAAATTTTTATTAAAAAAAAAAAAAAAGGAAAGAAACTTACTCCTTTTGACTGCTTTTTATCCTTATTCAAACTTAGAGCTGTAAAAACTCTTAATAAATACACTGTTAGCTGCCATTTTTTCTTTAAAGGTTTCTACTTATTGGCAGTTTTTCAATTAATATGTTTTAATCAACAATAGTTATTTTAAACATTTAGAAACTCAATAAGAAACAGCCATTATCACACATTACTGTTGAATTAATAGTCAAACCAGCATTCCTCAACTTTTCAGTATTTGTGACCCAATTTCAATTATAATTTTCATTGCACCCCCCCCCCCCCCCCCCCCTACTCACTACACTATGACCTTAATTACAAAACTTAAAAATTACCAAGAATAAGTAAATTTATTGATATTTGGCAACACCGATCTGCTGCATTGTAAAACAAGAATCGATGTCTCACTCTCTGTCTTAGGTCCATAATATCTGACATTCTTCACAAGAAGTTCTGATTTGTCTTAAACATTCTGGAATGTCTGCGCAAACTTGTATAAATGCTGCACCTCATTCAATTTCAGCCAGTCTCAGTTGAGTTGAACCTTCTATCACTATCAAATTTATTATAAATGTGTATGTTATAATTTGCATGCTAATTGCAATACATGCTATTATATATTCACTCCAGTAGGTTTATACAGAATCATACATAAAGTTTTAAATGGTCATAAGCAAGCATTAGAAAAGTGCATCTGTGCACTTGTGAAGCATCAATAAGTGCATAGATGAGCATGGTCCCGAAAATAAAATCAAGAAAATATTCTCAAGAGTACTTAAATTTTGGGTTTACCAGTACTGGAGTAAATGAAGAAGACAGGCCCCTGTGTGTCATTTGCTCAAAAATATTGGCAGCAGACAGCATGAAACCTAATAAACTAAAACATCATTTGGAAACGCTTCATAGTGAGTACGTTAACAATCACCGAAAATTCTTTGAATTAAAATTAAAATCATATGAAAATCAAACATCATTTTTAAATAATACTTTATGAATGAAAAAGCTTTATTTATCATTTTACAAAGTTTTATATAAAATAGCCAGATGTAAAAAGCCTCACACCATTGGTGAAGAGCTTATTTTGCCAGCTGCAATTGAGATTAGAGAAACTATGTTTGGAGATAATTTTGCCAAATAATTACAGTCTACACCTCTATTAAATGATACAGTTGCCCATCGAATTGGTGATATAGCCGAAGATGTACAGCATCAGCTTTCGGGAAGTTGCGTGACAAATTGTTTTCAATTCAGCTTGATGAGGCAACAGATAGCAATAAAGATGCTCATTTCATTGCCTGTGTTGATTTTGTGATGTTAAGTCAGCAGTAGAAGAACCATTTTTCTGCAAACCAGTAGAAATCAAAGCAACAACACTCGCATTATTTGCTATCTTAAATGATTTTATAAACAAGGCAAACATAGAGTGGCAAAATTGCATCGGAATATCCACTGATGGTGCTCGGTTAATGTCTGTAAAATTCCAGAGTATACAAGTACTTGTGGAACAAAAATCTCATTTGTATGTCTGGACACATGTAAGATCCACAGAGAATCTCTGCCTTCCAAAGAAATGAGTCCTGGTCTGAATATTGTGCTAACAACAGTTGGAACCGTAGTAAATTACATAAAAATGAGACCTCTAAAATCAAGAATCTTTTCTGCACTTTGTAGACATGGGTGCAGTACATTCAGTATTACTATTTTAGTATGATGCGAGATAGTTATCACATGGGAAATTTTTTCAATATGTTTATGAATTAAGAGGTAAAATCGCCATTTTTCTAAAAGAAGAAAACCGACCGGAAGCCTAAAATTTCAAGATGATTTATTTGTGATGGAATTGAGCTACTTGGTCGACATATTCAAGAAATAAAATACCTTGAGTCTTCAACTCCAAGAAACAAATACACATACGTTGGATACAAGTGATAAAGTTAATGCTTTTTGTAGAGAGTGGAATTGTGAAGATGAAATTTAAAGCAGAAAACCTAGAAATATTTTCAAATGTTGATGAATGTGTTAAAACTTACAAGGCTGAAGAACAACGTGTGAAAGTTGTTTTTGTAACGATTGAAAATCATTTAACTATGCTGGTGAAGAATTTAGTAAGTATTTTTTTGCTGATGACAACTTGGTAGCAAGTTTCAAGTGGGTTAGGGGATCCATTTCAAAATACTTCTGAAGGTCTCTCAACTGCCAAAGAAGAGATTTTCATAGACTTCACGGCAAGTGGCGAAATCAAAAGAAAATTTAGTAATAAATCACTCTTTGAATTTGGACAGAGGTGGATGATGAGTTTTCTGCACTGAAAACAAGACCATTTTTTATACTATTACCTTTTTCAACATCCTATCTTTGCAAAACCAGATTTTCTGTGGTGGCTGCTTTGAAGACAAAATATGGATCTCAGCATATAAAAAAAGAAATCAGAGTGTATATTTCTAATACTAAACCTTCCTTTG
The DNA here is from genome assembly GCF_047948215.1 of Lycorma delicatula. Lineage (NCBI taxonomy): Eukaryota > Metazoa > Arthropoda > Insecta > Hemiptera > Fulgoridae > Lycorma > Lycorma delicatula. The sequence goes on from NC_134455.1 coordinate 178,876,064, forward strand.
AAAGATTTTTTTTTTTTTAATTTTAAAGGGATGGAGTCACTAATAATTATTAAACTTGTTTTTAATTTAGTATTGATAAGTTAATTATTAAATACATTGTGCAGTACTGATACAATCCTATGTATAAATATTACATCAGTTCAAATCTGTATTTTATTATTTGTTATGTCAGAATGTATTTTGTTTTGCTTTCCTTTCAGTAAATTAATAGATATTTTAATAATATTTTCTTTTCAATATGCTTGCACCCCCCATTTAGTGTCACACTTCCCTAGGGGCGGACGCCACATGTTGAGAAACAGTGAATTAAGCAGTGAAGTCGTATCTTAAGAATATGTTTTGTGTATTTTACATGGATTTAAAGCCATTCACAATTAAAAAGGTGAACCTTTATTTTGTTTTTTCTTTGACATATTTCAGTAATAAAAGAAAATTACATAGATTAATAGAAAACTGATAGTAGAATGAAGTAAGAACACTTATGATTTTTATTATTATTATGAAGTGTTTCAATTAGCTAATAACTCATCATTGAAGATATAACATGACTAATCCAATTAGTTATGAATACAAGGTATAATAAAAAATTTTAATTTAGTGATCAGTACAGATCAGATATGAAAGGAGAATAGACACTGAACCCAAAACGGTTACCAAAAAACAAAACTCATCTGGGTTTGTAATCTTAAATAATGTTTCACTGAATTTATTTTTTCTTCTTTTCAGTAACTAATAAGGAATATGAATTAGTGAGTACCAGTGAGGATGAAGAAAACAGTAACAATAAAGAAAAATCTGTAAAGGTAGAAGAAAATTGTATAAAAAAAGAAAAAGTTGAAAATGGTGATATAGAAATCACAGCCAACCAAAATCAAAAAGGTAAAGTGCCTGATGAGAAAAAGAAAGTTTCACCACAAAAAGTAAAACAGGCATCAATAACTAATTTCTTTAGAAAAAGTACATAATAGTTCTGTATAAATTTAAATAATATATGCATTATCCAAATAATATTATAATATTATGCATTATTATAAATATTAAATGGCTGTATGTACTTTTATGCATTTTTTACTTTAGTTTATAAGGTAATTTGCTTTTGTGTATAATCCCAATTTAATGTAAAATTCTATATGTTATTAGTGATTCTTATTTTATAAATTAGATTTAAACTTAGATAATTTGAAAAATCATTTTGATAATTTGGCTTACTGAAAACATTTATATTTACAAATATACGAACTGTATGATTTTATTGTTATTTTTCTTTAAAATTTAAATCATTGTTATTAACTGCTAATTCATTTAATTTTAACTTGCCTATTTGACTGTGCTGCACCTTCATTTATGATGTCACTTGTGATGTTTACAAACTTTTAAAGTATTGTTATAAAATTGTGTACCTATAACGAACGATATGAATTAAAATTTATTTCATTTTAAAGTATGTTTATTTATCTTTTGTTTGTTTTTACCCATTGAAAATAATTTTATGACGCTTTTCTTTTAAAAGAAATAAAGTTTGTCCATGCTTAATCCAAAAATTCAATGTTTCAGGAAAGCTAACAAGAATGTTGATTTCAGCAAGATAATGCTATTTGTCATATTGATAATGAAATTATAGACATGTCAAGAATGTTTTCATCTCGGATAAAAAATTATAAACTTCATTTGGTTTTATAGATTTATGGCCGTAAAGATGTCCAGATTTACACCATCAGATTTTCCTTCGGAATATTTAAAAAATATATTTTCTTCAGAACTACCTTCTTACACTTTACATACTAAAATTAAAAAAAATTTAAATATCAGTGAAGAAAATTACAGAAAAGTGGTTGAAAAAATAAAACTGGTATTATTGTAAATAATTTTCAACTGCTAAAAAATTAACATTTTCATAGCCATTTTTTCTCATAAACAACATCTTTGTTATTACCTGTTAGTTTAACTTTTGTATTTCAGTTATAAAAAATCAATATCCACAGCTTTGCATAGGTGACACAGGCATGAATATACAGTGCTTTATATGACTGATTGTTTGGCTTGATACTGCCACAGTTGGCTTGTTTGATACTCTAATTAACTAGAGTTACAGCCTGTTATTTAAAAGTAATATTAAAAATAAAAAAAGGTACAAATGAAAATGCTCTAAACTTTCCTAGTATTATAGAACTTGTAAAATTATACAAATTATATATGCCTCATTGATAAAGATGAAAATCATCTATAAGATTAATAATGCTTTTGCATTATTAATTTTATGTATTATTTATTTTTCCGAACACGGAAAGTTTGGTCGTTTAAGAAACTCCTAATGAAAGCAAACATTACGCATTATCAATTGCCTTTGACTCCCCATTAGGGTGTTTAGAATGCCGTGTTACACTCCCTTCTGATATCTTAGAAGGTAGCAACAAGGCGCTGGCAGAGTAGGAAAGCATTTTGAATAGCTGTTTCCAATGACATTAAATGGTCGATGATAGATCATCCTTGTCGGAAACGACACTGTTCTGGAGATAAAAGCCCATGTCTCTCTAAATACTATGTAAGTCTGCAGTTCATCATTCTCTCTACTACTTCACATAAAACACTGGTCAAAGAGATAGGGCAGTAGCTTGAGGGGATTGCTTTGTCTTCACCAGGTTTAAGTACTGGTACGACAATGGCTTCTGATCAGACGGGTGGGAAGACTTGTGCGGAGAGTAAAGCATTATAAATGTTCAGTAGTGTTGTAACACCAAATTAGGAAGGTCTGACAGCATACAAGATAAATGTTGTCAGGTCCAGGGGAGGTGACACGTAAGTCTTTGAGTGCGTATTACAACTCATTGAATACAAATGGGGCATTTAATTTGCCGACTGAATCACCAACGTTTAACAGTAATACTTCCACCTGTATCTTGTAACTCTGAGAGACACTGAGCGGAAAGAATTTGCTAAGGTAGTTGCCACTGCAGAATATGGTAAAAGTTGTTATCCTTAATGAATAAGACCGAGAATAGATTGTTTTGGTGATCTGCAAACTGCATGGATCTTTTTCCACATAGTAGATGTGGTAGTAGTGCGTGAGATAGTTATCACGTATTTTACCCACGACTTTCTCTTGGCGACCTAGAATACTCAAAACGACATACTACTCTAGCCCTACGGTATAAATTTAGATGTTCAGTTGTAGGCCTGTGGTTAAATTTGTGTAGTGCCTGCTGTCGATTGCTAATAGCATTCTGGCAACCATCATTCCACCAAGGAACAGGACGTCTAGGGTTACCCGATGTTTGTGGGATATCTATTAGCATTCTCAAGTGCTAATAAAAAAGGAAAGTTGATCAAGGATGTCTGCACCATCATCATAATGTGATGGAAAGGCATTATGGTAATCATTCCAATCTGACTTTTCAACAATAGTCTTTTTTCATCTCGCGGTCGACATCAAAAGCAATAATAATTGGCTAATGATCACTGCCATGATAGTCATCACAAACAGACCAATTAAGATGAGCGAGTAAACTCATTGGGCATACAGAGAGGTCGATGTTGGACAATGTACCAGATGTTAAGGAGATGAATGTGTGTGACCCATCATTCAGTAGATAAAGGTTCAAGTCTTGTCTCATGCCGTTTATCCTCTAGAGGAGCCCCAAAAAACATGGTGGGCATTGAAGTCTCCTACTATTGATGGTGATGGAATTTGCATGAGAAGATTTGCCATTTCTAGAGCATTGAACTCAAGAGTTTGGCGAGATACAAATTTCAGGTATGCAATTTGAAGGGGATTTTGACTTACACACCAACAGTAGGCTAGTAGTATCCTTGTAACTGACACCTCATCCGCATGAAAATATTAACTCCACCACTCTCTCTATTGCCTGTTATGACAGTCGTACCTCTCACAGAAATAGCCTCTGAGTGTTATCACCTCTTGTTGTAGAAAATGCATTTCTTGGAAGCACATGATTAGTGGTTCATATGTGCGTGCCAATATTCTAATATCTTCAATGCGGAACTGAAGACCTCTAACATTCCAGTGAATAATGTTCGTAAGTAAATGTAGTTATAGATACAGAATTTCAGAAAAATATATAAAAAAGATTAGTTGTATGTGATTCAGGTTTTCTTTTTCATATTTTTGATGGTAAGGAACTCCGATGCCCTGGGGTTGGATGGTTCCTCACCCATATTCTCCGGTATATGAGGTGATTTTGAAAAATGGGAAGTCATAGATGACATCCCAGATGAGGTGGTTATGTGAGCTCCCTTTGATTATGCTTACTATACTGAACATCAGCCTCATTTAATACACTTAAACATTCTCAGTCCATAATCAGATACATGAGACTGATGTGAAAATTATTTTTTCTTTATAAAATATTAATATTGCTTAAACAAAAATTTAAGAAAATTATAGCAAAAAAGTCAAAATAGAAGATTTAGGTATAAAATAGGTACCCTCAGTTTTTGATTAATTAGTATTAATCATGAACTGAATATAATTAATATATTATTTCTATTCAAGGAGCCTTTTTGTTGATTCAATGATACTGATATAAACAATAAAATTCAGAGAACTGCATGTGTCTAATTGTTAAAAAAAATATGTATGTATGTATAGACATGACAGAGCTTATAATCAAGACTTACTGCATGAACAATTAAAATAACGATATGTACTTGTATTAATTTATTTACATATATTTAATAAACAAACATGACAAATTATAATTACAGCTTTCAATCACAATTTCTAATTTATTCAGTAAGAATTAAAGCAATAATTAAAAATCGATCAGTGTAATAAATATTTATAAAGATTTAATATGCTAACATATTTAACAATTAATAATGAACATATATATCAGAAAATATTATTCTATTAATATTTTTTTTGTTAACAATCTTTAATAAATTCATTACAATATTCTTAGATCTCACTGTAAAAGGCACTTCATTAAGTGATATTAAAAGAAAATTAAAACAAGTATAAAGACTATCTGTAGAAATGTTAGTTGATAAATACATATTGTAACTTCATTGTGCTAACAGACAATACGTCAAGTTTATACATAAAAAAAATTACAACAAATAATTTTACATTTATTATTTACAATTAATTATCCTCCAACTTTTATAAATAATTTATCTCTCGAAAATAATTTAATTCCAGCATCTATTTTATCTAATTCTTTTTCTATTTCCATTCTTCGTCTTCTAGTTCGAAGAGTATCTGTTCTCACAGGAAGTGAATTTAACTGACTGACTAAGTCCAAGTAACCTGTTAAATAAGAAACATTAGAAAATTAATTGCTGCAATTTTATATATACCAATATATAAAAGTGATAAGTTTCTATTTAACCTTTTAAGATTTTCTATACACTATTAATAAGCTTTAAAAGAAAGTAACCTTTTAACAAATTGCACTGAGAAGTTCATGGCCTCAATGAAGTCACCTAATCCTTTTGTTTTATTTTTTTGTAATAAATATGCGAGAGATTTAAAAAAAAACTTTTACACTGCTACTAACAGTTGACAAATATTGTTAAGTTTTTCAAGAAATGAAATTATCTTCAGATAGTGGTTACAAATTAAAGGGAGACCATTCCATTTTCTTGCCCGATTTTCATAAAAATGTAATAACAATATGCTCTATATGCAGTCATCACTTTCCAGATTTCATGATAATATTACCAATTTTATTAAGTAAAATTGATTCCACTATACAGACACATAAGTGGATCCAAATTTTGTTTTAGTTTTAGACCCTGGGGACCTTAAAATGTGAAGGCAACTAAAGACTAGTTGTCAGAATTCTGACCTAATATTTACTTACCTTTATTATTATAGTCTTGTCTACATTATAATAACCAGCAATTGTAAAAATAATCTTAACAGACACTAACACTAACCAATTATGTAGATTAACTGCGATCTCACGTCATATTGGTGAGGGAAAATGATAATTAAAAATAAAATTCTGAATAATTGTTTCAGATCTTTTCCAAGGACTGAAAAAAAATAAGCAATCTAATTTCAATAAAATAATTCTTTTTTCTTCCACGAATACTGTTATTTATGTTTAAACTTTTTTAATATTTATAAAGAAATTATTTTGTTAGTTTCTTTGAAATTATATAAAAAAATACATTAAAAAAAAATTAAAAGAATCCCCTCTACTATAAAAGCTTGTCACTTTAATTACTGAAATGCTAAAAGAGATAAATGAGATATGTTTCCCATGCTCACTATACAACCATGTTGTCAGCCCAGTTTAGATACGGAGAAATTAAATTTGAATAAGGGGGAGGGGGTGGGTAATTGATACTGTGCAAAGATGGTTTTTAAGTATTAAAATAAGTGTACTGCATTGTTAAGAGAAAAACATCAAGGATTGTGTATGTCACCTCATTGTACTTGGTAAATATATAAATAAATCATAGGTATAAAATACCATTTATATTTGTGTTCCTCATACAATAAACTTTCAAAGTGGGCACTGAAACAAGAGATAAATAAAAAAAGTGTTACTGTTCTCCAAACTCCTGACTGACATGAGGGAATGAATGACAACAATAGTGTTTTGAATCTGCATTGATATTATGATAGGTAAATTAATGTTTAACATAATTTCAGGTTAATAATCTAAAACATTAACCCTTAAACTAGAATTCAGTTGATTATTTTGTATATACTGTCATAAAAGTATGGTTTCTCTGGTAAATCCATTCAATTTAGCTAAATTTTAAATAAAATACTTTTTTTCAGTTTTGCCATTTAAAATTTTAGTTTATTAAAAATCTTTTTGTGAACATTTTCTATCTAAGAATACTAAATGATTAAATTTGCTGCCTTTGAACTTTATTCAAGGAAGGAAATATATTTACTTGATAAAGATTTATTCTATCTCTATCATTCTTGATATAATTTTTTAGTAGCAGATCCCATAGAATGGGTTGGATTAAATTATAAGAAACAATTTGAATTTGTAGCTTACACTATCTTTAAGTTAACTTTAAGCTTTTTTTGAGATAAAGACTTATTCTTACATCCATACTATTTTAAACTAAAATTATAAAAGTACTCGTATGTGTGCACTGTAATGGTATTATTAAAATATAGATTTTTATTACAAAAATATTTTCCATGATGACTCAAAATAGCAATATATTATTTTTTTAAATGGCTGCCATACTGAAACCGACCATTAGAAAATTAAAAAAAAATTTAAAGCATTTATATATATGTAGGATTTATGCTATATATGTTTAACTTAGAGCATTTATACACTACCCGTGTAAATATATATATATATATATAAATGCTATAAAGTTCCCCTGCAACTTTCATAATCTATTCTACTTGTGAAAATAACGAAAAAAGTTCATATAAACATATGTCCTAAAATGCTTTGCGTTTGCAAGTTACAGCTAGTGAAAAATTTCGCTCAGATTTCAACTACCCTGATGAAATGATGTACTGAAATTTTTAGGATGTAACTAACGGGCAGAATTAATGATTTCTTACAGCTTTTGACCTGAAAAATTGAATAAAATAGTTTTCAGAACCATAATGTTTGAGAAATCTGGAGTGAAAACCAATAAGTGGGGTAAAAATCTCTGTTTTTTTATATTTGACATACAACAACTTGTTAAATGGGTAATAAACACATAAAACTTGTAGAGAATTTAATTCTGAACAAAATGGTGTACGACGATCAGTTGAACAAAACAAAGAAAGGTTACAAAAATTCAAATTCAAAGTGCATTAAAATAAGCCTACCACATTCAACACATTTCTTTGTACACTTCTGTACTGCTTTTGTTGCTCTTTTTAGTTCTTCAGGGCAGTCCTTAAATTGCTCAGCCACACCCATAATACAGACACAAGAATGAATTTTTGTTTTGTATAAAATATTTTTCTAAAATTCCTAGATCCAAAAATCCAAGTGTTAGATCAGGTGTGATCTTGGTGGCCAGGAATGTGGACCTCCATGACTGATCCATTTCTCAGGAAATTGATGATATAAGTAAGTGGAAATGACACAAGAGAAGTGAGGAGGTGCATCATCATGCAGGAAGTATACTTTGCATCTCAGAGCTAGATGAACATCTTCCAGTTACTGCGACAGCTATTGAAGAAAGTGCAAGTAGACCTCAGCATTTAAGCGGCCAGGAAATATGAATGGTCCAAACAGCTGATTGTGAAGAAGGCCGCACCATACATTGATGCTAAATCAGTGTTGAAAACTGCCTTCCACCATTTCATGAGGATTTACTTTTTCCCATGTATGCCCATTACATTAAGTTGTTGATGCAATCTTGACTGAAACTTGCCGTTTCGGTAAACAAAACATACTTGCAGAGTTGTCGATTTGTATTCCACAAGTTACAGAACTCCAAGTGAAGTGGACCATCCCCTGGGTGTAGATGTTAAACTGGTTGTTTATAATAAGGATAAAACTTGTTTTGTTTAGAGTCCTCCAAAGCAGTGAATTCGAAATTCTGATCTGCTAAGAAAGATGTCATGTACTGAAGCCTGGACAGCGCTGAACTACATTGAGAATAATTTCACCAATGACAGCTCATGTTGAACAGAATACATTGCTGGTACGAATACTAGGTAGTGAACCTGTTTTCCATAGATTGTGCAAAGTTGCAGGCGATTTATACACACACCAAAAATAAATACCATATCAGCATATTCCTCTGTTGTAAATAAGTAGGACATTACTTCAATGGCAAACCGATCATATTTCAACTAAAATTCACAGAAAACCTTCGCAACGACAGTATAATTCACAGTACCCAATATACTACTTAATGCACCTTGCAGAATGATTAAACACTAATACAGTATTGCACATTATGATCAGCTGTAATTATTTTATTGTCAACCTTGAAACAATAATTTATTGTATTTCTGTCAATAAAAAAATTATTTAACTAATTTTTTATTTATTTTACAAATGTGCAATTTTCCGTTTTTTTTTTTTTAATTTTTTAACAGTGAATTCAGTAAATTTTATTTTTACAAATTTTACACATCAAAAAAAAAGAATTTTTTTTTTGTTTACATTAAGTACTTTTCTGACAAATGTATTTTTTTCTAATAAGATTCAAATTTTTTTACCTTTCTTTGTTTTATTCAACTTATGTTTGTTTCAACTATTTTGTTCAGAATTAAATTCTCCTCAAGTTTTATACGTTTATTTCCCATTTAACAAAGTTATTGCATGCCAAACATAAAAAAAAAGGATTTTTACCCCAATTTATTGGTTTTCACCCCAGATTTCTCAAAACTATTGCAGATATGGTTACGGGACCACAGGTCAAAAAACATAAGAAATCACTAATTCTGCCCCATAATTAATGTCCTAAAAATTTCAGTATGACTTCATTTCACATAGGTAGCTGAGATCTGAGCAAAATCTTTCACTAGCTGTAAATCACAAACAAAGCATTTTAGGACATATGTTTAGATGAACTTTTTTCATTATTTTCATGATAAGAATAGGTTATGAAAGTCCTGGGAAAACGTCATGATACACCCTGTGTATGTGTGTGTGTGTGTGTGTGTACACTTATGTTTTATCAATCTACCAGATATAGTTGAAATAAAAGTTTTCAAATAACACTTGCCTGTATGTAGTGTTTTTGGAGTGTTACTCCATCATCAGCAGACAATTTTATAAATTACACCCAATTATAAATTAAATATACAGAACCAAATATAGTTAAAATTATAAACAAATATAGAACAATACATATAAACAAATATAAAATTATTACAAATGTAGTTAAAAATCATTAGTATTTATATATTACTGTCATAGCTACAACTTCTTATCTACCACGATCTTACCATGGTAAATATAAGTTTTAACTATGACATTAGTCATAGTTCTTCTTCCCTTAATTAAGCCAACTGTATGATGTGCAGCTGTGTTTTTATCACCTCTCATATTTAACCAATACTCATTGCATCTTTGCCTTTATTCCGTCGCAGGTAGAAACCCATATATGGACTACCTGTACTTACGCTGGAGGGCAGAAACCCATATACAAGTCTCTGAATGTTACCGGCTATTTGTCTTCATGTAGTTACATATAAATTCCAAGAGATGAGCTGGGAATTCCTGATACAACATGATTGGGAACCATTTTACTTCAGTTATCAGATGAGTTCAATGACCGTGTGTATATAACAAGGCACGTGCATTTTTTTTTCTTGTTTTTCACTCTTTTTTAAGTAATTTGTTTACAAACTGTTCCTTCCAAAACTTCATTTTCAGCATGCTTCATTTGAATTCAAACAAAATTTTCAAGACAAAAATTTAGAAGAAAATGAATAAAAATATTTATATTATTGTTATAATAAAACCATATTCTATTATTTCCTACCTAGGTAGACTACTTCTTCAAAATTGCTTTTGTTATATTACCATCAACATGATGGTATTATGATGCTATTATTATTCAGTGTCTTTTACATGAAAAGAACTCAATGTAAAACATAACCAAAATCATCACCTATAGTTTGCAAATTCTAGTGTGCTTAGTGAGACTTGTGCCGTTTTCGCGTAAGCTTTGTCTTGCGAGATAATTAAACAGCGTTCTTAAACCAGATTAGTGATAGAATTCAGCAAAAACACAAGTTAAATGATGTTTTTATGCATGAATGCATGTTTTAAGTTACTTTAAATAGTTTTTGCAAGAACTTTTTTTTTGAAAATGTCTTCTGCTGATAGCCATAAAACATCAAACTCCATGTGCGAAGGGTTAACATTTCTTCCCTCCAAGCTAACTTCTCCTACACTACCTCTTTTCAAACCTTTGTTATCTCTTCCAGATTCCATTTATATGTTAATTTGCTTCACTCTTTCAACTCTCCAATATTAATTTTACTTCCACCACCAGAAGTGTATGATTCCTATTCATGTTGGCTCCTGCCAATCCATCTGATTTTTTCAATAATGTTTCTGAATCTTTCTTCTATAATTAAACCGTGAATCTGATATCTATTATCATCACCTGGTGATTTCCATGTTCAATCTTCTTTTCAGGTTTTTAAATTATATATTTGTTAAGAATATTTTATTTTCCTTAGAAAACATAAGTTTTTTCTTCTTTCATTCCACGCACACTTTCCCACTAATTTTCTTCTATCACAGCATTCCAGTCCACTTATTATTTTTATATTCCTCTTCTACAATCTTCTCGTCTAAGAAAACATTAACTCAATGTGTCATTTTTACATTGACTAATTGGTGGTATACATTTACATTAAAACCAGATCTCCATTGTAACCAATACAGTAACAATCCTATCAATAGCTATACATTTTACTATTATTTTTCTGTAAAATGAGTACTATGTTTCTTTCACGTTTATTTCCTAAAGAGTACATTGTAAACATAATTACTTTTGATAGGACTTCCCCTCCTTTCTTACTTCATTTAATATAATCATATACATTCAATTTATTGTCATCTCTTTAACATTTGTCTTATATGCATAAAAAAGTCCTTACATTTCATGTAACTATTTGCATCTTCTTTCCATCTTTTGATGATCTTTTCTATTAAATGAATCATTCATTTTGCTCCTCCATAAAAAATCTGAATGGGAAGTGATTTTTATCCCTCTGGAACATTTAACTAAAGAAGACTGTGCCATACTGCTAAAACTTGAGGATCACTGGGTGGTGGTAGTCCATAATGGGTAGTGGTACCGTAAATTAAAAAGCTGCTTATAAAATAGGTGACATGCTGATTGTGTTCGTTATTAGCACAAAGAATAAATGTTGTTCTGAAGCCACCTCTAATGTGAGAAACTTATTCTTCTGCAGAGTAATTCTTACTCAAGCTCCTAACCTTTTCTTTGATGTACACTATATGTGAGGCACTGCCAGTAGCTAAGTTACTGCTGGCATAACTCTTAAGATCAACAACAGAGCAAATAGCTGTAACACTGAAAATCAGCTCTATATTCCATAGGTGAGAATATTTTAAAAACATACATTTATTTTTTTATGAAATGTCAGTTTTATTTTTTAATTTGATCTACAAACTTGAAATTAAAAACTGAAAATTTGGAAAATTTAGATTTTTTTTTAATATTTATTTACCTAACATTAAATAGTATAAAATAAGGATCCATAAACCTGTTATATGTGTTTATGTACAAGCATAAACTGTTGTAGTCACAATAGCACATAAACTAACTTACTCTTTGCCCAAAGAAATGTGATGTGACTGATGTAGTGACTGTATTATGGACCTATTTCCCATTCTTTGGGAATATTCTTTTTAGTCATTCTGATAAAGGTAAGATCTGAATTTATTACTAATATGTACTTTAAAAAAGTCCTCGAATAAGTTTTTCTATTTACATTTTCACTTAACAGTGATCTCAACAAGTAATATGACATTTCTGAATTATCTGGACTTTTATTATTCATGACTGCTCTCAATTACTACAGAACAGAATTTCACAGTAAACTCTTCTAACCACAAGTTTTTTCTTTTGTAACATAACAATTAACAGATAAAATAATAATTCATACGTTGCTTAAGCTGAGCCAGATGCTTCACTCTTTCTTCATCAGGTAATACAGAATGTCCTGGAGGACATTCAGGATCAATATCAGTCTGCATATCCCTCTGCAGTTTTTCATGTTCTTTCTTTTGCTCTCGCAAATACCTTAAAAAAAAGAAATAAATATTAGATGTAAGAACTAAAAATATCAGATGGGCTAAAAGGCTAATCTGAATCTAAATCTAGTCAATGATTACATAAAATGTAATGAATGCAATGAAAATTTCCCAGACTGTATTCTTTCATTGTTAAACAGAAGCTAAATTGCATATATCAGGTGTGTTTTTTAAATAACAAGATTGACACAATAACCCACCTTTATATGTATTACAATTCTAATGCTTGTGCTCTTGAATTCAAAACACCAAACAATGACTCACAATCGACTGAACGACCAAGTCTGTTGTTCGTCAAACAGGTTCAGACACACCCAAGGTGCCTGCCAAAGAGCTCAAAATCAGTTCTCACTGCTTTCTCTGAGGTAGAAACACAGTTTCATTATTTAATACACACACCTTGTAAACGTACTTAAATAAGGATAAGATATCTTTTTCTTTTTTTACAATAAGAATAATTAAGCAGAGACTAATATAAAAAAAAAGAATTATAATTATACAAGGAGCAGTTGAAAAGTAATGCACATTTGTTAATGATTCACAAGCAGAAAGAAATATTCAAATGAACAAATAAGGCATGGAAGTACATTTTATTATTGCAAGCATACAACAGCCAACATTTACAGCTATACAGTTCTCCTATTGGAGAAAACCAATTTTTCTCTTCCTCTCAATGAAGAACTCTACTACAATTTCTTAGATCTCCAACCCTATTGTGTAATTCACTTCATCATTTATGAAGAATATCCTTAAAGGTTACTGTTTAAATTAGAGAAGAGCAGAAAAATTAAAGAACAGGGCACCATATCCAGTGAGTATGGAGGGTATGGATTGTGTTCTAATTTCAACTTTATGTGTATGCCTCAGCATTAACCTGAGGTTACAGATTTATTAGCTTAGCACATTTTGCAACACAACAAATATATATTCTAACAAGTTTGTTATTATCTCTACATTCCATGCAGAATTCATGGTCATCCTAGCTTCCACGTTCTCCATTTGTGTATTCGTGTTTTGATATCACAGAATGCGGTCAAGAGAAGTTTTTGAAGTGGGTTGCATTCTGAATTTGTCTGAAGTCATCTGTTAAACAATAATGTTTCAGAAGTTGTTTATATCATCTCTTTCATTGTTGTTTATAATCTTTTCTTTATTTGCATTACTTTAATTGCTTGATGTAGTCCTATCTCCCAGCAGGATGGCAATGGATTGTTGCATAATGAAATAATCACTTTGAATCAACTTCACCTTCTTTTGATGGTTTTTATCAATTACAGAAAGAGGCTACTAATGTGACGTTTATCCTCAAAATTCACTTTACCAGCCCCTGGCTTATTTCCCACCTACTCACAATAGTACGATCAACAGTTTCATCACCATAATCAATTCATAAATAATTAATATTAATACCACTGGAGTTCACTTTTTTTGGCTATTAAAAATTCAATCACTAAGTTGTTTTTCAACTGACTAATAAGCACATTCAAATACATATTAATGCCTGCTGATAGAATAACTGAATGATTGTTCTTTTGCAGATTGTTTATTCAACAAGAATAAACATGTTTGTAATGGGGGAATACAGCTGCAAGATAGCAGCAAGTGCTGCTCTGTATAGTGTTTTGTTTTCCTGTTACATGTGAATTAAGTATTACTTATCTAGTGCCTCATATACATCTGTGTATCTTATACTTTGAAATACCTGATATTATACCAGATCTTATCTACATCCTAGAAGAAAATTACAGTTACAACTTAAAAAATATATTAAAATTATTTCAAATATAATTTGAATTTAATCTACAATGTGTAAATCACAAATACTGTTCCTAAAAAATGGAAATTCATACAAAGTTTTAAAAAAATTCTGTGAAAGCTGTATTATTAGAATGAAACAGTCATCTCTAAAAAATTGTTATTTAGCCAGGAAATCAAACGGATATGTGTGTAGTCAGGAGCTACAGAAAAAATTATACTATAAAACACAACGTACTTTACTGCTCACCCAACAATGTAATTAATCTGATAAATTTTTGTCTAAATCCAAGTTTCAATAAAAACAAAAAAGAATCATTAACTGAACCCAGTTTTTAAATTTTAAGTCAACATTAATACAAGTTAACACACATACACATACACACACACACACACAATTTTAATTTATTCATTACATATATATGTTTATCTGCAATACATATAAATGGTGACAGAGATGTATACCCGCTCTGGAATGAACTGAACACTGTTACTATGACTTCAACTTGTAATTTGTTTGCTGTAACATGTGTGTGAACTAATGCCATTTATTTCAGTTACCATGCCTGAATGGTCAGTGGAACATCATGTGTTCACAAATGATGCGTTGATGTGTATGCGAGAGGCGGCGATTCAGTTGTGACAGCTCAGAGGTCATTCCGCCATCATTTCAATGTCAACCGACATGGAGCAGTCCCAAGATGGAAAACCATAATGAAATGGGTTGAACACCTCTGAAACACAGGTAATGTGATTTTGACAACACTACCAGGCGTTGAACATCAGGTGAGAACACAAGAAAATATGGAGAAAGTGAGAGCAGTAGTTCTCCAGTCTGCAACGTTTGGTATGGCTACATGCAACAGCATTATGATTGGGATGGAAATCAGTAAGGAGAATTTTGAAAACTGATCTTAAATTTCATCCATACAAGATGTCTGTGTGCAGCAGTATTTTGGTCTGTGTACAACAATATTTTGTTGTAATGATGTAAATCTTCTCCATGATGAATGCATGTGTTTATGAGCTATGAGGCACATTTCCATCTAAACGGGTATGTCGGCCAGCAAATCTGAAGGTACTTGTCATCAGAAAACCCAAGACAGGTGTATGAATGACCTCTGCATTCATCCCCTGTGGCGTGTGATGCGCAATATCTAGGGATTATGTTACCAGTCTCTACTTTTTTTGAAGAGGAGGGTGTAGCAGTGATAATGAATTCTCATCGATACACCAACTTGATAACCACCTTTTACCAGCCAGCACTCTAGTACTTGACATGGGTCCAGAAGTGTGATCCAACAACATGGGCAACAGTACACACTGCCCTTTATCCAATGCAAACCCTATGACAAATGTTTCCCGGTCATGTGATTTCCAGGTTCAGAGATGGTCCTTGGCTCCCTCAACCTCCCAACGAGTCTGTACGATTTCTTCCTGTGGGGATACTTAAAGAAGTGGGTGTACGTTGAGAAACCCCATACATTACAGCAATTGAAGACTAGTATTCGTAGGAAGGTACAGCAGATCACGCAGGAGATACTGGAACAGGTGTGGGTCAGCTTCACTTCTCGACTTTAAACATGTATCAGGGAAGATGGTCATCACCTACCTTCCAGATGTAATTTTTGCCATGTAACATAAATGGCATCTGTTTCTCCACATGTTCCAGCCAACATAATAAAGTCTGGTGAAAAATTACCTGTGTCATGTTCATTCCAAAATGGGTATACATTTCTGTGTCACCTGCATAAACATATACATATATAAATAGAGGGGTCTAAAAACATACTGTTTGTTACTAAATAATATCTAAAAAATAGACTTACACTCATTAATCCAGTGTATAGTGTAGTGTAAGGTATTAAATTTGTCATGGTAGGCGAAGCTGGCAATTTATGCTGTGCATGTGCGGGTAGTTGGTGGTGGAATGAGCCAGTCATATTAGCCAGAGGAGCAGAAGACAGCTGAATAGCAACAATGGCTGAGATTCGCTTATTGTTTGTTGAACGCAAGGCTGTACAGAAGTCTGAGAACATTCACAAAATACAACGGCAGTGGCAGAGAGAGTTTGAAGATCCAGCCGACCATGAAGAGCTACAAGTCCGGCGTCCAGTGCAGTGGTGTTGCAACATTTCACCAAATCACTGCAAAAATCAGTGAACCAGGGAGTGCGTGAAAGCCAGTCAAGGAGTGAGCCAATCAAGTGTAAGATGCATTTTGAAGAGTGCAAGGTGGAAAGTGTACATTCCAAGACTGCTACATGGGATGAATGAGACAACCCAGATCAAAGATGAAGTACTGTGAATGGTTTCAGTACATGGTTGGCGAGGATGAGGAATTTGCAGGGAAGTTTGTGTGAACTGACGAGGCGCAATTCAAACTTAATGGTACTGTGAACCACCACAATTGTGTCTACTGGGCTTCTGAAAATCCTCACATTCATGTGAATAGGGCAATGAATCTACTGGGGGTTACTGTGTGGTGTGGTCTACTGTATCAGTGCATGGTTTGATTGGTCCCTTCTTCTTCGAGGGTACCGTAACTGGTGAGACATATCTTGATACGCTTCAGACAAGGATTTTGCCTGCCATCCAAAAAACCTATATGGTGATGAACTTGTTTATATGCAACAAGACAGAGCCCTACCTCACTACCATCGAGATGTCAGGTTGTACCTCAATAAAACTCTACATGGAGGGGGGTGGGTCAAAGAGGTGCTGTTGAGTACCCACCTCAGTCACCTGATTTGACACCTCTGGACTTCTTCCTCTGGGGACTGTCAAGAATGATGTGTATAGACAAAAACCAGCAACAATTGACAAGCTACGTGAAAAAATTGTAGTCATATGCTGCCATTACACCAGATACACTAACAGCCATAGTTTGGTGTGCAGTTCGGTGCCATGGGTGTTGAATAAGCTGCTGGTGGTCATTGCAAACACATACCATAACCCTGTCTCAGTGCAAAAAATTGTTATATCAAGTCAAGATGAGGTATGGACAAGCAGACATTAAGTACATTTTTTTGGACCCCTCTGTATATATATATATATATATAAGGTATGGACAAGCAGACATTAAGTACATTTTTTTGGACCCCTCTGTATATATATATATATATATATATATATATATGTGTGTTATTTATGTTTCCAAACAAACAAACAAAGCATTTGATAAATATACATAACTTTTTGTGGCCATTTTAATGTGGACAGTCTTTAACATCTCAATGCTTTATCCAGTTCATGGTGCATCACCCCAAGACCTAGTTTATATTTCAACATTTTTTTTTTGTTGATACTATCTGTGTTCAACTGACATCAAAAAGTTAAACTGTCAAAAAATTATTTAAAAAAATTACATGTCTATAAATATTTTTAATAAGTGACCACTGGTTATGATAACCAGTTTTCAGAGGAATTATCACCCAAAATAAAACAAACTTTAATATGATAAAATATAATCAGTAATGTGGATGCTATCTCTTACAAACAGCCCTTTACATACAAAGATTTTTGAAGAGTCCAGAAATAGATTTTAGTTTTTATTCATCATATCTTTAGTTTTCTAGTGAACAATATTCAACATAAATAAAATCTTACTTTGGAAGAACACCCATTTGATAATTCGGTGGAGGTCTGGTAGGATCTATAGAATGCTGCATTTTTTTCTTTGACTGTACTTGAACCATTGCATTCATCTTCACAAAATCCTAGAAAAAACATACAATAATTAACCATACCTGTATAATTCTTAGAAATATAATTCTATTACAGAAAAAATGTTTTACCAAAAAAAAAACTTTTATATTGAAGGGTAGAAAAACCAGGTATAAGTAATCATCATGAAAGAAAACACTTAAAACTGAATTATCTAGACAGCCATCAATATCAATTAATGGTTACATTAAATAATGTCCATCCCATTATAAGGTAAAATCAGTGATTGACTGTCAGGAAAGATAAAATTTTTTAATTTACTGTGCCGCTTTGTTTTGAATTAAAAGTTGATGTGAAATTTATGCTGTAGATTGTGACTAAAGAAAAAATCTACTGTAGTTGTCATTCAGGAGCTTATTAATTTGTTTTTGATAAAATGAAATTTTTCTTAACTGCAGTTACAGTTGTGAGGTGTGGATATAAGGCGATGATTCTTCATTTCATAAGAAACAAGTCAAATGAATTATACATTAATTAATTTTTCCAGATTGAATTATTTTTGACCTGAATCTCCCACAACAATTTTTTCAGAAATCTGTGGTTAATTTTTAAAAAGTTATTTTCATATCAAACAAGGCATTATAGATTTTGTTTGACATGATTTTCTTTTTTTCTTTTCCACAGCCCAAGCAGTTGAAATTTTCTTCACTTCATGGGTTGATGGCTAAATGAAGATATGATTTTCATTCTTCTTAAAACTTTTTTTATTATGATATGCTATTTTGTTTTAAGGAGAACTACATATATCATTATAAAAAAATTTAAATAGTTCAGAATTCAATTGAAATAATTTTAAATATCATAATGAACCTGAAAACCCATTTTGAACAACTTCTGAAACGTTTTCATACTGAGCGAAACTTCCTTTCCAAGACTGTGATGGGAGACAAAACTTGGTTGTACCATTATGACATCACAATAAAAAAAAATTCTCTTTAGTGTTTTCAGATTCCTAACACATGTATGTAAATGACTACCAGGAAGCTGAGTCTTGTATAAATTTTGTGCGACACACACAAACATCAAAACACATTAGGAGACATGTGTGTAGTGTTTTACAATCTAGAGCCAATAATTCTACAACACAATGATGCTTGGCTACACATGTGTGGAACCACTGGGTCTAGTGAAGTTGCAATCTGTTCACCAAATTTGGCACCCTGTGGCATAATAAGGAAACTGGTTTACCATTGTGAGAAATGACTAACTATAAATGGTGACTCCATAGAAAATAAATGTAAATATTTATAGCAAATAAAATGTAATTTTCTGTCATAATGTTTCACCTGATTATCTCTTTTCTTTTGTGAATTATGAGCAATAATGAATTTCATTTTAGCCATCCCTTGTGCATATATATATATATATATATATATATATACGTACTAGCTCCCATCGTAGCTTCACCCATGCTGTATGATTACTTGTTTCTCATAGCAGTCAATCTTTTTATTTTACGGTTTTAGTCAAGTAACCACAGGCAGGTGCACCCAGTCATACATATAATAATGTTGGCAGTAGTTGTGTTGGTTGGCCACAGTGCTGTACCTTTGCACCCCTTAAAAAAATCATAATTAAAAGAAACAAAAATGGTTTTTAAATATTTATCTTTAGAGTATTTGGAAGCCCAAATTTACTAAATATCTCTTTTCTAGTCAAGATTGGGAAAATTTAAAATCATAATACAAAATTCTCTTCATCACCTTTCAAGATCGAATTTCAAAAATGTAGAAATTGGTTTATGACATGAAGATCATACTCATCAGAAATCAGACGGATTTCTTCATTTGTTACAGAGAAATTAAAAAAATAACAAGATATCAAAAAAAATTCAAAAATCCATTTTAACCTAGAAACATGGAATTTCAAAAAATTCAGAAACTGGTTTTTAGATATTCATAATCATTCAGTTCAAACCCAGCTCACACAATGATAGACATTTACATTTCATTAAAGTTTGTGCTTCAATCAGCAAATCTCCACCACTATATATATATATATATATATATATATTTTGAGATGAAATATATCTTAAAACTTTCTCATTTATGCCAAGAAATATGGCTAAAAATTTGGTTGCGCCAGATCGGGTAGTTTTTTTTTTGTTTATCCTAAACAAACAAAACCCTCTCTCTCTCTACACACACACGCGCACGCGCGCACACACACAAGTTGTATGGAAATCCCCCTCAACAACTTGAAAACTGTTCCAGATAGGATACTGTAACTTTCAGAATAAAGGTTATCGGTCAACTACTTTACCTTCTGATGAGAAATAGAATTTCAATCCCTTCTTGTGACCCAGGGGTTGTAACTGGTATTTTAAATGGTACTGTAACTATTTTAAATGCTAATACCCTTTGTATGATACATCATTTTAAAGGTCTCTTTAAAAAAAAAAAAATGGTAAAATAAAAAGTTGGTGGGGGATAAAGTTTGGATTTTGAAAAAATACATTGATAATTTAAGGGACTATTATCGCAAATAAATTTATTTGCGTTTTATTAACGCATAATAAATTATTTGGATCTATTATCAAATAAATTTATTTAAAAAGAAAATTATTTATTGAGCAATAACATTTACTTACATTTCATTTTAATAAATGTTTGAAAGTCCTCTTTCTGTTCTTTGGTAGTGTGCTAGTCGGTTGTAAAAGAATGATACTGCATTATTCAATGATTCTCAACGTGATATTTTATTGTGATTCTTGAATTTCATTTTGTAAATTGATATCTTGGGGTTTATTATGATATACAATACTTTTTAAGCGACCCCAAAGAAAGTAATCCAATGGTGACAAGTTGGGTGATTTCGTTGGCCATTCTCTTTGACTTAATTTCAGGTACCTGAAGACCAAAATGAGGCAGGCACCGTCTTGTTGAAACAAAATGTTTTGGAAATTTGGGCCAACAACATTTTGAATGTTTGTAATGATATGGTTGAGAAGTAAACGTCATATTTCACTGCTTTAAATTTCCATCACTAAATATAGGCCCTATCAATTGCCCACCAGCAGTACCTTTTTTTTCCTGTTTAGCCTCCGGTAACTACCGTTAAGATAATTCTTCAGAGGATGAATGAGAATGATATGTATGAGTGTAAATGAAGTGTAGTCTTGTACATTCTCAGTTCGACCATTCCTGAGATGTGTGGTTAATTGAAACCCAACCACCAAAGAACACTGGTATCCACGATCTAGTATTCAAATTCGTGTAAAAATATCTGGCTTTACTAGGATTTGAACGCTGGAACTCTTGAGTTCCAAATCAGCTGATTTGGGAAGACGCGTTCACCACTAGACCAACCCGGTGGGTTCACCAGCAGTACCTGCCATACCTTTATTGTAACTGGATACTGTGTATGTACTTCAAGATACCAGTGTGAATTAATATCAGTCCAGTATTGACAAATATGGTGATTTACATTGCTATTTAAAAAAAAAAATGTGAAATCATTACTAAAAATTATGTTGTTTAATAAATTAAGATCTGTACAAATATTGTTCATCATAATTTCAACTCATGTCTTCGATTGTAGTCATCTTCATTAAGTATATCTGTAATGTGTAAGAATGGATTCTTTTATATAATGGAAATTATACACACACACACACACACACACACACACACACACACACACACACACGAGGGATATATTTCTAAAGTAAAGACCGCTAGGAAATTTCTCTCCTTAAGGTTGGCAAACCTATGTTGTTCATGGCCATACTAGTAATGTACAAAATGTCTGTAAGTTGTCAAGTTGTACTATCTTTGATTTTGTTTGAGTTATTACGTTCTAAAATGAATAGGAAAATTGATGTTGCCACTGACTGTGAAATACGTAGTCATGTTTTTTAAACTATCAAAATATTATGCCAGCTGAAATTCATAGGTAGTTGGTTGCTGTGTACGATGATAATGCAATGAACAAAAGAAACATCTGAAAATGGTGTGAAAGGTTTAGAAATAACAGAATTAATGTGCATAATGAAGAACAATCAGGAAGGCTCTCGATAATCATAGAGGACTTGTTGAAACGCATCGATGAAATCAGAAAAGATCATCACTCAATGATTTCCGACCTGACCCTTCTTTTCCTGATATTTCAAGAGCTGTTTTTGGTCGTATTTATTGTTCATGACCATTTAGGCTTGGGCATGGGGTTTAGGTTTGTGCATGTTGGGTGCCTCATGTCTTAGCAGAACGTCACAAAAATATCCTAATGGGATTTGCTTTGGAATGTTTGATGTGCTACACACAAAAACGGGATGAGTTCCTTAATTCAATTGTTACCAGCAATGAAACATGGATTTCATATTACACACCAGAGAGAAAATGGCAGCCAAGTGAATGGTGTCATCCTCAATCACCAACCAGACCAACAAATGTCAAGCAACATCCAATTTGGATGCAAACTGATGACCACAGTCTTTTGGGACGAGTTTGGCATACTGTTGATTGCAAAAGCCTACTGTGAAACTCTATGTAAGTTACGGTGCCCCATTCAAAATCGGCGACATGGGCAGCTGAGCAACGGCGTCATCCTGCTCATGATAATGCACATCCACATGTTGCGAACCCAACACATGATTTACTGAGAACATTTGGATGGGAAATTTACGATCACCCACTATATAGACCAAACTCAGCTCATTCTGATTTGTTTGGGAAATTGAAAGAATTTTTGAGTGGTAAGCAATTCGCAGGTGACGATAAACTTAAAAATGCTGTTAATCAGTAGCTAAATGGACTGGTGGCAAAGAATTTGATGGTGGCATATTGAAGCTGGTGTATCGCTACTAATAATGTCTTAATTCATGTGGCGATTATATAGAGAAGTAGTATAAGGAATGTAGTTAAGAGAAATAAAAAATATTTATAAAGTTTTCAGAATAAAGTTTTTTACAATGAAATGGTCATTACTTTAGAGATAACTTCTCTTGTATAATATATATATATATATATATATATATATATATATATATATATATCTGATAACTGAATTCTATGGCAGTGTCTCTGCCTTTCATTTGGATTTGAACCTCAGTCAGACATGGATTTTTCTCAAGCTACAAAATTCATCGTTATGCATTAATCTATTGGTGACTAAATAAGTAAATAAATATAGATGAAATGTGAATTCAGAAGTTCCTTTTATACTAACTGTTTTTAACTTGAATGTTAATACAAATTTTCTAATTGATTTCTTTAAAGTTTGAAATGAAAATACTTTGAATATCGGGATACTGACATCAAGTGATAATATAGCAGAATGACATGTATACTGTAATATTATGCTGTAACAAAACAATCCAGTACTAAGCAATAATGGCAAACAAAAATTGTTTTCAAATAATTTATTTTATATGTAAACCAAATGTTTTTTATTTCAATATCCTCCATCAAGATATCTGGTATAAACTCACTGAAAGATTACTACTCTACAAAATACAAAGAACAAAATTGAAACTGGTTTATAATGTGAAAAGTAGGCCTTGAAGGGCTTCAAAAATTGCATATACAAGTTGAACATATACCTCCTTCCACTTTAAAGGCCTCTTAAAACACAGCCTAGCTAACTTTAAAAAAAAATTTATTTCAGAGAATAATTCTAAAAAAGCGACTCTAAAAGTATATAAGTGTTATTTAAGATAAATCTTTCAGTCAATATCATAAGATTTAAATATTGAAACTGAAACAGATTAGTGCATATACAATGACATTTCTGAGGCACGGTTCAAAAGTAAGGGTAGATGAGTTATAAATAGCGACTGGCAACACTGATTGGTTTGCGCATGTGCAGTAGCTTCAAGTAGTTTGTTGGGGATGTAACCCCACATTCCCTTCAATTCATTGTTGTTTGCCTTTGCGAGACAGTGTGTTAAAATAAGTGCAGTAACAATAAATCTGGCCAGCCAAGAAGTTCAATCAGAGAGCAGATTTCTAAATGCTAGAGGGCATAACGCTGCTTAAATTCACTGTCAATTGTTTGAAACATATGGGCTTACTGCAATAAGTAAAGGAAAGGTGGGAGGCCTAGTGTCCAGACTAATGATCTTGTTAAACATATGAATGCAAAACTGAGAGAAAATCGTCGGTTTATGAATCATTGCTTTATAATCGTCTAACAATCTCTAGAATTTCCAGAATTTTCAAACCAACATTGTTGAGAATTGCGACTGATACTCTAGACTAACATAAACTGTGTGCATGATGAATGGCTAAAATTTTGACAAGTGCTCAAAAAGATCACAGAATGACATCTGCGCGTGCTTTTCTTGACACTTTAACCACGAGGGATACAATTTTTTCCCCATATCATCACTGATGATGAATCATGGATTTTGTGTGTCAATGCTGAGATGAAACAACAATCCATGTAATGGTGTAATTCCGGTTCACCTAACTGAAAAGTCAAACAAATCCAGTCTCACAGAAAAATCATGGCAAATGTATTTTGGGATCAAATGGGAGTGCTTTTGATTAATTTCATGGAACCATGAACATCCATCACAACACAAGTCTATTGTGTCGTGCTATTTAAAACAGACATTGAGGAATAATAAGATGAGAAATCGTTCTTCTTCACAATAATGCACTTCCATACACAGCTGATGCAAACAGAAACAATTCAAAAATCCAGATGGCAGATTTTTTATCATCCTCTTATAATCATGATCTTGCGCACAGTGACTACCATCTCTTCCTATATCTCAAAAACTGGCTTGTGTCTAAACAATTCAAGAAAACTGAAAATCTCAAAGCAAAAGTGGCTACAATCCCAGGCAGTGGAATTTTATGCAGTAGATTTGAAGCTTGTTTCACGACATCAAAAGTGTTTGGAATGAAATGATTGTGTAGAAAAATAAATATGTATTTGAAAACATTAATAAATGTTTCATATTTTCAACTGTTCTCAGATTGTTACTGAACAGCCCTCTACTTTTGAACTGCACTTCGTATTATAAAATTCTCTTTGATCATTTTATGATGAATTAAATAATTTGTAGCAGAAAAATATTTTCCAAATAAAATTTATTTAATCAACTGGAATTAATATGAAATCTATAACAAAACTTATTTCAAATATGTTGGTTTCAATAACATGGAACAAGTACATTAGCTTCAACTATATACATAACCTTGTTTAAAAAACATCTGTCTTTCAGTTCATTTAATACTAATAATACAACCGTCAAAGTAACATGAAGCCATTCATAATCATTGTGTAGTGTTCATGAAAATAATGTTATTTATGACAGTACTGTAACAGATTGCTGATGGAAATTTGATGAGGCATTGTCCTTTCTGACAATTTGCTTAAAAAAGCAAATTGAAGAATGATGAACAGCTTTTTGGGATCACAAGAAAATTTTGCTAATAATTCATGGAATCTGGGATGACAACAGCATCAGAAAATTATTTTGAAATACCAAACTTCATAGCACGAAGCCGAAAAAAAAGAAAAGAGATCCGAAGAGTGTAGCTTCTGCAGCCACACTTTATTGGTTGCAGATAGGATTTACTTGAGCAGTTCAAGAGGTAAATTTTCTACCATCCCTACATTAGCCTGGACCTATGAAAGCTGGCCAATAAAAAAAACTTGGTGCAGTTAAACAATGAGTTAACTGATTTGGTAATTTGGTAGCAGTTTCTTGATGAGGGTCAGAAAAAAATATACTGCAGATAATAAGTGCCTAAGTGATGATTATATAAGGTCTAATGAAAATATCCTATTTGAATAATACAATCCTTTTTTTTATTTGATCTTTTTTTTTATTTGATCTTTTATTTTTTTTAACCAGGCCACTGTTAGTCAATTTTTATTAAAATATCACAAGTTTGATAAAGTATCTATATTTATGTTAATTTAACTGAATCTTTTGTCAAGAAATTGTTTTCTCTCTAAAACCAAAGATCTAAAACAATAAATATACAAAGAAATGAGTAAAAAAAATATATTAACAAAAATAGAATACCTTTACAGAATCCCCAGCAGGACTTCCACTCAAAGACGGTGAAGGAGAACGAGAATGAACAGGAGTTTCTGTCTGAAGACTTATTGTTCGTACTAGCTTGACATGTGCTTTATCTTCATTAGTTGATCTATTGGTGGGAAACCTTATGACACCTTCATGGTACAGTGATTCCAAATCGTTCTCTTCTATCGTCTGGCTAGCTGTTCACATAACCTGCTTTATTTCACATTTTTATTCACTTTCACAAATTGATTTTAAATTATAACATAAGATAATGATAACCTGAACTCATTAAAAGATTACTTCAATCATAAAATTAGTATAATATAATCTCATTTTTTAATAAAATGTGTTTCTATTTAAAAATAGCAATATAAATAGCAATTGTGATAAATGAATTCGTATGAAATTAATTAGTGGCAGGAAGCATTACACCAATGTTAAAAAATTAAAATTGACTGTTCAGTGAATGACAAAAAAAACATGCATACATACATGTTCTATTATCTTCGCATATGTAAATATATATATAAATAAATTCTATTAAATATAACAGAATATTGAAATAAGACAAAACTACCTTAATTTTTCATGAAAGTAATTTTGCGGGATCTCGCATCCTCAGTCAACACTGAAATAATTCTGTTATTGCGCAATAAAAATACTAAAATAATGATAATCACATATTGATTTACACAAGTATTGCTATCTGTTGCAGTTTTTATAAGAATGTCTCCCTCAAACATTATTGGATGATTTTTTCATGAAAAAATTAAGTAAGATTTTACTTATCTCAATAGTCTGTCTAGTGGTTTATTTAATAGAATTTAAATATAATTTAACAGTACTAAGACGTAATATGAGTCTTAAAAAGATTAATTTCAGTATTGCCTGCACTTTTATTTATTTTGTTTTATTTTATTGGAGAAATAAAATAAAAATTGTTCATATTAAACAAAAAAAATACTCTTTCATATGTTGCATGTAATGAAGATATCTCTTATTATAAGAGAGACCATTTTGACCATTAAATTAATCTTTGAAGGAAGGCTAAAGAAGAATACAAAATGAAATGAAAAGAGAAGAATATAAATGATAAAATCTTTATTAAAATAGCAATGATAGTAAAAAATGAAGAAAAGCTCTTTCTAGATATAAACATTTCCCACTGCTACTAAAAAGCAAACACAGAAGAGCAAAAAGGAATGAAGAAAAAATTTACAGTAGAAACTATCCAAGTTGAGGAGATAAAACTATTAAGATTTACTAATTACTTCATTTTTTTTTTTAAAAAGAAATGAGTTAAGAGGAGATTTTGGATTGCATGGATTTATTGAAGAAATTCAGCTTGAAAATAAATGAGACTAAAAATAAACTAATGAAATGTGAGAGGTAGGAGTAATGAGGAACTACATAATAAGAAAGGAAGGGGTGTAACAGTCTGGAAGTTGAAGAAATTTGTTATTTAGGTGTAAAATCATAGAGAATGGCCAGAGTACAGTAGAGGTTGAAATCAGACTGGTACAAATATGTACAATTTTCATTCAAGGGTTGTCTCAAGTAAGACCGATAAAAACCAGATCTTTTATTGTATTAATAGTAGTAGTCTTAAATAAGGTAAATGGAAATCTCATCACACAAACTAAAGTAACACTGTTCCACGTACTCGATTAGTGTTCCACCTAATTTATTATAAATAGTAAACTAATATTTTAAATGATACAAATTGTGTGTAATTTATATATTTTAGTATTAATTAGATGAGGTTAGCAAGTATGGTTAGGTAATGTTGATTCCAGTCGATGCGGAATCACGAGTCGGCCACTACTTGAGAAGTTTTGTTCTGTGTTTGAATAATAATTTTGGTGATATTTTTTAGAGTAAATTGTATAAGAGTCAGGGCAGAGATGGTGGTATGTGTATTAGTGGTAAAAATATATTATTGTTTTGTATGACTTGTATTTTATTGTATTTAGTATTTTGTTGTGTAATTTATCCTGGATGGGGAATCATAGGTAAAACTTAGGGTGATCGCGATATGTGCAGGAGATATTTGTGAGTGGAACACTCAGTCATTAAGAATAGAATCTGGTTCTGAGTTAAGATAAAAAAAGAGGGAAGAGAAGGTGATAATGAGAGAGGGAAGGCAAGGCACCAGTTTTATTGTAAAAAAAAAAAAGAAAGTCTGGCTAAAAAAAATTCTGTAGCCAGAAGGGTTGAAGCGTGAATCCATGCCGGGGGCCAGGGAGGTAGCCTTTTTGCTGAAGATGTCCTGGCCTGGTCACACACAAGCGTGACTGGGTCGAGACGCTCTGATGACGCACTAAGGACCCTCGAGGTTTGAGGGACAGGCATGCGAGAGTATGCATGGAGAGCATACTTAAGCCCTGACTAGGAGTAGGGATGGGAAGGGTATCCCTACTGGGAAGAGGTATCACAGTATCCAGAAGAGGAGGTCATGTTACTTCAGTGAACTGGTAGGGACCCCAAAGAGTAGTCTGAAGACTACCCGTACAAGATACAGACCCACTCTGTATCTTGTCTTCAGACAAGATACAGACAAGAATGGTGATGAAAATTATCTAAAATCATATATTTTTAAACAACAAACTGAGTCAAATCTAATAGATCTCATGTTCTTAAAAATAATGATTTTGGTGATACTATATTCAATTATTATTAGTAAAGGTGTCCACAAGATTCTCAAGAGTGATTGAAAATTTGATTCTGCTTGTTTAAAACGATGATCTTTTAAAGATATCTTTACCTTTTTACTACAAGCAGGGCAATGGTTAACTTTTTTTTTTTTTTTTACATATTTTACATTTCATAAATTACTTTTGAACATTTCTCTATCATTTTATTCCAATACCCATTTATTAACGCTCATTCTTCAAATGTACTACGAGTACATATACGACATTAAGGAATATAAATATCATTTAAGAAATACATTTTTAATTGTTTAACAATAAAATTGAAATAATTTTTAAGAAATAAAATATTTATTTAATCTTTTAATTCTTAAACTTATCACATTCCTCTGTAACTGTTTATGCTTTATATGTGATATTTCTATTATGTAACAGCATCAAATTCACAGAATTATGTGTTTTAATTTACAGTATTAAGAAGTAATTTCAAATACAGATTTTTTTTTATTTTAAAAAGAAATACTATAAAGCAAACAATCAATTTCTGATTTTTTTTGTCTTCAGTTGTTTGAATGGTTTGATGTAGCTCTCCAAGATTCCCTATCTAGTGCTAGTCGTTTTATTTCAATATAC
The DNA here is from genome assembly GCF_047948215.1 of Lycorma delicatula. Lineage (NCBI taxonomy): Eukaryota > Metazoa > Arthropoda > Insecta > Hemiptera > Fulgoridae > Lycorma > Lycorma delicatula. Next base: position 178,905,513 of record NC_134455.1, read on the forward strand.
CTCCTACATCTGACATCCCTAACAATTTGTTTTACATGTAGTATTCCAAACGTCGCCTGCCTGCACAATTTTTCCCATCTACCTGCCCCTCCAATATCAAAGCAATTACTCCAGAATGCCTTAATATGTGGCCTATAAGTCTGTCTCTTCTCTTAACTATATTTTTTCAGATGCTTCTTTCTTCATCAAATTGCCGCAACACCTCTTCATTTGTCACTTTATCCACCCATTTGATTTTTAACATTCTCCTACAGCACCACATTTCAAAAGCTTCTAATCTTTTCTCTCAGGTACTCGGATTGTTGAAGTTTCAATTCCATATAAAGCTACGCACCAACCATATACTTTCAGAAGTGTTTTCTTGACATTTAAATTAATTTTTAATGTAAGCAAAATTATATTTCTAACTGAAAGCTCATTTCACTTGTGTTATTCAGCGTTTTATATCGCTCCTTCTTCATCCATCTCTAACAATACTACTTCCCAAATAACAAAATTTTTCTACCTCCATAATCTTTTCTCTTCCTACTTTTATATTCAATGGTCCATCTACATTATTTTTACTCATTTCATTACTTTCGTTTTGTTCTTGTTTATTTTCATGCGGTAGTTCTTGCATAGTACTTCATCCATGCCATTCATTGTTTTTCTAAATCTTTTTTATTCTCAGCTAGAATTACTATATCATCAGCAAATTGTAGCATCTTTATCTTTTCACCTTGTTGTGTTACACAGGATCTAAATTGTTCTTTAACATCATTAACTAATAGTTCTATATAAATATTAAAAAGTAACAGGAGTAGGGAACATCCTTGTCAGACTCCCTTTTTATTTTAGCTTTCTTCTTTTTTTCTTCAATTATTACTGTTGCTGTTTGGTTCCTGTAAATGTTAGCAATTGTTCTTCTATCTGTACGTGAACCCTAATGTTTTTTAAATGCTGAACATTGTATTCCAGTGTACTTAATCTAATTTTTTTTCTAGGTCTATAAATGCCAAGTATGTTGGTTTGTTTTTCTTTAATTTTCCTTCTACTATTAATCTGAGCACTAAAATTGCTTCCCTTGTTCCTATACTTTTCCTAAAACCAAACTGGTCTTCTCCTAACACTTCTTCCACGCTCCTCTCAATTCTTCATCATGACTATAACACTTTTTTAAGCCTGACAGAACTTCCCTTTTCTGTAAATATTACACACCAGTTTGTATAATCTATCGCTTCCTTAACTCCACTGCGCAGTAATTCTGCAGGTATTCCGTCTATTCCAGGAGTCTTTCTACCATTCAAATCTTTTAATGCTCTCTTAAATCTAGATCTCAGTATTGTTTCTCCCCTTTCATCCTCTTCAACTTCCTCTTTTCTTCTATAACACCATTTTCTAATTCATTTCCTCCATATAACTCTTCAATATATTCCCCCTACTTATCGACCTTTCCTTTCATATTATAAATCAGTATATCATGTTTGTTTAACTCATAATTAGATTTTATTTTATGCACCACAAAATTTTCCTTAACTTTCCTGTATGCTCCGTCTATTTTACCAATGATCATTTATTTATCTTTCCACTTCTGAACACTTTTCTTTAATCCACTCTTCTTTCACTAGTTTGCACTTCCTGTTTACAGTATTTCTTAATTGTCGATAATTTCTTTTACTTTCTTCATCACTAGCATTCTTACATTTTCTATGTTCATACATCAAGTGCAAAATATCCTCTGAAATCCAAGGTTTTCTACTAGTTCTCTTTGTTCCGCCTAAGTTCGCTTCTTCTGATTTAAGAATTTCTTTTTTAACATTCTCCCATTCTTCTTCTACATTTTCTTCCATATCTTTTTTACTTAGATCTCTTGCAAAGTCCTCCTCAAAAATATTCTTTACCTCCTCTTCCTCAAGCTCCTCTAAATTCCATTGATTTATCTAACACATTTTGTTCAGGTTTTTAAACCCCAATCTAAATCTCATTTATAACTAAATTATGGTCACTATCAATGTCTGCTCCTGGATATGCTTTGCAGTCGACGAGTTGATTTTTAAATCTTTGTTTAACCATGATATAATCTATTTGATACCTTGCAGTATCACCAGGCCTTTTCCATGTATATATTCTTCTATTATGATTTTTAAACTGGGTGTTGGCAATTACTAAATTATACTTCGTGCAAAACTCAATAAGTTGGTCCCATCTTTCATCCCTTTTGCCAAACCATAATCATCTACAATATTTCCTTCCCTGCCTTTTCCAATGCTTGCATTCCAATCTCCCAACTATAATTAAATTTTCATCTCCTTTTATAAGTTCAATCACTTCGTCAATTTCTTCATTTACACACTCTACCTCATCATCATTATGGTCACTTGTAGGCATATAGACATTAACAATCGTTGGCTTAGGCTTTGATTTTATCCTTATTACAATGATTCTATCGCTAAGATTTTTTAAGTACTCTACTCTCTTCCTTGTCTTCTTGTTCACTACAAAACCTACTCCTGCCTGCCTTTATTTAATGCCAAGTTAATTATTCTAAAATCACCTGACCAAAAGTCATTTTTCTCTTCCCACTGAACGATGCTAATTCCTACTATATCTGCATTTAACCTATCCATTTCCCTCTTTTAAATTTTCTAACCTACCAAACTTTTTTAGACTTCTATCATTCCATGCTTCAACTTGTAGAATGTTATTTTTTAATTTTCTGGTGACTCCTTCCTTAGTAGTCTCCACCCGAAGATCCGAACAGGGAACTAGTTTACCTCCAGAATATCTTACCAAGGAATACACCTCTATCTTTATTGCATGAAAACGCAGAAAGCTAAATTTTCTTGGAAAAAAAGTTTTCTATTGCTTTCAGCTTGTTGTGACTGTTTAAGTCCTCCTGACCTACGCTCTTAACTGCTGAAAGAGATGCTGTCCTCTTTCAGGAATGATTCCTTAGTCTGGCTCTCAACAGATACCTCTCTGATATGGTTACACCTTTGGTCCAGCTACTCTGTATCAATGAGCACTCAAGCCCCTTCACCATCGATAAGGTCTCATGATTCATAGAGGGAGCAATTTCTGATAAAGCTGCTATTCATAAGTAAAATCACTTAATAATAAACATATAATTGGTTTAGAATAGTGGCTGAGGTAAGAAAGGGTTCACTGTATTTATATTAAACATTTCTAAAATTAAAATTAATTTAGGAACAAAAAAAGAGTGAAAAAATGTTTCGGACAGAGAAAAAATTCTACATTAATTGTTCCAAAAATCTTTTAATTATATGAAAGTCAGAAAGATTATTAAATGTAAACAAATTATAAATTTAAAAATTTGATGATATAAACTAAAGAAACTTTTTAAATATTACCAAACAAAAACTTTTTCTAACTCTGCAAATGTCAAAATGTTCAATTAACAAAATGTGTTACAATTGACATTAGTTCAAAGATTTGGTCACAACAAAAACCAGATACTTAAAATTTCTTAAGTGTTTACTCTGAAACTACTAAACAGGCTTACATATTGTACTACTTTGGTCATAATATGTTACATTTTGTCCCAAGGTAGCACAGAGTAATCTAAAAATATTATTCAAATTTTATGAAATATTCCAGGTATCTCTGTTGTTTGGTATGATATTACAGGTTGTTCCATAACATCCTGAAGTATAAAATAGGAATATAACTGATTGCTCAATCAGCCATACCCAACATTTTTATATATGATATCCACACTGAACAGCGTGTATAAGCCAATTTGTTTTGAGTATAATCACATCAATTCACACAAATATTTACATTATCACACAAGGAAATTTAGTACTTAATGTGTCTCTCAATGCTTTTTGTTGTTAGTTGAAAAATCCTCCATTTGTTCAATACATATATAAGCTTCAAATGAGGGGTTAAGTTACGTTTGTGGTTCACCATCAGTACTTCGATCCTGCATATTCTCAGTAATCATGATTATATTCCTCAAGTAGTATAAAAGCCTGACAGATATGGGTTCTTGAGATTCATTACCTCAAGAAGGATGTCTGACATACATCCTCAAGGATGTCTGAAGGAAACATGTTTATAAATGAACATTACGTTTTTCTTTGACTGTAGAAACAGAATTCTATTTTTGTGGTAGCACTCCTCATATATAATTTCTGCAGAAATTAAACAGACTTTCATCTAATTTTAAGAGCCGTTAACCAATAATTTTCTTGGAACTGTCTTTAGATAATACAGAAAAAAATTATAAAAATACATCCTCCAACTAACATATATTTCACTGCCTGTTGCATAACTGTCTCAACATGAACTGCTTGGTACACAGCAAGAATATTTGATTTTACGACTGTTACAAAAGGGATTTATGATCCTTCTAGCCAATTACCAACTTGTAATCCTTTTTGAACTTAACATAATTTCACATTTTTCTTTCAAAATGGACGAAAACTGCAGTTCCCTGCATGGACTAAACTATTCTCATTGATAATCTTTAAAAAGTTTTTTACTGATAATCTCTAAAAATTGTGTAGTAAAATCAATTTATTGCACATTATAACTAAGAAGAAATCAGTAAAATACTTACACTGATGTCTGAACCCAGTAGGAAGTGTTGAAAATTCTCGTATATATGAATCTTTTAGTTTTGACTGTTTGAGAGACAAATTACTTCCATCTCTTCTCAACGTAAACCCACTTCTAAAATTGTCTTTTATTTCTAAGAATGGTTGCTGAAACAATCAAAATTAGAAGTAATAGATCATACTGCTAAAAAACTCAGATATAATTTTTTTTTTATAATGTCATTTAACTGGTTTCATGCAGTTCTTCATCCCTTTCTATTTTCTATAAATTTCTTAATCACAATTTCATGAAATAAATTAAAATGAAACATAACAGTTATAATCAGATCAATAAGACAACATAAAATGTTCTGAGAAATCACTATCAAACAGGATGACACATTATTTTTAACTAGAATTGTTATATAGCTATAAGAATTGAATCAGAAGGACAAATGACAACAAATCTTATTAACCAATAATTTTTTTTGTTAATAAGTACGGTATGTGCCAAAATATCCAGTACTGGATTTCACACAGTTCTCATGTGAATGTCCATTCATCGGCATATTGTGGCCCAGAATATGTTTGAAAATTTGCACGACCATTATAAACACTGCCTACAGCACCGACGCACACATTTATACTACAGAATAACAGCTCTAGTACTGTATATTTTGGTGCATACTGTAGTTCCTAACAAACTTTCCGAAGAAAGTTTTTTTACAGTGTACATTAATATAATTTACATAAAATCAATCTTAGAGAAATGCATTTAAGGCAACTCTGTATATCAATAAAACGTTGTTCCATTGAAACTAAAAAAAATAATATGCCCTATCTATTGATGTGCTTTAAAACTTTCAAAAGTAGAAATTTTAGAAATAAACAAATGTTGATTTTTCAACAGCTGCATTTTGAAACACTGTTCTGTCAAAAAATTGACAGTTGCTATTACCACAGTTAAGGTTCTTAGATCTGCCCTCCAATTATCATTTATTATAGAGCGCTAACTTACAAAACATTCTGACTTTGTAAACCTAGAGTATAAAACAACCACAAGGATATAAGACTGCTACTTCATCAACAAATGTTACCAGTACACAGGGATGCAGAATAAACAAAAGTACATAAGCTGCAGCCAACTGTCATATTTTATTCTCAGAAATTATAAACAATTGTAGAAAAATAAAAATACATACCTTAGGAAACTGACCTGATTTCACTGCAGCTGGCTCACTGACTTTTTTTTTGTTTGGTTCCTTAAGACATTTAATGTTTTCTTTAATAAAATTTCTCTGTGGTTTTTGTGAAGTCCCTTAAAATAATTAAAAAGACCATATACATTTAATCAAACTAAATACTAGGTATGGAATTACACTTACAATACTACTTTAAAAACCAAGTAATACTTTGCTCGTATGCAAATTATTTACCCAGATGTATATATGTGGACATTTATGTAGTTGTCTGTTCCTTGGGATTATAAAGTACATCTGACATTAAAAATTAAGTCTTAGAAAGAGATATTCCATGGCCAATTTGTTATTTCTCATATTTATAATAAATTTTCCCTTTACTAAAATAAACCACTGAGTGGAAGGGGATGAGGCATGGCCTACATTTCTAGCGATTTCTTTTGTGTTACTTGGTTAATGACCAATGACCATAAATTGCAGGGTCTACCAAGCAATGGGAGCCTAAAGTGTTTTTCCCATTAGGCACTAGTGCCTTAGTGTAAGATTACATTTCCACAGAGGCTGCATGCCCTAACTGGTTTATTGTGCGTGAAACTCTTCTCTCTCCAGAGTTGAACTTATCCAAAATATAAACACAATAATCAAATGTAATAATACTTACTGGTGTTTTATGAACATAGCAGTTATCATATGGAGCTATAGCAGTTATGAAACATAGCTTATCATTCAAGATTTATCTTACCACTTGGAAAAAATTAAGTTCTTTACTATGTTAGATCTTATTTTCTATACTTTCTTGACTTGTGTTAAAGAAAACTTATAGAAATTGCAGTAAATTATGGAAGAAAAATATCTTACTTTTCACTTTACTATGGTTTTTCAGTACTAGATAACTTTGTTAATAGATTATATAATGAATTATGAGGGTAAGTCAATTATTATCCGCAATCGCAATGTAGTTATAAATTTTATTGCAATTCAAATAGGAACCTTACATGTACATAGTCCCCTTGCATTTCAACGCACTTGGTCCATCGTTGCACAAGCTTCCTGATGCCCTCATAAAAGAAGGTTTTTGGTTGAGCTGCGAGCCAGGAATGCACCACTTCTTTCACTGTTTCGTCCAAGGTAAATCGACGGCTCCTTAATGCCTCTTTGAGTGGACCAAACAAGTGGTAGTCAGAAGGGCAAGATCAGGACTATACCAAGGATGAACCAGTACTTAAAAGTTGAGTTTCTGGAGCGTTTCAGCAGTGTGGGCAGCAGTATGTGGACGGGTATTGTCATGCAACAACACAACACCTTTCGACAGCAGTCCTCGGCGTTTGCTTCCAATTGCAGGCTTCAGCTTGGCGGTAAGCATCTCACTGTAACGCATATTGTTTATTGTTGTGCCTTGTTATTATTTATTTCCGCATAATGTTCCAGTACTGGGCCTTTTGAGTCCCAAAAAACCGTAAGTATCAGTTTTCCTGTGGATGGTTGGGTCTTGAACTTTTTTTGCAGGACGAATTTGGATGTTTCCATTAAACAGCAGACTGTTTACTCTCCGGCTCGTAATGATGGATCCATGTTTCGTCACCAGTGATGATTCTGTCTAAGAAGATTCCCGTTCATTGCTATAGCGATCCAAATGTTTTTGGCAGATGTCCAAGCGCGTTTGTGTTTATGCAACTATATGAGTTGTTTTGGGACCCATCTTGCACAGACTTTATGAAACCCATGTCTGTTGTGGATGATTTCGTAGGCAGAACCGTAACTAATTTGCAAGCGATGTGCCACTTCATCAATAGTTACTCGTCTGTCTAAGAAAACCATATCATGTGCACACTCAATGTTTTCCTCATTTGTGGCGGTAAACGGTCGTCCAGCTCCTTCATCATGCGTAACACTTGTGCGACCATTTTTGAATTTTTCAATCCATTTGTAAAAACTCTGTTGCGACAACATACTGTACAAATATTCTTCGATAAATTTTGGCCCCTTATACACCTTTCGAATACAAAAAACGGATCACTGAACGTTGCTCTTCTTTGGTGCAAACAAAAGCAGAGTAGCCAAGGTTAACAGCAAGGCAGTGATAATGGAACACTCGTGCGTCATCTACGCAACACGACAGTACTACCAACATAAAAAAAAATATAACTAAATTGTGGATAATAATTGACTTGCCCTCATATTAAACATATTTAAGGGCAGAATTTTATCTGTCATTTAAGAATAAAAAAGAGCAATTTTAGTTCTTGGTAAAGATAATTTAGAAATTTATTTTTTGAACTAAACTAGGAATTTTAACAATACTTTCAGACTATATATATAATTTCAATTGTGTAAATAAACAGTTGAAAATCAGGTGTGAAGAAACAAATAATTTCCACTAAAATGGTGTGAATTGCCGCTGATTGTTAGGAAGAGTACAGTTTCAGTTAAATCTGGTTAAGAATATGGATAGATTTGCTTAAAGTTAAGTTGAGTAGAAGTTTTGAAATGAGACAATTCAGAAAAATGATAATCTATCCACTGTCAAGATTATAAATTATTTATGAACCAACCTAACCTTAACCTATACTGAAATAACCTCAAATAAATTTCAGTTAAGGTTATTTGTACTTACTAGCCTGTCGACCATAATCATAATGATCTGAAAATTTTGAAAATACTTCAAAGTTATGGGATCATTAACATATTAAAAGTACAAGCATTATTGCTTATAATTATAGATATAAATTATAAATATAATCTAACCAAACTTAACTCACGCTTGCTAACCTCGACTAATTAACAGAAATGTTTTGATTATTTAAATAATAAAGAATTGTAATAATTTCAGAATTTACTATTTAAATACTCAAAACATTACTGTGTTAATTAGTCAAGGTTAGCAACCAAAGCAAGCATAAGGTTAAGTTTGGTTAAATTATATTTATAAAATAAATATAAATGGTTGTAAAAATGGTCATATCGAGTGATATTAACAGCAACCCAAAGTTTCCAATTTATTGGTCGGCGGGCTAATACATAAGTAAAAAGTTATTTATTCCTAAAATAATGTATACTGCACATTTACCAAAGCCCACACCTTAAGTTTAAGCTAACTTTTTAGCCTTAAGTGAATAATCTCAATCTTAACTTAATTTCATTGAAGCAAATTATTTAGTCTGAATGTAACATATATTACACTTGTACAGTGCTGAAGTACAAAACATTTGGTGAGGGTTCTGTGTAACTTACGAGTAACATAACTATTAAGACATTTCTGACAAATAATATCAACAAATAACTTAGATCCTAAATAAGGTATAATCCAAATTTCATCAAAATCAGAGGTGTGCCTGCATATAATTACCTGGGCTTTATGTGACACCACTTCTATCATGGCTCAATAGCTATCGATAGCAACTTTTCTCTAAAATAGTAATACATGTTATTAAATAAACACCAGAGTAATAAAGAATGATCTCTACAAAAGAATCTTTCCAGGTTTTTTCAGAATTCATTCTGTACATTCATTTACTTAGTACTTAATACTAATATATAAATTTCTATTCTGAATCACTATTTCTATTTTTTTTTAAATTATGTTGATTTGAAAAACTTTTAAGATGTATTATTTTTACACCCATGCCCAACAATAATTTTTTACATAAAAAAATAGGTACTTACTCTGGCCAGTAAAAAAATCTCTAATGTGTGACATTTTTATTCATTGAATCTTTTTGGTCTGAAAGAAAAAAACAGTAATTTTAATAAGAGAAATCAGTAATTTTAACAAGGAAAACACTACCATTCTTTAAAATGAAATCTTACATCAACAAAAGAAATGAAAATACAGAATTCAGTTCACTATACAGTCAAAAAACTCTCAGAGACCAACTACTTCCTTCAACATAAATACAAAATTCAATGCGGTGCCTATCAAATATATAGAACAACTGTATATATATCACAGGAATACTTCATTCTACTAGTAAATAAATGTGATGCACTTTTTAATAACAGTTTGTTAATAAATTTAATTATAAGTAAAATTAAGGGATCTCAAATAACTAATGATAATTATCCTAAGAATAAATGATAGTTGAAAAAATGATTATTTAAAAAAAAAATCAAATACCTAAAATTTTGAAAATAATGTTATTAATATTAGAACTTAGTTAACACACCTGATAAGATTGGATGGCTTCAACAAATACATAAACCCAGTTTTAGTTCTTGTTAAAGAATATAATTCATTTCTAATACACAAATTTCCTATTGCAGAAAAAAAATTACTGTACTACATTAAAGAAACAGTTATTACCTATATTTTACTTTAAAACATAAGAAACAGGTTTCCACAACATTCACAGTAAACAGACAAAAAATAAATAAAATGAAAAATACATTAAACATAAAAGAAAGATATTGTTTTATAGTACAAAGAACATAATCAGCAAATCCAATAGCCCATACTCAATGTATTATACTGATGTTTTCATCGGATAGATAATCTATTACAATTAACACCAAACGTATACTACCTCAAAACAATATCCTGTTTACTAAAACAAAGAATTGATGTGGTCTTAATCATTAGGTGAAAACCATTAGAATAGAGATATCTAACGATGCTATTAACTCTTGGTTTAAGAATTATCTTGAATCGACCAAAACGTAAGATAAACATTACAAACTACAGTAACAAACGCACCATGTACACCTTCACGGTAACTCAAGTTAAAGCAAGTGAATAAACTTAACCAAAAACAATTCATCGAACCGATTTACCTATACAGCACAATTTTTGAAGCAAAATTCTCACAGCCAGAATGTGAAACTGGATTAAATTTCAACAATTTAAAGTTTAACTAGTTTTAAATCAAAAATTTCCAAATTTGACAAAAATTTTAATTAATTCCAACGGTCAGATCATATTTTTTTTAAATTTAAGTGTTTCATTGTTGCATCAGTTAATTCCAACCAATTAAAAGAGCCGTCAACAATTTTGTGGTCCCACCACAGCTGATTTCAATAAACAGGACCGTTCACTGGTAAACAAAACGTGTTAGTTTATCAGTATAATGTGGGTAACGGTTTATGTTTGTTAGTGTTTATTTGCTTAATTTTTTTAATTTAGAATAATTTTTATTTTTAAAATAACTGGAAACTGTGAATTTGTTGTACGTGTTATCGTAATTTATAGCTGATTTCTTCGTCGTCATATGGGTATATCAGTCAGCAGCTTTGCTATGTGTTACCATATTTATCTTATATTATTTTTATGTAAAATTTAATTTTTAAATACGTATAAAAAATAAATAAAACGGATGCTAACTTAATATGTGTAATTTGAGTATATAAAATTAGTGCAGGTTAGCTAAGAACCTGTTTGTAGGCTGAAGTAATCGCAATTAGAGCAAATGGACATATTCAGTCATTTTGTTATTAAATATTTTTATGTAATGTGGAAAAGCAAATGTGGTGTTTCAAATTTGAAGTTTTAATTTTTCAAATACCACTTGCATAATCTCGAATTGCCGTCTTCATATTTTCAAAGCCAAAAATGACATATTTTTAATAATTTTTAAACGTTAAATGCATTTTTCCTAAAAAAAATGTAAACAATACTCTTTCCATACTACTTTACGAAAGTTATTTCGTCTTTAAATTATCAAAATTATATTAAATAGTTATTTGGAATTGAAAAAAACATTTTGTTTATTGTTTTAAGTAGATTCCCCCACAATATTTTTGTAGAAACTTTTGCCTACGATGTATTGATAACATAAACCTCGATTAAAAAACGTTCTAGACGGTGGTGATGAAATCACATTTTGACCCATTAATTGCCCACCTAGAAGGTAAAATTTGAAAATATTGGAAGCATTGGGGTGGTGATTCATTTTCAGATAGAACTAGCGAACTCATTTAGTAAACAATCTTGCTTACTAAAGAGACGTTAATAAATAGGCCACAAACATTAACCAGAAAGACTTCTTTCTATTAGGCTGGAAATAACCAGAACAAGTTTACAAAATATTGTAAAGGAATTATTTTTTCACGCACTTAGTTAAGATGACTTAACAAAAATTTATTAATGGTTAAGAAGATTCTCATTTCTGTGACTCAGTGATGTGGTCTGGAGAAGCATATTAAATAGTCACAATTGACTTATGCCCTGAAGAAAATCAGAAAATTTATGCATAGTTACAGAGAAGGGACTAATATATCAGAAGCCCACGTTAAATGAGGGATTAAAAAAAAGTGTTGGGATGTATTTCTTTAATAGAAGTTCAACTGGTAATTCATATCTGAGTTGTTACACAAGATGTTAGTTCCTAGCTATTAAACAATTCTGTTCTTGATACTGACTGTCCATATTTTGACAAGGTGGGACTCACTATGGTCTTCAAATCGTTCTGGTTCAAGCAAATCTTTTCTGAATGGGCAGGATATCGAGGAACAATTCAGTGGCCATAACATTCATGTGGTTTTTCATTTTTTGTAATTGTCATAGACATGGTATTTTATTAAAATTGAAATGTCCTGAAATTCCTCAAGCTGGTAATTGAATACTCCTTTAATTTTACAAATTAAAACAAAACTTTGTTGAAAAAAATGTGTAGTTCAGTGGTTAAATGCTGCTGTACTGCATAACCACAGACAGATGACAGTTTTTGAACCTCTGTTTAATAAAAATAATTTTAAATAAAGTTGCTTATAATGCTGCTTAAACATAAAAAAAAGTTGCCTTAAAAAATTTATTTTATTGTTTAACTTCTTTTATTAAGTGCTCTTATTAACAAGGGAGACAGACTTATTAATTGTGAAAGTTTAGTACATAATTATTTTGTATACCAGAATTTATTAGCTTATGGCCAGTAGTAGTTACTTTTTGAATTTTATATGCATATAATGTGTGTTATATTATAAAATTATAATCTGTATCTTAATTATATAAAATATTAGGAAAAAATATATATAATGTATGTGAAATTCGAAAAATAAATATAAATATGATGTTTTACCTAAATATTACTTGTAAAGAAGTTGCTTTCATATTGCATTATTATTCTGCAGGTTTTAATTTTTTTAATAAAAATAAAATCAGAAATGTATAACTTACAATTAACGTTTAAAGATTGCTTTTATTTAAAATATACTGAAATAAAAAAGTAATTTCCTGAGGTCTCGGAGGTTAAAAAAAAAAAAAATTTTTTAATGGCTTAAAAAATTATTTAATGGTTAAAATTAGTTTAATGGTTAATTATTTTAATATTAGTGCATTCTTTAAAATAGCCTAACATTTTTAGCTGTTTAAAATTTATGTTGTTATATCTGAAATACTTATTAAAATTTGACAATTAATGATGATCACCAATATGGTGGAGGTGGATGATGACTTAATACTTATAATTCTTTATTTTTATGCTAATATAACGTTGTTAGTTTTTTTCAGTCAGCTTCAACCATGTTTAACTGAGTTCTTGAATCCCAAAGAAAGACATGTTTTCATCTCATTCACTTAAGAATGACTAATTTTAAAGATTTATTTGTAAATTATAAAAAAAAATATTGGAAACAAACACAGTGTTTTTAACTTTAAGAAAATTCCTATAACATTACACTTCCACCCATAGGAAGTATGCAATTTTTTTTGTTGTGTATTAATATTTATTCTAATTTCACCAATTATCAGTTAATTGACATCAGCAATGAAAGATTAGTTTATTGTCATCAGGAGTGACATATTTACAAAATTTTTTGGCAATTGGTTAATGGAAAGTAGTTAAAGATTGACTTCCATATGTGATGTATACAAAAACAGTGTGAGCTAAATAAAAGTGTTTAACATTTAAGATACAGTTAACTTTTAAATGGATGGAACCAATTTGAAAGCGCCAAGTTAATTTACTAAAAGCATACAAACATTTAATGTAGAGCTGACTTCAAAAAGTTTAACTTGAGAGAATAATTGAATAAACTTAATACTTTTTTTTACATTTTAGGGGGTTTTATTGAAATCAGTTTAATACTTTTAAATAGTTTATTTTTGTATGAATTGATTTATAATCATATAATTGTTAGATAATGCCTTTAAGTTAATCAATGAAATAAGCTTCATTATATGATTTTCTACCCTGAAATATTCCTTGCACTCTTCATCTCTATTTTCCTCTATAATCTGCAACAATTTTGAAATCCTCAAACTGTGATTGACTTCATTCCCCATTTGATTGCCTATAATTATTTTCTTTTCTGGTCTCTCATTTTTTTGTAACTTCTACTGATCTTTCTAGCACAACTTTTTCTCTGATGATAATGTCTCAGCAAGTAGCTTTCCTATTCTGAATTAATCCAATTATGTTTTTATGTTTATAGTCTCATTCACCCATCTCAATATCTTTATTTCTATTATGTTCATTTAATTTTCTCTTCTCTTCAGCATTTTTTCTTTTTCTTAATCTGTTTCACATCCTTATACATTTCTAAATAAACACTTAAGAAGTTGCTTCCTCAAAACTAACATTATCTTACTTCTCTTACATAATAACCATTTCTTTCTATAGCTTCTTCAGCCAGTAGTGTTTTGGTTTTTTATTTAATTTTAATTTTTTTAATCATTTATTAACACTTTATCTACTAATTTATGATTATTTGTTAATTTTTTCTTCTGTTTTGTAGATATTCACTGTCATGTTTTTATCTTCTTTGCTGTTATAATGTTCATATTCATTCCATCTTATGTTTTCTAACTCTAGAATATCTGAAAATATTTTATGTTTCATCTCCTAAGAACAGCATGTCATCTGTGAATCTTAATTTAATTTCCTTCCACCATTTTTCGACCCTTCATCTTTTTGTTGAGCATCTTTGATCATATCTTCAACATACTCATTAAACAAGCTGGGAGATAAGATAAAAAGGTACACTCACCTTATTTCTCTTCTATGGCCAAATCTCTCAGGTTTTGCTTTCCTTATTTTCATGGTCGTACTTCTTTCTTTCCAATCTACTTTTTGACTTTTTAATTTTTCCATTAGTTAATCCCATTTCACTTATTGAATACATTTTAAATAGACACATTTTGCTTTATCTCTTCCTATACCTCTCATCAGTGATAACTTTTGATAGCCTAGTTGCATTTTTGTTATTCTTCTCTTTCTAAATCCATATTGTTCTTTTGTAACCATTTTCCCCATTATTAAAATTAGTACTAACATTAATTCTCTTTTGATCTTGACATTTTACTGTACCATTTTTGGGGGATTGGGATCATGGTTGTTTTCTGAAAATCTTGTAGCCACATCCCAATATTTTAAGGAAAGTACCAGAAGTAGGCTACTTACTTATTAATTATTATTATAGTTTAAAAGTTAGGATTTACTGCACATCTTCCTCTAGTAAAAAATTCTGATAACGAAGTTGTAATACCTTCTTGGCATTGGTTATTTATTGTTATGTAGTATAAAAATTTACGCTTGAAAAACAGTTTTAAAAATTCCAAAAATCAGTATTTTCTATTTTTTTCTGCTTCCCCTGCTTCCAAAATCATCTATCCAGAAGATTTTTTGATTTTTCTATATTTACTATGTTAAATGGAAGACCAAAAAAAATCCATTAAAAAATGTACAACCAAAAAAAAAAGTTACGTAAACTTTCTTTTTGGAGGTGGGATGTGAATTATAATGAAATTCTATTGTAATCTTATTACTAAAAGTTTATTATTTAAACTTTTAATAATATTAAAAGTGTATTATTTAAAAAACTATTAAGAGTATAGATAAACCCAAAAAAGTTTAGAAAAATTCAAAAATCATTATTTTTAAACTCTGATCTACTCCCGCACTCCCAATATTGTCCCCATTGTATTTTTTTGAGTCACTTACATGACTACTATCCCTATAAAAACATTAAAAAATATAGGTTAAAAAATATGCAATAAATTAAAAGATTTTTCAATTTTTGGGGAAGGGGTAATTTCTATGCAAATTTTTAAAAAAATGGTAAGATAAGCTTGCACACATGTACTGAGCTTAATATTAAGTGGAGTTATTTTTGAAAAAATTGACCCCAAAATTGTTTGTACATGCACAGATACATATTTACATGTAAATATTACTCCCACATTTGTTTTTGGGGTCCCTGGATCATGAATGTTTAGAAATGCAACAAAACCATATCCTATTTTTTTGACTGATTACTATTCTTTCCATCTTGCGGCATAGCTCGAGAGCTATGATGCCAGGAAAGTAAAAATTCTTACAGTGTATTTGCAGATTTTCTGAACTTATTATACAGTCAATTTCATAAGGTATCTTGCAGACTAAAACTGAAAGTTGATTATTATTAAAGACTGTTTTTATTTTAATAACAATTATTTATGTTTCAGGAATATACATTATTTGGTTTATGCACTATGACAAAAGTTGTAATTTAGTTATTATTTGCTGATTTAATTACTAACATTGTTCAAAATGAATCCTATGACGTAAGTATAACATTTTTTGGTTTACTTGTTTATTTATACGTATTGGTTCAGTTAATTTCCTTACAGTTTGGAGAAAGTGAAGGATAATAAATTGTTTTCTACAGAAGGGTAAATTAATCTTTGCTATAGATCATTTCCCAATTATTTTTTGTGGCTGTTACAAATGTAAATTTTATATAAGTGGGACTAGTCAGTATGCTTTCCTTTAAAGTAGTGATGCTCATTGTTCAGACTGTCCCTGTGGTGAACAGAATGAAGATGTCATTGTAGGCATTTATATCTTAATTTAGATGTTCAAGGCATTCTAATTTACAATTGTTTATTTAACTTTAAGTGAAGAAGGCAATGTAAAATCATATCATTTTTAACTTTTTTTAAACAAGTGTTTAAAAAACACTTGTTTTACTATGCTTGTTATTCTTGCAAATGGATATACTATGTCAGTTTCCTACTATATTATATCAGTTTCCTACGGCTATTATGATTTCAATGTAGTTCACATACAGTTTAGCTCTATTGTATCTGGTTATCTACATGAGCAGTTTAATAAGCAAGATGAATGAAAATGAAAACAATTATTCAGGTTGCATTTTATACACTTTTTAATATAACCTCCTTTTAGCTCGGCCCATTCTGCCCAGTAATGTGATGGCTGTTACTGAGCAATTTTCATACAAGGATTTGAAATCCCATTCCTCAAAGTGTCATTCAGAGTATTGAACACTTACTAGTTGTCAGAAAATTCCTTTTCTCTGAGCGATTTCATTAGATTCAAGAGTAAATGTAAAAATCAAGGGAGCCAATTCTAGCAAGTAGAGTAATGTGGTAGTAGTTGAATCTCAATTCAGTGCAACTTCTGAGTTATGAATTTGGAAATTGTTTTGAGAAACAGCACTTGTTTGAGCAGTTGTCACAACTGTTGATCCAGATTACAACTGTCAGCTTGACAGTTAAAATCTGGTTTTTTGTGATTTCATCGCCTTAGCAGTACTGATCTCCCTGTAGTCTGCAGCCATCCTTTGATTAACAAGTGGGATGTTAAATAGGTTTTATCTTCCAAAAACTGTATTGTTTTAAGGTAGATCTGAAGTGATCCAAGGACCCGTTGTGCAAGATCCAATTTCTGATTTTCCACAATTCTGGTCGTTTTCATTGCACTTCTCTCAGGTAGTTTAAAAGAATGCAATTAAAGCCAGAATTCATGTAACCCTGGTAACAGCAAGATCTCTGTGAACAATGTATATTGTTCTTAATGTTAAAAAACACAATGAATGTGTGTTGCACATCAAAATCTTTCAATGCAGGACCTTCTAAAGCAATGACTGCTGCTTTGTCTTAAGATTATAGTCATACATTCAACTTTCTTTTACCAGTGAATCTGTTGATAAAAGCTAGATTGCAATTAGCTACTTTTTTTGAAGCATACACCACCCATTGCATTGCTGTTTTTTACCTTTTGACAAGAGCTAAGGCACTCACAGAAGCCAAGTGCATTTTCAAGTTTATGAGCAGAGACCATTCTAAGTTTAAAGTGCAACCTTTTTGCTTACTGTAATATTAAGAAGTGTCAATCATTTGAGATATATGGACATTTGTTATTGTATTAACATAACTGGGTGACTAATAATCAGTCAAATGGATGAGCCCCTTTCTCCCTAAATTTAATTTTCTGCACAGGACAGGTTATTAAAAAATGAGTATAATATAAGCTACATTTATGATAACAATTTTTTAATGGGCATGTTTATTAAATATTAACATGTAATATTTATTAATAATGTAACCTTTTTTTCTTTTATTTGTTAGACTAGTTTGTTGAGTTTCTCCATTTTTCTATTTTGTGTCAATTTCTCAGTCTCAACATAAATTGTTGCATATCCCCAAATTTCTCTCTCATTTCTTGCAGTTTTTGTATTTACAATTTATGCTTTACATATTTACCTTCTTCAACTGGCATAATCTAGTTCTTAAATTTATAGTATAGTCAGTATAAATTTTTTTTGTAAGGTTGTATCATATAATTTTCTCTTTTCCTTAAAATTTCTTCATGTTTTGCTCTATTAATCTTCTTAATTTTTAACACTGCATTGCAAAGGTCTCGTTCATTTGTTTTTCTTGCGTCTTTATTGTCTGTTATTTGCTACCGCAAAGGACTGCACACTACACATATTTTTGAAAGTGTCTAATATGTAAAACGATGTTTGATATCAGCAGATTTCTTTTGTGCATATCAACTGTCCCAGCTTTTATTTAAGTCTCTATGTAGATCCCGCTATAGCAACATTATCAAGATTTTTGGATAGCAGTTAAAAATTGAGTTCTTACCAACACATAGCTTTATTATTACTGATGAATTTGATTTCTGTCAAGGACCTGGCATTCTTTCATCTACAATATTATTTCAATCATTTAATCATTTTGTAGAAATACATCTGTAAACCAATATCTTAGGTTGTACTAAAAGTATCATCAGTTTGGCGCAATAATATCTTATTTAATGAATTTTTTTTCTAAATTAAATTATAATATTTATATTGTTGTACGCTATATAAAAACCCAGTTACATGACCTTTTGTGATCGTGAAACCGCTCGCATGTTTTCTAGGACATATGTTTTTTGTTTCTAGTATAGGCCGATTTATTGATATTAAATGTCAAGCAAGTTGTGTAGTTGCCTGTCTCTCTATTATTCTAATTAACATTTCAGCTTAGCGACTGAAATTTCTCCACTTACAGTTTTATCTAGATTGTAATTTTGCATCAAGTAATATTCTAAATTGATCAGATATCTTTTTTGTAGATACAAAACTGTAATTTTATGATGCTGTTGCTTTAATTTATTAAATATTGGCAATCCCTTTGTAGATATATTGCAATTATGTTACTAGAAACATATACATGCTTATAATTAGTACTGCTTTATATAAGGATCTTATATAATTAGATTTAGTCTATTTTGACTGAATCTGATTAGACTAATTTCCCACTTATCTACTGTGGTATTATATGTAAATTAACCTTAATTTTATCAAAAGACAATAACCAAATCATTATGCTTTATTTTTGCTTTTCAGCCTTTAAACTTTAATTCCACACACATTAGTGTTTGGAGGGAGATATTGCTTCTAATAATTGTTTAAACAATTTATGACATACTGTATGAAAAATGCTGCTGTAAAGTATGAAGCATTCTCTGGTTGAAACTGCTGATATTCTAATAATTAAGATATTTGGATAAAATGTATGCCTCATTTCTCCCATGAAGTTAAATAAATACAGCACTGAAATAAATGTTTAGATCTTGCAGTTTCTAAGTTTAAGCAAATGTATCAGTTAAGATAAACGTACAAATTCACATTCTGCTTTATATAAAAAAATGTGATCTTATATATTTTTTCTTTAATGTAATAACTGTAAATTAAAACTAATAAATTTTATTTACATGTTTGTTATTTTTTTAGAAATGTGAAAAACATAAAAAAACTCAGTGAACAAGAACTTACTTTAGGATTGAAGACATCTTGGCATGACCAGTATAAAAATAGTGCTTGGATATTTATTGGCGGTTTACCGTATGATTTGACTGAAGGAGATGTACTTTGCATATTTTCACAGTAAGTTAAAGTTTTTTTATCCTTTATAAACTGATATAATAATATTCAGATGTCAATGATAAATAAAAATTAAAATTAATTGAAAAGTTTTTTTTAAATGTAATAATATAATGATCAAGTTTATATAATAAAAAAAAGAAAAGTATGGCATTCTGTTTAGATGTTTTATATATTTTTATGTATAATATAAATTCCAAAAGTTTTATACCTTCATGTAAAGTTTATATTTTTTACGTGGATTTTTTTATATGTTGTAGTATAGGTGCCTTAGTGTATTCCTGTTGCATAAATAAGTATTTGATTGATTGAGGCTTGAAGCTTTGTAAAATAATTGTGCAATGTTAAGTTGTGAATTATTAGTGTACAAAGTTGCTGTTTAGTTTATAATTAATTTTACTTACTCACATTGTGTTTCTAACTAATTACATAGGACTTTCACTTGTGAATTAGATTGACTAGATGAACTACATTTTGGGAACTAATGAATTCACACAATGTTCAAGTATTGTTTCATGATTTAAACTAACCTGCATCTTCATAAAGACTAAATCTGGCTAGTACATCCCACATGTCTGTCTTGGCAATATATGTAAAATAGCCTTAACGTTTTCAAAAGACAGTAATAAAATTATTGTGTTCTATTTTTCAACCTTTAAACTTTTACTTAATTCCATACACATCTGAGTTTGGAGGGACTACTATTAAAAATTTTTTAAATAATACATCACACTCTTACAATTTAGATTACAGTGCATAATCTTTCATTACTCTAACCTTTTCAAAAATACCCTTACCTCATGTAAAAAATACTCCTTTTATAATTATTGTTGCTTAATTATACAAATATGCAACTCTGTAATTATAAATGAACATGCTTCTGTAAACATTTTCTAGGTCATTTTTTTTTAATTATATAATGAATTTAACTATATTTCAAGTGTACAATTTACATGTTATTGAAAGCTATGAGGGCTTTTTTTTTAAGTAAGGTCTGATTGACTGCAGCTATGTAAATTTTACTTGGTTGTCGAAACATGCATGCGCCCCGGCTCCTGGCATGGTTTGCACAAATGTAGACACCATTTGCAGTGATAGTGTCACTGTGTATGGTTTATATTGTGAAGTTGAAATGTTTCATATAATTGAGCGGCGGCCCACTGATTGTGAAATTGGGTATGATTCAATTTTGTAGTCTTCACAAATTTTTGTGAAGACTAGCGATTTATGATTTCCACTTTGTCACTGATATTCCCACAAGTTTCATGGTAAGTACTATACAGAATTGTTTCCAAAATCTTGCTGTTCAAAAAACTGTGCTTGTGGTGGGTTCCCAGGCTGCTTGCTGAAGAACACCAGAAAAGGAGAATGGCTAGTGCTAAAACATTTTTGACCTGATATAGTAGGGAAAGGAAATAAACTTTTGGACCACATTGTCACAGGGGACAAAACATGAGTTTCACATATCTCGAGCATCAAAGCAGTAGTACCAAACAGATAATGTCAACACACAAAATTATGACTACTGTGGTATGGGATAAACATAGTGTCCTGTTAGTCAATTTTATACCCAAAGGGATGACAATAAACTCAGCTACGTATTGTGAGAACTTGACGAAGCTTTGGTGTGCCATACAGTATAAGCACCGTAGCCTACTGTCATCTGGAGTTTTGTTGCTGCATGACCTCATTCTGTTGCTCAAACTCTAGAGTTAGAAAACAAAGAATTAAAGAACAAAAAATATAAATCCTAATTGTCTCAAAGTAGAAAAAGAAATAATTTTCCTTAAAACATTCTCTACACAAGCAGCAACAGTTGTTTGGATGGGAACAAATGAACCATTCACTGTGCAGGTGGGACCTTGTGTCATGCAAATACCACCATTTCTGCTATCTGAAGGTGTTTCTCAGCAGTCAGTGGTTTGACACTAATGAAGAAGTGAAAACAACAATTGAAAACTGGTTGTCTTCATAGGCGACTGATTTCTATGAATGACCATAAACAATTTAATAAAAAACTATGATAAATGTTTAAACAAACAAGGTAACTATGTAGAAAAGTAGCATAAAATGTAGAGTGAAATAAAAAAAGGTTTTTGACAATATGTTTACTAGTTACATATGTATTAAAAAATGAACCTTACCTAAAAAAAAGCCCTTTATATTATTATTTATATCTTCCTTCATCTTTTCAAAATATAAGTTCCGTAATATACTTTACTTTTTTAATTACTAGTTTTAGTTTAATGATTTTATAAATGCTATATGTATATATTTTATTCAGAAAAATGTATTTAAGGAAGTTTTATTACAGTTAGTTTTAAAAGTAAATTTTTGGTGTTCTAATTTTGCTACAAATTAATTTAGCTTTTATCAGACACAGGAACCTGGAAGAAAGTTAGTTGTTTCATATTTTTAAGTTTTAAATAATAATAATTGTTAATTTTATTTCTAGAAATGAATCTTGTAGAGGTTTTATTCTACTTCATAGCCATAATAATAATATAAATAAAAACCAATTTCCCTCATGATAAATCCATGATAACTGTAAGTGGCTAGTTAAAAAAAAGTGTGTAAAATAAGTATAATAGTTTCTTCTGTTAATTTGTTTCCAGGTATGGTGAAATAGTTAATATTAACTTGGTTAGAGATAAAAGTACCGGAAAACAGAAAGGTTTTTGTTTCATTTGTTATGAAGATCAACGCAGTACTATTTTAGCCGTTGATAACTTAAATGGAATAAAGGTGATGTATTATACAACTATTTTGTAGTAGGTAAATAAAAATGTTAATCAGATTTTTCCGTAATGAAGTTCTCACAGAATTACTCATAATCTTTATCCAGGGAATCAGTCAATAAAATAAAAGATATCATGTGAATGCAACAACTAATTTTCATTAATTTAATATGAATGTTCCCTTTAATATTTGGTATGTGTTCATTATTTATATTTTATGCATTAAATATTTGCTTTCAGAGCGGCATGGAATTTTCTTAGTTTAGGAAAAAATGCTCAAAAAATGTCTGTTCCATGCTATGTCTTAAAAAAACTGGCTCTAAAATATTTCACTGGGTGATTAAGTAATAATTGTTATCACTTAGAGATTCAATGTCACCTTTGAAACAGTTTCAAAGAGGTATGCTATACTTATATTAAATATGGTATACTTATTAATATTGTATATTGATATACTGTACTTATTAAATAATAAATTCTTATTTAGAATTTCCAGAGAATTAAATAACTTTTCTGCTACAATTCCTGTTTTGCATTGGGCAGAGTGCTTTGACTTCTTTTTTTTGTCGCTAATTCCTATGCTATTTGAGCTACATACATGGTAATGTCTTTATTTTCTGTCAATAGTAATTGAGCTGAATGCTACCACAATCTTGTGTGCTGTGTTTCAGTTTATAATTTTTAGATCTCACCGGATTTAAATGTTTTAAATCCACTGGCTGATAACTGCATATCATCCTTTATTGCCAATTACATCTTTACCAATTCTACAAATAATATTGTAGATTGGTGATATGTAATGGCCTTTTGATATTGTACAAGCGGAACTATTTAGTATTTTTCAATTTCCAGATCATATTTATTACCTGTAAGGGAGTCCTTAGTCAAAATTAAAAAAAAAATATCAAAAAGTTTGTTAAAACTGTATTTGCTTTGATTTTTATTTCCTGAAATTCTTTTACTAAAATCCACCTCTATATATCACAAAGAAGTCTCTGCAAATTAGGGAGGTTAGTCAAAAGAGTTCTGCTTAAAATTGTAGAAAAGACATATATGAAATTTGTGTACATTTTTTCTTTAATTTCTATTGTTTGAATTTTTGTAGAAATGATTCCTGAATATGTAAATTAAAATGTTTTACTAAGAGGAAGAAAGTGTGTCCTGGACAAGCAAATGCTAGAAATCCTTTTTCTTATAAAGAGGAGGTGATCTTTTAGTAAATAAGCTCAGTATATAAATAGCAGTCATTATTAAGACTTCAATCATGTAAATTCTCTTGAATAATTAAAATACTAGTTATGTCATTCTTCAAGTTTCATTAAAACTGGTGTTGTTGATTCGCATTCTCATACAAACAGTAAAACACATAGTGGAAAAAATTGAAATGAACAAAGCCATTGAGGCAAAAACCTTTTAGTTTTCTGAAGTTTTGAATGAAACTAAAAGATTACTTAAATGCATCTTAACAATTATTTATGGCTGTAACTTTATTTATACAGTACATAGGTAGTGCTCATTTTGAAAAATTACATTACTAATATCTAAAAGTTGTGGTATATAAAAATTTTCCATTAAATATTCCATTAAATATTTTGAGAATAGCTTATCTGATTTTTATAAATATTAGCTAAGGAAAATAATTTTAGAACTCTTTTATGAAAAAGGATTCCTAAAAATTGGGAAGAGCTCGAAAAACACATAATACAGAGAGTAGAAGATTCTTCTTAAAAAGGAATAAAAAAAATCATGGTAGAATAATGATTGTAATGAACTAGTCTTCAAAAAACAAAAAGCCTGGAACATCTGGAATGCAACTTAAAATGATAAGAACAGAAAAGCCGTAAAATAGGGTAACATCTAAAGGTCTTAAAAGGGTGAGACTGCAATGTCTTAAAGACTAACTTACTTCAATAGAATCAGACTTTGAAAAGATCAATACGAGGGACTTTTACAAAACATTCAAAACTAGCTTAACAAAATATACACCACCAGGTGTACATTTTCAAGATCCAGAAACACTCAAAACTGCATATAATAACATGGAGAATTGCAGAATACTTTGTGG
Source organism: Lycorma delicatula (assembly GCF_047948215.1). Taxonomy (NCBI): domain Eukaryota; kingdom Metazoa; phylum Arthropoda; class Insecta; order Hemiptera; family Fulgoridae; genus Lycorma; species Lycorma delicatula. The sequence continues at coordinate 178,930,138 of NC_134455.1, forward strand.
AATATTTTTAAAAAATTACACAACTGCAACCCCCCATAAGGAAACTTTAATTTTGAAAACACTATTCCAAGTCAAACAGATTCAAAGCCAACAACTTTTGAAGAAATTAAATCATAAAGCAACTTAAAACAACAAAGCATCTAGAGAAGACATATAATTGCAGAGCTATGAAAACACTAGTGAGAATGTGATAAAGTTTCTGTCAAGAATAAGCCGAGAAATTTGGGAAACAAGCATTCTACCATCAGTATGGATATTTATGTTAATACATCCACTGTACAAGACGGAAGCAAAACTGATCCTAGTAACCATAGAGAAATATCCCTCTTATCAGTGACATATAAGTTTCTGTGTAAGGCATTCTTAAACAAAGCTGAAGCAGTGCTTGACTCACAACTAGGAAAGTATGAGGAAGGGTTTAGGAAAGGTAGGTCCTGTACAGGTCAAATCATAAACTTAAAAACATCTTAGAATATAAAAATATCAGGAGCTTGAAATACATGGTGAATTTGAAGATTTTAAAAAGGCATTTATTCAGTTGACAGAAATGTGCTCATCAGCATTTTAAAAGAATTGGGACTTGACAATAAAACAACTGAAATATTTAAAGCAACCTTAACAAACAAAACACCTAAGGTAAAATTTTTTTAGGGAACTCTTGGAAAATTTTAAAATAACAACAGGTGTAAGACAAGGGGGTGGTTTATTCCCCTCCTTTTCTATTGTGCATTATCCAAGGTGGTTAGAAAATAGAGAAAAGTCATAAATACTAAGGGCATATAACTTGGAAGGAACTCAAATAAGATCATGGTAGATTAACCTAGCTTTCTCAAATGGTATGGCATTAATTACAAACTCATTTAAAAATGTAGAAGAACAAATAACAGAATTACAAAACAAGTCAAAGTAGGATTACAAAAATCCTTTGGAAAAACACAGTTCATGACAAACATCAGTGATACACTGCAGTACCTTAAGATTAATAATAAAACCATATCTGAAATAGATTACTTTAAATATTTTGGAGAATGAATATTAAACACCACAAAAGAGAAAATAGCGATACAAATTATAATACAAAAAATGGAAAGAACATTTCACATTACAAGGGCCACAAATAAGACTTTATTATGGAACACAAAACTAAGACATTAGCAAATAGTGGTAGACCTGAAATACTTTATGGAGCAGAAACACTTAACACGTTCGCTGTGGTACAGCGCATATATGTGCTGTAATAAGGAGTTTCTGTGTGCTTGTCGTCGTCTGCATAATTCCAGGACAGTGCAGAACGGTAAGTTATTTAACTTTACTCTTGTGTCATACGGGCTTCATTGTTGCCATACTGTACTTGACGACTGTGCATTACAGCAAATAATGTGCCATATGTAATGAATATTTATTTCTCTTTATAACTAAAAATATTTTTTTAATGATTTTATAGTCCACAATATCTCTTGGAAAACATGTGAACTAACTCTAGTTGAAACGGTTCTTTTATACATATTCTTATTTAGTATCTATTCGTAATTGTTCTATTGTTCCAAGGCAGCATTATTTCTTATATTAAAATATGACATTTTTCTATAAAAAATTAATTAATTTATAGTATTAATTTAATAAAGATGAAAAATAAAATTAAGCATTTCAGACTATATAAATGGTAAAATAGCATTTGATATTTATGAATTTAAAATGGTCAATATACTAAAATATAAAACCTTATAGAACATAATGAAAGTTATATTAATATTAAAATATAAATTAAAATACCTTAAGAATGATTTAGTTAAAAGAACTTATAATAAATCTTAAAGACTTAACTATAATAAATAAATGCTACAAATAAAAAATACCCTTACTTATTATTACAAAATATACTTTGAAATGCTATTCTAGGAATTAATGCTATTGCATTAAATTATGTCAATCGATTAAAATTAACACAAAATAAAATAATCAAAAATCTAAATTCAAAAATATTATATAAAAAATTGACATTTTTTCATGAATATTTTAAAAACATTTTAAACATAAACCTGCATGTCCATCCCATTCTTCACAGAATGTATTCACCCTCTTAACTTTTTTATCAGCCTCCCTACCACACATTGCTTCCATAAGTATTTTATAGGAGCTGTTGCATTTTCTCTTTGGTTTTTGTTGATTTCATTTTTTAGATTATGGATTCATTTAGGAGTTCTTGGTCTCCCTGGTTCAACAGCTGGTTCTTCTGTGATCAAATTTCTTACTATCATCTCTTTAAATTTAATCATTGTAATTTTTTTTCGCTTTTGCGTTATATGTTAGCCATGAATTAACCGTGGCAGATCCAAATATCATTTCTAATGCCATTTTTTGTACCACTTAAGGCCTTTCCTTAACACTGTATAATAACTTGTCAACATCTTTTTTAGCACTGTTATAATCTATTATACACTGTGGTTTTGTGACATTTATACCACGTACCACTTTCTAGTACAGATTAGGCTGGCATCATGATTTTCTTCATAGTAAACATGAGTACTGGTCTCTTGCCTGTCCATTTCATGACTTTTACAATCTTTCAAGGCACCAATTATTTCCACTTTTTTCAATTTTCCTGTAACAATATCTTTTGGCAATATTTTCTATTGGTTCTTACATACCGCAATTTTTTTTTTTGTTGCAATAGCAAATAATTTGCAACTACAATACTGTTATAAAAATTTTCCGAAAATATGGTTCTACTGCACCTGTTAAACCTTCTATCAGGCCCTTAACGATTAGCAAAGCGTGACTTCAACCTGGAAGTGCATCACTTTTTCCCATATATATTTTAAAATTAAATGCAAAACCATCTACTGTACAAATTTTACATAATTTAACTCCATCTTTATGCCGTTTGTTTTTAATGTATTGACAGAAAGAGTCTTCCTCGCCAGAGTACCATAGACTCATCAATAACAACATTTTCCTGTGGCTCAAGGCATTTTTAAAAGTTATTTGATAATACAGGTGATTCAAAGAAACGGGAAATTAATTAATGTTAATGAAAAATTTTTTTAGAAAATGAATTTTATTTCATTAATTGTACAAATGTTGCCATTTTAGGATACATACATTTTAGCTTATTTTTTTAAAGATGACATCTTGCAGGTGACCTCTTCTACGTAAACACTCACGAAGTCTCTTCGTTAAATTGTTCATGGTTTGACGTAACATCTCAACTGGAATTTCCGCAATTGCTTCTCGGATCTTTGCCTTCAGTTCTTCCATTGTAGCAGGTCTACTGTGGAACACTTTGCTTTTAAGGTGACCCCACAAAAAGTAATCGCAAGCTGAGAGATCAGGCGATCTGGGAGGCCATCTAATGTCACCATTTCGTGAAATGACATGTTGTCCAAACAATCAGCGTACAGCTGCCATCGATATTAGTGCAGTATGTGATGTTGCTCTGTCTTGATGAAACCAGGCTGTGTTAAGAATCGGTGGAAATCTCTTTTGTTGTTCAACAACAAAGGTTTCAAACATGGCTATGTAACGAACCGACGTCACTCTAATCGCAAGACCGTTGTCATCCTCAAAAAAATAAGGGCCTATAACACCGCAAAATGACATAGCACACCACATGGTCACTTTCTGGCTGTGCAACGGACGCTGGTGTAGCTGCATAGGATTTTCTTGTACCTAGTATCTGAAATTTTGCTTGTTAACAAATCCACTGAGGTGGAAATGTGCTTCGTCTGACGTCCACAGTTCGTGAACAAACTCTTCATTATCATTTATCCTCTGAAGCATTACATTACAGAATCGTGCTCGCATCGCATTGTGAACTGCATCGTTCGGTTTCAGTTCCGGGACGATCTGCAACTTGTGTGGATAGTATTGCAAGTCCTTCACTAACATTTTTCGAACACTTGAACTATGCAATTGTAAAGATGCTGAGAGACGATGGATTGACCGATGTGGACTTTGTGTGACAGCATCTTGTAAAGCTTGAACATTCTGTGGTGTACGGACGGTTCACTCACGGCCTGGAGGTTTCTTTTTCATTGCCAAACCAGTTTCCTCAAAGTTAGATATCCATATTTTAATTGCACGTGTTGATGGAACACGGTTGTGCCGTCCCAGATTAAAATGACGGCAAAATTCTCTATGCGCTCCCTCCACACTGTCATTGTTTTTGTAAAACGCTTTGATAGCAAATGCACGTTGCGCACCACTCAAAGAATCCATGACAACTAAATGGCAGGTTAGGTTAGAGAGGCTGGCGCCACTTATCAAGTGGTACCAATCGCCCATGGCTATCAACACAACTTTCAAAATTTCCCGTTTCATTGAATCACTCTGTATGTTCATTAGTGGATGTGTTTTATGTAATTTACCATTATCTTGCTCATCATCACCAAAATGCCAGCGGCGAAGAAGAATAAGAAATCTGTCACATAACAAGGTTTGCTATAAAATCATTATGGTAAATGGAGGATTTTGATCAATATAGCTGCAGGTTTAGCAGTCTATTAAGCCTAATTGTTATTAGAACAGCAAAAAATCTTTTTAATTCATTAACATCTGTGTCTGTCCATTGTTTAATCCTGCTGTCATTTCCCCGCTTTTCCCTTTAAAGCTGCGGTGTATTTATTAGTTTCTCTCACCATCAAATGTAACAGATTTTCGGTAATTAAAAGATTGAAAAAATTAGCGGGTTCTTCACCAACAATGTAATCTGACACAATTGGATCAGATGAACAATTGCAAGTAAATGGCAATTGTGTTATGGAAATTTCTTCCCATTGATTTAGTTCACTTGGAGGTGAAATATGGGCTGCATTACTTGATGATATATCATAAACTGACCTACCTCTATATTTTCAGTTGAAGTTAGTTACTTTGCTTGTATTTGCCACATCATCCTCTTCACTATATTCCCCTAGAAAACTATTGTCTGATGGTAGGCCATTTTCAGCATAGTCACTTTCACTAGATTCGGATTCTAACTCGCTTTCACTATCTGATTGGCATGTTGCTAATGCAATTTCAACTAGCTTTTGATCATGTTCACCCATTTTACTATTAAAAGCTACTTACACAGTATAGCTGCTAAATACTGAATGAATTATAATTAGCAAAACTTTTCTGCTTTTTTAAAAAAACTTTTTTCACAGTAACATCATCATGAAATAATATTATGTTGAAAAAAGTAATTAAGTCAAAAATAAAATATTTTATATGAAGTGATCCAGACTCAGTTATCTGGAAATAAATTTTATATTTTGTCCAGTGTTTATGTTACAAAATATACATTTGAATGGATGTTTTTAAAGAAAAATATTTCGATATATATTTCATTTAGGAATGATAACAAATCAAAACAGTGAGAAATGAATTAGGTGATTAGGTGAAATTAACCTAATTTATAAATAAAAGCCAGCATTTATAAGATTAAGTAATATTATAAATGTTTTATTGAACAACTTGTGATAAAAATATATGAAAAGGAAATAAAATTGTTAGAAAGAGATTAAAAAACAATTTGATTTGCAGTATGGCACAATTGTATACTGAATGAAAATCCAAGGTCAAACAATTCATCATATAGAGTAAATCTGTATAAAAACTACATGCACAGTACAAAACCTCAAGATAGGTCAATATGCCATAACGTGTAGTAGGTAATTACTATATGGCATCATAGTTGCTCGTACAGCAAGATGGTTAAATTCCTATTTTATACACTGCGCAAATATGTTAAACTATCCAAAATTGGAAATCCTGGAAAATTAGAAAGGATCGAAAGGAGAATTCTGAGAAAAATACCTAGGACCTAAACGTAGCGATGAATTGGAATCCAAAGTACTACCTAAAAGAGGACTGTAATTAAAAGTTGAAAAACTGACAGATTTTATGAGGAAAAGAAGATTACAATTATATGGACACATACATAGGATGGATGATAACAACAGATTAACTAAACAGATCTTTGACTTGCCAAGAAGCTACAAATCCAAGTCCGCATGGTTTCGGGAAGTAGAAAGAGATATGGAAAACCTTAGAATTAACTCAGAGTAAATGACAGGTCACTTTTTAGATAGGTAATTCAGAAAGCAGGTTTTCAGGAAAGGAAAATCAACCAGTGGAAGGAAGCGGACACAAAAGAGAAGGAACAACGCTCTTGAAGGTGAAAGAAGTGTGGGTGGGCACAAAGGAAGTATAACCAAAGTTGATTAATCGTACCTTTTAAAAGGGGGTATTTGAAAAAAAACACATTTTGAGTTGCAAGTTATTATATAAAAAATGACGCTGTAAAATACAATATATCTTTTGTTTAAGCTGTGGTAATCACTCAATAATAGTTTTCTAAATAAATTTTACATAAAACCAGACATAAGCCTGTTAATGAAAACATTAGCTAAGAATTATTTAGATAGGCCAAGTCAGTTGAGTTTTAATTGTATTGGTACATACAAACTACCATCTATATAAAGGTTCTGATTTACATATATAGTTCCCTCAAAAATATTAAATATTAACTTTTTTCCACAGAGTTTCACAGAGATTGTATTTGATCTAAATAATAAAACAAACTTAAAAATTCATAAAAAATAAAATAAATAATACTTTTTCTAATTTTCTCTAAATTCAACTTCAAATTGGAGTCAGATTAAAAGATAGCACTACTACTTAGTAAATCCTTTATTTGCCACAAACTATGAGAAGTTACAATTTTTAAAAGAATAACTTTTTTTTTTAAATTTCTGATTTTTTTCTTTTTTTTAATTTTTGTTTTATAATTATTTAAAATATGACATGCTTTCACAGAATTATAACAGAGAAGAAAGAAAGCTGTTTGAAAGAACCAAAAAAGGAAAGAATCTGCATCTTGACAAAATAAAAAAGAGAATGTAGAAAAATGATGTAGTAATACTGCTACTATCTGAGAACTATGGCTTTTTGGAATGCAGGAACATAAAACTTGTTCCTGTATATCCATGTTACATAATAAACAACATATTGTATTTCTTATTGAAAACTGTAGGTTGGGAAAATTTCAACTGAAATTCATCTCAAAGATTTATACATGACAGAAATATGGACAATAAATACATATGCTTATGTACTAAATGATAGCTGACGTTACACAGATTGGATACTGAAACAAAACTAGTGACAAATTATTTCAACTGTTAATGAAGCGATGCAATTAGAAAAATAGTGTGATATAAAATTTGCCCTTCATTAATTTATACTACCTGATTGTTAGGGTTGCATGTTTTTTGGAGGGTATTATTAATATTAAACAAATTCTATTTATTAATATTTAACCTTAAATTCACTTTTATCAGTCATGCTTTTTAAAGGATGTCTGCAGTTTTAGGTGTTTTTATCAAACATCCTGTTAGAAGAAAGTTTGCAATATTAGGGTTAAAAGTGTTTTTGTATTGTTCACAATTGTTTGTTCTTTATGTTTTCAGTTGTTGGGTCGAACAATCAGGGTTGATCATGTGGCTGATTATAAAGCTCCAAAAGAAACAAAGATTTTAGATGAAGATATGGCTAAGCTTCGTAAGGAAGGTTGTGCTCCATCTGTTCAAACTAATATTAATATTCACAAAATAAAGTCTGGTGAGTAATTAAAAAATCTGTTTTTCACTATTATAGGTTTTAAATTTATGAGTGTGTTAGTATAAAAATTAAACAAACTTTTACTCCATATTTTTGTTAGAAGATTTTATTATAAGTTTACTTTTATCCCTCTTTTGGGTGTTTAATACATTTCTCTCTGAATTATTTGATTTTTATATTGTGATAAATTTTCTGTTTCATACTTAAATTTATGAACTGGATCTAAAGTTCTCTAGATCTTTGTGTGGGTAATTATCTGATTTTTTTTAATCCTCTATGGAATTGTTAATCATAGTTTTTGTTTACTTTTCCTAAAAACCCCTTCTGAAATAGCTAAGCCAAATTTCAATTTCCCTGAAGAATTCTGGATCTGGAGAATATTTGGGAGGTAGAAGAATTAGTGATGACTGGGACTGTCCCATTTATACATATGGTCATTTATGCAGGTTTTAAACATTTTTATTTACCTTTTAATAGGTGTATTTACATTAATTTTCTCAGAACTAAATTCTGTACAAGTTTTGTTACTAAATGTCCCGCATTTATTAGTCATTTAACAAAGCTATTGTAATATAAACCTAAAAAAAAGTTATTTTTGGACACCAAATTTTGTGTTTAACGTGAGGTATCTTAAAAGCTGCTGGAATTACAGTTCTGGAACATGTCTTATCTTATTTTCCAGCTCAAATTACATATGAAACCACCAACTTTACTCCTTAATTTGGATCCCAAAAGTTACAGTAGGGCTTCTTTTTATTAGAAAAATTGAAATCTGGGTGAAATCTTTGGCTAGCCTTAACCCGAAAACAAAGCGTTTCCAGATCTATGTTTATATGAACTTTTTTCATTATTTTCACCAGTAGAACATGTCCTGAAAGTTTCTCTCTGATACATTCTGTATAAATGATCTTGTTAAATATTTTATTATAAATACCACTTCTTTATTTTATAATATTTAGTTCTTAGATATTGAAAGTAACTTCATGTCTTTATATCATCACCATGTAAGGACTAAGTTGCAATAAGCAGTAACTAAGCAGTCTAGTAGCACTAAGTTGAATAATTTTTCCAGGGATACAACCTTTTTAGTCAAAAACCTGCCAAAGTTATTTGATAAAAATTTTAATAATTATTACTCTTTAAAAAACATTTATTAAAATAAAATTTTTCTCAGAAACATATATTCGCCCTAACAATACATTCGCCCTGGTAAATTACAATAAAATTTGTAAAATCAGCATTCCTTGAAATCTGTGTATTTGAAATTTCTGGGGAGCATATAATAAAAAATAAGAATTTTTCATAAAGGTGTGAATGCCTCTAATAAATTTTTACTACTTTTCTGAATTCATTATTGTTGATTTTACCTGAATTGTTAGGTGGTTTAAAATATAAATTAGAAATATAATTCATTTATCCAGTTTCAGTCTTGAGGATTGTTAAGAGGAAGTGTTACTAAACCTTTTCAAAGAATTTTGTTTTTAGTGTCTATGCAAATTTTTAATTTCTGTTAAAATATTTATTTCTATTTAACATATTAGAAGTGCTCAAAGGAATTAGGGATACCTTACTTATCCTGATTCACCATTTTAGGAATGATTAAAAGAGAAGCCATAATTTTTTTCTAAATATTGTTTAAGTTACTTTTGTATATTAATTTTAGCTTCTATCACAGTTCATTTAGATAATGTACAAGAAGTATAAAAACCATAAATAGGAAGCCATCAATAAGAAGGAATTTCTCCTCATTTTTATTAAGAAATTAGAAATTATTTGAATATAAGATATGTGAACAACTGGATGATGAGGTAGACAAGTTAATTGGCCTCTTAGGTCACCTAACCTGATGCCATTGGACTATTATCTGTGGGGTCATATGAAGTTTTTCTTGCAAGAATAAAAAGTAACTAGAAAAGAGCGTAATTAGTGACAAGAATTAACAACAGCAGAAATTATAGCATAATTTTTTTTAAAAATTACTAGTACTTGGAGTTTTATTTAATTTTTCAGGTAAAAAAAATCATTAAGTTTATTTATCCCTTTATTGAAGTTAGCAGATATCAGGATGAAATTATTTTACAGATGTTACTTAAAAATGAAGTGTTTCCAAACTCATGTTTATGTGAACCTTTTTTATTTCACTTTTAGAACGTGTCCTGAAATAACTTGAATTTCTTTCTCAAACCTGTATAAAGTAAACACAGCTTTACAATCAGTTTGTTATCAGTAATTTTTATCATCAAAGAATCTTTGCCCTCCTATGTAGTTTTACCCCACAGATTTCCTTTTAGTACAGATTAACATATTTAGGTTAGCAGTTGACAATTGTTGTTCATATTGACTTCATTAATGTTGGCAAAAGAGTTGGCTATTGTCAATTTGAATCAGGTGCATCTGCTATTTGTGTGGGGAAAAAATATTCCCTTTCTAATAAGTTTATTTACTGTTGTTTTTGTCCTTCAGTAACATTTATTATATATATATATATATATATATATATATATATATATATGTGTGTTTGTTTAGGTTAATAACTAGCTAAGATAATGGAGTTCAGAGGAACTCCATCTGGAGGTCTGCATGAACTGGTTTTGTGACCATATATGAGTGGAGACTATGTAGAGAAGTAGTATAGATATGAAGGTAACTTTAAAATAACACTTCTGAATATTTTTTTCCCAGTCAATCAAATGAATCAACTTTTGAATGGTTCTCGCAAACAGATAGTTATTGGGGAACAAATTTGTAGGTATTAATAAAAAAATTCCTTCCAAAAAAATTGTAAAACTGAATATAAAGTTCATATGAAGATGTAAAATACATTTCGAGGAAATGTGTTTGAAGGTTAAACAACACTATAGACCTCAAAATTTTGAGGATGAACTATACAAAAGATGTGTGAATAATTCTGTTGTGTTATTTGCCAAATATATTTTATTGTCTGTTACTTGGAAATAACATCACTCCTTGAAGAAATGATGACTTCATGTTTTGATTAAGTATTGCTTTTATAAAATAAATCATTGTATTTGTTCAATTAAAATTATTTTTTTTTTTACTTCTTCTATCAATAGCAGATGACCCAAAAACGATCTCTTTAACAAATTTTCAAAAAATATTTAATTATTAACCATATTTCCTGAAATATATTTAAAAGAAGAAAAGGATGTAAAAATCCTTACCTAATAATCATAAATAATAATAATGGTAATGGTAATTTGAAATTTACTTTTTAATTATTTCCAGAGCCATTAGATGAAAAGAAAAAAAAGCATAAAAAATTAAAATTGAAAAAGAAAAGGAAGAAAAGTAAAACACAGCAGAGAGAAAAGCATAATTCTTCTGCCAGTGAAAGTGAAACTGATAGCTCAAAAAATAGTTCAGACTGTGATAAAATAGTAAGGAAAAAAAGAAAAAAGAAAAAGCAGTATAAATCTTCAAATGATAGTGACAGTAACAGTGATGAGTCCAAATGATTCTGAATTGGAAAGTGACTTTTGAAGAAAAATTATGTTGTTCTGTTCTAGTTCAAGTTGTAATATATCTTTAGTTTAATTATAGTATGATTTAATTAGAACTTCTATTAGGTAAGTGATAATAGCATGTTAAAATATCAGTTTAGTTCAGTTATTACCAAAATAAATTGAATTAGAAATACAATTTTGCCAAAGAAGGGTTGTGTGTTCAGTTGTTATTTATTTGTGCCCCTCTAAATACAGAATGGATGCATTAATTTTGTAATTAGCTAGCAGTTACTCAGTTGATTGAATGATTAATATCAGTTGATTTTCATAAAGGTGACAATAAATGTATTAAAATTTATATAAACTAGTCTATGTTAACTGAAAAAACCAAACATGTTTGAAACTCATTATATGATGGAGCGAATCTACAAAAATATGTTTTTCAGGAGAACTAAAAACCTACAATTTTAATCCTTCAGTGTAAGTGTAATGTTTCCTACTGTTATTAGCAATAAAAAATATTTTTAAATAATAGTAATGTTGAATTTTTATATATTTTTGTAATCTCATGATATGAGACAGTAAAATGATATCTCCCCATTAAATTTTTTCCAATCCCCTCCACCCCCACATTGCTTTCAGCCAGGTATTTTTTTTCTTTACATCAATGTTTCATATCCATACAGAAGTACACAATAAATGTAACACTTCATAGATGCTTCTTCAACTTAACTCCATGTCATTCTATAGTAATTGTTTATTTTCATTAAATACTCTCTTAGCATTGCTATTCTTGTTTTTATCCACTTTCACTTTTGCACCTAACATGGAACCTAAGTATCTACATTGTTTTATTTCTTTAATTCTTTCTTATATGCAGACATTCATTTTTAATCATTGTCTTCCATTCTCTATTACTTTAGTTTTCTATCATAGTATCTTCTAATTTTGAAATTGTCTATTGAATATCATGTACTTTGTTACCTAAAAAAACACTGTCATCTGCAAACTTTATGCAGTTATTCTCTTTCTTTTTTTACTGATTCGTTCATCTTCTTCTAGAGCATTTTTTATCATAGCCTAAATTACATATTAAAGTAAGTCTGTGATAAGCAGTACTTTTCTTCTCTGTTGCTATATTTTTCTTTTCTTCTGTATTTAAACACTTATTTTAGCATTATTTGTTTTCATAGCTGCTTTCTGATTGAGGTGCAATTCTTCACTTAATCTTCTATCATTCTAGTCTCTCTTTGACCTCCAAATATTTCCATTAATCTATCTCACTTGATATAGTCAAATAATTTTTCCATTTCTATAAAACATATATAAGAAGTAAAGGAATTACTTTTTTTGTACCTCTTGCCAATAGTTCTTATTAGTTCAATTGCATTGTTTGTCACTCTTCCCTTCTTGAATTCACAGAAGAATCTCTGCTGGATGTGAAATTAGTTATTTATTAATCTTGACATATTACTGCATTATGCTTTTCGAGGAATGGAATCATAATTGTTTAACACTTTCCATCTCACATTGTTGAACTTGTTTGATGGCTAGTATCCCAATAGATTTTTTCAGTATTTGCTTAAGAAGTACAAACTTATTTACCTATATACAAGTGAATTTTTGAAAATTTTATCATGTGAAAGGAAAGGTTTTGCACTTTCTTTTTGTCTTTTCAGTCTTTATTGTATCATTGTTTTTTGAAAGTGAAATGCCTGGGAAAGTTTCAAGGTAATGCCTGACAATTTTATTTCATTTTTTCCTTGTTCTGATTTTCCCCTGTCAGAACAAACATAGCAGTATTTTGACTTTGTAATTTGAGTCTTCATCAGTATCTTTTAATTTACTTCCTCTAAAATTGTTGTGATATTCTTGAAAACAGTAGATAGGTTCACTTTCATTCAGTCCTCTCATTGTCTTGAGTAATTAAATAACAAGAATCTTCTCATATAATTATCTAGCTTCAAAAATAGCAACACACAGCACTTTATAACAATATAAAATGGGTGTGTAAACAAGAAGGAATGACTTCATAAAAAGAACTGCAATTGACTTAGGAACAGAAACACTTAGTAGAAAGCCATGCATGGGTAAATAGAATCTGATTGCAGAAAACTTAAAAAAAATACCTTCTTTTTTACTAAATGTGTTCATTTAAGTATAACAGGGATTGTTTACAGTAACTTCTAACAAATGCCCAGGCATGGTTAACTTGACCATTTGGTCACACTCAACTATAGCACAGGCACAGGGTAGAAAGTGTTAAGAAAGTCTCCTGGCCAATTCCCACCATTTTACTTTGTATTACTCAGTTTCACAACCTCGTTTAATTCTTCCTTATTAAGAAATTTAATTACTTTATTGGCTGCTCATCTATTCCTACAAGTTTTCTAGTCTTCATTTCTTTTATTGTTAGTATAACTTAGGTTAGAAGGATTGCTGTTCCTACTTAATCTTCTTTGTCACTTCAACTTGATCCATTGGAAAGTCATACGTGACCTTATGTGTACTTCCTCCATTCATTCTTTTCACCTTTTAACTTTTACCTTTTCATTTTTATCTTTTCACCTTTGCCTCTATCAAAAATTGCCATTTCTATCAAAAATGTCTTTAGTGTCCCTGTTCTATTCCTGTTCTTATTCTATGTTGCTTTAATCTTTTTATTTTCTTGTACGAAGTAAAGGAAGTATTGTGATCATGAAAAATTTTGGTTTTCAGATTTCAACAGAAATATTCATTTTTAACCATCCCTGAATCCATTTTGATTAGTTTCGGTGTGATGTCTGTACGTACGTATGTATCTCGCATAACTCAAAAACGATTAGCTGTAGGATGTTGAAATTTTGGATTTTGGACTGTTGTAACACGTAGTTGTGCACCTCCCCTTTGATTGCAATCGACTGGACTAAAAGTGTCCAAAAATGCTCAAAATCTAAAAAAATCTGAATTTTGGACTTTTTCTTAACTGCAGTAATAAGCCCTCACTGGAGAGCTTTTCAATATATCATAATGAATCTTACAAGGGGAAGATTTACAGTCAGACTTCATATCTTTTTCTTTTTTCTTTTTTTTTTTTAACTTTTTTAAAATTAAATATATTGATTTATTAATAATTATTAATCTCTGATTGTAAAAAAAAATTACAATAAATAATAATTCAATAATAACAATAAAAAGAAAATATGAAAAAATATCAGAAGTTACTAATGAAATAAAATTTTCTGTACTTTTCGTTTTTAGAAAAATTTGTAAATGTAATTTATTAGGCGTACAAGGAAGTCACGGGGTGTCCACATCATATTTTTTATACATTATTTCATATTGTTCTGTTCTTTTAAATCTGTCTAAGAGTAATTTATGTGCAATCCACTTCTTTGTTTTTTGGGTAACTTATTCAGTATTCAGTTTCCTGTAGAGCCTTACCTTCTTCATTTTTCTGTCTTACATTTTTTCAGTTTTCTCGCTAGTAACTCATATTTTTTTTATTCTTCCTGTAATGGTGCTGGTTGTTTACTGTGCAGCTGTTTTCACAGCATCTTTTTATATTCACCCAAAATTTATTTACGTTATTGCCTTTTGCATTTCTTCTCTTCAATACTTGAGCTAACTTCTCTTCTACTACCTCTTTGCTAGTTACTCTTAATAGATTTTCTTTAGTTACGTTCTTTGCTCTTTTAACTTCAATATTATTTTTATTTCCAGAAATATATGATCACTATTTTCATTCCTGTCAACCCATGTACATTTTTAATCTACCTTCTACAATTATATAGAGAATTTTATATTTGTTTTCATTTGCTTTTGATTTCCATCCTTCTTTTATGTTTTTTTTAAACAAATATCTATTATGAACATTTTATTTTCCTTACAAAATAAACAAAACTTTTGTTCTCTTTCATTGTGTATAACAACTATACTTTCTGACTATGCTTTTACTTACTTTTACTTTTATTACTTTTCTCACCATGCTTCCCTTACCACAGCATTCCAATCCTCCATTATTATTCAAAACAGTTTTTATCTTCCTCATCCATAATTTTCCTTATCTCTTCATCATACAGTAACATCCATAATCTTCTTATTGACTAACTGGTTATATATACACATTAAAAGCAAATCCTTTAGGTTTGTTATTAATCCTAACAGTTATCCTGTCATTAGTAAAAACTATCCTTTACATACAGTTTGCTTTGCTATTTCTTTGTTTGGAATGATTCTTACTCCATTCCTTTTTTTTTATTTACTGAATAATATCATTACCTATAATTTCAACTTTATTTTTTGTCTCACTTCACTTAGACTAATTATATCCATACTGTTTATTTCCATTTCTCTTTTCAATTTTTTTTAACTTAAGTAATTGCAGAAGTGTTGTTACATTCCATACACCTATTTATGTTTTCTTTCCATTTCTTGCTAACTCCTTTGAAGCAGCTAATTTTCACAGCTTCTCATCTTGCTTCCCCTGTAGATTTGAATGGAATTGGAATGCAATTTTATTTCTGAAAAAGTTAATAGAAGTCTTGGCAATGATAATGTTCTGTACTTGGAGAATCATTGGGAGGTGATATTTTGGTCCCTTCCACTTCTCTATCAGCTGCTTCTAATTTGGGAACAGATATTGCTCTGAAGTCCTTCCTAAAAGTGAGAGCAAGTTCTTCTTAGATTGGCTTCTAATTTTCAGCCTGTCTGACCTAGGAGGCCTACCAATAGTTAAGCTTCTGCCAGCATAGCTATCAGCATAATGGAGCATCCAAGCCTATGACCAATATCTAGATCCTATACTCTCCAGTTGGGGTTGACTGTGTTACCATTAGTCTTTTCAAATAGCAAAAAAGATGTTTGCTAATGCAATTCAAACTTGTATTTACTATTATGTCTTTCTAATTAGTTAATTTTTTTAAATATTTAAAACTAATGTCTAGCAGAATTAGAGTTTAAGATAGATGTAAGTGAAATTAATATTTAAATAATTAAAATAAAAAGTAAAAATTTGAATATTAAATTAAAATTGATATTTAAATGTGCATTTAATATTTAACCCAATTGATATAAATTTCTGGAATCTTCCTTTCAATTAAAAGCATATTTTTGTATCCCTGCAACACCGGGGAATCCTGCTTACAGCAAGAAAATATCTCAACAATCATGAAAGTGTTGTTGAATCAAACAATCTAACCATGTATTAGATTAAAAGACAGTAATATTTTTAAATTATCATGCATGTTGATAAGCCTAAACTGCCTTTCATGATCATAGTTGACTATTATTCATGGGAATAAGAAGTAGTATTAGTACTTATACGCATGAGAGGTGAAAACATATCACAGCTAATTGCTGTTGACTGGAATATTATTCAGGAGATTTGTTACTTATGTAATTATTTAAATAGTAAACTGAAGGAAAAGACTGAGCTGTTTGAAAATTAGAAAAGGAAACTCAAATACAGTGTATGCATCAGTTATATTAACAGCATAAGATAAAATATTAACAACCAGAGATAAAATTATAACAATCAAAGATAAAGTATTAAATTTCTTAACTGGCAAGCACTTACCTTGAAGTAATGAATATCTATTATGAACTCAGGTTAATAAAGAAAGTTGAAGCAAATGATGTGGAAGAAATTAATTATAATTATTTACATCAGTACTTTCAAACTATTGGAGCCAAAATTTCCTTCCCCTGACCAGAACAGGTTTTTGTTCTCACCTTTTTTCTTTGTGTAGTTTTTCAAACAGTTTGCCCAGTGATAAATGAAACTGTACCTCTTATTATGACTTTCTGTATTTCTGTATTGATAAAAATTCAATTTACTTCAATTTGAACTACTACGAATGAAAGGGACATTCCAAATATACTATCCAATTGTAAAAAAAAAAGAAACATGCAGCTTTATAATTTTTTTTAATGTAGAGAATGCTTTAATCATCTTTTTTAATTTGAGCTTATCCATTTCTTCCACCACATATTCTATACATCCCACCAAAACAAATAATTATAATTTATATAATGTTAAAAATGTATTACACTAGATCTTAATCACTTGTCTAGCAATAAAAATCAGTAAACAAGTAAAATCTAAATTTAAAGATAGTTAGTTTATAAAGTCAACTTGTATGGATATTTTCACAAGTTTAAATAAAAGAAAAGGTGGTAAAAGGACTGACTGAAAAATCATTCAACCACAGTAAGACCTAAGCAGTATTATTCTAAAAGTAGTATTATTTCTAAGCAGTATTATTTATAAGTAGTAAGCAGTAATGTTTTTAAAAACATTTATAGTAATATTTTAATATTTAGTCCTATCATAAGAAATCTGAAAACTTATTTAGAAAATTAATGTTCAATAAAGATTTTAAACAAAAGATCATCATAATATACTTTTTTATCGTTACATATTCTAATAGTAACAATAACTATCAGCGAACTGTAAATTGTTAATGCATAAATAACATTTTAAAAGAATTGTATTAAAATCTATAATGAAAAAAATCCCTAAGCAGTGATAAAGAATTTAGTATACCCAATTTATCCAATATTAACAGAAAAAATACAAAGAAAATCAGTGTGTTTTGCCTATAATAAAATTCTTTATATTAAACTTTGTTGCATCAGAAATAAAATTAATTTGAAAGTAAAAGATCCATTACCTGACTAAAACTCTTCTTTAATAATTTATGGTGATATATATCACTAGACTAGGTTTAATATCAATATTATTTGTGACATAATACAAATATGAAGGTGTTTTTGGAATAAAATTACACAGAAAATAAAAATAATAATGCATGGAAAACATTTGAGCCTAATCAGTGATAATTGAATTGTCATTTTACTAATATTGGTTGTTTTAAGGTAACAATAACTTTTGTAATTCTACAATGTTAGAGAAAAATGATAGGTTATTGAAGAAATAATGAAATTAAGAATTTCAATAAAGAAAGTGACATTAAAAACTAGCAACCAATAATAAGCAATAAAATAAAACTTGAAAAAAGTATGAAAAACACATCATAACAAATATAACATAATAACAAACAACGTAAATGAAAAAACCTCAATCCAAATAAGAAGAAACAAACTAGTTAAAGCTCAAAAATTAAGCTGGTATACTTACAAAAAAAAGTCTATCAATAAACACAAAATAAGACACTACAACACAGATATAAAGTCAGAAACCACTTATGTAGCAGAGACACTCTTCCACTAGAATGAAAAGTCTAAGACAGACAGACTTCAGAAAATCCAAAGAAGAATTGGAAGACCTGCATCAATAAAAAGTGCCAGAAAGATGGTCAGTGGTAGGTTGTATCCAACAAAGTCTTGTACAAATTGTTAGAACTCATCACTGATACCATGCATAAGATGAGACTAGAATTCTTTGGACATATCATGAGGATGCAAAGATTCATTATTTCTGAAACAGCTAGTGCAGTACAATCGACATGAAAAACAGTAAGACAGGATGCAGATGGATTAGAGAAATAAAAGAGGATCTGAAGGAAATTGGTCTTACACCAGAAGACATCACAGATAAGATAAAATTAAACAAGAAAATCGAAAATAAAAACACTTGCTTCACACTCACAAGAATAAAAAACTCGCAACACGAACATTTTCAACACTAGAAAGGGCACAAAGACTGGAAACATGAAAAATACTGGAAGGGATCGCAAGACCCAAACAGTTCCATTGAAGAGACTTGTATAATCAACTGATCAAAGTGATCCTATGTGATCATAAAAGATGATAATAATAAATGAGTTTATGAGCTGAGAAACAAGAATCACATTTTTACTAATTTTTCAGAACTAAAAAACTGATTATATTTTGAATTGGTCATTGTTTAAGTATTTTTATTGATCATTTTATTAAATAGTAACACTCACTGTAATATAAAAGTATTATGTAATAAAAAAACTCTGGCTCATTTTCTGTACTCAGAACATATAGACTTCAAATTTTTCGAAAATAAAGTT
The DNA here is from genome assembly GCF_047948215.1 of Lycorma delicatula. Classification (NCBI taxonomy): domain Eukaryota; kingdom Metazoa; phylum Arthropoda; class Insecta; order Hemiptera; family Fulgoridae; genus Lycorma; species Lycorma delicatula. The sequence goes on from NC_134455.1 coordinate 178,949,189, forward strand.
TACAGGTTTAAAAAATTATAAAAACACTATCCTAGTCAATTTTGATCTTGGAATTATCAAAATTATAGTATTATAGATATAAAACAGTATCCTTTTTACTGCAGAGCCTGTTCAAAAAGTAATGATAAAAACGCTCTACAGAAAAAAATATTTATTCAGTCTTCCAAATGTACATACTCTTTCTTAAAGTAACTCCTCTTGGTTCTAATACACTTTTCTCACCGTTCCTGCCACTTTTTAAACACGAATGACCATCTTTTTTGAGCTCCTTGCAGCGCGTCTCCGCAGTTTTGATGACCTCGTGATTGGTCCCACTGAACGGAAACTAAACGAGGAACAGCCATAAGTCACAAGGGGCCAAATCTGGACTGTACGGTGGATGGGGTACAGTTGCGATGCTGGGAGCGTTCAAGAAATTACCTACAGTGTGAGCGACGTGGGGCCATGCATTGTCATGATGCAATAAAATTTATAAATTTTTTTAATGTCTTGTGCGGCCATTTTTTCTTAAAATTACACATCGTGATCAAAACAGATTGTAATAATCTGGCTATGACCGTCTGATTTTGAGGGACAGCAGCATGTTGGTACAAAAATCCTCGGAATCAAAGAAGATTATCATTATAATATTACCAGTGCTGCGACTCATCTTTGCTTTTTTTGGAGTTTGTGACTGTGCCCTTTTCCATTGAGAACTTTGTTGTTTCAGTTCCGGATTGTTGTGATACATCCAAGATTCATTTATGATTATGATTCTATTCATTTCTTTGTTTGCTTCCCCACCAAATGTATCACGGAATAATCCTTAAAAATAATGTGAAAGAATCCAAATACAACTTCAAATGTTTTAGAAATACATATACCTTTTCTAAGCAAACTCACTGGTGTGAAATTTTTTTATATTGCTACATCCTTATGTTTATTAATATTTCATTTTGGTTACTTATTGTTCACGGACACTACAGTTGAGACATATGACTGCATATGGTATTCCTCAGTCCACATGATTTATTATTTTTTTTTAGATATCTATTGTTGAATCTATATATTTTGCTTTGTGAATGATAAAAAAATATTTTACATACATAAGCTATTTAAAGGTCTACATTACTCGTACTTTTTCATATAGTTACCACCAACATTCTAGTATTTATTGTCCCATTATAATAGATAATATATACCCCTTGTTGAAAAAATCTACCACTAAGGCATTCAATCAGTTATTAACACCATTAATGAACACCTAATTGATTCCAAAAAGCTGGAAAATGATTTAAGCCAGATCTTCACCTTTATAAAGTACCAAGAATTTATTACCAGGTCTGCTGTTAACATGAGTGTAGGCACCAAGTTCCAAGTCCTTAAATTGGTATTAAAACTAAATACTAGGTGTAGGGTGATTGTAAAATATTATTCTCTTGAACTGTTCCAGTAAGCATATGCTGATTGGCGGTTTGAGGCCACGTGTAAACTTGTTATATAGAAGAATATAACATCCATTGTGTTTATCCAAAACTGTTTTTCATTTTTCGGTTTAATTATGCCCAATTTTATTAATTTTGCTTGTTAAGAGAAGATTATAATTCACTGTTTGGAACTGTGTTGAATATTTTTAGTTTTGTTTACATCAGCCAGTTTGGTGACCATTTTGTTCAAAGTATTTATAGAGACTGTCACAATCCCATAGAGACTCATTCATAAAATTTGTGAAAATTCAAGTAAAAATCAGAAAGCATGAAACGGTTTTTATTATCAGTAAATTATGAACCATTTCAACGAGTTCGTCGCGACATACCATCGTCATTTCATCATGCACATCTGTGTGCCTCTCTCTGAATTTCAGGCACCATTTACAGTGTTGCCACTCGGCAATGAGTATGTGCATTTGTTGCTATGATAACCGATTTATGTTAAAAATCCTTTAATAGGATGCCAATTATGAGATGCTCTTTATGAACCAAACGTTATTTAATTTCCTGTTTACAGATCATACGATTCAAGAGTGATGACGACCCTTTTTTTATCTTAATTTCAATATTTATTCATAACACACCAAAAAAAACATAACAAGATTCATCAAGAAATTGTAAATTATTTAAAGGACTACTGGAACGATGTAAAGAGCAGATTTAATAAGAAATCTGACATTGGGAAATCCCTGGAAATAGCTAGTAGTAAGGATGAATATACAAACAACGGTGTTTATGAACAGCAAGGCTGCAGCTTATGTTGTAGTTTATGCTGCAGCTAAATTATTTAAGTAGTAAGACAGTTATTGTTTTATATATAAACTCTATACTGGTATGTGCTTTTCTGCAATATTTGGTTATTCTTTTCTGAATAAAGTTAGTGAAAGCATTAGGAAAAGCACCATTGCTAACTTTGCACTTAAGGCTAACTGGGAATTTCATCATCAATCTGCACCTATGTTTACTTTATTGAACAAATAAAGATATTTACAAAGTGTAATCATTCAGTAAAAATGGTATGGAAATTATACCATTATCTATTTGTAGTAAATGTAAATAAACGGTTTATAAGGTACAGCCGATCAGACTGCAGCATTTTGGTCACGTGACTTAAGCGTCGACCCTTTTGTATTTTTTATTGTTTTTCTCTACTTTTTCAAGCAAAATTCTCATATTTCGCAATCTTTTACAAGTAGTATTTTCAGATTAATGATTCTTTCATGTATTTTTTTAATGTAACCCAACTTTTATTACATTTTTTGCAATCTTTTACAAGCAATATTTTCAAGTTAATATATTCTTTAAATTTGTTTATGATTTTCAAGTTTATGATTCTTTAATATATCTAAATTAGCTCAACTGTCAAGTGAGACAAAAGGGTCATAATAACAAAACTAAATACAGTATTTCTGTGTATAAATAATTACATTTGTGTGTTTATGCTAGTACAAATTGAATACTCAGTTATCAAATTCAAATCAGCATCCGTTAGCAAATTTTTCAATTCATTATACATTTAACAAATCCATACTTTGCACAGGTTACCTCAATAATGAAGCATGCTTTAAAACAAGGGTATTATAATCAAGCTTATATACAAGCTTGGTATTATACAAGCTTCACAAGGGTCACAAAGATATAATACATTATAAATATAAAATAATATAATATATAATATAATAGGAACAAGCATGTTCGATTTAGATTCGTAATATGTAAACTATCTATACCTCGCACGGGTCACATCTGCTCTGCGTTAACAAAGAGTCTACTAACAATTGTAAAGGTTTCATTTCATTAAGGGATTGTTAGTGTATGAATTAGAGTTTCATGAAGTGCCTACGCATCTTCGTGCCTACTTAAAAGATATGTATCGTTTCATCGATAATAATTTAACGTTGATGCACTTTTTTCTGTCGAGCCTGTAAGGTTCCAGAGGATGAAATGTATGAAGTGTAGTCTTGTTCAGTCTCAGATCTGAAATCTGTGGTGGAAACTCAACCACCACACCATCCACGATCTAGTATTCATTTTTATTAGAACTCTCGACTTCAAAATCAGCTGCGACCGCTAAACAACCTGATGGGTACATAGATTCACTTAGATTTAAATAATATCCGTCCGGTTGTTAAAGGAAATTGTAAGAGGTGGAACCCCATTTAAGGGTGCTTAGGCAATGTCGGGCTTGCTAACAGGTTTTGTAAGGTGTTATTAGGTGCATATGTATACGTACGCACTACTGACTAAATTTCAACCCCTGGCTACCTCCTTCTGGTATTGTTAATGAAACATTTCATCAAGAGGGGGTAATACATCCTCACACATCAGTCATGCACAGAGAACAGGAAAACGGTAGATCCGCAAATCTCATCACATACAATACCCCACAACATCACATCCGATCAATCATCACACACACATCAAGCAAGCCTGTCTGCCCCCGCACCCTCTGACGCCCCATACTGAAGCGGGAATCCTAAGAGGCGCGGAGATCTTCCATTATGCTCCTTGCAAACCCAGTTTTCCTCACTTTCCAACATAATTTGCTGCAGGTCCTCAGGAAGAAACATTTCCTTATGGCCTATGGAATGCAGGATATTTCTCCTTGCTTCATCAAAGTGACAACACCTAAAAACATGTGGAATGCCATCCCATATACTTAACACACACTGGGCAGCTAGCAGTATGATCTAGCTTGAACTGTGTAAGTCAGTAATCCAATGAACCATGGGACCTCTCAGACCAACTCCTCAGGTCACCAATCAGGCAGTTAGTCTATCTACCTTTATCGCTCGCATCCCACCGCATCTGCCATACTCCCTTCAGTTCTTCCATAAAGTCATTTGATACTCTCCTTTATTCTGTAAGTGGTAATGCTCCCTGCTCTCTCTGCTTCCTCCGGTGAGTGATCGCCTGGTCTATGGGTAGCATCCCTGCCATAACATCCACTGCATCATGGGATACAGTATGGTAAGCAGTGACTCAAGTACACCCCTATATTTAGCATATCTAGTCACCCCAGGATCTCAGCGCCATAAAGGAGTGTGGAATAAAGCACACTAGACAGCAGCCACCTCCACTGCCGACTGGGTCCCCACAATTAGCTAGTAAACTGATGATCAACCGCATCACTTTTCTGCTTTCTCAGAGGCCTCCAGTGTATGCGCTCTGAAATGCATCTACCATCCACCCACATTCTTAGGTATCTTATTGCTACCCTCGACTCTATCCTTCTATCTATCTATCTATTTATCGGTTCAATGTCGGCCTTTTCTTGTTTGTGATTAAAACAATTTCCGTCTTTTCCAGAGCCATTGGTAAATTAACTCCAGACATCCAGATACTGATAGCCGCATATGAGTCCCTAATTTTGCCCGTGGCTTCCCTCTGTGTATTTGACTCAACCACCAGGGCCAAATCTTCTGCATAGCCCATGAGGGTGACACCTGCTGGCAAGGGAGTCTGTAACACACAGTCATATACAATGTTCCAAAGGGTCGGTCCAAGGAACAACCCTTGTGGGACTCCTCTAACAGTGCTTCACCATACCATCCTCAACCTCACACAACAGGCTTCGTCCTATAAGATAAGAGGTTATCATCTGCCTCAGATAACGGGGAGCCTTAAAGCCCACAAGTGCAGACCTGAGAGCCTCATGTGTATTGCAATTGAATGCATTTCTTACATCTAAAGCTACTAGAGTACACATTTTCTGTTCACAAGTGATTCTCTTAGTCATGCCATAGACCAGCTCCATGCTGGTCTTTGGTGAACCCCCTCCGGTTTGTTCACAAAAAGGACCTTCGGTTTCTTGGCCGGTTGGCCTCTCTTTTGCCGCAAACGACCTCAGCATAGCGCCTGGACTGTCCTGGAGGAGGAGCCGGTTTTTGAACTACCTTGACCTCCTTGGTCTTGGATGCCAAAGTCTCGTAGCCACCCTATCGCAGCCAATCTTGATGGCCCGGCCGAGTTGTTCAGCCATCAGTTCCACCTCCTTCCTGTGCTGCATGCCCCGTTCCAATACCTGTAAGGCGGCCACAGCCTATCTTGATCCAGGCCCCTTAGGTTATTGCGACCCGAATCTGGAGCTCTTAGACCTCCTCCGTAAGCAATCTCATAGGTTATAAGCCTATGATCACTCACACTGGCTTCGGGGCCAGACAGTTCAACTACATGTACTCCTAAGCAGATCGCCCGTCACCAAGGTGACGTCGATTAACTTTCCCCCAATTCGGAAGAGAAAGTCTGCGGTTGTTCTGCCTCGTTAAGCAAATACAGGTTCGCAGCTTCTACAAACTGTGCGATACCAACGCCTTTGGTGTCACTGACTAGTGAACTCCAGGCGGAAGACTTGGCGAGTGCTGGTTAGCAACCAGCACTGGTGCCCGGGAGAGCCTTCAGGGTCAGTCCCAACTTCTCCAGCAAGTCATTGATACTCCATCCAATCTATAAGTATCCCGACTCTAATACGACATCGAGCGTACCCCTCGTGACTCGCACGACGGTGAATTTCTCATCAGAAAACTGAAGTATCTAGAAGACACCCAACGAAACCGAAACAATTACGATCTCAGAGAGCGGCCGTCCCCCACGAGATGGAATAACATCAACTCCGTGGAAGCCGACCACACTACCCCGACCGTGTATGGCTTCTGGACCAACAGAATTTCGAGGTCGTACTCCTCAAGGATTCTCATAACTTCATTGGTGGCCACCCGGGAATGATGCAGTTTTAACTATCCCAGGCGCAAGAGTTCAATATGGTGACGACCGTCCTCGAAAGTTTCCCCCAATTCAGACATCGCCATAGGCCGTATTACTCACGATTTTCGCCCGAGATATGTCATGCGACCTGCATTGTTTGCTTCCGACTCGGTGTCCGGCATTAAAGCCTTTCACCAAGGCACAGGGAGCGCACTTTGCAGGCGCAGTCTTATTAGGGCAGTTAGCTACCCTGTGCCTAACGTGGGTGCAATGACTACACATTTCCAACTGTATTCTACAGCGGAAAGAGGTGTGCCCAAAGCCTTGATATTTGAAGCACGGGGTACTTCTGTATGGTCGACTACCCTGAAAGAGATCTACCCAAGGAACAGCCGACCACCGGCTACCAAGATCTGCCGAATCTTTGACAAGGTCTCAATTATCCAGTGGCTCTTTTAGGATCTCTTTCCGCCCCAACTGCTGGACCACCCTGGTCCCCTTGAGGAAGTCCTCAACAGCCATATCCAACAATATTTTGGCTGTGTATGGCCGTGAGGATTTCGGGTTCCTCGTTACCCTCGGCAAATCGTAGACCAATATTTGCGGCCTCCGCTCGACCAGCAACTGATCCTTTAGCCCGTCCTTCTTAAGAACGTCGGGCTCCAGCACGACTCCTGCTCATTTACAACATCCAGTACGACACCATTGTCCCTTGTTTGTGATGCGGGAAATCTGGAACTTTTCTTTCTCGGGTCCAGGACCTTTAGCGTTAGCTCCATCATTGTTGACGAAGCCTCCGGAACAGGTATGATCGGAACCACCTTGACGTGGCCCTCTTAATTTTTGCAGCTGGAGCCTGGACTGGCAGCGGTGGATTAGGCTGCTTATGCCCAGGGGCGGCAGTTACCGTTGCAATGGAATTTTGTGAAATTCGCCAAGAGCTTCACCCGTCACCGGCTTGAAACCCCTGACTCCCTTCACCACTTGGTCAACCTTGCCCAAGAGCCTTGACACAACTGTGTCATTAATGGCCCTGTTGGCGCCCAGGACGGTTCACACTTTAAAGCTAGATCAGCAACCATCAAACTACACTCGGACAGGTAAGAGTCGACTAACTGTCGAGCCTTCACCGAAATCCGAGACTCCTTCTTTGAAAAAATTTAGTCCATGTGGACTGGATCTCCTTGATCCTTCCCAAACCGTCAGACCTCCCTAAAGAAGGCTTCGCCCTAGAGACCTCCGGCTTAGGGCCGACCACCACATCACTGTCCTTCACCACACTCGACTTCAGGAGGAGGGCCCTTCGGACTGGTTGCGCCCTCCACATCTCAACACCGTAGGGGAAGACCGCCTTGTGACGCTTCCAGTCGCCACCCCCCCCCCTTATCAAAGTTCCTAGCCCTAATGGGCTTTAACGGGAGTCGTCTTTCACCCTCTAACGTTTTACATCTTACAGTAATAAGTCAGGCCTCGTAGGGATACCACCGATGTAAATGCTTCTGTAGACATTTGCATCGGTGATTTTTATACTCAGCTTTTGCCTTCGCTGTAGGCCTCATCCGGACGTCTCGAATGTTCTACTTCGTTGCCCTCTGAACTAGCTAACCGAGTTCGCGGAAGTACGAACCCTGTGCCTAGTTCTACATTTAGTGAACCACTTTTCTTGTAAATGTCTCATAGATTCGAGGCAAAGTGAAAAACAACATACCACCAAAAATGTTGTCTGCAACAATGAAATTTAGTCTTAGTTCCCTTAGTGAACTCAAACTTTCAGTTCATACCACAGACTTAGGTTAATTTACGGTCTGGTCTACAAGGGAGAGGTGGATAGACCTCCTACTCCCACTCAGCTCCATCGCAGCGTCCCGCGCGACATTTACTTGCTTTCTACCATCGTCGAGATACCGCTACACCTCTCAGCTGCATGGGATCTATGCCCTCGGCAGTGCAGTCGCCGTTCCGTCGACAGCCAACATTCAATTAATAATCACCACAATTTCTATCTGACCGTGGCTCGATGCCAACATGTCTATATCCGGCCAATCAACTGCCCAGGTGGTCTCTCGCCACCTGGGGTGCTATTTTACATACCCCTTCAGCCGTCCTGCTCAAGACGAGGAAACGGAGGAAGCCAGCCACAATAGTCTATTCTCAGCGAATCTTCCAGTTGACTCTCAGATCAAAGAAGGAATCCACTCTGTCGAGTTCCCTAACAACTCTGGTACGCTCAGCCTCGTACCAGGGACAAATATAAAGCACATGATCCACGGTGTCATCGACTCTACTACCCGGCATAAGCCTGAATCAAGCAAACCAAACTAGTCAAACTATTCCTAAAGGCACCATGTCCTGATAGGAATTGAGTTGTGTACCAATTGGGGGAAACCCACCTAACTGCTCACAGCAACCTAACATTTGAAAAAATACTATGCTTGTATCGACCAGTAGAAGAATCGTTCCACCTAGCTTGCCAAGAGTCAAAAACTTGATCTTCAATTTCTCGCGTCTATGGGTTTTATGCCGGCGATCACAGAGACTACCTCTCTCCAGACAGTTCTGTAACCACCGACAATAGCTAACAATAGAAGACACTGGGCTCATAATAGAATGTCCCTATAACATTGGAATTGTAAACGATGTGCTCAGACAGGCGCAACAAACAACATTATGGGCTCAAGACACCTTTGTAAGGAATACGCATGGTAAGATAATTCAATCCCAATTGGGATGGATGACTCTACGAACACCAAAAGGGCATCAATGGCCTTTCTTGTGACAAACTGAAGATGCTCCTTGAATTGAAGCTTGTCATCAAGGATGAAACCCAGATATTTCTGAACGGGGACATACATAATCGGAAGGCCGTCCATCACGACCGGCGGGTGACGGGTCATTGCTAGAAGACCTTTAAGAAATATCATAGTGGTTTTCTCCGCATCGAAAACCATCTTATGCTGAAGACTCCACAATCCACAATTAGAACCTTGCTCTGTCGCTCTGAGCTCCATCTTGGCACGCCAGTTGCTCTCGATCAGCAGCAACCATCGTCGGCATACGCCACGATGCTGCAGCCACTGGACATCCACAACCGATGAGAGAGTCGAACTCAACGACCCAGACGAGTGGACCTAATAAACTGCCCTGTCGACAACCTTTAGACAGGGTCCTTCCTACTTGCGAACCGCCGTCGCGAAGAATGAAAGTTCTGTCGCTGAAATAAATCGAGAGAGTTCTAATCTTATTTAGCGTGCACCCACAGTGCTGAAGTTGAAGCAATGCTTCAACTCTTTTTGGACGGATACGTCCAAAAAGACGCCTAGTACATATTTGCACTGGGAGCCACATCCATTACCCTAAGAATCGTGTCCTCTGTGCCCTTGCCGGAGTGAAAACCATACTGGTCATCCATCAGCATATGGTTAGAAGTCAACCTACTATTGATGCGGAGGTACAAGACCTTATCGAAAACCTTACAAACTACAAGCAAGAGCGTCAGAGGATGGTAAGAACTTACAGTGGGGTTCTTGTCGCCACCTTTGAAGAGACATTTCAACTTACCACGTTTCCAACACGCTGGGAAATGTCCAGCAAAGAACATACTATTAAAAACCCTAGTCAAGGGACCAAGAATACTGGCAACGTGCGAACAAGAAGCTCCACTGTGATACCATCATATCCGGAGGCTTTATTCCTAGCCTGGCTACAAATTACTTGGTGGACTTCGGCCTCAGTAATCACAGAAGACAAATTCGCAGAGCGAAAACATACGACTTTCCTGTGAACACGTCAGTGATAAGAGGTTTCACCAACCTCTGTATCAGCTGAAAGCAGATCATTCATCAGAAGAGTGAGGCCACGATCTTTGTCTATAACAACTCCTTCCTGGTTTGAGGAGCCAACAGAAGAATGTTTTTTTTCTCTCCTTATGACCAAGTATTCTATAAACAACACCTCATGGGTCTTTATTTCTCCGCTCTTGTACAAAAGAGCGCCAGGAGTCACGCTTCGAAGACCTAACCTTGTGAAAAGTCTCGTTCCTTTTCCGACGATAGTCCGCAAGCAAACATGCGCGCCGATCAGGATAACCCTCACGCTGTGCGGCTCTCCTGAGCCGGCTACAGTTCACTTCATCGCGGTCAAGTCCCGAGTCCACCGCTCCTCTGTCTCGACCCGTGCTTCTGGGAATCGACTGCTCAGCGGCTTCAACTACCGCAGAAGAAAAATTCTCCGCCAGGTTATATTATGGGGACTCGTCTAGACTTAGAGCAAAAACTCGGAGCCTGGGCACAAGAATATTTGAATACATAGGCCAATCCGCCTGCCTATGCAGGAAGCGCCCCTACTGAACAGGGACGTTCCCCCTATAGACATCACGCAGCCCGCCTACCAACCCAAAAACTATTAGCCATGATCACTCACCCAATCATCGACTACTTAGCAGTTCAGAATCTTACCAGGGATTGGAATTGATTTGCTTGGCTTTTCTCCCGCCACCACCCAATTCGGTCGCCCTAAAGCATAAGACCGGATGTTTGTGTCACAAACGGCTACGAGCCATGAAACAGTTTGGCGACCAGTGTTCTAACTAGCTCCAGGAGCTAACCTAGAAGCGTGGTATCATACACTACTCGCTTGCGTGTCCCACCGCCCACTTGTCATATATCACTAAAATGGGTAGGCGCACTACCCATTTTTATGGGTAGTTTTAGTAGTAAGCTAACTACTAAAACATATATAACTATCAATAATCAACTTATCTCGTCAAAGACAGCAATTCGCTGCCAAGCGTAGGCCGCTGAATGCTAGCAAGTACCTGTCCACCATTAAAGCGCTTGTAGCCTTAATCTGGCTCGTAGCCAGCCATATCTCTCGGTTAGCTTCCTACAGCAGCGCGGTAGGAGTCTTTTCCCTTATTAAACTACTGATGTCGGTTAAACAAAGCAACTGCATCAAGGAACTCCCACACGGACCGACAATGCGGCTCTCGCCACATTGACTCGCCGCTTGTGAGAGCCCAATTTTCCGCTTGACCTCTAAGTTCCAGGGTGGCCTGAGTTCTGGCCTCCCCAAGAGCTGGCAGTCGAACATCATGTATTCGTTCGACTGGACTTTCCCGCAGACGTACAGCTCATCAGCTGCCAGGTGGAACCGAATCAAATATTGGTTTAAATTCACAAGGTTGGAAAGCACTTGGGCTCCCGTTGCCCTTATAAACGAAGGAGAGGCGTACCACTCCCCAGATTCTGTGTAAGTCTATACAAGGACCTTCCTTTAGTCGTGGCGTGCCATTCTTGCTGCCATGCTTTCATCGCGAGGGCGTAAAGCCTCCTCCGCAGGCGGTAGATGGGCAACTGTTTTTTTTTAGAACCGGTGCATTGAGATCACCGTTCCGCATCCCAAGTACCTCGGCCTTCCTGTCTTTTCGAAATTTCCACATAGCCTCCCGAACTTTCACTACTAAATCGATTGGGAGAGCCTCTCCCAATACAGTGGTAACCTCGTAGGAGGTGGTTTTTTTTTAAAACACCAGTGCATACAATTAAGGCTCTGCGCTGGGCACTCCTTAAATTTTGAATAAGTGCTCAAAAGGACGCCGCGCAAGAGGTCATACTTTCGAAGACTCCTCGGTACACCATGTACAAATGACGGCCTGGCAGTCCGTAATCCTCTCGAGTAGTCCTCCTAAGCTTGTGCATCACAGAGACGGCGTCCGCCGTTACTTGCTTAATGTGGTTCCTAAACAGCAACTTCTCATCAAACAAAACACCTAGGAACTCGAACTCGGCTGATTGCACAGTCTTTATACTTAATACGGGGGTTACGACTGTATGATAATTTGTCTGCATCCTTGAGAAGCATAAACTTCATCCTTAAATTTTGAATGTCCATCGCGCTCTCTGCGATTCACAAAGCCGCCTGCGCTCAGTCTTCTAGCTGCGGTTGTGAATTACCACGAACTAACAGGAGACAGTCATCGGCGAAAATCTGGGCCGTGACCCCTTCTGGGAATGTCAATCCCAAAAATCCATCGAATACCACGTTCCACAGCAAGGGACCGAGTACGGAGCCCTGCGGGCTTCCCCTGGTAACGGATTTCTCCACAACTAGGTGCGCATCCTTAAATAGAGCCATACGATCCAACAATTAGTCTCGTACTACGGCCTGCAGGGCTACGAGAACATTGCGGCTCATAAAGGACAGAACTCCAACACAAGGAAGGAAATGCTGCCTCTATGTCAGTAAAAAATTGCTAAAACATATTTACAGTCGGCGCTTTCCACCTCGGCAAGAGCATTTAAGATGCAATCCTCGGTGCCAACCCCTTTCATGAAGCCATACTGGCCTCGATTTAGAAATGAGGTCATATCGATGCTTTCCTAGAGCCGTTCCACAACCAGCCTTTCAAGCAACTTGCCGATTACTGGCATGAAGCTGATAACTGCTGACCTCACTAAGATTCTTTCCTGGTTGTAAGAACACCCTCACCAACGCCACTTTCCAACAAGTCCGGAAGCAGCCCCAGCTAAGGCACCCCGTGAACAGCCTGCCAAACGGCTCTCTTATGACAGACAGCAGATGGTAGAATATGTCCGAGTCAAGTCGGTCAATCCTCGGTGCCTTTTTCAGTGCCATTCTAGAAACCACTCGGTCTATATCAACGGGATCCAGAGCCCGTACGCGAGGAAAGGGCGTAGCCTCCGCCCTAACGCCGACCTCTGCTTCACCCTCCGGAGCATCTGGAAACAGAGTATCCAGGAACGCCTGGTAAGTCGCCACAGATGTTAAAGTGTGGTGACAACCAACAAACCCACATTGAACACCGGCTAGAACGTGCAATGGCTTGGGCCGGTAACATGATTTTGTGACTGCCAGGGACTGGTGTAGGTTTTAGAGTTTTAGGTCTGTTCGCTGCAACACGCGCATGGAGTCTTGCCATAACTTGAATCTGGCTTCCTTGAGGGATGAACATACTCATTACGGGCGTGCCGGTAGATCTGCAGACGCTCAGCGCGCACGTCGTTAACGATAATCCCTGTTAGGGGGCGACGCTGGTATCTTCTCCTAGCGGACCTAACTCTTGCGCGCAGCGCGCTAAGGTCAAAGGACCACAACTTTTTCCCGGGTGTCCGTCTGCATTTAACAGACGGCTTCCCGGAAGCAGCGGTCATGACAGCTCCAGGCACTCTCCAATCAGTGGACTGCCACTACCTAAGGATCCGTCCATTGGCTGAGGCTGCCGTAGGACCCTATCGCAGCCAGTCTACCAGGAATATCCTTACCAACGGTAACATGTTGGTACCATGGAAGGCCCTCGCAACTCAATTGCACTGGCGAAAGTAGGCAATTCTCCAACTGCATTAAAAACATCAAATTGATACTGCGCGATGAAACTTCAATCAATTCGCCGCCATCATCTGTCATCCCACTGTGTCAAAGAGGCGATTTGGCATTCGCATCAACACCTATAAGAATAGGACGACCCACTTCTAGCTTAATAATCCTATCCCATTTTTCCAAATGTTGAGCAGTGAATCACTGTACTTAAAGTACGAACTAACAACAACTAGGTCCAGACCATCCACGGCAAGCTTGACAATGACGTGATCCGTGTCAGAGGCTTGCTGTATAAAGACACTATCTAAAGACTCTCTGCACAGTACGGCGGACTTGCTGTCACCAACGAAAAACTTCCTCCAACCGGGCAAATCTGGCAGATAACCCTTTTCCACGTACGGGTATTGTAGAAGAACAACATCGAGGCTCCGTTTTGCGACATCACCTTACTCAACTTGGACTACATAGGCACCCTGGACATTTAGCTGACCGAATCTAACCATCGAGAGAGTTGAAATAAATCTCAACTACCTCCTTGTAACAACCACACTCCTTACTGTTCACGGAGTGCCTATGACTCTAGCGCAACCTTTTACAGTTGTCGCAAGTCGGAGCCTCTTTTTTCTGCGGATAATCGTCACGCCTGTGGCCCTCTTCGTCACAATGCGCGCAGACCGACGCATTGCAGAATTTGGTCCTGTGGCCAAAGCGACAACATTTAAAGTATCGCCGTGTGTCAAGGTACTCACTGACGTAGCAGGATGGGAAATCTAGAAAGATTCTACCCTCCGACAAGAACTTCTGGAAGAGACCAGCACCTAACTCAAATACCCCGTGATACTGACCAGCATCACGCTTTCCAGCCTTGAAGACAAACCTAAACTCGTTTTTGAACGTAGCCTCGTCCAAATCTGTGTTCTGTTCTCTCATCAGGGTCAGAACCTCTTCGTCAGAGAGACTACGCTCAATGTCATAGACAATGACACGGGGCCTACAACCTCGCTTGGGATCTACCTTGACCTCAATTTTTTGCACAGCAGGAGAGTTCTTGATGATTTGGACCGTCTCCTTGTTATCAGCAACCACAACTAGACCCTTGCTGGTCTCTTTTATGTCCTTAATTCGCAGGCTCTTCCGGCAGCCGCGAAAAGCAGCCCGGAAGTCCTTTTTCAAGTCCTCACTTGTCTTGGTTGACCCTTCTGACTTGTTTACAAACAAGACAAGGTTTCTTAGCCTTGCTGGCCTCTCTCTTACCGAATTGGGGGGGGGGGCGAATTCAATACTCTTGTATGGCGCTCCATTCTGGGCGGGAGCATTGGACGTGGGACACAACAAGGGAGTCCTTGAGGGAGTTGAAAGGGAAAGAAAAATAGCTTGCTGGTGGCATTGGTGTACTCCTCTGTATAGGTTGACGCAATTGTGGTGGTGGTGGGGATGCCCCAATTACATAAACTGGTGAGGGCTCGAATAAGAATATACGAAGGAGATAATAAGTAAGACGTACAAGAGGCCATGATGGCGGACTGACAGGACCGTTGGAATGCGCCAAAGGTAGGTGGACGCACCGATTGATTGGGCGGTAGGGCCTGGGCCGGGAGGGGATTTGGTGAGCTGAATTTCAGGCTCATCTAGTTCTTGACCGGTCACGGATGTTTCCGGGTATACCTAGGAATGGAGCCACGGATTCCTTTTGCGTATATTTTGGTGACTTGAACACACTGGAGCACGTGGTGTTCCCGTTTGTAAGATGGGAGAATCTACGACGGGAGTGCATGTCTATAGTAGGCCCCATGAGTGCAGACACCATTATTAGCACCATGCTCGAGAGTGAACAGAACTTTGGCGCTGTTTCACGATACGTAACGCAGTTATTGAAGACCAATGACAGAGATGAGAGAGTAATACCTGACCAACAAGTAGTGGGCTGAAGAGCGGCCCACTACTATAGTAGGCCGCTGGCTGTTCTTCACCCCCCACAGCCAGCCCTCCACTGTGGAGCCAGCTCCACAGAGGACAGCCAGCCCTCTGTGGAGCTGTCGTTCATCCGCCGAGCTTGTGCGGGTGGGCGGCGGTAATTATGCACGGGGAATTTGGATCCTCCTCGCTCGAAGTTACCATCCGAGGTCGAGCAATGCTTAATTATGAATCCGGCCCTGGGAATGGGAGGATCGGGATGTAGGAGGTTTAGTCGGTAGGGTGCAGAAACACATACGCACTCTTAACATCTTGCGGAACCTGTTAGCGAGCCCGACACTTCGTCCGTAAATGGGGTACTCAGGAAAAAAAATCTTATCTATGCAGTCTAAGGGGTCATGCACGACGAGACGGTCAATAAAAATCTTAAATTTTATTGTCTTAAAAACAAAATCACATCACAGAAGATTAGAAGGAAAAATACAGTTATTTAATTAGTTTACGTTTTTTAACATTTTTTCATTGTGGTTTTTTAAATGTTTAATTTAATTTAATTTTTTTTGTATCTGCATATTTTTTTATTAATCTTATGCAAAATGATTAATGATTTCGAAATTAAATTAATGAATTTAAATAATTACTTTGCTTAATTTATTTAATTATTCACTACATGTTTGTTGTTCTATAAAAAATCATTGCACTGCAGAATATAAAACCAAAATTATAGCTTAATGAAAACTATAAGTATGATTAACATATGTTAATAATATTAACATATTATATTATAAATATCTATGACTCATAAAATTAAAATAAAGAAGTGATAAATTATATATTGGTGTGGAATCTACATAATAAAGAAATTAGAATAGGTTAAATCAAGTTTATTATCATCACCAGAATTGATTTAATAATAGGCTTAAAACATTGTTTAAATATCATTATGCTCTGTTATAATAAAAATATTATACTATATTTATCGTTCAGCTCATGTATTTTCTTGAAAAGTGTTTTTCCAGTTGAAATTCTTGGAAGTACTTCACCACCTGCTGACAAATGGTGTAATGCAATCACTGATACAGATACTATTACAGTTCCAGAAAAATTTGATATTACGAATAAACTTTATAGAATACCTACCAGACTTGTTTGTTTAGGATCTGTTTACAAACCAGAAAGCTTTTTATCTGTAAGAACTTATGAAACAAAAAATTTAACATGTAATAGTATTTTACCATCCTACAAAGTCAGTATAATTTGTAATATATAAAATATTACATTTATATATACTAATAACAGTCTATTAATAATAATATCTAATTTATAAATAATTTATAATATACTCTATTATATAATATTAGAATATAATATTTATTTCACTGTAGTAGCTCTTAATTAAATATTAATCGTGTTAAATTAGATTCCCTTAATATGTAACATATGCCGGCCTCCGCGGCACGAGTGCTAGCATCTCGGCCTTTCATCCGGAGGTCCCAGGTTCGAATCCCGGTCAGGCATGGCATTTTCATATACGCTACAAATCATTCATCTCATCCTCTGAAGCATGCCTACGGTGGACCTGGAGGTTAAACAAAAAGAAAAAATAACATAATTTCTTGATGATTTTAATATTTAAATTCATTTACAATACATGGGCTTATCATATGATGTAGGAAATGCCTAATTTTACAAGTTATTAGGCCTTCAGGCCTGAAAGTAATATAAGTAAATAAACTGGTAGAACAGAAACTTATGTTGAATAACTTGTATTTCATAGAACAGTGTATGACAAAACTTTGAAATTATTAACTTACATTTAATTAACTAAAATAACGTAATAATACAACTACCAGCATTAGCACAGGATGTAATGTATGTTTTTAATAAAACATAACTTTAATTTGATTATGTATAGTTATGGAACAATATTGATTGAAAAAAAATTTGCTAGTTGAAGTTTTTGAGTAACCCTTTTTTTTTCCTGCAGTGTGGGGTTATAAAAAAAAATAATTTTTAAGCATCCTGTTCTATTTATTTTGAATTTATTATTGAGGCAACCTTTATGTTTCACATTTCATCACATGTGTCATTAACTCTATCAGCAAAATTCTTTTGCAATCCTAAAATACTGTAGCCATTATTTTTCAGTTTTGTTATACTTGTTTAGAATTTGTTGACTTATTAAGGGAACAAATGTGCAACCATTAGTTGACTATTCCTTGGTTTACATTCATGAACTTCATCTGTATCTTACCTCCAGATGCAATTCTGTTCAGATAATCTTTATTTGCCAAGCCCATGGCTATTTTTTTGCATATTATATGAATCAGTCTGTTAGTTTGGTATCCAACTTGCTTAGAACGTAGAGAATCTAGCTTGCAAATCATAAATCTACGAATTAAGTCACAAATTAATGGAAATTCATTTGAAAGTTAAAAAACATGTAATGAATCTTCAAGCATAATCCTTTCAAATTTTTATTAAATGGACACCCCCTTTCTTTGTCATGGTACATCATATATGTTCATCCATCTCCAGACTTTTAACACTAATCTCTCACAGTCCGGTGGTAACTTATAACATTATTACTATATTAATAGATAGATAGTGAGTAAATTTCTTCCTACCAGCAGAATATGAT
This sequence comes from Lycorma delicatula, assembly GCF_047948215.1. Taxonomy (NCBI): domain Eukaryota; kingdom Metazoa; phylum Arthropoda; class Insecta; order Hemiptera; family Fulgoridae; genus Lycorma; species Lycorma delicatula. The sequence goes on from NC_134455.1 coordinate 178,967,252, forward strand.
TTTTTTTTAAGTTAACAATGTTATTTGTTAATTTTATTATTTTAAGTCCTTATCGATTCTTAATTTAAAAATAACATTCTGCTGAAGCTAAGATCACTGTGAATGAACATAAAGAATATAACAAATAAATGCAATATCTTTAAAAAAAAATAGATAATTTTTAATAAAATAAAATTATGACAAATATAAAATAATTTTCTATGATGGGTCTCAGTAGTCCTCTGTCTTCCAGTTTAAATGAAAATTACACCAAACATTTCATAATTGGGGAAAGTAAGCAATTAGAAATTACACATTTTATTGGCCGCTGTTTGTCAGAAGTGAACAGAATGGTGATGATGTTAATGCAATGATAAATTTTTGGAATCTGCTTCACAAGCACCATATTGCTGATCTGCCCAGTATTTTCAACAGTATCAATTGTAGGATAGCCTTTGTATGAAGAAAAAATGATTTTGTTTTATGTTTACAGGTATTACGATTAAAAAATCATGGTGGTAATTCTTTTTTTGTAGTACTCTCATATTTTGTTAATGGAAAAACTGAGAAACATCATGAGATTCGTAAAGAAGTTGTTAATTATTTAAAAGACAACTGGAATGAAATTCAGAATGTAATTGAAGGACTTGATAATCAGAATAAGGAAGACTATATAAATAACATGTATTTAAATAATAAATCTGCATCTTTAGTTGAAGTTTATGTTGCAGCCTTATTATATAGGTAATAAAACAAATATTGTTTTTATATGTGCTGAATATTGGCATGCATTTTTTTTTTCAGAATGTTTGGCAAATTGTGAACTTAGAAACGTTGTATTCCTACAAATATAAATATTAACACAAATTTATAAACCATCAAATTAACTATGAGAACGATGGATCGCTAAGGTAGTTAGTTATACTGTTAGAAAGTGCTATGAATAGAACAGTTTGGTGCTGACATTTATTATATATATCAGGAAACATTTAAGATAGTATTTGGTAGTACGTAAACCATAATTTATGCTATGGTGTTTCATCATTATTTATAATGAATATTTCAACAGAAGAAAGATGTCTGGTAAAATTACACACCCATCCACTTAACTATCTATCTATCGATTACTCCACTCACTTCTCCAATCACTTCTATTATATACAGCCAACCGTCCTAATAGTATCTGCTTTTCTTTCTGGAAAGTAATTCTTTCTGAATTCAAGTAATAATGTTGTAACATTTATATCACTCCTGGTGATATTTATATATCTCCATTTGCACTTCGAATTGAAATCAGCCCAACCATTTTAGAGAAATGCAATTACTGCAGCACCCTACCCATGAAAATAATCTAAGAACCTGCTCTGAGGAGATAAGTAACTAATGAAAAAAAACCACATCAAAATCTGCCAAGCTATTTTATCATAAAAGAACCTGCTCTGAGGTAGTACTTATGTAATGAAAAAAATTGCATCACAATTGGCTCGGCCATTTTAGTGAAACACATCTACTGCAACACCAACTGGCGGCTTTTAACTGTAAAACAAATCTAAGAACCTGCCCTCAGGTGATACCTACACAATGCAAAAACTCGCATCAAAATTGACCCAACCATTTTAGAGAAACACATCTACTTCAGTTTCCCCTGGCGGCTTATAACTGTAAAACTAATCTAAGATTTTTCTCTTGAGGTGATACCTGTGTAACACAAAAAACCGCATAAAAATTTGCCCAAATATTTAACACACACACATCTACTGCATCGCTAACTGGCGGTTTAGTACAGTGCTAATCTAAGAACCTGCTCTGATGTGATACTACTAAGTAGCCATCAGTACCATTCCATATGATTCTTTTACTTAACTTAATGAGCATCAGATTGTCACCATTTTGTGCACAGTAACTTGACTTGCAGAGTCAGTACTAGCAAGTGAATAATCAGTTGCTAATTTTTAAAATTATGTGCCAACCCAACATTGACCATGAGACCAGTTATATTATAAACACAGAGTCCTACATAACGACAAACTGAAAAATCATTTCTTTTAACAAAAAATAAATTGGTTGTGATTCTGGTAAAAAGATTCCTTCTTGAAAACAATATGCTACTAGCTAAGTCTGTTGTTTTGAAAGACTGAATTACTGGAAAAGTGTTGATGATTTCATGTTGTTCAGTAAGGAAGTATGATTTACAAGTACTTGTTGCATGACTACAAAAGAATCAGAAATTGATTCTGGAGCATGTCTATAATCATAGTCATCTGTTACAGATAAATAATTACACAAGAGAAAATAATTGAAAATATAGAAATTGGCAGTACATCATCCAGAAAGATGCATATTTTGATCTTCTATTTTAAATATCTAGTTTTAATAATTGTTTTGATTTCATTAAGATAAAAAACCAGTTTTCTAAATGAGTAGTTGACATGGTAAATCATTGATTTCTATAAAAAGCACCCATTTTCACTCACTCTTAGGCTAATGTGACATTAGCGTAATGTGATTTTTTCCGCAAATGTGACATTGAAAAAACTGAAGTTTGTTTTTATTAGGAAAAAAAATTACACAATTTATTTGTTATATAAATTTGTAAATTAGATTTGTAATCAGCAGAAAAAAGAAATAAAAATTCAAAAAGATAGAGGTGAAATGATTCATGTGGTAAACCCCGTATAAACCAATGTGATAATTATTTGATCAAGTGATTTATTTTATTGTGTGAATTATTTTATTATGTGATAAGTAATGTTGTAATTATATTTTTTTTTTTAGCAAGTCAATAATAATCTATTCAAAGAAAGACTCATTTAATAATGTCCTGCAGATTAAAAAAGAAGCAGTATTTATACCAGAGACCACAAAAGAATATATATATTTATATTATAATGATGATGATGGAAATTATGGAATTATTTTAACCAGTGAAGCTGTTGAAGTCCCTATTACAAATGATTAACATGTTAATGGTATTCCATAGAACGGTACAGTTCTTCAAAAATAACTTAGCAGAGATTGAGTTAGTAAGGCACATACAATAATAATAGGCATACATTTTCCTTTACCAAGGAATTTATTTATTTATTTCCTTTACCAAGCATTCTATTTTTAATAAATAATTTATTAAATTACATCCTAGCAACAGAATATAATATAGTAATTTTGTTAGAATTAAATAAAGAATATTTTCACTTAATGTTTTTTCTTTATTTTTTAATCTTAATTTCTTTCACAGAGATATCTCTGCTCTTCAGAACATATTTCTTTTTAAATTAAATTGAAAACTTAACCAACTTTTATTTCTACAATTTTAAGATTTTAACTTGTTTATCTAATGCATTTAAATGAAATAAATTACTCTGTTGTCTAATCAATCTACAAACAGAATTAAGTGATTATAATATAAACGATTAAGTTAATGGATAAATGTTAATTTAAACATAAAAATAAAATAATAAATTTACATCAGAAGAAACTAAAAATAATTTTCTTATTTATTTCAATTACACGCCGATACATAAGTGTTTAAAAAAATGAATTTACTGGTTTTAAAGCTACCAAAAAAAAAAATTAAGTATATACTATTAATGGAATGGAATGGAATGCAAAGTTGGCAGGAGTCTATTACTCCCTACTTTATCGCAGAACCTGGACAGAGTCCCTTGCTGCTGGATCATTCTAATTGGGCTTGTTTTTTTTTTTAAAAGGTTATTTTTTAATCTCGGATCTAATTTTTCAAGTTTTTTCTATTATTATTTTAGTGAATTTAAGCCGGATTTAATTGCATTCCAATCCGTTGTTAAACCAGCGTTATCGAACCAATTTCATGGGCCGACCGCGGAAGGCTAGGCTTATAAAGCCTGTCCTTCCGACGTAATTCCCCTTCAGACCGTCCACTGAAGTCCTTTCGGTGCTAACTCTTTAATAGGCTAGCAGGAATACGCCACAACGGGGCACTAGCTATAAGGAGGGAGCAATGCGTCCCCTTTTCCGGAGGAGTCGCAATTGCTGGGTTATTTTGTCTTATTGTAAGTTTTGAAATAGGAGAGGTTGTGTAGAAGCTCTTCATCCGCTTCTGGTATGGCTGCCCTTCAGGACGCATCTCTGCTGGGCTCTGTTCCGGACTCCAGTCCGTGATGTTGAGGCGAGTGGTTGGTCTTCCTTCTTCTACTTCCGAAGACCTCTTCGTTCTTCTTTGGCCTGCACTTTCCAAGAATTGGTAGTAACCGAAGTTACATACCATTAACCTTGTAATTCCCGAAGCCCCGAAGGGCTGAACGGGGGAAAGTGCATACTATTAACAACAGATTTAGTACCAGATTTCTGAACTAGATTTCTGTAACGTAGAACATGGATAGGAAAACTGTACAAAACTTCTTGATAGTAATGACAAACAAAAACCTTAAAAAATGTTTGATAAATCATTTACAATAAATAAAAATTTGATTCTGCTAATCACATTCAAATAACTGACATATTTTCAAGGCTTTAAAATATGTCAGTTAATTAAGTTACATTAAAAGTTACTTAAGTTAAATTAAAATCTCACAAAAAATATACAAAAAGACAAAAGTGGATTTATAATAATGAGATAATAAATCTTAAGTATAGCTTGTCCAACCAAATTGGCAGAGATCTGATGAACAGCGTAGCAGTAAATATTGCTACCTAACGAGCACGCGTTTTTAATACTACTCTATTAGATATACGGTACGACTGTTGTTTTTTCCAATCAACAAACAAAATTCACATCTTATATTTTTATTAGTTACTTATTTAAAACTAGTTTATATATTATTAAATTAATAATTTATTTCTTTATTGGATACTGAAATGGATATGTTATGCAGACTAATCGGCTGGATTAGTGTTTAGCCCTAAATGTATTTATTTATAATTTTATAACTGTTTAAAATATCAAAGCCAAACACGCGCAAGATTGATGTCTACTGTTTATGTTACGCTCATGTCGCCCTTAATTCTGTGACTAGCGAACAACCGTACGCTATAGCCTAGACTATGAGTCATATATAAGAAAAACGTATTTATTCAGGGTTGTGCAGTGGCAGCTTGTAGCAAAATTTAATGGGAGTGCTGGTCCAGAAAGTTTTTTTCTGGGCATTTTCAAGGCCACGGTTAAAGTTTTCCGTAAAATGAGAGAACCAAAAAAAGAATCGTATAGAATAGCTGGAATTAGTATAATAATCTAATTATTCAATATAATATACATTCAAGAATATGGTACACGGGTTTTAAGCATTAATGTAACTTATAAATGTCAATACAGATAATATTTTTTAGATAATTAGATAATAACTTAATAAAATGTCTGCTTAAAAACACTCTAGTTCAAAGTTACTTAATTTGAATTTATATGTACACAGAATCAATACATAATTAGTTTTTACCAATTAATACCTTCTCTTTCGACCTTCAGCGTGTTTTTGGACAAATCTGACAATCAAAGAGCCCTTATTTTCTGCCACCTTCTGATCACTACTGAAAAAACCACTGAACCGCTTTAATATCCCTTGCACCGACTATTTATAATTTTATAATTATAAATAGAAAAGATAGATAGATTTTATAATTTCTCAATAGAAAAGAGAACAAACAAGGAACGTTCCATACACACGCGGAGTAAAAAAAAAACTCTCCACCAGCACGCCAGGATCGGCACAGCGGGAGCGACAGTGTTCTCTCCCCCGCAGCCTCGCGTGCAGCTTCCTATGTGTGCATGAGCACAACAGCCAAACATCACGTCGCTGGAACTGTGTGAACATACAGTTCCATACAAAGATTTTTCTATCTTTTTCATGAACTAGGGGATGGCTACTAAAAAAAGAATTAAAGAAAAAAGGACTCAATCAATGTTATCGATAATATCAAGCGGAAATAGGGGTGCTGCAGTTCCACAGTGTCTATACGCGAGCCGCCACTGGGCTTGTGTAAATAATAACCGAACGATGTGTCACTCTAAACATTCAAATGAAACATTAAATCTCTATTTATACAAACCGTTTCTAATTCATTCATACACAACAATTTCAGTTTCTAATTCATTCATACACAATTCATACACAACGTTTTTAGTTACATGGCAGGAGAAGCTGCAATTGGAATGTTTGTTAGTCACCCCAAAATGTTGTAGAACATGTTGCGTGTGCCACAGGAGTCTTAAAAGAACAGTTTAACGAATTACTGGTGGAATAGCTTCAGAAAAAAACTCATTTCTCGTAAAGGAATAAAATTCAAAAAGGAAGTGACAAACCCGGACAGTTTTGATCGGAATGCCATACTACGTTAAGTGTTAAAATTTTACTTAAACAATTTTTTTACAATCAGAGGTTAATAATTATTAATAAATCAATATATTTAAATTAAAAGAAGAAAAAGTTAAAAAAAGTCTGAAGTCTGATTTGCATTCCCCTTTTAAGATCCAAATATTTCATTAATTAATATTTCATTTGGCTATAACTCTGGAACCCATGAAAATAAGTACCACTTATGATGTATCGTAGAAAATCTCTCGATGAGGGCTTATTACAACAGTTAAGAAAAAGTAAAAAATCTTAATTTTTCTGGATTTTGGGCACTTTGGTGCAGTCGATTACAATTAAAAGAGGACGTGCACAACTAGATGTTACAGCAGTCCTAAATAAAAAATTTGAACATTCTACGGCTAATTATTTTTGAGTTATTCGAGATACATACGTACGTACAGACGTCACACCGAAACTAGTCAAAATGGATTCAGGGATGTTAAAAATGGATATTTTCGTTGAAATTTGAAAACCGAAATTTTTCGCGATCACAATACTTCCTTTACTTCGTACAAGGAAGAAAAAATGATCTAGTTAAGATGTGCCTGAATACCAAAAGCTGAGCATGAGAAGAAATGTTGATATTCTGTCTTCTGCTTCTTACATGCTCTCATTCAATATACCTTCCTTATCTGAGAAGGTGCATGGTAGTATAATAGTCTAGACGTTAGAGTATTTACACCGCAGTCTACATGATGTTTTAAATGCCAATGAATTTGAGTTACCTCAGTCAGATGTTAGAGGCAACAAATCTGCGTGTATGGTGAGGAAAGTCATGAAAATGAACCATGCGAAAATCCTCTTCCTTACGTCAATTGTAAAGGGCAACGCAACTGTCGTTTTAGAAATTGTCCATTTTGTAAAATGAAATTGCAATTCAGGAAGTGAAAACACTGTAAAAGATCAGCTATCTTGGAGCAAAGAAAATTTTCAGCAGCCGAATATCACGACCTACGATAAACATCTGCTATCCCTTCCTCGCCAAGAATTAATGCAGATCAGCTGCTCTCAAATTTTGCGTGAGGCGTGGTAGCTCTGATTTAGAGAATCATAAACTGCAAAATTAAATCTTCCACTCAAAAGGAAGCTTTAAGGACTCCCAAGTTACAGCTAAGGTAAACATTTTGAATAAAAATAAAACACATCTGACCAAGCGGAAAGCTTAAATATATTCAGAGTCGAGTACAGATACACAATCCATCAGATGATTCTGTTTCCGACATGGGTGTTGGGACAATCTCTGTCGTGAGTGTCTGTTCTGACTTAGTTATATTAAATAAAGGCTCACAAATTTGTTTTATGCCAGAGACGGAATTGTAGTCCTGTACAGATTTAACATTTGCAAGTGCATCGATTGTACCAAAATATTCTTTTAAAGTTTTTCAAGATCTTCACGGAACTGTTCATTTTCCTGCGAAAATTTTTTTACCCCATTCCAAAAAGATATTTGTTCGATAAGGCAGACTTATGAAGATAACTTCACTGCTGGCACAAAACCCCCTCAAACAACTGGAGTCATTAAAAACGATGTCGACGCGGCATCAGAGAATTATTTAACTTCACATCAAGATATATATTCCTTGAACATCTGGAAACCCAGAAATCTTCCTGTTCCATGGTGAAATAATGAGATTAATGAAGTGATAAAAAGAAAGAAAAAAGCACGCAAACTTTCAAAATGTCCAGCATTAGAAAATACTACATTAGCAGAAATACTACTGCACATATATTTGGAAGAAAACTTTTAGGGTACAGTTTACTCCGATAATTGCCTTCAGTCTGAAGAATCACCAAACAAAATTGCTGAAATATTACCCAATCAATTCGAAGGAGCGAGTAAAACGACTAATTAAGATGATTGTTTCAAGAATCGAAAAACAGAACTTGTGGGTCACTTAAATTTTGTAACAGAAATCAATCTTTTATACCATTTACCGTTTAAAATATCTGTGAAAGCGTTGGAGAAATCGGGCTATACAGCACTCGGTCAGACGGAATATTTTACGTCATGATCAGACAGTTAAGCATTGCTCCTAAACTTAGATTGCTAGAATTGTACAATCAGATATGGCGAGAGGCAAAAAAAAGAAAACTCTTGAGAGTTCTCAGTAATTACAGTCCTATTTCTTTGACGTGTGCTATTGGAAAAATCTTTGAGAAATTGATATAATCATTTAGTTTGGATTTTAGAAAGAGAAGAGATATTAAAAAGGAAGCATATTTGAAATTAAAAAAAAGCAGGATTTCGACAGAAACATTCCACTACTGACCAAATGATCAATTTAGAAAATATCGTACATATCATTTTCATCACGAAGAAACACTGTGTTGAAGTTTTCTTCGATAAGCGGAAGGCTTTTTATATGAGTTGGAGTCATGGACTAATGCTTCAATTACATGTATGGGGCATTCGTGGCAATTTACCAGTATTAGTTGGCAACTACGTTGTGTACGACCGTACTTTTAAGGACGTGTTTATAATAAGTATTCATCAGAAAAAGATAAGAAAGTGGCATACTACAAGGCTCAGTTTTTGAAAGTTTTTATCAAATATCAGTTAAAAATATAAATAAATATCAATAAATTATAAATCTTTTAACAATATTCCATTTACTGATGTATGTGAATACCGCGCTGCCTATTTCAGACCTGCCTGAATACGATACCGTGAGTAAGTAATTAAGCACGAAATTGTTTTGTCTAGTATATTAGCAATTTCAACAAGAGAAATAACTCCATGACTTTTACCAGTTTAGAGCTCTTATGGAAAATTAAAAAAAAAAAAAACCAGCAGTAATCAAGTTAGATTCTTTAGTCCTCAGTAGCTGCAAAGGATGTACGGCAATTTAAAACTGATCTAAAACTGAACATTGTGTTGGATGCCCCATATATGCTAATAGTGAAACTCATTCTTGGAGACTGCCAGTATTTATACGAAGAGCTAATACAACAAACTTCTCCACAGAGAATATTTCTCTGAGGAGAGAGTGCTTATATGTTCAGACTCTTTAAGCGTTTAACTGAAATCAAGAACAAAAATATTCAGGATACCGCTGTCGCAAACATCCTGTTCATTCTATATGAATTATACCGAATGAGGTAGCGATATGTATTCATATGGAATTCAGGGCATGCTGGTATCTAAGGAAATGCCATTTGAATAGAATGGCAACAAATAGTGACAATACAGATATAATTCCTGTTCGAGTAGCAGATGTCAAAAATTGTCTAACGACCATCACTGGAAACATTGGAGGAATGAATTGGAAAAGATTTAACGCCAAATTTAATGCAATCGAAATTACTCCATTTAAATGAAAGAGAGGTGCAAAACTGACTTGCCGGAAACGAGTGGCATTAACAGGACACAGAATCGGTCACACAGAGGTGACAAATTCATATATGCTTACTGCCGAAAGAAGAACAATGTTTAGTGTACGTGACGAAACGCTAGCTGTTAATCATTCTCAAAAGTGTACAATGTGTGAAAACTTCAGAAAGAGATAGAAATCAAGAAACGGTTCTGCTGCTGATTTGGGAAACGGTAAAGGAAAAAAAATAATTTCTTACCTTTATAGTAGCGGATTATTAACCCATTTATAGTAAGCCTTCGACGAAATAAAAATTTATGTTATGGTTGACTGCGGATCCCCGTGTGAAGGGTCTTTACATCAGAGCATAGGGTTTCTTTGTTTATTTGTTATTGTCTAACAATTTCTTTTTAATATTAATTCTACTTTTATGTTTTATTTAAATACAAGAGTCCTATATACTCTTACATCTGATGGTCGTGTAAGTGAGTTTCCTTAGTTTTAAACAGTGTAAAAGTGCTGGCCTTCGTGGCGAGAGTGGTAGCGTCTCAGCTTTTCATCTAGTGGTCCCGGGTTCGAAACCCGGTCAGGCATGGCATTTTCATCTCATCCTCTGAAGCAATATCTAACTATGTTCCGGCAGTTAGAAAAAAAAGTGAGTTCGACCATTTAAGAAACCCTAATAAAAGCAAAAATTTCCCTTGACTCCCCATTCTTTGAGAATGTTTAGGATACCACGTCGCCAAGCCGTGTCGAACGACTTTCTGATATCAAAGAAGATAGCGACGAGGCGCTGGCGTAGTAGGAAAGCGTTATGAATAGCTATTTCCAATAAAACTAAATGGTCAATGGAGGATCGTCCTTGTTAGAAACCACACTGTTCAGGAGCTAAAAGACAATGTCTCTCAAGTACCATGCAAGTCTTTCTTTTCTTTTTCCTGTTTAGCCTCCGGTAACTACCGTTTAGATAACTCTTCAGAGGATGAATGAGGATGATATGTATAAGTGTAAATGAAGTGTAGTCTTGTACATTCTCAGTTTGACCATTCCTGAGATGTGTGGTTAATTGAAACCCAACCACCAAAGAACACCGGTATCCACGATCTAGTATTCAAATATGTGTAAAAATAACTGGCTTTACTAGGACTTGAACGCTGGAACTCTCGACTTCCAAATCAGCTGATTTGGGAAGACGCGTTAACCACTAGACCAACTCGGTGGGTTCACCATGTAAGTCTGCAGTTCACCATCCTCTCCATTAATTACTTTGCATAAGATGCTTGTCAAGAAAATATGGCAGTAGCTTGAGGGGCTTGGTTTGTCGTTACCAAGTTTAAGTACTGGTACGACAACGGCTTCTGACCAGAAGGGTGGGAAGATCTGTGCAGAAAATAAATCATTAAAAACATTCAATAGATGTTGTAATACCAAATGAGGAAGATGTGATAGCATACCGAGACGAATGTTATTAGGTCCAGAAAACATGTCATGTGAGTTTCTAAGTGTGTGTGAGACAACTTGTTGAATGCAAATGGAGCATTTAATTCACTGACCAAATCACCAAAGTTCAACGATAATACTCCATCTGTATCTTGTATCTCTGAAATTCATTACTATATGATGAAATGAGAGACACCAAGTGGAAAGAATTTGCTAAGGTAGTTGCCACTGCAGAAGATGATGAAAGGAGTGAAAGGAGATCTTCATGAATAAGCCCAAGAATAGATTGTTTTGGCGATCCACAAACTGAACGGATCTTTTTTCCTACAGAAGGCATGAGAGTAGTATGCGAGATGGTGTCCCACATATTTCCTACATATCTTCCTCCTAGCTCCTAAGAAAAGCCTATGACATACCGCTCTAGCCTTATGGTACATATTTAGATGTTCATCTGTAGGCCGGCCTGTGGTTAAATTTACGCAGTGCCTGCTGTCCTGAGGTGTAAAAGGAAGAGGAGTGTTTAGTGGATCCCTTAAAGGCTAGAAATATAATATGAACAGAAGTGTTCATAAGGCAACAGACAGCACACCCCAAACTGAAATAATGAAATAATGCTAAAATGGTCCCTGGCTGGAGACAACGTGGATGTAAGAGGATTTTTGGTGGGTAAGAATCCCACACAATCATGTGATACTAATATACCTTTGGAAGTTTTTCCTCAGTTCTCCAAAAATAAAAATAAATAAATTTAGAATTTTATGCAATATAAAAGAAATTACTAAAAAAGTATGTTTTACTCAAAAAAAAAGTAGTGATGAAAACAGAGAAGATATAAATAAATAAGCTCTCTTTTAAAAGAGACTATATATATAAATTACATTCTTTAAAAAAGTGAAATTTTATTTTCAATTGTTCTTTGTTTTGAAATTTTAAGTATTATGAATGGATAGGCAAATTTTGCTGTTCAATACTGAAATAAAACCTACATCTAATAATATAACAATTTATAAAAAATCAGTTCATCCAGTCTCATAAAATTAACTTTATTAATAGACCAATCAAATACACACATAGTAACAAAGAAAAGTTAAATAATGAAATATATATAAACAAAAAACCTGTTTGTTAAAAAATAAAAACTATTTTGTATAATACTACCAATTAAAAAATGAATTATGTGGTTAACCTTTTTTATTTGTGATGCTATGCAGAATGACATTTAATTTTTAGGTTTATCTTCTTTCGCATTAAACACAAATTTTCTGTCAAATTCAATACTTCAATTGGATTCACCATAAATTCTTTTTATTATCTGCACTGTCATGAATTAGTGGCTACCATCAATTTTTGAGTACATTAAACTCTGTTTATATAATAAATAATTTATTTAAATTAGTTTTGCAAACCACTAAATATTAATCTGTTATTACTGTTTTTGATAATAAATGTTATATCTTAAATATTAAGTAAGAGAGTCATACCCTAAAAAAACACTGATAGCGTACTTTAATTTATTTATAAAACTATATCAATTTAACAGAGTAAAATTGCAATTAATTCTTAATTTTGTTATCTCAAATCTTACAAATGTCCATATCTCATGAAGATAATACTCATATGACTTAAAATTTGGGATCTGAACTTTAACATTTGTTGTCAAAATTAAACAAAATTTATTTACACTGAGTGATCAAACTTTTTCAAACTAAAACAATTCATAATGAAGAGCTGTTTATAAACAGTTAAATACTCTGTAATGGAAACACTAAATACTCTGGCAAAGGGAATAACCTGCATTAGTAGGGTAAGTAAGTTGAGGAGGGTCATGAACTTCAACCAACAACTGATTTCAATTGTAATCAATCATCTTTTAAATTGTGGTTTTCATGCATAAATTTATATGAACATACATACATTTAGAATATTATTTAATCTTTAACCTTCATTTTATTCTTATTGCTGTTTCTTATAAAAAGGAAAATTAAATTCACTGCAGACTGTACATTTTTTCCTAAAATTCATTTTGTAGTGATGTACTGCATCAACTGTAGCACTAAAAACAGCATAATGTCTGTGAGTAATATACTTGAATAAAAAATGTATTTTCCATTACTGAAATAATTCACTTTTTCTAATCCTGTATAATCATGTCTTATACTTGTGTAGATTTTTAATTCTCTGTTGACAATAATTGTCATCAGTCAAATGTTGTATAAAGGCAGTCTTTATACAGTATTAAATAGTATTTGGATTTATCCACCAGTGAGAAACATACATACATCTATTTTCATATAAACAGATTTTTTAAAATAACTAATACTGTTGAAATTCATCTTTAATAGTAAGTAAACTAATACAATTAACACAATTACGCAGTCATTTTAGTAGGAGACCCCAACAAAAAAAATATATGTTAATTATTAATAATAGTTGGCAAAAATTAGCCAACTGTTAACAAACAACATATATAGCCAATGCATGTCAGTCAATTAGTTTATTATAGTGCTAACAGTGATTTAGTAAAACATTATTATTACATTCAGCCACTATGTGGTGGCCCATTGCATTCCTTCCATCTCAGCCCTTGAAAACTAACCTGTAAATAATGTTGAAATTAAATAAAATTTAGTAAAACTTTGATATCAGCTGTAATTGACTGGTTATCATTGGTTTGTTAATTTAGGTTAGTTTAATGATGTATGTTAATTTTTATTTCATTGTAGCTCAATCTATGAGTCAGATCTCCACAAAAAGTAAACAGATTTTCAGTTTTAATTTTGTTTTGCTTGAGTAACTGGTTATAAAACTTGTTCATTTTATATACAACATATTAAATTCATATTTTAAAAACAATTTACAAAATAATATTATTAAATTAATTAATTAACAATCATCCAGATTCATTCAACTAACCTATGGATTAGTTTAGTGGTGAACTCATCATCGCAAATCAGCTGATTTCAAAGTCAAGAGTTCTAAGGTTCAAATCCTAGTAAAGGCAGTTTTATATGAATTTGAATACTAAATCATGGATACCAGTGTTTTTTGGTGGTTGGGTTTCAATTAACCACACATCTTAGGAATGGTCAACCTGAGACTTTACAAGACTAAACTTCATTCACATTCATACATATCCTCATTCATCCTCTGAAGTAAAGTCATTCATCCTCTGGTTTTGAAAGAGGATGAATGGATAGCTTTTGAAACCACCCTAAGGTGGTTTCAAAACCACCCTAAGGTGGTTTCAAAAGCTAAACAGAAAGAGAGAGAGGGAAAGATTCATTCAACTAACTCAAAAGCTAATAATAACAGAAATGTAAAAAATAAAAAAAAAATAACTGAAAATAGGCTCACTACGCTCATGAAACAGGTTGAAACAAAAACTATCTGATACAAACTGTACAAGGTCAAAAGGGAAAACCTTTGAACCACTGAATGAGGCTGAAAAAAATTAGAACTCATTAATAATACAGGACTGATTTAATCAAGTCATATAGAAACCTAGAATACATTAAAATCATAAAGCGGTTAAAAGGATGCCAACCTCATTCTGTACCCTCAACCTTGTAAAAGAACACATATTTTGAAACATATTAGTCTACATGTTCTGTGACTCATGACCTTATCGGTGCTACAGAAAGGAAATAAAATAAATTTATAAATGCCTTTTTATTTAGTAGTTTTCCTAAAAACAATTTTTTTTTAATTTTCATTAAGGATTTAATAATATAACATTAATAATAATAATAATAATAATAAAAGTAAAAATCCAATATTATACACTGTATATATAATAATATAAACAATAGTAAATATAAAGCATTAATGATATTAAACTACCAGGTTACATATTATTATTTATATTAAAAGGATTACAACATGAATTTTAAAGGATCAACAATATTTTATTTGTTTAATAATAATAATAATAGATAAATTTATTATTATTATTATTATTTAATCTAACGAACAACAGTAATAAAATGCAGCTACAGCTATTTGAGCATATATGGATTGTATACAATTATACCATTTAACATTAAAAATTTAACAATTTATTTTATTAAATTTAATGTGTTAACATAAAATTTATTCCATTGAGAAAATCACACTACATTACGTTAAATTATATTATAAATACATGAATTTGGCACCATTATTTTGATGTTAATTTGAGCATTATTTTTTTATCATTTTAAATTTAATCAGGGCTTTTTTCTGGGATAAAATTTACTGGAAGTTTTTTAAAACAAATTCTATAATTCCAAAGTCTAAAAAAGATTGTATAAGATGGCAATAATAATTACATTATTAAAAATGATTATAACATATAAATAATAAACATTTTATTTATTTTTTTTATATATGTTTATTAAAAAAAATTTTATAAAAACATAAATTACAAATTGTCATTATCTGTAAAATGTATAGATGCTTAAAGTTATGTTGTTCATTAAGAATGTAGTTTTTATCCTCTAGTGTGTATGTGTATCATTTTAGTATTATTTTTTATGTTTGTGTTTTTATTGTGAATATTCTCATTGCTGTAGAATAAAAAAATGTCATATAATTTAAGATTTATTTAATGTTTAGTATTGGTAGTCTATTTTGAGTTCAAAATCTTACCTGCTGCTTGAAATATTTGTATTTTCTAATTGACTGTATTTTAATATATATGTTATATGTTAATAGAGATTGTGTAAAATTGTAAATTTTTTAAAAACTTTCGTCTTTAAAGGTTATTTCGAGGACAACTTTTTAAATCTGCTTCCAATAAAAAATCACACCTGTTTTCCTAAACTCTCTTTTTACTTGATCTGTAATTTCAAGGATATAGAATAAAGTTTCATAACATAAAATATTAGTATTTTAGAAGGTTTCTCTTTCTTAATTTTAGGAATATTAGGGGCGATGAAAGTATTTAAAAAAAAAATTATCTAACTTCTTACAAAAAAAGAAATATATATACAGATAATGAGAATTTAATATACCTGTCAAAAAACCCTGATTGTATTATTTTACCATTATTAAAAATACAAAAGTAATTTTTCTTTTGGGAAAAACTGTCCAGTCTTTTAATAAATTTCGGCGTTAATTATATAAATTTAAATAAGTTTTTTTTTATTGTTCTCTTCTTTTAGTATCATATTTAATGGTTTTTAATCATCAATTAAGACAAAAATTACTTACTTCAAGATTTTCATGTTATCTCAACCCCACAGTAACTTTTCTATAATTCTAGTATTAATAATTTTTTTTTTTCAAATATCTATTTTTCTATACATTAAAATCCTTTCAATTTAAAAGAAAATTTATATGTAAATTAAAGAAATTCAAGAAACTTTTTTAACATTTTCCCAAACTTTTGGGTCACTTCTCAATTGTAGACAAGCCCAAACTTTTCTAAAAATGAATATAGTATTTAATATGTATCAAATAAAAAAAATAATAAATTCATGTTCATGACTATCAATTACCATAATATGTAAATAAATATTCATAACAAATATAAAAAAAATTGAAGGCCACTTCTTTAATAGACTGTAATAGTTTAATTTTGTATAAATATTTGTAAATAATATTCATCATACTTACTATGCATTTTTTTGCCTTCAGTTGCTTGGTTCATGTATGATTTCATTGCTTCCAATTCTGTATTCATTTTTTAATCTCAACCCACTAGTTATCCTATTTCTCTAACTATTTTACTTATGTATTCTGACTTTTGTACTCTCTACAATTTAAATTTTGTATTTTGAAATTTAGGAGAGATTATGAAGTAAGGCTTGTCCAAACCTTGACACTTCTGCTACTATTAAGCTTATTCTAAAGCCACCACAGAGGGATTGTAGTTCTGGGTTGGTCTAAAAGTAGTACCCTCTCCATCACCTGCCAGATAAAAATAAACATCTGAACGTTTTACACTCTCAGATTTACCCACTTACCCATAATGGCAAAGAAGAGTCAAAGATAATGTAAAGCAGTAAATGGTTATAAGTACAACTTAATCTAGGAGGAATTACAGTAATCCATTAAAAAGAGAGGACAAAGCCCCACCAGATACTGGGCATCTATCTATCCTGCCTACTGTCCTTCAGAAATTTCAAAGATTTTATCCATGTTGATTACTGATAAATGATTTTGTAACGACCAGTTTAAATATTTGCTTTGATAATATTTTTTTTCTGCTGGTAAGATACAAAATTCTTAAGAGGAAATCTTACCCATCCTTGGAATCATGTGATACATAAAAAAAGTCCTCCAGTAAAACATTCAGTTAAACCTGGTTGTTAATGTTTTTACCATTTACACTTCCTTTAATGGTTTAACGGACCCTAATTATTTTAATAACTATCAACATGTTTTTTTTTATTAAGAATTTTTTCATAGAATTTTATTTCCTACAATTTATCTTAAAGCCTTATCATTTAAAATTTTATCAGTCCACCTAATTTTCAATAATCTTCTACAATGTAATTTTTTAGATGTTTCTAGTCTGTGTCTTTTTTGACATTAGTGTGATCCATTCATTATCATAAAACACTAGATTTCATAAAAATATTTTAAAAATATCCTTTGAATTTCTTAATCATTATCATTTTGATATTACCCACTTTTTTCTAAATAAAGACTTTTTCCTTGTACTAACCTACTTTTAATATCTTTTCTTGTTGTTAAATGATTAATTCACCACATAAACTCAAGGCTTGTGTGTGGGAATATAAAAAGAAATATTTTTAGTATATGAGTAATGTCAACCTTGAGGGTTACATAAAATACAAAGATGCTGCCATTCTGTCATTTAAGTCAGAGGTGAGATATTTTCCTAATATTTGTATTACAAGGAATAATTGATGAGAGTAATCCTAAGATTAGAAATTTAATTTAAGAAATTTCTTTACATACGGAATATATCTGACTACATCCTGTACTCACTACTTCTTTTGTCTTCTGTAACATTATTCTTCTTCATTATAAATAAATCTTCTTCCTCTATACTTCAATACTATATTTCTCTAATTTTTAAATATTCTATTCCAGTGACTTTATGTCACTGAATATGTTCTTAACATTTATGAATGCCTATAGTTGTTTTGTACTATAATTACACCAAAGCGAATATTTTAGTCAAAGATATCATTTTGTAGCTGTAACATGTGACATCATTATATTATGAAATGACATTTTGTTTTCTTCATTACAATCACATATGTTTATTTTTAAACAATATGTTATCAAATCACTTTATTGCAATAGTTACAGTACATCACTCACACTGGTGCAAAATGTTAAATCACTTTTAATTATCATTAGCAATTCATATGTGATTTAATAGCAGTGGTTTCCATTATAAAACAAATTTTCTAACTCAGTTTATCAAACTGAATGAATCTTTTTTCTAATTTTAAAAAATAAAAATTTATTTTATAAATTTATAAAAAAATTAGATTAGATTAAAAAAAAATAGATTTATAAATTTAGATTTATTTTTAAATAAATATTAATATTTAATAACAATAAATATTACTATAACAAATCATTATTACTATTATTATTTTATGTTTATATGTTTGGAATAATTAAACACCAATATTTAGGTTTTAAAATAATATGTTATTTCACCTGTTTTAATACAACAGAATAGTTTCATCATTTCTTGCCTCGCAACATACCTGACTTTCATGAGTGCCTTACAGAAATAATTATGTATGAAATTAAAGTAGATTTACAACTCTGTTAGAAAACATAGAATTAATTAAATTAAATCAATTTATAAAATTTACTATTATTACTAATACTATGAAAAATATGTAGTAGGTTGAGATAATAAAAAAATCAATTTTTTTACTGTATAATTATATATAAATTTGTAACTTTGAGTTTGATGCATAAGTGCTGCTACAAAAAGCTTATACACTACTGATAAGGTGAACTGTGTCAAAAGTTATGAAAATGGATAATCATTCACTTTGCTCTTAGCAGCATATGCAGAATAATGATGGATTCCCAGACAACGACTGTAATGGTCTAATAAGTGGAATGAGAAAAAGTGTATGCGTACGCAGCAAGGCTCATGAAAATACCAGACTGAATACTCATATCAAAAAAACTAAAAGGGGAGATATAATTAATAATAATGTAACTAATAATTACACGCTAACCATGAACTGGTGTGTATACATTGACCAAATACTAGAATTCAACCACAGAAACAGAATTTTTCATGCATTATGTAGTGTTAAGATATTTTTGTATATTTTAGTAAATTTATAATAATATTACATAAGTCCTAGTGGTTTTGTGAGTATAACCATATATATAATCAAATTAATATATTCTCCCAGTGTAAAAACTATAATAAATTAACCAATCAGTTTATTTTTAAAATGTTGATAACCTGAATTCTAACCTACTAATCAGTTAAATTAGTTTAAATGTGGGGGTAACTAAAATAAAGTTTATTGACATTTTCTGAAATAAAAGGAGTTTTTCATTGCCTTTTTTCAAAAAATCTTGCTTGTATTGAACTGATCATTTTTTAAGCCAAAAAATATTTTACTGGTAAAAATGAAGCAAATTTTTCCTAAAAAAAAAACTTAATACTACAATATGCATTAAATATGATATATAAATTAAAAATCAGAGACTTTTTTCCCAATTATAGTATTTGCAATACTCTACTTCTTAATCTCAGGTTGTTAGTGATGACATAAGTCTCATAGTGATTACTATTCATTCCACAAATGAAGTAACATTTTATATTTTATTCTTTAACAATTCTGTTTGTAACTTAAATTAATTCTATTTTATCAGGAGCTTTTACAACATTAGTTTGTTTTTAAAATGAAGATACATTGTTTGTTTTTATGAGAAATGTTATACAACTTCTGTTGCAGACACCTTTACTACAATATTTCCTTTGTTACAGCTGTAGTTTTGAACTTTATGTTGACAAACACCACCCATTACCATTAATGTTGGCTTATAACATTATAAGTTATTACAGTTAACTTATAATTATAAATATAATCTTTTATACGAAGTCTGGCAGAAATAACTCCCCAATTTGAAACGTAAATAAAATAGACATTACAAGATTATAAAAAAATTAAATATATTCTAAAAGATCATTTTCTGATATTATTTTTATTACATAGCTTTTATTAATTTTTAAAAATTATGTTGATTATATACCGACCTTCACTATCTAAACAGGTCTTTAACCTGTCCTTGAATTTCCACATTACTTTTCATGTCATTTCCAATGATATTGCAGTAATTTGTTGATGGCTAGCAATTTTTAAATGATCGAGAGTTCTGGGCTTCTATTTATAGAATTCAGCCTTTGTGTCCTGAGAGAAAAAATCATATTATGATATGTCCGAGATTTGCCCAGACAGTTCTGGTTTTTTAGGGTTGCACGGGGTAATGTCCAGGATTTGAGAATTTTATGACTGGCTAGGATTTTTTTTAATTTTAGACCTCTATGTTTGACGTCGCATTTTTCAAATTCTCTTACAACCGTGCATCTTAGCCGACCTTGGAGCAAGCGCTGATGTCGATTTTGGCGGAGGCATGAATACTGGTCTTACCACAACTTTTTACTTAAGTCATCTGGCAACAACAGGGGCAATGTGTTTATGTTGTTTTTGTGTGTGAAGTAACTTGTCTACACGTTATTGGTCATTTTATCTATGTTCTTTTTTTGTTTCATTGTTTAGCAATGGGCAAAAGAAAATGTGTTTAATGTTAACCTGCAACAGGAATACAAATTTTTGAAGACACTGAAGACCACATGAAAACAGCTAAACATAGGATGCTATAAATGCTACTGCTTCAGCAAACATAACAGATTTTTTAATGCCAAAGGTGGGAATAAGAATAATAGTGATCTGAAGTGTGCTGCTAAAGAAATTGCATTTTCATACCACACTGCTAGATACGAACTCAGTTTCAAAACAGACTGCACATCTAAACTGGTTAAAAAGTTATGATGACCCAAAATTTTCATCTATTACAATCAAAACCGAGGAAATTATTGTTAACGTTATTTTGCCATTTATATTTTACAATGTGTTATGTTCTTTGGAAAAAATTAATTATGTAACAGTAACTCAAACAGAAATGAAGTAAAACTTGATCTAATTGTTGTAAGATATTTCAGTCTGGAGGAGGGAATTCAAGTTAAACTACAAATTTTGATGAAGTGTCAGGTGAAACTGCTCAAATTTTGACACTGTATCTTTTGCAGTGTGAAAAAATATAAACCTGAAGAAAAGTTGGTTTGTTATACTGCTGATAACACTAACAATAGTTTTGATGGTTTGAAGAGAAAAGGAAATGAAAATGTGTTCAGAAAACTTCAAAGTGATTTAGATAGACCTATTTTAGGAATTGGTTGTTCAGCCCACATTGTACAAAATTCATACAAATAGCATGTGACTACTCTCTACCCCTAGACATAGAAGTTAGTTATAAAAATTTATAAATCTCTTTTCATAAGAGTAATGAAACTTAGTTCTGTGAATCTGTGGAAACATTACAAAAAAAAGAATTATCTCATAGCAGCTCAAGGTTCCTTAGTTTGTTCCCTGCAATAGAAAGCATTCTTTCCATTATCAATGGCCTAAAATCATACTTCTTATCTTGTGAAAAATGCCCAAAATTATTATTTGTTTTTTTTGAAAATCTAGAAAGTGAATAGTTTTTGAAATTTTTATATTGCGCTCTATAGTTATTTAATAATGTAGTTCTGAAATTGGAAGCTAATTCTATCACAGCAACAGAAGCATTTCAGACATATTCTGAATTAATTTGTTAACTTCAGGAAAGAAAAACCCACAAATTCATACCATCTTCTGCCAAAGAACTGCTACGTGCTCTAAAAGAAAATTATGATGTTCAGGAACAAAAGTTCTTCTCAAGTGTAGACAATTTTTATAATTGTAGTATCCAACATTAGAGCTGTGGAGAACCAGTTTTGATAAAATTAGTAAGTTTCAGTGGATAAATTTAGGAACTGAATATATATATATACACACTATATTTACTCCTATATTTACACTATAATTATATATATTTATTCGAATATTATATACAACTCTCACTGTAACACTAATACATATAGCTAAATCAAATCAAGCTAAATCAAATATGTTAAGATTTTCTGCTCCAGTTAAGAGTTTTTTCAATTATGTGGAATACATGGTCTGCAGAAAGGGATAGACTTTTAGTATCTACTGCTGAACATCTGCTAAATGTTAAAATTAATTCAGAACTTTCTTGTAGTGAATTTTATGTTGTAATTAAAACAAATAAACCATTTCTGAAAAAAGTCGTCTAGCGAAAAATACAGCTGAATAAATAAAGTTTAATGTTTCAGTAACTGTTAAGACTTTTAAGTAATTTCAAAAATATGTCTTGTATTGGACCCAAAAAAGTATGGTGAGACTACTAATGCTGCAAGATCGGGTGACCGTGCAGGCTATGTATGTCTCCTCGTCGTGAAATATTTCGTTGAGGAATTTCTTTGATCGTCTATTGTGTTAGCGATGGCCGATCTTTTTGAGATCATAAATTTTTGGCTTGATTTCATAATTCATAACTCTTAGTAACAAGAAGTCGCGCAACATTTTTACATACTTTCGGAAGTTACTGTATCTGATTACCTTTCTTCCTCAAACTGTACAGTCTACTATTCCAAATTCATCAACCTCGCACCAAACTGTAAGACGCTCGGGGTGTAGAGGGTGCTGAAGTTGTAAGGGATTATTCTCTGTCCAGTATCGAAAGTTTTGTTTCTTAACACAACCCGATAAATGAAAATTGGCTTCTTCACTTGACAGCACAATTGAGTTCACTGGTACATTTTCCAGAATAGCCTGGGAAGAAGCAAATTCTTCCCAAGCTAAAGAATTCGAAGAATTCTTTAGTTAGCCACCTCCTGGTTTCTTCTTCAAGGCTGGACCGGTAAGTCTAAAACTGGACATCCGTAACTGAATTGTCTTCTTATCGGGAACCGCGGCGTGGTCGATCTAGCCAAAAGTATGAAGGAAATAATCGTTGCTTGTTGATAACAGAATAATCATTTTTAAAACGCCATGGATGTAACGAAATGGCACAA
Organism: Lycorma delicatula; assembly: GCF_047948215.1. Lineage (NCBI taxonomy): Eukaryota > Metazoa > Arthropoda > Insecta > Hemiptera > Fulgoridae > Lycorma > Lycorma delicatula. The sequence continues at coordinate 178,990,429 of NC_134455.1, forward strand.
AATGGCGTACCGACCAGGCCGTGTACTATTAGCGCTCCACCAGCAGTGGTGGGAAATCGGAAGTTATTTCTGCCGGACCCTGTCCGTTGTTATTAACGATGATTTTATTTGTTAATATGTTTAAAAGTGATCATATGTTCAGTGACGTTTGATAAGTTAGGCTTATTTTTAATACAGTAAATACAGAGTATTCTTTAAAACATGCATCTTTTACTATATTAAAGTAATATTTTTATATTTCTTAATTAATAAATAAAATTAATAATCAATATTTTTATATTACTTTAATGTAGTAAAAGTATTATAGAAAAATTAAATGTATAACATAACGTAAAATAACATTTTCATTTTGCATACACTATTATTATTATTGTATTTATTTGTTTTATTTTTATTATTTTATTAATATAATTTATTGATGTGCATGTTAAATTATGTACATTGAATTTATTGCATTCATAGCATACTTGGTCTAAATGTTGCCAGTGTTTTTAAATTATATTAATGGTATTACTTTAATTACATATTAGTGGCTTATTCAGTAATTATATCTGGGCAGTTAAGTGGTAAATTATTCCTCAATATAGAAAGAAATTTCCCACGCTAACTGGCTAAGCAACTATAGTAGTGTTTTTAAGCTTTATATAGCAGCCTTTGGCTGATAACTTATTTTTAAACATTTATTTTATTATAAAAGAAATAATAAAATTGAGATAATTATACTTAATTAATAATTATATTAGTGATTCTGTTGATCACTATCAATTGTTTAAAAGGTGCAATAATATTCTTACTGAATAATAATAAACAATATTTAAATAAACTAACTTACACTGTAAGATGTTTGGTTTGGTGCCACTCAGTTTCAGCATCAGGAATTAAGCAGGTAAACAAATAATTCATTAGCATTTTTAGTTCACCAAAAAGTTGTAGAATTATTGATTCTGAATTATTTTGTTAACAATTAATGCAGTCATTTTTATACATATATATATATATTTTTGTCATTTTGTACATAGTTTTGTGGTGGCTTTTTATTATTGTTGATTGCACATTGAAGCGATAACAAGCTTGATCTTATTTTAAATTTTATTGTATAAGGGGTGAACTTTGGCTATCACTGAAATCCAATGCGTAGTACATATCTGAATTGTCAAGAGTCGGATAAGTGCGTGTAGCCAGTGGTTGCATATGTTCCCTTTCAACTTCCAGCCTGTAGAAAAAATTATAATTTGAAATAAATACGTACATGGTTAACATTAGTTCTATAGAATATATACAGTTTAAAACTGTATAAAAGTAGTGAATCATCATCTTATGTTAAAAAAATAAGCTAAAGAGATATATTTTGTAGCCGACAGAAAACAGACAGTTATGTTACTTCACAAAAATCAACTTTTTTTTACTTACAATTTCTTAAGTTTGTTCTATTACATTTATAAATTTTATGTTCATCTGTATGCATATATATGTATACAGATATTTTATATAAAATATAAAAACAGGATAAAAAAAAAGAATTATTTTTTTCTAATTTTTATTTTTAATTTTTTTTTTTATATTAATAAATATCTTCAAAGTATTTTTCTACATAATCATGTGTAAATATTTTGTTAAATTTTAATGATTCCAACTTAAAACCCTTTTTTAATTTATAAATAATTAGTTGAAAAAGATATTAAAACATAATATTTTTAATAGGAAAAATATAAACTTAATATTTTAATCATATGTATATGATTATCTTTTAAAAAAGTCATTAAAATAAAGTATGCATGCAGTGTATTTGGTTAAGTCAAAATACTATTTTAAATTATTTATTTTGTTTAAGAAAATAACTAAAACTCATCTTTCTAATATATAGTATTTTCTTTCTATGTATTTTTAATTGAATGGAAATAAATGAAGTATGTTCAGAATATATGCAGCAAACTAAAATAAATAAATTTAATTTTAAAGAAATAAAATCATTATCAAGATAAAGTTTTTTTATAAACTGTTTATTTTTAATGACAAACAAAAACAAATTTATTACAATATACATTTTAAAAAGTTTCATTATTCCTTAACTCATGTTTACAGATATATTTAGTGACCAGATAAAAAATAACTGAATGAGTTGAGTTTTTAAAATGATATACTGTTATGAGTTTGGTTTACTTTATCAATGAAAATGAATTATTTTGCATAATTTTCACTCCTGATCATCATGGGCACAATGATGAATATTTTTCCTGTTTATCATCGCATTAATATGCATCATCCAGAGGTCATCTGAGACATAAATATTCAGGTATCTGACATTTTCATGAATGGAATTTCTTTCTAATTTTTAGATTTTATTTGACACTAGCACACTTCTATCTAAATGAAAACTCTAGTAGCTTTTATTAATATACTTTAAATACCATTATTGTGAATAATTATGCTCATTCTTTGTAATTTTATGAGCATTTAACATATGTAATCGTAAGATTATTTCCTTTCCTTTAACAGATTATTACTTTCGTATTTATTCTTAATTTCCCTTAATCCACATTTACCTCATTGGTTTGGTGTCCGATTCCAGTCGAGTTATGCTGCAAGGAAGAAGAGGTGTTGCTTTCAAGAAACAACGTTTGTATGTTTCATGCATTCGACAATGACATGCTGCCACCTGTAATACATAACATGTGTTGGTAATCATCATCAAATTTTTTTTACTGATGTAAGTTACATGATACAAATAATAATTTCTAATTTATTGTTATTATTTTTACCAGTATACATACTTTATTAATATGTATTTCACCTACTTTTTTACACGCTACCAGTAAGTGTTTGTGAAAGCAGCAAGCATTAATCCAAGAAAAAGTAATATTAAATTTAGAAAAATACAATTTTAAATTTATGTTCTATTTATGTCACTTTATTAGTGTTTTTAAATGTATTCTGAGCTATTAAGTTAAAAAAACAAATTGTCCTCAAAAATATTTTATGTCAAAAAATAGAAAATATTTCCATCAGGCATGAATTTTGATATCTCCAGGCAAGTGGTAAAATCACATTTGATAACAAACGAAGATCATTTATATAAAACCAGAGCACAGAGCAGTTTATTAATGCATTAAAAAACCCATGCTTTCAGTTTTATTAAGACAAGGATGAAAACTATAAGAATAAGGTGAGACACTAGGAGATAATGATTAGTTTGATGTGGAAAATTGTTTAAATTAGGAAGGAAATAGGAAGGGCAGAATGTAGTCTACATTGATTACTGAGAAATGTGATAGGTAGATAGGTATGAAAAAGATTAAGATTTTTAGTCCAACCAAAAACAAAAGGACTGAAAGGAAATATAAAAGTAAATGGAGGAAGATGGAAGTAGTGAAATCGTGTTGGTTCCTAAACAGTGAAATAGTATAGGTTGGAAGATATTCCTAAGTTTCTACTTCCTTAGTTTTAAAGTCTAATTTTATTGTTTTATAATAGAGAGTTAGTTACTATCTTGTTTACAATTTCTGTTTATTTGCTTATTTGATACTCTATAACTTTTATCAATGTTAGGTGTCATGACTTTTTACGACTGGCACCGCACAAGACGGCGGCTGTCTCGATCACCGGGAGAAGAAGACCGAGGGGAATGTCCTTCATGGTGGACGACGTACAGGTCCACACGTCCGGTTGCGCTAAGTACCTGGGCGTGTGGATTGACAAGAATGGGCTGTCTAACACCCACCTCAGAGAGGTACCGAAGAGGGCCGAGCAGATACAAGACGCTCTACAAAAACTAATGGGCAACAAGAGCAGACCACGGGCGAGCAAGCGACGGCTGATCCTTTCAGTGGTTTCCTCCGTCTTGCTGTACGCGGTCCCGGCCTGGAAGGACGCACTTTCGAGAAAGAAGAACGTACGGATGCTAGCCTCCCTTACCAAAAGAGCGGCGATACGCATAACATCGGCGTATCGCACCGTATCAGGATGCGCAATGGCAGTCATTGCAGGGGTGCCTCCCATCGAGCTGCGGGTCACGCAGCTCGATGGGATACCAGCTCAATAGCTGGTCTCCACATACGAAGGAACGCCGAAGGCGGAAGCCCGGAGGCAGCTGATGGTCAACTGGCAGGAGATGTGGAGAACGGCTACGGCTGGGGCATGGACCAGGAGACTGATCCCGGACTTGGGACCGTGTATCAGGCGGAGGCATGGGGAGGTAGATTACTTCCTCACGCAGTTCCTGTCTGGACACGGGGAGTTCTGGGTCTACCTACATCGGTTCAAGAGAAGACGGACACCGAGGTGCTTCTACTGCGGCCAGGATGACACGCCGGAGCACACCTTTTACGAGTGCGAAAGGTGGGCTGTGGTCCGGCGTAGGCATGACACAGATGGCCTCACTCCAGAAATAACTGTAGCTCACATGCTGAAAGGGAAGAGAGAATGGGAGGCGGTACAGACCATGGTGGCTGCTAGCCACCATGCTCTGTACCGCCTCCCATTCAGGATGCTATCCTGAAGACGAAGGAGGTACATGGAAGAGAGTACATGGAGAGGAGGTACAAGAAGACTTCTAGGCGCGGGTAAGCAGCAATGTCCCTAGCGAGAATACTGTGCGTTTCTTCTATTATATTTTTTATTTTTGTGTTGTATTGTATTGTATTGCGAATCCATTGTCTCCATTGTCACTGTGGTTGGTACTCTACGGCCGGCTCGGGATGACAAGCACGATCGCTTCGACCGTGTGCAGGAGGGCCACAGCTAGAGGTGACATCGCCGAAGAGACAACATGAAGTGTGGGTTTCATTTATTATGTATTTTCCTTGTATTGTATGATTGTGGTATTATTTTATTTTATCGATTGTGTTTCCGTTCCTGCTAACGGCTACGAGGGCACTCACGGCGAACGTGCCCGCGAATTGCGGAAGGAGGAATAAGTTCAGAGACCAACGTGATGGGCTGCAACTGAAGGGAGGGTTCTTCGCTATTGTCCTGATTGTGTTTTATTTTATCTTATTTTATTTCATTTTATTGAGTTGTTTTGTGTTTTGCTGCTGGTTGAGGAGTGCAATCGCAGCCAACGTGATAGTGGTGGCTGACTGCTAGAGCTGCCACAGCAGCGGGAAGTTACTGTGTTTACCGAATTTTATTTTATTGTAGTGTGTATTTCATTTCTTTTGTTTATGTTTTTGTGTTTATATTGCTGGCGGGATGGCATACACGATCACTGCGACCGTCTGTAGGAAGGCCACGATCAGCGGTGACGAAGCCGAAGAATGAGACGGATGGGAAGAATAGACTTTTATTAATTATGTTTTCTGTATGGGTGTGTTACTAGGCTTAACTGCGTTTTCCTGATGGCGGCTAAGTGGTGGTGTGAGTGAGAGTGAGTGTGTTTTATTACTTGTGTTGTGTCCTGCGGATGGGTGTGGAAAAAAAAATACAGGGGGCGAATCGTGGTCGCCGTGCAGGGCCAGGGAGACAGAGGACGCTTTGGCTCCTTCATATGCAAGAATGAAGGTCAGTTGGGGTGCTCCAATGATGCATTTGGGACCCTCAGGTGTGAGAGGGGGGACGCGGCGGTTTGCCGGCTTCGCGCAAGGCGTAGCCGGCAACCTATTGTATGGTCGGGAAGGGTAGCCCCTCAGTGGAGGGATGTAGTGGTTGTCCAGAAGGGAGGGCTACTGCATCTTGATGAAACTGAGAGGATCCTGATGGGATGCCAAAGAAAAGGCAGACAGGGGGGCAGTCGACTGCCACGACACTCCGACATTCCTGTGCATAGCCTAACAGCGGAGGCCGGGGATGTTTAACAAAAAAAAAAGAAAAAAAAAGTGTCATGACTTTTGTAGGCACAACCAGTCATAAGATGCAAATTAGTTATGAAAGTGGCACAGCAATTTACAACCATGAAAATATTCAGTGCCAGGTCAATTAGAAAATTAAAGAGTGAAATAGTTTCCTGTTACCTTCTTTAGTAAATCAAATATAACATTGCACATCAACATGCCAAATCTACTAAAATTAAAATGCTATTCAATTCAATAGAATTCACCTTTGCTCTGTTCGCTGCAGGCTGATTAAGGCAGCAGGGTTGCATTATATACCTCAGATACTTCACATGTTTACTTTACTTTTATTTTACATCTTTACATTTTTTTACCTGAGATACATTTTTTATATGACAGCTACAAGAAAACTTGGAAAAATAGTGAAAAGCTGCTAATAAATACATCCCATTCTTTTATGAAAAATGAGTTATGTACACTGCTTCAACAGGGGATTCTTTATTTGTTTGTTCTTGATTTGCAGATTGTTTTGTAAATTAATAAGAAAAACCTCCTTTATATATTCGCCAGTAGTGTTACTATTTTCTGAATAACTTGGAAACTGAAAATTGTCACATTTAGTCGTCTTCAGGAAAAAGTAAATTAAAATTATTTTGATTATAAATGGTTAAGGGGTTAAGAGGTTAGTAAAGGGATTTTCCTCATTCAGATGAGATGAAAAGACATCAAATATATTTTTCAAAATCATTATTTCTTTCTCTAGTCAAGAAGCAACATAAAAATTGTGTTGGTTTTTAAAATTCAGCAGGTATGAAATAAAAATAAAATCTTCATAAATTGTATTTAAATTAATTTCACTTAAGCAATTTTTCATAGAGCGTGTTCTCAAAATATTTTACCATGTAAATTAACAACATATTTTTAAGCAAAAATACTGAATACCACTGCAGAGTGACAAAGTGAGTGGTCAGGCTTGGCATTTTTCAAAGATTAAAAATTTTATTAAGTATTACATTAAGCACAAGTTTTCAGACTACAAAAAAAATTAATATTAATAAAAGTCACGTTTATAAAAAAAAAAATTGTAATATTTCCGTAAAGAAAAAAAAAACTTTTTACTTACAGTGAGGACTACAATTAGAAGTGCACAAGCCAAAGTACCAGCAGCTACATATACATTGTGCAAGTGATCCAAATGAATTGATATAGGCATCTGAAGATCTAATCCTTGTTGATTTTCCCCCATATCTACTGGATTAGAACTTGGTATTACTTCAAACACAACTTCCTCTAAAACAAGATCATAAAAAGAACACAAAATATAGAAATGTTATTATTAATACACCTAACTGGATTAAATACTTTCCCATCCTACATTAAAACATTGCATGTTACTGTACACTGACAAGGTGCAGTTATGATCAACCAAAAATATTTTTAAAAAAACAAGGAAATTTTCTTGTAAGTCCAGTTTTATAATTTTGTGCTGAGGAGTCTGAGGAATCTTGTTAGTAAGGATTTCTTGGAGTAACTACAAACAAGATATTCTCTCACTATATAATATATATATGGTTGTGTGTGTGCATATACTTGCGCTTGTGTACATATGTATTAAGGATAGTGATTTTTCTTTATTTACATGGCAAATTCTTTACCATCAAATTACAGGTTTTGCCATTTCTTTTTTAGTATAACAAATACATTATTCTTTAAAATTTAAGTCAACATTCATATTATTCAATACTGAAATATTAATTATTTGGTTTTTATTCATTGTGGAATAAGTAATTATTTTCTATCTTCATATTTTTGTTAAATGTCTATTATTTCATTAGATTAAAACAATTTGTGGCACCTGTTTAATGATTGGTTTCTTCAGAAATAGTTTTTGAATAAGGATGATGAAATTGAAGTAAAGATTTTGATAATGTTAATGAAGTAGAATTAATATTAGAAGTAATTTTAGAAGAGAGTACAGCTACAGATTTCCTAGTGATGTCAAATATCTGGAATGAAGATATTACTGATCATAATCCTAATCAATTTTTGGTAATAAAAAATACTCAATCTCAGTGAGTAGGAAAAGATACAATTAAATTTTTAGTTATCAGTTAAAATAATTTGAGTCCATAAAACTAGACGAAAGATCAATCGGCCATTTACTGGAAAAAATTTTTAGCCAAAAATGTCTTCTAAATTTTAAAAGCATAGCATTTATTTGAAAAAAAAGTTAATTGTAATTATTTACTAGTAGAAAACGGCGGGCCTGTGGCCCTCAACGAAAATGTTTCATTACACATGATTTTGTTAAAAGTTTTTGCCAATAGTAACTGAATAACGTTCAAGAATTTGGCGAACTAACAACAACAAAAACTTTTACAACGAAAACCTTCAAAATCCTGAACCTTTTTAGCTGTCCTTTAGTTGTGATTTTTTAACGTAGCTTTAACTCTGATGTTTTTCTTTTTTATCCCCAAAATACAAATAAAGTTTTTGATGAATCGTTCGTATAAGAGGTATAAATTGTTCAAACGAATCAATCGTTCGAGAAATATTCATCGTTCCTGCAAACGAATCGTTCAAGCGCTGCATGCATCCGCCCAGCGCACCACCATTGGTTCGCGCACCGCCAATAGTAGTTAAAATAAAAATATGAGCATATACAACAAACAAAAGCCCACGCACCATCATCTTTTATGGTGAAGAATAATAGCAGACTAGAATAACTAGACTACATAAGTCCGGGTTTAGCCCGGACAGCCCTGGTTTTTTATTACTGTTCGGAGTTGCAAGAATGTCCGGGGTTTGAGAATTTTATGACAGGCGAGGATTTTTTTTAATTTTAGAATTATATGTTCAACATCGCGTTTATTTAAACATTCCTTACGGCTGTTCACCTCTCACCGACCTTGGAGCAAGCGCTGACGACGATTTTGACGGAGGCGTGACTACCGGTCTCGCCACAATTTTTTACTTAGTCATTTGGCATTACAACAGGAGCAATGTGCAATTTGTGTGTGAAGTAACTCGTCTACACGTTATTGGTCATTTTATCTCTATTCGTTTTTGTTTCATTGTTTAGCAATGGGCAAAAGAAAATGTGTTTAATGTTAACCTGCAACAGGAATACAAATTTTTGAAATTGTGTAATGACAGTAACAATGAATATGTTTATTGCTCACTATGTACTGGAGAAAGGGTGACATTGAAGACCACATGAAAACAGCTAAACATAGGATGCTATAAATGCTACTGCTTCAGCAAAAATAACAGATTTTTTAATGCCAAAGGTGGGAATAAGAATAATAGTGATCTGGAGTGTGCTGCTAAAGAAATTACATTTTCATATCACACTGCTAGATACGAACTCAGTTTTAAAACAGACTGCACATCTAAACTTGTTAAAAAGTTTTGACCCAAATTTTTCATGTATTAAAATCAAAATCGAAGAAATTAGCGTTAACATTATTTTGCCATTTATATTTTACAATGTGTTATGTTCTTTGGAAAAAATTAATTATGTAACAGTAACTCAAACAGAAATGAAGTAAAACTTGATCTAATTGTTGTAAGATATTTCAGTCTGGAGGAGGGAATTCAAGTTAAACTACAAATTTTGATGAAGTGTCAGGTGAAACTGCTCAAATTTTGACTCTGTATCTTTTGCAGTGTGAAAAAATATAAACCTGAAGAAAAGTTGGTTTGTTATACTGCTGATAACACTAACAATAATTTTAATAGTTTGAAGAGAAAAGGAAATGAAAATGTGTTCAGAAAAGTTCAAAGTGATTTACATAGAACTATTTTAGGAATTGGTTGTTCAGCCCACATTGTACAAAATTCATACAAATAGCATGTGACTACTCTCTACCCCTGGACATAGAAGTTAGTTATAAAAATTGATAAATCTCTTTTCATAAGAGTAATGAAACTTAGTTCTGTGAATCTGTGGAAACATTACAAAAAAAAGTATTATCTCATAGCAGCTCAAGGTTCCTTAGTTTGTTCCCTGCAATAGAAAGCATTCTTTCCATTATCAATGGCCTAAAATCATACTTCTTATCTTGTGAAAAATGCCCAAAATTATTATTTGTTTTTTTGAAAATCTAGAAAGTGAACAGTTTTTGAAATTTTTATATTGCGCTCTATAGTTATTTAATAATGTAGTTCTGAAATTGGAAGCTAATTCTATCACAGCAACAGAAACATTTCAGGAATATTCTGAATTAATTTGTTAACTTCAGGAAAGAAAAACCCACAAATTCAACATTAGAGTTTTGGAGAACCAGTTTTGATAAAAGTTAGTAAGTTTCAGTGGATAAATTTAGGAACTGAAATTGCCTGGTATGATTTAGAAGTGAGCGCACAAGTTGTTAATAAAGTTATAAAAGATTTCATAAATATTGATGACGTATTTGATGAACATACATTGTTGAACCAGGTAATTCAAAACCAAAGGGTTGGTTGTGGTTCAAGTTCTGAATAAGTACCAGATCCTATTGAAGAGAATTGGAAAGCAATTTTAAGGTGTTTCAAAAGACTGATATTTCATGTAGCAATATTTCTAAAATGGTTGAGTTTGCGATGTCTTTGCCTGGTTAAGAGTTTTTTTTATACACCTCATCTAAAATAAATAAAATATAAAAAGATGGATTTTATATAATGTATATATATATATATATATATACACACACACTATATTTACTCCTATATTTACACTATAATTATATATATTTACTAGAATATTATATACAACTCTCACTGTAACACTAATACATATAGCTAAATCAAATATGTTAAGATTTTCTGCTCCAGTTAAGAGTTTTTTCAATTATGTGGAACACATGGTCTGCAGAAAGGGATAGACTTTTAGTATCTACTGCTGAACATCTGCTAAATGTTAAAATTAATTCAGAACTTTCTTGTAGTGAATTTTATGTTGTAATTAAAACAAATAAACCATTTCTGAAAAAAGTCATGTCTAGTAAAAAATACAACTGAATAAATAAAGTTTAATGTTTCAGTAACTGTTAAGACTTTTAAGTAATTTCAAAAATATGTCTTGTGTTGGACTTAATAAATATGGTATGTTTAATTATAACAGAAAATTACATGGCAGAATGAGATATGCAGGATTAATGCTGATGAAATTAGCACTGGCAGGATATTTTACTTTTCAGGTGTTCTGGAATAATTTTTATCAATGTCAGTGGTTCAACTATCACTGGTGTTGAAAGAAAAAGAATCAATGTTAAAATAAATTATGTATGTAAGAAATTATATATATATATATATTATATAAAATGCATCTTTTTATATTTTATTTATTTTAGATGAGGTGTATAATCAAAACCTATCCAGAAGAAAGATCTAATACGTGGCAGAAATATGTGAGACATATGGAACAAGAATTATTTGTTGGATACCAGAGGAGGAAAATGAAATTTATGATTTTAGAAGAAGAAACTGCTTTACAATATGAATTTGGCAGTTTTGACATAAATTTATTTACATTAGTGTAAGGCTTTGAAATAGATTTAAAAAGAATAAAACCTCTACAATTGACTGATGAATCTCTGTAATGTCTTAAGATTGATACATTATCATGAAAGGTTCATCAGACTGGAAAAGCACACTTAAATTTGAAACATTGTGTAATTGCAGTACAAGAGTAGATTGTACCTTAAAACTATCATGCTATTAGCCAGTCTCATATGTTGAAAACATATAGTAGGGTGTAACAGGCAAATATATGTTTGATGGAAGAAGGTTTTGTTGAAAAAGGCTATGTTCAGAAAGAACATGTCTAAAAGGATCATCAAATGAACTGTCTAATCACAAATTTTTTGGCTTAAGAAGAATAAAACCACCTAAACTTTATTGACAAATCTAGAAAAGGAATTTGATAATGTGGAATGGAACTAAATATTTAACATTTTAAAAAGTATTGTACTGAAATGTAGGGAAAGATGACAATTTGTATCAGAATCAGGTAACATTGATAAAAATATAATGTGAAGAAAGCTAACTTCTGATGCACAAAAGGAAAAATAAAGACTTAGCCTATCTCCATTGCTTTTCAACTAGCAGATGCATTTGTGTGGAGTGGAAAGTATAAACATTTACTCTATTATTTGTGTGGAATCATGCTTTATGATATTGAAATACAGACAAGAAGAAAGTAGTCAGAAAGAGAATAAAGGTCTTTGTTATATGATGTTGAAATATGACTGTTGATGTCAACAGTTACATCAGCTATTCAGTTAATTTTTATGAAAGGGAAACTGCTTCAGAAATTCATCACCAAACTATTTCTGTCTAAAAAAAAAGTAGTGAAAACATAGAAAAATGTCATAAATTAAAAATAAGAAGTAGTGTTTTGAAGATAAAGTAGAATGGAAGTCCAATCCACTTTATTCTTGAAATCTAGAAAATTGAAGAAAACATTTTTGTTGATAGTTGTTTAACAGCCAATGAACTTCCATTATCAGGATCTGTTCTATTAACCAACTAGTCAAAGATTAGGAATGCCATTGTAAGAAGAATGCCTAACCATGATAATGCACATTGCTTACATAGTACAGATACTCTTGCAGAGTAGAGAACTCTTGTAGAGACCTTAAATGGGAAATGTTAGTCCATCCTTCAAACAGCTGACACTGAGACTTTGTATCATTTATTTATATTTAACCTTAATGGGTAAAACTTTTCATAATGAGGACAGTAGATGCAGAGATTTCATGGGTAAAAGCAGGTGACCTCTTTGATGTCAGAATCAAGAAAATTGTTACCAGGTGTTTAATAGCACTGAAATATATAGAGGTTATGTCTAAAAATTTGTTCTAAAGGTATTATTATATCTCTATTTAAGATGCTTTAAAATTATTTTCTAGCCTTCAAATCTTTCCTTCTGAGCACACCTCAATCACAAGAACATTATCATATTGTAATACTGGGAAAAGAAGCTTCTAGTAACAGAAAGTGCCAGAATAACAAAGCGAGAAAAAATGGAGAACCCTTAATTAGACAAACTTTTGATTGAAAAAGAAGAATTCAGAAACAACAAGAAGAAATTCTTTTAGAAAAAGGTAGATTGATTGATGTTACTACAGGTCAAGCCTGCTTAAATACTGCCAAGGATCAGCAACCATCATTACAGTACAATAAATGCAAGGATAGTGTGCAGTAATAATCATGTTCACAAGCCAAGAGTGTTTCATGAGTATCTCATTTTGGGATAGTGTTCTCTGCGGTTGATTACAAGAAGCTGTACAGTGAGTTTGTTTTGAATAAAGGACAAAGTGACACCATAGATAGAAGTAAATAATTCTTGTATAAAGTTAATCATTGATTTTGTAATTGTTACATCACTGTTATAATCATTTGATAATGTTGTATTAATTGTTATAAGTTATTGTTAAGTTCATAGTAAAATTAGATATGTATTTGCAATTTATAATTTATTTATTTTGTACATAGTATTTTATTATATAGTAAATAAAGTGTATTTATAAAAAATTCTTATGTGTGCTATCTTTCATACCCTTTTCAATCGATAATAGGTGACAATATATTAAATTATTACTAAATTTATTTATCTAAATGAAAAATAAAGCAGTACTTAAGACTGATTTGTTAAATAGTGAGTTACCAATGAAAAACTTTGAATTTTGTTTCCTATTTCATCTTTAAAAGCACTAATGTCTTTAAATCCAACATACTGTTTTGTTACTTTAATAAAATTCAAACAACTTGCTTCAATATTTGCAATTTTAATGATTCTTAATTTTTCTCTGAGCAAAATTTACTTCATCAAACACCTAATGAATGTAAAATAACATAAATAAGGATAAAATTGTAGTAAAAATTCTCATAATTTATTAAGAAATTTTCATGGGGCTTTATAGTTAAATAAACCTGAGGATATCTATGCAAATTAAATAAAAATTTTTTTTACGTAAATTAAATTTAATTTTACATGTAATTAAATTTTTTTTACGTAAATATATCATCTGTATAGTAAATGATTTAAGAAAATAATAAATTTTAAAAATAAATGTAAGTGAAGTATTTTTACCATTACAAATTTTTCCAGTAAAGCCTGGCCTACATGCACAGTAGAAGGAATCTATACTACTCCAACAAGTACCACCATTATGACAAGGATTTGCACCACAAGCCTGGAAACATAAAAAAAGAATATCAGCTTGTTTAATGTAGTTATTGTTTTATAAAGCAATTTAGATAAAAGCCTAAATTAAATACATAATTTTGTACAAAACATTTTTGATACGTTATTTAAACACAGTTAATTTTTAAACATAAGTAAGAATGGCCCTCTATGTGTAATAATGTTTTTTATTGAGCATTAATTATGTTTAGGTGTAAATTTATCCAGATAATACCATTATTGGATGAGTACTAACACTAAACAGAAAGCATGTCTTATTTTACAGCAACATTTTCCATATAGTAATAATTCAAGTTTCTAATTAATTTTTTGTAAGAGACAGCTACATGGTTGCAGTGAGTAGAATTTAAAAAAAAAATAACTTAGTTCTATTGTAGTATTTAACTTAACAAAATTAAGTATTGTTTTCAAGATACCAGTTGCTCAACAAAAAAAATTCTATTGTACTACAACTTTTTTAGGTAGGTGATACTCATTTTTCTGGGCTAATGTTATCTATGTACCGTACATACAAAGTGTATCAAAACGTTCTCCCAGGACTTTCAAAACTCATTCTGCTTGTAAAAGTAATGGAAAAAGTTCATACAAACATGTCATAAAATGATTCGTTTGCAAGTTTGTAAGTTGGTGAAAGATATTAGAATTCAGCTAAAATCATACTGAAATTTTTTGGACTTAATTAAAGAGCAGAATTAGTGATTTCTTATGGTTTTTGACCTAAAATCAAATAAAATAAGTCCTAGAACCGTATCTGCTGTAGTTTTTATGAAATATGGAATGAAAACCAATTCATTAGGGTAAAAAAATCTGTTTTTTATCTTTGACAACTGTTAAGAAACAACTTTCTTAAATGGGTAATGAACGCATAAAACTTTAATACAAAACTTTTAAGAATCTAATTTTAAACAAAATGGTGTAAGATATAACCTAAATAAAACAAAGAAAAATTAGAAGAATTTGAATTTTATATAAAAATAATATATTCAAAGTGCGTTGTACCTACAAGTTTATAATAAATATTAAAAAATGAGCCTGCCGTTTTCAACACGTTTCTTGACATGTTTCTGTACTGCTTTTGTTGTCCTTTCTAATTCTTAAGGGATGTTCTTAAGTTAATCAGCCGCATCCATAATACGGACAATTAATTGCTCACGAGAATGTATTTTTGTTTTGTATACACAGGCGATTTTGGTGGCCAGGGACGTGAACCTCCACGACAGATCCATTTCTCGGGGAAAAGATGATTTAAATGGTGGAAATGGCATGAGAGAAATAGGGATGCATGCCATCGAGCTAGAAGTATACTTTGCGTCTCAGAGTTATAGGAAAATCTTCAAACAGCTGCGGCAATTCTTCTTGAAGAAAGTGCAAGAAAACCTCAGCATTTAAGCTGCTAGGTAATATGAACGATCCAAATGGCCGATTGTGAAGAAGGCCTTGCCGCACCATATAATGACGTTAAATCGGTGTTGAGAATTGCTTTCCACAGTTTCATGAAGATTTACTTCTGCACATTTGTGATCATTGCGTAAGTTTTCGACGCCATCTCGAGTGAAGTTTGCCTCGGCGGTAAAAAACATACTTGTAGAGTTGTCGATTTTTTATTTCACCAGTTGCAGACCTCCAAGCGAAGCAGTCCGCTTCCTGGGAGTAGATGTTGAAATGATTGTGATAAGGATAAAACTTGTTTTATTTAAATGTCCTCCAACCATCGAATGTGAAACTCCGATCCGCTTAGAAAGACGTCAAGACTGATAACAATTTAATCAGTAACAGCGTCGTGTTGGACAGATTGTTCCTAACTGGTACGAAAACTAGGTAGTGAACCTGTTTCCTGAAGATTGCGAAAATCGGACTAATTGTTTTGGGATCTGAATCCTGCGATTCGGAAAACGTATTTCATATTCTACTGCAGCAGCTGTAGCAACATACACACACACACACACACACACACACACAAAATGAACATCATATCAGCGTATATTCCTCTGATGTAAATAAGTTCGGCATTGCTTCAATGGTAAACCGATCACGTTCAAACTAAAATTCACAGAAAACCTTCGCTAACGACGCACAGTTCACAGTAACCCGATATACTTAATGTACCTTACAAAATGATTTAAATACTAATACAGTATTGCGCTTTCTTGATCAGCTGAAGTTATTTTATTGCCAACTTTGAAATAATATTTTTTCAAATAATCTATTGCATTTCTTTCATTAATAAAAAAAATATTGAAAAGTAATTTTTTTTATTTTACAATTGTTGTGTAATTTACAATTTTTTAACAGTATCTTATGTTTTTACCGATTTTTCATATCATCAAAAAGAATTTGATTTTTA
Organism: Lycorma delicatula; assembly: GCF_047948215.1. Taxonomy (NCBI): domain Eukaryota; kingdom Metazoa; phylum Arthropoda; class Insecta; order Hemiptera; family Fulgoridae; genus Lycorma; species Lycorma delicatula. The sequence goes on from NC_134455.1 coordinate 179,006,729, forward strand.
TTTACGATAAATAAGTACTTTTCTGACAAATATAGTACTACACTGTTTCTGATAAATGTACTTTTACACCATTTCTAAATAAAAATGTTTTTCTAACTTTTCTTTGTTATATTCTAGTTTACATAATTTTATACAAAATTAAACTCTCTACAAGTTTAGTTTTTAGTTTTATGTGTTTATTACACATTTAACAAAGTTATTGTACGTTAAATATAAAAAAAGAAAACAGGTGTTTTTATCCCAGATTTCTAAAAACTACTGCAGATGCAGTTCTAGGACCTATTTTATTCGATTTTTTAGACCAAAAGCCATAAGAAATCACTAATTCTGTTCTTTAATTAACGTCCTACAAATTTTAATAAGACTTCATTTCACCAGAGTAGCTGAAATCCAAGTGCAATCTTTCACTTTTTGCCGGTCACTAGCCGTAACTTGCAAACGCATCAGTTTAGAACGAATGATTATGTGAACGTTTTTCATTATTTTTACGAGTAAAATAGACTAAATAGTTCCAGGAGAACTTTGTGATACACTGCCTAATATTTAAAGTTCATATGTAAATAATTGCCAAGATGCATCCTGAACCCCTAGGAGAAGACACATCCCCCAACGAACTCTCCGTACCAAGCCCTGATGGGCTTCTCCGGAGGTCATCTTTTAAACCTCGCCATATGTCATCTCTTAGTCGCCTCGCACCAGGATGCCACCGATACGATTGCCACAACCGACGTTTCCAAAAATAACAAAATACATCTCTAGTCTCAAGCAGAACTGAAAACTATAGCCGTCGAAGGAACTGAATCACCTAGCTAACCGAAAGGTAAAGTGAGTTCATATGCGACACAAACGCGGAAAAACACGAAAATAAAACTAATAAAAAACAGACAAAACCAATATACCACTAATATAACAAATACAACACTAACAAGAAATCGTAACAAAACAAAGTACGCAGGAATAAGACCAAGCAACACACTAGATTCCTTCCGCAATCCGTTCCCTAGCCAAATAGTGCAGAAATTCTGCAACCACTAACTATTTAGCCCAATCCTTCCAGTTTTGACTGATGTCAAGCGTTGCTCCGATGGTATCCAGTCGAAAAATTACTGCGGTGCGCTCCAAATGGTATTTGGCGCATCCATACAACACATGAAAGCCATCAGCCTGCCCCACATACTGCGGGTACAGACCCGAACCCAGTCAGTCTACCCCTGAAGGTCCGGTAAGAAACTGAGTTATACTTGTTAGGGGAACCCCATGAGGAGCCCCGCAAGTTCTTAATGTCTGGGAAGAGATCGTGCATATATCGCCCATCAATATTCTTATCCCATCTAGCCTGCTGTATATCATAACCATGTTGGTCGATTTCCCGTATCTTTTCGGAAGTAAACTCATCCAACTTCATAGCAACATACCGCTCCGGTCTCTCAAGAGCTAGAATATCAACCGGTTTCATTCTCGCAATCACCAAGATCGCCTCCCGCGGAACTATCCGATAACTACCCGTTACCGTCAACAGTAATAGTCGTTGGGCCCTTAATAATATATCTTGGAATATAACTACAAAATTTCATCCTATCCGCCCAAACTGGTGCAGCATGCAACATAATGGCCTCTACACCCCCTTGTACAGGATACTTAGGGTCCTAAAATTGAAACTACAATCCGGATTGAACACACGTCAGATTCCAAAAAAGGCACTGCAAGCCTTCTCTGCTACATATTGAAGGTGCCTCTTGAACTGAAATTTCTCATCGAGATACACCCCGAGGTAGTGTTCTGAACCTGAGTGTACTTTATTCAGTGGCCTGACATCGATAGTCGAATTTGCCGACTCTTCGCCAAACGGCCTTTGAGGAGCATCATCGTGGTCTTTTCCAGGCTGAAAGTCATCTTATGTTGATGAGCCCACAGATCAAGTACCTTGCATGTACGAGTGGTCCTAAGACCTGGCAGGTAAAACTTTCTGGTGATGAGGTATCTGAGGTTCAGCATGATGATTCTTCGTTGTTTTCTGATGATGAGGGGCTGGGGGCTGGACCATCAGGGGTCCCTGCTTGTGGGGATAAGGACTATGTGGTCCAAAATTTCCAGAGGGCTGTTAGGAGTGTTAGAAGCTCCAGTCCTTTTTTGAGAGCTTTTGATGAACATTATGTGGCAGCATTGCACGTGTTAGAGGGTTCCAGTAGGACCAGTAAAAAGACCTTACATGAAGTGGTTGAGAAAGAGTTAAAGGAACTTAAAGTGATCATGACTGCTTGGTAAATGGTTATGAAACAGTTGTGACTAAGCCTCCTGTGGTTAAGGAGGTAGTTGTTAAAGAGGTTGTTAATGTTCCTACTTGGGTGCCACAGTCAGTGCAACCACAGTGATGGAGTGAAGTACTAAAAGGACAGTGTGAAGCTAGTTTATCTTGTAGGCTACCCAAGGTCCTGTTCATAAATTTAAAGGAAGGGGCTGCAGCATAGACTAGCAAGCAGATTAAGAATGACTAAATCGTCCTGTGTTACAAGAGGAAGAATCTGAGGATTTGAAATATCAGAGAGACTCAGTAGGATCAGAGAGACTATAATTATCATATACGATATTGATCGTTGGCTATCTGAGAAAGAGCTGCTGACTCTTTTGAGGCAACAGAATACTCAGATGAATGAAACCACTTTCAAGCCCGGATGTTGGTTGCTATTTCAACTGGGTACGCATGTGAGGCAGAGGTTTATCATGGTGTATTCAAGGTTTCTCCTGAGATTCTTGATAGCTTCGTGAAACAGGGTGGGTTGTTCATCAACTTTTCTTTGTGCAGGGTTATAGAATACATAGATGTCCGGCACTATTTCACGTGCTGCCAGTATGGTCATATGCCAAGAATTGTAAACAATTGGCAGTGGTCTGTGTACATTGTGGAGATGAGGGGCTTCAGCATGAAGAGTGCCCTAACAGGTCTGAGGGTCCTATTTGCATTAATTGCAAGCATTTTCACAAGGATCACAAGCACTTTATGAACAGCAAGGAGTGTCCATGTTATCACAGAGCTGTCAATATGTACTGTAATTCAATAGGTTTACATGGTTGGTTTCGGTCAGTTGATTTCACAGAGTGGATACATTGTTCAGGTAGAATTTAGTGAGATTGCTCTTGTAGGGATTGCTGTTGTAGATTGCTCTTCTTTGTAGGAATTTGGATGTTGTTTTATTGCAACATCCCTACATTTTGATTCTGGTGATCTGCCAGGTTTCTCTTGTTGGAAAAGTTTTTTCATGGTTCTAATAGTATGTTTGCTCTTCTGTGCAGAAGAGAGTTAGATTGTGTTTTTCTTTGAGAGTTCTCTAATGAGGATCATGTTGTCGTTCGTTTGGATACTCCAAACTTGCATCTTTATGTTCCAAGTTCATATTTTCAGTACTGTGACCTGGCTGATCATCATCTTGAGGTCTGGGATTGGATGTAGTCAATTTTTATATTCTCTTTGGTTTCTAGATAAAACTATAGAAAAATACTTGTAGCTTCTATTTCTCTGTTTATTTCAATTTGTGCCATTCAATTTCATTCTATTGTACTGTTTTTTCAGGATTATGCTTGAATGTCAAATTTGTGTTTAAGATTGAAATCTTAGCACTTACCAATAATTTGTTGTTTCTTAAGAAAAAATATTTACCTTAGGGTCGCTTCTTTGTGACAAAACAGTTTTTTGGGAATAGCTTGTTTAAAATGCAGTTTACAAAAAAAAAACAGTCAGAAAAATAACCAATTCCATAGTTGGTAAAATGTTATTTCTTTCAAATTTTCAGATTCAGCATACATTTTTACAAAGAATTTCAAGTTATGAAGATTAAAGCAGGTTGCTTTAATCAATATTTGCTTTAAATAAAGCGAATAGAATTAATTTTATATAACTTTTACAGAAACCTAAAAATATCTTTCTCTAATTTTATGAGACATTTTAGTACCTTACATACTGTGAATGAATTATAGTAAAAAAATTCAGAAGGAGAAAAATTAAAATAAGTAAAATTTAAAACAAGTTTCAAATGAAGTATTTTTTTGGTGTTTTAACAGAAAATTTACTTTAAGTATTAAATAAATTCTGGTATCTGAAGGAGCAGCAGGTAGTTCAGTTTCATATAATACATAAACATTAAGATGTATTAAGTATATATAGTTTATTAATTTAGTATAATATTCCCGAAGTATCAAAATGTGTTATCAGCTTTGTTGGCTTAGGGCTCAAAAGTAGCTGTATAATTCTTCTTCACATGTAGTAAGTGAGTCTGTTGCTTGTTAAATATTGAACTACTTGATGTATTCATAATAAAAATCTAATTACTGAGTAGTAGTAGGGAGTCAGTCGAGGAACAGTAGCGTTAAAATATATAACTCATTTAGCCCTGCTCTGAACTATAGATACTGCATACTGAAGCCTTTTAGTTTAAAGTTTCTTTTTTAAACAAATAGTTATTTGAAACCATAAAAATAGATTCAAAAAGGATGATGGGTAGGGTTTTTTTATCAAATCTATCACTGTAACAAAAAACTAGCCTATCATTTTACATTTTTTCTGAGTATGGTTCAAATATTTTCTTGATTCTTGAATTACACAACATTTAAAATTGTTGACTTTATTCTTTTTAATTTTCTGATCAAATACAAACTAAGTGAGAAAATGGCACAAAACACACACACACACACACACACACACACACACACACACACACACACACACAATGTATATGTATAAAATACATATGAAAATGTAGGAAAGTTTTTATACTGACTGCTCGAGTTGGAGTCAGACAGTCAACACCAGTGTAGCCTTTAGGACAATCACAGCTATATGTATTCCCTTTATCCACACAATAGTGATGATGTGAGCATGGATTTGGATCACATAAATCCACCTAAATGATCAACATAATAATTCACATAATATTAGTAATTATATATTATTATAATACGAATGCGATTAAAAAGTAAAACTTCAGTTTACTAATGTTCCATAGTGATTTTGATGTATAGAAGTCCTTCTTATATAGATGTCAAAGAAAATCAGAAATAATGAGTAAACATGTATAATGCCTTATGTATATATATGTACACAGGTACCCAAATAATTGTTTGCCAGAGGTTTATTAGATAGGTATAGAATGATGGACATGTATTTTTGTTATATTACATGATAGTATGAATTGCCTTTTCTTACTAATTCAGAAAGAAGGGATACAAACTCCTATTCAGTCCCCATTGTAACTTGTTCATACAAGAAGAAATGAAGAAACTGAAGGAAAAAGTTGAGATAGTGAAACTATCGAAGAAAAAAATTTGTAAATAATGAGATTTGCTGATGATACAGTTATTAAGGCTGAAATCAAAAGTTATTCAGAAGAAATGTTGAATAGTTGGGAAGGAAATTCAGTTAGAAAATAAATAAATAGAAAAACAAAGGAATAAATTGTGGCAGAAAGGAGCATAGAGGAATTTGATATTAAGTTAGGAGAACACAACTTACCAAAAGTTGCAGATGAAGAATTATGTTATTTAGGAAGTAAAATTACAAAAATGTAGATGAAGCAAGGTAATAAGTAGCTGACATTTGCTGTGAAATCATTTGTGCAACAATAAATGTCTGCTAGTATCAAAAAGGGATCTAAGAATTAGAAAGAAATTCTTAGAAATGTTTGTTTGAACATAACTTTTTATAGCAGCACAAAACAGGCAATAGGAAAAGTACAAAGGCAAATAGAGACATTTGAAATGTGGTGTTACTGGAGGATGTCAAAAATTAGTTCAGCAGATAAAATTCAGAATGATGATCTTAAGATGAATATAAAAGGAGAGAAATTTCTGGCTGAATATTATTTACGAATGATAAGTTGGTGGGTGATATATTAACAACATAATATTGTAAAGCACATGTAGAGGGTAAAAACTGAAGATGAACAAGATGGTTGCAGTATATAAAACTGAGGATGACTGATATGAAACTGAGGATAATAACTGAGAAATGGATGTAGTAAATGTGTTGAAATTAAAAGATAAATACAGTACAAAAGAATTGAGAATAACTGTAAATCAGTCCAGTGATGATGCCTAAAAAAAAAAAAAAAATAGTGTAAATTATTATGTGTTAATAAAGTCTATTCCCAAAACTCTGGCTGTTGAAAGTAAACTGATTGTTACAGCAACACTCCACACGCCTAACAACCACCAGCAATCTATACTCCTGTTAAATCTTCATCTGCCATCCATTAGATTCAGTGCTGGTGAAGTTTTTGTGGAAAAAAATATGCGGAATTTAAAATGTGTTAAATTTGTTTCTTGTAACAAGGCCACAACATTCCTGAGATCAATTGACCATTGTGTCATCCTAATGGTAATAATGCTATTTATAGTTATAATAACAAAGACACACATTTTGCCTGTGTAATAAACTAATATACTATATTATACTAACACTACATTACACTACTATACTAATAACTATATTCTAACAGGAATTGTCAAACCAAATAATGCTATTATATTTTAGATCAGTTTTTCTGAAAGGAAATTTTTCTTACAGAACCTGTAACCACAATAACATCAGAAATTTATTATGCAACACTAAAGAAGATTTGGAAGTGAAGCCAAAACAAACAGAATGGGATGTTCATTATGAGTGATGTTCTTTTGTATGACAATGAAGGGCCGAACTCCACAAGTCTACCCAGAACTTATTCTTAAAAAGTTCACTAAGGAGATTTTTAACGATGCCTTAATGCCCTGACTTTGTGCTAAGTGACTATCACCTGTTCACCAAAATGATCTGGCTGACTATAACCAATGCTTTTAGGTTCTCATGAATGTGCTTATAAACTGGTTGAATTCAATGAAGGTGGATTTCTTTTACATGGACCTACAAAAGCTAGTGCCATGTTAGAGAAAGTGACTGAATGTTGGTGGCACCTTTAAAGAATTAATACATAGCTTAAGAAGGCAACTTAATCATACAATAAAACCATTTTTATATAATCTACTATTGTGCGTTCAGTTTTTGAATAGATACTTTACATGTTGACCACATCACTTTCAATGCATGTAAAGAAGAGAAGAGAAAATTGTGAACTAAACATCTCACCTAAAACTAGCAATGAGTAAATGATAATTAAAAGAGTGATAGTGCTATTATATGAAGTTTGGAGAAGCAAAAGAAAAAAGACTACCTCAAGAGAGTAAAGAAATTACTTCATAAAATATTAAAAACAAAAGTGAGCAAAGACCACTGGAGTTAAACCATCAAATATTATTTACAATATGCTAATTTGAAATCTTTTCAAATGTTATCACAAATCCATAAAGATGTTATAGAACAATGAAGATTATTAATTTTGTAATTATCTCCATATATTGAAATTAAGCTGTGGGTAAGTGTATTGTTTTTTCCACTCACCCTAAGAAATCTTTAATAATTTTTATTGGCTGCTTTTTTAAAGAATTTTTATTCAAAGATACTATCTAAATTTAAAATAGCATTCTATAAAATACGTGTAAGAATGCATAAAAATGTTAATAATGTGCTTTTTACAATTAACATTTTATTTTAGTGTATGAAAAATCAAATTTTAATTTATGTGATAAGTGACATATCAATTAAAAAAAATAAAATGAAAGTAATCAAGAATAAATCACTATATATTGTAAATATTTTATATTGTCATGTAAGTCAAATACCAGAACCAAAAATATACTTAACAAAACAGGATTGAAGGTATACTGTTGTTTAAATTAACTTTTTAGTAGATAAATGCAATATACAAAACACCTCATATCATTCTTTTTGTAAAATTCTCATGTTCAGTCTGGCAATGCCGTAGTATCTATCAACGACGCAAAGAGGATTAAAATCACAAATAGATGTAGTTCATGTCAACTAGCTGGTAAACAAGCTTTAAACCTGATTGGAGTGACTCTGTACAGATGTTTGCAGATATTTTTGTGATCTTTGTTCAGAACTGTCAGTAATAATGTATTTAGTGTTATTGATCAGCTTTTCTTTTCCTGGCGTTAATGAACTATAATAATTTCTGTCGCTGAAGGTGCTATAAAATTACTTATTTCAGATATTTGTATTTATTTGTGAAATGCTCATCGACTCTTGAAAAGAAATAATGCATTGTTTTATAAATGCAAGGTCCATATATTGAAGCATTTAGAATATGTATCAAAATTTGAAAGAGGTATGATTCATATGATCATGAAGAAATGTATAATCGAAAAGAACATTTTGCTCCCTCAACCTCAAAACAAAGGATTAATAGGTGGAAATTGAATTCTGTAGCTGTTCATCCACTCAGCATTATGTAAGAAAAGATGTAATAAAATAAAAGGTGTCCTAACAGAATAATTCAAAAGAAAAACATTGTTATTTAATTTCAAGTATTACAACTGCAGCAAAAGTTATACGTAACAAAGATATAATTGTGCAGCTAAATATTAGATGATTTTGAAGTTTTCTTATTTCTTAAAGAATATTGTTTTATTTATTATAAATTGTATTGAGAATTCAACATTTCAAGAGTTTCATCAACATTTCATTGGGAAGAAATCCCAAAGCTATCAAGAGAAGGAATGTAAGAGTTGTATTAGAGGACAGGTGAAGGTGCTAATAATTTGTAAATACTAAATAAGGTTTCAATGTAGTACAATTTTACAATATCTTAAATAACAGAATTGTAAATTTTTCATACATTCCAGACACCTCATTATATGAAAACAATATATTAAATGCCTACTTTAAAGATTTAAATGTGTTGACTTTTGTTCATTTGTGAAAAAATTAAAAACGTATAATATAGATTAAAATTTTCTTAAATAAAAAATTGAATATAGTTTGGTTATAAATTTTTACTTAATTGTTATTAGTATTATTAATTAGTGCTTATAATTTATTCATTAATGTGTCGCTTATAAAGTTTCTGAAAATAGAAAATTATGTCATGTGAATTTAGGAACATAAAAACAAATAATATATTTAAAAATAAGTTTGCTTATAGTTTTCTTATGTCACTTTTTTATATTCTTTATAATTTAGATCAACATTCTTTGCCTGACCTCATACAAATTTAAAAAAAATCTCTTCAGTTTTATTCAATCACAAAACAAGTTCTTACTAAAATATAGTATTTATGTTCTACTTCTGTATTTCTTACACATATCTAGAAAATGTAAAATTTCTAATTTGAATTAATTTCTTATATTTTACTATTCATTATTAAAAATATGCAAGTGATTAATATCATAAATATCATTATTTCACAGAATTAATTTCATTCATATTTATTTACATAGTAGGCTGACTGTATACTCACAGATACATTAGACTTGTCTTAAAAATTGGTAAAAGCAATAACTGTTTTGTTCTAATCACTTAACCACAATATCCAGCAATAACGGGACACTTTTCTTATCATTCCAAATATGGTTATTTATATTGCAGAAGTAATCTTTAGTTAGTCTAAAGTTTGAGGTTTGTGATTTTGTGTATTTTTTAAAAATAAAATTTCATAAAAATATTTCCAGGTTTGATAGGTCAGGGAACAAAGTTTTGAGTTAACACAATTCCTGGCGGGTCATGGGGAATTCAGGTCTTATTTGTATATATTCGGGCTTGATCATTCTGAAAATTGTCCGGAGTGCGAGGTGGAAGAGACCCCCCCCAACATGTTTTCTTTTTGTGTCCGTGATTCGCCATTGAGTGTAGAGAGATGCTTGGCAACCTGAGACGTGAGCACATGTTTCACCCTGAAGATACCCTACGAGTCCTACTACAGGGTTAGGCACAGTGTCCTCGGCTGAGTGCCTAGGGGGTCCCCCGAACGTGTGGGAGTTGCCTGGGTGTGATGAGGCCAGAGACACTCTTTTCGTGCGTCTGATGGTGGCTACTAACATTAAAACAACTATAAAAAATACGTCAAAGGTATTGCCTCCATACGTAGTATGTAGACTCTCCGCTAGGTGGCGGACATGTTGCGCTAAATTCAGTCTACTTAATCACGTAAGTTGCCGGTAATTGTTAATTATTGAATATCAGAAAATTTTAATTCGTTTCTTTGATATACATATAGTAATTAGGTTAATGCAGTTGTATTTGATTTCTCAGGTAATGTGATATACTGTTTCTATGATAGGCGATAAATATTTGATTATTCAAATTTATAGAATTAAATAAATACAATTAGTAAATAATAATAAGTAAATAAAAATAAAAATATAAATAAAATTAATCTATGCTTAGAAATTAAATTAAATACTCTGTAAATTAATTGACAACGGACTGTTTCTAGCGGGAGAGAGCGTAAAGTAAAGCTTTGCTTTTAGCGTGGAGGGAGCTGTGTAAAGCCGCCCGGCGCACCACCATTGGTCCGTTCTGCACCAATAACAGCTAAAATAAAAATGTGAGCACATGCAACAAACAAACAAACTAATACAGTATAATTTTTATAGAGAATGATTTTGGCGATATTTGTTCAGCAATAAATATTTGATTATTCAAATTTATTTATTTATCTGTCTATTTTGGCGGTATTTGTTGAGTTCTTTTTTTAAAATCATACCGAAACGGAAGAGACGTAATATTGGTAGAAAATCTACAGATTGGAGGCGAATGTCTACATCGCGTTTACATGAGACTACGGAAGAGCGTGAGGATCTATTCTATGATGCTGTACAAAATAGAACAGCCACTTTAAAGTTCGGATCTGCTTTTGAATATGATCCTCATTTGGATTATATTAATAGTAAAAATTTACAAACTGGTGCAATGATTAAAATATGAAATCATTGTTTTGCAACAAAATGGAAAGATGAAACAGCTGGCACGTGTTGTTCTGGTTGGGAAGTTTCACTTTCTATACTTAATGAGTTACCAGAACCAATCAACAGTTTAGATTTAGGATATCCCTTGACAAAACATTTTCTCGATAATGTTGTAAAATACAAAACTTTATTTCAGATTACTTTTTTTCAGTGCTAAACAAATTGTTGAAGGGAATTTTATGCCTACGTTTAAAATTCAAGGTCAAGTTTACAATCGCATAGAAAGTTTATTACCAGCACCTGGTGTCGATCATCAATTTTTACAAATTTACTTCCTTTCTGATGTTGATCAAACTTCTCTTCATACTAATATTGTTCCAAACTTGAAGAAGGAACTAATAACAGCACTCCAGCTAGTTTTGCTGGGACATAATAATTTGACCGAGAGTTTAAATGCAATATAAACAACACATCTTTGGGTAACGCGGAAGATTTTTAATTAATAATTCATGCTGATCGTGTACCTATTAATCACCATAGAGGTCGCTATAATGTTCCAACTACTAATGAAGTTGCTGTTTTACTGATCGATGAAGATAAAGGATCTAGAAATAAAATCTGACGTCGTGACGGTCAAATGCAATACGTGTCTGAGCTTCAACGCTCTTATGATTCTTTACAATATCCCCTTAAGTTTTTGAAGGGTGAAGATGGTTATTATCTAATTATTTCGCTAAATAATAATGAACAAAATAAAACAGTTTCCTGCATGCAATTTTATGCTTATCGACTTTTGGTTCGAGATAAGATAGACAGTAACATTATTACAGAAACTTATTAATCAATATTGTGTTGACATGATGGCCAAAAAGATCACTAAAAGATTAGCCTTTATTCGTAATAATAAAAAAAATTACGCGCTGATGATTACATTCATCATCGAGATACTGTGCAACAAGACACCAACTTTAATGCTAACAACATGGGTAAAAGTCATACTTTCCTTATCTTTCACTAGTTCACCACGGTATACGCATGAGAAACCTCAAGATGCTATGACATACGTGGGTAAACATGGACGTCCAGATTTATTTATAAATTTTACGTGTAGTTCTGAGTTCTGAATGGCTAGAAATAAAAAACGAACTATTCATTGGTCAAAAATCTACTGATAGAAACGATATAATATCCAGAATTTTCCATTTGAAAATGAAAAAACTCATAGCCCTTATTAACAAAAAAGAAGTATTTGGTTCGGTTAACTACTATTCGCTAAGTGTCCTGTGGCAAAAACAAGGCTTACCTCTCGTATATTGATACGGTTAGTAATTAGAATACGACCTGATGAAATTGATTTTATTATATCTGCTCAACTACCTGATAAAAATGTTGACCCATTATTATATGACATTGTTTGTAAATATATGTGTCAGGGACCATGTGGTAATATAAATAGGTTAACACCATGCATGATAAATGGAAAATGTTCAAAAAAGTATCCTCGAATGTACGTACATTTGCAACACTAAAACTGCAAATGACGGTTACCCGGCTTATCACAGGAGATGTCCAGAGGACGGTTGTACTACATTTTTAAGCTTGCAATGTAACATAATTGATATTTATAATAAATGGATCATCCCACATTGTCCACTATTATCACTTTGCTTTAATGCTCACATAAATGTTTAATTTTGCAACTCCGTGCAAGCGATTCGATATGTCTGTAAATATATTACCAAAGGTTCAGATCAAGCGACTTTTTCGGTTGAAAATCAAAGTGATGAATTGAATCAGTACAGTAATGGTAGATATATATGTACATCTGGGGCCGATTGGCGAGTTTTTGGCTTTCCAATACACCTACGTTATTCCACTACTGTTCAATTAGAAAATTATCAACGTATTTATTTCACTTAACAAAATCTCTTAACGATTCCTGTAAAGTTCACAGAAGACCACTCTTTATGCTTTTTTTGAGCTTTGTCAGTCCGATGACTTCACTAAGACACTGTTATATCCTGAAGTTCCTAGATATTATACCTATAATAATAACAAGTTTAGCAGAAGAAAGTGCAAAACTGACATCTAAGGATTTCCTGGAATCAAAAAGGATGCTGCTCTGGGTATAGTATATACAATTCATCCAAACCAAAGTGAATGCTCTCATCTTTGTATGTTATTGCATAATGTTAAAGGACCTACATCTTTTGCTTACTTGAAAACTGTTGATGGTGTGCTACACCAAACATAAAAAGCTGCTTGCATTGCACTTGGCTTATTGGAAAATTATAGTCACTGGAAAGACATGCTGGCTGATGCTTCTATCTGTCAGTGATCGCCTAAATTAAGAGAATTATTTGCAATTATATTAGTTTTTTGTCATCCTGACCAACTGAACGTATTGTGGGAAATGTTCCAAAAAGACTTTTGTAGAGATATTTTATATCAAATCCAACATCAGACCAATAATGTTGAGATTACAATTTCAGATGAAATATTGAATAGAGATCTCATTGAGATTGAAGATATTGATGTTACAATAAGTGAGAAATACTTAGCAATTTCGGTTTACCAACACCAACACGTGATAATCAAGAAGTTATTAATGCTTATGATACAATGTTAAGACTTTGTTTTGACATCGATGAACAGAAAGAATTTGTAAGTGTTAATCTTCATAAATAAGTACCAGATCAATGCCAGGCATTTGATGATAAAAATGACAGTGTTTCTAGCAACAACCCAGATTTTTTCATAGATGCTCCTAGAGGCACTGAGAAAACTTTCTTAATAAATCTGCTTCTTGTTCAAGTCACTCAACTAAAAACGTTGCAATCAGTGTAGCATCATCAGGAATAGCTGCTACACTTATAAATGGTGGGAGAACTGCACATTTGAGTTTTAAGTTACTGTTAAATGTTGCATGTGAGCTAGAATCTGTTCCATTCGTAAAAATGGCCCACTTGGATAAATTTTTCAACATGCTAAACTTATAGTGTGGGATGAATGCACAATGAGTGCTCACATTGAAGAAATTGATCAGTCAAATTGAGGTATTAGACCATAAGGTAAATTAATGGGTGGTACGTACAACTTTCATGTTTTCTGGAGACTTTTGGCAAACATTGCCCGTCATCACAAGAGGAACTAGGGTTGATGTTGTTCAGGCATGCCTTAAATCATCACCCTTACGGAAATTTGTCCTTGCTATTAACTTAAGAACTAGTATGAGTATTCATCTTGGGGGTGGCAATGGTAACTTTCCATTACAACTACAAAACATTGGAAATGGGACCCAATTGCAAATGAAACCCTCACAATGATGGTTACATTTCTGTCAATGAAAACATTGGTACCGTTGTGCATACAGTGGATGATCTCATTTCATTTATCCAGAAATTAGTAAGCTTTTACAAAAATCATATGAGTGACTTTGCGAAAGATCTATCATAAATTCTCAAAATATTTCTGCATTTGAAATTAATAATATGATTTTAGAAAAAGTTGAAGGGCAAAGCAAGGAATATTCATCAGTAGATTTTTTAATTAGAACTGAAGATGCAGTTCACTATTCTCCAGAATTGAATTCTCTTAATCCTGCAGGTTTTCCAGGTCTAGGACTTTCCAGACTTGATAATTTGTGGATACCGGTGTTCTTTGGTGGTTGGGTTTCAATTAACCACACATCTCAGGAATAGTCGAACTGAGGATGTACAAGCCTACATTTCATTTACACTCACACATATCATCCTCATTCATCCTCTGAAGAATTATCTAAACGGTAGTTACCGGAGGCTAAACAGGAAAGAAAGACTTGATAATTCGGAAAATCAATACATTCTGCTACCAGAAATCCAAAACAACAAAAAAAATATCATATACCCGGAAGTTCTATCAGTTTAATACTGTTAGAAAATGAGATAGCTACATTATAATCATTGGCAAAGCCGAGATGGGGGATGCTATATATATATATATACATAAAATAACATGTCGTAAGTGATCAACACCCAGCAAAAACTACTGAAGATAAATTAATGAAAATTTCCACTTTCTGCTTATGGTGTAAGTGTATAATAAGAAAATCCACTTTGAAATTTCAAGTTTAATGGGTTAAAATGGAGTACAAATGAAATTATTATTTTTTTAATTTCTCAGTGTCAGATGTAGATAAAAACTTAATTTTTGGTGTGTGTAATCTTAATATGAATATGTAAAAATTTATTTGTAAATTTTTTTTGAAATTCAGAGATTAAATGTTAATAGGATTTTTGATTTTTTTTAAACCCTGTTATTTTTTTAATTTCTTGGCAACAAATGAAGAAATCAACTTGATTTTTGGTGAGTGTAATTTTCATGTCAATAAAAAATTTCTAGATTTTTGAAATTTGACCTTCAAAGGGGATGAAGAAAAGTAAAAAATATGTTGAACAATGATTATAAGTTTTCCCAATCCTGACCATAGTAAAATATATATTCAGTAGATTTCAGCTTGCAAATACTCTTCAGGTAAATATTTAAAACCATTTTAGGGTTTATTTAATTCCGATTTTTAAGGGGTGGAAGGTATACGGTGCTGTGGCTCAACCAACATAGCCACTGACACCATTACTGTATATGTGACTGGCTTTATTAATCTCCAGTTACATGACTAAAGAACATAAAATAAAAGAATTGACCTCCACGTAGAAATGCAATTAACCATATAGCACAGGCAAAGCTGCCATGTGGAGTTAGTTAATATATACAGGTGATTCAAAGAAACGGGAAATTAAAAAAATTAAATAACGTTAATGAAAAAATTTTTTTTAGAAAATGAATTTTATTTCATGTAATTGTACAAATGTTGGCATTTTAGGATACATTTTAGTTTATTTTTTAAAGATGACATCTTCCAGGTGACCTCCTCTTCTACGTAAACACTCACGAAGTCTCTTCGTTAAATTGTTCATGATTTGAAGATAACATCTCAACTGGAATTTCCGCAATTGCTTCTCAGATCTTTGCCTTCAGTTCTTCCGTTGTAGCAGGTCTACTTTGGAACACTTTGCTTTTAAGGTGACCCCACAAAAAGTAATCGCAAGCTGAGAGATCAGGCGATCTGTCATTTCGTGAAATGACACGTTGTCCAAACAATCGGCGTACAGCTGCCATCGATATTCGTGCAGTATGTGACGTTGCTCCGTCTTGTTGAAACCAGGCTATGTTAAGAATTGGTGGAAATCTCTTTTGTTGTTCCACAACAAAGGTTTCAAGCATGGCTACGTAACGAGCCGACGTCCCTGTAATCGCAAGACCGTTGTCATCCTCAAAAAAATAAGGGCCTATAACACCGTAAGATGACATAGCACACCACACGGTTACTTTCTGGCTGTGCAACGGACGCTGGTATAGCTGCGTTGGATTTTCTTGTGCTCAGTATCTGAAATTTTGCTTGTTAACAAATCCACTGAGGTGGAAATGCGCTTCGTCTAACATCCGCAGTTCGTGAACAAACTCTTCGTTATCATTTATCTTCTGAAGCATTACATTACAGAATTGTGCTCGCACAACTGCATCGTTCGGTTTCAGTTCCTGGACGATCTGCAACTTGTATGGATGGTAACATTCTTCGACCACTTGAACTATGCAATTGTAAAGATGCTGAGAGACGGCGGATTGACCGATGTGGACTTCGTGTGACAGCATCTTGTAAACCTTGAACATTCTGTGGTGTACAGACGGTTCGCTCACGGCCTGAATATTTCTTTTTCATTGCCGAACCAGTTTCCTCAAAATTAGATATCCATGTTTTAATTGCATGTGCTGATGGAACACGGTCGTGCCGTCCCAGATTAAAATTACGGTGAAATTCTCTACGCGCTCCCTCCACAGTCATTGTTTTTGTAAAACGCTTTGATAGCAAATGCACGTTGCGCACCACTCCAAGGATCCATGACAACTAAATGGCAGGTTCGATTAGAGAGGCTGGCGCCACTTATCAAGTGGTACCAATTGCCGACGGCTACCAACACAACTTTCAAAATTTCCCGTTTCTTTGAATCACTTTGTATATATATTCAATGTAAGAAAAAATATTTTTTTTTTCCTGAATCTACTCATAATAATTATTTAAAAACCAAAATATTCATTCAATTTTTATTATTTTTTAAACAATTTTATCTGTTTTCGCTTTATGATTTATTTTAATAATTGTTTAGCATAGCACTACCTTTGTATTACAATGATTAATTTTATTGCTAATTAAAATGTAGGTGAGCCAAGGAAAAAATCTTTAATGCTGCCCATTCTGCATTTTAATGTTAGAAAAGGAATTTGCAGAAATGACCTAAGTAACAAGTAACTACTTATATTAAAGAGCTTAAGATAAGGCTGTCTATAATATAAGACTAGGCACTGCATTTTACCTCTTAAAATTTCTATAAACATTTTCTTGAAATTTTTCATGAAATCCACTAAATAATAGAATTATATTGATAATGTATTATTACATTATAAACTCCAATGCAAAATAATTCTTTAAAACATCTCTATACGTCATGCAAATTTTTCTTTAAAACTGTTTTCTTCAGTTATTTGGAAAAAACCTACAAGAACACTAGATGTTTCTCTACAAAAGACTATTTATGAAGCCGCTTTTAGTGGCTTCATAAAAAACGTCAAAAATACATTGCCCTGTTACATGATGAGGTATTGATTTACAAAAAAATGTATTTTCTTTGATTGATCTATGCTTATCGCATTCATATCTTACAAAACATAAGAATTGAGAGATATTTGCCATAACTATGGTTTCATAAAATTGAATAGTAAAAAATTCACTTGAACTCACTTATTGAATTATCTGCAAACATCGGCAGTCATGTCATCGATTCGTCTTGATACTGTGTCGTTAGAAAGCGGAATTTTTTTGTTTCTTCCATGCTTATTAAAACAGTGATCTTATCATCAATTTCAGCAGGCAATATGAGGTTTTCTGCGATTGTGTGGTGTTTGGACATCTTAGCTACTCTTAATGCTATAATTAAGTCAGGATACTTTATGAGCACTTTCATCAGCGTGGCTTGATTTACAAGTAGCTTGTTGATTTCTCAGAGAATGTAACTTTCTTTCAAAAAATTTCAAGGGTTTGATTTTAGGTTCTGGATGCTTAGTTTACAAGTGTTGAATTAATTCTGATGGCTTCCTGCTTTCATTGGAGAGCACTTCAAAGCAAATAACGCACTGTGACTTTCCATCCAATGAGATAAAACCATAATTTAAATAATTGTCATTCTACAATCTTGTTTTTTTACCAATCAGTTCAGTGGATATTGATAGCTCATTTCGTTTTTTCAAAAATTTATTCATTTTGCATAAGAATTTAATTGAAATAAAAATCAGTTTCACTGTCTGATCACACACTAAAAAACTGAAATCTCTATTATTTTCAATGAAACTACATCTTTAAAAACTTAAGTAAAGGTACCAGATGCACACTTCGCACTTGAAACTAAACTGACGTTCTGCAATCCGTAACGCCACTTTTCTACTGTACAAAAGTATTATATTTGTGTTCGAACACGACAATTTGACAGCGAATATTAAACAAGAAGACCAGATTACAAGGAGCACATACACATCAAATTGGAACTGTAAATTGCTCATGTTTGTACACTTCATACATGCAGCTCATACCTGTTACTATCAGCAGAGCAATAGTTTTATCAAGGTTTCATTGGCTGGGGTTGGAAGGTTCAAATATTTTACATATATATTCATTCATTATACATGATTTTACTTTTTGGGACTGGTGGAGCTAAAAAGGTTGAGAATCACTGTAGAAATAGATTACAAATTTCCTAAATTTAATCATTGTGTGTTCTTTTAACCCAATAACCTGGTACAGTAAAATTCTTTTATAATTTTTAATAATTTATAATTATTAATTTTGTTTGCTTTCCAGCAAGGTTTTGTTGGTGATCTTGGGAGCCTTCTTTGTGAGATTTATAACATAATTTCTTTACAAATGTGTGGCCTTCATTAGATATTTGTATCATGCATGATAACGTTTTTGCAGAATACTTTATGCTTATGCTTTATTAGACAATTTTGTTTAATTATGATAATAATTTTTATTTTTCTAATACTATTGGGTATTACACCAATGTTGGCTAATTGGTATCTTCTTGTTTCATTGGGAACAATGTCAAATTCCAAAATGTATTTTTAATACTTACTAAGAAATTATTAAAATTACATTACTTTAAAGTAATATTTAAATAAAAGTAAAGTATAGTTTAATAATGCATTGTTATAATATAACAATGTATTTAATTTATATGTTTATTTTTATTTATTTATTCCATGCACGACATAAAGGAATTAATTTTGGTTTTCAGATTTCAACAGAAATATCCATTTACCCCATCCCCGAATCCATTTTGACAAGTTTCGGCGTGATGTCTGTACATTTGTTTGTATCTCACATAACTTAAAAACGATTAGCCACAGGGATGTTGAAATTTAGGATTTAGGACTGTTGTACCATCTAGTTGTGCAACTCTCCTTTTGATTGCAATCAGCTGAACCAAAAGTGTCCAAAAAAGCCCAAAATCCAAAAAAGATCTGGATTTTGGACTTTTTCTTAACTGCAGTAATAAGCCCTCATTGAGAGCTTTTTAACAATATATCATAAGTGGTATTTAATTTCATTGGTTTCCGAGTTATAGTCAAATGAAATAGTTGGGTCTTATAAGGGGAAGGCATATCGGTTCTAATCAAAATTCATCTCCCTTTTTTTTAACTTTTTTTTTAATTTAGATATATTGATTTATTAATAATTATTAACTTCTGATTGTAAAAAAAACTTACAATAAATAATAATTCAATAATAACAATAAAAAAATATCAGAAGTTATTAATGAAATAAAATTTTATGTACTTTTCATTTTTTTTAAATGTGTATATGTAATTTAATAGGTGTTCAAGGAAGTCATGTAGTGTCTACATCAGATTTTTTCTTTTAATTTATTTCCTAGCAAGTCATTTTGCACAATTCTAATATAAAACAAGTCAAAGTTTTTTACTTTGAACTTTACTTTGGTTGAGGTGTGGCCATGAAAAGAAACTGGCACATACATGAGTTCAAAGTTTCACTAAGTATTCAAAAATTATACTGAGTACATTTTACATTTATAATAAATAGATAATACAAAATTATTTTTTTTAAGATTTTATTTGTAATTCATGATTATGAATTATAAATAATTCTAATTCTTTTTAAACTTTAAATCCTGTCCATAAAATCACCTTTAATATAATTTATTCTAAATTATTTATAACTACCAAAGGTATTATAGGACATCTTAGTGCTTAAAATATAATTTCATCTACATTCAAAAAATAATAAGTATTACTCATTTTTAATAATTAGGTAGTATTAAAATAAAATAAAAATTTCTTCTGAGATAGAATATCAGTCTTCTTTGGTTAAATTTTGAAGCCAAAAAACTGCCTACACCTTTTCCTTGGGTCTATTCATGCAGGAAAGAGATTTGAGAGTTCTGAAGAACTCAACAGATTAGAAAACAATCTCAACATTGTTGACTGATGATTATTTTGTTGATGGACTCGTGCACCACATCCTCAATTTCAATGAATTTCAGAGAAATCTCAGTCGTCTTGGATGCATTGTCATTTATTGAAGTAAACCCCAAATTCAGAAAAACACAAAAAAATGATAAACCATAACTAAAACTAACAAAATTAAAACTAAAAGGAAAGTACTAATTAAAAAAAAACTAATTTAGTAGTATAAAATCAAAACATCAAAGAAAAATAAATAGTAAAAAAAAAACCATGCAAAAGGCTTAATATTGGTACTCATTCTCTGAGGGTGAGTCTGAATTAGTTTCTGGATTTAATATATAATATATTCTGGAATACATCAGTGTAGATCTTCTAGATTTTCTTTGTTATCTGAGTATAGAAATATAATAAATATAAGATTTTTGTGTTCTTTTATTTTTTGGTGGTGATAGTATAAGTTTTTTTATGCATTTTGTGTTTAGTATTGTATAGTATTTGTTTTAGTTTTTGTTAATATTTGTTTATATTGTACATGTTTTTAGTTTTTTTGAAGAATTTATGATCTTTTGTAAGTTTTACTTTTTGTTGTTAGGCAGAAAAATAGATTTTTTTTTGTTTTTCTTGGCATGTTCTTACAGCCAAGGATAATGGGTTTTGTCAAAAGTAGTTTATATGAGGAAACAGTTGTCTTATAGTGGTATAATAGAATATATACTTCCTTCATCCACCTTTAATATTTCTTGTCTCAATTTTTAATAATAAAATTGGGCAAAAATCAACTTTTAGAAGAATTGTTGAATAGCATTGTTTAGTTCTGATAAAGAAACTGATGATTAAAAGAAAAGAACTACAATGACACTAAATTAATAGTGAAACAAAAATGAAAGTTAAATATAAAAGTTTTAAGGAATATTCTTATGAAATTTCACTGTTCTAATTTTAATGCACCTGGTTGTGATGTGTAGGTGAATGAGTGAGAAGTTTTACTTTTACATACTTATAGTTATTATGCATAAATATATTGCTGTGTAAAATGTAACAGAATATTGATGCTCCTTCAGAGATTCATAAAAAGTATATAAAAATGAACTGTAGATATTTGTTTAGTGTCAATAAATAAGAATCATATGAAATCATACATAATAAAACAGAACTTAATTAAGTACTCTAACATTACCAGGTGTTTATATTTGAAAATGTAACTTTTTTAATGCCATGTTGTCATTATTGTAATCACTACAATTTAATTTATACACTCTAGGTTGCTGTATTTGTAGTTAGTTTTTTGCTTGATCTTGTGTTGTTTGTTGTTTTAAAAGCAACTCAGTAATATTTTTTCCTAAAAATCAGTTAAATTTTAGGACTACTGCTTGGAGAATGTTAGCATTCTGTTCCTTCTGAAATTAGGTATGTTTTTATTTTACCTTTCATACAACATGTTTTTATATAAATGTGGTTAGGTAGCCATAAATCAGTATTATATTATTTTGTTAAGTTATTAAATTACTTCTTGGCTACATTAGGATAATAACTACATCAGCCAGACATACAAAGAAAATGTACATGCACTATGTACATCAAAATTAATTATTGCAAATCATTAAATCTAAACAGTGTGTGTGCATGTGCATACATACCACTCTCTCTCTCTCTCTCTCTCTCTCTCTCTCTCACACACACACACACACACACACACACACAAATGTGTGTGCACCCCCCCACACACACTCACACACAAAGAAGTTAGGCACAACATGAACATTTTATATATTACATATAAGAATCAATACTTCAATGTACCTGCACAATATGAGATTTACCAACATACTAAATTTGACAACGTAACCACTAGATGAATAGACACAATAGAAATCACACATCATCTTACATCCTACTGAAGCAGTTGCATTATTACTTAAAAATCAGTGCCATTAATAAGTACAGTATCAATTATCCTGGTATGTTAGAGAACTTTGTGTTTTTTCAGGTTGAAAATTCAGAAGGGCCTAATTTTTTAATAGAATGAACCCTTTCTACATCATGCAGAAATTGTGCGGACTGCACTTGACAGGTTTTCTAATGGCTAGAATAGGCAGAGAAACTCCCATCGTTGACCACACTAAAGTTTCAGTTTGATGGCGATGGATTTTTTCTTTTGGGGCTACGTAAAAGACATTGTATATAAAGAAAAAACCCATTCACTTGACCACCTGCACCAAAGAATGCAGCTGTGGAAGCAATTCTTACAGACATGTTCATCAGAGTGTGGAATGAGGCGGATTATTGATTTGATGTCTGCAGGGCTATAAATGGTTTTCATATAGATTTACATTAAGAAGTAAAAAAAAAAAAAAAAATAGATTTTATACTTTCATGTAATAAAAAAATATACATTTGTAATTCTGAACATGCTAAATTTAATTTAAAACTGCAGAGTTCTTTTTCAGACCAGGTGTAATAACAGTTTCCAGTTTTGATGAGCACATTCTAACAAAAAATACCTAAAACTAGACCAAAACTAAATACTAAAAAACAAAATCTTACAGCCAATATCACAGCTAAAATTTCACTAAAAACACCCTTAAAACTAATATTACAGTCAAAATCTTAAAAATAATAAATATTTATTTAAAAGAAAAGCAAATAAAAAATATAAAATTTTGATGAACTCAAATAGATTTAATGAAGTCTGAAAGGACCCCTGTTTGGATAACTAAACAGCTTAAGAACTAAGGTAAAATCATAACTATTATAAGATTACTATTAAAAAAAAAATGTTAACACCATAACGAAATATACAGATGAGTAAACAAAAATTGAATAGAAAATAATTGGTTTCAGATGGTAAAACAATATTAAATTCTATGAAGTATATTGATACTTTGTAAAATAACAAGACCCGGTCTAAAACCTCCTTATCATTGCCAAGGATAAAGTGAATTTCGAATCATTTCTTGGTAATTTAAATTAATGATGCAAGGCTTCATAACATATTCAACCTATAAGGGTATGGTGCACAGTCAAGCAGCAGTTACATCGTACGCATGGGGGTATGTTTTCTGATGGCATCAGATACCCGTAGGTAGCTCTGCTTTGTCCTAACTGCAACTGGCAGACGACCACATTCTCTTGACAAATTTTTCTATATTAAGAATCCCATGGCAGTACAGCATCTGTGTTCGGAGTTCATTATCTAGTGTGGCAGTCCAGTAACCTTGCCACTTTGCTTGAAGAGTTTACTTTACAAAATTAAAAAAGTCAGCAGTAGTAACACGACTGATGAAAAATGGCTGGCTACATGCGTCTTTAGTAGTGGAATCCACATGTTCATTACCTGGAATTCCCTCGTCACTAAGGATCCAGCAGAAACTCACTTGTGTATTGTGACTGTTCAAATCATTAATTGTTCTATCATCAGATTTCACAGATGATAGAATGCCTAGAAAATCTTCTAAAGCTTGGAGTACACTACATAAGTCGCTACAAATAAGGTCATAATGGTATTTTGAGTTAAAGATTTCAAATCTTTATTGATGGCATACAGTTCGACAGTGAAGACACTTGTGATGCTAGGTAGACCTATAGGTTCTGTCATTAATGACAAATATGCATCCAATGGTGACATTCTGTTTCGACTCATATTGTGTATGTTTTGACCCACTGGTATTGTATAACATGGATGGTCTTCATACCATGACTTCACTGGAGATCAGCGACTGGACTCAACAGCCCCTATCAGAGCTATTTATAATTACACAAATGTCCCTTTTTAGGGCTAGCTCTACAAAATTTCAAACAGCACTTCTCAGGGCAACTACAAGATTCTAAGGTGCCATGTGCTGTCGAAGCAATTCAGTGACAATTTATAATCTTTTTATATTAATGAATTCTTCTGCTCTGAAATTACCAGTCGCACAGTAACTTTCCAAAACTCTGAATTTTCAAACATCCAAATCTCCTGTTATTTTGAATAATAATTGATGTTCTACTATATTGTTATTAAAATTATTTTGTTTTTCTGCTTATCAACAAATTCATATCCAAAGTTGACTTAAACAGTTAAGTGAAACAATAAAAATAATTATACATTTATCATGATTAATTTAATTAAAGCTAAGTGTAAATAAAAAAATTAAATTGAAAAGTTAAAAGAATAGAAGTAACTTATAAAATAATGTCTATTAAAATTTAAAAAAATATATTTTGATGGATATATTTTAATATTCTTTACATTTTGACTTTTTGAAGTTGGCACCAAATTAGAATAAAATTTATCAACTTTACCAACCCCAAAATTTGGTGCCAACTTCAAAAAGGTAAAGTTTTTGAAATAGTTTTTTTTTTTTTGCTTATTACTAATGCAATTTTTTAGTTTGTTTTGTAGTTTTCTTTTAGAAGTTCTTAATTAATTTTTTTAATTTTATTTTTCTGTGCAGTTGATGGATCTGCTAAAACAAATATCATATGAAAACACAAAACCAAGAAATTTCCTGTTATTAAAAGTAAAAAAATTAAGAGAAACTGTTACTAAGTGTAAGATAACTTTTTCTGGACTGCAATTATAAACATTGTATTTTTACTTGTGATTTCCACCTGATTTTCCTGAATTTTCAAATGAAGATACTTTGAATATTAGAATGACATCTGGGCATATATCATTACACTGTAACAATGCAATGCTAAATAACAAATTTTTCCTAATGTGTACATTGCATTCTGTTCACCTAGTAAACATAAGCAACTCCCCATGGCCCAGTGAGATGAGGATGATATGTAAAAGAGGTGAAGTCTTGTACAGACTCAGGCCAATTACTCCTGAGATGTGTGTTTGATTGAAACAACCACCAAAATGCACCAGTATCCACTGTCTAGTAATCAAATCCATATTAAAGTAACTAACTTTTACTAGGATTTGAACCTCAGTACCTACAACTTCGCAAATAGCTGTTGAGCAACTGATTTATTGATGAGTTTACCACTAGACCAGCCTAGTGGGCATTGAAAATGAATACAAAAAATTAAAAATTATCTTCAAATCGTCTCTGTAAACAAAATAATTTTTACTAAATAAAGTCTTCCACATAAAATTATTAAAAAAAAGTAGTTTAAATGGATCAGTGGTTTTTCCTTTAAAAAAAATTCATACAAGTCTAACTGATTAACCTTCTTAAAGGCAGTTGAAGAGACTAAGTTCATAGATTCTATTTAGACTAAAAAATACTAGCAATTTATGCAACCTTTATTGTATTAAGTTGCACCTAAACACAACTCTATTTTATGTGGTGCTGTACTGAAATTCAGAAAAAATACAGTTAACTATTTGTATTATTTCTTATCCTATTAAACAGTAATAGTGTGAGAATGTTAAAAAAAAAAAGAAAAATACAAACTAATGTTAATTTTAAGGAACTACAAATATATCTGATAAAGGAACATGGACAGATGAGAAAAAAATCGATCTCTTTTACCGATGATTAATGGATGATCAGATAATGATGAATAAAACCATATGGAAAAAAATAAGTTTAAAGTAATTTTGCTGAAATTTAGTGGCTGTAATAATACAGTGACAAAATTTAAATATAAGCAGCTGACTGAGGAAGAAATAAAAATTGTCAGTTTGTGATTCTTGCATCAATCCTGCAAAAAACCTTTTTGGAAAATGTCATTAGTGTTGATAAAACATGGGTTTTGGTAATGACTAGGAAACCAAGTGCAATCATATCTCATTGAGTTGGAAAATCATTAATGCAGTCAAAGAAGTAAAGTTGATCCAGAGTCAAGGTCATATTGATTGTTTATTATACTAAAAGGTGTTGTTAATCATTAATTTACCTCTTGTCAATAATCAGTAAACAAGAATTTTTTGATAGTTGAAGAGCACTTGAGAATACAATTACAAAGAAGCACTGACAATGAATCAGTAATTCATACAGATATTCTACCATAACAGTCTCTGTTTACATGAAGTGTACGCATGTGTCATTTTTCAACAATAAGTTTTTAATGAAACAAGCACTGATTGTTGTTCTCAGCTTCCTACTCTTTCCCAACTTAATCCCTGTGCATATCTTCCTGTTTAAAAAACCATTAAAAATAGAAAAACAATCTCCAGAACCTTGAAAATAAACCATTTATAAAATAGAAGAAATTAAGAAAAATTCAACAGGTCCTACACAATATTACATCAAAAAATAAAAGGAATTGTTTTAAAATTATTAAAAAAATGCATTAAGAGTGCAGAGAAGTCCTTTCAAGAGGATAAGCCAAAGTAATATTTACAAAACAAATTACTGAAACAAAATTTGGTTTCTCTGTAGATAGTTCTCATCAGTATTTGATATGAAACATGTTAGGACTACAGTGTATTATGAATCCAACAAATATCATAGCAAAGAACTTTTAATATTGATAAGATTACAAATCACCAAATATAATTTCTAATGATTTAGCACTAAAGATGAAGCATTTATTTGAAACTGATATTCTTATCTCTTCTAATTAATCTTTTTAATGTAATTAAACTATATTACAATTTGATATAAAATAATTAGTCATATTATAATTTCTGATTGTTGATGCATTTTATTAAAAATTAAAATTAAACAATTTTTTAGTATTTTTTTATTACCAAAAATTTATAATAATAATAATTTCAAAATTGATATTTATTCATACAAAGATCATTTACAACAGTATAAAAAAAATAAAATCTGAACAAAAACTGAAAATAAAATAGTACTTGCATATTTTCAACAAAAACCATATTAATCAATTTGACTCTCTAACATGGTATAGAAGGAAGACTATTTAATTACTTTTGTATGTTCAACGTATAAAAATTGAATATATAAAAATAATTAAATAGATATATGATTATGAATAACTCTAATATGGCCTGAGTGGTTCCACCACTATTAGTCATATGTGACCAAAATGGCAATGTAAATGTTAAAAAGAAATCATAAATTACAAACATCTTTAACAGTAATGAAAAAAATTTATATTTAGGAAAAGGATGTGTGTGTGTGTGTGTGTGTGTGTGTGTGTGTGTGTGTGTGTACTTTTGTTTATAAAATAAATTTTACATACAGTAGGAATTATTTTTAAAATAATCAGCCATTCATTTTAAAGATATTATTTATTATTGAATAAATAATATTATTACAATTTTTTATTTCTTACAATAATAAAACAAATTCTTGGATGCTAAAGTAAAAAAAAAAAACTATTTCAAACATATATATATATTAAAAAAAAGATTAGTTAGCAATCAATACAAAAGTTAATTTTAATTATTAATAAATTTATGAATAGTGATTCAAAGATAAAATTTATATATTGAACATGTAAAAATAATTGTTAAATTTACATAATAGATCATTATAAGTATAAAAATTACTTTTAAACAATAATTAATATGTGAGCATATTTTAATATTTTACATATTTCTAACGTACTTTGATGTTGCAGGTCTTGCCAGTATACCCTCGGCCACAAGTACAGCTGAAACTTCCTATGTGGTCAGTGCAAGTACCACCATTCCGACAAGGTGAAGATTCGCATTCATTATATTCATACTGACACTGATCTCCAGCAAATCCTGAAACAAATCATTCTCTTGATTTAATTTCTCATCAAATCTTTATATATATATATATATATATATATATATATATAGTTTAAAAAGAAGAATGCAAGGATAAAAAAGTTGAAAAAACCTTATATCATCCACAAGTGTCATTTTAATAATTGTTCTTTCCATCACATGACTACATTGATTTCCAAGGATGAACGTATAGTGAATGAGTTATTTCATGTATAATCTTCTGAGCAAATGGTACACAAATTTCAATTTGTGTTTCCTCATTGTGAAGTTTGCAGTATATAAAATACTATTACATTTGACAAAAATTTTACGAGACTGGGAAAGTAAAGATCAAAAGGGTGATCGATGTTAACCACAAAAGCTTTTGCCCACCAAAAGATTTTTCAGAATGTCATCTTCACAAACTGGACTTTAGGTTTTTAGGTTGCCACTACATACAAATTTCTACTGAATCAGGACTATAAAAAATTTAAATTGCATGCTTACTCACCAGTGTTCCTTATAAAACAAAAGAACCAAACTGTGAAAGTCAGTTACAATATTATCACTAGTTTTGATCTTTTGTTCATAAGAATAAGATTAAGGCCTGAATGATGTTTATTTGAGTGACAAGATTTTGTTTTACCTAAATAAACAGTGTTATGTGAATAATCAAAACTGCCAAATACTGAGCAATGAAAATTCTCTCACTTTCCATGAACAATTATTATACATACATAAAATTTCTATCTGGTATAAGTCTCCTACTGCTGCATAGGGAATAAGTTCACCATAATTTAATCCAATAATGTTTAGGATATTGATAGAGGAAAAGAAGAATGTTGTTTTTACAAAAAAGTGTTGTTTGTCAATAAACTATTGTTTTTTTTTATCATCACTTGATCTGAAAATACTAACAATTGCCAAGATGATAAGATCTTACACCACTTGATTTTCTATTGAAATGCTTAAAAAATGGATTTTTTCAGAATAATCCTTAAACACTTGATAAAAAACAATTTACTTTGTAAGTGAAATTTCATTGTCCAAAGTTGATGCAAATATCATTGATTAGGTAAGGGAACCTCATCCAAATTAAATGAAATTACTTACAACATAAACTGTTAAACAAAAGGCAGATATGAATATTTTGTGATTTGAATACTATATCATGAAAAAATAAATAAAAAATATATCATGAAAATTCAGATTGCATCTTTTTGCACAAAGATTATTATTTATATTTAAACAAATGAAGGGATTATTGCATCCCAGATTTATATGGCATGAAAATCAGATTCATGATGAATATCTTTCTTTCAGTTAACTAAGTATAAGTGCAAATCATTCTGAGAGCATCAGGAGAGAATTGAAAACAAACTACACGTTTACCAGCCAAGAATTCACTGAAGACAAGTAGAATGAAATTTAAACTCTTACTCAAAAAGATTGGCTAATTACTATTAGGGAAATCTCATGATAAACTTGAAATCAATGATGGAAGTAGAAAACAGTAGTAAGAGAACCAAACAAATTTCAAAAAGTGAGTGTTATTGGGTTCACTGGTTTTTTTTAGACCAGGAACAAAGAAAGATAATGGGTTACTGTCATACGTCTTCTACAGCAATATGAAAATGATAGAGGCAAGTCTTTAATTCTATAATAATCTATAATGAAACAAGGGGGCAATTTTAACCCACAGTCAAAACGAGTAAGTGTGCAGTAGCAACATTTCCATTACAGAAGATGTCTACTATGAACAAATCACCTCTGTTATGGAAAGCAAACCTTGCTCTTTTACTTTGAAAATAATATTTGGAAAGCAACCTCAATTTCTACTTTCTCGTAGAATAAAGAACCACTTCTTTGTGTATGCTATCATTTAAAAAGATAAAGTGAAAGTTTGCAATTTGATTGAATCAGAGACTGGTCCAGTTTTTTGTCTGTTTCCTCCAGAGTACTGTTTATTCTTTATTCGCTACTTTAATCATGGAAAACTGCAATAGTCGAAGTAGGATTTGCTTATCCACTCTCCATACAGCCCAGATTTAATTTTTAACTATCTGGAACCATCTGTTCCATCTCTGGATGAAATTTAGGAAGAAAGAAATTGAATTGAATGTGAAGATCATATTAATGATACATAATGGATCAAGAAGCTTCCTGAGCACTGGTAGCGGAGTAAACTAATGAATATTGTGTTGTCTGTAGATACAGTCTAGTTTTTTTTTATAAATATGATTGTATCTCTATTAACAAAATTAAACTTTGAGAAATCGCAATGCAAATTCATTTTATTCCCTTTGATTAAAGGCTTTTACTTCTCTTTGATTTAATAATAATAATAATAATTAATATTTATTTTATTTCTGTTTCAATTTTTAAAAGTTTTCAAATTATTCAGTTTTTTTTTTGAACCAGGCAAACAGTTAAAAAGAATACCGTACTTTTAAATGTATGGAGTTTCAGAATATTTTTTATTAAAAAAATATTCTGTTAAATTGTTAATATTGTTATCACTTGAACATTTAGATTTTTGTTCACAAAAAAATAATAAATAAATAAAAAGCAGATTCTAATATAATGTACATTTAGAATGAATTATTACTAATCATTTAGTAAAAGTAGGGTTGAACTGACGGTACAGATCACTAAGTAGAGTTATAAGACAGAGAAGTGTGTTTAACCACACACTTAACAAATTTCAAAAAATGTCTGTTATTACACCAAAGAAGGAAGCAATAAAAAGATATGAGAATTATCACATTTTAAGTCTAAAATTTCAACACATTAAGGTAGTTTAAAGGCTTACGTACAAGCAGAAAGTATGGGAAAAGTGAATTAGATGAAGAAAAATTAAGGTTCAGAACAAGAGAGACCAATTTGGCCTTCAAATTAACCTTAAAAGGGAGGGTTAAGAAAAAATTATACATTGTCCCAGACATTATGCTTTT
The DNA here is from genome assembly GCF_047948215.1 of Lycorma delicatula. Lineage (NCBI taxonomy): Eukaryota > Metazoa > Arthropoda > Insecta > Hemiptera > Fulgoridae > Lycorma > Lycorma delicatula. Next base: position 179,037,632 of record NC_134455.1, read on the forward strand.
GGTAGAAAACAAAAATGAGTTAGAAGGAGTAAAAAATGGCATGGATTTACTACTAGCAAAGAAATTCAGTTTTAAAATAAATAGGAGTAAAGCAAAGACAATGAAGTTTACTAGAAAGGAAACCAATGTTCAATTAAATATTAGGATAGGGACATAAGTTGAACAAGAATGTGCAGAATTTTATTTCTTATGTGATAAAATTACAAACTATGACTGAAATAAGGTACAGGTAAAAAAGGAGACTAACAAAAAAGGACAGCATTGTATAAAACTGATATAACTAATATCAAATTCAGGTCTAGAATTATGTAAAAGGTACTATGCTGTTCATAATACAATGTTCTGGCTACTGATTTATTTAAAAGTCAATGTTCTCACTCCCATGAAATATTTAACCAAATCTTTATTTACAAATATCAGTTAATCTGTGACTTAATAAAAAAAATTTGTTATTAGTATATTCACTTTTTTACCTGGCTTACTAAAGTGAATGAATTACCAGTTCTTTCATTTTTAAAAGTAAATTTTTGTAACTGAAATGGCTATAATTGTAAAATGATCAATAGCTTAAACTTGTCAAAAACTTTTAAATCTTGCAAGAAGAGATTAATTATTAGACAACAATAGACCTTATTTTTAGAATCTTTTTTAGGGCCTAATATGTTTAATATAGACTTAAAGTATAGTAAGGCTAAAAAGTATACAAAAAAAGAGTATTCTGTTTAGTTTTTATGAAGAAAAATTTCAATCTTAATATGAAATGTCAGTCTCAATTATCAGAAAATTGATTGGGGAATAAAATAAGATAAATTTTTATTATTATAAAATACGTTATTAAGTTTCAAACTTAAGCTTAAAAGATGCAGCACAAGTTGTGTAATCAAACTTTCAAGTGCTGGTAACCAGGGAATAAGAGAACAGGAAAGAGATGAATTACACACAAACTACTTTGTTCAAAATGGTTCAGTTTCTTATTTAATAATTACAGTACACTATTGTTCTGTTTTGTATTTCTTATACATATACACTAGCACAATAAAGATTAAGAGCATTAAATTTTGATGAAAACTTAAGACATTCTTGCTTGATACCACTGCTACAACACATAAAGTATATGCTGGTAAATCTGTGAGTGATACACAAATTAAAAAGTGGTTTAGAAATATGCAAAGCAATGCTCATAGACTTTTTTTTTATAATCAGGATGTGTTCACTATGATCACACTCCAAACGACCAAAGAATGAACAGAAAGTATTAGTGGAAGTTTTAAAATGGTTACATGACTCAGTAAAAGGGAAATGGTCTGATTTACAGAAAAGTGATGACTGCTTGCTTCATCACTACAACACGTACTTATTGCAATTTATCCAGTAATTTCTAATGAAAAATGGGATTTTACTTTTTTATCAGCTCTTTATCAAGGGTTTATCAAGGAAATGGAATATCTAAAACTCTTTAATGCTTAGAGCTGTCTAGAGTTGGATGGTAAATCAAAGGTATATACAAAAGCAAAAAATAAATCCTAAATTTCTAACCTAGGATAAGTATTTATTCAAAATTACTATTTTTCAAAAGTTTGTATGACATCTGTATTTATTACAGTGCTGTCACTGTTATTATTTATTTATCAGTGTCATTATTTTCTATACCACTTGACTCATCATTTTTTCATCAAAATTAACACTACTACTTATCTAATCCTTTCCAGTCCATTTAGAATCTCTTGCAACTCTAAATTACACATTTCCATAACATTTTATATATTTTTAAATAAATATGAACACGATTCAATAAATAAATAAAATATAACCTGAATGATATAAACCAGCGTTGTCCAACAGGCCCGTGGGCGTCATGGCGCCCTTAGTTTCGTCTTTTGGTACCCATGCCCATTTGCCAATTTTTAATACTAATTCACATTTCAGAATAACGTTATATTTTACATCTTAAAAAGAATATAAAAAATATATTTTAGCCGTTATATTTTCCAGCAGTTCAACAGAAGTAATTCTGCCAGCCTTTGTAACACGTGTTCATTTCTTTGTCATTGTTGTTGACAAATTCATTTCCTTTATAATGATATAAGTAGGCATAAGACCCTCCTAGCAGGGGGTCCAGCTCAACAGAACAAACTATCTAATTATCAGTCATTTGGTGGTCTGCTCTCCACTCATTAGCATTCTTTGTAATAAATTTCAAACTGACATTCTTTTCTATTCTTTTGTAAAACTGAATCCCTTTCATTATTTGTATTTCGTAACATTGATTTTTAATAAATTTTAACCTGATCTTCCTAAAATAGAAACAGATGTTTCCCTTAAGGGAGAATTTTTGAATTAATTTGTCTGTGGGTGTGGCCAGTGAATTTTCTGTTATTTAGAAAAACCAATGTGCTTCTATCTTTCAATCTAATTAAGTCTTCAACTAATATGGAGATGAATTTGAAACATTTTAACAATTCTGACTCTTTGAGTACAATCCAATTCTTGTATTTTAACTTCAGTAAAACTTGGTAGTTGTAAAGTGAAGTAGGCCTACGTTCTGTTGGTACAATTTATTATGTTGTCTCGTGCTGTGATATGTTGTACATTCTACATGTCATCAGTGTTTTTAAAGTGAAGTTCTTTAAATTATGAGACATTATTTTAATGTAATATCTAGTGTAGTGTTACATGGCTAACAGGCAAAGAACTTACAGCTTTAACAGTGAATGGGAGAACCAATATTGTTTTATTGAATATAGGGGAAATTCTGTGTGTTAATTGTGTAATGCTAGCATGTCTGTTTTTAAAAGAAGTAATGTAGAACAACATTTTTGGATTAATCACAATCAGTTCGATAACGAATTCCTTCTGAACTGAGAAAACCAAAAGTGAAAGACCTTAATTCTAAATTCCAATTGCAACAATCCATGTTTACAATACCTGTTCAGGACACCAGTAACTTGACAGAAGCTTCTCACAAAATCTGTTACGTACTAGCTAAAAGGAAAAAACCATTTAGCGATGGAGAAGTAGTAAAAGAAGCAATGATCAGTGCCGCTGAGTCTCTGCTCGAAGGTCACAAACATAAATCTGCACTTATGTCTTCCTGTCTTCCTTTAAAGGTCTACAATTGTCTCACCAAACTGTTGCTAGGCAGGTTGAACATATTTCTAATAATTTGGAATCTCAATAACATGAGGATTTGCAATTATGTGAATATTTTTCACTCCAGTTTGATGAAAGTACTGACATGTCTGATATTGCAGAGTTGTGTGCATTTATTAACATAGTTTTCTATGATTTCACAGTAAAGGAAGAGTTTGTCAAAGTGTTGCCACTTCATGGACAAACTAGGGAAGTAGGCATATTTAATGCGTTCCTTAAACTTGTCAAAGATAGTAACTTTTCACTTTCAAAGCTTGTTGCTATAACAGCGCCTTCTATAGCTGGTAGGAATATTTCTATCTCTGATAGATTTCTATCTCTTTGTGCTAAGGATGAATCAATTTCCAAAATTTATTTCTTATCTTATTGCATTATCCACCAGGAAGTTTTATGAGCAAAGATTTTAAAGTTTGATCATGTCATGAAAGATGTAGCTCATGTAGTGAACTATATCAGATTGTCTTCTATACAGCATCAATTGTTATGAAATATTTTGAATATATCAGATACTCAGTATGGCGATGTAATTCTTCATGCAGATATAGGGTGGCTTAGTAGGGGTAAAACACTGGAACAATTCTGCTGTCTGCTAGAAACTGAATTAAGAAACTTTTTGAACCATATTTTCACGAACTTGATGATATATCTTGGCTATTAGATTTACATTTTCTGGCAGATATCACCTCAAAATTAAACGAGTTAAATCTCAAATTACAAGGGAAGTATCATAATATTTTACGTATAAGTGTACTTCCCCATTGTTTTTAAAGAAAGTGAAGTTATGGATTACACATTTAAACAGAAATTCCCTTTCACACTTCCCAAATTTCAAATCAAGAAACAGTAAAGATGGTGAGTCTGATCTTTCCTTTTACGCTACTGATCTTGAAACACTTATGTTTGAACTTGACAATAGATTTAGCCAGTTTTTGGTACTTGAAACAGTAATATTATTTCTTAATAATCCATTCGCTTTTGTTGACGTTTGTGAACTTGGAAATAGGATGTGTGAAATATTCGGAAAGTATAAAATTGAAGAATTAGAAATGAAAATTTTAAATTTTCAAGAAGACGTTTCTTTAAAATCCTCATATGCAGTGTCTAACATTATATGGACCCTGGTGGACAGAGAAAAATACCCCATTCTCCTTAGTGTTGCACTGAAAATGTATTCATGCTTAGGTTCGACATATCTTTGTGAAGTTGCATTTTCATCAATTAACATCATCAAAAACAAGTACCGATCCTGCCTGACAGACTCCCACCATGATGACGCGTTAAGATCAGCTTGTTCCAGCTACACACCAGATTTTACACAACTTGCAGCAAGCATAAAGTGTCAAATTTTGCATTAATTATTTGGTGAATAAATATAATTAATTTTTGTTTCATATGTTTTCGTCTTTATTATAATTTATAATTATTGATTTGGTTAGTAGCAGCAGTAGTGTGGAGATAGATGAAATGAAGCCTGGCGCCCGCGCAACCTTTGTAATCATTCAGATGCACCCCTAGTTGTAAAAAGATTGGACAGCGCTGATATAAACAATATCAATCATCATATGAAAATCAAAATAGAGGTTCTGATAACACATTTAGCTGAGTTCTCAACTTTTTCTTCTCAATAGTACAATTATTTAATATTTGTTTATATGGAAGTAGTTTAATGATCCTCCTCATGATGTAAACATGAGATTGTATTGTATGCTGGAAAGAATTAATTTCTTTTAAGCAAAACAATACCCAAATTTAGGAGGCTAATTAGTTTTAAATCTTTAATAAAATATAGTGTATAAAAATCAAAATCTGAGTTTTAATATGTAAATCTAGTTATTTTCCAATATATGATAATAATACTCATGTTATCAATACCTTTGATTTTAGAATAGATATTTTCTCAAACTTTGGTGCAGGTTCTTAACCATTTCATGACATTTGCAGCCACTTTTTATGTTTAAAAATATTGCTCCTAAATTTTAGTTTTCAGTTCAAGTATGTGATGATTATTCTGAAAACTCATATCTTTTAATTACTCCAAAAGGAAAAATATACTAGTGTAAGGAGAGTTTGATAGCTACAAATCATTTGAGATAAGTGACAACCAACAAATTCTCATGCTATGACTACTGGTTCATTAGCAGTAGGGAGTAAGTCATTTTTGAAACATATATTCTCAATATTCTCATGCAATTCTCTCTTACAGTACAATAAACTTCACCAAGTGCAGTTTTATAAACATAATAAAATACCCATTATATAATGACAGGAGGCTGCACATTCAACACCTCTTTATGTGCGTATCCATGTGAAACCAAGTTTTATGCTAAAATAATCACAATCCAGCACTTTCACCAACAAAGGCACAAAACTAATTAAAGTACTATAAAGATTTGGCCTGTTTAACTTAATGAACAACATTAATGTAGTAAGCATGCAATTTTAAGATTTTTTGAGAATAAATTTCTAAAAAGTTTTCTTGATGAATAAGATAATGTCTTCTACATCCTCGAGAATTTCTGTAGTAAAAAATGATGGTCAGCCATTTTGTTTCTGAACTCCCTTGGTCATATGGAATTTATCTAAGACATAATATCATTAATTTATTGGAAACTGCTAGCAGGAGAAATTGCAACTGAAATTTGTTTTCATGTCTGACAGATTTATATGTGAAATAAGTCTATTTTAAACTTACTCTTATCCTTAAAAAATTACACTAAACAATACAAAGGAATGATGTTTTACAAAACAAGGTTATTTCAACTTGCACCACTATCCTTGCATATAATGCTTCCATTTGATAAATAGAGAAACAAAAAAAAAAATTACCATGCATTATGTTTAAGATTTGTAACCTTTCATTATAAACATTACAGTTTAATTGTAAATATGAATAAAATAAAATTAAATCTCTAAATTTGGGTACCAAAAACTGGAATTATTACGTAGAAATTCATAATTAGTATAGCTTTTAAAACTAAAGTATTAGCCAGTGTACATGTAGTTAAAAATTTTAGTTGGATAAGTGCATTGATGCACCTATTTATTGTACTTTGATTCATTCCCAACCCTGACTAAGATTTTGTGGACCTGTTTAGAGTGGTACTATTAGGGTTCCTATGCATAAACCTTTTGTTTGACAAAATGCCACTAAAATACCACATTTTAAAATATAAACTTGTGAAACAACACACCATACTAAATTTTTTTAAATAAAACATTTTTAATGATGTACTTCAAAATGTTTGTTTCAGTTACAAACAAGATAAAACAACCAGACTACCTTCAGTGTCTGGTGATATTATTATTAGCTTGCTGTTATTGCTGATGGGTTTTTGTGTTAGGGAGAGTTAAGTACGTTACACTTTTTAACCATTCTAAATACATATCTGCTTAACTCAAAAAGCTGTCTGCAATATTGATAACATCAGCTGACATTAGGGTGAAACAACAATGCTGCTCATTGTAACTGGTACAGCACCATAATTACCAAAGGCAACTAAAAACAATTAAAGGAGGTTATTAAAAACATTTTATTTATAATATTCATATTTTCTTTTAGTTTCAGAAGTTTATAGTTTTAAATAGACATAACTTCTTTGCTTTTCCTACTGTCTTGCAGGAGTATATATATAATTATTTCACAACAGAAAGGGATACATTAATTTATTGCTTTTGCTATCTATCCTTGTGTTTCTTATGGCAGTGATATGACAGGGGAAGGAGTCACTTATTAGGCTGAATACCACCTGTATTTCTATGGGCTTGGCATGCTGAATTACTACCATTTCAGCTCAGTGAAGAAGGCAACCCAGAGACTATTTCAATCCTCAGTTTATTTAGCAATCCTGGAATTGGATATCATTGTTCTTCAAGTAGGTTTTAATTGCCAGGAGTGATGCATCATCACATTACAGATCATTTACAACTATTTCAGTAATACACTTGAGACACATATGATTGACACACGGTCACATTCAACATGTTACATCTTCAATAATTTAAAAGTGGTCATTGGTGACTACTTTTAAATCTGAAACCACTTTTAACTTGTGACTGATGACCACTTTTAAATCGTGAAAACCATTCATAACATTGCTTACGACCCACAGCATCATCTTTGTAAGTTTGTGAAAGTTTTCCCCAGTTTCACGTAAATGTTTATGTTGTATCATTGCTCCTGAAAATCACACATTGCAAAAATCACTATAACACTTAAACCATGTTGCACTCAAATAACAATAACATGAAAACTAAATGAGTTATCAACAATCCAAGAATATGTGGTTGCACAGGAGGTTGTGCAGAACATAATGCTGCTAACCACATGTCACTAAATATTTCCCTTGATGCGTAATTAAAAATGTTTGGTAATTTTCTGAACAGACCTCGTAATTAACTAAAAATAGGAGGGCTGCAAAAACAAAGTATAAGAATAGCGTTTTGAAAATCTATGGAGAGTGATACCAAAGAGAGAAAAACGGAATTATAAAGTGAAAATAATGTGAAAAAAATGGAAAGTTTTTTCTTTGTACAAATGAGGAGGTATATCTTTTAAGTTTGGCTTTACACTTGGAAAAGCTATTAATATTGCCCAAATAAAAAATTCTGCACTACAGATTTATTAAAACACACACTATCAATTTTAGAAACATCAAAAAATAATTAGCTATAAAAGTGTACAAAAAAATTGCAAGCAGTAGCATTTAAGAACAAAAAGCATAAGGGGGTTGTAGACGGGCCCCATCAAAATTAAAACCACAAACCAATATGGATGAGAAAATCTACTACTGCAAAACCTCAATCACTGGAAATAGTTTAAATAAAAGATAATTAAAAAGAAATTTAAAATAATTTTAAGGAATGACAAATATAAATAATAACAGTAGTTCTTTCTCTGAGAAAAACTATTTAAAAAATCAAAAGTTCAGAAAGCAGCCTAATAGCTTTGAAACTTCAAACAATTTATCTGCCAATTCCTTGTTATAGCTTGAATTTTCATAATTCTACATAAAATACAATGTAAGAAAATATGATAAACCATAATATAACAATATTGAAGTATCATCAGAGTAGATCAGAAATGCTTGTATCAAACTGATATTCCTGAAGCAGGGATACCAATTCAAGATTGACAAGCTTGCTTTAAAAATTTCCGATTTTAGCAGTTAACCAATCATTTTACTACAAAGTGTTAACTGATGTATTACTTGTATAAAACATTTATAATTAAAATTGATCCCTCTCTATAAAGTTTGATTGGGTGTAAGTTTCCATAGTGACAACATCAGATTATTCATTCACTTCCCACACTTCTATGAACCTAGAAGAAAGTGAAAGTGATACTGTTACTGCCAAAAATTAAGATACAAGTATTTGATTAGAGGATGTTTGTTGTTTGTGTACAGGCTTAAAAAATAATATATTGAAAAATCATCAGGAACTTCTATAAAAAAAAATCAATTTTTACTTAAGAAGTAGAAGCAGGTTGAGATCATAAGAAGGGGGAATAGAAGAAACCAGGATAAGAAAATGAGAAAAATAAAAATCTGAAATCAGATTTTTGAAGAAGAATCTTTTAGAAAAGAGTACAGAAAGGGAAGTTTGCAAGGATTTTGCATATAAAACGATGATCAAAAACTTTTTAAGACTGTGAACTTGGAAGTGTCACTAACCAAACCAAGAATCAAGCTCAAGAGAGGTGGATAGACAGAATAAGTAAAAGGTTTTAGGATTTGAAGAGTTATGGAAAAGGGGTATGGAAGGAGAAGACTAAGCGGAGGTCACTGTTTCACAAAATATCCAAGAAATTAGTAAAAGGATCTAAGAGAAAAAAGAATTCAATACCTGGTTGACAAAAGCAGCGGTAACCATCATGCTGATCAACACAAATACCATGTTGGCATGGAGAAGAGGCACACTGATCTAAATTGTGCTGGCAAAGATTACCACTATAGCCTGGAGGACATTCACATTTGAATTGCTGAGCAGTTAAGTTACTAGGACTACATATGGCTCCGTGTTGACATGGTGAAGACTCACATGGATCTGAGGTATCCTGACAAATCTTTCCAGTGAAGCCTAAAAAAGGAAAATTTTGATTTATATAAAAAACACTTCTAAATTTTATCTTAAGTAATTTAAAATTTGATTTCCTTAATTCTTTAAATTACATATCATAATAATTATAACATATCATAAGTTTATCTTCTTACTTTTGAAAGAATCTTCTGATCGGTTTACTTATTTTACACTATTCTCAAAATAGTCTCTACTAAAAAATTTAGATCTATATTTTTCCATAAGTTTATGATTTCCTCTGCTTCATCAAGTGAAGACCAGAGGGTGTGAGTTTTGGTAAGGAGTGTTTTCAAAAATTTCCAGACCTACTGTTTCAATTCTAGAGTATGTTTCCATACTTCCAGAAATACAAACAATTTCAGAGTTATGAAAAAACTGAACACCCGAAGTCCAATCCAAAAATTTATAAATGAATGACTTTTAAAATTTGTGTCAGGTTTTAATGTAACAATTAACTGTGTTAATTTTTTAGCAACAATAATTTGAGATAAACTTCAATCAACCCTCCAGAAGTTATAAGATTATGTCCAACCAACAGACAGCTCCAAAATCAGAGCCAGACTATTAAAATTGTTACAAAGAGTACTCTACATCGAGCTGAGTTATGTGAACCTGAAAACGAAAGACATTTACATGAGTGATATTGTTTTTTACACTTGACATTAAAATAATTTTTTTGTATAATTAAAATTTCCAAAAGTTCATATACAATGGAATACTACTACTTCAAATAACTAAGGGACTTTTGCCTCATAAGTAGGAGTTCATGAGTAGTCTATACTCAAAATGTTTAACAAGTATGCATAAGAATGGTAACACAGTAAGTAATATTTAAATGTATAAAAATTTTTTTTATTGGGTTATTTCTTCTAGAATAAATAAATCCTTCAGAGCAGTATTGTTTCACTAAACAATATGTGAATCTTACTAAGCCAAAAGTTCACAAACTCTTAAAAAAACGTTTCCCTTTAACTTTGAATTTCCAGGTTGAACTACAATGTTATAATGTTATGGCATATTTCGTCAAACTATTGGAGGCATCAAAAAATGTTCTTTATTGATTTGATTGTTTAGTAATTATAGAATTCAATAAAAATTCAACACCTTGTAAAAGATTTCTTACTAATGTATTTTTACATTCTTTCTTCTAAAATTCTAAGTTGTAGTTGTACTCTTCTTTGATTACCTAAAAATTATACAAAAACAGAATTTTCATAAACTTCAAATTGATTCAATTTATAGAACTCTCTTTACAAGTAGGAAAAGTGCCCATAATCCATGTTTGAAAGCTCTAAAAACTTTTGTTAAAGTTAAAATTTATTTCCTTGAATTTTTATCACTTGAAATATTTCAACAGAATTCAATCATAGCAAATTTAACCATAAAAATTGTTGTTATTTGGAGGATCAAACTCCAGTTTACCATTGCATTTAAAAATAAAACTTCCTGCGATTTTATTTTGTTTAATTGAAATATTTTGGTAAAGTGGATATTGTAAATTGTATAAAAATGTGTTTTATAAAAGACAAGGAGTTTTTTTTTGTAAAGCTCATCCTGAGAGGATAAATGCCATTTTTCAAGTGAAGAAGTAGCAAGTAATGCTAAGATAGCTAGGAAAAATTGCTACATCAATGAAAAAAATTCATTAGGAAAATTTTCGTAAAACAGGTGTATCAGTAATCTAGTGCCATCAGAAAACAGACACAAACAGATAGATGTATGAGCATTTATTGAAATAAATAAAATCATTGAAGAAAAGTTTTTTTTTGTTTGAAACGTAAACAAGAAAATAAAACGCATATTGGCAATCATTAAAAAGATGTAAATTTAATTACGTTTACGGTACATAAATTCTTCTACGAAAAATTGTCATTCACCTACACATGACATCATGACACAATAAAATATTCATTAAAACAGCATTTCGAGAACAATTCACCTGATTTTTATAAATAAAGGGTATTTTATCACCGGTTGGAGACCTCTGAACGGTACACTCTAGTCAAATCAACACTAACACTCTCCAAAGTTGTCAGCGAACGTTTTTGTTACTAGTGTGTGCGTAGAAATTATTCTAAAAACAAATTCTATTCATTGGTTTTCGTATGTATATTAAAATGTTTTACCAACATACTTTTTTGTTGTTAACTGACATTACTCATGCATATAGATAATTTAAAAATTAATTGTCAAAAAATAACAAAAGGTAGACTGATTATTATTCGTAATGTACTATTTATTTTTAAATTTGCACATCATTTCTAAAGATTTGATGAAAATGTAATATTAAACATACGGTGTTAGTTCTGTTTTATTAATTCACATAGTTCAAATTTTAGAGATCGTATATGAAAGGAATACTGAGACCTCTTAAACAAGTTTGAATATCTACATTTTTGGGTATTAATTATTCCTAAAGCCAATTCGAATAATTTTTGAAATTAATCACACTATGGTAATTAAAGTCAGTATTTGAGCTTGATTTTCACATCGAGAAACAAGCTGCAATAAAACCTGTTTCACTTCCTACATCAACAATTATAAGAATTTGACTTTTTCAATAAGGAACATTCATTTCTTTCTAATTTTCCACTTCATATGATGAGCTTTTACTGTGAGAGTGGCTGATGTGAACGTAAGTTTTGTTGATGCAGATTGAAAAAAAAACTAACAAGGTCGTTCCAAAGAGATTGTAATTGATAGTTACACTTAAAAACTTTACAAGTGATAGCGTTCTATCATACTACTGTCATCTGTCATAATAGTATTTTTTTCTTATTTGCTATATTTATTTTTAAAGTAATAAAATTGAATCTATTTTCATTTGTTGCTTTATTACAAAATAAGAAGTTTAACATCTGAATTTGTTTCTGTAAAACTGACTATCTTTAATATTATTTACATTATCACTGGGTCATATCAGCACTGGATTATAATAATAATAATTTTTTTTTTTTTTTTTTTTTTTATTGCCTTGTTTGTGCAACAGAACAGTTACAAAACCTTTGTATGCCACACAATATCACGTAAAGTCACAAAAGAACAGCCACAAGTCAACAACCCACATATAAATTAAAAATACAATATTCAAAACACAATAATAATAATAACAATTATGCAGTCAAATACAAAAAATAATTAGAACTTTAAAAACGGTAGCTACGGAGTGATAATAAAAACACATAGATGAAAACATACAAAAACAAAAAGAACATTACTAATACATTCCAAATAAAACAAGTTATAAGCAATAATCCTTAAAAAAACAACAATAATTTTAAAATCATGAAAGTGAGCATCACACCAAGGACAATGATCCATCGCCACGTAACCCTCTCAAATTTTTAACGAAGGTTGCCTCATCTTCCCAAAAGCTTAGCTTATCCTGGAACTCCACTGCAACACTGGTACACCGTTCAATCGGAGACACGGTGGAACCAACCGGCGTCACAAATTGCCTAAAAGACCTCACTGACCTGGCCTGGTTCCGCAAGACAACATGATAACGCGTCGGAAGTCTGTTGTGCAGAGCTTTATAAAAGAAAACCAAGTCAAAGTACGCTCTTCTATCGGATAACCTGGAAAGGCCTAATTGCCTCAACATATCCTCTCTACTAGCACCAACAAAACAATCTCCAAACTTAAAACGCATCCAGTTCAAGAACCTATCCTGAACACCCTCAACCAGATCAGAGGCAAAACGTCGTGTACTATTCCACACCACGGTCGAGTACTCCAAGCGACTCCTCACCAAAGACTTGTACAGCAGGTTACAAGTGGAAATATTGCTAAACCGTCCACAAATCCAAAGGACAAGACCAAGGTCCCGGCGTGCTTTACTGACAATCCGAGCAACATATTCGTGAAAATACAACTTCGTGTCAAATAAAACCCCGAGGTCCTCAACCAATGTCTCAGCGACAATAACGTGCGTACCAATCCTATAGCTGAAAACAGAGCTCGACGTCTTACGAGACAAAGTCAAATGTTTGGTCTTCCGAAAATTCAAGGGCATACAATTGCGGTCAGCCCACTCAACAACCTTGTTAATATTCAATTGTAGCAACAGGTGATCCATACTATTTCTGATCGGACAATATATTTTGACGTCATCCGCAAACATCTGAAAATTGCACGTCAAAAGATGCCCGATATCATTTATAAAAATAATAAAAAGAAGGGGACCCAAAACAGAGCCTTGCGGCACTCCAGACTTAGCCAAGAAGGATTCCTCAGACATCTGTCCACCAAAACGAACCGAAAAACGCCTGTCACGAAGATAAGAGGATAGCCAATCATTAAAACGATCGCTGAAGCCGAAGCCCTTGGTCTTTGTTAACAACAAATGATGGGGTATCTTGTCAAAAGCTTTGGTAAAATCAAAATATATCACATCTACTTGACCCCTATGCTCAATTGCATTAACTGAATCCTGCAAAAAGGCGGCCAAATTAGAAGCTGGTGAACGACCTTAATAAATCCATGCTGAAATGACGACAACATCGGGAGAACATGGTCATAAACATGTCTAAATAGAATCCTCTCGAAGACTTTGGAAAAAGTACCGATGATAGAAATAGGCCTGAAATTATCCAGGGAAGGGACACCAGGCTTAGGTATAGGAGTAACAACTGCGTGTTTCCATAGGGACGGAAAAGAAGAAGACGACAAGCTCCAATTAAACAGGGAAGCAAGGATAGGAGAAACAATCTCATTCAAACCTTTGATAACAAACGCAGGAATCCGATCCAAGCCGACCGCCGATCTAGCGTTAAGAATTTCTATAGCACTGGATACGTCAGAAGATGAAACCATCGGAATGTCAAGAATCCGATGGTTGTTGATACAGGCCCCACCAGACGTAGTCTGCGTAGGAAAGTCCTGGTACACTGATTGAAAATATTCACCAAAATACTGACAACTCAACCAAGGATCAGAAATAGTCCGCCCATCGACAATAGGGGCTGGAGTCCTTACATGGTTAGACTTCTGTCGAGAAATATATTTTCAAAAATTCCTCGGATTAGAACAAAGGTCAGATTCACACTTCCGAGCCCAAACCACTCTGGCATCCGCTATCGCATACTTAACATCTCTACGCAGCCGAGAAAATAAGAAATAATAATAAATAAGAAATAATAATAATAATAACCCAGGGGGGAATCCTGTTCCCCTACTGGGCGCGTCCTCAAGGTGGCGGATAGAGGATGGCCTTGTAGATATACAGGGTAGGTGGTGTTCTTCAAAGGCCCACCCGCGGACCATAACAGGTACTTTAAATCCAACGCGTCTGTTCCAGATTGGGCGGCGTTTGGTCGGCGTCTGTTTCCCATGTTAGGGACGGCCGTTTCTAGAGGTGTCGGAGCCTTGCCCGCAGGAGCTTATCCTGTTACCCATTTGTATTGAAAATTAATGGAGTACAACGATGTGAATAAATGCCGGGGCGGTAGGGTGTTGCGAGCTGACACCCTTCGGAGCCGTCGTGATGTTCAGTCTGGGGTGAGGAGTGCTGGAGCGAGTGGCGGCGCCTCACCTAATAGTACCACAAGGCCTAGAACGTCTTCTGTGGCTTCTGTTGTGGCTGAAGTTCAGTCACCCAGTGCTGTAGAACTCCGGGGTAGGAAGCGGTTTAAATGGACAGATGAACATAATGCCTTCCTTTACCGTACCTACCTAACTATAACAAAAATGGAATCGGACTTGAAACCGTATAGTGTTCCGCTGCACCAAGCGATGGTTGAGAAGTTCCCTGAGCTACGACGTAAGTCTGTCCAAAACATCCTGGATCAGCGCAGACCCCTTTTTAAGTCTAATAGGGTTCCTGCGGATGTGGTGGCGTTAATCCGAGCTGATGTTTCTAGGGAGTTGGGGTTGTTGTCCAGCCCATCTTCAGATGAAAGTACTGTAGAAGAAACGATAAGAGCCGACAATCCACTCTCCGATCAATTTGCTGAGAACGAGATGCTGTATGGTGGTATGTCGGCCAGACAGCGTATACCAAGGCTGAGGGTTAATGGCGGAACGAGGAACATAGTGAGCCTTATTAATGAGATTCTTGAAGAAAAAGTAAGATTAGTACCCTCCATAACTGAGCTCCATGAGTTAGTGTACATCGGTGCGATTACGGCAGTCAAAGCGAATGGCCAGCGAATCGTCGCTCCTGCAATGGGTAAGAGTCCCCAGCGTCCACCTTGGGAGGAGAGACTGTGTAGGAAAGTCGATAAGCTGAGAAAAGAGATTGGTCGTTTGTCCAGTTTCTTAACATCTGCTAACCCCAGTGGAAGGATCCGATCGGCGGCGGAGTCGATAATCCGAACATATGAGAACCCGGAAAACACCACCGGCCATGAAGTCCTGGATTTGTTAAAGCAACGATTGATGGTACTGTCATGTCGGCTGCGGCGGTATCGGTAGAGTAACATGCGCCGGGAACAAGCTCACTTGTTCCGTACCAATCAAAAGGAGCTGTATAAGCGGTTGCAGGTTTCACCTCAGCAACAACCTCAGGCGAACGCGTCCCCTACTAGTGTGGAGGTCTTGGGTTATTGGGGCCCGCTTTGGTCGTGTTCCTCACAGCATAACAGTTGGGCAAGGTGGATTCGTGAGGAGCGAAAACGAGTTGATAGAGTCCAGACAATGGTAGATAATTTAATCACTCTAGAAGATGTACAGGAGGCAATTAGGAAAACCCATAATTGGAGGGCGCCTGGGATTGATGGAGTGCATAACTTTTGGTACAAGCGCTTTTCTTCTGTTCACAGGCGTCTTGCAGAATTTTACTCTGCCATCTTGCGAGATGCAAGTCTAATGCCGACCTTTTTCACCCAGGGGATGACCTATCTGATCCCGAAATCTTCTACTGCGAAGGCAGATCCGTCCAAGTACAGACCTATTACCTGTCTCCCCACAATATATAAGCTTTTTACTTGTGTTCTCATTGCCAAAATCAATAAGCATTTTGAGAGGCATCAGATCTTAGCTGAGGAGCAAAAAGGGTGTCGTCAGGGTAGTAGGGTCTGCAAAGCGCAGCTAGTGATTGATAGCGTTATTCCTGTAACGGCAAAGAAGAGCCGGGGCAGCCTATATACTGGTTATATAGACTACAGAAAGGCCTTTGACTCGGTTCCGCACTCCTGGTTGATAGAGGTCTTACGTCTCTACAAAGTCGATCCCGTTGTCGTTGAGTGCCTAAGTGTCGTTATGGGTAAGTGGTGCACAAATCTTTTGTTGATTATTCCAGATAAGAACCCCGTTAAGGTCGGAGTAACACAGATCAACCGAGGCATTTTTCAGGGCGATTCCTTGAGCGCTCTATGGTTTTGCTTAGCGTTGAATCCTCTGTCTTCCATCTTACAGAAGTCCAAGAAGGGTTTTGCCCTTGGGCAGTACAGTTTTAGCCACCTCATGTATATGGATGATATTAAGCTTATTTCTGACACTGAAAAAGGGATCCGGCAACTTGTCAAATTAGTCGAGAGGTTCAGTGTCGACATATGCATGAGTTTTGGTCTTGACAAGTGTAGGGTCAATGATATGAAGAGAGGAAAATGGTCGCAGATTGAGGCGTGTGAAGTGCCGCAGATGGATGCTCCTGCACTCATGAATGCAATGCAGCGTGGTGAGACATATAAGTACCTTGGTTTCCTGCAGGATATTGGAATTAGCCATAGTCGAGCGAAAGAGGCCCTTACATCTGGCTTCAAGAGTAGAGTAAGAGCCGTCATGAGTTCCCAGTTGAGTGGTTCTAATAAGTTAAAGGCCATTAACATATTTGCCGTTCCGTTGATTTCCTATAGCTTTGGCATGATAAATTGGACGCGGACAGACCTTGAAGGGCTTAATAGAATGATTCGTGTATCGTTCACGCGACACCGCTCCCATCACCCGCTCAGCTCCGTTGAGCGGTTTCACCTGTCCAGGAATAGAGGAGGAAGAGGCGTTGTGGATTTGTGGGAGGTTCATGCAAAACAACTGCTGAATCTCCGGAAATACTTCCTAGACAAGAGCCAATCCAGCTTGCTCCACGGGGTTATAGTAAAAAGTGACAGTAATCTAACCCCACTGCGCCTCAGTGATGAGAAATTTCAGCCCCTTGAGGATACCTTCTCCGAGATCAGTGTGATGGATAGGTGGCGTTCAAGGGAGTTGCATGGGAGGTACTATGCGGCGCTTATGGATGAAGCGGTTGATCGAGATGCGTCTGTGGCCTGGCTGGAGTATGCCGAGTTGTTTGCTGAGACGGAGGGCCTTGTATTTGCTATACATCAGCACACTCAGAGCTACAGAAAGCATGTCGTCAAGGATCCTGCTGTAACCATTGACCTGTGCCGTCTTTGTGGATCGACCAACGAGTCCATCGAACATGTCGTTAGGGGGTGTCAGTTGTTAGCTCCAAGGGAATATACAGTCCGACATAACAACGTGGCGAAGATACTTCATCAGAGACTCGCTTTGGAGCTGGGTCTCCTCTCCGTTTCAGTCCCGTATTTTAAGTATGCTCCTCAGCCTGTATTAGAGAACGATCAGTATAAACTGTACTACGATCGTACTGTTCTGACGGACAGGACAGTGGAACATAATAGGCCAGACATCGTTCTGACCAAGAAGCAAGAAAAAATCACCTTTCTGATTGATGTCACAATCCCATTGTCCACCAACATAGTGAAGAAGTACACGGAAAAACTAGTGAAGTATAGGGATCTTGCAGAACAAGTCAGGGAGATTTGGGGCCAGGAGAGCGTAACGGTGGTCCCGGTGGTTTTGGGCGCGATGGGAGGGATTCCACGTTCTCTGCATGGTTCATTAAGATCCGTTGGAGCACCAGAAAATCTGTTCCGACCAATGCAGAAGGCTGTGTTGCTGGATACATGCCGCTTGGTCCGTCGGTACATCACAAGCTCGAGCGATAAGATAACGCCTGTTCTTGAGGGGCCACCTGATTGTCATCAGATGGAGCTGCAGATGGGGGACAATGGCCGTTAACATCTGGCAGTTCATAAATTGTTATGTTTGGTATTTTGTCTTTCATTCATACATTTTACCCATAGTTTTCAATAGTTCATGTTACCATATACAATGCACGTCAGAACAATAGTTATAGCTCCTGCGCCTTGCCTATGGGCCGGCCAGGATGCTTTTTACTGGGCTTGCCCAAGAGAATAATAATAATAATAATAATAATAATGCCCTGAGGTAGATAATCCCCACGTCCGGAACACAACATCTACGTTCCACGTCCAGGGCGGCAACAGCTGTACTCACGTACATTACATATAGCTGGCTAACGGGGTTCCGATTGTTGTTCTCGGATACTTTCATTTTCGGCCGAATTAAGTTTAATCTTTCAGTATACATGTGAAAATATTTATAAATTTTTATTACAATAACCTCTATGTCCAGGGGTAGAGAATCACATGCCATTTGTACTGAACTGTGTACAATGTGGGCTGAACAAACAATACCTAAAATAGGTCTATCTAAATCACTTTGAAATTTTCTGAACACATTTTCATCCCCTTTCTCATCACACCACCAAAATTGTTAGTATTAATTTTTTTTTGCACAAAGACATTTTAATCTACGAAACGTACTTCAAAATATCCAACAATCGGTTTCCGGGTAACAATTTTGTCACTAACTCAGACCTTTTTGAGCTCTATTGATTGGTATATTGTGTTTTTACGCATTTTAAACCTCGATCAGAAATACTTATTTGTAAATATACATAACGTTTTGAAAACAAAATCTTGAATGAAAGTATATTAAAAAGTGTTATTGAATATTAAAAAATGCAAATGAGTACATGCATACAATCTCTTCAAATGATTTAGACCACTGATTCCCAAACTTTGTATTGTAATCCACTGATGAGTCCCATCCAAAGATTTTTGTGAATCACATAAATTTCAATTAATATAATCGAAAAATTTGCAGTGAATCAGTTTAATTACGCGAACAGCTGTTTTTACTGCAGCATTATTTATCGAGACTTGTTCGTTAATAGTATCATACGTTAATAGTAACATATCAATACGTTTACAGTAGAAGTTTTGAAAAAATTAGTTGAAAAAAGGGTAGAAGACTGAGATTAAGATAGGAGATAAGAAATTTAAGAGATTTAAGAAAGGAGCAGGTGAAGAAATTTCTGTTCTTAGGGAGCTTTTATAACTGATGACCTGAGTTGCATAGTAGAAATTAAAACAATATCAAGAAATAAGCAGAATCGGAGAGAACAGAAGAATGCTAAATGCGATTGAATATAGGAAAAAAACTGGCTAGAACATTCTATGAGAAGGGATTATATTAGTGGATGCGATAGAAAGTTTGGTGAATGTAAGAAAATGAAGAGATGGGATTATAGAATCCATCCATCCATCCAATGATGGATGGATGGGATTATAGAAAAGGGAAAACCTGATATCACCATATCAAGCAGGTTTTCGGCAATACCATTCTACCTCCGATCAAATGATCAACCGAGAGAACATTATATACAACAGCTTTATTACAAGGAAACATTGTGTCGGAGTCTTCTTTTATCTTCAGAAGGCTTTCAATATGACCTGGCGTCATGGTATAATGCTCCAGATACATGAATGGGGCATTTGTGGCAAACTGCCAATCTTATTGAGCAACTATATGAATGACTGTAGTTTCCAAGTACGGGTCAACAACGAATATTCATCTATAAAAATCTTGGAAAATGGCATACCACAAGGTTCGCCGTTGAGCGGTACCTTGTTTATGATCGCCATTAATAAATTGATATTAGCCATTCCAGTGGAAATCAGCAAAAGCGTCTATGTTGATGATTTGGCAATTGTGTATGCCAGCAACAACACTGCTATGGTGAAATACAAATTGCAACGAGCGATTAACGCTCTAAATGAAGTTGCGAGGAATAATGGATTCCAATTTTCACCAGAAAAAACGTGCTGTGTACACTTCTGCAGGAAGAGAATTCCTCACCAAAGTCCTACTTTGAGAATTGACAATGATCCAATACAATATAAAGACAATGTCAGATTTTTAGGACTAGTATTGGATAAATCCCTTACATGGAGATTACACATACAGGACTTGAGTGTTAGATGCAAAAAAGCCCTAAACATTATCAAATGTTTATCGAATATTAATTGGGGCTCAGATAAAGAGATATTGTTGAGACTGTATAAGGCATTGGTTCAATCGAAACTAGACTACGGATGTATTGTATATTCATCCGCTAGAAAGTCGCATTTAAGAAAGTTAGATGTAATTCATAATAGCGGAATTAGATATGCGACAGGCGCTTTCCGCACAAGTCCGGCGAATAGCCTAATGTCCGAAGCCGGAATAATGCCACTACATTATAGAAGAGAGATCCTTTTGTTAAGATATGCAGCAAATGTATGGGCTTTCCCAGCTTATATAAATAATAGATTGTTTATGAATCATCCTATGGCTGCAGTATATGAACATCGTGCTACCTATTCCAGACCAGCCGGAATTAGGTACCACGAATTAAGAAGAAAATACGAAATTGCTATACCAGAGACACTAGCAATTTCCACAAGAGAAATACCGCCATGGCTCTTGCCAGCGGTAAATGCTAGGTTGGATCTCTCTCAGGTAGAAATAAAAAAGAAGTCAGCAGTTATCATCCAACAGGAATTTTTGGCAACCGTCAGTAGTTACGAAGAACATATTAGAATTTATACTGACGGTTCTAAAACCGAACATGGTGTTGGATGCTCCATATATATAAATGGAGAAGCCCATTATTGGAAACTGCCAGATTTGGCCAGTGTCTACACGACAGAACTTACTGCCATTCGGCAAGCTCTTCGATACATAGAACATTATTGCGAAGAGAGAGTGCTAATATGTTCTGATTATCTTAGTGTACTTATTGCAATTCGGAACAAGAACATTAAGGATGTCCTAATTTCAAACATCCTGTCCATTTTATACGTTTTAAATCAACGAGGACAGCGATGCGTATTTGTATGGACTCCAGGACATGCTGGTATTACAGGTAATGAGAACGCAGACGAAGCTGCCAGAAAGGCAACAGTCTGCGATGATTTGGACGCATTTCCTGTAAGAGTGGCAGATGTTAAAAACTGTCTAACTAACGTAGTAAAAAACAAGTGGAATACTGAATGGAGGAGTTTAAATACAAAATTAAACTCAGTTAAAGCTTCTCCATATAAATGAAAAACCACCTTAAATTGACTCGCCGTGAACAAGTAGCTGTGACCAGACTTAGAATCGGTCACACGCGATTAACAAATTCACAATTGTTAACCGGCGAAGAAAGACCAATGTGCGGTGTTTGTTATAAAACACTGACAGTCAAGCATCTAATAGAAGAGTGTACCATATATGAAGACCTCAGAAAGAGGTTGCGTCTTAGAAATGAGATTACTGCTGATCTGGATAATGGAAATGAAGAAAAGATAGTTGCATTTTTACACGCCAGTGGACTTCTTGGAAGTCTGTAAAAGTGAAAAATTTAAAGCTGTGATAAAAAGCCACGGCACCCTGACGCGATTAATATACTGCTTCACGGCGGTTCTTGTCGCCCCGAGGGTGCTTAAACAAACTACAAATGAGACAAGTAGAAGAAGGAAATGGTATTGTAGATATATAATTTTATTTTCATGTTCATTGAGAATTTTATCTCAATTCTTAATATCGGGGCCCTTTACACCCCGTAAGTGTTGTGTTTGTCTTTGTTGTTTTTTGTCTTAATGTATTTTGTGAAGTTTGTGCTTTTAAATAAAATGTAAGGGCCCTTTACACCCTTACATATGACGATCCAGATGGTGATACTAATTTCCTTTAAAGAATGTGACGAGGGCCCGTATGACCCTAGCAGTCGATGCCCGTAAATATCCAAGAAAAAAAAAAAATAATAATAATATGTCCTGAGGTAGGTAATCCCCACGTCCGGAACACAACATCTATGTTCCACGTCCAAGGCTGTAACAGCTGTACTTACGTACAATACTTATAGCTGGCTAACGGGGTTCCGAGTAAATTCCTCGGTTATGCTTTTTTACTTTTGACCTGTTTCCAACTTCAGGTCACCAGATGGACTGTATTTTTCGGCCACCTGCAGGATATGGACAAACAAACGATTTGGAAATGGATTCATACCATTTTTAGAGCTGGCGATGTAGCGGCCAGGGTCAATGTTATTGCACGTGTAATGGAGAAAATTGTTAGTCTATGTACACCTCGACCATCGACCACTTATGCAGAAGCAGCTGCTGCCCCTTCCACATCTAAAATTAACGTGGAACAGTTGCGACAATGATTGAAAAAATCATTGATTCAAAGATTGAGTCGACTTATCGGACAGTATCAGTTAAACATGAGAAGGCTTATTCTCGGACTGACGTCGTTGATATAGGAAACGTGCCAGCGCAGCATAAAAAAATAGCAAAACCTGCGATTATAATGCCACCAATTAATATAATAAATAAAAATCTTGATTTATCTGAAAAAGGAAAAAAGATCACTTCGTCGTCTAGTCATAAGGCTAAGGATATAGTGCCAAGAGTACAGGAAAAATCTGGGTCTACCGAAATGGAGGTGCAAGTCATCATTGAGAAAGCACCAGACCCAGACGATATAAAAACTGTACCAATAGAGCCTCCGAAATCTCAAAGGACAGCTTCGGTGAGAGCGTCTATTTCAGCTGGACCAAGCACTCCCATAGAGATAGAATCCAACTCGTCAGCCGCCAAAGTGTATCGCTTGCTAGTTTAGATTCAATAGCAACGATGCTAACTGCACCAACGAAGCTTTCATCACCTGATGTAAGCCGGCGAACGTCATTGGCATCAGAAAGAGAAGAAGATGCCATGTCCGAGGCCTCAGACACACTGTCATCGGAAGTTGAGGCCGTTCGCAGAATGGAAAAACGGTGCAAGAAAGGATGGCCGAAAGTAAAGCCTAGATGGTACATATTGGATTTGAAAGTTGTATTACATAATGAAATTTTGAACGTTTTTTTAATTTTTTTTTTGAAGTGGGACCTGGCTAATAACCAAAGTAGTCGATGCCCCTAAAAACCTCCAAAAAAAATAAAATAATAATAATAATAGGTGAATAGATTAGTTATACTGGATTATAATGTACATATAATGCACATTTACTAATAATTATCCAATTGTATTTAGACATGTTTCTTCTTTTCAATTAATAGTTATTACTGGGAAGTCATAAAAGTGATGCTATTTGTAAAACTGTTAAAAACAAATATTCTTAAAACTGATTTTTTAAGATGAATAATAGGTAAATAAGGAAATACCTAAAAAAAATATTTAAAATAATTAATTACAAAATATTCTTGTATCCTTTTAGTATTTTCAATTGAGTTTAACTTAATTTTTATTTGAATCCTGTTACTAATTAAATAAAGAACATATTTACCATATGGACAAAGGCATTGAAATGTAGATCCTTCATGACCTTGAGAAATATCAACACAAATTCCATTGTTAAGACAAGGACTTGGATAACATGCATCTTGTTCTTCACAATGTGGTCCTATGTATCCCGGACAACACTGGCATTCATAAGCTTCCTATAACATAGTAATTACAATGCAAGTTTTTATTATTATTGAATAAACATTATACCGATAAAGCAACTTGTCCTGACCGACTGTCTGATTCATCAACAACCAGCAAAAACTAATAAAGTTAAATTGGTGAAAATTCTTATACATGTTGTTCTTATGGTGTAGTGTAAGTGCATACCAAATGATTTTATAAAAAAAAATTCCGAGTTTAAAGTTTTAAAATGGTGTAAAAATTAAATTTACTATTCGTTTTAATTTCTCGGTAATAAGTGAAGTTATCAGCTTGATTTTGGTGTGTGTAATTTTCATGTAAACATCTAAAAACAAATTTCTACATTTTTTTGAATTTCGACCTTGAAAGGGGGGTGAAGAAAGGTGAAATAAAATTGAACAATTATTGTAATTTTCCCCCATTTCCGACTATACTAAACGAGATATTCACTAGACTGGAGCTTGTAATAGATAAACATATAAAAAAATCCAGTTTTTTGTGAATTTCGATTTTTAAGGAGTGTGACGGTATACGGCGCGGCTGCTCAACCAACACAGCCAATGTTAATGTATGTGCAACGCGACTGGCTGGATCTGCTCCAGCCAGGAAAAATCCGTAAGATCTACAACGGACTCCATGTAGAAACTGTTAATGATAATCAGTCACAGAAGATCCTTAGGCTAAAGAAAATAAGTGAGTTTGCTGTACGAGTTGATCCTCACAGCACCCTCAATATCTCAAAGGGTGTTGTGGTTTGTCGGGATGTACTGAACTGCACGGAGCAGGAAATTGAAGAAGAGTTAACACCTCAAGGAGTGATTGATTCCCGAAGGCTGAACATGAGAAGAAACGGCGAAGTTCTTCCGCCTGCCTCTCATGTCATTACTTTCAACAAACCAACCCTGCTGATGAAAGTGCATGCAGGAATGTACAGGTTGGATGTGTGGGCTTTTATTCCGCAACCCATGACATGTTTCAGGTGTCAACGTTTTGACCACTACGCTGCTCGTTGCGGAAGGCCACTAATATGCATGTGTGGTGAGGAAATTCATGAAGGAGAACCATGCAAGGATCCTGCGTAAACAGGATACATTGAGACGAAGAAGGTCGTAAATATCCGCAAGCCTAGAGCAACAACTTATGGTCAGGCTGCGGCTGTGGTTACTGCTCGAACTGCTGTTGATACAGACCAGCTGCTACGCAAACGTGCGCTCCTACCATGATTGAGAGAATAATAGACAATAGAATGAAGTCTCTCAGTCATAAGGAATTTACAAAACCTTTGATAAAAGTACAGCATCCAGAGAATAAGCCGACTAAGAGAAAAAGTGCTCTTGAAAAGATGAAGTCTGATACCAAATCAGAGGTCCAAGTTCGTCTTCGCGACTTACTGGATGATGGTGCGAAGAAAGTGACTGTTTCGCAGTCTTCTATGGAGGCTCCCAAGACTCCTAAAACTGAGGTGGTCTCTAAACCACAGAAGCCATAAAAAACCACACAGGGACGATCTGTTACCCTCCCTGCCTGATGCAGTGACTGGTGCAACTCCTATTGGGGGGGGGGGGGGGTCTCCCAGGTTCCCGCCTCTCAATCAGCGCCTAAACCAAGCACCGATCCATGTCCGTTGTCGTCCGTGGCTTCGATGTCCTCCGATTCGGAAGCTGAGAGCTATACCGACGATGACATTCTTAACGAACACGAAGCTGTTCGTAAAATGGAAAAGAAGAGGAAAAAAGGACGGCCGAAAGGCAAACCAAGAGATTAAATAATTTAAAAAATTAGCGAGTCGATAATTCAATGGAACGTCAATGGATGTTTATCAAACATCCATGAGCTCCAATGCTTGGTACACGATGTAGACCCAATTTGTATATGTCTGCAAGAAAACGTTTCTGCCAAAATGAAACTTTCCAATTAAGAGGATACAATACATTTCAGCGAGATCAACCGCCAAATATAATAGTTAGAAGTGGAGTAGTCATATTAACATCGACTAAAGCTGTCACTGAATCGGTTGAAATAAACACAAATCTGCAAGCGGTTCAATCAGAATGGAGCATCCACTGCAAATCACTATCTGCAGCATATACTTGCCAAATTTTGGTTGGAACGAGGATGACATAACACGCTTAATTGCTCAGCTCTCCCCAACCATACTAGTGGATGACTTTAATGCACACAATTTTCTTTGGGGGTCGGATCAAGTAGATCCCCGTGGAAGAGAATTGGAAAAGTTTCTATTAAATTCTAATTTCATTATCTTAAATGATGGTTCAGGAACTTTTCAATGCTAGAGAACGTCCTGTTTAGATTTAGCGCTTATAACTGCATCGATAGCATCGATACTCTTTCCAAGTTTTAGATCTGCATGGAAGCGATCATTTCCCGGAGTAAATTGTAACTGACGTTGCAAGGAAAATATATCTTCAAAAGGTGGATGTTTGATGAGGCAGATTGGATGAGCTTCACAGCTGGTACGATACTCCCGAAAACAACTGGGGTTATCGAAGCCGATGTCGATGCTATAACTAACGCCATATTTGGCTCGGCATCAAGATATATATTCTTAGAACATCTAAGAAACTGAAGAAGCGACCCGTTTCAAGGTGGAACGATGAAATCAGTGAAGCTATTAAACGAAAGAAAAAAGCGTAAACGCTTTTAAAAAACGTCCAACATCAGAAAATCTGATTGCCTTTAAAAAATACAGAGCGTATTTTTTCAAAAGACTTATGATAGATTCTAAAAAGCGATCCTGACAACATTACGTGCCATCCATTAATAGAAACACGACTGCATTAGACGTTTGAAAGAAAATGAAGGCGATTTATGGGCGCACAAACCTTACTCCCATAACTAGCTTAAATATGAAGATGAAGTTTGATATACTCCAAACGAAATTGCACAGTTTCTAGCCAATCAATTCGAAAAAGCCAGTAAAACGCCCTAACTACGATGAATATTTTAGAACGAAAAAACAGAACTTGCGGTTCTACTAAATTTCAAAACTGAAATAGATTATTCTTACAATGTACCTTTTAAAATGGAAGATTTTGTGAAAGAGTTGGAGAAAGCAAGCAACACAGCTACTTGTCCGGATGAAATTCATTATGACATGATCAGTCATAATGGTGTTGATGCAGCTCAATACCACTGCAAAACGTAGATTGTTAGAACAATATATTCAGATGTGGCGGAATGGAATGTACCTGCAGCAATGGATAAAAGCATATATTTCTCCACTTCCAAAGGAAGATAAAAATCTAACCGATCTCAATAGTTACCGTCCTATTTCTTTGACGTGCGCTATGGGAAAAATATTTGAAAAAATTATAAATAATCGACTCGTTTGGACTTCAGAAAAAGAAAACCTCTTATCCTCATATCAAACAGGTTTCAGGTAATACCACTGAACTACTGATCAAATGATTAATTTAGAGAACATAATATAAAACAGCTTCATCACAAGAAAAAATTGTGTCGGAGTCTTCTTTGACCTGCAGGAGGCATTCGATATGACATGGCGTCATGGAATAATGCTTCAATTACATTAATAGAACATTCGCGGAAATCTGCCAGTATTACTCAGCAACTATATGAATGAACGTACTTTTGCAGTATGTGTCAACACTGAATATTTAACAGAAAAATATTGGAAAGTGGCGTACCACAAGGCTGGCCGTTGAGCGGTATTTTGCTCACGATCGCCGTTAATAAACTGATGTTAGCCATTCCAGAAGAAATTAGCAAAAGTATTTATGTCGATGATCTGGCAATTGTATATGCCAGCAACACGACAGCTATGGTGAAATACAAATTGCAACGTGCGGTAAACGCTCTCAACAAAGTTGCGAGGAATAATGGTTTCAAATTTTCACTAGAGAAAACGTGCTGCGTACACTTCTGTAGGAAGAGAAGTCCTGTTTTGACTATCGACGACCACCCAATAGATTACAGGAACAATGTGTGATATTTAGGTCTATTATTAGATAAATCCCTTACATGGGAATTACATACACTGGACTTGAGTGATAAGTGCAAAAAAGCCCTAAACATTATTAAATGTTTATCCAATATCAATTGGTGTTCAGATAAAGAAATACAACTGAGACTCTATAAAGCATTGATTCAATCGAAACTCGACTACGGATGTATTGTATATTCATCCGCAAGTCGCATTTACTAAAGTTAGACGTAATACATGACAGGAATAAGATATACCACAGGCGCTTCCCGTACATGTCCGTCCGGCGACTAGTCTAACGTCAGAATCCGGAATAATGCCACTACGTTATAGAAAAGAGAACCTATTGCTAAGATATGCGGCAAATATATAGGCCTTTCCTATGCATATAAATAATAAGATATTTAGCAATCATCCTTTGGATGCATTATACGAACGAACATCATGCTACCAATTCCAGACCAGCCAGAATATGGTGCCACGAATTGATAAGAAAATATGATATTGCTCTTCCGGAGACATTAGCAATTTCTACAAGAGAAATACCGCCACAGCTCTTACCAGCGGTAAATACAAGACTGGATCTTTCTTTTGGAAAAATAAAAGAGAAACCAGCAGTAATCATTCCACAATGATTTTTATCAATCGTCAGTAATACCATTAAGAATCCATTAAAATTTATACTGACCGTTCTAAAACCGAACACGGTGTTGGATGCCCGAACACGGTATATAAATGGAGAAACTCATTTTTGGAAACTGCCAGATATGGCAAATGTTTAAATGGCAGAACTTATTGCCACAAAGCAAGCTCTTCTCTACTCGGAAACTTTCTGCAAAGAGATAGTGCTTCGTAAATAAAATGTAAGTGGACTTACTGCAATTCGGAACAAGACTATTAAGAACGTCCTTATCGCAAACAACCTATTCATTTTGTGCGTTTTAAATGGACAAGGACAGCGATGTATATTTGCATTGACTTCAGGGCATGCTGGTACTGCAGGAAATGAAAGCGCAGACGAAGTTCAACAGTCTATGATAACCTGGAAAGAATTCGAGTACGAGTGACAGATGATAAAAATTGTCTAACTAATACAATAAGAATCAGGTGAAGTAATGATTGGAGAAGATTAAATACCAGATCAACGCAGTTAAAACCTTTCCATATAAATGGAAGAGCGACGTGAAGCTACTCGCCGAGAACAAGTGGCGGTGACCAGACTCAGAATCGGTCACCGCGAATAACAAATTCATATTTTTTAACCGGCGAAGAAAGACCAATGTGCGGTGTTTGTAATAAAGCACTTACAGTCAAGCATCTAATGAAAGAGTGTACCATATATGAGGACCACAGAAAGAGGATCGGGCTAATAAATAATATTGCTGTTGATGTGGAAAGTGGAAAAGTAGAAAAAATAGTTGCTTACCTACACGTCAGTGGACTACTAAATTTCAATCTATGGTAAAGAATCTCTAAATGAAGTAGTTTAATTCTATGAATAAAAACAAAAATTGAGGGTCTTGAAATGTGGCACGTATAGGGCCAGGAGGTAGCCCTCTTGCCTAGGATACCCGGGCTCGCCTGCACACAAGAATGGGGGAGTCGGGGCGTATCTGATGATGGTATGGGGGACCTTCGACTGTGGACAGAGGGCGCAGGGCAAAGGGTATGCGCAAGGCATGCCTGGAGCCAGGTAGGTCAGGACCGGGAAGGGCAGCTTCCCCGCCGAGGGGTTCTTTGGCCTGAAGAGGTGGTAGAATTGCTCCTAATACCCGGAGGGGATCTCGATGGGTTAAGTTATGAGATAATTTACAGGGGGGCAGTCAATTGCCACGGCATCCTAGGGCGGCTGATGTGCTGCTGCTTAACGGCGCTTTCAGTTGTCCCGGCGGTGATTAAAAAAGAAAGGAAGGAAAATAATTTTTTGGATCTAGACTTTCTAGATATGGATATGAATAATGTTGGTATTGTAAAGACATTTTTTTATTTTTGTTTTGTGTATTATTTATTGTTTCTTTTTAATATCAGAGCTCTTTACACCTTGTAAGTGTTCTTAGTGTTTGTGCCTAAATGTTCTGTGTTAATAATTTTGGTGTTTTTAAGTAAAATGTAAGAACCCTTTACATCCTTACACATGATGAGCGTGATGGTAATTCAAATCTTTTTTAAAGAATGTGACGAGGGCTAATGACCGTAGAAGTCGATGCCCATATATCCCCCCCAAAAAATAAAAAATAAACAGTGATTACACACAAAACAAAGTTTAAAGTATTCAGGATTTATTCACAAGTAGATAAATCATGAAAACCAGAATTCAGTTCTATTGACAAAAGACATCAGCATGACTGCTACTCTTAACACTTTTAACCATACTAGTTTTGTATTAACAACAATAGTACAATAGATAAGACAAGAACGAAGTCCTTTTATTGCAAATACCTTTGCTGTTCACAAATAAAATACCCAACAATTTATGAATGAAATTTAGTACATTATCTCTTTCACTTATAGTCTTACAGTAACTCACCGATCCATTTCTTGTTTTCGTGTACTGGAATTACTTGTGACGTCACCTTAATTGCGTCGAATGTGTACACCTTTCTTTCTTTCTTTTTCCTGTTTAGCCTCCGGTAACTACCGTTTAGATAATTCTTCAGAGGATGAATGAGGATGATATGTATGAGGGTAAATGAAGTGTTAGTCTTGTACATTCTCAGTTCGACCATTCCTGAGATGCGTGGTTAATTGAAACCCAACCACCAAAGAACACCGGTATCCACGATCTAGTATTCAAATCCATGTAAAAATATCTGGCTTTACTAGGACTTGAACGCTGTAACTCTCGACTTCCAAATCAGCTGATTTGGGAAGACGCGTTAACCACTAGACCAACCCGGTGGGTTTGAATGTGTACACCTAGGAATTCGTTTCTTCACTGACCTCCTCGCAGAATGCTCTCGCTGATTGACATCTCGCAGACTCACATCATAACATCTCGCTTAGATTGATTTCGCAGATCTTATATCGCAGGCTATTTTCGCGGAACTGATTTTTAACTGGTCTTCCCCGGTGTATCCCTATCTTCTTTATCTGCCGGACCAGACCCCAGTTAAGCGTGAGAATGATCTACCGAGCCCTTTCGTTTTCATGCATTCCTAACCTCGGTCCGGGAACTCTTCTCACGGAAAAACATCAGTTTAGGTGTGTCAGTGGGCAGTATTAGAAAAGAAGATTGTTAAACGGACCTGTTACCTTTACTAAAAGACAGTGGTGGGGTTCGTAACTAAAATTAGGGAGGGTGCTGCTCCAGAAACATTTTTCTGAGCCTTTTCAAAGTCGTGGTTAAAGTTGTCTGTAAAATAAAGGAACCGAAAAAAATGAATCAAATATATTAGCTGGAAGCAGGATAATAATCATCTAATTCTACACTTTATCACATTCAAGAATATGGTACACGGTTTTTAAGCATATTGTATTTAAAAACCATATTCGGTTTAACCGAATAAATAATAAAATGTCAATACAGATAATTTTTTTTAGTATTATTAGATAATAATTTAATATAATGTCCGCTTAAAAACACTATAATCCAATAGTGCTTAATTTAGATTTTTATGTACAGAGATCCAAATACATAATTCGTTTTTACTAATTACCTTCTCTTTCGCCCTTCCAGCGTGTTTTTGGACAGATCTGGTAATCAAAGAGCTCTTGCTTTCCGCCATTTTCTGATCACCACTAAAAAAACAACTAAACCACTTTTATATTCCTTCCACTGACTAAAATAGAAAAGGCAACGAACAAAGAACGTTCCATACACACGCGGAGTAAAAAAAATTAACTTTCACCAGCACGACAGGGTTAGCACGGCGGGAACAACAGTGCTGTCTCTCCTTCGCAGCTTCCTATGTGCACATGCGCACAACAGCCAACACGACGCCGCTGAAACTGTGAAGCGCACAGTTCCATACAAGATTTTTGTATCTTTTTCATAAACTGAGGGATGGCTGCTGACATTAAGCTTAAGGATTATATATTGTACAAATATAAAGAAAGAATTAAAGAAAAAAGGACTCGTTATATTAAGTGAAAATAGGGGGTGCTGCAGTTCCACAGTGCCTATACGCGAGCTGCCACTGCTAAAAGGATTCCTTTTAGCCCCTTTCTGGATTCCTCCCGTTATTATATTTTCTACTAATTTCTTCTTAATTGGTAGGATTCCATTATTCAGATCCGCTATATCGATCTTGTTACAATAAATGTTTACTTAGCCAGTTATAACAATTTTTTTAAAGATGGAAGCCAACCGGTTTGAAAGAAATTAGAATATACTGATATTTTTATAAATTGAATAGGCTTTAATTTTTATTTATCATTATTATTCTCTCAGGCACGAGTTTACTGAACTCAGCGGGGTCCAAGGAGCAGAGCCCTCTGGCTAGCTGCGAAGGGCGGCGAACGAAACAAGCCATGACCGGCTAAATATCCCCTGACCGCGGCGGGAAACGCAAGTAACAATACAGTGTGGGCGAAGCCTCGACAGAAATGGTCTATTTTTTGGGCTTGTAAATATTCTCTAGATATATATTTAAAAAACATTTTCGAGGTTTTTTGAATTTTGATTTTTTAAGGGGTGCGACGGTGTATGGAGTGGCGGCTCAACCAACACAACTACTGTTACTTTTACTATCTGTGGGTCGGAATTGGATGCACCTGCCTCCAGTTACCTGACAAAACCATAAAATAAAAAAATTGACCACGACTGGAAACGCAATATATTCATTTCAGTTGTACATCCAACTGTACATGTTCAATAAGGCTTTACTTAGCAGTCCAAGTGGAAATTTTCAACGGTCTACCCTGCAGTATAAACTTAGACTTAGAGTCTGTCCCTTCACTAAAATGTGCTACTTATCCATTGCACCATAACAAATGAGCTATTAATGAAATTTTTTTTAATAATTGGTAAGGTATCATGGCAATGATCTTCTTCAACAAGAATTTGCAAAATCTAACATTACAATAAGATAACAGACTGACTGTGGGTAGTTACTATTTGAAGAAGAAAGAAGATTATGTATATAATTAAGCCAAATGTGTAATCATTTTGAAACAACCATTTCATAAACGCATCTGCTGGAGGCTTAGTGTGACTAAAGGAGATATAAGAAAAGTAGAAGACAAAAAAGAACAAGCTGTGAATGTGAAACATAAAAAGGAATGAGAAATAAATTAATCTATTACACTTTAACTTCTGTTGTAAAAGTTAAAAAATTGGAGTAAATGATTTGAAAGTAGAGTAATAATTCAAGGAAATAAGGTAAAAATATTACACCTGATAACGATAATATTAATTTTTTAGCAGAGCTATAAATGAATTAAAAAATAATAATTATTAATTAATAGAAGATGCATACAATTTGAATATAACGATTAAGTAAAAAATAAATACAATAATGGTATATGGTAAAAAATTTAAGAATAAGTTGTCAGTCAATGTAACTGAATGTAATAGTCAAGAAGCAATGGAAACATTGTTGTTTAATTTACAAAATTATAAAGAATAGACAAAGTAACACTCTGTCCTACATTAAATAATTTGACAGATTTTATATTAAACAACACGCAAATATCATATAGTGAGCAATGCATGCTGTACATAGATTGTAATGAGACAAAACTGCATAGTAGCTTCAAAAAAGCCTGTTAAGAAAAGTAGAGTCAAATGAAAACTATCATCATGGTAGTTTTATGTAATATATCAATTCTGTTTAAAAACTCAGGTAAAAGGATAAAGTTTATCTGTGACTGTACAGTGAATGAGGCGATTGAGTTACATGTTTATTTCATGTATAGTTAAAAAGAAGTAAAGAAATCCTGAAAATGAATTCAAGATGGAACCTCTGTTCATAATGAGGAATTCATTGCCAAAGGAACGGAAAGGTTTTAAAAAGAATGTCATATGAATGTTAGAAGATTTGGACAAGAAAGATGCTGTCCATCATTAAACATTTTTTAGTGTTCTGGAATGCTTGTACTGAAGGATTCGCAGTGTATGCTTAAGTTCTTAATTTTAGAATAAAATTTATCTTACCATTTTACAGGAAAAAAAACTTTTTTTTAAATAACATTTTTCGTTAAAATGTCAAAAATGCAGCAGTTGTAGTATAAAAATTGTTTTGTATTTTTATAAAAATGAGATATTTTTTATTTTTAAGTGATTATCTTTCATGCCATTAAATATATATGACATGGTATGATTTGTTGTGTACGATTATATACCAAATAAATTTGATACAGTAAACCACTGAATTTAGTACTCTTACCTGTTATGAAAGTTAAGATAGTGTTGTTTGTATTAGTTAATGGGTGTCTAGGGAGATAAAGACACATCATAAGAATTGAACAACTTAATATCAAAATAGGAAATCCTATACTTTGGAGTATCATATTATTAAGCCCATTAACACACTATAATCTTCTCTTAACTTTCTCTCATTAATTTATTAGACTGTGCTTTTGTTTCATGATTTATTACTTTGTATATTCAACGTCATTATAATCATTACTTTTATATTATAAAAAAAAAAATACAATAGTAAGGTAATTTGTTTAACAAAAATCTAGTAATTACTTTAACTTCTAATCTATCCTCTATTATCTTTGTTAAAAAAATTGTGTATAAAAAAAGAAGAAAAGGTTATCTCCATCTCTAGTAATCTTAATGAAATGATTTCTGGTCAGTTTTAAGACAGAAATTAAAAAAATGTGATCGTGCGCAAAATAGATACTAAAAAACTGCAAAAAATACTTTTTAAATTTTCGTTTAAATTCCAACGATTTTTTGAGTGTGGTAGTCAATCAAGTACATATCACCAATCCGTAACTTACGATCTATAAACAATAATAATATGAAGCTATCGTTCCGAACAATTAAATTTGCGCTTTAAGTAATATAAGTAGCTTAATATTTCATTCTAAAGCTTTTGGAAATGTTAATATCGTATTTTACCTATGGGAATAATATATATATATATATATTGTGATGCAAAGAACTAATACTAAAATTCATATTATTTAGATTCAATAATATTGTTATTAAGTTATGAAGGCCACTGTAATTACATAAAAAATGTATAAACTTAGAATTACGACTCGTTTGAAATTGTACACTAATTAATTACGGCGTAAATATTTATTCTAATGATAAATATCTCTCGATAGAATTATTTTATTTAAATTATTTATTTTATTTCCACGATTCATATACAAATAAGCAAAAGTTTATGCAGTTTATATAACATGTTGAAATTATTATTGCAATGATGTGTCGATAATAGATTATTTTTTATATAAAATGAACATTTGTAGCACTGTACAATAAAAGGGATTACTTTTTTATCCGCTTAAAATAAGTAAATCATTAAAAAAATAAATATAATTGAAAATATCGATTAAACTTCCGAGTAAAGTTAATATTACGTTTCCGTAACAAAACAGCCTAATACTAAATAATTAATTCGAAGTATGTACGTAGACTTATAAAAATTACACTTTTATATCTGCAACCTGAGAATTGTCTTACAATTAGTCTTACAATCGCGCAAAAATAAATCCATAATGAAATAAAAGTAAATAGAAATGATTAATTGTAAAGAAAATAAAACTATTTTATTAATTAAATAACGATAAAAATGGATAGCGACATGAATTAAAAACAAAATTTCTGTACCTAATTTATAATACTGGACAAATAAACTCAGTTAATCATTGGGAAGTGACTATTTTACACACGAGTGGGCTAACGCCGGTATACAACGTACATTGTAAGTTTTTTAATTAATTTTTCTCTTTCATTTCAAAAACCCACCCGTGGTAATAAATTAACTAACGTAAATGTCACATTTCTTGATGTTTAAACGAATCTGCTCAATACAACAATGTAAAACAGATCAAGCTTTAATTTGATCACCTTATTCTCTATCGGTTACAAAGTAACTCAAACCTAAGTCCTTTCTTGCATAAGCCAAGTACAGCAATTTAGCAATACATTATTGTTTTTAGTTAAATGTTCCTATTTTTAATATTTAATGGACTAAAACAAAGTGTTAAATTTTCTCGTTAAATTAAATAAATTTATAAATACCGTAATTTAAATTTATCTTTCTACTTCGTTATTTGTATCTATCGACATATTTCAGAAAACAACTTTCTGTTGTTAGGTGTAAATAAATTAATCTATTACATTACGCTTCATCGGTAAAGGTAAAACGCTAATAAATGCAAACAAGCATATTATTTACAAAAATTGTCAGCAGAAGAGTTAAGAACATACGCACATTTGGACCTTGTACGTTAACTAAATACCATGTGCTTGTATCGATTAAATTGCTGTCTATTTTCCGAGTGTAATTGAAAAAATTACGTCAAATGAACTGTTAGACCTGAGTTCCAATCGGTAAATAGGAAACAGTTCTTTCTGAATTCTGGAAACCTTTTATATTTTAAGTCTGGCAAAACAACATGATATTTAACCCTATATTTCCATCTGCAATTTGTTCACTCACAGATTGGCTGTGTTATAAACATTATTACTTTCAGAGCGAATAGGCCTATTAATTACTTTTTTATATCCTTGATTTACATTTCAAAACCATAATAAAAAGCGGGTCAGATAGTCAAGAGAAATATATTAGGGATATACAGTGGCTTTATTCAGTAACGGGTAATTATTTTATAAATGAATAAAAACGAAAATTTGAAAGTTGGCTAGAAAAGCGAATCGTTGGATATTCTTTAGAAGTACTGAAATTAGTACTACAAATTCCAGATTATATCTATATTATAAACTAAATAAATAGCTTTGGTTTGGTTATAGATTGTTTTTTACACCTAAAATGTTTTAAATTTTCATAAAAAAGGTACAATACCAAACTTTCGTTCCATAAATTCGTCTGTTCCATAAATAAAATTGGGTACACAGAATTCAGAAAAATGTCCAGCTCAAAATACTTTAACTAATCATCAGACAGCTTACATTTTTTTTCATCTTAATACGGGTAACATGTTTCGTAATAAGTATGACTTGACTGACTCGAAATGGGTGGACTGTAATGGCAGTGGTTTCGTTTTCTAGCTTTTTGTAATTTCTAACATTTTCCTTTTTTTATTTTCAATAAGAAGTATAATCAACTTTTAAAAAATTAATCCTTTTTTAATAAAGTAGTAATTGTTTTTTGTTTACGGCTGGAGGGTTTTTTTATTAACCAATAATAGATTTTATAAATAAAATATTTCCTTCATTATTCTTCTTTTTTTTTTGTTGATATTACACCTTATTTACTGCAAGACACCTACTATTATCATGAGTGATAATAACTTCAGACCCTTATTAAAAAATCTTGGGAACAGTCTATTATTCCTGTTTTCTATTATTATTGTAACTAATGCTAAGTTCGGGAAATAACTGAGTACCTTTGGCTGTTAAATATTTTAAAATTTATGAAAGAGTTTGTCACTAGGATATTCACTTTGGTGGCTTTGAAAATAACTAATAAGTCTGCTGCCCGGGTGTTTAGCTACGGTCTTAAATGGGTGTGATATCAATCTTAATAGGCTGGCTCTAGGAAGATCCGTATTGCCAGTGAAATTCTGGATTTAATAATAATAATGGGTGGGCCAGCCAAATCGTTTTTGGTTAGCCATCCAGCGGCCGGAGTCGAAAGCCTGATCGGGGAGATTGGTTATGAAGCGGCCAGGATAGTCTTCATTGAATGTCTTCTTCTTTTTGTGGCGTTGTCCAGCGCTCTGGCTTTCAATGCATCATGCTCTTTTAGCTGCTGACTGCACTGATAGGAGATCAGTGCAGATTGGAAGAGTCGACCCGCTTATTATTGATAAAAACCTATTTATCTGATTGGTTGCCGTGTCTCAATCCACCGCACACACAGGTTAGAAAAAATTACTTCTCTACCGCCTACTTTGACAATTGACATTAATAAAATTTTGGAGGTTATGGCAAGTTTCAACATTTCTATTTTTTTAAGTCACCATTTTTTAAATCCATCCATGTGTTATAAAATAATAATTGGCATTTTTTAATACTACTGTCAAAAATAATTTAAAAAAATAAATCAGTGATAATATCTATAGATATTATTAAAAAAATACTACATAACTTTTAAATTATATTATCTGTGTTTCGAGTTGAATTGTGTTATTTTGTTTTCACCTGCTATCATTTTTCACATAAGAATTTTTTTTGGTGACTATTTCTTTCGGTGAGAGTTAATTTTCACTTATTGTACTTTCATCTTTATTTGAGGTAGTTACTCAAGTCTTACTTCGCTAGAGGATAAGTCCAATTACACATGTTATATTATTGAGTAACTCACTCTGAGGATTGACATTTCTGGCATTTGAAATTTTATGTAGCCGACTCCTTGTTTTCGGTGATGAGACTTTTTTTGGTTCGATAATTTTGGATGTTTAATTCACCACATAAGCCTAAAGTTTGTGCATTGGAATGAAAATTTTTGTAGCATATGAAAAATGTCTTGTCTAAACTGGATTTGAACTCAGGGTCTTCCCGATTTTAATCCCGAAGGTCTGTATTCGGAATATAGGCGAATATCAGGTAGCATCTGGCGGAAAGTAAAAGGTAGCAGCATCTGCCATCCAGGTATCAGGGATGACTGACTCCTGCTACCCCTGGATTTGTTTTAACTTCTTTCAGAGCTCAAAACAATTCCTTGGAATAACATAATTTGGAAAGAAATTATCACTGTCACCACAGTAACGAACAGGGTGCTATTGGATAATGTATGGGTACTATAACTGGATAATGTATGGGATAATATTGGTATGGGTACCACATTGAATAAATTAATCAGATTTGATCATTTTTTCCTCGATGAAAATTGTATGCTTTATAAAATGTATAATCAATTAAATCTTTAAACATATTGTAAATTTTTAATAAAAGTTTTAACCTACCATTGATGTATTGGAGTAGCATAATCCTTTTCCTGAACAATCCTGATTATCACCACAATTATCTGATTTGACGACAACTTTCAACTGTATGCAGTGTGAGCCCCATGATTCTGAAGTTACTGCAATAAAAGAAAATACAAATCTTATTTATAAAGTAAAGAAAAAAAAATCAAAATACCAGCACGCGTGCACACACATACACTTTTAGTTAATGACCAGTGAATTAATTTGTATTGCGAACAATTATTACCTGATAATACTTATCAAGGTTTTATCCTCAAACTCATAGACACGTGTTCCTGGAAGTTCTTTATAGAAATAACTTTACATATAAACATGCTCCTGGAAACTACTGTACTTAAATATAGCAAAAAAAAACAAAAAAAAAAACATGTAACAAAATTATTGAGTGTATTCTCAAATCCAATCTTAAAAAGAATTTAAATGTGTCTCAAAACTGTAATCTTAGTAGTTTTCGAAGAAATGATTGTAAAGTAAATGTAATTGTAAGTCGATTTTTTAGGTATTTATTAAATTAATATTGTTAAGATGTAATAATATATGAATAAAATTACTTATGTATTTGTTTTCGCAGCAAATTTTGTGGAGAATTCTTTAAAAAATTTATATAAAGAAAATTCAATTTAAAAAAAAAAATTAAATAAAAATATTTTTCCTCAAATAATTGAAAAATATAAGATATTCTAATTTTATTTATAGCACAACCTTAATATGGCAGGAAATACTATGAATTTTGACAAGTTAAAAATTATTTTGGTTTACTTTGAAGATAATTTTTAGAATTACTTCTGGATAAGTTTCCAATTATTGATAACGATAATACACACAAAGTGAAACTTTTGACAATCCAACTTTTGACTTGTCAAAAACAGGTTACATTGATTGGGATGATCAAATTTATTTCGTTTGTAACAATCAAATTGTAGTGTTTTGCTTTGAAACGCCCTTAATTAAACTCTAAGGTTTTCATTGTTAATAAATATTTATTAACATATGTAAAGAGATATTAATGTATACACAATATTAATTGTATATACCCCTATCAGCTGAGATAGGTGGAAAAGTCAGGTTTTCCCCTACACACATGCTGAGAGCTTGTATTTCTGGATAACATACTGTTCAATTTCCTACTTTTATTCTTCTTAATTTTTGACTGGTTCTATTCTGGCTATATTCTTTTTTTTAACAGCATCATCCAGGACCAATTGAACTGAAATATTTTCTAATTCCAGTTTTTCAGTTCTATATTTATTCTAAAGTTTTAATTTTTTATCATTTTTTGTTTTGCCGCTCATACTTTTTTTGTTGCTGTTCAAATGAAAAGGTTTTATCCCTTATTCTTAAAAAGGACAATGACAAAGCACTAATTGAGGAATTTGAAATTTATGAACGTAATGAATTCCTACAATTCACTTGTTCATAATAGAGGCATGTGATACACTCTTATGTAAATCTACAAACTAAAATGTGGGTGGTGAGCAAAAACCTTTTTAGTCTATCTTTGAGTGTGAAGGACTTAACACCTTCTCTTTTAATCCTAAAGGAGCTGATATTAAATAAAATTATTACTTTGAGGGAAAATTGTTCAGGTTAATCGAATGACATCTTGGTTTAATTTTAAGTCAATTCGATTGATGGGTAAAAATTTGAAGTATTATTTGTAATATTGGTTAATTCTATTATAATTTAGTGCCAAAATTTAAGCTTACAGAAGTATAAACCAAAATTAATAAATATAACCAACCTATAAATTGATTGACTCCATCTGCAACGTCCTTGTCATAAAGAGCAATTAATTTTTTTCCATCAACAGTAAGAGGGGTGATATCCAGTTGGGAAGTATCTGTGATATCACAGGAATTATGAGCCCTTGTTGTAAAATAAACTGAAAGCTCTGATTCTTTTTCAGTGTTTGTTACTAATAACGAATCATTCATTCTTACTAGAAGTATATCTCCACTTTGCATTATTGCTGATGAGTCCCACATTACTTCATCACCTTCCTGTTAACAAAATAAATAACATAAATAAAATTCATTTTATTTTAATTTACAAACTTTAAATAAATTATTTTTAGTTATTTTTAAAGAGATTGAACCAAATAGATTTCATCAGTATGTTATTATTATAATACTACGGTTGGCAAGAAAACTTAAAATAAATGATGTAACCCCAAAAATCATGGTCCAGTAATCTATCAAGATTATGAAACAATTAGTAATTTTGCATTCAGCAACGATTCTTCAACAAATTCAAACAGAAAACTAGAAAAAACTGTGTAAATGATTATAGAAAACAATGTGGCTTCGGGACAAGAAGAGGAAAAAGGGAAAGACTGGGTTAATAGAAATTATTGGTAAGAGAATACAAAGAGCTAAAGAAATAAATGTATGATTTATACATAAGGAAAAACAGTCAACTGTATGAAATATAGCAAATAATGGGAATATTTAAAAAAAATAGATTGAAAGACCAAAATTAATGATTATTTCCTTAATGTTATTGTTTTTGTTTTTTTTTTTGAATAAAATTTCCTCTCATTTTAACAAAAAATATTAAGTATTAAGCTGTATGGTAGTAAAAAAAGATAAACTTCCAGCATCAAAGACTTGAAATTTTTTTCACCAATTTAGCTGTAAAAATAAAGAAAACTAAAGAAAGTTGATGTTAGAAACTTAGGAGATCGATAATTTTAAAAAATCTGTAGAAGATAAAAATAAAAATTATTAAAAAAGACTGTTCCTACTACTACAGAAATACTTGTACCGTGAATTTAATTTATAAAATACAAGAAACATATACATTTTTAACGATTTAATGTGGTACTAAAGCTCAGAAACAAAGTTTTCACAACATTAAGAAAAAAATGTTAATGTCAGGATGTTGCTTCTAATGGTCAGGACAGCCCTCAAGCCGCCGAAGGCATATCAAAATGCCGCCCCCCAAGCTTTAAGAAAACTTTAAATTTTGTTAAAAAACATAATTATAAAAGAACCACCAGAAAAATTGCATATAATTGAATTAAGACAATAATACTAATACAGATTTACTGAAAAACAAAATTTACATTATTAACGAGCTAACGACAACGAACTTACAAACTACAAATAGTTCCTAATATTTTCAGTGATAATTTAAATATACCTTTAAAACAACAAACAGAACTAGTACAATAATAATTAGAGACCGGATTATATGCAGTTGTATATTTGCATATGCATTTGCACAATAAGCCCAATCTCTCCGGTTATTGCATACTTTCCTTAAAATCCAGTTATGATGCATATTTTCGCTAAATTTACATTATTTTTCGGTAGAATACCTAGTTAATGAATGAAATTCTACGTTGTAGCCGGCTAAACCTGTTAGCCGCACGGCTCTTAGAGCGAGCGCACTTAGCCGCTGGGCGTCTATTGTTTTGGAAGGATAATATTACGAGGTTAAGTAAAACATAGACTCACGCGAGACAATGACGGACGATACCGTTCTGCGTCGCGCAGAAGTGCCTACTGTAGCACTCCTCTAATTAGGCAATTTAATTACTCATATTATTGTTGACGAGCTCATTGCATCAGTTTAGTTTTTCATTTATTTGTGCAAAGTTTAATGTGTACCATGCCTCCCGAAAAAAAGTCTCTTCGTGGATAGCTGACTATCATCGAACATTTATATACGACGGAACCATTGTCGAGTTTCCGAGAAAAATATTTCGTAAAAAAAAAATTCAAATAGACCAGCGAATCAAGAAGTCTTCATATCGCAAGATTGGAAAAGATAAGCCCACGACAATAACAGCGGCAAGTAGCGGTGATTTCACTTCCAAAGGTAAACAAAAAAAAATCACTGAGCGTGGATTTATGTGAAGCATTGCTTACAAGTAATATTCCTCTTCACAAACTTACAAATCCTACCTTCAAAGGTTTTCTACGAAAATATTGCTTGAATCAAAATATACCAGATGAATCAACATGGCGTAAAAATTACATACCGACAATTTACTTATATGTTCTGGAAGAAATACGCAATGAACACAAAGATAGCATTGAACACAAAGATAGTTGGATTTCAGCTAACGAAACTACCGATAGTTGTGGCTGTTACATTGCGAATTTAATTGTCGGTGCATTAAAACTAGAGCCTTCTTCTTCCTATTTGGTAGCCTGCAAAGACCTTGAAAATACAAATCATTCTACGATCGCCAGATTTGTGAATGAAGGAAGGTATTAAAAAATTATTTCCTGAATCTTCTGCAGGTGAAAGAGTGTTTATATTTCTTTCAGATGCTGGTCCCTATATGATCAAGGCATTTTATCCCAATTTGATTCATGTGACGCGCTTTGCTCACGGAGTACATCGACGACTTGCTGGAGAAATACGATCCACGTTTGGGAATGATAATAAACTGATTTCATCAACAAATAAAGTATTTCGTAAGGGCACCTGCTAGCATTAAGACCTATAAAGAAAAATTGCCAAATGCACCTTTACCTCCCCAAACAGTGATAACTCGATGGGGAACGTGGACTGAAGCTGTACTGTTTTACAATGAACATTTCTAAGCCATCAAAGGTGTAGTAAACGACTTCGATAATGCAGAGACTATGGCAGTTTGTCAGCCCAAGGAAGCATTTAACGACTCTAATACTAAAAAAAAAAACATAGCTGTGATTAACACTCATTTTTCCCACATACCTGCGAGTATTAAAAAGCTTGAAACTTAGGTTTAGCGTTGGCTATTTGGCTATTCAGTTAATGAATAAAATCCGCTGAATGAACTCGGCATTGCCAGGGGTATTCCCGTGTAAACTTTAAGAAAGATTTGAAAACATTTTGAACAATAACCCAGGCTTTGAACATTTGTGTCAAATCGATAGTTTTATTAATGGAACGGATGAATTTTTGCCAGAAGCTATAAGTACTAACATAGCACCCAAATTCAAATACTGCCCAGTTATCTCAGTAGATGTGGAACGATCTTTTTCCACTTTTAAAAATATTTTGAGTGATCGAAGACAATTTAATACCGAACATTTGAAAGAGTACCTGATTGTTTACGATTACAAGAGTAACAAAATGTTAAATAATTGTTATTTATGGAATTTATCGATATGTTATACTTACTAATAGTATGCTGATGTTGAAATAAAAAAACTAATAATTACTATTTTTTCTATTATTGAAAGTTGCATATTTTGACACGTTTCATACATATTTTAAGCATTCTTCATGCGTATTTCAAG
The DNA here is from genome assembly GCF_047948215.1 of Lycorma delicatula. NCBI lineage: Eukaryota > Metazoa > Arthropoda > Insecta > Hemiptera > Fulgoridae > Lycorma > Lycorma delicatula. Next base: position 179,081,647 of record NC_134455.1, read on the forward strand.
CTTTTTATGTTGCATATAATCCGGTTTATAATAATAATATTATTGTTCTAATAAAAAGTAGATCATATTATTTTCTAGATTAAAGTAACCGAAATATTTTTTCGTGGGTTGTGTATATTTTTTGGCATTCTAGTTTAGGAGGTTTTCCCGCTCCTAAATTTTGCCGCCGTAGGCAGTCTCCTACTTTGCCTACCGCCTAGGGCCGGCCCTGTAAGGATAGATACGGCAAGATTGGACAATAATCTTCAATTAGTTGCAAGAAGACTCGTTAAATATTTGCAGTTAGAAGAAAATGAAAATGATAAATAATAACTAATAGTATATAATTAATAAATAATATAAATTTTTTAATTATAAAATGTATCTGATGATAATTTACCTTTGCATCTTATTTATTTATTTCCTTATTTTTGAAAAATAATATAACTGAAGAATTAAACAAATTAAGAAAAAATATCCCTTTCCACCCCGGATAAATGTAGGTTAGGGTTCTGTTCTCCTCCAGCTTTTATGTCATTCCTTTAAAAACTTTAAAAAATTAAAATCCTGAAAATTTAGATAACACTTTTTTATTTGAAAGGAATGCTAAGAACGTAAAGGAAGGTTTTCTGAAAGTTTTACACAATTACTATTTTTTTATAATGATCTTTAAAAGTGGTGTTCAGTTAACATTATAAAAGATTGTACTGGGAAGAGGTAGTAGTTACAAGTCCCAGTGGGTCACTGTACCATTTTGCCCATTTTTTTTTGGAAAAAGAGAAAACTTTATTTTTCCTATTTATTTTTTTTACATCATAACTAACAGTGTTCAAAAATTTCTCAGTGTATCCATTTTCCAATGAATGTACCTATCTCAAGTCTTAAGTCATATATTAAAAAAATTACTACTCTACCCAGTTCTACACATATAATTACCATAAAAATTAATTGTAACCTCCCAAATATAAGATATGTTACAAAACCTTTTTTGAATTGCAAAAAAGATTTTATTAAAAAAAAACAATTTGTTGTTTTGAACAGGATCATATAACAAACCATTTGTAGAAATAGTTTTACAAAGAAAAAAGAGAATTACAATTCTTGAGAATTGGTTCAGCTATCGGTACATGTACCTGTAGTCAGTTATGAATTAGCTTACCTAAACAGTCTAACTCCTTATGTGAGCCAGGTGATCATATAAGTTTTAGTTTATATATAATTGTGAAGGCATTTCATTTGCTTTATTGATTTAATTGTGAAGTAGCGATTAATGACAATGGTGCACTAGTTCAGTTACGATAGATCATGTCTTTCTTGTTAGTTCAAATTTCATTTATAATAATTCGTAATAAGAATTTGTATCCTTTGATCCAATAGTTAAAATCTGACTTCATTGTGATTCCGTATACTTGATCTTAAATTTGGCAATAATAGTAGTTACAATAATATTAAAGTAATGAACTTAACAAAAAACAAGAATGTAACATCATTAAACTTTTAGTTTTATAATGAAGGAAATTATTTTTGAAAAATCGCAGAATTTTGGTCAACAATTTTTGTTTAATGTCCTCTCAAGAATTCACTTATTAGAATTAATTTTACTTCATGGACTTGTTTTGATTGATTTAGTAGGATTTTTCCACTAAGTTTGATTAGTTATTGTTATTTTTTTCTTTTTCATGTTAAAGTATTGGTATCACTTATTGTTACCAAATCAGTTTGGTAGGTTTTTCAGATATTACTTTTTGTTTCCTTCTGTTATTTAGCATAATTAATTAACTTGCATTTACAAAAATTATGGTAACAATTGAAAGTTTAAGTGAAATTAATGGTTAATTATAAAACTAAAGAAATTCATTAATAAGTTACTACTCTTGGAATATGAAAATTTTCTATATTAAAGTAAGTAATAAGTAGTAGCTATAAGTTAATGTTTTCAATTGTATCTTTGTATCTTTATTAAAAGTAAAGGAGAGTAAAATTAAAAATGAATGTACCAGTCACTATCATTCTCAGTATGAATGTTAAATTCACATTTAAGATTTATTTAGAATATTAGTTTATCTAAGATCAAGCATAATCGATTTCTCCATGGCATAACCTGGATCAATAAAGTGGTTGATGGAGCTTTCCATTGATTTGCCTTGAACATGATTCGCGAACCCCAATCAGACATGGTCATTCAGGCCGGTAAAGGTGGGTTCGACAATTCCAGCATGGAACATTCCCCCAAAAAATTAGAAACAAGATTTATTAGAAATATTCAAACAAATGAAAAATGATAGCTATTTACTTATTCAAATGCATGCTGTTTTACTTAAACCATTAGCAGGTAGTTGATTTTAATTTGGTAACATCAAAAAGTTATAATTTAAAGTATAACTTGTCTATAAATGAAAAAAATAATATTAAAAAAAGTAAATTATTTTTTTTCAAGGTAAGTTTTTTGTCGATTTTATTTTTACAAAAAGAGTTAATCCTTTATTTTTTGTGATCGCTGAGAAATTCATTTTTTAAAGTATTTTTAACTGATTTGGTAACTGACATTATTCTATTACATTTTTTCTTAATATGATTGAAATATCTTTTAAATGCATATGAAAATTGTCTTTCAGTTTACAACTACCAACCAGATTAATTGGTTAAGCCGCAATTATAATCAGAAACAATCCTGCATATGTTAATATTTTTAACTATTCAATGCACACTAGGTTTGATTTTGCATATCATTAGAATACTGCGTAAATATAACAAAAAATGCAATATTAATGTACAAGATAAGTAATACAAATACAATGTAAAGATATTGAAAATCTAAATAAATTCTATAAACATAAGCTAAAACAAATCTGTAAGCCTGTATAAAAACCCTGGCTGAAGAAAGCTCTAGTAAGACATAATACAAAATGCATTCTGTTACTACTGTAATGAAACACTGAATTCCTTCCAACTACTCAGAGAATTTGAAATTGAACAGTTTAACATCCATTAATTCTGCAGATATTTACTAAGAAATATCTGCTGTAGCCCATGGAGAACATGGAGGCCTGAGCCAAAAGAAAATCAAAAGGCTTGCAACATGGAATTTACGTGGAATGTCACACAGAAAATAAGACACTGTGAAATCAGAAATGACCTGACTTAATGTCAGTCTATTCAGTGTGAGTGAACTACATTGGACAAACAATGACCATTTTAGCTGTGATGGCTTCACTATCTACTATTCTGGTCATTATAGCATCATAAGAAACGGTGTGGCCTTCATTGTGGATGAGCTTACAGGTCGTGCTGTGGAAAGTCATACAATAGTTAATGATCACATTATGACTGTTTGAATCTGGGGGAAGCCGATAAACACAACTATTGTACAAGTCCACAGCTATTACACCATCCACAGCTGCTGATGAAGATAAAATTGAAGATTTCTGTGCAAGAGTACATGAAACACTGGAACAGGTGCCTAAAAATGACATGATATACATTATTAGGGATTTTAATGCAGAAGTTGAAACCCAACAAGAACAGGGCATCTGTGGCAGGTTTGGGTTAGGCAAGCAAAATGAAGCTGGTGATAGACTAGTCCAGTTTTGCCATGAAAACAAATTGTCCATCACTAACACACTTTATGAGCAGCCGAAATGGCATTTATACACCTGGAAATCCCCAGATGGCATGTACCATAATCAGGTCGATTTCATTTTATGCAGTCAGTGATGGCAAAGCTCGGTTCTAGCAGTAAAAACGTTCCGTGGAGCAGATTGTGGCTCTGATCACGAGCTATTGGTGGCCAAGTTGAAGATGTAATAGCAAGAAAAATGCTCCCCAAAATTTCGCCAACATGTGCCATAAAAGTGAAAGTGAAACAAGTTCGAGCTGTTTAATACTGATGAGAAGCTGTCTCAGGAGTTATGGCAAGAATTCTAAGCTAATGTCATAGAAGCCACTCTAGAACATATACCATACAAAAAGTTGAAAAATTATCCAAATGGTTGACATCCAACACCATTAAAATTGCTGAAAAACGAAGAGCAGCAAAAGCTGTTGGTAATAGACACACACACACACATATATGTGTGTGTGTGTGTGTGTGTGTGTGTATGTGCATGTGAGTATGAAAGTAAAATTTAAAACTAACAGTGAAAAATGTTGGGGTTGGGAAAAAAATTTCTTGTGATTGTTTTAGTAGATCGCTTTAGAATCCATAACCTTTGTAATATTAATCAAATCTGGAAACACTTGCTTTTGAACATATCACTGAGTACTTTTAGAAAGATTATGGTAATATTAGTTAACTTAATTAAATTTTGAAAATGAATGAAAATAGAGAAGAAATTCGATACATTTTGTAACAAAAATGGGAAGAATGCGATTCAGGCTGCTAAAAAAGTTTGTAATATTTATGGACATGATATAGTTTCAGTACGTATGGTACAAATCTGGTTAAGCGTTTTCAATCTGGAAATTTAGACAACAATGTAATTTCACTCTGGCCAATGACTGAAAAAGTCAAATAAAGATTGATAAAAAAATTTATCCTGTTACAATAAATAACAAATCAAAAAAAAAATCCAATTTCTTTTGCTGTAACATATCACCCGAAGTTTCATTTGAACTACATAATTTTATTTTTAAAGCATATGCTGTAATGTCTCATGTTTTAATTTTACAACAAAGCATTCCATATGTATAAATTTAATATTTTTATGTGCAAATATTCAATATAAGAATGAAAAAATAATCAAAATTTTAAACATTTTAAGATAATGGTTTGGAAATTATAAAATGACCTAAAAATAGTTTTTGTTTAACATATATTTTTATACTGATTTTAATCATTTTGTGTCATAAAATAATTTAAAATTAAGGTATTAATTTTTTATGTCATTAAAGGTATCTTTTAAAGGAACAAATTAAAATCTTCATTAAAAAGTAGTTTTAGTCCACATGTTGCACAAGGAGGATAATAAAAACCAGAAAATTTATTGAAAAAGTTTTTTTCTGGTTATGAGCCAGGTGACTGGTTGATGCTATTTTCCACTCATTCTTTGTGCTGTGCTAATCTTTTAATATCAACATATTTACTACAACATATAGGCTCAACTAACTACTAGTATTTCATAAATCCAATTTTTGTTTTTGTGTATAATTTTTAACTTCTATATGTCTCTATCACCAAATTAAATAAATAAAAGGATTTTACATAAATATTGTTAAAAATTTTATATAGATTAAATTATGATATTCTCCATAAACATTTTATTAAATAGATGTTTAATACAAAATAATAGTCAAAACGAGTTTCTGTATATATATATATATACATCATCCCTCCATGAAACGAATTCCTTTAAAATGGATTAGACATTTCGAAGTGATACAGAATAGACAGGCTCATTTTTAAATTCTCTAATCAAATTATATAATAAAGATTAGGATAATATTTTCGGCTCACAGTTTTTTAATTCTGAGCCTCTTGTTTTCAAATACAAACAAAATGTAGGACACAATTATGTTTGAATTAATATGTATCAGTGTTTATTTTTCTTAATATCTTTCAAAGTATAATTATGAAAATTCTATTTAGTTAATCATGTGTATGGGGTGACAATGCTAAAATCTTTATGAAAATTGGACAAAGGTGTCTATTATTAGTATTAAAAACTATGTTGTTACCATACTGAAGAAAGAAGAAATATATAAGTGTGTACATATCACACATTTGTCTGATACATCATTAATTGAAAATAATCTCAAGGATAATTAATAGGGAAATAAAATATAGCGTATATTTTACTTGATTTATAATCAAATAAAATAAGGTGTGATAGCGGATGTGGTGATGGAGATCAGTTACACACACACAAAAATTATATATATATATATATATATATAATTTTGATTATGAAGTGAAATGAGTATAGTATATGATAACTGTTCTTCTTCAATGAATGATGTAGAACTGTAAATTACCCACTTATACGAAAGCCATGTTAAACTGAAAGAAGTGTAAACAAAAGAGGCTTATGTTACTCTTATGAAAAATTTACAAAGTCACTGATATCTGTCATACATTTTACAAATATAAATTGTAAAATGTAAGATTATAATTGTAAGATTAATTCATCTTTAACCCATGAATATTACCTTAAGATAAAATATATTAGTAAATTTTGTGGTAATTGTAAAAGTATAAGTAGTAGTAGGAGTAAATAATAGATGTAAGTAGTGTAAAAATATTTTTTTTTAAATCTTCTTTACCTTCATTTCCAAAAAAAATCACAGACAAAAGGGAAGAGAGGCCTAAACTACTATTTTGATTTAGAGATAATTTGTTGAAAAATTTACTGTGAAACTTGATAAAAATTCACAGGTTGTCCAGGAAAAAGGTGTAATTTTAAAACATTAGTATAATTATTTACTTTTTTAAAAATAATTCTACAATGTTTCATTTCATTATTTTTCAAATACTTCAAAAAATAATAAGATTCATAAATAAGGCAGTAACTAAGCCCCAAAGATTAGGAGTAATCTTTAAATTAATAATGTGGGATGAGATAAATTTTAAATGCTAAGCAAATACCAGGAAAGTTCAAGTTACTGCATTACTAATGCAGTAAAAAATTCAATATTAAAAATTAGACAACTTTAACACAAAAAAATTAAAAAAATTCAACAACAGTAATACAAAAACACAGCATAGATGGGAATCGCCTATGTCATATGCTGCTGCACTTGTGTTTTGCCAAGTCATTTCAGAAATAATAGATTGTAATTCCCGGACAATAGTCCGGTCAGGGACCCTATAGACCCTATGTCATTAATCGTCTATAGGGCACGCATTCAGGAATCTGAACAGACAACTAGGAGTCGATATGTTAGAATAATTATATATAAGGATTGAGCGTTCTAAAAGCAGTGGCCCATGCGGAAGAATAAGCCACGCAGCCGAAGTCCAAGTGGGTACGCACCGGGGCAGCCTGAATAAAATATAGGATCAGGATTTATACTATTTATTATATAAATTTTTTCTTGCAAGATAACCGGATTCGTGTAGTTTTTACGATATCTAAGAAGACTAAAGCGATAATTTACGAGAGAATGCCGCCAAGGGGGTAATAAAATTGAGTAACAGTAAGAACTGGAGGTAGCTGTAAATTTACAGCCAAGAAAATGTAATGAGCTCTGATGTCTAGCGGAGCAGTAGATTTCAACCGTTCCTGATATCAATTAAGATGCGGGTTAAAGAACACTGCATCAAAGGTCAGATGATTGGGTTGCGTTTCAATACGAGCTACAAAGGAGCAGATCATTTGGTTTCGTTTATGGCGAAGAGATGGCTCACCATTGTACAATAGTAGACTTATCACAGGGCTTGAACGAAAGGCAACTATAGTAAGACCAATAAATGAATGATGGACTACATCGAGCATTCTGAAAGTGATAGCCCTTGTGGAAGAATAAGCCACGCATCCGTAGCCCAAGCGAGAACAAATCAAAGCTCAGTAGAAGTGCAACATGAATACTCAATCAGCTCCCCAACGAGTATTAAATAGAACTATCAGCAGATCCATCATTTTTAGGCATTTTACCTTCAGCTGCTTTAAATGAGTTACCCGTATCAGTCGTTGGTCAAAGCCCAACCCTAAAAATCTATTCGTGCATGGTTCAACTGGTTCCCCAAATAAAAGCAGTTGAGGATCAATGAGTTCCCTAAACTGGGAAACGCAAATGCACTTTTTTCTCACCGATAAAAAGAAGAATCCAGTCGTTTTACACCAGGATTCCAAACGGGTTATTGTGTTTTGAAGCAGCCTATCGGCAGTAGCTAAAGTTCTACAAGCAATGTTAATTGTAAAATCATCTACAAATAATGAACACATGATGGGTTTTTGCACGCAGTTTGTTATACTATTTATAGCTACGGCAAAGAAGGTTACACTTCGGATACTTCCCTGTGATATTTCGTTTTCTAGTGTGAAACTTTATACACTGCAAGGGCGCGAAGAAAACCAGCCACTACAGACCACCCTCGCGGATCATCCAGTTAATACGGAAATCCAGAAAGGAATGTATCCTCTCAAGTTCCCTAACAGCTCGTGAAAGTTCGATTTCTTATCGGAGACAGACGTAGATGACGTGGTCCACTGTATCATCAGTCCAGCAATGTGAGCATTGACTCAAATCCACCAAACGAAACCTGGCCCAACTCGCCCGAAAGGCACCATGCCCGGAGAGAAACTGTGTGATATACCGATTGGAGGAGATCCATTCAATCGGACTTAAATCAGACACTATAGGAAACATACCATGCATGCAGTGACCTTCGGGGGATTCGTCCCACCTTACCTGCCAAGACGCAAGGCCCCGGTCTTCAATCTCCTGCTTTCGTTCTGACGTCAATAGGTTATTTACCTTGGAAATGTAGCGTTCCTTACGCTCATTAGCCAAGATATCTATTGGTTTGACTCTGGCTGTAACACAGACTGCCTCCTGCAAGACTGTTCTATAACTACCTATTACAGCCAACAAGAGGAGTCGCCGGGCCCGCAACAAAATGTCCGCGCAATATCTAAAAGCCATGCAGTGAGCCCAGACAGGCGCAGCATACAGCATAATAGCTTCGCTGACAACCTTGTAAAGGATACACGCATGGTACGGTAATTCAACCCCCAATCGGGATGAATGACTCTACGGATTCCATAAAAAGCATCAGAGGGCTTTTTTGCTTCTGTAGATGTTCCTTGAACCGAAAATTCTCATCAAGGATAACACCCAGGTATTTTTGAGCCGTAACGTACCGAATAAGGAGACAGCCATCCGAAACCGGATTCGTTGTTAAATGTTAAATGCCCCGAATATGTCAAGAAAAATCCCTAATACGTATTTACATGGACTAGAGGAAGCTGTATCCATCACCTTAGTATCCTCAGTATGGCATCCTCAGTGCACTTGCCAGGTCGGAAACCGTACTGGTTGTCCATTAGCAAATGATCAGTGGCGAATCTCACATTAATACTAAATACAGAACCTTCTCAAAAACCTTGTCAATCACAGGCTAGAGCGTTAATGGACGGTAAGAAATGGTAACAGTAGGATCTTTGCCGCCACCTTTGAAAAACAACACAAAGCTTAAAAAACACCAAAAGGTTAAAAAAATCGAAGTTGAATATTGGAGCCAAGAATCGTTAATAGATTCTCTGACAGAATCTTTCATTGTTTGTTTACGTAGTGACAAAGTTAATAGTGACAATTACACTGAAGATAATGATGACAGCGAGGAGAGCGTTTTAGCTGACGAATTAAACGGATAATTCATTTTCCAATAAGTAATTAAAGTTGCAGTAATAACCATCTATCGCAATATTTACCGGTAATTAGTAATAGATAATATTTTTTTATCCGTTATTACATTTTGCAATGTACAGTATAGAATTAGCCGACAGTATTTCATTTCAAAATTGTTGAATTCATTTGTTAAAAATAAAAAGTTATTTGGTAAGGGGGTTATTAAGAGTGAGGAACATGTTTTTATGTCGGGTAGTAATCGTGACCACTCAAGCTCGCCGTTACTTCGCGGCGGCTCTATGTTATAACACACATGTTTATGTATATATTATAAACAACATATATATATATATATATATATATAACTAATTTAGCTTATGTAACATTTTATAACAACCTCATTTAATTGTGACTAAAAATAAGAAAATTAAAAAAAAGAATTTTTAAATTTTCAAAAACATGCTTTTTTTAAAAAAAATAATAAAACAAACAAAAAAAAAACGATTCGTACTAAAAGGTAAAAAATAATTTTATTTTCAATAAAATTACTTTAAAAAAATGGTATATTTATGCATTATTGAAATGAAAATGACGCTCTCTTAGCAGTACAACCACTTTATAATTAGAACGCGCGCCTCACTCTTTTCTTTTTGGTCATGCGTAAATAAAAAATCTATTTAAAAGTATCTAAATATATATATATATATATATATATATATATATATTTTTTTTTACTTTTTATTATTTACTTTTATATGAGTTGTTTTGCTTGTTAATTTTTTGTTTTGTTATTTTGAAGAAAATCATGATTTTAACATTATCAAAATTTTTTTATTGTTTATTAATACATCTAATTAAAGCTTCTTCAGGATGGAAATTATATTACATTTTCTTCCACCAACATACGAGTGTAGGGTTAATTTTAAAATGTTTTTCAAAACAAAAACTTTTACAAAATATTTTCAATTGAGCTACACTTAAGGTACATTTAATAATATCTTAGCAGAAAATGAGTTCGTCTTAATTATACCAATGGTTTGAAAATTCCTTATAAACAGGGTTTTTTTTAAAATAAAGAACTGTATAAATAGATAACTGAAAAACTATATAAGAATATTAGGTCAGTCACAATTTTCAAATTTATTATTGGAAGGGATTGGCTATTAAGTTCTATGCAAATAGCAAGAGAGCAAATTACTTTGCTCTCTCGCTATTTGCATAGCATATAAACCTTTCCCAGCTTTTGTCTTTAAATCCGAACTCGTGAATTTAGTGCATTTGTTTTTTATTATTATTATTATGTTATAATTTAATCGATCGACTCGAGTGATTGAGATGAAATGTAATACGAAAATTTCTTAAACGTGTTTGCTTTTGAAAAACAAAGTCAAAGAGACAAAGCAAATGGAATGTTAAAAGGGTTTCTTGGTGGATAACACAGTATAAGCATCCTTATAAGTCCATTATTCTTCAACATGTTTTAAAACATCAATATAATGCCTAACGGTCATTCAAATGTATATATATATATATATAAAACGGTGTGTGTGTGTGTGTGTGTCTGTTGTGTGCGCACGCGCGCCATCATATATGAAATCTCTATTTTTCAAGAAAAATGTTGTTTTATAAAACTAAAATGTAATTAATAGAAAGTTAAAAATAGCTAAGAAAATCTGATTGAAGAAAAAAGTATCTTAATAGAAAAAAATAGTTTTATTACAGGAAAACATGTATAGCATAACAAAATGCAGATTGAAAAAAATTGTTAGGGAGAAAAGAAAGCTAATAGGGAATGAAAATATATAGAAAGGAAAATGTTTTCTGACAATGAACTAGAAAAGAGATGAAATCGATGATGTTAGAAGTGATTCTACCCTATGACCGGCTGTGCTAGAACTGTGTGTTTGAACAAGAATAAAGTTCGCTTTCAGGCATTTCCAAAAGCATGCAGGCTAGAGTGCCTGCTAGCGAGAAGCTGCAGCAAGATTTTAAACCTCTTACCGAATCTTTGTTTAAGTTAGCCGACAAAATCGGTTTCGAAGAGAGTGAGAAAAAGCGGATAAAGAAAGAAATACATACAAAGACGACACCAACACCGGATATGTCCGTCGAAGAAATGAAGGAAAAAGAGGAGCGGGAGTACCGCGAATTCGAAAAGAGGCTCGATATGGACGTTAAGTACGATCTGCTGACTGAAAAACACAGGATGAAGCACGGTATACTTCTTCCGCAGACGACGGATCGCAGAGCATGCGTTCTTTCGACGAGGCCGCTCAAGGAAATAAACGGTCGTTCAGCGAATTGCACCAGAACATGGATAAGTCTAGCCTGCTTTCTCTAGGACTGACTCCGCCGTCCAATACGGGTGATAATGAGTTGGCAGGAGTGTGGCGGCGGCAAAATGCAAAGAAATTTATCCCTTACATGGCTCGTCGCCTTGCCGAAAAAGAGGCGAAGTGTCTGATCCGCGACTGATAGTCGAACTCGAAGAGTCGTTCGAGTCCGAACCCACCGTTGAACAGCTGCTGCATACGCCCGACGGGAAGATGAGAGCGAGAATGACTGTTAAGACTAGCATTCGAGAATGGTTGACTGAGTCATAATCGCTCTAATAAACCGCTTCCTCTGAGAAACTCGATCATTATCTTTTCTCATTATATGACAAATCGTGAGTTAATATGCCGGTTAGATTGAGCCTCATTCTGGGATCTTCATATAAAGTTCACGCTTCTATTATATGTTTCACTGTAAGATATGTGTCATAGCTTACACATATTGGTCTTACAGCTATAGTTCGAAGTAAGTCTGGTGTGACCTATTCGAAGTCTTGTAAGGGATACTTGCTCTTGAGTTAAATTGTTTTCTGTTTTATTAGTAAGTGGGGTATTCTTAATGCAATTAAGCCTCGTAGTAAGCGTACCTCACTTCCTTATCCAGTGCCGGATTTACCTTGGACGAGGCCCCAAGCAATCGATATTTTTGAGGCCCCCCTCCCTCCTTCGAGGCCCCCCGAAAGTTCCAATTGCCTATTATCCTACAAAATTTCATTTGATAAACATATAGATTATGATAACAGAAATAATCAGACACAACCTGATACATTTTGTAATGAATTTTATTGACCTTAATTTTTCGTTTGAAATTTTAAATACATACCTTGTATCTTTGACTCAAGCAACGAAACAAGATGCTTCAAGAATCTCTGCCGGTTTAGACAAAGACGAACAAAACGTTTGACCAAGGCGCCATCTTTTTGTTACACGTGAAAATGACGCGCGGGAAAAAATGGTTTGCATGACAAACCAATTTTAAAATATACTCTCTTTATAGTCTATGCTATAAATATAAATGAAGCTTTTTACATAATTGAAGATAGCAATTACAATATACATAAGTTATAAAAGTAATATATAAAATATTATAAATATATTCTTTATTTTTTGTTAATTTTACTTTTATTTTTCAAAATTTTTTACTTTGAGGCCCCTGTCAAAGTGAGACCTCAAGCAGCTGCTTGTTTTGCTTTATGGTAAATCCGTCACTGTCCTTATCCATTCTTTTCTCATGACCTGTTTACTGTAGTTTTTAAGGACATCTAGGACATCGAACTGATGGAATGTCGACTTGTTTGCTGTTTGCCGCTTGTTTGTCTGCTTTATTAGCTGCTTCATTTCCTGGAATACTTACGTGGCCAGGTCTCCGAATCAAGATGCATTGTTTGCAGTTATCTTAAAGATTTTTAAAAGCTGCCAATATATCCTGAAGTGCATCTTGCGTGAAGCGATTACTTAAAGCAGTGATTGCACTTAAGGAATAGAAGCAGAGAAGCACTCTCTCTTCGTTGTAATGTAATACATAACGAAGAGCTTGCTGAATTGCGTATAACTCTGCTGTATAGACACTGGCTGTTGAAGATAAGCCCCAAAATTGGGATTCACTACTGAGCTTCTGACGCCGTTTCAGTCTTCGACTGATCAGTGAGGGTGAAATTTTTAAATTCTGCAATCAGTCGTCGCAAAGCATTTGGATTATGAACGTCTGGTAACCCTATCTTCTCCTTCAAGTTTATGTGGCCCTCCACTGTAGACATCAACCACGATAGGGCTTCCACAGATCTTCATTCTCCTTATTCCAGCTGGTCTAGAAAAAGTGGGTCTTTTCCGATACTGTTCAGCCAAACTGTGTTTATAAAAATAAAAAAAATTATATGTCTTGGGGAGGCCAAGACATAAGCAGAAATTGTTTCCCTTTTGTAGTTCAACGGCATAATTCCTGCTTCTGTCAATATGCTGTCAATCGGACTGGTATGGAAAGCTCCTGTAGTAAGCTTGATTCCTAGAACAGTACTTCTTTATCAGAGCCCAATTTAAATTTGACAGACACTTGATGACATTTAGTGATTTCTGTCACTTAATTACTAGCTCTGTTATATGCACCATCCGTGAAAGGTATTTTTCCAAAGTAAGACGTAAGAAAAAACTGTTTCTTTATATCCAATAATACTGTTGTCCATTATAAAAACTGGACTTCTATATGCCGATCTTTTCCCAGTGAAGTGCACACAACAAGTCTTCTCAGTTGAAATCCGGAATCCATTGATATTTACTACTTCGACAAGTTTGTTAATAGCCGTCTGTAGCTTGTATTTAATCATAGTGGTTTTACTGCTGGCGTAGAAGATCGCAAGGTCGTCCACATATAAACTTGTTCCAATATCAGTTGGTATAGCGGGAAGAAGCTTGTTCACTGCAATTGTGAAAAAGGTTACGCTAAGCGGCGATCCTTGTGGTACACCATTTTCTAGCTTTCTGAGCGACGAATATCCGCTTCCAATACTAACGCAAAAGTGTCTTTCCTCTAATAATAACACCTAATAATAGCTGGGAGTCTTTCTATTATTCCCCAATCTTGTAGTTGTTTTAAGATGCCGTATCTCCAAGTCATATCATAGGGTGTCTCTAAATCGAAAAAGACGGCAACACAATGGTTTTATTTATAAAGCTATTCAATATGAAATTTTCAATATTAATCATCTGGTCTGTGGTGGAGTGAAATTTACGATACCCTGCCTACTAGTTGTGACAGAATCTTGTTAAAAAAGAACGAGGGTGGTGAGCCACATATTATATTATCTAGGATTAGAAGGTTTTGTTCTAAAAGGAAGTGTAGGGGGTAAAAACAGTAAAGAAAGACTAAAATTAGAATACATCAAACACAAAAATGAGAATATAAGATTTAAAAGATATATTAAGGCTGCAAGATCACCATTGAATAATTTATAGAGGTTTGAAAGATCATTAAAAAATAAAGAAGAACTTACTCTTGTAATTACAGGTATCCTTCGCTTACCTCCTTTTTACCGACTTTTCGAAGAATAGTATGTATTACTTTCGGTCGCATGGTAGTAATGAAGGATGAAAATGAATTTTCTTTACGTTTTGAAGTATGAGAAGTACTAGAAAACCATTCACTTAAATCGTGGTTTCCTTATATACATATTTATAAGCCTATGTATAACATTTTACGGCCGAAAATCTCCAAAACTATAAGATCAACTTCATTGAAATTTAGGTATGCTCTAGTAATGTGTCTGATGGTGTGCACGTAAAGATTTGATGAAGATTGGTCGAGTCGTCCTTGAGTTACTCTCAATTTAAAATTGAAAAAATTTGAGCGGGAAAAGTTAGAGTTAGAAGCGTGGCATTAAGATGCTGCAAGTTGGAACGTTGGCGTTTCTTTATCTACGGTATCTAACTTTAGCAATATTTTTCAGTGTATCAGGTAGCGTTACCAATTTTGAAGGTTACGAACACTGGGTATATGTATTTTTCTAAAGGTTATGTTGACTGTCTAGTAGTGTATTTTTCATACGCGCTTATGCAGCGAGTCACACTGGTGAGTTGAAACTTGATGCTTTTGTGTAGTCTCTACTTCTTCATCAAACGTATGAGTATATGCATCTCACACTGAAAATCATTGTTTTTCTGATTGCGAAATAGTGAGGCCGTCGAAATTATTAACTTATTACAGATTTTCTTGTTACAGTATATTAAAATTATTTTTTGTTATTATTGCTTTTAGTTTTATCTGATTTTAATTTGCTTCTTGATCGTTTACTTATTTCTGTTTTTTATTTATTTCTTAATTCGTGTTCTTTGTAAAATTTTAGATTAGATTGAGTTGATACTTTTTCAGAAAACAGAAAAAATAACAAACAGTCGGTCTTCTTGAGTAAAAAGTTGCGCAAGAACCTTTTTATTTTATTGAGATCTGATGTATTTTATTTAGTAATCCTTAAAATCGGTAGTCTATTATTAATTGTTTTTATGTTTTATACCTGAACAAATAAATCGTTTCGCCCTCGTTCAGTATTCTTAAGGCATTTTTAACAAAATGAAAAGATTTTTAATATATCAGAATTTTGCTGGATATGCAAATCATTCTAAATTTTGTTGTTTTTTGTATGTTATTTCCTTTTCTTTAAGAAAATTAACAAACGAATAAGAAAATACAGTCGTGTAGATGAGAATCTTTGTCACATCAAACGCATAAATTTTACGATATTCTATTTGTAAGATAGCAATGGAGTTCTTAGGTCAACCACTCTAGCAGATGTAATAAACTCGTCGTACATAGAGCCATTTCTGTATTCATTCCTTTGTGTCGTATCAGTTGTATCGTTTTCAAAGTATAAGTGCGTGTTAGTTCGCGTAAAAATTTCTCGATCTAAGGGAAGACTAATTTCAGTTAAAAATTTCCTATTCCTCAGTTCCCTTTAAGATGGTAATATCAAATTTGATAAATAGATTCTGTTGAACTGGGTTCGTACAGAATCAAAAGCTCCAGACCGACTATCGATCCTGTTTGCTGTTAACTGTAGAAATTCTTGAGAACGGGCGTCAAAAACCATTTAACCGGTACATTCAGAAAATCTCTTACGAAGTTATATTTTTAGATTCAGCAGCATCTAACAACTATTTTTTTTCAATAAAAATTAAGAAAACTTAAAAAAAATTGCATACATACAAAATCGATCTGAAAGAATTGCATACATGATCTGAAAGAAGCAGACCTAGAAAAAAATTTACAGAGTTTTCGTCGATTTCGATGTTTTGTCAGTGAAAATGATACAGAGGAGCTAACTCAAGTTTTGGTGAAATTCGGTTTCACCCGGGTGATTGTGATCATCAATGTTGAGATGTGAAAACCTTTAAAACTTTTCACAAAAAAAAAATAAGTCTCATTACTTTATCTTAACTTAATCCAAATGTTTATTGCCAAATTGGCGAGAAAATAAACGAAAATGATATTTTTAAGAAGAAAGCGTAATTGAAATGATAACCACATCTTAAGAATTATTTCATCCATTTTTTAAAGACTTCTGGCAGCCAAAATTTTTCTTTTGAGGGCATTTAAGAAATAATTTTTTCAGAAGGATTCTCGTATATTTGAAGAATTATAAATAAACACTGAAAGTGAAATTTTAAACATAACTAAAAGAAATGGCAATGTGTAGAAACCGATAAGAACGTTTATATATGTTAGAAGAAATCACCTTCAATATTTGCTGTGAAATTAATGATATGTGAGCGAATACTTTTTATCTTCTATTATGAAAAGATAGTTTGAATATACGTACGGGGTTACTACCATCTATTTACGAACTTGGAGTGATAATTATTGCTACCCGATGTAAAAACATTCACCGCGCTTGATAATTTCCGTTACTGAATCATCTTTTAACATTTATAAATTGAAGTAATGATTCTAATATGTATTAAATTCTGAATAATGTAAAATGTTATTACGAATGATAAAGTATTATTTATTAGTTATTAAAGTTATCGAAGATTTGAAATCCTCAAGCCCCACAACTTAGTTTAGCCTATAAATAATAATTAATTGGAAAACACTTAAATAATAATTTATAGAAAGTGTTGAAAATGATGTCTGTCAACTTCTATGCACTTGTCAAGATGTTTGACAATGTTCCTGGCCACTCTTGTTAGCTTTACCATATTTATTTTCTGGGTGGTATTAGTAATGTTTATCTTTAATTTCTGTAGGATGTATGGATAGTTCCTACAAATAATTTCGATTAAGAAACCCCAACAGAAAGAAGAATTAATATTTATATATATATATTTTTTTAACCGGTTTCTTCAGCTTGCTGCCAGATCTGGATTTGTGTATATAGACATACAATTACTCGAGTAACGCAATTACTGCTATCAGTTTGCCAGGCCTGCAGCTGCAAATGTTAGTGTAGATGTACTGGTAAACGTGTAGTCCTGAACAGACTCAGTTCGACCACTCCTAAGACGTGTAGTTGATTAAAACCCAAACACCAAAGAATACCGGCATCCACAGTATAATATTCAAATCCATATAAAAGCAACTGCCTTTACAAGGACTTGAACCTTAGAACCCTCGACTTCGAAAATTAACTTATTTTGCGATGACGAGTTTAGCCACTAGACTAACTCGGCGGGTTTGTCCAGTGATTTAGTCTAGAGTGAATATTTAATATTGAAAATAGCTTTTATATAAAGAAAACTGCTTAACAAAGCGGTATTTTCGGTTATCATTTAGTGTATGTTTTTTTAGCGAACGAAAAGTCGCTATCTTTCATAAGAAGCTTATGAAGGAAAGCTGGCTGGTCTAGTCAAATCAGGGTATCTTGATGTCCACGATACTTATGTAATAATTCTTTCATCGGAAAAATCATGTAGCTTCTCCATACTAGAGTGAGTTGTATGTCAAGTGGCGTTGTCCTGCTGCAACCAGCAGTCACGCTCATCCTCTTGCAGTAAGGCTGCAAGAATTGTTGGATAATTTCTTGATAGACGGCAGCATCCACAGTTTTTAAAAAAAAGAGGTTCTTATTATTCGTCGCCTTGAAACCTATTTTTTGTGGGTGTTAAGTAGATTCAAGGAAAATGTGTGGGTCCGCTAATCCTGGCTATTAACATACCCATCAAGGTGAAACCACACTTCATCTGTGAAAAACACTTGATCTAAAATGCGACTGTTGCCTCAAATGAAGTTCTTGAACCATTAATAATAGTGAACGCTTTTAACATAATCAGCATTAGTTAACTCATGGAAAACCTGCATTCGATACGGATATGATTTCAGCATTCTCCTCACTGCAGTATGAGCTGAACCTAGTGAAATGTTTTTTCCCAGCTTACCCTTCCCAAAGATTTATGAAGAGATCTTGGAACTGCCAATATAATGCCCTGTACGACCTGCGTCGTTAAAACTGATCTGTATCGGGCACGTTTCTGGTTTAACACTGAATCTGTTTCATGAAATTTTTTTACTAACTTCTGAATAACACTTTTCACTGGTGCTTCTTTTTAAAATTTCTCCCTAAACATTCGCCGATACACAATATTAGATCTCGTCTCTAAATAAGTTTCCATCAAATAAATACGTTCTTCAATAGTTAACCGCATTTAAACAAACAGCAGCACAAGATTACGCAAATTTGTTCAAAAGCCAACGCTCGACACAGTCTGGCAATACTCAAATTTACAGGTAATAATCAGTCCTTGCCAATCCAGCTCCAGTCGTACCAACATCTTTCACATTATTTTACTCATCTCACCATTATTAAATTTTAACAAAAATATGCATTTAGTTCTACTACTACTACTACTACTACTACGTAGTAATAAGGCCTCTTTTAAGTTGAACAATCTGAAAGAATTATTACAATATTAATTTAATAATTTACTTTTTATACTGATTTACGGTTTTATCAGTAATAAGAGGACTAAATATAATGTTACCATCAAAAAATAGGACATGAATGTAAATGAGAACCTAAATAAAACATGAAGATTATGGTAACGCATTAAAAGAAATGTTATTACTGCATTATAAGTAGATTGGGTACGTAAACATAGTTTTAATATTTTGACCATATTTTAACACAGAGATTCTAAAATTTTAACACAAAGGTACAAGTTACATTAATAATGTTATTTCATATTAACTATAACTGGGTTATAAATTGTCGCCGAATGGCTTCGACGGCACATGGCACTTAATAAACTTGTAGTAGCCCTGAGAAGGGCTGTTGTTGTTGTCGTCGATTGGTTTCGACTGCTCGTAACTAATAACCTTATGGTAGCTCTGAAAAGTGCCGTTTTTTGTGTTGACTCTGAGAAGAGGTGTTGGTCCGGAAGCTGGTCTCCGGCGAAGTCGGGGAGTTGCGGCTCGTCCATTGAAATCAAATTGGTATTCCCCTCAGCGGCAGTTGGGTTCCCACTACAGCGTGGCAGTGGTGGCCTCCAGAGCCCTGCAGTGTTGGGTTGGCGTCGGTCGTCCTTCACCGGCGCGGCCGAGGCGGTTCTCCCCGAGCGATCCCACGATGAGCCGGCTCCTGCTGCTGAGTCCGCCGGCCAGGGTGATTGAAGCCCGGCGAGCTGGAGCAGGTAGGTAGCGTCCGCATCCAGCGGCTCCTTCGGCGGGCTGGCCAGGCCTGCTGCTTCGGCGGGGATGTTGGCATCCGCCGGGTCCACGTTGAGGCGGCCAGGGATCTTCTTCTGTCTTCTCCTATCTCCTTCTTGGTCTTCTCCAGGTAGTGGTTGACGATGAATTATAAATTCACTATCGTGCAGGCTCTTTTAATGGAGCCTGAGAATGGTGAGGCCGCAGCGCCGCTGTGGTGGGAGAACTGCGCGGTCATCTGCGTGGCGGGAATGATACTTGTACCAGCGTGTACGTATACTGTACTGCAGCCAACATCTGAGCTGCTACCGTGTTCGTCCGCCTATATTAAATTAGGCATATATGTGGTAACAAAATATATTAAATTTTATACAAGTATTTAAAATTTATAAATTATATTTGATGGAATTATAAATAACATACGATTAATTAGTTAATAGAACAACTTTTTGTAGATAATTAAGTCAAATGAAATTAATAATATTAAGAAGCAGGATTTTTGCACTGTATATTTCCATGGACACTCCAGTATAGGGTTGATAATTAGGAGGGTACTCTTCAAAGATGATAAATGGCTGAAGCGTACGATACACTATAAAATTTCTTCCCGTTTTGAAATATTAAGTAGAAAATTAATTTGTAAACTATATAGAAATGCTGTGAAAAATAAAGCACATCGTTTTTTTATATTCTAAGGATGTTTTTTCTAAGGATTTTATATTCTAAGTTTTTTTTTATATTCTAAGGATAAATTTTGAAGAAGGTTTGTAATAATTATGTATTCAAAATATTTACTAGTAATTTCATAAATATTGATAATATATTTTAAAAAGTTAATTTTTATTCTCAGGATTAATAAGAAAAGTTATTGAGTGAAGAACTGGACAATGGTTTTTTTAGCCAAGCTTTAATGCAAACAGAACATATACATGAAAAGAGAAGTTTGTTTACAAATTCTGAAAATATCTCTAATTGTTTACACAAAACCGTATTAGATGCTTTTTTGCAAAGTAATAACCGTCCTTTTATTGAAATACGAGTGGAGTTATATTAAAAAACTGTTTAGAATACAAACATTGCTTCTTTCCTCTTTCCACTTTCAAGGATTATTATCAGCAAGTAACATTTAGTATTAAATCATCTATAATTAATATTTAAAACTCCTCTAATTATTATTTTTTATTCTTTAATTTAAATTATGTTTTACAACATATTTTAATACTTCTTATTAAATAAACTCAGCAATACATATTTGAATCAGTATTTGAACAATAAACCTTGCTCATTTTATGCTGAATTTAACAAATTTAGCTCTACAAAGAAACCAAAATAATAAATCAAAACTAATATAGTGTACAGTACGGAATTTTGATCGTAATTGTCTGTAGAAGATTTAGGCATTGCCAAAAATAATCTTACCGTATTATAAATATCATAAGCACTGTTTCTTGGTATACAGGAAATTACGGGCTGATGATTATCAAAAAGATACTTTCCATTCTATGTTTTGTTTTTGTTATTTAGCAATTTGTGTATTTTCTTCTTTGTATTGTTATTAAGGTACCCAAACAGAAAACAATAAAAAGTAAGTTGTCGAAAAGAAAATTAAACTCAAATATTTAATGTGCGGTAGGAGGAGAACGGTCTGTTTCGTAATGCTAAGCACCTACGCTTATTCGCAGAGACGAAGTGGAAATTGTGTTCTTAGGAGAGGAGAGGAGCCAACGTGTTCAGTCTATTAGTAGAAGTAAATAGATGACAGAAACTTATTTACTCCAGTCCTACTTTATTATATACTTTATTTCACGTATTAGCAAGGAACCTTAGTGCAAAATTTATAAAAATCGGAAAATGTGTTTGGCAGTAACTCTATCATAAAAGACAATATTCAAGAAAATCTAAGACAATATCATGAAGTAGATTATTTCTGAAATGTTTGTGAACTTTCTGAAATTTGACAAAACCAAAAATTTCCATTACCTATTTCTTTTTCCTTCTGTCTTAAAAAAATTAATTACTTTTTTTTAATAAAACAATGCCAGATTTGCAATGCCCTTTATTTTGCAAGGCGAGTTAGTTACGCTGTCCCAGTTAACCCTATTATTTTTGTTTATGTAGTCCTCATAATGATTAGAATCTTATTTCAACTCGGGTACAGTTTACTGGATTTCAAAAGATTTCCTTGGATATCTCTCTTGTTCGTAAGAACTAAAGGTAATTATAGTAATTAACTGTTTTAGTAAAATAACTAGGATAATAATAATAAGAAGAATAAAAAGAAGGAAATTTATTATCAAATTGTAAAATAATCAATAAATAATTGGTCTCAAAAAATATATAAATTTAAATTAGTTAATTTTTTTCACCTTCTTTCACCTGAAATCTTGTCACATTCTCTAGGCAATTAATTACGATGAGTGTGCAATGTAATTAAAATTATCATTTCTTTTTTCATTTCATTTCTAAAAAGTTAGCTTTCTGTAACGTTTGCGTATATGTACTAGCCATTTTTTGTTTGTTTTCATTAAATGGTAGGGTAAGTACAGCTGAAAAATAAGTGTAATGTAAACTGGAAAATCAATACAGTACTAAGCGTTTTAAATAATAACGGAAACAACATGCTGAAACAATAAAACTACGTAAACTAAAAGTTCTCGCCAGGTATAAATAAAACCAAGATGGATAATATGAATTTATTTAGACATTTTACAACGTTTTCGAAAAGTGAAAATGATTTGCTCTATTGATTGCTAGCAAACATGATTCCATACGGTAATTATACCCTATTGGTTTTAGAAATCTCAAGATTGAGCAATTTATTAATTAATTAATATTTAATATATAATTTATTTATTCATTTTTTTAACATTATTTAATTGCAAAGCTTGGGCTTGAAAAATTCCTAAAAAACACTACCGATTGAAACTGCTGAACTTATGACTGCGCCTACGTGCATTGTTTACGCCTCTGCAAATATCTATTGTTACAATGTATTTTTCTTTTTGTTTGTATATGTTGATTTATGTTATGAAATAAAAATTAATTGCATTTTTCAAATTACTAATAGTTCCGTAAACAGCAATCCTCGCTTAATTAGTTTGTATTTAGTAAATTGAGCCCTATAACGAAATTGAAGAAGGAAAAAGAACAGAATTGTCGACTGTAACTAAGTGTGGGTAGTTTGTAGACTTACCAAAATGTAAAATATATTTTACAGTAAAATATACTTGAGTATTATTTGGGTACTTGAGTATTACAAATACTCAAAGTACTGTTAACACGATCACAAGACTTCACTAACTGATCATTGTCGAAGAAGAGCATTGAAAAGCCATGTTTTTCCTAGTAAATAAGATGTTCGGTCTCAAAAATTGATAAAAAAGAAGTTTATAGAAAACTATCTTAAGAAAGTTATTAATAGTCTATTGAGTAAGGCAGGGTGATGTACAGTAGTGGGAGAATTATCTTAGAGATAAACATAAATAACGTTTAACGTTGGAGTAAAGAGTAAAATATCTAACGTGCAGCTGATGAAGAACAAAACGGCGATGACATCAGGTGAAAAGGGAAGACCCAAGTAATGCCACCTTGGGGGTGGAAACTTTCCCTTCACTATACCTCCGTACTCTCTCTTTTTAAGAAAAACTCGCTGCTGTAAATTTAAAAGAAACTTTTTTATTAAATTCGGTACACATAAAATCATCACACCTAATTCCAATAAACCTTAATGTAAAATTTTATAAATCTTGAAAAACGAATTTGGCTGTAACTGAATAGTAAACAGTGCCAAAAAATCGAATTAAAATAGAACTCGTTTTACTGGCTGATTAATAATTCTATAAACACTAAACCTCGTTATTTTGTACTGAATCTGTTGACCGTAATTAATTAATAGTAGAATACGAGTATTTAGCCGGTAATAAAAACAATCTTAGTGTACTACAGCAATTTCGTTAATACTGTTTCCAGGAACAGTGATTGATTGATTATGGCTGTCAAGGAATTATTTCCACTATAGCATGTTTTTTTTTTGTATTTAAACAATTTTCTTAATTAAAGTAAAAGCAATAAATATGCAGCTATATCAATATTTATAAAGTAATTTGTACAAAGATCAAATTCTGGGATATAAATCGGTGAATAAGGGTGAAACGTCGGTGCTTTTCCTAATAGGTGAACTAGCCACCAGTTTAATAAAGTGAATTTACGAAAAATCGTTACATATACGCTCTTTCACCAAATAGCAAGAAACCATATCGCAAAATTTAAAAATTTAATTTAATTATAAATGGGTCACAAACCTACAAACAAACAAAATGGCAAAAGTTCGAGTTAATAATGTTACATTTTTAAGTTTAAATTAAAATGATGATTATTTCTTCTTTTAAGAAAATTATTTGTAATGGAAGACTAGATAGAAAAAAATATATACAAACGTGTGCAAACACACACACAACTATTAGAAAAGTTGTGCATTATGATAATACATTTTATTTGCCAGACAATAGAACGTACAGAGGAAATAAACTTAAAATAAAAAATAAATGAATTCCAATTAGCAGAATTCTTTTCGGCTATATTTTTAATCCTACGTAAAAAAACAGCAGCCGTAGAATCATCCTAAAACATAGTGAAACTGTAGCGTGTAACAGTAATTTGAAATAAAGAGTAGGCTTACTAAACCGTTGTAAAGCCTCGTTGAAAAATTAAGGCGTAACACAATATACAATTTTCTCACAATGTATCCGTGAATAATGTATAGAATTCCTTTTCATCCTTTTAAATAGTTAAGGCTACTTTTGTTCGGTTTTGTTTTACCTTTTCATTGTTAAATATTAAAATGACCTTTCAAGAAGCTTTGTATCTATTCGCACAAATTATTATCTTTTCTTAAACTCTTATGGGCAAAACCAAACCGTATTGTTTTTGTAATTATACATAATCACTGGACTTTGTATATATATGTCCTTGAGATCACGAAAAATGTAAATTTCTTGAAAATAAAAAGAAAAAAATTACTAGAATTCTAATAAAAATTCTAAAAGAATTATTATGACAGAAACAAAAAATGAGTTAAAATAGATATTAAATACATCAATTTATTATTAAGAGTGTGAATCATTTTGAAATAAATAAGAATAAAACAAAGATATAGCAAAAAGTTGCTGGGTAATGAGAAAGTGGATATTGATATAGGGAAACACATAATATACAGAGTGTTTCACGAAGAAACGTAAAGAATTTCAGGACATGTTCTACAAGTGAAAATAAAGATAAAAATTTATGTAAACATAGGTATAAATTTATATCTTTATAAAAATAAGAAAAGAGATAAATAATCTCGTAAAAAAAACTGGTACCGAGTATGAACTGAGGCTTTCTGATTAAGAATACGTATTATTTTTTTACATTAATCCTAAAATGATGTTTTAAAGGGGATCACGAAACTCCTACATCTGAAAAAAACCCACTGGCAAAATTTGACCCTATTAGCAAATTTCTTTATTTACGGTATACTACATACAGTACGTAAGGTACGTTCTACAATACGTACTACATACGTAGTACGTATGTACGTACTACATACAAGTACGTAAGGTACGTAAGGTACAGTACTACATACAGTACCTTATGTACTCTAGCTCTACAGTTTACACAGATAAGAAAGTAAAATTACATTGAAATATTGCGTTTTCGGCAAAGCACCAACAACAATACTGGTTGACGGTAATCTTTCTTTTACTTTACTTTTTTTTTTAGTAGCCTGATCTCTTACGATGTTCTATCAGGATTTTAAATTTGTTTGTCAAATATTTTTATATGGCAAGATTTTAGAGTAATATACATACAAAATTTTCATAGTTTTAATTTTCTGAAAGTTTACTTAGTAGCTTTCGTGTATCTAAACAATAATTTGCGTTGTTTTTTTTATATATGAAGCTTGAAGCTTGATATGGATCTCTATTAAGTGTAAACGACAATCTACAATCAAGTTTGTATTGTATTTTCCTTGACTACGTTGGTGGGAACATTCATTACATTAGTCAAGTAAATTTTCATTATTATGTGAAAAATTATCAAATGAGATATAAAACATAAAATGCAGATTTAATTATTATTATACCCCTTTATTTAAAAAAAAACCCCTAAAATAGTACTTAAAAATTATTTATTGTTTTATTTATATAACAATAATAAAACTAGAGAAGGATAGATTATTCTACGGGACCCTCTTCGGTGTGCAAAACAGCATTTAACTAAAGTTACGCAGTAAGTTCGCCATGCAGGAGCTTTTGTTTTAAATCACATCATTAATAAAAAAACTAAAAATAGTTTACTTAAGGCTATAAACAGTTTCTATAGTAAGGTCATGTCGCAAGAAATTATTAAAAAAAAAATTGTGTATTACCTCTCTTGGAAGAGGATAATGTAACTAATAAATTATTAATAATATTTTAATTAATTATAGGAGAAATTACATCTGCAATTTTTAATAATTAAAGGGATAACGGGTAGTAGAATTCAATTCTCAATAGTTCAGAATGGAGAATATTCTGCACCTCCGTTTTACGAGCACATACGTAAAAAGAAAAATAATTTTCTGAATTAATAAATATATTTTACTACCAGTTATCACTTAAATTATAAATTGTTGCAGATTTAATTTCTCCTATAATTAATGAAATTATTAATAATTTACTAGTTGCATTACCAAGAGAGGAAAGAGGAAAGATTGAGGAAGAGAGGTTTCCAAGAGAGGAAATACACACACACACACACACACACACACAAAGGTACATGTGTCTATATATTGATAATATGGAAACTATATTATAGTGTATTATTAAAAAGGAAAGTGAATTTAATTTTTTGTGCATAAATTTTAACATACTTAATTACATAACATTATTAAATACTCTTAAATACGAGTAAAAAAAAAAAACATACGCGTAAAATTAGGAGAACCTTTTTATTTGAATATCTTCTGTAAACTTTTTTTTTCAGTGGAATTTTGTTGTGACTGTATTTAATCGTAGAATAATGGCAAGGGACAAAGTAATTTATTTTCTTTTCGGGTTAGAAGGCCTGATAAGCAGTATTGTTATTACGCTTATGTTGCACCCACCAGACAGGAAACAAAAGCCCTGTACACCCGCTATCCTACCAGACACCAAGAACGCATCAATTGTTCAAATCCTAGCATCCTAATTATGAAAAAGTAGTAATAGCTACCTCACCCGCTTAATCGAAAATGAGGAAGAAGGACTTAAGAGTTAGGAAAAGACGTGAATGGATAGAAAGGTATCTGCCATCAGGATAGTTAGGAGTAGCAGGCTACAATTTTATCCAGTACTAATATCGTCGTCCTCCGTGGCGCGAGTGGTAATGTCTCGGCCTTTTATCCGGAGGCCCCGGGTTCGAATTACCCGGTCAGACACAGCATTTTCACACGTAACAAAATTTACATTTCATCTCATCCTCTGAAGTAATACCTAACGGTGGTTCCGGACGCTAAAAAAAGTACTCAATATGTTTTCAGAAGAAGTTTTTTCTTTTACTTTATTTTCTCCTTACATATAAATAAAAAATGTATTTGCAAGTCATAAATTTAGAATGATTACTCGCTTATTAAACAGACACGACATAAAATAAATTGTTTTGAAAAAGCTATGCAAACAGTTCTTTAAACAACTGATTTATACATACTTTTTTTTAAGTTGCGTATGCGTGTTAAAACACAAATAAAGCTATTTGTGTTTTAGAACAAGTGCATTAGCAGATCTCTTGATTTAAAGGAAAAAACATAAGAATCAGTCAGAATTATCCATTATAGTTTTTTATGAGGATAATTAAAGAATATTTTAAAAATACTTTATAATTTTTTTATGTCGATCAATAAAATTATAAAAACCAATTTTTTTCGGGGTAGTCTGATTATTATATTATACTATTATAATTTTAATTATAAAAAAGTGTTACAGACTTAAGTATCTTGTTGGATAATGAGTTTGTGTCTAACCATGAGGAGGCGACCACAAATAAAGCGAAATGCAATCTGGGTCTAATTAAATGGATCTATAATCATTTGTGAATTTCCGTTCATGTCTCACTTTATACAAATCACTAATTTGATGTCACCTGGAATAGGGATCGAACATGTACAAGTAATTATTTGGAAAGCGTTCAAACAAGTTTCTTGTCTTGGTTGAGATGGAAGTTTCCCAAGTTTCAACATCTAAGAACAAATGAGTTTCCCTCTCGTCTTTAGATTCCTAAACCTTCTGCGAGAAGAATGCTCTTTGACCTGTTTGAACTACAAAACATACACATGATTTTGGCCTTCACAACAGTGTTGCATCGCTTCGAATTCCTAGAAGAAATGTAAGAAATTTCTGTCAGTTTCCTATCTCTCGCTAGAATTTCTGGCTCCCTACGAGAAATGTAAGACAGTGGCGACTAAATTTTGGAATGCAATTAATTTCTTTGAGGCTGATAGGAAGGAAGTTAAATTTAAACTTAGGGATCTCCTGTACAAAGATTAAAATAATAAAATACGACTATTCAAAATTAAATAATTGTAATTTCTGTTATCTGCAGTATTTCAGTGAATATCTAAGAAATGTCTAATTATGACTAGCTTTATATGCTCTTTTGCCATTTTGTTTTGTAATTATTAACCCAACATATCAAGGATTCTACTCTTTTGCTGTATTAAATAAATAAAAAAAAATAAAATAAAGCTATAATTATTATATTTATTTTATTATTTGATGTTTCGTCATTAATCTTTTTTTTAATACTTTGTTGAGTAATGTACAAATACCAAAACGTAATATTTCATTTATTTTTATTCTTTAAGAAATATTTGTTTTCAACCAGTAATGTTTTTTTTTTTTTACTGCTAATTTGAAGCTGTATGTACGTAAACACGGTTTCACTAGTGAAAAGAGTGCATGAAGATGACACTTTACAATCAGTCCAATTCTTTTTATACCTGTGATATACCTAAAACTCCTGATCTACAAGAAGCACTAGCCAGAGTCACTTTATCTGAGAGTAGTGATTTTTCATGTGATCTCTTTCTCAGAGCGAAGTGCTGAATATCATCTGCATTTCTGTAGATTCGGCTGATATTCAATTGTATTCATGGGTCTTTCTTCAAAGATCCAAGCTCTTTCTTCAAAGCGCTTGGAAATCACTTCACTTCTCACCTTTCCAGATGTATCTGTCGTATGTGCTTGTTATTCTTAAAAATATCTATATCATTTTCAAGAGTAACTTTTGACTCGTGTTAGATTGGCTGCAATCGTTTTGGTTGCGATACTTATTATAGTGTATTTTAATATTTTTATGTAATTTTCAAATTTTAAATCTATAAAATAATTTTTATTAATTGTTTTGAATTACGCATTTTGGATTAATTTTGTTTATTACAAAAATATATATATTTATTTTCTTTTTGTTTTTTTGCAGGCCTATTTTGGTTGAACCTTTAAATTTAGAAGTTTCCTTATTATTTTATTTACAGTTCAATATTTTTATAATAAAATATGTTTATAATTTATTATAAGTTTTTAAAACTAATTTGTGTAATTTAACTAATATTTGTTAATATGATCAGATTTTGTTTCTTAAAAAAATATCTTTCAAGAATTCATTGAGTTTATTATTACGTTCAATTTTATTCGTTAAAAAGCTAATTTTGTCTGACTTTATGTAAATATATATGTGTGTGTGTGTGTGTGTGTGTGTGTGTGTATATATATATATATATATACTGAAAACATTATACGCACATACATATACAACGTCTCAGTAATTTAATTATATAATAGGCAATGAAGCAATGACAAAGTAATTTGATAAAGATATCAATTGAAGTAGGTTTTTTCTTCTGGGTAAATAGGTTGATTAAAACTGAGCTGTATATTTTTGTAAAAGTTAGTAAACTAGGTTGGTTAGTAGTTGTAGCTTGAGGAGACCACCAGAACGCGCCGCCCGTCCCAGAATCCAGCTCAGAAGCAATCGATTGGGTGAGCGCGCGCGCGCATAACGCGTCTCTCTCCTGGATCTGAAATGTAATAGCCAATGAATCTAAAAAGAGGATAACATTACATACTAAATGAGAGCAATGAGAGAGAAAAGAGAGAGAGAGAACAGGGGAGAGTAGTTCACCTCTCTCAATCTTCCATTTACCTCCCTTTATTTCGACACCTGACCTGCATTATATTGCAGACTATTTGATTTACAAACTGATTGATATATATATATATATATATATATATATATATATCAATGTGTGTGTATAGAAATCGATAACCTATGTAGTAATGAACTATTTACAGTTCCCTTCTGAAAAAGAGAAAGAAAAGCAATTTTATTAAATAGCCCTACCATTTTAGATTTTCTCTAACATGACTAATTTAATTTCAGCGATATTTTTACACTACAAACTCAAAGCCTTATTTAATTGATTAATAAAACGAGGAAGTTTAGTATTCAACTCATAGATAATTTCTTTATTGTAGTCTTTTCTACCTTCTTATCTTAAACCTAACTTTTCACAAAGTATTCTGATTTTCATTATTTTTTTTTTAATTTTGTTATCTTTTACGCGAGGTTGCGTTTTATAAATGAAAATTCAACATTATTGTTAATTTTTCGTATATTTTAAAAGTTAGTTTTTGTTTTTTTTTTCAGTGATTGTGAAGTCAAGAAATTATTAATACATTTTTGTTTAACTTTGAAGAATATCTTCTTCTGATGAAGAAGATGAAGGTCTTATGATGAATTTCTAAAAGTTATATAATCTATATAGAATATTTTAGGATATTTTTCTTTGATGTCATTGTATATAATAGAATAATAATTCTCTATCTTTGCCGATGAGTTGAAGCTTAACAATTCACTTCATAATAAAAAATGCCACTGTTTCTTCTATTTGACTACATAATTAAATTGTATTATTAATTTCATATTTTTCTTCAAGAATATAAAGAAATATTTATTTTTTTGACTATGTACTGGTATTATTTTTAAACTGGATTTGAATTTTTGGAAAACAACAAAAGAAATACTGATATTTCTTATTAATTTCCAAATAATTAATCTTATTTTACTGTTCTCTACTAGTTAAGTAATTTCTTTTTGGACGGAATCAGCTAATTTCTTTTATGAATAACAACTATTTTAGTTAGGCCTGGTTGTTTTTAAAATTAAAAATAAGAAACTAATATGATCGTTTTGATATACTAAATAAGAAAATGTGAAATTTTAAACATATACATACGAGTATATGATGACTGGAAAACTGTTTTCCTATACATTTTAACTAACTTCAAAAAAAGAGCAGGTTTTCATTTTGACAAGTGTACGAGTTTGTTCAAGTTTTATTCTTCAACAAATGAACTTATTTCTATAATTTTTAATTTTATTTTAATAAGTTTCTCTAATGATCCCATGTTTAGTTTTTCCTGAAAATTTAAGAGATTTAAAAATGTTATTTCATCTACGTAGACGATTTGTATATTTTTCTTCTTTTTTTTTATTGTCATCATTTGTTATTGTTATTCGGGTTAGGAGTTACGTACCCTTACATTTGAATTTATTAACTCTCTTTACAATATAGTTGCTGAAAACCAGACTTACGTTCCTGCATAGGTGTATTAATATTATTATTCTGCAGTCGAAGACCAATTGAGCGTCTACGAAGATAATACATGTATTGTAATATAATAGTGTATTGAAGAACTCTTCCATGTGGTGGTGTACTGTGCCCTTCGCATTCAGTAATGGAAAGGATTAAAAAATACTATAATTTCAGACTATATTTGTTACATTTTATTTTAAATTTAAAAAAAAAAAATAAATCAAGGACTAACAAAAATGGTGGTACTTTTTACTTTAAATTCTTTTCAAAATCTGAAAATGTACTATGTATATGAAAACAATTTTATTGTTGTAAATATTATTTATTTGGTAGCTTCTAATAAATTTCAATTTCAAATTTTCTTTTTTTTGAGTTATTATAACATAATAAGATAATTAACTGGCTTGGTTTCATTCTGATATTCAAACATTATTTTTTTGTAAAAATTAAAAAATATTGGTTGGATAAGTGTTAAAAATTTGCTCTTCAGAAAGTCTTACATTTGGTGGCAGTCTCCTTATGTCGTTCTCTGGCATTCCTTTACCATTTCTCGATGTTTCATTACTTACAAAAAGCTTTTCTTCGTATGGCCAGCGTTTCTTTTTTTGCAGTCTTGCAAGGCTTATATATATAATATTAATAAAAAGAGAAAAGTAAAAATGAAAGAACACCAACTTCCGTTTTTGAGTACACAATGTCTCGGCATTTCGTGCGGAGGTCCTGGGTTCGAATCCCGGTCAGGCATGGTATCTTTTTATTGACTACCAATTTCCACTAGCTAATCACCACAGCTGTTAATGCCCGCTCTTTTATAACATAAAATTAAAGAAAAAAGAACAATATCTTTTTACTTTATGATATCTTTTATCTTTTTACTTTTTTTGCCAATTTGAAAACCTTGGCGGAAAATTTGCAACTTTTTTATTAGATACCGACTTCTGAAAGACAAGAACAATAAGAAAAAACAACTATTGTTTTATTGTGCAGGTTGTTATTTTGCAGGTTGTTTTTATGTAGATTTGTATTTATTCCAAAAAAATGTATTAAACACACCGGTATATCGATGTACCGATATTCGGAAAAGAGGGAACTGGCCTAAAAGAATAGAATGTCTTTTACCTATTCAAAATGGAAAAGAATACATCCAAGGAAAATTGTTACAAAATTTATTTTCTATCGACGAGATATTGATAAACTACATTTTCACCAACTGAATAACAATTTAAAATTAATCTATCAAAGGGAAATGTTTTTTTTTTGTTTGTGCATCTTGAATGCCTAAACACAAAAAAAATATATTTCTCGTTTTGAGTGAGCGATCCACAAGTAAATACTTAACGGAGGACTGAGATAATATTTAAATAAAGGTTAATTATGTTATTAATTCTGCAAGTCCCTTTACAGTAGATTTTAACATTCAAGATCCAGCCATGAAAATAAAACCCATTATTAGTAGTAGTAGTAGTACTAGTAGTAGTATATATATATATATGTATATGTATAATGTAATTGAACTTTTGTGGGCAAATTACTTACATATGTATAATGAATATATACACAAGTATATAATACATATATAAACACAATATACATTTTGCTCTCATTACGATAAATTACGTCACTTTCCTACAAAGAAACTAATTTTTCCAAACAACTTATGTTTGAAATCTACAAACGGATAGCCAAGTGTTTTTTAATAACGAATTTAAAGAAAAGTGCGGGTATATATATTTATATATACAGAGCGAGAGAGAGATTGAAAAAGGGCAGACTGCAAGAACTGCGAAGTTTTTCACATAGAAGTTGATTTAGTCAGTAGTATCACTACACAAGAAGACACCGAAAAACTGAGTTACATTTTCTTTTTAAAACTGATTGTTTACCCAAGTATAAAATTGTCTTGTTAATTTTTGCCTAAACTTTTCTCA
The DNA here is from genome assembly GCF_047948215.1 of Lycorma delicatula. Taxonomy (NCBI): domain Eukaryota; kingdom Metazoa; phylum Arthropoda; class Insecta; order Hemiptera; family Fulgoridae; genus Lycorma; species Lycorma delicatula. Next base: position 179,114,950 of record NC_134455.1, read on the forward strand.
AAATAAGCTAAAAAATATTTTATTAAACCTACAAAAAACATAGTTTTTGTAAAACTGACTAACTAAACTAAATATAAATAAAACTGGTTAACGACAATATTAATTAACCAACTTTAATTGAAATAGAGCCTGTAAATTCGAATTTTTTTTATCTTCTTATGTAGTAAGTTCCTCTGATGGTCGCATCGTAACATTTTTCCAAATAACCTAAGTGGAAGATTTAAAAAAAAAATTATTGCTTACATAGACGACTGAAGGTACTCGTATATTTATTGTTTTCTTCTTTTTTTTTTATTGCATTCACGGGTTAGTACTGCATTTTTATAGCTTAGTAGCACACACACCCTGAAGTTATCTTCATATTCAAAATATTTCACATGAAGTTTTTAGGAAAATTAAAGTAAATTACTAAATAATAAGTATTAAAAAATAACACATATCCCCACCTTTCAGCGGAATGAATAGCTAGTAGCCTATTTATATCGTTTCTGTGCATTTTATTTTTTAATTTTATCAAGAAGTTATTTTCATGCTTTTGAATTTTTTGCGAACTATTTTTTTTTTAGCAACCAGTAATTTTTGAGACCTACATTTTAAATAAAAAAATGTGGTAAAAACGAGTGAAGAGTATGTCTAGAGTATTCCAGTGTGGAGAGTGGAGATACTGGAAGTTGTTCGGTGAGTTATTGGTAAACAGCAGTGAAAATGACAGTATTCTACTCATTCATAAAGTGTAAGATAGTTCTATTGTAAATAGTAAAAGTAATAATATTAGCAGAAAATTGAATTGTATGATCTTTAGACTGTTCTTTCCTTTCTTTTTTACTGTTTAGCCTCCGAGAATTACCGTTCTGGTATTACTTCAGAAAATGAATGAGGATGACATGTGTGAGTGTAAATGACGTGTAGTCTTGTATAGTCTCAGTTCGAACATTCCTGAGATGTGAGGTTAATTGAAACCCAACCACCAAAGAACACCTTGCGTCGCCTTTGAGTTAGTCGAAGGTTCATTCTTTGGTGAAGTAAGATATTTTTGTTTTGGCAGGTCTGCTTTATGTACTCATAAGTACATGGTACTTCGATACCTGCACTTATGTCGGCCAGCGGGGAAATGGTCTTGTAAGGAGCTCCTTATGGAGTACGGGACTAGTGGTCCGGAGCTGTCCGAGCTGGTTGCGGTTGTGCTTATCTGTTTCGCTGTTTGCGGCGGGGGTGGGAGGCATGACCGTGATCTGTTTTCCGACGCTGGGTGGAGTGTGGACGGGGAGTGCCCACCCCTCTTCTTGGTTGTGGAGCCGTTTTGATGGCGGGCTGCTTTGAGCTTGCTCTGCCAAAGTCTAGCGTCGTCCGGTGTGGGTCGGTCACTTCGGCCCTTCCAGGGATAGTCCCATTGGTGAGGGTATCGGAGCCCTACTACGTGCGAGCCTTGGGATGTCTGTATCGTGGGTCAGGCAGTACCTGACGTCACAAATCGGGTTAAATTTGTGGGAAACGACTGACTGGGGGAACCCAAGAACATAATTCTGGAACTTCAGAGGTCAAGGGGAAAATTGGGCTCTCACAAGCGGCGAGTTAATGGGGCGAGAGCCGCATTGTCGGACCGTCTGGGAGTTTCTTGATGCACGTGCTTTGTTCCGACATTAGTAGTTAAGCTAAGGAAAATGAATCCTACCGCGCTGCTGTAGGAAGCTAACCAAGAGGTATGGCTGGCTAACAGCCAGATTAAGGCTCCAAGCGCTTTAAAGGTGGACAGGAACTTGCTGGCATTGAGCGGCCTAGGCGTGGCAGCAAATTACTGTCTTTGACGAGATAAGTTAATTATTGATAGTCATATATGTTTTACTAGTTGACGGGGTGCGCCTACCCATTTTAGTGATATACGACAAGTGGGCGGTGAGTGCCCACTTATCGCAAGCGCGTGGTGTATTGTACCACTTATTCCGCTCACGCTTTTAGGTTAGCTCTAGGAGCTAGTTAGGACACTGGTAGCTAAACTGTTTCGTGGGCTCAGTAGCCGTTTATGGCACAGACATTCGGTCTTATGCTTTAGGGCAACCAAATGGGGTGGGTGCAGGAGAAAAGCCAAGCAAACCAACCTGTTCAGAAGGCCAAAGAACCCCTCAACAGGGAGGCTATACCCTTCCCGGTCCTAACCTACCAGGTTAAGGGTATGCCTTGCGCATACCCTTTGCCCTGCACCCATAGTCCACCCTCGAGGGTCCTCCATGCCATATTCGGATACGCCCCGACTCTCCCGTTCTTGCATGCAGGCGAGCCGGGCATCCTCCAGGCCCCATAGGGCTACCTCCAGGCCCTATACGTGTCACGCTTCAAGATTACCCTTGTATACATAGAATTAGTCTACTCCCTTAGAGATACTTTATTAACTTGAATTTATTACAGACCTTTTAGTAGTCCACTGACGTGTATATAAGCAATTATTTTTTTCTTCTTTTCCAATTTCAAAATCAGCAGCAATATTACTTATTAGTCCGAACCTCTTTCTGAGGTCCTCATTTATGGTAGACTTTTCCATTAGATGCTTGTCTGTAAGAGTTTTCTTACAAACACCGCGCATTGGTCTTTCTTCTCCGTTTAACAAATATGAATTTGTTATTCGCGTGTAACCGATTCTAAGTCTGGTCGCCGCCACCTGTTCTCGGCAAGTCAGCTTCAGGTCGCTTTTCCATTTATATGGAGAAGTTTTAACTGCGTTTAGTTTGATATTTAATCTTCTCCAATCATTACTCCACCTGTTTGTTATTGTATTAGTTAGACAATTTGTAACATCTGCAACTCGTACAAGAATTATATCCAGGTTATCACAGACTGTTGCCTTCCCGGCAGCTTCGTATGCGCTTTCATTTCCTGCAATATCAGCATGCCCTGGACTCCATACAAATAGACATCGCTGTCCTTGTCCCCATTTAAAACATACAATATGGAAAACATGTTGGCGATAAGGTCGTCCTTAATGTTCTTGTTCCGAATTAGAGAAAGTGGACTTAAAGAGTCGGAACATATAAGCACTCTCTTCGCAGAAATGTTCAGGGTAATGGCAATAAGTTCTGCCGTGTAAACACTTGCCATATCTGGCATTTTCCAAGAATAGGTTTCTCCATTTACATATATGGAGTATCCAACACCGTGTTCGGTTTTCGATCCGTCAGTGTAAATTTTAATATATTCTTCATTATCACTAACGGTTGATAAAAATTCCTGTTGGATGATTACTGCTGGTTTCTCTTTTAGTTTTTCACTGGAATTATCCAATCTTGTATTTACCGCTAGTAAGAGCTATAGCAGTATTTCTCTTGAAGAAATTGCTAACGTCTCAGGTAAAGCAATTTCATACTTTCATAAAAACTATTTAAATCAAAAAATTCTAAATAAAAAAGGAAAAGAACCAAAAGGAGTATAAAAAATTAAAAAAAAACCCTCTTAATTCATTAGTTCCTGTTACCCTATTCCGGCTGGTCTGGAATTGGTAGCAAGATGTTCGTGTAATGCAGCCAAAGGATGATTGTTAAATATCTTATTATTTACATGGGTTGAAAAGGCCCTTATATTTGCCGTATATCTTGGTAATAGGATCTCTCTTCCATAACGTAGTGGAATTATTTCGGGTTCTGACATTAGACTAGTCGCCGGACTTGTATGGAAAGCGCCTGTGGCATATCTTATTCCGCTGTTATGTATTACATCTAACTTCCGTAACTGCGACTTTCTAGCAGATAAATGTACAATACATCCGTAGTCGAATTTCAATTGAACCAATAATTTATGAAGCCTCAGTAGTGTTTAACTCCCCAATTGATACTGGATAAACATTTAATAATGTTTAGGGCTTTTTTGCATCTATCACTCAAGTCCTGTATATATAATCCACATGAAAGGGATTTATCTAGACCTAAAAGTCGCACGTTATCCTTATCTGTTGGTTGGTCGTCTATGGTCAAAACAGGACTTCAGTGAGGAATTCTCTTCGTACAGAAGTGTACACAACACGTTTTCTCTAGTGAAAATTTGAAACCATTATTCTTCGCAACTTCGTTGAGGTCGTTTATCGCACGTTGCAATTTGTACTTCACCATCGCTGTCGTTTTTCTGTAATATACAATTGCCAGATCGTCGACATAGACAGTTTAGCTGATTTCTACTGGAATTGCTAATATCCATTTATGGCGAGCCTCGTGGTATCCCATTTTCCAGTCTTTTTTTCTACTGAATATTCGTTGTTGATACGTATTTGAAAAGTACATTCATTCATATAGTTGCTGAGTAATACTGACAGTTTGCCACAAATGTCCCATTAATGTAATTGAAGCATTATTCCATGACGCCAGTATTTTTTGATTTTTAATTTTCTTTTCTTTTGTAGTTTTTTGCCTTTGGCAATATTGTATCTGTATTTAAGGTAGCTTCAATTTCTTATGTACTTTCAAGATTTTTATTTAATTATTTTTATATATTACTTTTCTTTTTGTATATTACCTTTGCATTTTGTAATAATGTATGTTAGAATTATAATTTATTGTAATTATAATTGGTGGGGCGGTGTGTTCTGTTCCTAGTTTGAGCCAGCTAGTGCTGCGCTCTAGTATCTATTAGCGCTGGCCTGCGAGTCAGTTTCATACTTTCATTCGCGTGAAGAATCCCATCCGGCGCGGTCATGCATTCTCTTAGTCTAAAGTGAGTTGTTTTGTATAGTATTTTAAGTGTGTCTAATGTGACAATAAATTCAACTATCCTAGAAGAACATGGTTTCATCATTTCATCCGAACACCAATACAGTCCATACCAGCTCTAAAGATTAACACCACTCATGGCTAGGAACGGAGGGGGTGGTGTAGCGACCAGACACGCTGCGAAGCGGGAATTCTTCTCCTTCGGGGGGGAATTGAGATGCCCCAGTGACCCCTATTGGAAGCGGGAAATGATTGATATATGTGATTGTCAAGCATACAAAGAGAGTTCATACTGTATTTAGGCAACAAGTAATGATTATCTGGGTGAAGAGAACTAATTTTTATTCTGAAACAGTGAAATATGTTAGCAGGAAGACAGTCTGTGGCCTACCGAATGGCAGCTGAAGCTGTTTTCGTTCAGGTCCATTACGGCATGTGAATGTTCGCATTCAACGGTAGGCATGTGACTGCGGTAATACAACCTTTTCTTTTTTTTAACCTCAGGGACCACCATTAGGTATTGCTTTAGAGGATGAGATGTATGACAAGTAGGGTGTGAAAATGCCATCTCTGACCGGGATTCGAACCCAGGACCTCCGGATGAAAGGCGGAGACGCTACCACTCGTGCTACGGATGCCGGCAATCGGCCTTCGTGGCGGTAATCCAACTATCTTTTTTTTTTTTGTTTCTTGATAGAGTCTTATTTTGGGTGAGCTGGGGTTGTATTGTCATTTACACGAAAATCCGTCCAAGACTGCACATTTTTAAAGTTATTTTTTTGTAGTGGGATTCTTTTTTAATTTTAAATAACCAGTTATTTAACTTAAAATAAATGTTCACGTTGATCTTCAACTTTAAAAGCAAGTTTTATAAAACAAGAATTTAGTCTCATTTTTTAAATTTTTTTCTCTATAATTAAGTGCAATTATTATTCTTTCCTTTTTCTAAAGAAAAAACAAACAGATAAATATAAAGATATAAAATAACCCAAACTTTTTCACAAAAAAACCAGACTAAAATCTTTTATATGTATATATATATGAAATTGAAAATGTAACGTTTTAATATTAGAGTGAATGTTAGAAAGAACAGGGGATAAGGGAGAAGGAAATTACTACCACTTCCACCGTCAAATCAAACCGCTAACCAAACACTACACTTCTTTACTCTATTGTATTCTACGTATTTTCAAATATTACATGTCTCTTTTAAAAATATTACTTATCGCTTACACAATACCAACACTGCCTTCTATTAAATTGTGTCTTTGCTGAACTTCCTTCCCACATTCACCACCAACACCACTCTATTCATTTTGGACTTTTTATAAAAATGTTAACAAAGAAAATAGGTTACAATTACATAAAAAATTAAATATATTTCCTTTTTTTTTAAATATATATAAATAAAATAAAATATACGGAACAAAAACATATTCTATTTGTCACATTGAATAAAATTTATAATTATAAAATAAATTAATAACGAATATTAACATTATACATAAATCAAAATATCCTAGTGTTTGTTTATTTCTTCTCGTATATATCACTTGAAAGTCAAAAACTCCTTGGCCAATTTGAATGATTTATTTACTACTGGGTTTACTGAAGTTTGATGATGATTTTAAGTGTAAACGTATCCAGATAAATTCATTATAAATCAATGGAAAAATTTTAAATTGTTTCGACTTTTACAGCGTCAATTTTTGTATACCAATATTTTGAAATGTGACTAAATAACGCTCTGTAAGAGATAAGCTAAAATAGACTTATTAATTTATTATATTATAAGAACTTTTAAAATAGAGATTTATTAGAGAATATCATATTTTCACTTGTAAGTACGCGTTCAAAAAATTTTTAATGAGAAAACTTTTCTAGAAAATGTTAAACAAAACCATCTTTTTAATTTTTAAAAGCTTACCTCCATGACGGAGTGGTAGCGTCTTGGTGTTTAATCAGAGAGTTTCAGCTCGAATTTCGATCAAGCACAGCATTTTTCATACGCTACAAAATTTCATTTCCATATACCAACGTACAAGTTCCAGAAGCTTCTATGGTGAATTAATTCATCAAGCAAAACAAATGTAAAAGTTTCTTTGAGAAACATTATAATATTTCTAAATTTTTATGTTGGTTTTTATTTCATTTTAGCTTTGATTTTTAAATCAAACTGAAGCCAACGCCTATTATTTCAGTTTTTTTTTTACCATGCTATCGCATTACCTTGTATTTTTTATTTGTTTTTCTGTTTGTGCAAAATTAATCAGGCAAACCCTAGTTTAAAAAAAAATCAGAAATTTTAATCAAACACCATAACCTTAATAGAAAAAAATTACATTCCACTCTTTTTTTAAAAAAACTTCATACAATAAAAGTAAAATTAAATCGTAGATTTTTTGACAGAAAATTTAAAACGAAGGATTTTTTCATAAATCTTTCACAAAGTTTTTTCCTAAATCTTCCGGAGACTTTTTTTGTGACCTCACTATGAATAAATTTTACTAAATGTTTTCAGAGTACACGAATTAAAGTGAAGTTATTTAAAAACAGTTATTTATAGTCTTGTTTCTTTTGGTTGACGGTTTTCTGTATGACATCTGCCATAATCAAATAACAGTAACCAAACGGGTGACTTGATATGCAATAAAAATCGCTCCAGAAAGCAGGATAGCATTTCTCCAGATAAAAAGCGGAGCCGGATATACTGGTGCATATCGGTATGCCAAGCTTTCCGAAACGCAGCTATTCAACTTTACAGGTGACACAATCTGCTCTCTGCTCACCGTAAAAATTCGTCGTAGAGGGAATATTATTTACTCACAAAGAAATCAATTCTAACTAGTCCCTCTTTTACCTCCGGTGCTTTACATGTTTCACGGACATGAGAAAGAGCTGAAAAATTGTGTAAAGTACTCCATCTGTTGAAAAAATATTATTCATTAACACAGCACTTCCCTGTTTCTCGATAGAGGGATTCCTATCGGATAATAAAATGAGATTTGGTTCTCGGATGATGCCAGTTAATTCAGATTTTTCTTAAATTTGAACGAGTGATTATTAACATTCTCTTGCTGGAGATAATAGTTTCTTGTTCTTCAATTTAATGAACCCCAAATCTATAATTATTCTTTTTTTCGACTTTTGTTTACTTAAATGTTTGAAAAACAACACATCTTTCCTTATTAACTCTACTATTATTATTATTATGCTTATTGTTGCATGAAAAATCCCAGGCTTTCATCCGGAAGCATATAGAAAATTTTTTCACTCGGTAAAAAATTTATTAAAATAATTGGGGGTAGGGCTGTAGTTATCAGTGTGGGAGAATAAATAAATAAATACAATTTTTCCCCTTAAAATTCTAAAAGGAATTTTATGTCGGCAAAATATATCCACTCTTTTCTCTTAATCTGAAGGGGGCATCATTTCCTTTTTCACTTTTATTCTGCTATATTCCGTTATGTTTTTTAAAATATTTATTAACATATCGTAAATTTTCTTTAGGGTCGTCTTTTCTTACTATTCTTTTAAACTGGTTCCTTTTTAATCGGCGTTTGAATACCATGTATAATACATCTATTATTTTTTATATTCCTAGTGTGTACACTAAGCAAACCTCCCATGCCTCAATGAGATGACGATGATATGTATGACGTAAATGAGGTGCAGTCTTGTAAAGACTCAGGTCGAGATGCCGAGGCCTGAGATGTGTGGTTAATTGAATCCCAACCACCAAAGTACACTGGTACCCACTGTCTAGCACTCAAATCCATATAAAAGAAACCAACGTATACTAAAATTTGAACCTCATAAGCTTCGACTTTGAAAATCAGCTGTTAAAACAATCTGCGACGAGTTTAACCAGTAGGCTAGTCCGGGAGGCTATTCTTTTAATTGATAAAAATTAAAATTAACAAGATATCTACAGAACCCTTTAAACTTAAAAAACCCTATGAAAAGTTGAAATTTTTCTTTATTTCAACTGTTTAAAATCTATGATACATTAAAAGCAATTAACAACTTAAGTCTTTAATCTGGCAACGATTTCAAAAAAAATTAAAAGAATTATTTTCTTACTTTTCAGGACAGCTTGTAAAATCATTTTACAATTTTTCAATTATTAAATTTTGATTACAGTATTATAAAAAAAAGGTTAATTTTTTTTAAAACCGTTGCTGGTATGAAAAAAATTCGTTGCGAGTAAATCTATCGACAAGAAACATGTATTAAAACTAACAAATGGAATGCCAAAAAACGTGCAAAACAACAACCATCGAGTATGTTCTACGGTTCAAAGGAATGCGGGAATTTGTCTTTATGTACTTTTTTTCAAGTAATTTATTTGAATTATATTTTTTGAATATACGTTGAATATGATAATTGCATCAAAAAATGGCCTATAAAACCCAATATTATGCAATGATGACCATAAAAACTAAAATACCCGAAAACGACTCACGTGATCACGTAGTCTTTTGTTTAAAAAAGTTTCAATTAAGTTTTTGGAATTATTGTTACTAATTAAATCAATAATAATTTCCATTAATAATAATCGAAAACTAGCGTAAAATTTCCAGAAATCGTTTTTGCAACTTTAACAACTTACCAATTTTTGTTTAACAATTTTGCCACTTCAACAATTTCAGTCGCATCTCATTTGTTTATTAACCGATTTGAAGAAATGACGTTTCATTTTTTCATAAAAAAAAGAATCAATATTTTATTTACAATATTATTCGATGAAAATAATATTTACGAAGCAATTAATAATTAAGTAGTTTAAATGGTCGCCATTGTTTAATTTTCAAACTTGTTTATTTTGTAAAATATATTGCTGGATACATGTTCACTACATTTTATTGAAGTATCAATTCGTTCTTAACAAAAACATTTTTTATAAACACAAAATGCTGGAAACAAAATGAAGCGATACAATTGGCCAACACCTCCTGGGGCACACACAGTTCAGGAAATATAGATCCAGTAATAGTAATGAAATATGCATAGATGTTCTTTTTTCACACTCTTTCACCAATCAATGAAATTACAGTACGACGAAGGCACCGATAGTTTTAAGAGAAGAAGAAGTAGGCAGAAATTTTTATTATTTTTTTTTAAATACTTCCAAAAAAAAGGTTTCATTAAATATTTTTCTTCTGCTTCTACACAAGAAAGATTGATCAATTAAAAAAATTTTTTTTTGTTTATATATATATATATATATATATATATGTGTGTGTGTGTGTGTGTGTGTGTGTGTGTGTGTGTGTGTGTGTGTGTAATATATATATACGTAGTGGAAATTTTCCAGTTGAATCGCAAACTTTAAAGTTTCTTCATTAATTCAGTTTAATGAATTGAATTAATGAACTGTATGTAAATTGTGAGTCTTTATCACTGTGGGTGAGCTGGGTTTGAATTGAATGATTCAAATCAACGGAATGAATAATATTACAAACGTAGTAGAATTAAATTTACGTTAAATAAAATAATATCAAATAAATTTTTAAAAAAATTCTGTTTAACAATAGTGTTAAAAATAGTTTAACAATACTGTTTAAAATAGTTTAACAATAGGCTTTCCGTGTGGACTGCGTGTGAGACTGGAGTGGTGAGGTGTGCTAGCACCTTGTGGGAGACTAGAATTATCATCACCATCAACTGCTAACAAACGGGTGTCCCTGGGGCACTTGTTTTAGTAGGTGGAATGGAGTGCTCTTATAATATCTTCGCAAACAATCGTCTGATTTTCAAAATTCAATCGGGGTATTTGTTAATAGGTTGAAGGCTAACTTTTGGCATCAATCAGGTGCACTCTCTATCTAACAGATCACGGTTATTCAAGATAGTTTTCAAAAGAAATATTTTCAATAGAGGTCTTAGTGAAATTTAAGACAGATGGTGAATGCCTCATAATCAACGCCGAGCAAAAACTACTGAAGACAAATTGGTAAAAATTTGTATACATGTTTTTCTTACGATGTAACTGAATCACTATGAAAGGATTTTTTTTTAATTCCACGTTTAAAGGGGTAAAATAGAGTAACAATGAAATTTACAATTTTTTAATTTTTCAGGAACAAATGACGATATCAGTTTGATTTTTTGTGTGTGTAATGCGATTTCTAAAAATCAATTTCTACATTTTTGAAAATTCCGAGTTTAAAGAGTTAAAATAGATTTTTGAATCTTTTTGAATCCTGCTTTTCTTTTTTAATTTCTCGGTAGTAAATGAAGAAATCAACCTGATGTTTGGTGAGTATAATCTTCCTGTGAATAAAACAATTTCTATATTTTTGAAATTCGACCTTGAAAGATGGAGAAGAATGTTAAAAAAACTGAACAACGATTGCACATCTTCCCAATCCCGATTATATTAAACGAGATATTCAGTAGCTCCAAGCTTACAAATACTCATCACATAATATTTAAAAACAATTTTCGGGGTTTTTTAATTCCGAATTTTTTAAGGGGTGCGAAGGTATACGACGCCTGTGGCTCAACCAACACAGCCATTGCCACATTTACTGTATGTGTGACTGGAACCTGCCTCCGGTTATTTGACTAAAATACATAAAATAAAAAGATTGACCGCTACAGGAAATGCAAGTAACTATATAGCGCGGGCGAAGTTGCGACAGAAAGCTAGTTTTTATAATAAAGAATAGAAAGTGTAGAACTCTTCCCCCAATGTAGCGAAAAGCAATATGCGGCGAAATACTTATATTGTGTTTTGATGCAACATTGAAAGGTGATAGCGTTCTGACCTCGGACTCAATTCCGATTTACAACGAGAAACTATAGTTTATTATATTTTAAATAATTTTTCGGAAAAAATTTGCTAAAAAATATTAAAAATGAAATTTTTAATGAATTTTAAGAGTTCTAAGATGGTGTCAAATATTTTATCTTCATAAGCCTTTAATCTTTTTGCGCTTGAAATAAAGTACTAATGGATTAGCCCACTTTTAAAAGTCTTATTCCCATTCTTCATTATTATAACTCATTGTGTTAAGGCAGACAGTATCATTTCAAAATTCTCATTGATTTAATCGCTTGTGTTATCTCTTTTCACTAATAATCTAATCTCTTTGCTAACTTGAGAAGTGAAAAAGAATGAAAATGCAAAAAACATTTCTGAATATTAAAAATTTCATTGAATTTTTTGAATAAAATTATATATTGATAAAAGTGAATTAATTAGGATTAGAATAAGGATAAAGTAAAAAATTAATTTTACTATAAATGCCAAAATACTATTTTATTAAAATTTTTTAAATTCTGGTATTATTATTATTTTACAACTAAGATTAGAATTCTATGTAATTTCTATGAACATTATGTAATATTTCAATTATTCGATTAATTACATAATCTCTTATTTACTTCGTTAATAAACAGCCGGTAATAAATACTTGTTCACTAGTGTGATTATTTAATCAAACCATTTGTAAAATACAGAATCACATAATAAAATTTAAAAAAAATTGATTTAGTATAGGCTAATATATTTAACTGAAAATAAGAGCAGAAACTACATTATTGTGTGCAAATAATAACTTACAGCAAGTGTGTGGAATGGAGAGGAAACAAATGTGTGGAATGGACAGGAAAAACTGAGATTGTTGTTTCTTTTTCCGTAATGGACCTGACATTAGACACTGTATCCAGGAGGTTTGATGTAGGTTACTTCATAAATCGGTGAAACAAGTTAAGAGATAAAGTAGTGTTAGGTCTGCGGGGTATTATACCATGTAGATTTTCTGGAAGGAGGTCGTCGCAGAGGATATTAACGGGTAGTTTTTTTTAAGTGAAGATCAATTAGGAACAGGAATTTATTTTTCCTTTCCCTCTATACAGAACGTTGAGAGGTACCCTTTGGATGAAGAGGCGTTATATGGCGAAATACCTGATTCTCACTGGACTGAGGATTTTGTTAAAAGATTAATATCGACGATTGTGATGAGTGATTAAAACAGTTCTCTGAATTTTTAATAATATTAGAAGGCGTAGCCCTAGTAATAATATTAAAAGAATGTATGCAACCACGCAAGAACTGTTCAAAAATGCCCTTCTAAGCTAGTAGAATTGATCAGGAAAAATCATTCGGGCGATTTAATACTAGGAGATGAATTAAGACCACCAACTATTCAAATCCGTGATGTCTATGATGCCCTTTGGGGTGAAGAAGGAACATGCGAACTCCACATATCCTACAGTAGTAGAGAGAAGAGGGTAAGCTGTCACTAGCGGGAAAGTTCGTTGTTTCTTCAAAAGATGAATTCTAGGGGAGCTCCTCGTCCTGATGGTATGAGAAAGGAGATGGTAATCGGAATCCCTGGTATATATGACCTTCTATCTGATCTTTATAATCTTTTGATCTACACAGAATATTACCCAAAATCTTGAACTAATCTCACAACGATGATTTCAAAGGAAGGAAAAGAGTATCCTCCATTAGTGGACGAAGACCTATTACTGTGGGGAATCTTTTAGGCTGTTATCGGAATTATCGATTGTAAATTCAGAGCTTCATGTAGATGATTTCTGCACAGAGAGGCTTTACTGAAGTAAATGGTTATTTTGTCAACATCAGATTAAATGGTGACGCAATGTCTGCAAGAAAGAAGAGCTACCTTTATGCTACAGTTCCGGATAACTTCAACTGTGTGTCACATGAAACTATTGAAGAAGTCCTGAGGACGTCCTCAGTTGAGGGTTCCTCAATTGGTCAGCAGCCAATTGAGGAATGTTATCCAGAGTATGTACTGTGGTATTTCGACGAGACTGAAGAACTGCGGAGAGGTGTGGAGCTATCTGTCAGAAAAGGGGTGAAGCAAGGAGATCCACTTTCCCCTCTGTTATTCAACCTGGTTATTGATCCGCTGATTCGGCGATTACAAGAGCTGCCTGTGGTTTTAAAATTGAAGGTGTCGCGCTCCCAATTTTGACCTTTACAGACGATTTATTATTTAACAGAAACAATTCCCTGCAAAGGTCTTGGAAGTGGCTTCAGATTATCTGCTTCGAGTAGGCCTTGGTATGCCTCTGGATAAGTGTGAAGTTTCCGGTGGAGAGAAATGATAAAACCAGGATCGACACTAAGGTGAATGTTTCTATTGAGGTTACCTCTTTGAAACGCTTTGGAGTCACTGAGGAGGTTAGGTACCTCGGTAGCTATTTCAACCTGGCGGAAGGCGTCTCCAGGTTGCACGGCATGAATGGCAGCATGGCTCTGAAGCCTACGTAAAAGCTGGATCTCCCTAGTTTTCACGTGCTGCCTGTATATTACCACCATATTTTCGTCACAGACCTGCCCTCGAGGAACAACTTAAAGAAAATCGACTGTATCATTAGATAGTTGGTGAAGGAATATTTACCTCTAAAATTTTTTAAAAATTGAGGGTAATCAATTTTAGTATTGTAATCAATTTTAATTTTTATAATCAATTTTAATATTGTAGAAGAAGTGACGGAGGTTTGGGTGTTTCGAGGATGGAAGATCTTGTTCGGGCAGCCAACTTAAAAGCATACTGTTTATTAGAAAACACCGCTGACAACGTGGTACAGAAAGTACCACGTTGCCACGAAAGCTTGTAGATGGCCAGGTGGCAGCATGTGAAAATATTGTACGGAGTATGGATTTGAGGTGGCCGACGAGCCTATCTGCCATGAAACTAGGAAAAAGAAAAGAAAATTATGGAATTAGAAAAGTGTGAAGGAAGCAGCCTGTCCAAGGCAAGGGTATTGAGTAATTGAATATTCATAGGTAACAGTGTAGGAAACTGCTGGTTACGTAGAAGACTTCTTCATGCTGGCGAGGAAATTGATATGCTGCGGATGAAGCGTAATGTTTTCCCTACAAAGACCTATATCAATCGCATAGATCCAGACATCGACAGAGAGTGCAGGATGTCACGCGAAGGACCTGTCGTTGGGACATGTATTGGGAGAATGCCCAGCAGGCCCAACTGTTTTGGACTAACTGAAGCTTTGAGACCTGCCCTTGTCATTAAAACACCGGGGAAGGCTCTCATCATGGATGTTACATTTCGATTTGAACAAGCCGTACCTCTCAAGGATGGTGCCACAACAGTTCCAAGTTAATTGGTAATCGGTTAATAAACTCAGCAGTACCCGGCGCAGATCTAGATGCCGTGCTAGAAAATTGGGATGGGCCAATGATATTCATGGGTGACCTCAACGCTAAGCACAAGTCTTGGAATAGCAATCTGACAAGTGCAAATGGCAGGTTGCTATACGAAAGGGCACGAGCACGCCGGTTAGTCGTCATAGGCACTGAGGTAGTGCCTATGACGACTAACCTACCTCAGTGCCTAAGGTGGGCACCTCGCCCACCTTAGTTCATTGAACGGGCAGATCGAGACCTGATGTACTCGACATCGCAATCATGAAGGCCGTAACAACTCCGGTCATAATTGAAACGATAGAAGACATCAGCTCGTACAACTCTCCTGTCTTATTGGAGTTGGGCCAAGTAGGGGGCGGCCGAGACCCCACGACTATACCCCGAAGGTCAGGGAATTGGAAAATGTTCTATGAAACTCTCCAACGGGATTACAGACCAGCGTATCCTGAACTCCTGACCACACCGGAGGAAATCGACGACACGTTCGAACGCGTCACATCGTCAATGACCGAGGCTCTGTCAAACAGCTCTACGGAAAAGACCACGAGGCCTATCCGTAATAATCTCCAACCTCACGTCTCTGATGCTATAACAGAAAAGCGCCGACTGAGGAGGAGATACCGAATCACCCTCTCCCCCGATGATAAAAGGGCTTTTTATATTTAAACGGACAGAGTGAAACAGCTGCTGGCACAATATCGAAAGGATTCGTGGAATGAATACCTCACCTCGGTCTCAGACGACCACTCCTCGGTGTTTAGGCTGAACAAAAAAACTACGAGAAAGAAAGAAGCCCCGCCACCCGGTTGTGGGGCAACGAGGCCTTCTGGCATATTTGGAGGTGGACAGGACGGAGGTTTTCGCCGACACCCTGGAGAACCAATTTACTCCAATCCCCCCTCCCGCCCCGAACGACGACCACACAATCGAGGTGGAGTCCTTCCTCGTAAATTATTTAGCACAGGTGGAGGACGCCGCACTAGAAATAGGCCAAGTCACTGAGGCGGAGGTTTCCGCTGCAATCAAAACCACAAGCCCCGACAAGGCTCCGGGTGTTGACGGGATCGGTGTCCGCGCATTACGGAATGTTCCACCCGCTCTTATAGCGACCATAACCATAATATTCACGTCAATTTTGTACGTTGGATATTTTCCGAATAGCTGGAAAACTGCATTAGTGGTATGCCTACCCAAACCTGGGAAAAGTATGCTTTCCCCAGAATTACAGGCTGATTTCCTTATTACCAGTGTTGTCAAAGCTATTCGAAAGGATTTTCCTGGAGAGACTTAGGCGACATTTGGGAAAAGGAGTACGGCCTGAGCAATTTGGGTTCAGGGAGGGCCATTCGACGACCCTCCAACTGGTTAAAATAATCGACAGTCTTGTCAGAGGCCTAAATAGAACTGCAACCGTTGCAGTAACTGCAACCGTTTTTCTAGATGTAGCTAAAGCCTTTGACAAAGATTGGCTTAGCAGCTTGCTGAATAACTCGCACATACGACGATTCCCTGTCGCTATGTCAGATTGATACGGTCTTATTTACTAGAACGACAATTTATTGTTCGCGCAGGGGGAACAATCTCCTCCACCAGACACGTAGCCGCTGGAGCCCCCCAAGGAGCAGTGCTTTCGCCGTTTTTGTACACGACCTACGTCAACGATATGCCGCTGTCGGAAGGAATCAAAACAGCTCTATACGCAGACGACACGGCATATTACTATGAATCCCGAAGTGTAGAATACGCGATCGAGAGACGCCAACGGGAATTAGATTTAGTACAGCCGTGGCTCGATGTGTGGAGAATCAAGGTCAACCGTGAAAAATCGGTGGCAGTGATGTTCACATACAAGACACGTGCTCCAGCCAGGCAGCTTGAAATCTCATGAGAGAAAATCCCCTTTGGGAAAACAGCACCTGAGAGTAGTCCTGGATAAACGGCTTACCTTAGGAGAACATGTTAAATATGTGACCCAAAGGGCAAAGGCCATCAGGGCCTCACTATATCCAGTACTGAACAGTGCCAGCCCATATCCACTGGCGACCAAATTGCTCATTTTTTGGCTATACGTCCTGCCGATTCTAAGATATGCTTACTCGGTATGGGGAGCTTTGTTGAACTCCACGCTTCAAAAGAAATTAGAAGCCGTCCAAAAAATAGCGTTGCAGACGATATTTGGAACACCGTGGTTCGTCAGAAACATCACTCTTCACTACGATGCGGTACTACACACCGTATCCGAGGTGGGAGTGGCGCAGGCATGCAGACTATTCGGGAGAGCGGCTGTGTCCGAACACGGCCATCTCCGGGACATCTGCCGAGAGGACCGTACTCCACAGGGTGTAAGAAAACGGCATCATGCCGTATTAAACGAACCACCGTGATGAGGCGGAACGAGAGTCAAAAAATGACAAACCAGGCTTAGGAGCCTCTTTATCGCATAACCTATAAATGGAAACCGCGCGAAAATTCTGGCCGCGAAAGTAACCATTTTCGCAATTAAATTTTGTTAAAACTATAAAAAGCTAGACAACACCCCACACCGTCCCACGAAGAGACCACAATTTCATTTAGTCAGCATATGCGACTCCCTCCGGAGAACGGGGCGCATTTCTCCCTCCAAATAACTAGGGCTCCGGTAGGTGCACTCCTGTAGCCCATAGGTGCTGGTACCGAGACTTCAGCGGATGGACTGAAGGGGAGTCACGCCGGGATTACTAGGCTCCAAAGCTTAGTTTCTCACGGTCAGAACCAGTAAATAAATTTCACGATGGTCCACACGGATAGGAACGCAAATTACCCAACCCGTCCATAAATAAAACTTAAAATTTATAACCGCCACTAAATAACCGATCAAATCCGCCCTATAATAGAAAGATACAGCAGCAAGGAACATTGTCCAGGCTCTGCGATCTGTAGGAAGAAATATTGAAACTCCCGCCATTCTTGCGTTCCGTTCCCATAAGTGAATAAAAACTGACTGAAATGAATTATTTATTGTTACTCCGCTATATGTCTACATTAAATTAACTTAGAAAAAGTTTTTTGAGATGAAAAATACTTGGTACTAAATAAAAAAATACTGCTGCGCAAAGAACCGTACTTCACGCAACCATAAAAGACTTCACAACCATCAGTAAGGTAACCCGTTCTGTCTGTCTAACCTGTTTTATCCAACAATACCTTACATTCGGATGGCAATTTTTATTGGCTGATATTTTACTTTAATTTTATAATCTTTATTAAAAAAATTTTAATATAATAAAAATTATAATATTTTAATTTTATTTAGTAGATACAATCACCTTCATTTATAATACTTACTAATTAAATATAATAATATAAATCTAATTTTTGAAATCTTTAATTTTTATTATTTCTGCTGGAAGTAAAATATTTTTTTCTCTTTTATCTTTAAATCAAATAGTTTTTCTTTCAGCTTCGATTGTAATATTGTCACATTCTTGGTAATGGAAGTTAGTTTTGTTAATTTTATGTGTATTAATATATATTATTTTGCAACAATACTAATAATCTTATTTTTGGCTAAAGAATTTTTGTTTTTTCGATAGTCTAACGGTTAATAATTTTTATTTTTTGTACTGTTTATTATTATTATTATTATTATTATTATTATTATTATTATTATTATTATTATTATTATTATTATTATTATTATTATTATTATTATTATTATTATTATTATTATTATTATTATTATTATTATTATTATTATTATTATTATTATTATTATTATTATTATTATTATTATTATTATTATTATTATTATTATTATTATTATTATTATTATTATTATTATTATTATTATTATTATTATTATTATTATTATTATTATTATTATTATTATTATTATTATTATTATTATTATTATTATTATTATTATTATTATTATTATTATTATTATTATTATTATTATTATTATTATTATTATTATTATTATTATTATTATTATTATTATTATTATTATTATTATTATTATTATTATTATTATTATTATTATTATTATTATTATTATTATTATTATTATTATTATTATTATTATTATTATTATTATTATTATTATTATTATTATTATTATTATTATTATTATTATTATTATTATTATTATTATTATTATTATTATTATTATTATTATTATTATTATTATTATTATTATTATTATTATTATTATTATTATTATTATTATTATTATTATTATTATTATTATTATTATTATTATTATTATTATTATTATTATTATTATTATTATTATTATTATTATTATTATTATTATTATTATTATTATTATTATTATTATTATTATTATTATTATTATTATTATTATTATTATTATTATTATTATTATTATTATTATTATTATTATTATTATTATTATTATTATTATTATTATTATTATTATTATTATTATTATTATTATTATTTTTTTTTTTTTTTTTTTTTTTTTTGAGGTTTTTAGGGGCATCGACTACTTTGGTCATTAGCCCCATCCCACTTCAAAAAAAAACAAAAAAAAAGTTTCAAAATTAAACATTTTCATGTTCAAAAAAAAATGATCAAAATTTACTTTTTCTTATAATTTCTGGTCCAATTATATCACTTTCTAGGCTTTCCTTTCGGCCAACCCTTTTTACACCGCTTTTCCATTCTGCGAACGGCCTCAACTTCCGACGACAGAGTGTCTGAGGCTTCGGACATGGCATCGTCTTCTCTTTCTGACGCCAATGACGTTCGCCGGCTTACATCAGGTGATGAAAGCTTCAATGGTGCTGTGAGCATCGTTGCAATTGAGTCTAAACTTGCAACCGATGCACTTTCGGCGGCTGATGAACTCGATTCTATGTCTAAGGCTGTGCTTGGACCGGCTGATACAGATGCTCTCGGCACAGTTGTTCTCTGAGCTTTTGGGGCCTCTGTAGGTACAGTTTTAATATCGTCTGTGTCCGGTGCTTTTTGGATAGTTACTTGCACCTCCATTTTGGTTGACGCAGATTTTTCCTGTACTCTTGTCACAGTATCCTTAGCTATATGACTCGTCGTCGGGATGATCTTTAGATCTTTGTCGGATAAATCAAGATTTTTCTTCATTACGTCTATTGCTGGAGTTATAATCGAAGATTTTACCGGTTTTTTAAACTGAGCTGGTACGGGTCTTCTGTCGGCGACGTCAGTCCGGGAATGAGCCTTCTCATGTTTACTTTGTGGTATCTGATGAGTCGACTCGATCTTGGAATCAATGATTCTTTCTATCATTGTCGCGAGACTTGGCGCCATCGTATTAAGCAACTGCTCCACGTTGATTTTAGGTGTGGGGGGAGCAGCAGCTGCTTCTGCGTATGAAGTCGATGGTCTAGGTGTACGTAGGTTTACAATCTTCCTCGCTTCAGGGTAGCTGACTTTTTGAAGCGTTTTAACTTCCTGAATGGCTGTTTCTGATTTGTATACTGGGCAGTTCCTGGATCGACAGTTATGGTGCCCTTTACAGTTAATGCAGACTGGAGGGTCTTTACATGGATCACCCTCATGTACCTTCATTCCGCATATACAAATTTCCTGCGCTTCACACCTAGCGGCAGTGTGTCCGAAACGTTGACATCTAAAACATCTCATCGGCTGCGGAATAAATGCCCGTACATCAAGCCGATGGATGCCAGCTCGTACCTTTTCAGGAAGACTTGGCCTATTGAATGTCAATACATGAGAGGCCGAAGGAAGAATCTCACCGTTTCGTCTCATAGAAAGTCTGCGACAATGTGTCACTCCCTGACTAGCCATTTCCTGCACTATTTCTTCTTCAGTACAGTTAAGAAGATCACGGCAAACAACAACTCCTCTAGATGAATTAAGTGTACTATGCGGTTGGACAGTAACCGCAAATTCACCTATCTTCTTCAACGCCAACACTTTCTGGCTTTGCATGTCGTTTATAGTTTCGACATGTAATCCGTTAAACGTCTTACGGATTTCCTTGACAGGACCACCAGCACAATTCGTAATCTCTCTAGCAATTAAGAATGGACTTACCTTTTGGAAGTTACCATTCTCTTTTGTAATGATCAAAAATCTTGGTTTGGGAACATTATTACCAAACAAAGCTTTTCTCAAATCTTTACTGATTTTATCAGCATCTTTTCTAATCTTATCACTCTCCTTACTTTTTTTCCGCTTCGCTTGTGGCGAATCGGCGGTTTCTAAACGAGGGTGTTTACGTGCACCCTCTGCCACGTTAGTTTGTTCAGAAAAATTCATGAACAGTGGATCCCTTCTGTAGCAAGGCTAGCCGCCGGGGTACACCCCCACTCCAGGGCTACTAACCTTGGAGGTCCTATCCGGTACTCCGGTGGAACCGGCATATGTCCTGGCAGAGAGCGGATGCGCAGTCTCTGCACTGACTCCAGGCCCCTACACACCGAAGCTTTCAGGGCTCCCATGCTCCGAACATGGGCACCTTAACTACATGCTTGCCATCGCAGGGGGCATGTGGACAACGGAAGGGTCTCCGTTACACCTGCAATAACATTGACCCTGGCCGCCACATCGCCAGCTCTAAGAATGGTATGAATCCATTTCCAAAATCATATGTTACTCCATTTCCTGCAGGTAGCCAATAATCCAGTCCGTTTAGTGACCTGAAGTTGGAACCAGGTCAAACTCAACAATGCATAACCGAGGAATTTACTCGGAACCCCGTTAGCCAGCTATATGCGATGTACAAAGGTACAGCTGTTGCCGCCCTGGACGTGGAACATAGATGTTGTGTTCCGGACGTGGGGATTATCTACCTCAGGGCATTATTATTATTATTATTATTATTATTATTATTATTATTATTATTATTATTATTATTATTATTATTATTATTATTATTATTATTATTATTATTATTATTATTATTATTATTATTATTATTATTATTATTATTATTATTATTATTATTATTATTATTATTATTATTATTATTATTATTATTATTATTATTATTATTATTATTATTATTATTATTATTATTATTATTATTATTATTATTATTATTATTATTATTATTATTATTATTATTATTATTATTATTATTATTATTATTATTATTATTATTATTATTATTATTATTATTATTATTATTATTATTATTATTATTATTATTATTATTATTATTATTATTATTATTATTATTATTATTATTATTATTATTATTATTATTATTATTATTATTATTATTATTATTATTATTATTATTATTATTATTATTATTATTATTATTATTATTATTATTATTATTATTATTATTATTATTATTATTATTATTATTATTATTATTATTATTATTATTATTATTATTATTATTATTATTATTATTATTATTATTATTATTATTATTATTATTATTATTATTATTATTATTATTATTATTATTATTATTATTATTATTATTATTATTATTATTATTATTATTATTATTATTATTATTATTATTATTATTATTATTGTCTTGTATATTCTTTTATTTTACATAATTTATTTAGTTTTCTTTTGAAAATTTTTGATTTTTTTTCTGTAATTACAAAACAGTTACAGTATATAATCTTTTTCATTCAAATACACGGTACTGGACAAGATCCGGGATCAATGAAAGTGTGAATTTTAATATAAGTCTGTTTAATTATTTTCATTCTACAATGTGTATTTCATATACACAATATCGAATTCAAACTTCAAAAATCGGAATTCCGATTACCGGAATTAATGGAACTGATTTAAATTAAAATATAAATATAAAACCCAATTTAAGTTGCATAAGAAGTGCGGCTATAACTTTCTGTAAAAAAAAAAAAAAAAAAAAAAAAAAAAAAAAAAAAAAAAAAAAAAAAAAAAAAAAAAAAAAAAAAAAATATAATAATTTATTTATTTAAAATATCCCGACTTCAAATGTAGTACAATTCAGATGTCCGGATAAATGGGATTTGGATAAACATTGTTACATTGTAGTTCTAAAAATTCTATTAAAGTTCATTTAATAAAGTGTAATTATTTTTGATGCTGAATTTTTTTAATAGTAAAAAAAATAATAAACTGTAATAATAATAGGCTGTATAATGAATTGGTTCAATCGAAATTCGTCTACGGATTTATTGTATATTCAATCGCTAGAAAGTCGCATTTATGAAAGTTACATAATACGTAACAGAGGAATAAGATATTCCACAGGAGCATTCCGTACAAGTCCGGCGAATAGTCTAATGACGGAAGCTGGAATAATTCCATTTCATTATAGAAGACAGATCGAACGTATTATTATTTATATGAGTAGGAAAGGCCGCATATCTTAGCAATAGGATCTCTCTTCTATAATGTAGTGTTCTAAGATATTCGGCAAATATATGGGCCTTTCCTACACATATAAATAATAAACTTTAAACAATCATCCTTTGGCTGCATTACATGAACATCGTGCTACCTATTCCAGACCAGTCGGAATACGATATCACGAATTGACGAGAAAACATGAAATTGCTTTACTAGAGACATTGGCAATTTCTACAAGAGAAATATCGCAGCGGTAAACACAAGACTGGATATCTCGTGAAAAATAAAAGAGTAGCTTGCAGTAATCATCCAACAGGAATTTTTATCAACGTCAGTGATTATGAAGAATATATTAAAAAATTTACACCGACGGATCGAAAACCGAACACGGTGTTGGGTGCTCCATTATGTAAATGGAGAAACCTATTCTTGGAAAATGCCAGATATGGCGAGTGTTTATACGGCAGAACTTATTGCCATTACTCTAAACATTTCTGCAAGGAGAGAGTGCTTATATGTTCCGACGCTAAGTTCACTTTCTGCAATTGGAACAAGAACATTAAGAACGTCCTTATTGCAAACACCTGTCTATTTTGTACGTTTTAAATCAACGAGGACAGCGATCTGTATTTGTATGGACTCCAAGGCATGCTGGTATTGCAGGAAATGAAAGCGCATACGAAGCTGCCAGGAAGTCTGTGATAACCTGGATATAATTTCTGTACGATTTGCAGATGTTAAAAATTGTCTAATACAATAAGAAACAGGTGGAGTAATGACTGAGAAAGATTAAATACCAAACTAAACGCTGTTAAAACTTCTCCATACAAATGGAAAAGCGACGTGAAGCTGACTCGCCGAGAACAAGTGGAGGTGACCAGACTTAGAATCGTCACACACGAAAAACAAAGTCATGTTTGTTAACCGGAGAAGAAAGACCAGTGTACGCTGTTTGTAATAAAGCACTTACAGTCAAGCATATAAAGAGTGTACCATATATGAGGACCACAGGAAGAGGTTCGGTATAATAAATAATATTGCTGCTGATCTGGAAAACAGCAATGAAGAAAAAATAGTTGCGTATCTGCACGCCAGTCCAATATTAACAAGTCTATAAGCAAATTCAAGTTTTAAGGAATCTCTAAGTGAAGTAGTTTAATTCTATGGGAAAAAGGGGCGTTGAAGCGTGGCACGTATAGGGTCGGGAGGTAGCACTCTTGCCTAGGACGCCCGGGGTCGCCAGCATGCAAGAGTGGGAGTGTCGGGGCGTATCCGATGATGGCATGGGAGACCCTCGAGAGTTGGCGGAGAGCACGGGGCAAAGGGTATGCGCAAGGCTTGCTTGGATCCACGTAGGTCAAGAACGGGAAGGGCAGCCTCCCCGGCGGTGAGAGAAATTGAAATTGGGGAAGAGCGTTTTACTGCCGGAAGATCCTGGCTGGACAATGTGCTTTACTAACATCTTATAGAGCAAAAACGGTTTGTAAGGTGGAGACTCATTCGTTTTTAGTAATTAAACTCGTCAACGCAAAATCAACTGATTTCCGAAGTCGAGTGTTCTAAGGTTCGAGTCTTGTAAAGGCAGTTGATTTTATATAGATTTGAATGCTTGATTGTGGACACCGGTGTTCATTGATGGTTGGGTTTCAATTAACCACAAGTCTCAGGAGCGGTGGACCTGAGTCTTTTCTAGATTACATGTTTACCAGTACATTTACACTTACATTGCACTATGTCTACATCTACGTCAGGCATGGCAACCGGTAGCGGTAATTGAATTTGCCTTTTTACGTACATCCAGACTCGTCCAAAACTTGTTGAAGAAAACAAACAAATATATATGTATATATTTTTACTTCAGGATGACCAAAAAGCTCAGAGAGGATTGTTATCTTTCCCTCTTTAAAAAAAAATTGCCTAGATGAAGTTGGAGCCATTAAGTAAATGCAGAGGGACCTAAATAAAAATTACAACAAGTGTAGTTGAAAATGAATTTTATAAAACTTTTATTTTAGTTGATGTAATGAATGAAGTGAGATTTAAATTTGATGATTGTGTTATTAAAGAATATTAGTAAGAACTGAGAGTAACCATTACGAAACAAGGAAATAAGTAGCAGAATATATTACAAGCTACCAAGAAGTTTAAATCTCTCCTACGGTCGACTAAAATTTTAGTATCTTTTTTCTTTTTATAGCAGTTTGTACAACCCTATGGTGTTTTCCTATACCTTACTCTTTGTTCATCCTTTCTGTTTCTTTTTCGGTTTAACTTCCGGAAGGTATTACTTCAGAAGATGATATGTATACGAATGTAAACGAAGTGTAGTCTTGTACAGTCTCAGGTCGACCGTTCCTGACATGTGTGGTTAATTGAAACCCAACCACCAAAGAATAACGGTATCCACGATCTAATATTCAATCGCGTAAGGATTTGAACCTTAGAACTGTAAACTTCAAAATCAGCTGATTTGTGATGAGTTCACCACTAGACCATCCCAGTCGGTAGTCATGTTATCCACCAGACCACGTGCCGCATCACCTCCGCTACCTCAGAATTCCACTTCCGTCGCAGATGTCCCCTCTTTCTTCTGGTTGGTGGTCGCCATTGCTAAATCTGGCGTCCTCTCTGGATCCATCACTGTTATGTGGCCATACCACATCAGTTTCTTCGTCATAATACGATTCGATGTTAACGATTCCTTTACAGCCATAATCTTTTTGATCCTCTCACTTCGAACTCAAAATTATCTGACACCTTCACCAATAAATCATCTCCGCCACCGATAACCTCTATTGTAACCCACTACTTGTCCAGACCTCCTATCCATATGTGATCACATTTTTAAATAATCTTTTAAACATATGGTGTTTCGTATCCTTCAATATTTGGTCATTTTACAGCAATGAATGTACATTTTTTAACTTTACCATTTTTTACTTTCTTCTTACTATCGACCTTATCCCAACTATCAGATGCTAATGTCACTCCTTAATACATAAATTCAGTCAAATGTTTTATATTCCCGATTGATTTTTTTAAAAATCTAGTCCTCTTTCTCATACTACCACACATCACATTCTCCATACTCACATCTTTCTCGCCGCTCAAAGATATTTTGTAGACACGCTATCACATGCCTTTCTCAGATAAAAGGACAGAATACGAAGTTCTCTATTGCAGGTTATCTTCTTTTCAATAAGCTATTTTATAAAACATTATCCGTACAGGAGCGACCTGGCCTAAACCCACTCTGTTCTTCTAATCTTGCATTTGGTCCCCAATACGCTGTTTCAAATTCATCCTTACAGTTTACCCACTGAACTTCTAAATCTTATCCCCCCTGTAGTACAGTCCATTCCTTTTTTGTTATGTCTCCTGTTTTCCATTCTTGTGGAATGTCGTCCCCTTTAAGACAGAAAGTAAATAAGCTCGTCAGGACTTCGAACAGAACTAGTTGTACGTTCTTAACAAGCTCGATGGGAATACCTCCTGAACTAGGGACGTTTTTCATACCCTTCAAGGCATTTCTCACATCCTGCACTAAAATTCTAACATTACTTTTTTTACCGTTCTCGATGAATAATTTAATTCCTGAAACTTGTGCCTCTCTCTCTTCTGTTAATAATTGAAATTAGCATTTACACGGAAAACAGTAATAATGTCATTTTGTTAGTGTGTCCTTGACTTTTGCATCAAAAGTGTAGAAGTCAACAAAAGTAAATAAGGAAAAGTAAATACAGTTGAAATGGATTTCCTCAGAAGAAGTTGCATGGTATCTTACTTAGAACATATAAGAAAAGAAGAAATGAGGAGAAAAATCAAGAGAAAGCTGGTAGATTAAAATTTGGTCAATCAAGTTAGTTGGTACGGACGTATGCAAGAGATGGATGACAACTACCGGCCAAGAAGCAGAAGAAAAGGTCGTCTCAAAGACGGTAGTGTGACATTGTTATAGAATCCATGATGGAAAGAGGCCATTACAAAGAAATTGTACATGATCGAGATATGTGGCGTTTAAGAAGCGAGAGATCGCATTCTTCAAGCTTGTGTATATATCTCGCCAAAAAGTGCAGTATAGACAGTCTTATTAGAAAACTACACGCAATAAATATTGTGTTTTATTTATTTTAAAAATTGTATATTCGTAAAAATTCTTTATTGCGAGTTGATAAAACATGTTGGTAGATAACTGAACAGCTCTCATGTACAAAGCGACTGAAGTATTAACCTTTATGGGATGGCGATTTCGGTAATTTTGTTCTACAATCAAGTTTGCTCGTTTTCAGTAGTCGCATTTCTGTGGGCCTTTTGAAATGCAAAAATATAAAACAATCTTTTATTATAAATTATTAAATATAAGTAAATTAAACTATATTATTCGAGTTTAAAGTTAAATGTTTACCATAAAATTATCATACGTTTCCAAAATTTGAATCACCGGTTCTGCTTTTACAATAAAATTTAAGAAAGTATTTCTGCAAAGGTAAATTGAAAACAAAGGGTTTTCCAATCTAAATTACACTTGTTACAATGGATAAAATGTTATTAAACATAAAACTTTAAATGAAATTCCTCTGTAAAAAGCTCTTCTATGAAGGTACGAAAAATTATTTCCTCGCCTAATGAAAAATGTGAAAACAATTTTTTTTATAAATCATAATATTTGTAGAACAATTTTCTCAATTTTTAACAGACTTCAATAGATGGAGTTTTTCAATTTATATATTTTCAAGCCTTATTCTTTATAAAGTAGAATCGATTTCGATGATTTTTTTTAATTGTATTGCGGAGGTAACTCTAGTTTTTTATTTATAAGTTTTTTCATGTAACCTAAACTCCTTCATTCTTTGTAAATCCTTTTCTTACTTTTATCATGACAGATTTCCCGCCTTTGCGTTTCTTTTAAGAGACTTTCTTTCATTCGGGCAATGTTTGTAGGGCTTTGTAAATTTAAAAAAAAATAAATTTGTTTTTTAAAATTAGAAAACTGCACTAAAAAATAAATTATTATTTTTTTTATTTCAGATTTATAAATTAGAAGCCAAATTGTAAGGTAAAAGATAAAAGGTATTTTATTTTGTAGGCAGTATAATGCCTACAAATTTAGATAATGCCGGAAATTTAGATAACGTTATATAAAAATAAGATATTATTTTTTTACGCTTTAGAGCAGATTTCTTTAAAGTTAGTTATTAAAAGTATCTTATTTTATAATATACATTAAAACAATATTTGCAGAACTACGAGTATATATATATCTAATATATCTTATCTTATATATTTTTTACATAATATGATTTATTCAAAAATTCAAGATATTACTACGAGAAAATTGACACTATAAAACAATATACGCTCTTTTGGATCACTTAATTAGAAAGTTATCCGAATAAATTCATCTCAGAAACTTTTATAAATTTAAATAAAAAACAACAGTGAACGATCATTCAGATCGGCCTAGCAAATCCTTTAAAAGAACATAGAAACAAACAAATGGAACGCTGATATTTCTGTAGTTACATTGTGATAAAAACTGAAGAAGGAAAAATTTAATTCAAAGGAATGTATATAAATAAACATACCATAGTTGGCAGTGATAGTTCAAGTGTTTGGTTTGGGCGCCAGAGGGCTGCGTCGGATGGCAGGGTTAAATCGCATGGTTGCGAAGGAGTAGTAGCTGGGGTTGGCGTTTCCGTTCCCAACGCCAACGTACCCAGTACCGCTCCCAAATGCAGAACTGCCAAAATTTTCATTCTACCTCCTCATCCCCTGCAACTAAAAAAGAAGTATATTATAGGATTTATTTTAGTGCATAAATCTCACAATAAAAAACAATATCATAATCAAACAGTTACTGACGTAAACATTATTTATTTGTTCACTAATATTTAAATTTTTCCCAACAGTCGACTTGCAGTATTTACTACAGTGTAAATAGAGTTTTGAACTCTTCCAAATTATTCTTTTACTTCTTCTTTCTCTGCAACAGCTCCATTGTCTTGTCAAATTTATGTAAAAATTCTATGAAATAGAGGTTTGTTTTCTTTCTTTAGAAGAATATATTTACAACAAATATGTAAAAGTTTTCTCCTTAAACCTTTTTATTTTAAGGTAACTGCAACTGAAAACTTCATCCCTCTTGTTTTAGCTGAAAATGCAGAACAAACAGATTGTCCAAGATGTTTTTGAATTAAAATCATATCCAAGTGTTTTCTTCTCATATCACAAACAATTTTATTTTAATAAAACAGCCAAATTTTATATAATGGCTTATAATAACTCTTTTCAAAAACTGTTGTAATATTAATTTTATCTATTTAATGGTTACCTCATCCTTTAATTTTACTCATGAGAGGGGATATCTAATAGATTTAGGTTTCATGCTATCACTCTTATATAGTCTACATATGTTAGGTCGTGGTCTGAGCGAAGGTTTCAGTAATTGACAGCAAAAGAGCAAAACAGTTTTTTTAACCGGTACTCTATAAATACTGTTAGAATACTCGTTTTATAATATTTTTTAAGTGCTGCAGTTTTTTTGTGAATGATTTTTAAGTGCTTTCTTTTACAGTTCCAGTTTATATATAAGAAAGTCTTAAAAGTTAAGGAATTGTAATTAATTTATTAGAAATAATTATACAAAGAGTAAAAAGTAACTAAAATAAATATTTTTATTGAAGACTTTATTCGACGCATTTAAATGAAAGTTCGTTTCAAGATTATTACACCTTAACATGGTAAAATCTGATAGTGAAAAATTATCCTCTAATTCCGTGAGCTGCACTATTTGCCGTAATTGTACAATTAATCGTATAATCCTTATTTTCAGACAGGATAATCAATTAGTAAATTACATTGTTTAGCGCGTTTTGCGCTAGAACTTCTGCTTATTTTTACTTTCCCACAAACAGGTAGAAGGTACCCGTCATTAGTCTGCTTAAAAAAACGACTGTTGGTTATGTTTTGGATTTATAAAGGTGAGAAGCTATTGATGCTGATTAAGGGGTAGGTAGTTTGTAAATGAATTTTATTTGCGAATGAAAAAGAATTACAAAATAAAAGAATTTTATTAAGAAATGATTTTTAATAATATTGTAATAAACTATTACCCTACGCTATTTTCATATCCTTAACCTTTCCAAATAAGTTTTTACATTTTACTTTTAGAGTTCAGTATTTTTATTTTTTTTATATAAAAAAATTAAACCCCACTTTTAGAATCACAAAATTCTCGCTGTGAATGGGCTACTTAGCTCGAATCTCAGCGCTGCCAACCGGACCGTTGTAGGTAAAAATTGCATCTTTTTAAGTTCCGTTTCGTCAATATCTTGATCACATATCAAGGTGTTTGTTATTAATTAAATATTTATTAACAAAAAAAATATTGGTTCTGATAAAAAAAATTAGATTAATTTTATTTTTAAAATATCTATCAAAGATCTTTCAAATAGGGTCAGTAATTCTTTAAATACAGAATGGTAACATTCTCGAGTCAATTTCTCGAATAACGATGTATTGTGCTGTTACATGAAAATATATCTCTGCTTTGTGCTTTGAAAGAGGTGGACATTATTACTTTTTTTGGAACACATAACTTTTTTTTTAGAAATAAAACAATCTAAAATGAAAAAAATATATATTTTTTTTTCTTTGCTAAAAATTAATTATTAAGACTCACACGTATAAGAATAAATGTTAGTGCTCAGTTATATATTTTTTTTTCTTTGCTAAAAATTAATTATTAAGACTCACACGTATAAGAATAAATGTTAGTGCTCAGTTTTATATCCTGAAAATTTATTCTGATTCTTAGAAGTTGCCTCAAATCATAATACAATAAATATAGGAGGACATAATAAAAATACTGAATTTATTTAAAACACCACCAAAACAGAGAAAAAAGTTTTTCGCCTAATAGTAAGAACCCAAAATTTTGAAAAACGCATTTAATGGTAACTGTTGCTACTTCACAAGTGCTAAAAGGTTGAATTAAATCAAGGGCCTCATTTTCATGATCGATTCATTCATACTTCACAGAAAAATAATATGGTTTTATTTTATTGTAAATGAAATCAAAACAGAGTCTAACCGATATCAATAAAAAGCAATCAGTGGTTAGACTAATTAAAGGGGAAATTTTCTGCTTAAAAGATTTGCTAGAAAATTATTTATTTGTCCTAACTGCCTTACGGAGTTAGAATAGCTTCACCTAAAACTGTAGTAAACCACCATGGTTTAACGATATAATAAAACTTTGAATAATCTATTTCTGCCAATATTGTGTAATTACTACTACTACTTGATGGTGAATTTAAATGTGGGATTCACTTAAAATACTCTGACCGGAATAACGACCATACACACTGCATTTCTAATTATTATTTAAATAATTTAATCCTACTGATGATTGTGAGTTTCAACTAGCAGTCCGTTTGATTCTGAGATATTTTAAAAATCAATAACTTTCCTGTTTTTAATTATATTTGCTTTTATCTTGTAACGAATTATAGATCTTTTTTTATGTTAATAATGTGCGAGAGTCAAAATCATGCATTTTTACAGCTTCGAGGAGAACGACTTAGTGGCAGAAATGTTAGAAAGAGGTTCTCAACCAGCTTGTGCGCACTGATGTGGTTGTAAACGATGAACTATCCGTTTCTAACCCTCATCGTTGTTTTCCCGCACTGGGCATCTTCCGATCATCACTATAAAAGATACATCTTAAATATTTTCCATCAAAGTTCAAATGGTAGAAGAATAATCTCACGAAGACGTTAGGAACGCCCTCAATATGCGACTGAGAAAATAGTGGAAAAAACGACAACCTTTTAAAAAAATATGTGCCTCTTTTTTAAAAAAAAGGAGTTCACTACGTTCACATAAATGAACATGACAACAAACAAAAATGCCAATTCTGGATCTGCATATTAATTTTAATATTCTATAATATTAATTACATCCTGTTCTCACATTAGTGTTACGGCTGGTAGAACTATCGGTCAATAATATTTCGATCGTGAGTAAGAGTATCCAGAATCCGTCAACCGAGATTTGTGAAGGAACAAAACTGATGATAATTATATGTATTAGACAACTGAAAATAATCATAATATCTCGTTCCATTGGATGAATATAAGTACAAAAAAAGTGAAGAACAGAAAAGTGAACGTCAGTTCACTTTTCTGATGAACGAGTCAGAATTTTTGCGAATTGCATGTTTTGCGAATTTCTTTTTCGACCTTTCTTTTTCCGTTTAGCTTCCAGAACCACCGTACGGTATTATGAGGATTATTGGAATGAGGATGATATGTATGAATGTATCTTGTACAGTATCAGGTCAACCGTTCCTGAGATTTGTAGTTAATTGAAACCCAACCATCAAAGAACACCCGTATCCACGATCTGGTATTCAAATCCGTATGAAAGCAATTGCAGTAAATTCTTGTTTAATGCTTTCCACTCACCGAGTCGATGGTCTCTGATTGCTTACGAGACTATTTGATGTAACAAGTTAACAGATCTTAAATAATTCAGCGACTTAAGCTGGAACATTCATGTCAAGGTAAACTTTGGAAATGCTATGAAAAAACCACTATTTTAGAGTAAAAGAATAGAAAGAATCTTAGAAAAATCTGATTTTCAATGCATAACCAATTAGAAATCCACAAACTGCATTTTTTTTAAATTTAAGAAAATAGATAATTGCAATTGTTTTTAACTGTTGCATCCTTCAGTCTCAATTGGGATTTTCTGTAGAGTAATCTGAATAATGAACATGGTATATTTTGGTCAATAAAATTCAACAGATACGTTAGAACAATGTGTATAAAAATAAACTTTTTAGGGATGGATTTTACAAACATCAAGTTTTCACTTATGACTAATATATTAAATCCTTTATAAAGTGTATTTTAGTAAAATAGACTATTTAAAACCAATTTTACGTTCTGTCACCTGTATTTTGCTTAACACTAGACAAGTTTGTTTAGGATATATCTGTCAAACTATACATGATTAATGAGTTTCTAGATGAATATTTTTATCTAAAAATAACAAATTCCTTGAAAGATGTAATATTACAATTATTGTAAAATTTCAATACCCTGGTAATTATTTAGTGTGTAAATTTAAAAATAAGATATTATTTTTCCATCTGCCGTGACTCGCAAACCTGTTTTTATCAGAAATTATTTTCCTGCTTTTTAATTTTTTGAAGATGGCTTTCTTTAAAGAAAAAAATTGTCTTGAGGAAAACTTTTATTAGAAGGTATAAATAAACTCTATAGAAATTAATGTTTACTGCTTGTTATTTGTTCGGTCCTAGAGTTACAACTTATGAAGAATAAAACAAAACTTTGTCGGCCTAAACACTTAACATTAGAGGTGGTTGATACTGAAGTTTACTTTAAATAGAATCCTTTACATTAATGTTACAATTGCATGTGCCATTATGTTGACCTCACCAGATGTGACTAAACACTCCGTTGAAATATTCTACAGGTACGTAGATAACTAACGTCATTTAAATTCTACAAGTAGATACTTGTAGCAAGTGTAGACTTGTTGAGTGGAGATCCACTCTCCCACAAAATATTTTGATCGCTAGTGTGTTGAATACATTTCGGTTGAAAAGTTGCAAAATAAATTATATATTCCCAGGCCTGGCAGTTTTCATTTGCTAAAAAGTATATCCGTCACAAGAAACTGAAATTGGATGTTAGTCGTTGTTCTGAACTAAATAAATAAGTATTTCACAAATAAGTTCACATATGTTGACAAATCGGAAACCAAAGAGTATATTAAATACGATTCCAAACTAAAGCATAATAATATTTACTTTTTTTATTCAATTTATAGTTAAGTCATCTGTATTTAGCCGTTTTAGACGTTTGTATCGAACTTTTTTTTCTCGAAAAGTTTCTTTACTGTGGAGAATAACCGGCAGTTACTGCATAAAATTTCCATAAACAGTGGAATGCAAGTTACCCTGATTGGTCCTTTACAAGGCCGAATCCGAATATTGGAAAATTTTAAATGTTTATGTATTGGACATATTATTCTGTTTAATAGGTATCTTGTTGAATAAAAAGATGAAGATATAAAAAAATAATGTGTTTCATTGAACTTGATACACTAGCAGTGCTATAAACGAACTGCAAAAAGTAAATTAATAAAATCAAGTAAAACAAAGATTAATTTTAAATAATGTTCCTATTGAACCGAAAATACTATATTAATTTTTTTTTTTAATTGCCTTTTTGCAGATATAACGGTCCAGATAGTTGATCATCCGGAAAACCGGTGTTCGGATGATCAGCTATCTGAATATGTTAGTTTATCCTACATTATTTAACAAATAGCGTATCCCAACTTTCTTAATTTGGAGAACGACCAATAATGCAGAATATTTATTATTTCTGTACACTTTCAATGCTATCCAAAGGTATAATAAGGGAGTCGAGTTCGTATATTTGAAGTGAGTAATAATGTTATTCTGCACTCTGGTTTTCTTTCTGTTTTTCTGGGATTTTTTGGTATTCTTAAGGATTGTGGGACTTGAATCCGACGATTGGATTATTTTGGGAGTACTATTACGTTTCTTCGAGTTTTGGATGCTGGACCCATTTTTTATTTAAACTGATATGCAGCTGTAATACGGAGGCAGCTCCTTCTGTGTATTGATTCGAGAACACTCTGTATACTCCATCGTAAAGTAACGTGGAGTATATCACTCCAGACAGCAGCCTCCTCCTCTGCCACCTCGGGGCCCCCACAGTACGGCAGTAACCAAGCAACCAGACCATTTCAGCCTTCGAGCAGGCCTCCAAGACGTGGGTGCCGAAACGCATCCTGGCGTTGATTCATATTCCAAGATATTTTATCGCAGTCCTTGACACTATCTTTTGGCCCTCAAGTACCATCTTTAATGTTGGTCTTCGCTTGGTTGTTGTAATTACAACAATCTCCGTCTTATCTGGAAGCCATAGTTAACCCGACTCCGACCATCCAGGTTTTGATTGTTGTGCATGAGCCTTGTGTATGAGCGATTTACACTCTCAGGGTACTAGACTCCACCTCGAGGGCCAAGTCGTCTGCGTAACTTACGAGAGTGACGCCCGTCTGTAGAGGAGTATGAAATACATTAGGCCTCCAGCGCAGTCCTAATGGCGTCATGAGTCACTCAACTAAATGCGTTGCGAATGTCAAGCGCCATGAGCATCCAGATCTTCCTCCTTCCGATGATTCTCCTTGCCATACCAACAATCAGCTGATGAGCTGTGCGTCTGCGGGTCCAGTCAGATGAACACCTGATGTTTGACTGTCCTGCCCTTAGGGGGCCCAGAGACCGGACCACCTTGGAATTTAGAGGTCAAGAGGGAAATTGACCTCTCACAAGCGGCAAATCAATGTGCCGAGAGCCGCATTGTCGGACCGTGTGGGAGTTCCTAGATGCGGTTGCTATGTTCAACCGACAACAGTAGTTTATTTAAGGGAAAGACTCCTACCGCACTACTTCGGAAGCAAACCTAGAGATATATGCTAACCACCAGCCAATTAAGGCTCCAAGCGCTTAAAATGGCGGACAAGTACTTGCTGGCATTCAGCGACCTAGACGTGGAAGCGAACTGCTGTCTGGACGAAGTAAATTTTAATTTATGGATATCATATATATTTTTAGTAGTTGACGGGGTGCGCCTACCCATTTTAGTAAATATATGACAAGTGAGCGGTTGGGACACGTAAGCCGGTGGTGTATGGCACCGCGCTTAGTACGCTCACGCTGTTAGGTAAGCTCTAGGAGCTGTTTAGGACACTGGTCACTAAATTGTTTCGTGGTTCAGTAGCCGTTTGTGGTACAGATATTCGGTTTTATGGTTTAGGGCGTCCGAATGGGGTTTTGGCGGGAGAAATTCCAAGCAAACCAATACAGCCTTCCTGTCTTCGCCCCTGCAGTTCTTTGCCAGATGTCCTGTTTTTAAACAACGGTAACATCGCAGAGGGAGATCAACAACATCTACAATACAGCTCACAAGCCCGATCTTCACCCCTCCCTTTTGTACAATGGATGTAACAATCGGTGCCGGCAGACGATATATCGCCACTCCAGTTTTTTCAAAACCCGGTCTAATTGTCAGTCTCGTTTCAGCCGGTAACTCCTGACCGGAGGCCATAGAGAGCGCCTGTAAGATCTCACCCAGCTGGCTGTATGCCGTTCTCAAAGTCCCGTACCTGAAGAAAGGCCGTCCTGGTCTTCGTGAGAACACTACCACCTTTTATAGTTGACGAAAGTATCTGCTTAAGGGCGTCATAAGTTTCCCTTTTCTCCTTAACTTTAATATCCATATTGCCGCCAGCCTTCCTTATTGAGAGAATTTCTGAATCAGCTGGGACCTTCACCTCCGTCATAAATGATTTAAGGAGGTCCGCATAGGCTGCTGCCGTTTTGACTACTATAGACTCCGTCCTATGGTTATCCTTAGGAGGACAATCCATATTCCATGCAGCTGAGAGTTTGCCAATCGGCGCAGTAGTATAGAAGCGACAGCCAGTCGCTCTCCTTTCACATTCAAGGATCTTCCGGACCAAGGTAGCAGTATCCTGCCCGTATATCACCGCTTGTAGTCTCCCAAACGGCCTCTACAATCCTAAAAAAAACTCCACCAACACCTGCGCAAGATCTCCGCAATCATCCGAGTCCACGTATGCCACATGGAACATTTTGGAGACCGGGGCCTCCCCACCTCCAACTTCCCCTATCAGTCTCGTCTCCAGAGCAGCCGACACAACATTCCCAGCTTTTATTTCGGATTTACTCTACAACCAGGCGACCTGTGACTGTCAACCATCTGGAACGCCAGCACCCCATTATCCAGAGCATCCTCAATGGGACAGCCCGTAGCAACCAGTGTCTGCGTCGCTATCTCTGCAGTCAGTTTCTTGCCAATGGTAAAAGAAGTACCAGTAACCATCCTCCTCAGATCTTTCACCGCTATGCTAAGTTCCATTTCTAGCTCCTTTCTACTCTTCTTTACGTTATCAATATTCTTTCTCAGGTCTTTCCCCAACCATTCAAATCTGCTGACAAAAACCTCTAATCCCGGGGATATTTCCTCCTCCTCTGTACAGGATTGCCTCCCTTTCAGTCTTTTTGTCCCCTTCCTTCCACCCTTAGCAGATCTAGGTGGATTTCCGGCTGATAAGCCTCCATCGGGCGTCAACACTTGCGGAAAAAAGGAAGAGTGGCTAGCTCCATCATGAAAAAAAAGAGGAGAGAATGGCAGATACGGTGGGACACTAGTGATAGAGGCCGATGGACACACCGCATAATTGGGGGCCTGATAAGTTGGTGCGAGAGGACCCGTGGCTCGCTGGATTACTGTCACACACAGTTTCTAGCGGACCATGGGGGAGGGGGGTTTCAGATAATACCTTTTTAGGTTTATGCTAGATCACTCCGCTAGTTGTCCGGTGTGTGTAGATGAGAAAGCATGCATTTCACGTCTTCTTTCGCTGCCCCCGATTTGAGGACACGAGGAGAGAAATATTGGACACCACAGATAAAAGAGAAATGTTCCTCCCCAGAGGAACTGCAGCACATCATGTTAGAAAGCGTGAAAAACTGGACGGCTGTAGCAAGGTTTGCTAGGAAGATCGTGGAGGATCGTCTCGGAGGCGTCTCGCAGGGGTAGAAGAAGGGGTCTCGGATGGTACGGGGGTGGATAGGCACGTGGCTGAGAGCCTAGGGAGCTCCTCGTACGTGAGGGGATCACTTGGGTGCGATGAGGTCGTGGGCATTCCGCTCCGCTCCCGCGTCCGATGACCCATGAGGTAAGTACACTATAGTGTTTTGATTTTCTGTGAGGTGCTTGTTTATGTGATTGGGTGTGACTGGCTTTGATATGATGTGTGGAGTGTGCGGCGTGAGGTATGTTTTCATCAAAAGTGATGATTGGATGTTGTGGAGTGTGAGGTGAGATTTGGTCTGATATTTGATATTTTGCGGGTGTGAGGTCCGGGTCTGTTGACTGTGGTGTCTGAATGTGTGTGAGGGCGTATTCCCACATTCCTGAAGTAATTCACACCCGCTGTACCAGGAAGGGTGGGTAACCAGGGTTGGAGGTTGAGTCGGTAGTGCGCAGGAACACATACGCATTTAATAACATTTTGTTAAAGCTGTTGGCGAGCCTGACACTACCCAGGCGCCCGTAAATGGGGTTCCTCTACCTCAACATAATTTTCATAGTGACAGTTTTTTATTTACATTTAAGACACACTATTCAATCACAAGAAATTTTAAGCGATATATAAAAATAACTAAATGTTCAGATGTCCGAAAATGCTTTAGTTTTCGTAAACCAATTTTTTTTTATGACATTCAGAAATAAAAATTACTTAAAACTACTAACTTTTGTAATGACAAATGTATTAATAGATTCTAAATAAATATAAATATTAATTATTATTCTCTACTGAACCAAATGTTCAAATAAAATTTTAAGAAAACTTATTTCTACATCCTTGCCACCGTCTCCAGTAAGTCGGTGAATAGACACATTCAAATTCAGTGTCACAGAAAATATTAAAATTTGGTATGCGCAGCTATTTTACTTGTTTAAATTCCGATATTGTATACCGATTACAATTAATCTAGGAAAATTGCGTTTTTTATTGAGAAAATATTGAAATACGACGTCTATGAAAACATTACGACAGACATTTTTATCGCTAGTCAAAATTTCAGTTATTTTTTATTATGCAATGTAGAATGTATTTCATATTTATGCTTTTAATTAAAATGTGTTTCTATAACAGCAATAACTATTTGAACCTCATAATTCACAGTATTAAGGAACAATATTTTTTCATCTTATACGAAACGAAATCAAGATAAAACTTCAATTTCACTTTTCCGTGTTTGGAACTGAAATTTTGACTAGCGATGTGGAAATTTGGTTCGATGTGGTATTTAATTTTTAAATGATTTCACTTATATGAAGTAAAGTTCAATTATGTTTTTTAAAGTAAAAGCTTTTCAAACCAGAATTATTTTTGATGTGATTTCTGTATTAAAAAGTTTATACTATATATCTTCAACTTAAATCTTGCAACATATTTTTCTTTTGTGCCTGCTGACATGTTTTAGAAAAATGATTACTGCATTCATGTTAAGTGCACATAAAATCATCGATAAATGGCAAATAACACACGTTCGTAATACGTGGGATTGTCCATGTTGACATGTAATAGGCACCACTTCTTGAAGTGCCTGTTATCTTTTTCACTTAACCAATATTCTGAAGGGCATCAGCATCCCAATTAAACGAATTTTTCAAAACTAATACGAATGAAAATCCATTCTATTTCACAGCTCCGACTGCGTGCAAACTCGAAACTTTAATACGGCTTATACAGATCGGACCGTTAAAGCTATTAAATAGTTGTTAGATCAGTCAAAAGGATGGGGAGAAAAGGTTAGATTTTTATCATATCTTGATAAAAATGTCGAGGGGCAAAATTGTCTTATTTATTTATTACCTCTTGGATACAAGTAATATTTACGAGAAAAGGTCTTCAGAAAACCACTTTCTCCCCAAAATATCTCAAATATAAAAAATTACAATAGGTTTTACTTTATTGAAATTCAAAAGTTAATTATAGGTATAAAATATGAATTAAGGGTGTTAATTTAATTTGATGAATATTTCAAATAAGTGAAGTTACGTATTACACAGTTTTCCCGAACTTCATTAACGCAAAAGTTGGAAATCTATCTAAGATACTGGTGCCGATAAAGTTTTATTTTTAAAAAAAAATTATACAATGGGGGGAGGGGAGATTTCCTCACAAGCTCGGTAGAGTTAGGTTTACTGCGTTTTCTAAATATAATCAAAATCAGGCTTTTTAGTGAATAAAATTCCGTACTATTTTAACGAGTTTATTATTTGGGTGCTTTGTTTATTAAATTTATTTAAAAATTCAGACGCAATTCTGTACACACATACATGTATATAATGGCATATTTTGTGTTTTAAAATTTGTGAAATGAGGATTCAGAAGAAAGTAATCATAACGATTAGGAAACAGCTTTATACGCATATCTGAGAGGTAGTTGGAGGCAGAAAGAAATGGGGTTCTACATAGTTAAAAAAATCTGCATCTGCATTACGGTGGGTTTTAATTTTTGTCCGCCATCTTGGATCCGCCATATTGAATCAAACTATTTTTTTAAATATTACATGATTTCAATTTAAAATTTTACAAGAAAAAGAATGTTTAAACCCGTTTTTCTGTTAATGCCTTCGTTATGGAGTTATAAGCATTCAAACTTGCAATGACGGAAAAATCGTGACCGATAAAACGAGGTGAAATGCGCTGCAAGAACAATTTTATTGCATTTTACATTCATCATACATTACAATAACTAACTTTAAATAGTGCTATAATATTGATGAAGATAATAATAAACAATAATTAATAATTAACACAACAAATTTAACTACCTATTCCCAATTCCATTTTTATAAAAATATATTTTTTATAAAAGTGGCTCACTCACGTACAAGACTGTTATATATTCCATCCGCTCGAGGTATTAAAAAAAATTAGAGCAACATACAAACACGCGCATGCGGGCACATGTACGCAGCTACACATACAGAATTGCTTCCGAGGTTTTTGCATTTTTGTATATATGGAACTTTCAAACATCGATAAACTTAAGAAACCGGATGTCCAGAATTTTGAGTCATTACATTAGTTTTCGTTACAGTAGTGTTCTTTACTAAAATTATATTTAAAAAAACTTTATTTAAACGTTTTTGTAAATCGGAATATAGATTTGAAAACAATATTTTTTCCAAATCGTTGCATCATCGTTGGCCAAAATATAAGAATTTTATTTATTTAAAATTCTTATATAAATTTTTTAGAAAGAGATAAAAAATATACTTATTCAGAAATAATATTTATTAATTTGATATAAATGAACTAGGAATTTTTATAACAGCACACTTTTATCGAAAGTAAAGATTTTCAATATAAATTCAGGTATCAATAATTGTAACTGAAATCATGAACGTAAAAACAAACAACGCCGTTAAATATTACTGACAATTTTTTTATTCTTAAAACAGTAAATCTTGAGACAGTACATCTCTGCATTATTCTCTAGACTTGGTCTAACAGATTATGATAGAGCAGGTGAAGATAAAAACTGACCGAAGTCGGTTTCTTGGACTAGTGCACCTCTACAGTATACCTCTAAAATACGGCGTAGGCTTTACGCATTAAGAATTAGTGAAGGAAATACTATCCACCTAATTCCAAAATTTCTACATTTCCACAATACAACGAAGGTACCTTACAGCAACTTTAGAAGAACCGGTGAAGGAAAAGCTAGTCAATGTAATTAATAAACTATTACATCTGTTACCATCTGAGATTTACATAGCGGCTTATAATATAACTGGTGAAGGGAAAAGATGACAAGTATAATTTTCTTAAACTAGTAACACCTCTCAATCCTTCTAAGTGTTTTACAACATTTTATGGTAACTCTGCCGGAGTGATTGTTTCAGCAGGTTACCTTACATTCATACTGATTAATTTTGTTTCAACTTTACTTATTGATAAATTATTATAACTTTTTTTAAATCAATTTATTAATAGAATAAAATCATAATAAATAAATTCGGATAATCGGGTTTTCTGAATTTTCATTTACAGTATTTAAATAAAGATAAAATTATAAAATAGAAATGATCAATACGTAGGCAAATTAATAGGATAAGCGCACTGCGGATACCTGAACGATCCTGTTTACTCTTGCTACAGCTCGTTGTCGTGGTGTCACCCAGAGAACTGAACCCAAAACTTCAGGGTAGACTGTCCCCGCGCAGGCGCCGCTTACCCTTACTACAGCATCCCTATTCTCAATCGGATGCGCGGGTCACACGAAGAGAGAATTCCCTCTCGTCACCCGTTGGACCGCTATACCTCGCTTGCCTTTACCTCCTCCTGTCATCCCGGTTCACCGTGATCGGTTACCACCTTACATTACTTTACGGGACTTATGAGAGCTCTTGCTTGCTCTCTTTCTTTTTTCTTCTTATTCTCCTCTCAAACACTTTTCACGATCTTATCTAGATAAAATAACGGAATTCCTTTATATGTTTTTGAACGAGGCCATTTATTTAATGATATTAGACTAAATAATGATTTTATCGTCGACATTCATCAGTTAATTTAATGTATCAAAAAGAAAATAGTTTTATTAAATGCTAATTTACCATTCTCTATCGTTAAGAGCTTCTCAGTGTTGAGTGGAGGCAGAGTATATATATAATGCTTTATTTCACAACAGAAGGGGTAATTATTTATTATTTTAAACGGTATCTCAGTCACTTGCCCGGCTACGTAGCGTAATAAACATTTAACATATGATCGCTACTAAGCATTTTTACTTTTTCTAAAATTAATGATTTCATTTCAGACTGTTAGTAATGTCTAAGAGGAAGGCGATGAGAAACACTACTCCTCACTTATTGTTTTCCTTGTAAACATTAGCGAATTTTGTCCCCAGATTCTTAATACCGATCTCAAATTTCTCTTATTTTATTTCTTTATTCGTCAATTATAAACGAGTTATATTTTCTTCTACTTCAATAAATATCTAATCTTTAAGCAAATTGTTATACTCGGCAACCGTAACAAATCGGTTTAATTTGTACATATTACATAATCAGTAATTAATATATGGAAATAACCATATTATAAACTAATAAAATAATATTTTTTATAAGTAACAAATTCAAACAGAAAATGATATCTTTTTTTTAATTTTCTTCTTTTTGATAATATGATAATATTAAATATTCATAAAAAACAATTAAGAATTTAAATATTTTTGTGATTTGATAATATTAAATATAAAAAAGAAATAGCATTTCACACATACATTGTAGTATAAGCAGTTTACACATCATTTCACATAATATAAAAATTCAGCGACGAAAAGAATGAAAATCGCAAATTCTGACACCAGTACAAATTTGAATTGCCATGCCTCACCGCAATCTTCTGCCAAGCTCTCCCAACTTCTACCACTTGTGTACTCCACAAAAACAGATGGTCTTTTTTTTGGTTTGGTCACAAGCAACAAATCATCAACGGATGTGCGCTAATATTGAATGTGCAACAAAAAAGAGTTATGTATCTTCATTTTCCTCCCTAATAAGTGATGAGCTCTCATATACTTCCTTTAACCCATGATTTATAATTTAAATTTATTAGCTCACCTCTAACTTTTTAATCTACTTCAACTTTTACAGTTTCAGCTCGCTTTCCAAAATATCCATCATTACCGGAATTCTCATTTAATTCGTTATTCAGTAAACGATATCTGGTCGCCAATAATGATTATGTAACTCGTAATAAACTTTTTCTTGTTTCTCTAAAATAATTATTTTTTCTCATTTTTACCAGATTATTTTTATTGCTGTATTCAATATCTAGATTCTGTTTACTCCTAATAACCATTGCACGCCAATGCTTATACAAATATATTTTCTTATTAATAACTTTCAGAGCCAATAATCACGGTTTCGGTATTCTGCCATAATTAGCACTTTCATTATGTCCTTAAAATGTAGCCTTAATATTACTTCACATACAGCAGGCTACCCTGTCACCAGTACAATAATATAATTGGGGAGTTATATGGCAACCCAGACAGTATTTTAATAAAGAGATCTTTGTAACCGTTCATCATCGTCGCATACAGGGGGTAGAAAAAACTTCAGTACCATAAAAAACAAAACAAAATGGTATATTACTAGATTAAGTTTGGCCGAAAAATGTATGTTAAAATTCGATATCACTCTCTTTTACATGGCGTTAAGGCCTGCCTTCGCTATTGACAATTTATCAGTAAGATGCCCAAAATTTAACGTCCAAGTTAATTAATTTCCAGATATTTATATGAGTTTACGCAGTCAAATTCTATTCCTTTATACTTTGTATCACTTTTTGAAAACTTATCCCCGTTTTTAAAACCATAATTTTGGATTTTTTAAAATTTTAATGTGAGGTTCAAAAAATGCAATAGTATTCCAATTGTTTTATCGTGTACTGCTTTTGTTTATCGCTTCTGTAC
The DNA here is from genome assembly GCF_047948215.1 of Lycorma delicatula. Lineage (NCBI taxonomy): Eukaryota > Metazoa > Arthropoda > Insecta > Hemiptera > Fulgoridae > Lycorma > Lycorma delicatula. Next base: position 179,159,270 of record NC_134455.1, read on the forward strand.
TGCTTTTATTACTCGTTTTAGTTCTTCAGGTGTGACGCTTAAGTTGCTCAGCCGCATCCATAGTGCGGACAATTAATTCCTCCGGGGAATTTATTTTTATTTTGTATACAATATTTTACATCTATCCCCAGACAAAAATCTAAAAGTGTTAGATTACACTATCTTGGTGGCCAGGAATGTGGACCGATCCATTTCTCAGGGAAATGATGATTTAAGTCAGTGGTAAGGGGGCACTTTTATGAGATGTGGGGAGGCGCGCCATCATGCTAATAGTATACTTTGCATCTCAGCACTAGAGTAACATCTTCAAGTAGCTGCGGTAATTCTTCTTTTAGAAAGTGCAAGTACACTTCAGAATTTATGCTTTCAGGCAAAAAAAAGGTCCAAACAGCTGATTATACTGAAAGCCTCATAAGATGATGCATCTCGAGTGAAATTTTCCTCGTCGGTAAACAAAACACACTTAGATAACTAGATTTATCAATTTGTAATCCACCACTTGAACTCTAAGCGAAGCGAACTGTCTCAAACCATCGAATGCGAAACTCCAATCCGCTTAGAAAAACATCATGTAACGACGCCTGGACTGCAAAGATAATAATTTCATTAATATCAGCGTCGTGTTGGACAGATCATTCGCATCTAGTACGAATTCTAGCTAGTGAACCTGTCGCGCTAATTGTTTTGGAATCAGGAATCCTGCGATTCGAAAAAAGTATTTCATATTCTACTGCAGCAGCTGTAGCATTACCATTACACACCCAAAATGAATACCATATCAACTTACTTCTCTGTTATAAATAACTACGGCATTACTTCAATCGCAAACCGATCACGTTCAAACTCAAATTCACAGAAAATCTTCGCTAACGACAGCATGGTTCACAGGACTTAAATACCTTACAAAACGATTTAAACACATACAGTATTGCGCACTGTTGATGGGTTGTTATTTTATTACAAACTTTGAAATAATTTTTTAAGTTTCAAATTTTACATAATTTTTTTATCAATGACAGATATACAACAAACTAAGGATTTTTGTTTATTTTATTTAATTTTATAATTGTTTGATAATTGAGGAGTGTTTGTAGAAAACTATATAAGTGCCAAAATCAAAATTTTTCATAAACAACATAAAAAACTACAATCTCGTAATAGGCTTTTTTTATATTGGGTAGTATATTTTTTTTTAAATAATACATTACTGAGCCAATTAATACATTTTTTAATAAAAAAAATTCATAGTCACAAAAATAACGAATTTATTTTACAAGTATTTGTAACAGTACAACTATTTTTCACTGAAAACAATCCTGTAACAATCCTTACAATTCCTGTAATGCAGGAAATCAAAAAAACATTCAGATTAAAAAATTTAAAAAGAATCATGATATCTATTAAACGATCTCCGTAACTAATCCTGAAATTTATAATGTACAAGAAAAAAATGTAAAAAAAAAACTTAAAAAAATCTTACTGAAAAACAGTTAAAATCTTAAAATTTAACACAATAGTATTGTAAACAAATCTTTAAAGAAAGCTACAAAATTTATTCTTAAAAATTAATACTTTATTTACATAAATTTTGATAAAAATCTTTGATATTTTCATCTATGTAATCCAGGCATTGATAGAAGATTGTTTCATTAGTAATTTTATTTGATGTACTTAATGCCAGAAGTTTATTTAAACTGGCAATGTATTATGACTTTTTCATTTTTTGAATACAGATTGTATTGTCTAATCTAATTCATTGAATACCTGCCTTGTTAAAATTTTAGGAAGACGTTAAGTAGAAATGTTTAACCACAATATTTTTCTCTATAACTTTAAAACGTAAATTAATTTTTGCTCTCACAACTTCATCGAGTACCATAGTTTTACGCTTACAGTTCCTTTTCTCTACAAGACCAAACTCTCTATCACATTGCATATAACTATGACCGGATGTGAGAAATTTTATATCAATGCTTTTAATATATACTTTAGCTACTAAATACATAACAGCCATTACTGGCATTCAGTTCTTATTTCGCCAGACAGTTTCTTCGCAAAAAAAATTGTGACAGCATGAAGAGATTTCATTATCTCCAGAACCAAAAATTCCCTCGTGCCGCATACGCAACCTTCCCAGAATCACCAACATGGATGCATAAGTTATAGTTGGAAAGTTGGTGCCTGTAAAACATTTTTCTGTGGGGCAGTGTAGGACAAAACAATACCTGCTGTAGGTCCATTGAAATACAGTAAACATCACTTTGTGGTAACTGTGATTTATTCATACTTCTCTTCATCAGATCTAAAGCTTTTGTACTCTTTCTTTGATGTAAAGTTAGTTGAGATCTAAGGGAAAACTGTTCAAGCAGCTGTATTTGCTCCCTTTATTTTTGCATTGTATCTGTCATAGACTCTACATGTATCAGTTTCCAGGATTTCAAATTACAGCTTATGGTAGTACTTCTTAAATACTTGGTGATGGTATCTATAAGATACTTTTGACTGTGGCTTTCCTGTCGAGGGTCACTATTGATATGCTCATGATCAAGATTACAGTCTTCTTCAGTGAATTTAAGTTATGTTTGTGAAAGTTAGAGTTTTTTCCTGTCATTATATGCAAATTTCCAATTTCTTTTTTATGATTGTTTTCAATTTACTGTTTGTGAGACTAAAAATCTCTAAATGTTTTTGCACATACCTGAACAAGTCCAGAACCTGTAGGTACAGTGTAAATCATTGCTGACTGGTGTTTACTTTCACTTTGATCATTGTACGTTCCACGTCGCCATATAGAAACTGATATTTCAATAGAATACAATTTCAATACGATTCATCAAATAAGTGCCTTGTTGTTCATCTGATAATTTGTATAGTTCCAGAAATAACATTTACTTCACTTCCTTTGTCAACTCTTTACATTTGTATTTACACTTACAAGTGACCTGAAATATTTTAAACAAATTAATCAATGTTGTGGATTATTTTACTTAAACATGTAAATAAATGCAAAATTAAAAAGATTATAAAAAAATTAATTAAAATATTTGTATTTTATTTTTATTTCATTTAAGATAACTGAAACGATTAAACAATAAAAGAATTAGATTATTTTCTATTATTTGCACACAGGAGGTGTGCTTTTCCTGGTTTCTGTTTATCCTTTGCAGTTGAATAAAGATTTCCCTTTAATCTTAGATTTTTATTATTAGATAAATCTTTTCTTACAGTAATATTTTCTTTTTCCATTATTCTATTTCAGTAACCAAAACAACTCACTTTATCCTAACTATTCAGAAGTCCTGCACAAAACTACAATGGCTACCCGGCACTTGCACTACTCTCTACAAAATTTCAACTGCAGTTGTATGTGCTGCACTCCAGCACTCCTAGCATTAACTATTACCTGGTGTTTTGGCATATATACAATTTTTTACTGAATTAGCATCATTACATAAAATAATTTCAGAACAAAAGAAAAATTTTTTTGTCACTTATACTGTTTTCTATAAAAATTCTGGCAAATATATACTACCGTTTGTCAAATATGGTAATGTACTATTTCTAAATAAAATTCAAATTTTATTCAACCTATCATCTTACACAGTGTTGTTCAGAATTAAATTCTATACAAGTTATGTTAAAAGTTTTATGTGTTTATTATCCATTATTTTAAATGATTATACATCAAACATAAAAAAACAAGGTTTGTTTTTACCCCAATTTATTTGTCTTCACCCCAGATTTCTCAAAAACTACCGGAGATGTTCTGAGATCCATTTTATTCAATTCTTTAGGTCAAAATCAATAAGAAATCACTCACTAATTTTTCCTCTTATTAATGTTCTAAAAATTTCAGTACCACCTCATTTCATCGGGGTTCCTGAAATCAGAGCAAAATTTTTTACTAGCTCTAACTCACAAACTAACATTTTAGGACATTTTTATATGAACATTTTTCTTATTTTCACAAGTAAAATAGATTATGAAAGTTCCGGAAAAACTTTGTGATACATCTTGTGCAATTACACAGTAACAATCTGATCCCTAGAAAAAATCTACAACCATCTTCTAGAAAATTGGATTTTCTACGTTAATAATCCTTGAGAACCACCATAAAAACTTCCTCTATAAAAGAAAAAAAGAAAATCAAAACCGATCCATTTAGTGAAATGAAAGGAGCTTAGTTAAGAGTAATACATATGTACAGATTGAACTTACAAGTCTTTTAAAAATGACAACTTAATGTATTACATAAATCTTCAAAATAAATAACTAAGCTTCTTCAAAGCTGTTAGATACTTTTGGAATCTTTTAGCTATGATAGATTCCAAAAGCCACTGAATGACAGCGGTTGAAGGAAATTTATAAGATTTAGTTTTTATAATTTTAAACAATTTTTTTCAATCAATTTTATAATAAATTTAAATAATTTAGGCAAATGTAAAACTGATTTGTTTAGGCAGTACATAACAGGTAAGCAACTTAAAGCCAAGATAACTCAGCTCGAACTTTATTTGAGTATCATTAACACAGTTGCCGTTGCTTCTGGCACTACTAGCACCACTATTTGTTTGTATTGTTATACTCTCATTTATTGTTATCAGGTGTAATGTGTTCATGCTTCAGTGCAGTATAGTTTCATTCTTTGCAGTTGTGTTTATCTAAAATGCTTTATTCAAATGAGGAAGGGGTTATTTACAGCTGAAGTTTATGGTGTTCTGGATCCTTTTAAAAAATGTGTCAAATGTTCTCTGAAAAAATTTCTAATGCCAGTATCCATTAAAGAATAGCATACACTTTGGCTAAAAAATGGCCCACAACAGGGTCGGCTTTAAAAGCAAAATGAAACAGGCAACCTTCAATTAGAACTCCAGAGGACATAGCTAATATTCAAAGATTTCTGCAAGTTCAAAAAATCTATAGTAAATTATCACAAAAAAGTGGTGTAAAATACATATTTTTCCATAAGAGTTTTTACGATTTAAATATTATGTAACAATTTTAGATTACAGACAAACCAAAACAATTCGAAAACATGGTTGATAGTCTGGTAGACCTGATGCGGTATGTACAATAATTTCAGCCATGTTGTAATACATTGTTTATGTAAACCGTATATATTAACTAACTGCCAGATTAAAGCCAAGAAAATAAATATAAGCCTAGCTAGAACAGATATAAAATTAGTAATGTTGTTTAGTTCAAATTTTAAACAAAATTAAAATTCATATAATTAATAATTCTACAATAATTAAAATCAGCTGGTTCAATAACAAATAAGAAGAAATAATATTTGTTTATATTAGATAAGAGGATAAAGAAAATGAATCTTAACATACTGCCCGTCAAAAGAGAAGTTCTAAAATAATAAATTTTCTAATAATAATATAAGAACATCAATATAATTGAGTTATAAGATAAGTACATAAATGTTATAATACAAATATAAATTATACCAATAATATGGTTCAGTCATTTTCTATAATGTAACAAGACATAGGATAAACCAAGTATACTGTTATAATACAGTTGAATACATAAAATATTTATTTTACATTTTTTAACAATATAATATATTATAGCAATTACAAATTAATAATGACAATGTATTACCATAATCTCTTGTACCTATCATCTTATAGACTAGAATTTGTTTGACTAGGATATGATGTACACGCGCGTGCGTGTACATCATAAATGTAGTATGATATTTATTCTGTAGTGTTAGAAGTATAAGAGCATATGAGTAAGGTATAAATATATTTATATAAGTGCAGAAAATAACAATGTATAAAAAATTTATGAACATATTACAAATCACAATTGAAAGCATATTAATAAAATACAATAAATTTTTTTTTTTTGTCTTCAGTCATTTCACTGGTTTGATGCAACTCTCCAAGATTCCCTATCTAGTGCTAGTCGTTTCATTTCAGTATACCCTCTACATCCTACATTCCTAACAATTTGTTTTACATATCCAAACCTGGCCTGCCTACACAATTTTTTCCTTCTACCTGTCCTTCCAATATTAAAGCGACTATTCCAGGATGCCTTAGTATGTGGCCTATAAGTCTGTCTCTTCTTTTAACTATATTTTTCCAAATGCTTCTTTCTTCATCTGTTTGCCGCAATACCTCTTCATTTGTCACTTTATCCACCCATCTGATTTTTAACATTCTCCTATAGCTAAACATTTCAAAAGCTTCTAATCTTTTCTTCTCAGATACTCCAATTGTCCAAGTTTCACTTCCATATAAATCGACACTCCAAACATATACTTTCAAAAATCTTTTCCAGACATTTAAATTAATTTTTGATGTAAACAAATTATATTTCTTACTGAAGGCTCGTTTCGCTTGTGCTATTCGGCATTTTATGTCACTCCTGCTTCATCCATCTTTAGTAATTCTACTTCCCAAATAACAAAATTCTTCTACCTCAATAATCTTTTCTCCTCCTATTTTCACATTCAGTGGTCCATCTTTGTTATTTCTACTACATTTCATTACTTTTTTTTTGTTCTTGTTTATTTTCATGCGATAGTTCTTGCGTAGGACTTCATCTATGCCGTTCATTGTTTCTTCTAAATCCTTTTTACTCTTGGCTAGAATTACTATATCATCAGCAAATCGTAGCATCTTTATATTTTCACCTTGTACTGTTACTCCGAATCTAAATTGTTCTTTAACATCATCAACTGCTAGTTCCATGTAAAGATTAAAAAGTAATGGAGATAGGGAACATCCTTGTCAGACTCCCTTTCTTATTATGGCTTCTTTCTTATGTTCTTCAATTATTACTGTTGCTGTTTGGTTCCTGTACATGTTAGCAATTGTTCTTCTATCTCTCTATTTGAACCCTAATTTTTTTAAAATGCTGAACATTTTATTCCAGTCTACGTTATCGAATGCCTTTTCTAGATCTATAAACGCCAAGTATGTTGGTTTGTTTTTCTTTAATCTTCCTTCTACTATTAATCTGATGCCTAAAATTGCTTCCCTTGTCCGTATACTTTTCCTGAAACCAAATTGGTCTTCTCCTAACACTTCTTCCATTCTCCTCTCAATTCTTCTGTATAGAATTCTAGTTAAGATTTTTGATGCATGACTAGTTAAACTAATTGTTCTGTATTCTTCACATTTATCTGCCCCTACTTTCTTTGGTATCATGACTACAACACTTTTTTTGAAGTCTGATGGAAATTCCCCTTTTTCATAAATATTACACACCAGTTTGTATAATCTATCAATCGCTTCCTCACCTGCACTGCGCAGTAATTCTACAGGTATTCCGTCTATTCCAGGAGCCTTTCCGCCATTTAAATCTTTTAATGCTCTCTTAAATTCAGATCTCAGTATTGTTTCTACCATTTCATCCTCCTCAACTTCATCACCTCATCACGATTGTTGAATTTAATTGGTTGACTTATCTTAATTCGATTAAGTGCAACTGATCGCTTAACTTATACCATTGAGATATCATTGTGGGTAATCTTTCATCCCAATTAATTTTAAGTTGTCATAAAGATTGCATAAAGCATTTATGATAGAAAACAATTGGACCAATAAGACCTAATGGGTCAAATACTCCCGCAATAATAGAAAGAATAATTCTTTTAGTATATTTTTAGCATCAACAGATTGAGTAATTTGGAATGATAATGTATCTGTAGAGTTGATCCATAAAATGCCTAAGGTATGTAACTCATGTTCCTGGGCTAAAGGAATAGAACAATTATGCTCAGGAGTAGCAATATTATGATTATTAGAGAACCATTGATGAAATGGAAAACCATAACAAAATAAATTAGAAACATCAGTTTGTAACAAGATAGCTTCAGATAGATGGTCAGAGCCTGAAATGAAGTATCATTTCTAATACCATTGCATGATAATGAGAAATATCTTTGGTTTACATTTGATATTTTAATTAGGCTTAACTTAGTCTCTTGAATAATAGGATGTCTTGGATTTCGAATAAATTTACAAAATAAGATCTAAATAAAATTAGGCTCTAATTAAAATATCAATATTATTTGTAATGTTACATTTAGGATCTGTAAAAAATAAATTTTGAGTTAAATCAAGATTTCAAATGTATGTAATGAGAAGGCTGTTAGTCTGACAAAACTTTATATCAAGAATGCAATGTAAGTACTACACTATAATCGGAATTAGTTAATGCATTATTTATGTGCAAAATTTTTATTGACTTTAAGACCAAAAATGTTATTAACATTACATACAGAAGTAGGCAAAATCACTTTTTTTCAGTATGAACATGTGTGTTGTGTCTTTGTTGACACAAATTACAATTTATTTGAGTAACATTGATTGGTGGAATGACCTTTATGAAAACATATGAGAACTATTATATTACATCTCTAATATGATAAAGTCAAACATTCTTTATATTTTTGTAATTGATTGGAATTACAGAACAAACAATGTCTAAAATTAAATTTAGAATAACATCCTTAAACATTTAAAATAACATTTCCAGTATTGAATTGTGAGTTTGTAGTACCCTAAGTAACATTTTCAAGGTTTGTGTCATCTGGTCTCAAGAAATTCTAGGACACTTGAAAATTTGGACAGCCTTTAATTGATAATCTTTTCTTCCATAGTCTGGCAGTAATGAAATCTAACCTTGATGTTAGAAATTTAATTACAATGAATTCAAATATGTTAACTGGAAGTTGCATTGATTCAAGTGAGTTGACAATGAAGAAATGTAAATTAATTTAGATAAAATATCTAATGATTCTCCTTTTAATAAATTTATTTTTAAAATTCAGTCTGCATTAAAATATGCAATCATAAATTTATTATCAAATCATTTTTTCAATAAACCTATTGCGATTTTATAATTTTCATTGGTTATTGGAAGATTTTTAATAATGGCTAAGGCTTCGTCTCTTAGTGACAAATGTAAGTATTTGAACATTTGTTAAATCCTTTTGAGTGTGGATTAAATCATTTTTAAAAAAGGGATTCCATTTAAGAATGCTACCTTTAAACAATGGTAAATTAATAGGTTGCAATTGTTAATTGTTTAATAGTTGTGTCTACAGAATATTCCTGATTAGTTGATCTATTATGACTCTTTATTAAATGTTGCAACTTACATTCTATGTTGCATAAATTTTCATCGGCTTTTACTCCTAAAGACAAACTATCATCATCAAAGTCAATTTCTAATTGTGTTTGAATGGATTCATATTTGCTACGCAAATGAAGATTTTGAAATTTGACTTGCAAACCATAGCAGTCACCTCGTGACATGTCAAATTTATCTGCAAATGTTCAAATTCTTGAAGGTTTTAATTGATTTTCTTTGGTTTAATAATTGTTCCCTAATCCATAATAATTACACTTGTTAATATGGTCAAAAACAAAGTAAATTAAATTAAATAATATTAAACAGATAATATGTTAACATAAATTATGAACCCAGTTTCACTGCAGTATTAGAAAACTCCACAATCGATATCTAATTTCATCCATAAATTAACTATTAATGAAGATCACCAATGAAACTTGTATATTCACTTGCTTTATTCACTTTTAATAACACTGAATTAATTAATCACTACAATAAATTATAATATTTTCATACTTTTACTTAAATACACATTTTTAAATATATGTTAAAATGCTGTCTAAATAGAACAGATATAAAATTAGTAATATTGTTTATTTCACATTTTAAAGGAAAGTAAAATTCATTCAATTAATAATTTAGATCAGCTGGTTCAATAGCAAATAAGAAGATGAGAGTAGGTGTTTACATTAGGAAAGAGGATAAAGAAAATTAATGAATCTTAACACTGTATTTCATGTCAAACAAGGTGTTGTTTCATTTATCTGGCCATTTTAATTCCCACAAGATTGAGAATTATTGGGGTTGGACGAATGAAAATCCTCACCTGATGTTTGAACGTCCACTTCACAATGACAAAAACGGTGTATGATGCTGCTGTTTCTCGTAATTGTATAGTGGGGCCAGTATTTTTTCAATAATGTACTGAATGTAAAATTTTCAAAAAATCTAACATAAATAGCTAACATAAAGTGAAAAAGAGTAAGGCTTCTTCCAGCTAAACGGAGCAATGTGTCTCACATCAAATGATTCACTGGAACGCATTCATGCGAATTTTACAGAAGGATGAACTGTCAGCAGAGGGCGATGTCCTCCATCCTGCTAGGCAGATTTGTCTAGTTGCAATTTTTTCCTTTGGGTCTATTTGAAGGAAAGAGCTGAAATCCCCACACTATAGATAAATGCAAGACATAGATATATTAAGATAAGGCAAGGATTCAACAAGAAATCGACGATATTGATCATATTGATCAACGTTTTGCGTCAGGTGACTATCAACATGAGCATAAAAGAGTATCGTTGCTCAGAGCGCTCACCTCGAACGTATTTTGTAATAATATTTTGTATAATATAGAACGTATTGTATAATATATGGTAAATATTTAAATTTTTGCTAATTTAAATACTGAATTTAATTTATTTCATTCATAAAATGTTACATAAAACATGTTTAGTCTGTAGGTGTTCAGTTTTAAATTGCTTACCCGGTATATTTTCATTAATCGGCGTAGTCATAATAATGTTTTTTTAAAACGATAATAAGTCTCCTAATTTTTTTTTTTAAAAAGAAAAAGAAGGAAATGAAATCAGACGCGAGATTTATATTTAAAGAGTAAATGGATAAATTATTTAGATTTATGTCAGGTAACTAAATGGTTTACGTTATTCTGTAATAAAATTAAATTTCCTATTTATTCGACAACGGTTGTTGAGTAACGGGAAGTGTCGATCGAGGAGCGTGAATAAAAAAAATATTTTTTATACTCTGTATTGAAATATATTGAATTTTATGCAAAAAATTAAATCTACTTCTTCCTATTAAATTAAAAAATACGATTTTTTCAAGTGTATGCTAAAAATCGATAACGAATGAAATAAAACGTTAAAATTTTTTTAAAAATAAACTTTGCTTCTGAATACAATAAAGGTAGGGAATATACTTGAATATTTTGAAAGTTAGATGGGTAGATTAATATACCAAATGAAGAAATCGTAAGATGAACAGAAGAAGAGAGAAATCTGGGGCCAAACTGTATTATGATATAAACTAGGATATTTCGGTACTTTCCCCCCCCCCCTTCAAAAGTGAAAATTTTTCATCTGCAAATAACTCAAAATAGCAGAAATTATTGATATGAACAATAACCAGATTGGAAAAACAACCCAATAACACTAACATGCTGTTTTATACCGGTCATTTTAATCAATCTCCATGTTAATGTATTTTACATATTAAAGGTATAAGCATATTAAATTAAATATTATTTTATATTAAATATAATCTAAACAAATTTAACCTACGCTCGCTAACCTCGCCTAATTAACAGTATTGTTTTGATTATTTAAATAATTGCATTAATTTCTGAATTTATTATTTAAATACCCATAATATTACTATTAATTAGTCAAGGTTAGCGAGCGAAGCGAGCGTAAGTTAAGTATGGTAATTATATTTATAAAATAAATAATTGTAAATGGTTATAAAAATGATAATATAAATGGTTATATCGGGTTACTGGTTTATTTCTCCAACATGGTTATTATTAATATCAATATTTCCTGCTATTTTAAGTTTTTTCCAGGTGAAAAACTTGCAAACTTTTTGGGTGTGGGGGGGGAGAAACGAAAAAGTACCGATATTTCAATTAGTGAAGGAAGTGTAAAAAGTCCCAAGATTTTCTTCTACATTATTTTCCGTGAGTGTAATGTACGAGGGTTATTTTTTTTCAAGGTCCGATCGGTCACCAAATTAAAACCACAGTGAAAATAAAAAAAAGTTTTATTTGTAACAAGTACTTACATAGCTACGCTATTTCTCTACATAGTCGCCACTCCGATTTAGACATTTGTCGTAGCGTGGTACCAACTTTCCAATACCCTCGTCATAGAACGGAGCCGCCTGTGTTTTCAGCCATGTTTCTACGCTGGTCTACAGCTCGATGTCTGTGCCAAAATGTTGTCCTCCTAGCCAGCATTTCAGGAAACGAATCACTCAATACAGAAATTGTAAACCGACGATTTTCTCGAATTGTCTCATCCACTCGCTCAACGAAATCATCGGTTGACACTCGCTTCCTTCCCTGACCGCCTGCATCATGAAAGTCTGTACGTCCTGCTTTAAAGTTCCTGCACCATTGTCGCACTTGGCTTTGAAGTTTCACTGTACACATTACTAATTCGTCGATGAATTTCCGCTGCATTACACCCCTCAGCCTCAATAAATCGAATTCCGCACGCACTTCACACTTGGCGGGAGATGCTATTGTTGTAGACGTGTTTACGTGCTACCTGCGTGTTCAGAACTAAACGAAGTGACGCGGCGTGATTGAAGGTCATACTAGAGACGCTGCGCAACACATATGCGCAAATTTTCATCCGATTTTTGCGCAGGTTTTTATTTCGCGACCGATCGGACCTTGAAAAAAAATAACCCTCGTGTACTTCCTTTAACAATTTCCACAAATTTTTGGTTAGTCTATAGGTTTTAAAAAAAATAATGAGTAATTTTGTTCAATAAAATAAAATGGTTAAAATTTTGCCTAACAAAAAATAGTTTGATGAAACTAATAAAGGTTGTTGTTAACCCTTTAACGTGTTCGTTATGCAGGTAACTGTCGGCCCCTCTCTGCGTAGGTTTTTTTTAAAAATAAAAGTACAGAAACGAGCATGTTAATTGAATTTATTTATTTTAACTTCTACTTAAGATATTTAAACAAAAATATTTAAAAACTAAAACTATTAAAAAGATTAAAAAGAATTTAAACAAAATTAATAATATAGTTCCAAAACTCGACGCCAAAATTCGTGGGAAACTTGCCTAACGAAAGGGAATTTTTAACCGATGATCTTTCTTTCTTTCTTTTTACGTTTAGCCTCCGGAACCACCTAAGGTATTACTTCAGAGGATGAATGAGGATATGTATGGGTGTAAATGAACTGTAGTCTTGTACAGTCTCAGTTCGATCATTCCTGAGATGTGTGGTTAATTGAAACCCAATTACCAAAGAACACCAGTATCCACGATCTAGTATTCAAATCCGTATAAAATTAATTGCCTTTACTAGTACTTGAAGGCTGGAACTCTCGACTTCCAAATCAGCTGATTTGGGAAGACGCGTTCACCACTAGACCAACCCGGAGGGTTGGGAGGAACAGACTACAGTAAAGGAACGTTTAAAACAGCTGTTTCTCTTCGCAATTATTACAGAAATTAGGTCTTTGAGTAACATTTTATAGCTTAATGATACTATTCCTCTATATTACTAAATAAATTGAGAGAGTTATTTTTCACAGCAGCAGCTTTAGTAATACACGAAGCGTACTATTACGGCAAAACGCCGTGGGACTGAATTTTCACTGCCGTAATAGTTCGGAAAAAGGCATCTGAAGGTTTAAAAAATTTTAATGGCCGACAAATTGACATTTTTTGAAGGTAAAATTTCTTACTGTTTTTTCGTAAAGTTTATATAGAGTAATATACCAATTTTTATCAGAATATTTCAATCCGTTCCTAAAACGTAACTGTTTATTGGCAAACATAAAATGAAATGGAAAGAATGAAAATGAAGCAAAATTATATATATATATATATATATATATATATATATATATATATATATATATATTTATTTATTTATTTACTCAGGATGTAACAAAAAGGCTGCCTGGCGATTAAAATTTTCAGATTGTAAGGATGACATTGAACAAAAAATGTTCTATAAGAAAATTAGAAACAAAACAAAAAATGAGAAAATAACAACTTCTTTTTCATTTAATCCGCTATTCTATCTTTATTAAACAGGAGTCGTATTGTAATCACGAAAAATTTCGGTTTTCAGATTTCTACGGAAATATACATTTTGACTATCCCTGAATCCATTTTGACTAGTTTAGGCGTGACGTCTGTACGTACGTACCTCGCATAACTCAAAAACGAATAGCAGCCGTAAGATGTTGAAATTATGGCTTTAGGACTGTTGCAACATCTAGTTGTGCACCTCCCCTTCTGACTGCAAACAACTGAACCAAAAGTGTCCAAAAAAGCCCATAATCCCCCAAAATTTGGATTTTGGACTTTTTCTTAACGAAAGTAATAAGCCCTCATTGAGAGGTTTCTAACGATATATCATAAGTGGTACAAACTTTCATTGGTTCCAGAGTAATAGCCAAATTAAATTTTAATTAATGAAATATTTGATCTTACAAGAGGAAGGCACATCGGTTCGAATCAAATTTCATCTCCTTTTTTTTAATTTAAATATTTTGATTTATTAATAATTATTAACCTCCGGTTGTAAAAAAAAATTAGGATAAGTAATAATTCAACAATAACAATAAAAAAAATATTAGAAGTATTAATGAAGTAAAATTTTATGTACTTTTCATTTAAAAAAAATGTGTATATGTAATTTAATAGGCATACAAGAAAGTCATGTGGTGTTCACATCAGCTTTTTAAAATTGTTTGGCAACAACAGAGTTATTGCTGAAAATTGTTGAATAATTTTCAGCCAGATTTCATCTTTAACACTAACTAAAAATTACTTAACAAAAATGATCAGAAAAAATTAAATAAATATCGGTTATTGATAGTAATATTAAATCTATTAAATTCAATTTATTAGTAAATGTTAATTACTCATAAAAAACCAAATTAAATTTAGCCACAACAGTAATGCAGCTGTAATAAAGATATTGTATTATTATATACAGTTGTCACATTGAGATATTGAGCAGTATTATGGTAGTGATCATTGTTAGAACTAGCAATGAAACATACTGAGTAAAATCCAAAGGACATTACAAGAATGCTTACACTATGTGAACAAGTTGATAAAACTGTTTGGAAAATTCCGCGAAGCCAACATCTGTAACCATATCATGTACAGCTGTATTTTTATCATTTAAAATGTGCAAGCAATTAATAAAAATTACCATCTGTCGATCATTTTGTGAGATTACTTTACTAAAATTTACAAATTTTAGTTTCTCACCCTCATAATGTTCATTGATGATTTTTTTCGACTGAAATTAAATCATTAATTTTCACAATAAGAATGGTCAGGCACAAGAAAATTCTAATACAATTTCACAGTTTCAGCAGTTATTTTCAATAAATGTGGGCTTGTGTCACTGCAATTCACTGATTGTATTAGCCAGTACTACTGAACTGCGATAACTATTACCTATTAAATTTCTTACTGAACTAAACATTTAGATGAAGTCCCTTTGGTAACTAAGAATAACAAGCGGTTCAGGCACGATGATTTTTACATATTTAATATACACCACCTGATCTAAATCGAATAGATTTCTACCTTCGTCAGCTTATATTGTTTTGCCACCAATGAAGACCATTTGGAGAATATTTGCTCTAGGGAAATTTAAAAAAATTAAAGTGGTATGTAATTATTTATTTATGTCATTTAATTTCCTGTTGAATCCTATTCAAATTTAAACAAATGTAATCAAATAGAACTGATTAAATCCTGTTGTTTTCCTAAAATGATTAATAATCTTCACTCTATCATTACTCAAAACAGAGACAATCTTTTGAAGCTTGTGAACTTGCTTACACCATTATTACTTTTTATTTATTGGAGGAAGTTTGTAAATATATGTTTACAAATATTCCGTAATGCAGTATTGAGATAAAACGTTTTTCTTTAAAAAACACAAAATTACATTTTGGAATGTTCTGAAAAACAAAGGTTAAAACACAATATTTTCACAGAACGGTTTTTGTTCATTTTGTTAAGTAGAATTCAAAAACAAATAGCCACGTTCAATTTTTTGTTACAACTTTATATGGAATAGCTTCAAAAACTTTCCAGAATTAATATCTTCTGCTTGAGATATTAAATGTAACAAGAAAATTAATGTTTTATAAGTTGGCCGAGTTGGTGATGTAACAATATAGGCAGTGTCAGTCACAGTATAGTCTATGTCTGTGTCTGTATCTGTGTAGCAACTGACACAAATTTTTCATTCATACAAATCTAAATTTTTTTTGTTTCAAAAATTGCCATCAGACATTAAAATTGATTGAAAAACTGTTTGATGAAATGCCAGTAAAGAAAAGAGTTTACGAACAGTTACTTTTTTGCATTTCTGTAATGATAGTTTTATTGTTGGCGATTGTATTTCTAGTGGACGCATATATAGCGTCCAGTAGAAATACAATCAAGTGACAAATGATAAGTAAGAAGAGGGTTGAAGAAATGCCATCACAAGTATGAAAATAGAAAATTTCATTCAGCATTCTCCACAATTTATATTTACAGTTATCACCAGCATTCTAGTAGCATGGGTAACAAGAAATATTTTATTTATAAATGGAGATATAAAAAGCAAGATGATAGGAGAAAGTTGTATTAACTTTTATAAATATAATCTATAGCAAATACATAGAAACAAAAAAAGGCTGGTTGAAGGAAAGGTGTAATAAGGTACAAAGTAATATGATATCTGCAACAATAGCGGTAATAGAAAAAGAAGAGAAAACTTTAGGTAAATGAAATCAGAATTTATTAATATAAGAGAAGCAGATGGAAAATCATAATTACAGAGACATAAATAAGCTAATAGGTGGAAGGAAAGCTTAAAAGCACAAATAAGGAGAAAAATTATCTGATAAACTGCTAAATGTGGAACAAGAAGTTGATGATTTTATGAGAAACTCTAAGTTACGATCTGTAGTTGATAGAGCTCTAAAAGATTAAACAAGAATAATGCAGCAGGAATTGATGGTAC
This sequence comes from Lycorma delicatula, assembly GCF_047948215.1. NCBI lineage: Eukaryota > Metazoa > Arthropoda > Insecta > Hemiptera > Fulgoridae > Lycorma > Lycorma delicatula. Next base: position 179,176,126 of record NC_134455.1, read on the forward strand.
TATTAAAGTTACTATAATGTATGACAAAAAATATGACTAAATAAGCTTTACGTATTAGTAAGCAAAATTTATAAAATGAGAAGTAACGTCATTTAAAAGAATGGATTATAATTTTTAACACAACAAATGAACAAGAACACGACATATATAAGAACTAACAAATCAGTTTAACATTTCATACATCAAAAATACTAATAGGACATCTTGACCCCCCAAGGGGAAAATACTCACCATGTGATGGGTCCAACCGTCACACTATCCCCTCCATACTTATAGGACAGTTTACAGGTGAAGAGAATGAATACAGTGAAGTTTACTAGATATTTACTAAGTACAGATGAGAATAACATATAAGTAGAAGAGAGGCCATTCTCTCAAATTAACTTTAAAAAAGCTTAAAAACAGTAAATCCATTTACATGGTATTAACACTTTTGAAGAATAATGTAGAACTGAAACAAATGTTTCAGAAAATTATACTTAAATTTTAAAACATTTTACAATCTATACAATCATTACAATCATTTTACAAAACATTATACAATCTATAAAGAATCAGGTGCAAAATGAGCAAAGACAAGCTCTTATGCAGAAGGGAGTGGGACAAGGATGTAGTCAATTCTAGTTTGTTTATTAACTTGTACATAAAGAAGCAATACAGAGATTGAGAGTAATGTTATCTAATTAGAAAAAAATGAAATGTTCAGATACAACTATGACATCATTTATTTTTGAAAACCAAAAATAAATAGAAAAAATAATGAATTCAATGGATTTATAGGAAGGGGAGAAATTCGTAGTGAAAATAATAAGAAAATAAAATTAAAAAAAAACAAATGTGAAAGAAAGGAGGACTTGAATATTACAGCAGAACAAAATATAACAAACATCACAGAATTTTATTACTTAGAAATAGTTAACAAATTACAAAACTATCATTAAAAGTATATCGCCACAAACAAAGAGAGTTTTCATGCATAAAAGAATTTTGCAAGTTTAAAAATAGCCTAAGAATTAGAAAAATATCCTTGAAAATATATTTATGAAGTTCATAGCTTTATCAGAACCGACATACATAACATCTGAAATAAAGAAAATTTGATATACATTATCACAGAATTTAGTTGAAAACTGTGGGTCAATACAATTTGAAAAGAAAAGATCTTAAAATGGATAGAAGAGGCGTAAAATTTGAGGCAGAATTTTAGAGAGTCAAATTAGATCAATAGATATGTTTTGTTAATAGAGTAAGATATGAATAACTGTAAAAGGATGTTTAAAGGAATAGAACTAGAAAGAAGGTCAGAGATTGAAATATACACCATAAAACAACAGCTGAAGATCTAGAATATAATAAACATGTTAAGGTTAAAAAATTAACACTTTCATATAACCATTACATTAGTAATATCAAACCATTAAATGGCTAATGATTCACAATCGGAAGAAAAGCGCCAAATAAAACACCCATAGTAGTCAAGAACTATCTTGAACTGGACATCTAACATCCACTAAGCATGTACACTCTTGGTACTTTGACACCATCTAACCTTTAATCTGCTTGAAATCAATTCTTAAATGTAAGTAATTCAAAGATACTGATAAGGTCATCACTGGTGAAACTAAACAGCTAGAAGAGATTTCTAAAAACAGTTTTGAGGAATGTTTGCAAAAACCTAAAATGTTAGTAAAAGTGTGTATTTGCCAAAGAAAACTACTAAAGCATCATGATGTAAATGTTTTAATAAAAGGAAATTTTTTTTATCAAATACATGTATTGCGGGAACTATGTGAATCTATCTTTTTCAAAGAGTAAAGTCCTGAAAGTAGAATTCTCTTAAGTTCAACCTTCTACGCAATCCCAAAGAAATGAAAGAACTTCATCTGGACAATTTCATCATAAAAGTGTATGAGTATTTCACTGATATTTCCTCACTTACCTTCATTTAAAAATAATAAAATTTTATTATTGATTTTAATAAAGTTATTTAAAATACTAATAAAAGATTTAGAACTATATTTTAAATAAAGGGGAGAATTTTTCAAATGGTTCGGCAATTTATTAAAAATGCCAATGGAAGTAGATCCTTTCCTTTTGAGAAAGACCCTTTCTCATAAGATGAAGTATTGAGTTAAGTTATATGGAAACCATTATGTTGCTTTGTTTGGTAGGGCTGAAAATTGTTATTTTTTAAGAATTTTTTACTATTTTTTTTTGAAAAGTTTCAAAATTAATTCATTTTTTTACTAAAATCACGCTGAAAGTTTGTTAATACATCATGGTTTTCAGGAAATGTTAAAAGGTGATTTTTCATAATTTTTCAGATACTTTAAAAAATATTATGGAGAGTTAGGATATTGGTGAATAATCTTGTACATTAAGTTGGAACTTTTCTTAAGGAAGAGAATAACAATGGAAGTTTCAAGGCAATGGGGATTAAGTTGAAAGATTCATTAATTATGTAAGAACAATAATAATAGCGTCTTCTACAATTTCTTTTAAAATACTGGTAGGAAT